>NW_026555321.1:7425000-8662500 GCF_021234165.1 Pteronotus mesoamericanus | reverse complement strand
ACTCCCTGGCTGTTTGGCTGGGGTTCCCCCCGCCTTCTATCAGCTCGGGAGGTTGTACTGGAAATTCTTCCAGGAGAAACACGATGAGGGAATAAACATGGGCCAAGTACAGATCAGGGCGACAATCCAGAGAAGATGGATGGTGGCGGGTCAGACCAACTTGGTCAGCAGCCAAGGATGGGGGATGGCCTTATCCTAAGAAACCTGGTGGTCCAGGGGGACTCCACTGCCACCTTGCTTTGCAGAACAATGCTAATGAAGAGATAGTGTCTCCAAACCTATGGATGATGCTGGGAATTAGGATGAATTGTTGAAAATTGGTCCTACCTTCTCTCTCTCTGTCTTTTTAAAAAGATTTTATTTATTTAATTTATTTATTTTTAGAGGAAGGGGAAGGGAGGGAGAAAGAGAGGAAACTATCAATGTGTGGTTGTCTCTCATGCGCCTTCAGCAGGGGCCCTGGCCCACAACCCAGGCATGTGCCCCAGACTAAGCATCAAACCAGTGACCCTTTGGTTCTCAGTCCACAGCTCAATCCACTGAGCCACACCAGCCAGGGCCCACCTCCTCTCTTGATCAATGGAACTCTTCTTTGAAAGGAACAGAGACTTCCTTGAGGTGCCATAAGGGAGGGAGGATGGAGAGAGTATCCAGAAGAGGCCAAGTCACCCTGACTCAGCAAGAAGAGGAAGCAGAAAGATCTGGTTCCCTGGCAATGTTAGGGGTTTTGTCAGAAAGATTTGGGGGTCTTTTTCTCACGCCATGAAGCTCCCTCAGGAAAGGTGCCCTTGGCTTGGTTGCTTCTATCTGTTCTGCCATTAACTGCCCCATTATTTCTCTCTCTTCTGAAAAACGTTTCTCTGCCTCATTGCTCTTACTTACTTGGAGTTCCTCTTCGTTATACGACTAGTGTGTCATAACCTCCCACAGCTCTTACTCATTAATCCTCTCTCCAGGTTTCCTTTCATCTCCCTCCTCCACTGTTAAATACCTCATGCTCTCAGAATTTCCTGTCTTAAGTGTGGAAGAAAGGGGATCTGATTGGTCTAGCTGTTTTATATAATTTAGAAGTTCTCGAACTGCGATCCCCTGAACACCAGCATCAGCATTGTCTGGGACGGTATCTGGGAACAGTATCTGGGAACTCATGGGAGATGCAGATTCTCAGGCCCTACCCCAGGCCTCTGAGGTGGGACCCAGAAATGTGTTTTAACAAGCCCCCCAGGTGCTTCTAATGTGCACTTAAGTCTGAGAACCATAGTCTACCCCCTGGCCTAGGGATTGGCTAGTCTTCTGTTCAGGCTCTCACCTCTGGTTCTGTGAGCTGTGGAGGTGCCATTGGGTTGGGGTAGAGAAAGAAGAGGGTGGAGAATGACCTGGTGTGAAACATGGTTACCTAGGGCTGCATCTTCCTCAGCTAGAGCAGATACAAAGACTGTCACTTCTCATGTATCTTCTCTTTCAAACAGAGCAAAGCCTGGAATAAACATGTTAAGTTTTAATTTTAATTGTATCTCTACAGCTTGGAAGTTTTCGGACCATAGTCAAGGCACTTCTCTCTTACAGTCTCACATTATTCATAGGCTAAAGATAGACAGCAATGCTCATGCTTGGGAATCTTTAAGGATCAAATTATGATAATAACTAATATTTACATAGGCTGTACAGTTTATAGCACACTTCCTCATGTTTCTCAATTGGTCCCTTGGGTAAATGTATGTAAATGTACTTTAAACTGCAGTCTGCTATAAAACTGTAGCTCTGGTGGTTCTTGTATTTCCCCAGAATGCTTGAGGAGGAGAGATGTTTCCTGTGGTCAGACTCGCCCACACATGCAGTGACCATGAGCTTATACCATGAATCTTGCACTGGTATCTGATTTTGTAAAGAAAACATGCTGACGCCCTGGTTTCTAATGCTTGAGTAGGCTTTGAATCAAGACAGTGTATACTCCCTTGCTATTTGAATTTACTTAGAATTTGGCTCTTCTTTTATGAAAAGTACACTGAATGCAGACATTTTTCAGAGAATGTCATTGACCTAAAAGTAATAACTTTGGGAACTTACCAAAATTTTATCATGGCATGATTTTAATCTCCATAAATGAGTATCTCCATACTCTGAGTTCCTATGAGAACTATAGTTGACTGTTTCTCATAAGTTGGCAGTTCTCCGAGTGTGGTCCTTGGACCGGCAGCACTGGTGTGGTCTGGGCACTTGCTAGAAATGCAGATTCTCAGGACCTACTACTGCAGACCTACTGTGTCAGACATACAGGGGATGGGGCCCAGAAATCTGTGTTTTAATAGGCTTTCCAGATGATTCTGACGATGCTAAAGTTTAAGAATAACTGTCACAGCTCTTACTTGTGCTGAAAATTTTTTGAGAACAGAGTTTGTCTCTTAATTCTTTCCATTATCTTCCTTCTAGTGCTTTACACATAGAACATACTCAAACATTGGCAGATGCATGCAATGGTGGGATAAGACGTGAGGAATACCATATTGGGAGCCTTAAGACCTCAGTCCAAGTCTTGGATTCGTTACTTAACAATGAACACACAAGCTAGTGTGCACGGACAATTGCAACATCAATGTGTCAAAGTTAGAACATTTAAGTCTTCACTTCCAATGAGACTTGTTCTTTTGGGAATTCTTGGTTATTAAATGAGAAGTCACCCCTTCAATCCACTTGAGCCCTGAAACCCATTCTTTTTTCTTCTCTCAAACTCTTGAGCCTGTGTTCCATTGTGAACAAATATCCCTATATTTTCACATTCGCCACTGAGTGATTTCTCCACCTCTTCATGCCTAAACGGAACCTCGGTTTTCCAGAAGGCTACTACTGGCCTCGCAGTGTTCTTCCACAGAAGAGGCCCCATCTGTCCTGGCTCCTTACTGCCACCCTGCACAGAGCTCATCTTATTATCCACCTTCCGCCCCGCAACCCTTCTCTACTCAAACTCATCTGCAGTCAGCATTCCCTAACATGAGAATTGGTTACAGCCCAAGACCTCACCTCAAATCCTGACATCCTGGGAAACTTCAGTGCCTCTAATCCCGTTCTTACTTACTTGCCCCGCACCACCCTCCCCCCTCCCCCCGCCTATTTTGTGAGTCTCAAACCTAGCACAGTCTTGATCACAGAGAAAGTGCTAGGTCATTTCTCACTGGATGATTTTGAAGACAAGCACATTATGAAGATAGTTGAGGGTCATACATGGGGAAAGTTTAAGGGCTCTCAACCTTGTCAGTGGCATAATCTCAATTCTAAAGCAATGCCTTGGACTACTAATTTGGGGGCAAGTGAGCTGGGTCTATTTCAGTACTGAGGATGCTTTCTGAGGTTCTCATGCTTACCTTTCTCACTCTTCTTAGAGGAATATTCTGGACAGATTCTGAAACATAACTTTTTTAAGGTAAAATGCAGATATGGACATTATTTTAAAAGTTCTAAGGTATAAAATATCTTATGTAATTTGAATGTTTCTATAATTCCAATTATGATGTTGGCTGTTGATTTTAGGTACTTATTGTTTACCATTATGATAGTCTACTATTTATAAAGTCTTTTTCTTTTTTAATCAGTTTTTTCTTTTTACTAAATTCCCTTTGGCATCCAGGAGGATGATTATGTAATTCTGCTTTCTTGGTCTAATGATGTAATGCATTTTGTTAATAGAGTCTCTAATATTAAACCTCTGTTACATCCCTGGGATAAACTCTGGTTGGTCATAAGGGATAAAAAATTTATTAAAGTATGGACTTCATTTTACTATCATTTTCTGCTCAGGGATTTGTATCTTAATTTTAAGGAGATTCCATTTTCAACTTTACTCCCTCACAGAGAGACATCTTTTAAACTTATTAAATATTTTTTAAACTCTATGTTCATGATTAAAAACGCAAACTATACAGGATATAAAGTAAAAATTAAAACTTCTTCCATCTCAAACATGCCCCACCTTGACCTTCTATTATGAAAACAACTCTGTTAATGAAACTTTCTAGAAATTTTTATGAACACAGAAGCGTATTAAATTGTATTGTATGTATACATCTATTTAAAACAAATGAGGTTATTCATGTTATATATGTTATGTGTGGATTTTTGAAATTTGAGATGCTTTATTATGGAAGTATTCCACTTGAACAACAAAAGCCATTTCAATTATATGATGTTTTAATTAATAAGTACATTTTGAAGATTTTTGTACATTGCCAAAAACAGACTAAGAGGTGCCTAGTATTTCATTAGATGATGTAGCATCATTTAACTAGTCTCTTATCGGTGACCATTTAGGTTGTCCATATTTTTAATACTATAAACAAAGCTACAACACACATCTTCATACATATATCTGTATACTTTATGGAGAAATGTATATTTCATGTTAATTAGGCTGAGGTTTGTTTGTATGTTCCTCTGAACACCAAAATGCCTAAAGTTGACAGAAAAGAGGTAAAAGATGAAATACTTAAAAGAAGAAGGTATATAATAACTTGGGGAGTCATTGAACTTCCCATAGCCTCAGTTTCCTCATCCTTGTGCATTTTGGTCATTTTTCATATTATGATGGATATCCTCAAGTTACTCTTCAAAGAAATTGCTCCAACTTGCACTAAGAAGGGATTTGCCCTTGATATGGGAAGTAGATGCATGTTTTACATTGTTGGGTAGTAGTGTTATTTAAGGTTGGGGAATTGCAGGTCCAGCCTCCACCAAGCACCCTGGCTGGTACCTGGAAGGGTCATCATTTAAGTCATCTGGACTTCTTTCCCTGTAAGCTTTCTCTACCTTTTCTCTCCAGGGTCATAATAAAAAAAGAATTAAAGAGCCTTTATCCTGACTCATCTGCTGGAAGAACTCTACCTCTGAGAGCTTTTAATTTCAAAATTCTCCACAGCCTTAAACAAATTTGAATCTCTTTCACCTTTAAAAGGAAAAAGCAGTTTCGGAAAACATTAAGGAAGAACTGGTAGAAGAAGGTCCCATTTGGTACCCAACCAGTTGTGCTTTTAATAAACTCTCAAGAAGTGCCCCTAAGTTGCCCTCAACTGCAACCTCTTTTCTTGCTCCCCAGAGGATAGTGCCGCCAGACAGCCTTTACCCTGCTAACTTCCTCCTGTTCCCTGTCTCCGTTAACAATTAGGATGTTTCTGTCCTCTCTCACTTGTCTCCACTGTGTTCTCACTGCTCTTTTGACATACTTTTTGCCTCCTCTTTTATCCCAGCCCTTCCCTCCAGCATTTTCTTCACGAGTGGAGCTTAAGCGGCCTCTTCCCCTGTTGCTGGAATTCACTCAGGCCATGGGGCTGACTGTTCTTCCATAGCTACAAGACAGGGCCAGGTCATTATAAAAGCCAATAAAGCTTCTATCCATTTTTTTTTTACTTTACATTTCTGATATTTTTCACTTAGTTCTGTAGAGCTTCATTTCAGCTGCTGTATTTTGTTGATATGTTTACATGAAGTTGATCAAGTTTCTGAGGCTCTCCAAGAAGAGCAGTCATTGCACCACGGTAATGAGCCTGTGTAGACTACTGTGGTGGGAGAGGTCACATCACGTCTGAGTCACATAGTCCAGCTTTGAATCTCATCTCTGTTTCTTGCCAACTTCTCATGTGACCTAACCTCATGAGAGCCTCAGTTTCCATAGTACCACCCGGGAAATAATTATCATCTATCGACCTCATAGGCTCATTAGAAGCTTTCCATGAAAAAAAAAATGTATGTAAAATGCTGAATGGTGCCTGGTATGTAGTTGGAGTTCAGGAAGTTCAAATAGTGCCGGTTACTATTATTGTTATTTACAAATTGGTTTTTGTTGTTGTTTCAGGGCCTCACAAAATGCACCAGGATGAGAAAACTGAGACTGAGAAGTGCAATGACTGTCCAAGTTATTATATACCTTTCTCTTTTAAATATTTTCATCTTTTACCTCTTTTCTATCAACTTGAGGGATTTTGGTGTTCAGATGAACATTAACAAACAAGCTTTGGTCTAACTGAAACAAAGTATATATATTCTTGTATGTCCACGTGTCTTGTATTTTTTAGTGCTCAGAATACATCCTCAAAGGGGACTAAATGACCTTTAAAGCCCTATCTAACACTAAGATTCCCAGAAAGTAATGAAAAACTATGAGGAAATGCTGTTTATTTTCTTCTAGCTGCTTCTTCCCATGAACTAGGTTAGTATATTCTCTACTTCCCATGTACAGCATTCCTGTACCTGTTCCAGTCTAACACTGACTTTCCCTCCATCACTGTCCTCACTGATTTCTCCTTTGTGAATGTTTTCAAAATGATATCACTTCTTCTCACACACTTAATTCAAGCCCTAGGCTGGGATAAAAGGTTATAAATCTCAGTTTCTTACAACCTCAAACTGGGACTAGATTGGTCTATTTAATGAACAATATTTGCATGTGAGGTATAGAGAATCTTCAAGAATTTTTTATGGCAATGCATAAATTAGGACTTCTTTTCTTCCTTTCTGTTTTGATGTTCCCTCTTATCATTTTAATTACTCCCATTCCAGGTTTGGCTTCTCTCAAGAGTTCCCAGCAGAATGGATTTGTAGAGACCCCTTGAACCACACAAGTGTATTCTTAAGATCTGTCTTGTGTATGTTCAGATCTTGCCCTGTGTCCGGTGGTGTCTCATAAATTGTTTATCAAGAATTTCCTTCACCACCACAAAATGGGCATTTTTATGTCCCCCACCTTTATAGATGAAGAGACCATGTAAGAGTAATGTTTGGGGAGATGAGAGTAGGGTAGTTATACAAATTCGTCCAAAAAACAAACCTCACCATGGTCAACTAGAGGTAAGCTGTGATCTTTTAGGTCATGAAGGATCCTCCCTCCCTTCTTCCCTCCCTTCCTTCCTTCCTTCCTTCCTTCCTTCCTTCCTTCCCTTTTCCTTAACCCTGGTGCTCTCTTCCTTGGGCTTTTGTGACCAAGGTGCATCATTATCATGGAAGTCCCTCAGACCAGTTTGAGAACTTGGTGATGTAGAAATAAAACAGATGCTACCAGTTAGGAGTAGGGTTGGACTAGTTCCAGAGGTTCCAAAATAAGGAGGGCATGACCAGGACACTGAACCTAGCCCCTGAAATAAAGTGATATTGGAAAAAGGTTGCCTGCTAAGTTAATGTAGCAGGGACTTTCAAAGGGTTGAACGTGCAATTCAGGCACAGTTGGAAGCCATAGTTAAGGCAAAGTGGATGGGGGTACTTGGTCAGCCATGGCAAATTTCCTTGGAACACCTGGAGAATTTGGGATTCCATTTGAAGTCATGAAGTCTTGCCACTCTGAGCTGCCTTTGTTAACCTTGGATTTTGCTGGTTGTGAATGATTTTCTATTTTAAGGAAGGGAAACACAGCTACTTTTTTGTCAGTTGCTTCACTAAAGTCTTTGTTGGGACAAGAATAACCACTGGACACTGACCTCCTCTTGTATCATGTAACTCAGAGAGGCATGGATAAAAAGAGCACGGGCATTAGACTTTCCCAGAATCAGATTCCGATTATGGCACTTCCTTGCAATGTGGCCCTTAAACATTTTCTTAAGTAGAGTGAGCATTTTTCCCTTTCAGCCAAATGAAGATAACATCTAGCTTAATTCTTGTGAGGATAAGAGCTAATATACTACATGATCATTATATTGGCGAATGCCAGCTGTGGGTTAATGTGAATGGAGAGATCAGACACAATGAAAAACCAGGATGAACAAAGAGGGCTTACTTGTTTAAAGGATATTGAAGGAAGTCAGCACATTCAGGAAACAAGGGAGAGAGGTCAACATTTTGCAATGCTAGGCAGAGCCATATGTTTCTAACTTTCTGCTCACATGGCCTCGGCAGTGGATGAGCAGTTGAGTAGAACACTGAGTGAGAAAGGGCATACCGTGCTGCCTGCCTCCATGCCCAGCCTTTGTACCTAATGGTATGGCAGTTCTCTACTTAAGCTAATCACTACCAGGACGAGGTACCACTTCCCCTAACCTGATGAAACAATCAAGCAGAGTGGCTAAATGCTGCACACCTTGTGATTCCCAGTCATACAGGGTTTGACACAGAAGAGGAACAGAATGGCGCTCTCAGGCATGGTCACAGCCCTCATTTTTGGGCCATGGCTTTCCCAGGCCTGTTTCAGACACTTTGCTGAAGTAGAGCTGGCAAAGTGGAATTAGAGTGAGTAATCTACATGCGTCTGGTGTCACCTTGATAGGCTGTTAGGCTCCTTCTGAGGCCTGTCATGAATGGATGTAAAGCACCTGTCACTGAGTAGGTATACAATAGCAGATATCACCATCATCATCATCATCATCATCATCATCAGTATCTCAGTGTTGTTACTGGTGGCTCCCTTTTCTTATTGCATAACCATTAGCCTCTTAGTTCACTCTTTCATCAAATATTTGTTGCATATTTACTATTTGCTAGGCATCATGCCAGCCACTGGTGATTCAGAGCTCATCCAGGTACAATACCTACTCTCAAGAATGTAAAGATCTCATGCATGGAACAATATGGCAATTATCATAATGAGGTAGTTACAGGATGCTTTGGGAGCATATAAAAGGGGCATCTAACCAGGACTTAGAAGATTAGGAGAAGGTTCCAAGGGAAGAAAAGCCAAATTTGGAAACGGAACATTTCTCTTATTAATTTATTCAGTTATTCAACTTCACTTATTCAACAAATATTGATTGGGAAGTCCTTTCCAATAGACATATAATGTGAGCCACATATGCCATTTAAAATTTTCTAATAAATTGTAATGTGAAATTGACAGACTAAACAAAATTAAGAACACAGGTAAAATTAATTATAATGTTTTAACTAATCTAATATATATATTTAAAATATTATTGCAGTGTGTAATCTATGTAAAATATTAATGAGATAGTTTACATGTTATAGTGTAAGCCTTTCAGAAGCACATCTCAATTCAGACTTAGCACATTTCAGGTGCTCAACAGCCACTTCTGACAAGTGGCTTGCCCATTGGGCAGCACAGATGCAGTAGGTTCCAGGCACTGTACTAGGTGCTGGCGATATGATAATGTGCATAGCAGACATGGCCCAATGTGCTGAGTACATAATTCAATCATGAGCAGTTGTTAGCTGTGTAAACGGGATTGGCTGGGAAGGAAGGAATGTTCTGATCAGAGAATCAACAGTGTGAAAGTCAGAGGTGAGAGAGCATGGTAAGTTTTGGAGTGGAATAACATCTCAGGGAGAGCAAAGCAATTAGTAAATGGAGAGGCTGCAGAGATAACTGAAAGCCAGACAATGAAGGTCCTTGAGTCATATTTGAAAATTAAGATTTGATCTTAAAGCTAATGGGGAGCACTGGAGGGTTCGAAGCCAGTGAGTGACTTAGTCAGATTTGCATTTATGAAAGATGCTGCTACTTGCATTGTGGAGAATGGATTGGAGTGGGGTGATCAAGGGCGTGGAGGTCATGTGGGAGGCTGCCACAGTGACCTTGATAAGAGGTGATGTCAGCCTAAATGAGGATTGAAGAAAAATGGAAGGATGCGAGAGAGTCTCAGAATTCCCAGGAGCTGATGATAGGGACAGATTGTAGTGAGTGAGATAGGGAGGAGTCAGCTATGATGTCCAGGCTTCTGGATAGTTCTAGAGGATTGATGGTGGAGGCATTCACTGCAGTGGGTATAACAGGCGAAGAGTCAGGAAAGGGGTGCTGGGAACAGGGAGATGAGGATGATGAATGACCGGTTTGGATGTAGTGAGTTAGATTACAGATGCACCCTCAGAAGGCAACACTGAAGAGAGTTTAATAGAGTCTTTTTACAAAGCTGTGACCAGAGTAAAGGAGAAGCAACACTGACATCACTCTGTGAACCACTCTGACATCAGCAATAATGGAAAGCCGTTATTACTATCTATAGGTCTGAAGGTCAAAGAGAAGGGGTGGTTTTCAGAGCCCCCTTTGCTAATAGAGAAGAGCTACCCAACAAGCCTATGGCCTTAGATGGAGTATTGTGAACTTGTCAAAGCAAAACATGGCAGGAAACAAACTGGGTACATAAAGATCTCAACCTCTCTTCTCCCCTCCTCTGAGCTCCTGCCAGTGACTAATTAAACTCACCTAGAATTTAGAAGGCCAGGGAAATAGTGGATGAAGTTCATAGAGACAGCCTTCCGAGCCCAGAGCAGAGTGAAGAAAGGTGGAGAATGTGTTTGAAGGGACAAATGAAAACTAAACAGCACAAATGCCTCCAAGACACCCAAATGGACATTTGGAATGCAAAGGGCTACAGCTATGCATGTGGGAAGTGATAGTTTAAAGTGGAAATATAATCCATGAACGTAGATGAAGAACCTGTAAAGTTAGGATGGAGCCCTGAGGACCACCAGTATCCACGGTAAAAACTCCTTCTTGAATGGGCCTCCGTTGCCCACTCGGAAGAATGACTAAAGAGCTGCATAGCATGTTGGTCTGTTAATTTTTTTTGAAGGCCCTTTTATGTTATCAGTCAAACTACTTGCAAGGCATTGACTTCACAAAATTGGCCAGTCAGAGATTATTTTTAATGCTTTTTTTTTCCAGTACAGTTTTCAGGCTTTCCATCCTTATTATTTCTTTAAATGTCTAATCACCACTTCTGGGACCAACTTCCTTCCTGCTAATGATGTGTAGTTGCTGAGGCTGTAGTTTGTGTTTTTATTGTTATTATAAGACCCTATCATCTCATTTCCCACCTCAGACTGACAAGTAAACAAGTAGGGCATAGCTGCTGGAACTCTGTAAGAGAAAATGGAGATGAGAAACATAAATTTGGGAGAACGAAAACATTATAGGAAATGAATATTTTACAGAAGAGGGGGAAAAGAGAAAGAATAAGAAGGAATGAGAGATAAGGGCAATTCTAAAAGCTTGTTTTCAGCTGAACAGGAGGCTAGAATCTCAGAGGGAACAGTAGAGGTAGGGAATCTGGAAAAAAGAAATGGTCTTTGGAGGTCAACTTCAAGGGGCTTGCTGAGCCTTTGGGTATATATTGGGGGCAAGGGGGTGGTGGTTCCTGGTGTTGTGGCCATGTTTGAACTGTAAGGTAAGAAACTACATTGAAAGCAGAGTCTTGTTACCTGGGGATAGAGACATGGAAATACCTAAGGGATGAGTTCAAGGCCTAAGGTACGGTTTTCAGTGGGACTCTTGTGACCCAAAGGAAATGGGATCAGAGTCTGAGCAGGAGTCTAGTTTGTTAAGCTTATTGGAACCAAATGGTGAAGATTAGAGAGTGAGGCCATGGCCTGATGCTCACACAGGTGCCTGGGTACCAGTCCACAATGGACACACTGGGTGTAAGTTTCCATTCCATCTCTGCACTATTGAGGGCATGATCTGGCAGGGTATAAGAAGCTTCTCTTCATTAGTGAGTATAAATAATCTATTGCCTTCATATCATCAATTCTAAAACTGACTAATTGGTGCTGGAATAAAGGTAAGTGGAGTGCTATGGGACCTTCAGGGATACTGCTTTATAAGCCTGGTGGAACCTTGAAAGTGGAGGAGGATTTAGTTAGGCTTAGACTGGAGAGGTTACAGATGGAAGGGGCCACATATGGCAAAGCATAGTAGTATGTGTGGGTATTGATGAGGATAATCAGGCTTCAAAAGAAGCAGAATTTTGTGTCACTTATTCTGAAAGTTAAAAATCTCAAAGACCAATGAATCTTTCATATAGTTCTTCAGTCATTGAGCAATCAAATACCATGACCTTTTTAAAATATATTTTAGCAGCATCTCTCTCATTTAGCTTTCTTGGATTTGCTAACTCATGTTTGTATCTTAAGGCTTACAATAATGGGAATTATAGGTAGTTAAAGAAAAGCCCACAGGAGGGGTATGTAATCCAGCCTTGAGGAGTCAATGGGGGAGGTTTCTCAGGAAAGTGACACCTAATGTGCATCCAAAAGGTGACTAAGAGGTAGCCAAGTGAGGATGGGAGATAGGGAAGAGTTTTCTTATCGAGAGTGAGATAGAAGATATTAAACATGGCCCTTGTTCTTTACTTCTCTGGATCAATCAGGCCCATTGCCATGTAACTCTGCAGTATCCCCATCTACAAACTCTGGGCTCAGCCATGTGACTTGCTTTGGCTAATGAGATTTTAGTAGACATGATGCAAGCAGAGGCTTCAGTGAGCAATTTTTCATTTCGGCTCGCCCTCTGCTATCAACACGAGAATATGCCCGGTGAGGATGCTAGGGGATGACACATGCAGAGCTGGGTCTAGTTGCTGTAGCTGTCCAGCTGAAGCCACAGCCATCTAATGCTTAGACATGTGACTGAGTCCAGTCTAGATCAGCAGAGCCACCTACCTTAGTGCAAGAGCAGTAAACATATTGTTACATGCCGTTACAGTGTGTTATGCAGCCTTATTGTGGCAATAGATAACTGAGAGAAAACGCTTGCAGGCTGGTGAAAAAAATAGGGTACTTAAATCACAGAAGGGAGCTAAAACAGTAACCATTCCTATTGGTTATCTTAATATATTGTCTCAGGACTGCTGTAAAAACAGTTTAGATACAGTTCCCCTTGTATGATCAATACAAATAGAAGGACCATTGAAGAGGCTTGAGGCAAATCCTGATGCAGGTTCTATTGACCTTAGTGAAGGTGAATTGAAGCCAACTTAGTAGAGTCTTATAGCTAAAGAGCTGGAGTTAGTGATAGAGGAAGAGTTCAATAGATTACTTATTTATTATTCTTGAATGAAGATTTATAAACAAGCCATAGTCCTCTCTTTTGTTGTTTCTCCAAAACTGGACTACAACTTGATATTGCTGAGACTGTCTGATATGCCATTTAAACATGGAATCTATCAAATCACTAAAGATCTTGAAAAATAAGGCAATTAATAACCTGCTCCTGTGTTAGTACTTTCTTTAACGATCTAAACATTGAACGTAGTACTCTATCTAGTCCAGTGGTTCTAAAGAGCCCACCTGAAGGGCTTGTTAAAATAACATTACTGGGCCCCACGCTCAGAGTTTATGATTCAGGTGAGAAAGGCCCAAGGATTTTTGTTATTAACAAGTTCCCCAGTGACCATGATTGTGCTGGATGGAGACTGCACTTTGAGAACCACTATTTCCATGACCATGATGGTTAATGTTATGCATCAACTTCGCTAGACTATGGTGCTCAGTTGTTTGGTCACACACTGGTTTAAATGTTGCTGTGATTAACAATGAAATCAGTAGGCTTTGAGTAAAGCAGGTTACCCTAGTGATGTTGGTGGGCTCTGTACAATCTTTGGAGGCTTCAAGAGAGCAAAGATTAAGGTTTCCAGAAGGAATTTTGCCTCAAGACTCTAACTAGAAATCCTGACTAAGTTTCTGGCCTGTTAGCCTGAAATTTGGACTTAAGGATACCATATCAATTCTTATGTGAATTTCCAGCCTACAAATTTCAGAGAAGTCAATCCACACAACCATAAATCAATTTCCTAAAATCCCCGCCCCTTCTCTCTCTCCCCCTAGTCTCCCCAGCTCTCTCTGTTTCTGTGGGCTGCACTATGGTTGCATTATAAACTAGTTACCATAGATGATATCCTAGACAGCTTGGCATCATTTTACCCTTATCTGCATTATAAAATCATTCATGAGTCCTGGCCCATAGTTAGCATTTAATAAGTATTTTGAGTGAATCAATGAGTGAAATAATGGCTTTTAGAAGTTCTTATTGAAATTTATTAATGCATAAAAGAGCTATAAAAGTAAAGAACTACCAATTAGCCCTAAGAAATTATATAAATACATGCATATATTTATACTTGACCAGGCTCACCCAAAACCTATGAGGACAATAGCTGCCAGATAAATCAACAAGCTGACGCAGTGACAACGGGAGCATTAGTCATGTAACTGTAGGCTCATTCCTCCATCCAATGAACATTTACTGAGTGACTACTGTGTGTCTGGCACTGTGTCAGGTGGAGTAGGTATTACTTGTCAGTCATTATGGCACTTTTCTTCAACTTTCTTAAGAGATTTTTACAAGCAATATTAAGACAATATATTTTCACACATCTAGAAAATTAGGCATGATTTTCTTACATTTTAGAAATTAAAAGAAAATTAAGCAAATGGCACTAGAATTAGGAAGAATGAGCAATTCATTAGGCAATAAGAATATTAACTAGAAATTGGGAATCTCTTTCCTATTTTAATATGCACTTGAGCTTAATTGGCTAAGTTTTGAATACGGGGTGATGAGGTGAGTTGTTAGTACAAATACCTCACCTTTTATGTACTTAATAAAACCCAAGAGTCTGGGATGCATTTACTTTGCAGACAATTTATCTGCAGGAGTCAGTGAGTTGAGTAATAGAAAGGGGTAATAGGAAATCAGTGACTGAGAAACCTATAAAGTAAATTAACGCGTGCCTTACTTTATTAATTTATAACAATAATATAATGGATAAATCAATGAGGAGGGCTTCGAGAGAAATGGAAGGAGGAAAGAGTTCCTCCTTTTTGCAATTTGTTGAAATCATCTCCTCTGCAGAGGAAATGGTGTCCAGAGCTAAAGAAATGTCTTGCTCCTGGGCACAAAAAGAAGTAGCGGTTTGCAGAAACTGTGGGTCCTCTGCTTTATCCCTTGGGCCTTATGATTTTAGAGAGCTCCCTTTGACTTCCAAATGATAGTATTTGCATGTCTTTGCCTGAAGACTCTCCAAATCCTCCTCCTTAGGAGGCTTGCAGAGCTTGGAAAATAACTTTATTTTCTGCTCCTCAATAGCCTTCAACCAATGACTGATAACAGTTGGTGTATAAATACCCTGCTTCCTAGGTCCTTGGGTGCTCTGACTACTAGGTGTTATTTTACATAATTTTCCAGAGTTTCCACTCAGGATTGAGCTCCAATTATCTACAAGGGAAGCTGGCTTGACGGGCTGCCTTCTTTTCCTGTGCCTCTTCCCCACTTTCTTAGCAAGGAAACCAGAAAAGTTGGTATTCCTGCTGCCTGTCACCACCAGACCCAATAAGCAGAGACAGGGATTGAATCTTTATGGGCGCTTTATTGAGACAGCCAGCGATCTGAGAAGACGGTGGGTAATGTACCCTAAAAGGCTGTCTTACATTTCCTTTCAAGCCAGACGTTTTTATAAGGAGGAAAAAAGTGTAGGTAAGGAATTTGAAATTCAGAAAAGAGAGTCATCAGATAAAAGCTGCAGTCCGACAATTTCCCTAGTTGACCCACGATTCTTTATTCGTGTCCTGAGCATCGGTGTCCTGGGTGATTGTATATCTGTATCCTGTGTCCTGTGTCCTGGGTGGTGGGATGTCTCCTCCTGGAACACAATGGCCCAGATACCATCCTGATTGCTTGCCGTCCTCCTGGGGCACAACAATAGCTTTTTACATGCATTAACCACTAAGCTTATTAACTGTTACTTAAAACTAAAAATTCCCAACCCTTGAGTTCCTCCATCAGCAACGCTTCCTGCATCTCCCAAGTAAATGCTGGTTCTTAAATCCCTGCTTAGGGTGGCTTCTGGGAAAACCGCAAGTCACAGAGAATCAAAGAACACTGGCTCTTTGCCTGTTACCCTTTGTTGAACTTGGGCAAGGGGCACTGATCTTTCAGATTCCCTAGTCCTGGTTTGCAGGCACTGGTTACAGAATCCCATTAGCTGGCACTCTGGGGTTTCAGCAGTTTAAGGAGCTGGCGTTGGATAGGATTCTGCTGACAGAGGGGCATTCTAGACAGATGGGTGTTACTTTAAGGTCATTTAGGTGAACTCCCTTCTTGACCTCTGTCCCCATCCATTGTGTCCTGTAGCCTTCTCATCAACACACAGTTGCAGACGGAGGGTTAGTGATAATCAGCCTGAGCTTTATTCATTTTTCATTACCTATCTTCATGGGAGACAGTAAACACTTATCTCATTAACATTTAAAAAAAGCATTTTTCTTCTTTTTCTCCTGGCATTGCCGTCTTAATTAGCAGTTTGTGAAGCTACATAATGCCTCTTGGAGATGCTCTGTCCGTTCTATTTAGGGAGAGAACATCCCCTTTGGGAAGTTTGTGTGTGTGTCTGTGGGGGGAAGTTGTATGATATGAAATTTGCTCCCAGTCATCATCTTCCACTTCAATGTAAATAATAGTCTCCTCACTCTTCTTTTGCTTCTTTTTTTAAACTACAAGGATCTGTTTCCAACTAGCAGCCAAAATGGTCTATTAAGATTCCGTTTATGACCTTTCTCCATAAAACCCTCCAATGGCTTTCTTAGGTACTTCCTATAAAATCCAAATTCTTCCCCCATATTACAGGGTCCCTTGTGCCCTTTAGCTCTTTGCTCACTTGTTACTTCAGACAGGCCTCTCCTGACCACTGTGTCTGAATGTGCAAGTCTATCTTTAATAGTCCTGTCTTCCTCCCCTGCTTTGTTATTTCTATAGCACTTACCACTACGTGATTTACTGCGTGTTTGTTTGTTTGTTGATTATCTTACGTCACTGGAACAGTGCTTCTCTCACTGAAAACTCATTTGAAATTCATCCATGTTGTTGTGTGTATCAGTCGTCCATTTCTTTTAATTGGTGAGTGGTGTTCCATTGTGTGCTTATCCATTTACCAATTGAAGGGCTGCCAGATTGTTTCTAGTTTTTGGCAATTATGAGTAAAGCTGCTGTAAGGATTTCTGTACAAGTTTTTATGTGAATATGTTTTTGTTTCCCTTGGGGAAATACATAGGAGCGGGATTACCAGGCCATATGGAAAGTATATATTTAATTTTCCAAGAAACTCTCAAACTGTTCTTCCAAAGTGGTTGTACCAGTTTGACCAATCGCCAGCAATGTATGAGAGTTCCGGCTGTCCTAAGTCTTTGTCAGCACTTGGTATTGTAGGTTTAAAAGCATGGGAGGCCCTTTAAAGAGAACCTGAGACCTGTTATTCTATTCATTCAGAGTTCCCAAGCAGGGCCCAAGTGCAGGTCTTTTTTGTTTATTTATTTGTTTGTTTTTTTTAAATAAGCTTTATAATGTAAAAAATTATTAGTATTAATGGAGTTTATTTTTGTGGAGCAGTTTTAGGTTAACAGAAAAGTTGTGAAAGGATAGGCAGCTCCCACATATGCCTTCTCTGTCTACTATTGCTCTCTCCCATTAGCGTGGTACGTAAGTTACAATTGGTGACCCAATATTGATGCATTATTAACTAAGGCTCATAGTTTCTATTAAGGTTCACTCTTTGTGCTGTACTGTTTGGAGGGTTTTAACAAATGCAAATGTTATGTATCTATTATCACTATCTGTGCAGAATAATTTCACCTCCCTAAATGTTCCCTGGGCTCCACCTATTTACCCCTCTCCTCAGCCCACCCTGAGTCCCTGGCAACCGCTGGTCTTTTGACTGTCTCTGTAGTTTCGTCTTTTCCTGGATGTCATATAATTAGAATTTTACAGAGTGGAGCCTTTCAGACTGGCTCTTTTCACTTATTAATGTGTATTTAAAGTTCATCAGGTCTTTTTAAAAAGCTTCTTGGGAAGTTATAATATGCAGCCAAGTTTGAGAAGCACCAAATCTGAATATAATGTCCCTGAGGATATTTCTTTTCTTTGACTCTGTTTTATTTATTTGTATACCCCAGAGCTGGGAACCCTGCCTGGTGGAGAATAGGCTTTCACCAAATATCACATGAGTAAATGAATGAATGATAAGGCCAAACCAGGTTCACAGAGACTTGAATATTCCTCTCCATGATCCTCTCAGGAGCTGTAAGAGTGGTTTCACACCAGATGATTCACTAAATAGATCATTTAGACTTGACTGGAGTTTGCCACTTCACTATTTTGCCATGCCCATACTTTGTTGCGCCTGAAAAATAGAACATACCTTGAACTTCCCTCTGTAATTCCTTTATCGCTGTCATTTAGAAACTAACTCTTCCACTCTGTCTCTCAAACCCTTCCAGAGCTTTTACACCTAACTCAAATTTGATTTCTTACAAAACACCTCCCCAGGTATCCCAAACCCTTCTCTAGACTCTTAATTATTGCTTTTAGATTCATTGGACATTATGAAGTTCCATCTGTTCTTTCAATTCTATTGCTCTCCTGAGATCCTATTTACACTTGATTGTGTTATTTCCTGTGTTCCTGCTCTACGCCCCAACCGGAGTCTAAGGCCAGACATAATATTGTTATTTACTTTCCTCACTTTAATTCCCCCTAGCGCCTAGCACTGTACCAAGCTTGATAAATATATTTTTTTCTAGTTCAGGAAATGATGAACTGTGTGGACTGAGCAGGATGTACTGGGAACAGGGTGGGCCCAGGAAACCAGAGATTGGGAAACCTCTCTAAGCCTCAGTTTCCTCATTTGTATAATTAGTCTTTATACTAAAGTTTCTAATTTCTTGCCTATTTGCACCATTCTGTGTTTTGATGATCATAGCCACAATAGGGTAATTGGCCAGATGACATAATTGGCCTAAATAGATAAAGCTTCTGTTGAGATTAAACATCAGTCTTTGAAAAGAACAAACAAACAGGAATAAAGCTGTTAGCTTGAAATCGGTTCTCATTTTCATGGAACATTTCCATGAGTTATTTTCCTCTCCCGTGTGCCCTGTCCTTCACCTGGAATACCTTTTCTCCTTCTACACCTTCCCAGTATTCAGAGGTACACTCAAAGGAATACCTCATAGAACCTTTCATGGTTTGTTACAATTTCATTTGCTTTTACCTTGTTTTTGTATCTTTCCCTTGCTATCTACTATCTTCATGAGAAAGGAACGCTACAAATCATGTCTATCATTGCGTCAGTGCCTGACATGTAATAGGCCCACAGTAAACGCCTGTTAAATGAAGTAATGATGTTAATAGATGTACTCTGAAAAAAAGTATTTTTTCCCTCTCAGCAGATAAATGCTAGAAACACTGCATGCTTTACTAGTTCTATTTGGAGTGTCACTATCCTACATACACACCCTGTTGAATTTTGTTACCCCAGGAATTCCCACATTTGTTTGATCATGGATCTCCCATTTTTTATTTTCCTTAGATAATCTATTTTCCCAATAATCACACTCACTTTAACAAAAACAGTAGCAGACTGGTATCAAACGACTTCCATGTGTGCAGCATAATTCCAAGCACTTCACACAGGTATGCCTTCTTTTTTATACCTCGTTTTATTGGGACTCACAAATAATGCATTTTTATTTATTTATTTTTAGAGAGGGGTAGGGAGAGAGAAAGAGGGAGAGAAACATCAATGTGTGGTTGCATTTCGCGTGCCCTCTGCTGGGGACCTGGCCTGCAATCCAGGCATGTGCCCCACACTGGGAATCAAACTGGCGACCTTTTGGTTTGCAGGCCAGTGCTCAATCCACTGAGCCACACCAGCTAGGGCACAAATACTGTGTTTTTAATGAATTGAAGATCTGTGGCAACCTTGCATCAGTGAAGTCTATTGGTGCCGTTTTTCCAATAGGGTAGGATGATGGTTAACATTTTTCAGCGATGAAGTATTTTTTTAATTAAAGTACATTTTTTTTGTTTGTTTTTTGGCTATAATGCTATTGCACATTTAATAGCCAATAGTGTAGTGTAAACATAACTTCTATATGCACTGGGAAACCAAAAGGTTAATGTGACTTGCTTTTTTGTTATATTTACTATAATGGTCTGGAACCAACTGCACAATATCTTCAAGGTATGCCTGTATGAGTGATCTAAAGAATAATTCTAGTTTTACTATTTCTATTTAATAATTATGGATGAGGAAACGGGTTTGGAGCATTAAAGTAACTTCCTAAGTCACATAGTTCCCCAAGAAACAAGTAACCAGATAGAGCAGGATGAAAATGCTGGTCTAATGGAATTCATAGGCTCTGGTGCAAGACAGACCTGCATTTGAATTCAGAATGGAGTGGATTCTGGAATAGATCGATGGTTTTGAAATGTGGGCCTGAGCCTCATACACCTTTATCTGTACAACGATGCTGATCATATGCACTTGGGAGGGTGGATGCAGAAATTAAATAAAATAATGTATACAAAGAAGTTAACATTTTACAAGCCTAGTGATCAATGCTTGAGAAATTTTAATCATTATCAGCAGAGAGTTTTGCACAAAATAGTACTTGATGAACATCATTACGTTCCTTCAACTCTACCTTTTTCTCTTCATGCCTTTGGTGATTCGGGGTAGGTTAAAACTTCTAAGAGCAGTGTATTAGTTAGGTAGGGCTAAATGCTGGGACAAACAGCCTTAAAGTATTGTAACTCTACTCAATAAAAGTTTATGTCTCACTCACAAAAAGTCTAAACTTTCTTGACTGGGCAGCCTTCTGCGAAGCTGTGCTCAGTCCAGAACTGCACCCTCTACCTTTAGCACAGAGATAAGGAAAGAGCAACCAGACTGTGGAAGGAGGGCTTTAACATTATTACAGATGCAACACTTTTTTATTGCCTCATACTTCAGACACTGACCTTGGATGAAATCTCAGGAACCCCTTGCACTTTATGGTTATACTTACGGTAACTGAAAGTCCAGAAGTCAAATCGCCCAGTCTTTTGTAATTAGCAAAATTGTGAACATGATTTGAAGTTTATTAGTTTCCCATCTATAACTATCAATAGATATGGTTGAGTTAGGCAGGTTGTCAGTTTAAAGTGGGAAAGAGTAGACATAGTCACTAAAGTGTCACTGTTACCGCCACTGTCCACCATTCTGTAGAGAATTTTTAAAACATTTTATTATGTTAAGTGTATAGTTTGCTGAATTATCAGAATGTAAGTAATGGCAAATTTGGAGGGTTTTGTTCATTGTAAAATGTCTCATTTCACCTTTATTTCTTTGCTTTCAGCACTTTAAATACTTCCCCTCACTCTCTTCTTGCTCATGATTTCTGAGAAGTTGGATTCAATTATTATCTTTGTTCTTCTCTAAGTAATGTGTTTTTGTTCCTCTTGCTTCTTTAAGACTTTAGTTTTGATTTTCTGTAGTTTGAAGTTAATGTTCCTAGGTGTAGATTTTTTGACATTTATCTTCCTTGGTGTTCTCTGAGCTTCTTTCCTGGAGCTGTGGTTTGGTGTCTGACATTAATTTGGGGGAATTCTAAGTCATTATTGTTTCAAGTAATTCTTCTATTCCTTTCTTTCTTCTCCCTCTGAAATTTCCATTACACGCATGCTACCCTTTTGGTAGTTGCCCACAGTCCCTGAAATTCCAGTCTGTTTTTCCAGTCTTAGTTCTCTTTGGGTTTTTCAGTTTTGGAGGTTTCTATCGATGTATCTATCCTTCAGCTCAGGAACTCTTTCTTCAGTCATGCTGTTCACTAATAACTCTATCAAAGGTGTTCATTCTTTCTGTTAGTGACTTTTTCTGTTTTTTTTTTTTTTTAATATCTCTAGCATATTTTTTGGTTCTTAAGATTTCCATCTCTTTGTTTACATTGCCCATCTGTTCTTGCACGTTGTCTGCTTTTTCTGTCAGAGCCCTTAGCATAATAATTGTAGTTGGATTCTTAATTCCAGTCATCGTATTTTCTTTAATTCTTGGTTTTTCATAGACTCAAGTTGTCTAGTGAAATTTTTATCTTGCCTCTATTTTCTTGAACATATTAATCATGGGTATTTTAAAGTCTGTGTCAGGTAGCTCAAATATCACCCTTTGGTCTGTTTCCGTTAATTGCTTTTTCTCTTCTGTCTCTTTATAAGCCTGTTAATTCTGAACTGAATGTCAGACATTGTGTTACTAAATGTTACAGTCTATGGATGCTGTTTTATCTTTCTCCAGGAAGGATTTTGTTTAGTTTCTGGCTAAAGGATTAGAGCTGAGTTGAGGCTGCATTTGAGTCCTTATAGAATCTGGTCCATTTCTGCTTTGTTCTAACTATGCAGATTCTCTGCAGTATAAACTCACAGAGCATCTGCACCTAGGTTGGTGCTAAACTTCTGATTTTATCCCCCAATGTGATGCATTGCCACCGGGTCTGCTTAGCTTCTCCGTTTCCCAGCTGCTGCTCTCTGCTCTGTTTCTTCAAATTTGGTCAATTTGTCATACACATTGATAGATGATTAGATTGATGCAATTGGTATAGAAAGCCATGCTCACCCAACGATTCTTTCTTTCCGGTGAGGAGTATCACGGTTTTTCAGGTTCTATGTGCCCTGGTCATTCTACAATGCTTTCCAACATTTCTGATGGCTGCAAACAGATGTTTTTAGTTTGTGTTTTGTTTGCTTTGTCATTTCTTTTTATCTTTTTTTTTTCTTCCTAGTTTTCAGTAGGAGGATTGGCCTGACAGAAGCTGACACATTAGATACTGGAGTGGAGGTTTTCGAGGCCAGATCAGGAAGTGGTATATATCACATTCCTTCAGATTCCATTGGCCAGAAAAGATCTCAAGGTTCCTCCTAGATACAAGCTGGGCTGTGAAATATAGTCTTCCTGTGTGCCCAGGAGGCAAATAAAACAGTTTAGTGAAAATATAGCATTTTTTCCCTGCCACAGGCAATGACTAGTGGATTTATTATACACTTTGAAGGTTTCAATGTGATCTCTATTCATTTTTGGCCCAATTTTAAGCTAATGCTTAGAAGATAAGGAAAGGGGCAATAGAACAGTCTGTGTATAATTGAAAAGAACTTCAATATTTATTAAATTCCCATTTTATTCTGGGTATTATGCTAAGCACATTCACATCTGTCCTGTTCTTGAATCCTCCTCACGTGTGTCCTGTGGACTAAGTAGTAATATTTTCCACATTTTTTTCTAATGGTGAGTGTGAAACTGAGGTGGTTATTTGTGTATTGTGATATAGACTAAAGACTGATTAGTTTATTCTATAAGATAATTTTTAAAAAATTGTTGTAAGTTGCTCTTACAATATCTAGATGAAAGGTAGTATAGTAATTAAAACCAAGAGCTCTGGAGCTGGGCTGTTGGGTTTCAGTCCTGCCTGCACACTTCCTAATTGTTAAGCCAGTAGGCAATTTATTCATTTCTCGGTGCCTCTGTTTCCTTCTCTGGAAAAAGAAGAGTAAAGGTTTGTTGCATTGAATAAATTAATTTGAAAAGAGCCTAGGAAGTGCCTATCATATAATGAGCACTCAATAATTATTAATTATTGATATTATGTGGAAGCAGATGATTCCATTGCTACTTCGGTTGCAGATTAATATAAAGCTTTGTAGCTTTGTGAGAGATGCACTGGAATGTAAGGCCCACGAGTTCTAGGACTTTGTGCCTCAGTAGGAAGTACAACACTTGTCCTCAATGGAGGGTACAGCCTATTGAATTTCTGATCATAGAAGGAGAAAATTTCGGCTCTTTCTTTTCACTTGTGCTTGTCAGTTCCAGCCAATAGTGTCTATCAGATAGCTTTCCCCCTTTTATTTGACAATTTCTTTTTGTAAAGAAACCCTTTTCTCCAGTTTTAAAATCCTCAATAGCTCCGAATATATCAGTTACCAACTTATCTCTCTTGAATTGGAGATCACTGTAGAGCATGATGAAAATGTTGGGAAGAGTGCATGTAATTTGGATAGAATAATTTCATCGTTCTATCTTGAAAAATGTATCCATTGACACTATCACAAAACAACTTGTGCTGTGACTTGTATCATAATTTATGTATTTGATACATGTACTTTTGACATTCTTTCTCTGACAGATTTTTGTTTTCTTTTTGGAAGTAAGGAAGGCACACATTTCTATACTTCGTTTCACTTTTGCTGTACTTGTGGTTGTAGCTCTCTCTTACCACACAAAATGTCGTTATCTGTCCACCAGTATTTACTAAACACTTACAGCATCTCTGCACACACATCACCATATTAAGGTCTGACTACTGGAAAAAGAGCATGCAAGGAAAGAAGCAAAGGATTATATTTAAATTATTGGAAATGAGTTAACCTATGCCTAAGCACATTGAAAATAAGGGAGGCCTTTTTTTCTTATTGTTATGACCTGGTGTATTAATTTCTTCAAGCTGCGGTAACAAGTTACCACAAACTAGGTGGCTTCAAACAAAAGAAATATATTCCCTCTCCCTCTCAATTCTAGAGGTCAGAAGTCCAAAATTGAGATGTCGTTGAGGCTAGTTCTTTCTGCAAGCTATATGGATGAATCTGTTCCATGACTGTCTACTTCTACCTTCTGGTGGCCGTTGACAATCCTTGGTGTTGCTTGGCTCACAGACACCTCACTCTAATCTCTGCCTCTGTTTTCACACCAGCTTTTCCTAAAGATACTTAATCCAATTTTCACTGGATTTAGGGCCCACCTAGATAATCCAGGGTGATCTCATCTCAAAGTTCTTAACTTAATCACACCTGTAAAAATCCTTTCTTTTCCCAAGTAAGCTCACATTCATAGGTTCTGAATGGATGTATCTTTTGTGGGAGCATCATTTATGGTAGTCTGTAGTATTTTTCCTTGAATTTTCTCTTTTCTTAGGTTCATAGAAATCTCCCTCAAGGACAATGAACATGTATGTCTTGTGTTCCCTGGAGTCTGGTTGGGTGACCTATCCAGAAAAGCCCTCTCTTAATGTAAGGGTTGGCCAAAAATTTCATTTTTTTTTTCTGTAAGATGGCTCTAGTAGCACTTAGTAGTCTTTAACCTCATTCAAAACAATTTTATTAGATTGTATTGTGACAGCTGTCATATTAGTGTGCATTTAAAAAAACCGAGCGAAATTGGTGAATTTTTGTCGAGCCATTTTAATACTGAAGGTGGAAGAATGTGTCAAAAGTGGTTTGCAAAATTTTCTGCTGAAGATTTCTTGCTGCATGATGGTCCCTGGTCAATGAGACCAGTTGAGGTTGACAGCGATCAAATCGAGACATTAATTGAGAACAATCAACATTATATCCCATGGCAGATAGCCAACATACAGTAAATATTCAAGTCAATAAAGTTATTGGTGAAAATGAAAAAGGTGTCTTTTACTTTATGGAAAAAAGCAACGGACTTTTTGGCCAACCCAATATTAAGATGCGTATGTATCGTAATGTATCTTAAGAGGCATTAAAGGAATGGATAGCACATGATACATGCAGACGGAGAAAAAGCAAGCTCATGACATCTGATGACACTGTTGGAGTTTAGTAATGAGATTGACACATAGTAACACTGCATGGCATGAGAGCGATAAGCGCTATGATATGGCTCAGCGCATATTGAAAATCATCTGAATCACGCCTACAGGGGAGTTGGAAAGGCTCTCTGGGGAAGGAGACTTAGCATGTGAATTTTGAAGAACTGGATAGGGTGTGACCTGTGAGGACAATGAGGCCAGGTATTCTAAATGCAGAGAACAACACTTGCAGAGATTCCCACTGGGAGACCCCTGGGACCAGCAGGAAGTATCTGGTGTGGCTGGAGACGTGGTGTGCAAGGTGGAGGTAAGACTGGGACTGGTGAGTCGAGTGGCAAGATATATCTCTGAGGTTTCATGAGGGCTGCATCGTGAAGGATCTTGTATGCTCTGCTGAGGAGTTTATATTTATTCATTAGAATAATGAATTCATTGATGTGGTGGCTGAGATAACATCAGATGAACTTTCCACAAAATAGTAGCAGTTGCAAAAGAGAGTAACTGGTGAGACTGGAGGCAGGTTGGTCATTTTCACATTGTTGGAGTAATCCAGGGAAGGAACAATGGAGTGATGAATGCCTCAGTGTATCACAAAAGAGGCAGAGGGTGGAGGCCTGTGGGAGTTATTAAAATGATGTCGTTGGCATGGAGCGGCTGATTGGAGTTAGGCCACACAGAAAAGAGAGGAATCAAGAATGATTCCTGGTTGGTTTGACTTTAATGGGTAAGTAATGATACCATTCATGACAATTGAGGACAGAGAGGGAGGGACAGTGAAACTTACTGAGCCCCATTTCCCTCAACTGTACAATGAATAAATCATCCCTGCCTTTCCCATCTCACAGTGTAAATAGAACCAAATAAGGTAAAGCATTTTAAACGTTTTTAAAATTATAAAGCAATTTCCCAAATTATTTATTATCATTGGTTTACATTTTACTCAAATTTATAATTAAAAAAATTATAAAGAAGTATATAACTATATGTGGGCAAAACACATTATTTCACACAGAAGAAATTAATCTTTTGGCGATGGCAAAGAATCTGTATCTACAATTCAGGTTCTTTCCTTTTTTTTTTTCATCATGCACCATGATTTCACGATGCCATATGCTGAAGGAAAAAAAATCCACAATCATTCCTTAATGCCTCTTGTTTCAAGCCGAGACTCTACAGCTTTCCATTTGAGGTTTCTCAGCACCTTGGGACTTCACCAAGTGACTGTCCCATCTCCATCCCTGGCACACAAGTGCACCCTTACCCTTCCACATGCACACACATTATGTCTTCTTGTGTGTAAAATGGGTATAATTTTTTCTGTCTCACAGGACTGATGACCAGATGAAATTAAATATACATATGTGTACATTGCTACTTACTCCACCTGACAAAAATAACCCAATAAATAGTACTTTATTATTATTATTTTACAATACAAACTCTGCAGTTTGTTTTCCAACTTTACAAATTATTGTATTGGATTATGATAGATCCTTATGGACTGTGATCTCTGCATTTAAACTTACCTGTATCACCAGATCACCTAGTTTTCCCTCTTCTACTCTACCCCCATCTTTTTGAATTTCTATAATATTTAGGGTCTTCTTACAACATGTAATACTGAGTTATTGAACTATCTGCTCTATGTTCACTTTGTCTTTTAAAAGAAGACCTTAAATTCTTCAAGTACATGTGTAACTGTACAGGATGGGGTTCGGTCACTTGTCGCCTTGATATGTGACCTGAAGATTTGTATTGATGGAAACAGGTTTTTATTAACAGGGTTTCAGCTTGAGGTGGGGGAGGGCAGAGTGTACTCCTGCTCTGAGCTTTTCTTTCCCATAAGACCCTGAACTTTTCTTGCTCCCAGAAGATTACAAGCCTAATACATGCCCAGAAGTTTCCTATTTCCTTATCTGTCCTTTTTGGAGCTTAAGCTGGCCATGCAAACAGCTCTTCATCCTCTCTGGAAGGCGCATACGTGGGTTTCCAAGTCCCTATTTCCTTGTAGCAGCTCTCTCTCTCAGGACCTGGGGTGCGCTGCTCTCAGTCTCCAGGAGCAGCCTCAGCCTCCAGGACCGATGTGCTGTGCTGCACTGGAGCATAGTCTCTCAGAGGCTGCAGCCCAGCGAGGCACACTTCCCAACATGGGATCTCACCTGCAGGAGCAGGGTTCCAACCACGTGGGGCCAGGTATCTGCCAGTCCCACGAGTGCTCCTGTCCATGTGAGGAACAAAGGCCGGAGTCCTGGACCATCCAAGTGCACCTGCAACCAAAAGTCCCAAGCCAAAGCTCCAAAAACCAACAGCCAAGAGCCAAGAGAGAGCCAAGAGCCTGCACCCAGTGCCCAAAAGCTAGAGAGCCCAGAGCCTCTCCCTGCATCCTGTTTCAAAAGTCCTCCCTCCCAGGATCCCATGTGCTGCAGAAGCCAATGGGAGTGTCCAGCTTTTTAACCAATGGCCATGTTTGTCTTTGCCCCTTTTTCTGGGAATGGGCAGAAGTCTCCAGCCACCCTTGGTGGGTGTCTAGTCCCCAAAGCCCATGCAAGCACTGTATCGCCTGTGTCAAAAGTTAGTAAACCCCAAGTCTGTGGGCTATTAATCCACAGCTCTAGTTTCAATCCCAGGAGCTCTCTGCCCCTCCTCCTGCTAACTGCACTGTGCCTATACTAGCTTCTGGGCTCGGGCAATTCCCCCTTTTCAGGCAGCCTCTCCCTTCACAGAAGGCAGGCTGCCTTAATCTGCCTACTCCGCACCCCTCCTGTACCCCTGCCTTTCCAGGCAAGAGTGGGAGCAGGCTCTGGGCTGAATTTGGGGTTCCCCTGCCCAAATTGAGGCCCCTTGCTTTTCAGGGATTTCTGCTCAGACCTACTCATTACACAAGTATCTAGCACTGTTCAGGGCCCCCAGAAGATACAACAAATTGGATGACTTGATAATGAACACATCTTTTTGATCTTCATAGTTCTCAGTATCTCTTCTTTGGGGGCCTTGCTGACATACTTACCTCCCAGTCCTTACTCTGTATATCAAGATTAATCTTCATGTTCAAAACAGAAACAGACTCAGATACAGAGCATAGGCTGGTAGTTGCCACAGGGTAGAGTGATGGGGGAGAGGGCAGGTGGGAAAGGTAACGGCATTAAGGACAAATTTGTAGTTACAAAGTAGTCATGGGGATGTAAAATATAGTGTAGGGAATATAGTCAATAATATTGTAATTACTGTGTATGGTGCCATGTGGACACTGGAAATACGGGGGGCACACTTTGTAAAGTATGATTATCTAACAAACTATGCTGAACAAAACTAATACCAAATAATATTGAACGTAAACTGTAATTGAAAAATAAAATTTAAAAAAGAGGAGGAAAAAAATCAATCATTGTATTTAAAAGAAAGAAAGAAAAGAAAACAATGAGGTGAAAGACCTTTTAAAACTTTAGTCTCAAAACAAATTGGGAGGAATGTTGGTTTTAGGACATTTTGATCTTTTGGGATGTATTTTCTTTCATCCTCTGACAATTCAAAAACTGCATGAATAATTGCATTGTTCCCTAAATGCTGTAGTTACAACCAAGCCAAGATTATTTCATCCAACTATTAGAAAAAAAGCTGTAGGAAGGAGCCTATAAAATATCATTGTTTTCTTGATAAGGATGCAGATCACCTCACAGACCAAGGAAAATCTGCCCGGGGCACTAGAAGTCTTGACCCCACTGCACTAAAAGGCTTTATCAAAATGCCCTGGAGCAACATAGAACGTTGGCACCAAGGGGTTTCTTAGAATGAAGTATATTAAGTGGCAACTCTTTAATTTCATTTTCTAATTCTATTTATGGACTCTAATTTGGGGAAAAGACTCAGCATCCTTTTGAGTAAAAAAGCTCTGGTACTTTTAATAAGGGCAAACACACTTAACCTCTTCCAGCTCAGTTTTCTTTTCTCTTGAATAGGAATGAAAATATTTCCTCCCAAAGAAAACATTTAGTATTTTTCTATGTAGATGTAATAAGACAACACTTTGTCTTGTTGCTCTTTGAGCAACTATAAGCTGCTTATAAATCATTCGGCAACTTTTCCAACTTTCTTCCAAAGTATGTTTTTTAAAAGTTTTAAAACATGTCTATCCTGTCAAAGGTTTATTTAACTCATTAATGAGGGAACCAGCAGGATGTTAAAGCTGATTCAAAGAGAATTTGAAAAACTCAGTAAATAAGTCTGAAAAAATTACTGCTGGAATAAGATTGCTACATTTAGATATAAAATTTGTTCACTTGCTACAGGGCAGTAAAATTGATAAAATGGTAAAAATATAAATAATAAAAATGGTAACTTTTTGCATTACCATTTCTGTCTAGTGTTCAGATATTATTTGCAATTCTATCAGATAAAATCTAAAGTTAACATTTAACTTCAAAAATTATGGGTCCTAATCAATGGTAAATATTTAACCAAAGGTACTATCTCCTAGAAAAATACATTATTCTGAAAAAGACGTGTTATATAATAGTCCTAAGACTTTGAAAGACCATGCAGTCATTATTTTATGTTATTCCCAAGTTTTGAACATATGTTTTAATAATACCTATCTGTTTTCAGTATTTCTTAATGTTCCATTCCTGATTGTTGCCCTCAATTTTTTTTTTTATAATTCTCTGTGTTTCTCTTAAGTCCACCTGTCTCTATCTTTTTTTCCCATCAGCCATTTATTGCCTAATTGTATCCTCTGATCTTTTTCTATTTGCTTCCTTTCAAGCCATTATTTGAGTCTGCCTTAATTCTTGTGCTCAAAACTGCTTGAATCTAATTGGTTATGCACAGCTTCAGTTTCCTTTTAGTACTGAAGATAGGTAATATTTGCTATTCACCTCCTGGTATCTCTATGCAGTATAAGAAAAAAAAGTCTCCAACAGCATTATTTCATACATCTGAAATCTAAAGCAAGCAAGCACTAAGTTCTATAAACTCAATGACATTCTGGTTCTCTGTCCTGTTTTCTGCCCCCAAATCACTGTGTATGAAAATTTCATTCAAGGCAAACATGCCAAATTATGTGGCATATATTTTCTAACCACTTTTCTTTTTATAATCAAATGATCAAAAATCTTTTAAACCAGTATCTCAGGATCAAGTACATATCAAACTTAGGGAGCCACTACTAAGGGTAGAAGGTGTAGACTTTTAAACATTTTCTCTTCATCTAAGAGTAGGAACGTATCTGTTGCCTTCTAGCCCATCCCTGAACCTTAAACACCATCACTTCCAGCAGTGAAAGCCCATATCTAATATCCATGATGCTTATTAACAAGCCAGTGATTTTACCATTGAAAATCCACTTATTCATTATGCTAATTAACACTTCCATGTTGATCAGAGATAAGGCGAACTGAAGCCTTGCAGATGCCCTCTCTGGTGAGTGGTCTGAATAGATGTTGCCTCACCTCCCCTGGAGTGTCCTCCGATAAGGAAACTATTCCCCTCTGAGGTGTCACATTCATTTACATGATACACTCTAGGCTGGAAATAGTTTAAACTAAAATATGTTGGGCATCACAACCTAAACTTGGCCTGTTTCTAAAGGGAGACGGCATAACCTGTCAGTGCTTAGGGAAGGCAGGGGTGACACGGCGCTTGCTGCAGTGGAAGGTTCCTGTCTCTAAACTCCGGAAGCTGGGACAGTGGCACCACTTCTTAGGGAACGTAAGTCCCACATGTACCCTGGACACAGGGAATGAAGCAAGGAAAACGCTCGGGTGTGAACTTCTCCTGGAAGGTTGGGCTATGCCCCAGGGGGAGACTGCACTGCCCAACCATTGCCGTGGTATTGGCTACTGGGAAAAACAGAAGGAAGGGAAGTGAGGTGTCCTGATTTATTATAAAGAAAGGATACCTTTTCTACATTGCTAATTTCTTTTGGGCACTAGTGTCTGTCAGAGCTTCCGGGGGGTGGCGGTGGGGGGGAACAAAGACCAAAAACAACTCTGGTTTAAATTCAATTGTAATTGTGCCAGGTTTTATATTATGATAAAATCTTAGCCTCCTTACAAGGAGGTTAAATCCCTCGTCGATTCGAAGGGAATTTAGTTTCTCCAAAGATGAGCAAGATGAGACAAAAACATGACCCATTTTTTCCTCCTCAGAGTCCAAATTTTTGCTGTATTTTTTTCTTCTTCCCACTATCTTAGGAAGTTTTCTCACAGCCGACAGTGCAGAGGCACACTCTCACTGCTTGGGGAGTTCGAACAATCCGTGGCCTCCTCCAACCCAAAAGGCCCTGGATTACTGTAGGCAAAGAGAACACCAGCCTGTTGTGATTCACTGGGCACTGCATAGGGTGTGCCCTGGCTAGAACTTTACCTATTTATGACAATATAATTTCACTTGCTTTCAAAGATGAATTTTATGCCCTCTCTGTCAGACTAACCCAGAAATACATCTGCCAAGCCAAGATGTCATACTTTACATCTCTGAGCAAGCTACACTGCACATAGATGAGTGGCGGGAGGTAGAATTGGAGGTTGATTTCTCTTCTTCATTCTAGAAGTAAAGGGGTTGCAAAAGCTGCTGAGGCTTCCAAATTCTGTGGTTGTAAAATTTCTGAATCCATGCAATATTGTGATCTGCATGCAAGGACTTAGTTCCTACAATTGTGGGTACAATTTTAGTGCTTATTTAAGTAAGTGTTCTAGTTTTAGAATCCTTTTTTGCCACGTGGATGGTAACGTACCGTGTCTGGTTTTAGTATGTTAACCCTAGCCCATGTTTCATCTTATTTTTATTCCATTTTTTTCTCTTTATATTTATTTCCTAAGTTTTTTGTATTTAGTGTAATTTTTAGAGATTTTACAATATCAGTGATTCTAGTGCAAATACAATGAACCCCATGAATGCCCCTTCTGCTCTTACCAGATCACAATATTTTCCCCAGACCTGCTGATTTCATTCCTTTGCCTTCCCTTTCCAGAAACAACCATTATCACAAACGTGATGTTTTTATTCTCATGCATGTTTTCATATTCTTAATACATAATTTTACATCCATAAGAGATAAATACTTTCGGTATGCAGGTTTTTCAATTTTATAACTTCTGTATAGTTTCCTTTTGTATGATTTTGCCATAATTTATCTATTTTCTTAGGATGCTTTCAGTTTTTCACCATTACAAACAATGAGGCAAAAAAACACATTCTTTTCCATGTTTCCATGCATAAGGGTTCTCCAGAGAATTAGACTACAATGGAATTGCTAAATTTTTGGATATGAATATCTTGAACTTTACTAGAGATTGCCAAATTGCTCTCCAAAGAGAAATACTGGAGTTCTTTATATATGCTGAATACTAAAATATTGTTGTTTATATGCATAGCAAATCTACTTTCCAGTCTGTGGCTTGTCTTTTCTTTTTGTTCATAGTGAGTTTTAAAAGTAATTTTATTTTTAACATATTCAAAGATGTCAGGTTTTCTTTTGTTTTGTGCATTTTGTATCTTGTTCTATAAATCTTTTCATTTTACATGGTCATGAAAATGTCACCCTCTCCCTCCTCCTTTGATTCCTTTGTCTCTGCGAGCATGATTCGTGGGTTGCCCTAATTTATAGAGCATTGGTTTAATCCATGCTAATCTAGATGCAAGTTTTAGCACTTCTTGATATTCTAAGATTTCATTAGTGAGCAAGGCAGATTTTACAGTAACAACAAAGGAAGAGTTCACATGGACCCCACATTAGATCAATCAACTCCTCCTGTTAGCTATTTCTAATCTCCTTTTTTGTTAAATCTTTACCTTACCAACACTTTGTCTAACAAAGTGTTTTCTTTCGTCTTTTAAGGAGCAAAAATAACTCTTCTCTATGCTTCATTAAAAACTTCACCTATTTTGCCCTGTCTCATGTGGCTCAGTTGGTTGGAGTGTTGTCCTATAAACTGAGAGGTCACAGGTTCAAATCCCCGTCAGAGCATATACTGAGGTTGCGGGTTCAGTCCCAGATCAGAGCGCATATGAGAGGCAACCATTTAAGGTTTCTCTCTCACATCAATGTTTCTTGCCCTCTCCCTCTCCCTCTCTCCTCTCCCTTCTTCCCTCCATCTAATCAATAAGCATGTCCTCAGGTGAGGATAAAAAAAACTGTACCTGTTTTTCCATAAAATATGGGTAATAGTTTACTTATAAATTAACAAACACCAAGAAAAGGGTCATCTCAATCACAGTAGGTTTCTCACTTAAAGAAATTCTCATAATCATTTATTCGCTTATTTAAATCATAGTTATCAATCATCAACCAAGTGTCAAGCATTAAACAAGACACTGAATGAAAAAACAAAACAAAACAAAAACAATGTCCCAGGTGGAAAAGATTGAGGAGGGGGATCTGGGAAGGCTTCGCAGAGGAAGTAACAGTTAAAGTAAGATAGGAAGAATAAGGAAGTAGATATTTCAGGGTGTTATTTAACAAGAGGTTAAATGACAAATGCAAAAAACAAATACAATGAAAGAGAAAGAGCTTGGCATGTAGGAGGAACTAAAAGGATGACAGTTATGCCTACAAGGAAATGTTGAAGGAATAAAATGATATGGAATGTGGATGGAAAGCAATAGAGGCAAAATTATTTCGTGCCTTTTAGGCTAATGATTTGATTTGCGTTTTTAAAATATAGCATTGGCTGTATCTACTAGGTAAGATTGTCAGTACACTGAAGTAGAAGAAGGGAACCAATTAAGAAGCTATTGCTGGGGTCCAGGTGAGATGCAATGATGGCTGAGATTAGTTTGTAAAAGAAGAGATGTAGAGAAATATACCTTAGTGAGAAAAATGACAGGATTTTCTAGAGACAGAGAGAGGAAGAAAATGCAATCGAAGATGGTTCCCTGTATTGTGACATGATTAAAAATGAGACATACACTGAGATGGTGAACAGTACCCAGGTAGGTTTAGAGTAGGACATCGCCGGTGGCAGTCAAGGGTTTTGTCTTACGCACATCACTTTCAGATGCCTCTACATCATCCACGTGGAGACTGAATATTCAGTTGTATCTAGAAGTTAGAGAAGAAGTCAGTTTGGGAACGTCAGCTAGTAGGAGAAGACAGTATTTTTCTCATTCATGATGGAGAGAGAGATATACAGAGAGAAAAGAGGAATGAAGAAAGATCTTGTTTTAGTTCCAGCCTAAATTTTAGATTTCAGTGACCACTAGCTATGGCCTTGAGTTTCTTTGCATGGAGAGGGATCTTGGACAGACTATATTGCAGGAAGCCCAGAAAAAGTCAAACTGTGACAATTGTCCATTTGGTTCCACTTATGGAACCAAAAATACTGCACCCATGTACTTCAAAAGCAATGAGATTGTTTGCATGCTTTAAAGGAAAAAAACTGAATTATACAATATCATTGGAGATTTGTCCTCAGCCTTTATGTTGTTTATTACCAGTACACCCAGCAGCCAGTTACCAAAGAACAGAGGATGATGGTCTATGGACTGGACAGATCCCCTAAGATATAAACATTATTTTTCTAAGATATGTATTATAAAATTGTGTTGATCAATAGGCAGCAAGACTGATATGCCCATGTTTGAGCAATATAAACATTTCCAAAACTTCTACCTGGGTTTCTGTTAATATTTTCAAAGTAGATCTGTTGATTACTTCTGTATAATTGTCATGGAATTGGGCACTTCAGTAAATTGTGCTTACTTTTTCTTATTACATGTAAAATGATGAATACTGGAGGTTTTTTTGGCTGAATCTTCTGTATGACCACCTAGAGATGTATTTGCACCTTACACTTTGTGTTTATTCTTAGTGCTTAATCCACTTGCATTTCCTTTTAGCTGCAATTTGCAGACAAAATTCTGGGCTTACTTGTCCAATTTAACTGATGACAAGTATACTTACCTATTAGAAAATATTGGGTGCCTACTATGAACCAATTGCTCTGGTACCCATGAGAGTTACTAGAAAACTAGGTCATCATTTCTGAATTCAAGAACTTACAGTCTGAAAAAGAAACCAGTTTGTAATTACCTACATATGCTGTAAGAACCAATGGAAAAATGGTTAAAATAGATTTCAAAAATGTCAAGTCATTTCCAGGTAACAAGGACAATATGACAAGAGTTTACCAATACCCCTAATGAGATGAATGAAACTAGTAAAAACTAGCAAGCAAACAAAAAAAGTAGATCACCAATGAAACAATGTAAGAGATAGAAATAATTGAATACCCTAAATTTCCCCAAGCGGCAGACAAGAAAAGAACTAAAGGATCATAGTGTGAAATGAGATGTCTCTGAACCACAGCTCCAAAACTTAAAAGCCATATTGATAAGTGTATTCTTCAGGGTAGGCTAAATGTTGAAACACACAACCTTAAAACCTTAGTGTTTAACATACTACAAGTTTCTTTCTCCTTCATTATATAACAAATTGTTATATCTTGTGAGATAGTTTCTGGGTTCTTTCTGCCTGTGGATTCTTCTTCCTCTAGGTCCTTGCAGTCCTCTCCATTAAGGTGAAGAAGAGGAAAGACTCAAAAATGGGAAGTTTTTAATAAGCTTGAAAGTGGCTCACTTCACCTATCCAGAAGACCTCCATGACAGGGCCACCGTTAACTGCAAGGGAAGCTGGGAAATGTAGTCTCTATGTATGCCCAGGAGGACAGGGAAAGGTTTTGATGAATATAGTAGTCTCTGCCACGAAGTCTATACAATCCCTAACATTCCCATTAATCATCCCCAAACCAGAGGAAAGTGAAACAAAGAATTTTTTTCACTTTTCTTTTGATAATGTATAATGAAATACGTAAATGTGAAGTGAACAAATGAGTGTATTCCTCAGAAGGAAGGGCTCCAGGGCTCCCCCTTAAATTGGGAACACTCAGAATAGCTCCAAGGGTGAGAGGATACACCATGACATAGGTAGACGAATTCTGTTTTAAAATAGACATTTATCAAAATCAGGAGGCATCAGAGAACCCAGGTCTTCTAATAATGACTGCTCACCCTGTCAGCTAATCTCTCTTTTCCTTCTCATTCAGCCACTCCATTCAACCTTGCTAGGTTCACCAAGACAAGAACAATTTGCTAAGGACCTGGAATGCTTAAGCTTTATTGTTTACAGAGATACAAAGAGGTCTCAATAGAAAGGAACTTAAGGGGAACTCACTCACTCATCTGTGGCAGATCAAATAGAAATTCTGGACAAGTGTCCAATAAAAACTATGAGATGCAAAAAAAAAAAGAAAAGAAAAAGTGACATGTCAGATATAAAACACACTGCAGAAGGAAAAAAAAAACATAAGAGGAAAACTAGTCTAGAAGAAAACTATAACTCAGGGAATTAAAGGAGATCTCATACTTATGCTTTATGTTATTGAAGAACATAATAGGATTTAAAATGCAGTTTAACATAAAGAACTTGAACATGAAACTGCAAGGTAACAGGATGTGGTTGCCAGAGCAAGGCATCCTGGGTGATAACAACCCCACTGTCAGTCTCCAGGGCAGAGAACAAGGCAGAAATGGCAAAGACTGGACATGAGAGGGCAGACAAATACAAAAGAATAATCATGCTCCTCTATGAGTGGAGGGAATTGTGTGTTTCCTAAAACCCAAGGAAAGCAGTGAAGCTAGTAGAGAGCAGAGCCAAGGATTGGGAAACCCCAGACTCTCATCATTTCTTGTCTCTACTGTTGTGTTGTAAAACTTCCCTCTCTCTCTGTCTGTCTCTGCAGTCTTCACATGTTATCCGTCAACATGGAAGAATGTTTTATGTTATTCCTCCAGCAACAAATAGATTCACTAGCTGGCTCTCAATCACAATTCCAAATTTCCTGAAGAAAAATCTGATAGACTCAGTTTATGTGACGTCTGATCATCTTGGGCCCATTGGCTATAGAAGAGTCATAAAGTCATACAGCAATAATAGTTGATTATTCTGAGTGTGAACTGGATGTCAGACACTGTATGTCAAGTGCGTTATATGGGACCTCTCATACAACCTTCACATAGGAGAGAGGGTACTCTCATTATTTATTATTATTATTATTTTATCCTCATCTGACGATATGTTTTATTGGTTTGAGAGAGAGAGAGAGAGAGATCAGTGTGAGAGAGAAACATTGATTGGTTGCCTCCCGTATGCGCCCAGCCAGCATTCAAACCCAAATCCTAGGTATGTGCCCTAACTGAGGATCAAACATGCAACCTTTTTGGTACATGGAGCGATGCTCCAACTAACTGAGGAACCTGGCCAGGGCAGTATTCTCATTACTTCAGATGGATGATCACACAGAGTCTCAGAACACTTAAATTGCTTGTCCAATGTCACACATATGTTTCAGAGCCAAGTTTTAAATCCTGGTGGCTAGCTCCAAAATCTGTCCTCAGCCTTTATGCTGTTTATTACCAGTACACCCAGCAGCCAGTTACCAAAGAACAGAGGATTGGACAGATCCCCTAAGATATAAACATTATTTTTCTAAAAACTTCTTTGGAATAGAGTCTCAAAAGTAGACTCTAGGATCACGGGCCATACTGCCTGGTGACTTTCCTGAAAAGTTGCCCTGATGCAGAGGAAGAGTATCAAAGTGCTTCTCCATCCCATCACTGCCAACACTGAGCACTAAAATTTTATTTTATCTTTGCCAGTTGAGTAGGGAGATAGATTAGGAAGAATTATTCTGAACAAGAGGTTGGGGAAACCCTTAAGAAGAGGTCAATGAGGACACAGCAATAGCAAATCAGAAAGGCCTGGAAGTCCACGGGCTCTTTGGAGAAGCTAGGGCAGACTGGGTAGCTTAAGAATAGTGTCAAGAGTTCTATTCAGGAATCATTCTAGAAGACCATGAAAGCCAGGGTGAAATACTATGACCTTGTTAAAAACATTTTAGACATGAGAGGCGATACTATTCTAAAAGAAATTCGCCCCTAAGTAATCTTTGTGCGAGGTATTTGCCTATGGGGCAATGTGCACACGCACTTAGGTGCTTATATATCCTTTGCCCCACCACCGCCCCTCCCCTCCATACAACCATTTCCATGCACACCCATTTTGTTTAGAAACTGCTGATGGGGTTCATACAGGATCGCTTTTTGTAGCAGGGTAAAATACATTCGCTAATGGGCTGACAGGTGTGAGGGCTTTTCAGCTTTGAAATGCATCGACTAGAGGCATTTGCATTCTATGAGAAATCTATGCTAATATAACATTCACACTCAGAGGAGAAGTTTAAATTGCAAATTTTGAAAAGCTTGAAGTCAGTAAATAATATTTTGGGGAGAAGGGTGGTAGTGCCAAGGCACTTCCAGGGAGGAAGTTTGGGTGGCATGGGATGTCAGGTGTGAACTTACCTGGAGGTGACATCAGCTGGGAAGCCTGGGCCTGATAGTGAATTGTCTTCCTCTCTGACAGTGGATTGCAAACTGTAGAGTGCATTACAATCACCTGCAAGGCTTGTAAAGCCAAATCGCTACCTCTCTTCTGCCAGAGCTTCCCACCTCAAAAGGGTTGAGGCTAGGCTGAGCATTTGCATTTCAAAAAAAGTTCCCGAATGATGCCTGTCCCAGGGACTACACTTTGAGAACCTTTGCTCATCAAAAGTAGGTGGAAGAGAATAACTAAATAATAATCATTAAAGATTCCACCCAACGGAGTCTGGATAATGTTTCTCCATAGCTTTGAAAGGTTGGTTTATATCTTGGAAGAACCAGATGGCAGAAAGGAGCAAGGCCAGGAGATAGGTACAGAGATTTCCCTCCTGCTCTGGGGAACTGGTCCTGGCCCTCAAGTCCTCCCTCTTCCTCTGAGCTGCCAGTTTGGAGGAGAGAAATGCGCCGTCTCCCCGGCTGCTGCAGCCTCTGCTGAGAGCAGCTCATTACCAGCGTTCCCTGGCGGCTTCAAAGCCAGCCAGCCGCTCACCCTGGGTGATGATGTCAGCATTCCCCGCTCCATCACACCTGGCTGAAGGGATCAGATAAGCTCCACGGGAAGAGGCCCAAGAAACAGCACAGTCTTGACAGGCAAACCAAAGGCCCTTTTGTTTTCCGGGCTGGGGCCGGCCGCCAGGTTGGTGGATTTCTTTCAGTCAGCTGGCTGACGCTCCTCTCTGCTTGTCTATTTTCCCGAAAAAGAAGCCATTCGTGATTTGCAAAGCTGCTCCAGAGCGCATGGGGCTTGACTGTGGGACTGACTGTTGAGTTAGTATTGGGGAGGCACCGCCCTACTTTGGCGGGAAGCCACCTCCGCGAGCGGAGCCAAGGTGCTCACTTGGTAGTGACCGAATCCTGCCCGCACCGTTTTGGCGGAGTCCCTGAGCCATGCTCTCCGGGGGCAGTGTGCGCCGAGTGTGTCCCTGAGGAGGGGCCCAGCACACCTATATGTCCAGCCCCTCTAGCCAGGTGACTCACCTGTCTGATACGCCCCTTCTTGGGACCCCAGCGATTTTACTCCCACGGGATTGCCGTTCTATCTTCTGGTGGAACTCAGCGTTAGCACCCTTGACGACAAATGTGACAATGTTCTTGGTGTCTAGAGGCTTTTCAGCCAATCCTCCTAATTTGGGGTCAGACTGGGTGGCAAGGGGTTACCTGAGCGTCTCACTTTCTCTCTCACCCTGTGGTTTGTTGGGTGTGCGGGGATGGGGAGCCCTGGCGGAGAGGGGTGACTTTCTCGCCGGATATGATTTATTAGTGGATTAACAACTTTGTAAAAGGGAGTTTTTTTTAAATGAAATATTATTACAATTGTTTGCAAGTCTAGAGAATGCTCTTAAGAAGAGTCTCCTTAGAAGGGTTAGAGGGCTAGGTCATATCTTTGTGGTATAAGATTGAGAAATGGCTCTGGAGACTCACCCTGAGCTTCCTAGACAAGCAGCCAGCCAGGGTCTGTCTGTCCCCAGCAGGCCACCTGCCCCAAGCTGGGCTTCCCACAGCACTGGGGCTCCTCTTGTCCTTCAGAACTGCAACTTCCTGAGGGCCCCCAGATGTGGGGAGACGTTGCTCCCGGACACCTGCTGTAAATAGCTGACACCCAAATCTAGACAGAGCGATAACAAAGGAGTCTGATTATTCCCCCTGGACAGAATTACTCTTATGCTTGCTCTGTAACAAGATTTCTCAACCTTGATGTTATTGACATTTTGGCCCAGATAACCCTTGGATGTAGAAGTGTGTCCAAAGCACTGTAGGATGTTCAGGGGCATCCCTGGCCTTAATCCAGTAGATACCAGTGGCAACCCTCATCCCCAGTTGTAACAGTCAAAAATATCGCCAGATATTATCACCTTGTCCCCAGGGCTTCAAAGTGGTCTCTGGTCTAGAACCATTGATCTGTTAGAATGGGAGATGTAGCATTGTCCCCCAGGGAACACTCCCCTGGGACAGAAGTCCATTACTGCAGGACCAGGTGACTGCTCTGGACCCAGCTTGTCCCCCACAGGGAGAGGGGAGGATGGAGACTTGTTCCTTCTCTCCTCTTGCTGACCCGATGCCTTGGTGCTGATTTGTTCGAAAGCAGAGTCCAAGCTGTGGGTTCGGATTCATTTGGGAGAACATGGAAACACATGTGAGGAAAGTACGAATGGACACAGGGGAAAGCTAATAAAATGTATGCTGATGAGTAGATTACTGCCATGGATAAATGAGGCTCAATGCCTTGGGCACCTTCTGAAGCACAATGTAGAATACACTTCAGAAGTGTCCCTTCAGAGAATGGAGAATGGAGAATGGCTATTTACCCCCTCCCATCCTTCAAAGAGTCAAGGCTGTCCCTGAAGACATTAATTGCCTTGCACTTTCTGGATGCACCTGCTCGCTACCTAGCAAGCTCAGGTGCTTCTGGGAGAAAGCCCTCAGGCAGAATTGAAGAGTGATGTCAGGTAGTTAAAGTAGGAAGCTCCCCATATGCTAGAAACTACCTACTACAGCCATAGGTGAACTCAGGTCTGATGGGTTGGGACTTTAACAGCATCTTCTGTATCCTGTCTTTGTGAGTTTCTTCTTTCCTAGATAAAGTCTGGTTTTCAACCCATAGCATATACTATTGAGGAATTTGTTCCAGATCCTGGTGCGTGACAAGTAGTATGCACCGAGGGACCCAACTTGTAGGATATATTCTGTGGGCTAAGCAGATAGTTTCCTGAACAGACCTGGTTAAAGATATCAAAAACTCCAAGTAGAAGTTGGGGAGAAGGGAAGCTCAGTACTTTCTGAAAACACCAGGGTATTTGAAAGCTTGTTTTGCTGATGGTCCTGAAGGTGTTAAAATTAAATGTCTGTCCCTTTTCATGGTACCTGTACTTACAGGGGTTGGTGGTTTATTAGGGACACACATGTGGTAAAAGAGCAAGTGGAGCACCCCTAGCAGTTAGCATCCAGACAGCATGCTTACTAGATACTCTGATTTCCAGCCAGCCTGATGAGAGATGGGAATTAGAGTTATTGCTGTCTTCCGTGAGTAAGGAAATTGAGATGCAATGTGGAGGGTCTATAGGGATTTCAAAGACCTTCTGTGGTGTTATGAGAGGCCACAATAGCCCAGGATTATTGCTCTTGCTTATGGGCAGACAGGTTTGAATACCAAACGGAGGGTTTTGGATTAGATATGACAAACCACAGGAAGCTTCTGAGGCTTGCCTAGTAAGGAAGTGACATGATGAAAATGATGATGGAGAGTTTCTTTAAGCTGTTGGAGGACAATTATTTGAGTGGCTGCACATAGAAAGGGTTGAAGTAAGGAGAGAGCAGAGTGGGAGAGACCAGCCAAGAAGCTGTTACAATAACACAAGGATAAGATGGTAAAGATTGTAGAGTCAAATATGAATCCCGATAAGAAATTTTAATCTTCTTGCAGCCCTTTCTAGATCTAAAAATAGTGAGGCAATATCTGACTGTCCTGATATTAATGTAGAAAGTGTTGTCTGAGAAGTCATGGAATCATCTAATGTCGTAGCTGGAAAGATCTGAGGTCCTGTACTCCCACAGTGGCTAATGTAGATGTCTACAGAGACCAGGTGGGAAGAGTAGTGTGTGAAGCAGGTATGATTTTATTTCATGAAACTACACTGTGTGGGTGCAGAGTGTTGGGCACTGTGACATGTTGTGCTGGAACCATGGTAGATGTGCTTGTACCATACCATGCTTGTGCCATCTCACGGGAACTAATTGTTAAAATTTCAGGACATATGCATGTTGGCTGATGTGCCAGCGATAGTTTGAAATCAACCATAGAGGAGTATTTACACCAGCAAAACTGACAATCACTGCACATTAGGTGTGCCAAGGGGCACATCACTGGCCCCATGACAAACGAGCTTAAAACGGGCACATACACTCAACTTCAAACTCTGTGGCCTCACTGGCCTGATGAAATCATTATTTCCAGATGTTCTAATTTTTCAAGAGTCAAACACCTTTGTTTTACATGATGTAATGTAAGTCTTGGTGGATATGGCATTTTTGAGGAAGAGCAGGGAGGTCAGTGTAGAGTGGCTGAAGGTACAGATATGTCAGTCACGCCGTATATTATTAAAAGCAGTTATCCATCCTCTGTTCATTATTCTAAGAGAATTGAACAAATGGCACTCCACAAATAGGACCAGACAAAGAGGCCATGGCTCTCTCCTTCAGCCTAACCACTTCACATTTCTTCTATATTATTGTTGAGTTAGGCGTGCATAGCCAAAGAACTACTGAGAAGCAATGAGGGACTAGCAAGTAACTGAGGGGTATCTCCTACTTCAAACATTCAGTTATTGTCACTGAAGATAAAATCTAAACAAATTAACCATGACATGATTCAACTCTTGGGTGGGCCATCACATTTCTTGAATTGCTTCTCTATCCATGGCAACAAATGGGCAATTTTTGTGATCCCTCTTAATTTAAATCCTGAGAGACAATTTTGCATGGCTGACATGGATGGCTTATACTTATAATGCCTCAGTACCATGTCAATAGATTAATAGATTGTAGTCTCTTAGATCTATGTTTTTTTCAATATTCAGAACTGCTTGTCATTCTAGGTAACTCACAGGCAAGTGGGGAAAGATTCTAAATTTAGCTAATTTTATAAGAAAGGATGTAAAGTATACTTCAGCAGCCACATACATGCTGAATGGCAAAAGAAAGCTCTCCTAATTGGCTGTTGTGCCTGTGGAAGGTCCTGGGGAAAAATAACAATTAAGTTAAAAGCTACCTTAGCATCATAAATCTAAGTACCTTGAAAAAGATGACTTATTTTAAGTTAATTGCAAAGACTTTTTTTGTGATACTGAATTTTGAGAGACTTTTTTTTCTTTTTTTTTAAACATGGAGAATAATATAAGCAAGTAGTTAAATCTTTTTCTTTACTTGGGAACTTTAATTAAGTTTTGTGTGTTCTATAACCTTGTCAGACCTCTGTGCTGGCTTGGTCTTAAAATAAGTTTTATGGTCTTCTTGACCTTCATTTACCTTAGAAATAGAAGCGAGCCAAATTCCTCTTCCTCAAAGTGAAAGTAGAAATGGTCTATACTTTTTAAAAATACTGCAGACTTATTTAGCTGATGACTTGGGATTTAGTACTAGTTCTTCAGTGTTGCCTTGCAAACGCTTGCTACCTCATTAACCACTGATCAGCCCCCCTTCAATTGTTCTTTATCTTTACAGTATTAGAAGTTCTGTTTTTTCCCAAAACCAGTTTATTGCTGGAGGTCATCGGAAAGGGAGCTATTTTATTGACTGGAAACTGACCAGAGCCACACTATTTATGGATCGGATGAAGTCAAGCCTTAAAAGAAGGCTTCAGGTTCTTTCATGGGTTCTTCTCTTCTGAGCACATAGGACAATTGTACTTCCTAGACCCTTTGTGGCAAGTGAAGGCTCTATGAGCAGATCTAACTAATGAGTTGCGGACAGAGAAGTGACATGCGCTGCTTCTGGATTGGGGCACTTAACTGCTGATGCTAGGGCCTCTGGAACACACCCTTGCGCTCAGGTTTGCTGGTTACTGACCTGGTTCCATTCAGATGGATCCTGATCTGCCAGCCAGGACCCCGAGGGAGTGACTTTGGCAGCAGAGTGCCTCTACCTCCCTCCTCCTCTGGTGACTCATAGTAGCTGTATAGTGCAAACAAGAAATGAGCTGTTTTTATAGTGAGCCGCTGAGATTTGGGGGTTGTTTGTTACTGCTGCATAACCTATTCTGTCCTGAGTGATATACACATACACACAGGAGGGCTGTGATTCTGAGAAAAGTGACTCAGAGTGGAAGGAAGTGCCTTCTACCTGCATGCTTTTCTGTTTTCACAGTCATCTGATGATTGAGGTACAAGAGCTCAGGGAGACCATCCATCATGGAGGAAGTTTATAGCCAGTTTTGATCACCACAACCAGCACCCTCACCATCCTTTTCTTGTTCAGTTTTTTCAAATTGACATTTGAGCTAAGACCTTAGGGGTGAGAAGAGGCCAATATGCCTGTGTTTGGATTGGGGTTTTCAAGTTAGAATAGCAAGTGCAAAGCCCCAGAGGTAAGCAAGAGCTTGATATGTGAATCTCTATGAGAGGGTGAGAATTTACTGTAAGGAACGCTGCAGTGGTCCTGTTTCTAGCAGGGCGCACTCAGGGAGCTGACTGTTATGGCGCCGAGCAGCCACCTTCTCTGTGCATGGCTCCCCACCATTGGGAGGCACCAAGGGTAGAAGGTTGTAATACCCTCCTGTTCCCGCCCAGGAGGGCAGCCCACAGTCAAATACTGAGGGGAACAAAAAGCTGGCCTCTTTGCTTCTAGGCAAGATAATTCGGTTTTGTAGCTTAAGTTCCAGAGCTTCTCCTCACCGCCAATTGGGCAAAAGCTGGACTCTACCTGAAACCTAATCCCTGATTAGCCCTTTTCTCTCTACTATCCTGCTTCCCTTGTTATATTTCTTTGGCAAATCCTGTGTACCTAGGTCCCTGTCTGAGGTTCTGCATCTCGGGAATTCAACAGAAAGCAAGTAGTAAGATAGGAAAGGGTCCGATGGGCAAGATATGTGGGGAGACAGTGCATGGTATTTACTCCTCTTGGAAGTGCCTTCTGACTAACAGGATATTAAATCCTCCTGAAGGCCTGTAACAAGGTTATTTGTTTAACCTCAAATAACCGATGCTGCTTGAAAGTTAAGTCCAGAATTCTCAGCATTAGACCTCTGCTTTGCAGATATGACTTGTGTAATCTTGGGCAAAGTATCTAATTCTGCTGGCTGACCTCTCATCTCAGTAAAATGGGACTATACTCGTTGCTGATGGAAAGCTAAATATATGATATTTAGCCACTTTGGACGATAGTTTGGAATATAAAGATGAACTTATCTTATAAATCACAAATTCACCTAGGTTTCTACCCTTAAAGATAATTGACAATGTATGTCCACACAAAGACATATACACAAGTGGTTATAGCGCTGTAATTTGTAATAGCACAAAACGGAAACAACCCACATGTCCATCAACTACGGTGTAACTATGTGATGAATTATTATTCAGCAATAAAAAGGTAAGAAGTACTTATACATGGTATAACATGGGACTCAAAAACATTAGGCTACATGAAAGAAGATAAGCATAGAAGATCATGTAGTGTATGATCCCATTTATATGAAATTTCCAGATCGCAGTTTGCTTGGACCTTGGAATCGCATTGGGGGTTCACTGAAAAAGGGCATGAAGGAACATTTGGGGGTAAAGGAAATGTTCTAACATTGAATTGTGGAGATGATATATAAATATATATCTGTATATTCCTGAACTGTGTACAGACAATGTCTGGATTTTATGGTATCTTTCCTATACTATATTATATCTGCTATAAAAAAAAAAACACCTTGAGAATATGTGTTTGTGTACTTTCTTACTCTGACATCCCTGAAGGTTTGTTTTTGTAAATATCAACATCTATTCTTAATAAATGAAAAGACAAGCTCTGTCAATAGGATAGTAAAAATGGGGGCTGTAATAGTTACCCCTGGGGATGCTGTGAGAATCACATGCGATAAACACATAGTGTTCAATGCATGTTAACAGCTATTATTATTTTTGTTGTAGTCGAGTCAGCATTGTCTCACTTATTTTTAAGAGCAAATGTTTTCTTGGGATACTTGATAATGGGATACTTTGGAATCCATTATATGAGATATTTTGTCCATTTTTTTTAACACTTCAGTTAATTATTTTTTGCTTTTTCTTATTTCTTGATTAGGGCATATTTAATTTGAGAAAAGCTTTTTTGTTCCCTGTGTACAGTGCTCTTGCTAAACCTGGTGACTTCTGAGGGTTTCAGATGCCATAAAATGTTAACTTGTGGGTTCTATCAAGGACACAGAATTCTATAACCGGCATTACACTTTGATAAAATTCATATTATTTTTGAGAAATTGAATACTGTGTGCTGGGCCAAATAGCTCTGAAAAACCAATACATATATTCCCTTTATATCTCTTTGACATTAGACACACAGAAAATCCCACCTAGATGACCTTGTGTTTTGAAAGGCAAATACATCAGTTGGTGTGCTGTTTTTGGCTCAGCCGGAAATGATTGTGAATTTTGCCCTCCGAAAGGCAGATTACCAAAGTACATTAGCGTTTTGGGCATGTGCAGTATAGACCAATTTGGCCCAATTTAAGCCGCCAGAGCAAGATTGCACCCAAACAGAAGTGCTTGTAGAAATGAATTGACAACTCCGGTAGTTTTAAATCAATGCATGCTGGGCAATCAGACTCCCTTATCGCTCCCCAAAATGACCTGCTTAAAGAAAATTGAAGCACTGTTATAGCTGAGATAGCTGTGCAATCCACATGCTCAAAGTGGTGATCACCTTCAAATTTAAGCACTTAATTTAAGAGCTCCAATAATTTTAAATTGCTATGTGCTGCATAGAGTGACAGACGGGAACTAGAGTGTGCCAGTATTTTTTAAAACACTTTAGTGTTCAGTGTAATATATTTCCATGGAAAGGTTCAGAGCAAGTTGAAGCAAATTTCCAAATTAACACTGAAAAATCAAGAGAGACATGGCAACAAACTTCAGGTTGGCTTCCTTTTTTTCTCTTCCCATCCTCACTCCAACCCCCAGCCCAAAGAAGCCTTGGGAAAGAAGTCACTCATCTTTCTTTTGGATTGGAAAACCTTGGGCAGTTGTCAGGAGCTAAAAATAAGTCTGTCATTGTAAGTATGGAACCCCCTGGTGAAGCCACAGTTGACAGGAGAATATCCCTATAGCAGGGAGAGTGGCCTGAGGAGCCAGAGGAAGAGGGACAGCTTGTGTGTCCAGGGCTCTGAGACCCCTGCTGGAGTTCACCAGAGCAGCACTAGGGGAGGCAACGAGCCCCAGAGTACTGAACTGTAGAGGGTATGACCATGTGACCCGGAAGGCTCAGAGGACCAGAGGCTGTGTGTGGAAATGCCCCTGTGTCCTGCGACCCCTCTTCTCTGGTCCAGACCCCACTGCAGGCCAAGGTCCTCGTCTCGCCCTCATTCTGCTCACGGGGCCCCACCGCTCTTTCCTCCTCTTCTTCCACCTCCTGGCTCTTTCTCTTCGTTCCCTGGTGACATGTTTCTCTGCGCTGTCCCCTACTATGTGAATTGCTCCTTATAGCTCATCCCCGCTCCCTCCCTCCCACCCTCTCCACCTTGTCTCTGTCCTGCCCATGCCCACAATGTTCTTTCACTTCCTAATAGTGTCCATTTCTAACCTGCAATTGGAGCCATATTTGAATTTATTTATTTATGTATTTATATTTTATTTTTTATTGTATTTTTCCATTACCATTTAGACCCCTTATACCCCCCCGCCCCCCAACCCCCCGCCCCCGTACAATCACCACACTGCTGTGCAGGTCAGGAGTCCTTTTTCCTTTTTGCTCAATCTCCTTTCTCCTCATGACACCCCCCCCCACCACCACTAGCTGTCATCCTGCTCTCCATCTATGACTCTGTCTCCCTTTAGCTCGTTAGTTCCGTTTGTTCATTAGATTTCACATATGAGTGAAATCATATGCTATTTGTCTTTCTTTGGCTGGCATATTTCACTTAGTGGAATGTTCTCCAGGTCCATCCATACTGTTGCAAAGGGTAAAATTTTCTTTTTTATGGCTGAGTAGTATTTCATTAGGTAAATGTCCCATCGTTGTTTTATCCATTCATCTACTGATGGACACTTGGGCTGCTTCCATATCTTGGCGATTGTAAATAACACTGTAATGGACATGAGGTGCTTATGCTCTTTCAAATTAGTGTTTTGGGTTCCTTTAGATATATTCTCAGAAGTTGGATTGCTGAGTCAAAAAGGAGATCCATTTTAAATTTTTTGAGGTATCTCTATACTGCTTTCCACAGTAGCTGCACACAAGTGGAAGCACATACCCTATATGTTCATGGACAGGAAGAATTAACATCATTAAAATGTCCATATTACCCAAAGCAATCCATAGATTCAAACAATTCCCATCAAGATTCCAATGATGTATTTCACTGAACTAGAACTAATATTTCAAAAATTTATATGGAACCACAAAAGGCCCCACAAAGCAACAGTGATCCTGAGAATGAAGAACAAAATTGAAGAATTACACTAATATCAAACTATACTATAAGGCCATGGTAATCAAAACAGCATGGCACTGGAATAAAAACAGACACATAGGTCACTGGAACAGCATAGAGAGCTCATAAATAAACCCACACCTTTATTGTCAATTAATATGTGACAGAGGAAGCAATCATGTATAATGGGCTAAAGATAGTTTATTCAATAAATGATGTTGGGAAAATTGGACAGATACACGCAGAAAAATGAAACTAGACCACCTTTCTTACACCACACACAAGAATAAATTAAAAATGGATTAAAGACTTAAATGTTAGACCCGAAACCATAAAAATCATAGAAGAAAACATAGGCAGCAAAATCTCAAATTGCTCATAAACTCTTAAGTAAAAGAGTTTTAAAAATCTGAGGGCTTTTAAAAATCAATTTTATTTTGCTATATTTACATGCAATAAACTATACTTATTTTAGGTGTACAGTTTTTCTTTTTTTGACAAGTGTGTGCGGCCATGCAACTGCCACTATTATTAAGATGTATAATATTTGGCACCTCAAAATGTTCCTTCATGCCCCTTTGGGGTCAGCCTCTGATCTTGGCCCTAGAAAACCACCAATCTCTTTCCTGTCACCGCAGATTAATTGTGCTTGATTTGTCACCAATGAAAGAGCAATAACATCCACCTTCACTGTTTTCTTGAGGGTGATTAAGACTTGGTGGGTATTTCCCAACAACTCTATGGGCAAAGGAGAGAACCTGCCAATGCCTAATTCTAAGAGCCTGAAATAGCCTCTTACAGGCCTGAATTTCTCTTGGTGTTTTGTATTTTAAGTTTAAAATTTTATGCATCTTCTCCTTTTACTCCATTTCTATCTGTGTTTGTTGTAATTCAAAGATTACTGTTAAAACTACTTGCCATTCAGTAAAAAAAAAAGGCTCCTGGACTTGCCATTCAGTAAAAAAAAAAAAAAAAAAAAAAAAAAAAGGCTCCCAGAGGAACTGCATTTACACTGTGGTTTCCAGCATGTTCTAACATACTGAGATTGTCCCCAGAATGAGGCTATCCGGACTTGGGGAGTCATCTAAAATGTTCCTCCTAGCCAGTTCTGCCTCACTCTTATTAAGTTCAGTCATGAATAAGGCCTAGTCTAGCAATGTGGGATTCCAAAACAGTCCTAGGCGAGGAGTATGGCTTGAGAAAGCTTACACTTGGTGATGGATAGAAGGCAGGGAAGAACCTCTTCCACAAGACTTGCATGTCTAGGGGCTACCTGCATGTGGGATTCTTGCCTTTTCATTTTGAGAGCTTATTCAAATATAATTATTATGAGGCCATATTTATTACACTTCTTATATGTACCAGGCACTGTTCCAGATGCGCGATTCCTGTTTGTATTTAATTTACAAAAGGCTTCTGCAAAGTACTAACTAATATCTTCATTTTGATGTTGAAATAATTGAGACCATCAGAGGTATTTAAGCAAGTTACTTAAACTTGTACAAGGTCCCACAGCAAGTTTTAGTGGTAAAATTTGGAAGCACAGCCATGTCAAACTCCAGATTTACCCATTAGTAGCATCTCTGAATTAAAAACCATGTAGCACTCAAAAGGTGAAAGTCTAGAGAACTCTTAGCTCAGATTTAGTGGTCTTTACCTTGTGGAATGAAGTGTTTTTGCCTGGATTCTTTAATGATGCAGTGTTTGATTGTGTCTGTGTATGCACGCGTGTCCATATATGTGTGTGTTCCTGTGTATATGTACGTGTGTGTGTATGTGTGTGTGGAACACCCCTCGTTTTTATTATCCTCCCCCACTTCTGCTTTATTTTTCTTTTCCTCCATGGTTCAGAACCAGAAAGGATGGTTTTCTCTGGAAACTCATATTTCTGAGGAAGACAAATAGCTTTGATCTTCTATAAAAAAAGGATCCCAGAAGGGAAATTGGTGAAAGATAAACCACGGGGCTGGATGGAGGGCATCGGTCACATTGGTTGGCCTGAACGCCCAGGGTGGGGGCTGTGAGGGATTATGGATTCCAGTTCAAGCAAGGAGGGGATAGGTAACACTCCTTAGTTTGAGAGGCCCTTGTTCTGTTGCAGGCACATAGCACGGAAATAGAGAGGGCCTGGCTTCTGTGGGAGGCAGGGGCAAGGCCACAACATGTCCTTGGTTCTGGAAAGGATCTGGTTCCAAATGGAAGCTGCCTCCTGTCTCCCCAGCAGCCCCCTCGGATTCCCATAGAGGGAGGGCGGCTTTTCATTTGGAACAATGCTAATGGAGTCATTCAGGTCAGTGTCTCTGAGATAAAATCTGTCACTCCCTTCTGCAGGCTCATTATTTCTACCTTCAGGCTGCAAGGAGACGGCAGAACACTAGAGGGTAGGGCTATTTCCTCTCAGGGCTGACTCTCAGTACACATACACACTCTCTCTCTCTCTCTCTCTCTCACACACACACACACACACACACACACAGACACACACATGACTGTAGTCTTATGAGTGTGATAAATTATAGGCAAACCTTTTGTCTTAAACAAAGAGGACATCGGTGTTTAAATTCCTTGCATAAACATTATTGCTCTGAAACTCTGCTCCCAGTCTACTTATGGATATGCTTCTGTATTGCCCCAAACAGCAATCGCAACAGGGATGAGCGGCATACGGGGCTGGACTCAGCCTGGAATTACAAACCCACGTAGTTCTAATTGTTCAGTAATTTAGACACAAGAGTGGCGTTATGTTGACTTGGCGGTTTAGAATTATGCTAAAGCAGGGTTTTGCCAGCTGGATCCTTGACCTCGTTCAGTAACACACTTGGCTTTGGGCAACAGGGAGCACTAATCCATGAGATTTGAGAAAATGAAGGTTTTTTTGTTTTTTTTTTTAATAGAGGCAGAATTTTCCAGAAACCTGCAAATAGTCACCAATCAAGGGACTAACACTTCAGGATGAGTGGGGATGCTGTTGTTATTTAACCAGGATTAGCAGTATTAGCAACTTGTACTTTATGAGAGAAAGGGGAGCATCTATAAGCTCAGCTCTCATTCAGATGGGAGAGGCCACCTTCAGGTAACAAGAAAAGCGGGGATGTGTGTTCTGGATTTTCCTTCACTATTTAACATGACATGGTTCAGCTGTGCACCTTCCTGTCCAATAGCCCAGGGAGATACTGACATTTAAGTGCCCTGGCCTGGGATTTCTACTTTTTTTTTTTTTGCAACCATCTCACCTGAAATACCTGCAGAGTTTTCTGGATGCAGGCTGACTGGGGACTGTGGTGAACTGTAGAACGAGAAGGTAGTGGTTTATATCCTATAAGTCCTGCGACGGATAATGTGGTCACTTTAATGACCACTGTACCTCCACATTCCTCCCCTCACAACTAGAGCTGACTTTTATAACTTGAGACACTAGACTCTGTGTTGCCACATCTTCACAATTCTTTATTCTTGTTTATAATATATATTTCCCCAATATTTAAACATAGGCCACTGGCTAACCAACAAACCAAACACACACTGGAAAGACCAGAGAAAGTGCCTCTATGAGCCAATCAGAGCTAGTGGACCCTGGTTTGGATGCTTTGTCTCCAGTTTTGGGTGCCCATTATTAGCTGTATGAGGTTTTCCGATCCTCTTTCAGAGGAAGGACGTGACTTGCCTCCTCTGGAAGGGGGCTCTTTTCAGTGGTAGGAGCACTGCAATTGGTCTAGAGTTTCTTTTGGCCAGGTCAAGCTTTGGTACCTTTCAACTGAGCGATCATAAGCTAGTCCTTTCTGCAGTCTGCACCTCCCTTGGCTGTCCTGTCCGTGAAATGTGAATGAGTGTTGGCCTGGCCCCCTCGTTGGTGTTTTTGTTAGATTTAATGCAGAGTGGATGTGAACATGCCATACTTTGTTTAACACCACAGATGTTAAGCATCTTGGGATTGTGGTCCAAGGTTGGGGTTGCATCCTTTTGACTATATAACTAACCAGCTGCAAGACCTGGTTAAATTGTGTGAAATCCTTTTGGATTTCTCCTCTGTAAAGAGCAGGTTTTCTTAGGGGTGACAATAGAGTGAAGAAGAGAAGGCAAACCTGAAATCAGGGTAACACTCTGTCAGTTATGTAGTCCTCGCTCCTTGGTGTGGTCTGGCCTCACCAGCATCTCTCGGGACTTGGTAGAAAAGCAGAGTCTCAGGCCCCACCTCAGACCTGCTGAATCAGAATCTATTCCCCCAGTGCTTCGTTAGCACGTTAGAGTTTGAGAAGCTTTGACTTAATCAAGGGCTACTCAAAGTGTGGTTTTGGATGAGCAACATCATCATCTGGGAACTTTGGGAACTTGTTAGAAAAGTGCCCCACCTCTCTGCTCTCCCCACCCCCACCAACCCACTGGATAAGCAATCTGGGCATGGGAATCAGGAATCTGTGGTTTAATAAAATCTGTGGTTCAGGTTTTCTTGACGCACCATGGATTTCACCTATTCGAGGTTCAATTACCTCCTTATTGTCAATGTAATTGCAATAGTAATATCATTAGGATGTTTCATGGATGAAAAATATTGTATAGCATAACATAGTAGAGTGTAATACAGATGGATGTGATATAGTAAAATATAATACATTATATATATATTATGTGTATGTAGAGAGAAAATAGTCTTATATGATAAGCAGAACTTGATCAATAACGTGCAGTAAAGAATGAAAAAGAATTTGGAATCAAGGTCATCCATAAGGCTCTGTATCAGTTCTGGTACTTTGGTTTCAAGCCAAAAAAATGAACTCTGACTAACTTAAGCAAAATGGAATTTATTGGAAGGATATAGGGTAGGTCATAGAATTAAATTTAAAAGAAAAAATGGGCCTCCAGTGCTTGGAAAAGGCAACAAGGAGGGAAGCTCCAGGGATTTCAGATGGTTGCAGAAACTAATCAACGGCCTCTCCGGGGCACTTCCGTCAGGATGAATCACCTCCAGTTGCCCTTGCGCCATTCCTCTCAAGATCTAAATTCTTGGTAGAGAAACTGCCTGGCAAATTTGGGTTACCCTGAGGACAAGACACCTTAACTGCCAAGTATAGTGGGCGTGGAGGAGTTTCTCAAAGGAATACATTGTTACTGAAAAATGTGGGCATGGGAATTGGGCAAGCAAGTCAATAGACACCCACTCCATGTATTTCTAGTTGCAATATTCTGAGTCTGTCTCGCATTATGCATGGACCGTGGACCTGGCACAGTGATAAGCAGCCCTGGAAGAGCAAGCGGAACGACAGGTGCTAGCTTTCAGGAAATCTGGCTGCTCCCTTCCATGGTCCAGTCGTCGGACTTTTCTTCATGGCCAGACTTGAGTGCTTTTGTCTTGGCGATTCCAAGGGTTGTATGTGCCACCGAAGTAACATGTACCATTGTGGACACACTGTTGCTCCCGTGGCTCCCTGCTCATGGAAAAGCTTTGAAGCTCCCCCAGGCTTCTGTCCACTCAGTAATGAAGCCATGAAGTATCCAGCACAGGGGAGTGACACATGGGACCCCTGTCTTTTCTCCCCCTAAGGTTATATAAGTGATTATAAAAACATGCTCATGTCTGAAATTTGCCATATTGGCTGCATGCACTGTTTGCTTTTATGAATATTTTGTTGGTGTGGGACAAAATGCTCTGCATGGTTTGAGTTCCAGTTCTATTTTTTTCTCCTTTTGATTCTACCAGTTAATCACAAAAACGACTCTTCTGCGTGTGGGGGTTTTCCCTGGTGTGCGTCTGTGCCATGGTAACAGTGGCTGGTAATGGTTTGTCTGTGTGGGGAAATTGGCGTGAAGGCCTGCTTATTTAATGTGCACGTGAGGGAGGAGGGTGCTTTCAGAGCTTTTTAAAATGATGCTGCTGATATCTTGAGCATAACATGGTGCCTTGCAACATTTGCTAATCAAAGCACAGAGACCTGGAGAGGCTGGGGGCCCAGTGGTTACAGTTCCTGGCCATCAAGGAGTCTTGTCCCAACATTACCCACTAATTCACTTTTCACACATCCTGGGTAACCTGGGGTTTCTTTAACTACCCTTCATAATGGGCGCGTCAATGATTACACCTCAAAGTTGTCTTCAACATACTCAGTAGACAATGGCCAAGAGAGCCAATACCAATTCAAAAAATGAATTGGTTTTAGACCTGGCCTTGTATGGCATTCCTGAGCTCACTATTAAAGATGTGTTTATGCCTGTAGGAGGAGGGAGGCTCGTAAAGTGCTCTGTTGAGAATCGATGCAGTGGTGTCTCCTCTGATGAAAGCGTTTTCATTTTAAAGTCCTTGTGGGAGTTAGAAATTACAAACAATTAAGATTACCCTTGAAAATCTCTTCAGTTCCAAATTATGTTCACTGTCTGTTGTTCTGTTTATACACTTTATAGCAAAATAATATACAGAATATATAATCAGTACTATAATTTTATAGCATATTATATAATATGTAATGCATTTATATTATACATGCCTATTTATATTCAATACATCATATAGAATTTACACTTAATATGTAAAAAAGTAGTAAGTATTATTGTTTAATATTTGTATTACATATAATATAGTACATAGTATAATATATTACATTAGACTTATGTTTTGTACATCACAGTAAATATATTTATATGTTTAAGATATGTAAATAAAATAAATATACTTATATTTAAAATATATGAATACATATATTTATATATTTAAAATATATGAATTCATATATTTATATATTTAAAATATAGAAATAAAATAAATATAACTATTAATGACATACATCCATGTTTATATTTATAATATATAAATACTTATAATTCATAATTTTATACTTTATAATACATACTAAGTGCACAAGTTTATACATTTATATATGTGTATGCAACAGCTATAGTTGGGGACATGTTCACCATGTAATTTTACAGGATTTTAATTACAGAGGCCAATCTGCTTGCATTTGAAATCCCAGAAGCTGTGGTACGTGTGATTAACTTCTCTGCACCTCAAGGCCTTGCACAGGGTAGAAAGTGTCTTCTGTTAGCCCCATTTGAAATTTTCTCATTTTATCCCTGCATGTAGGTGTATAACCTGAGCTCAGCATTTGGTATTATGTTGGCTTTTCTGCCCAAATGCTATGAATTTAAGCTATGCATAGATATGAAGCATGGGTCACATTGGAAGTCTGGCTATCCACCAGTCTTAGTTCAAGACCTTAGTCACTTGGGAGCACAAGAAGCCAGAAAAATTGCAGGTCTGCCAGAATTGCCTCCAGAATGGCAATTGTTTAGAATCCCTTCAAAGGAAAACTGAGTATTCCTGGCAAGTGGATGATAATTTAAATCCTCATAATTTATTTACTCTTATTTTAACCATCATAAAAATTCTAGTCTATCAATTATACATGAAACTGAATATTAGGAGCCAGAGGAGAAACATGCTGGCATGCATTTCCTTTCAGCCCAGTCACCTCAAATTATAAACAAGTTCGTTCTATATTTATGTCCCTCTGCAAAAACGCACATGCACATTATCGTACATATGTCAAATATTATGTAAATCAGTAGTTATCATTGGCCCCCACACAGTTTTCCTACAGACTCTGACTTGGTTTTCATGAACAACTGTTTCTTAAAAATGATACGTGGGATTTCCTTCTCCAATGACCTCTGAGTACATTCTGTACCTCCTCTCTTCATTGTGGCCATGAAGCAAAGAGGCTTCTGTGTAAACCACATTCCCTCCTGCCCTTTTTACAGAAGATGATACAATGGAGGTATTTTCTGATTCATCGGTAATTTTTTTTTTTTTTGCTTTAATTTGACTCCAAAGAGTTGGAATTAAGATTTTGAGTGCGTTTCGTGGAATCCATCTCATATTGGACTCACACTTTGACTTCAGTTATTGAAAAAGGAAACATTGCAGGGGGTAGGGGGAGGGTAGATCAGAAAATGCAGAACAACAACTTGTGTTTCAGATGGAAGTTTCCACTCACTTCTCCTTATGACCTGTCTATAGAGTGTTGCGAGGAAACTGCTGACGGCAGAATGAATGCCTTTCCAAGGTCCCACTCATGGTAGCTCCCGTTGTGGCAGGACTCTCTTAATTGTCATTTCAGGTTGTCCAGGATGACACGAATAAAAGAGAAAACACAAGTTTTGTGTAGAATAAGAGTAGAGTTCATCAGGGCTATTAAAAATTCTAATGACGTGAAAGCCAATTATTGTGACTTCAGGTGGTTATTCTGAATGCACTTAGATATGTGGCAGCCGAGGTAAACATTTCAGCCCCAGACAGCTCCATTAATTAATTACCTCTCAGGATTCTAAAGCTTTCAGTACTTACAAGCTTCGCGAGCCATGTGGAATACTTATAAGATACATATTCTAGGCAAGTCCAGACAGGCACACTAGGTGCTTAATAACATTTTTTCCATGTACTTGTTTGACATTTACTTATGAAAGTAAAGCTTTGATTTAAAAATACTTTACCCTGTGCTCCATTTTCCCCTATAGAGAAACTTACGCAGAACAATCTATAGCAACTTAAACTGAAAAAAAAATGTGTCTGAAGAGGGCAGCCTTTACACAATTTCTTGGAATTTAGTTCACTTAGCTACACATTGCATTTGGGTGGTGAATTTTTTTTTTCCCCTGACTTAATGCATGTGAATGCTTTTTACACATGCTGGCCCTAAATCTTATTCTGTTCCAAGCAGGCTCAATCTCCACATCACCTTCCTTCTCTTATATTTTAAAAAATATTTTAAGTAATGCAGGTGGCAACAAAATTCTTCTAGATAGATGGCTGTATTTGGAAGAATGAGCTTCACCCTCAATTTACTCATACGTGTTTTAACGAGTAGTTTACTTATGCAGTTAAGTCATTCCTTATATAAAGAATTATGGAATCTTTAGCTTCCTTAGGGGAGAAACACAAGGACATTTTTCTACTTTTCCATATTTTTTGTGCCTGCAGGAAGGATCAGCCACATGATAATATTGAGGGAGAGTCATGCAAGTGTCCTCTCTGACATATTCTGTTCTGTCACACAGCAAAGACTTTGGACATTTTCCATTTGTAAACCCACACAAACAAAAGGTGTTTTGCACATGACAAATCATACAGAAGACAAACCCATTCTGAAAGCTGTGACCTTTCTCTCCTTATTACCCACCACATGGTCAGACGGAGCCTTCTCACTAGGGCCCATGGCTGGGAGGCTCAGGGCAGTGAGGTCACATCAAGTGAAGTTCTTCCACTCTGATGATGAAGACAAAGAGGCAGGAGGAAAACGGAGGGTAAGAATGGAGGGTAGGCAGTGCCTGGGACGTGTTCATACTGGGGAAAGCGTCTACGACTCATGGATCCCTGTGTGATGAAGGAAAGTCTGGGAGATAAAACTAGATATTTCTAACTTTATTGGGAGCTGATCAAAGTGCTCTTAATAGTCAGCAGCTGCCGTTACCCTCATCAAGCTTCAAAAAGCCTTTTGGGTTATAATGTATTGGTGATATCTAAGCTTGGGAAAGTCTGACTATCCCCAGGATTCTCATGGCTTTGAAGAAAAAATGATTGGGTTAAAATTCTAGGTTAGTGGTAGCCCATTCTGGGAAACTGGGGTCTAGCCAACTTGTGAGCAGATCCTTTTCACTTAGCATTTTCTAGTGTGTGGCATTTTTAGTATAAAAATGCTTTGTAAAGATACAAGGTAATGTATAAATATTGATAGGCTCATATTTTTATAGGAAGTTTGGCTTCAGTTCAACCTCCCCAATTTATAGATGAGCAAATATGACCTTTTTTTTTACTTTTTAAGAAAGATTTTATTTATTTACTTCTACAGAGAAGGGAAAGGAGGGAGAAAGAGAGGGAGAGAAACATCAATGTGCAAGAGAAACATGGATCAGTTGCCTCTTGCATTCCTCCAACTGGGGACCTGGCCTGCAACCCAGGCAGATGTCCTGACTGGGAATTAAATCAGTGACTTCTCGGTTTACAGGCTGGTGCTCAATCCACCGAGCCACACCAGCCAGGGCATGAATTTGTTTAATGCCAAATAATTTGTATCAGATCCAGGAGAAAACAAAAACCTACTTTGCAAGTATTTTCCCACATACCTTATGTGGCAGGTACCCACCACCATGGCCTCCGGTGATTTGCAGTCTCCTGGGAAATCATACCCTGGGGTGACCCCTTTCACACTGTAACAGGATAGGTCTGTTTGGTCAGTAATCACCAATAATCATAGGCCATTAATCAGAAAATTTCAAGTTCCTCCTGCTTAAAAAACCTCTGACAATGCCTGACAGCACACTATATATGTTTTACAAGTTTCTAAGACACTTTGCCAGAAAAATCTTCAATCTTCTAATTTGGCCAAAAAAAAAAAACCAACAACTTTGAGTTTTATATTTTATTTTATTTTACTTTTATTATTATTAGTTTTCAATCCTCACCCGAGGACGTACCCATTGACCCCAGAGAGTGAGGAAAAGAGGGAGAGAAACATTGATGTGAGAAACATTGATAAGTTGCCTCTTCTACGCACGTGGACCAGGGCTGTACTTGTAACCTGGGCATGTACCCTGACTGGAAATGGAACCCATGACCTTTCAGTTTACAGGATGACATTCCAACCAACTGAGCCATGGCTGAGTTTTAAGTTTTAAATATGTTAGTGCCTTGACATTTTCTCAAGGCTATGACCTAATCTATAACTTCCTAAATGATGATTTTCCTACTACAGTTTCCAAAAGTAGTAATCACTTTTACTGGGGTGAAGGTAGGAGGAAGCGGGGGACACCAAAAATGTGGCAAGGTGTCAGTTAATTTTCCATAAAACACACACACACACACACACACACACACACACACACACACAAACAACCCAACACTTTTTTCTACCTTTGGGGCTATCCAACATGTGGAAGTCAAGGTATCGCTTAAAGTGTTTATTGACCCTCCAGCTTCCAAGCCAGTTCTCTGAGAAGTTAGGATCAAATATTTCACTCTCGGTGATGTACATTACAAGTTAGGTAACTCACTAGGTACTCATTATTTCCTTGGGCAACTCATTTTTTAAGGAATGCTCTATGGAAGTTTTGAGCAAGAATGGGACAGTGAGGGGGGAAAAAGAGAGAGAGAAAGGAGGGGAAGGGGTGGGGGAGAAGAGGGCAGGGCAGGAGAGAAATAGTTCAGCAAGTAAACATGTTCCCTGGGCACATAACTTTGGGAAGCTGGGTTGAACAAATTGACCCGTGGATGAGGTCTCTGGAGCTGAATTTCTCAGTACCTTTATAAGCTAAAATATCAAGTGATTCTTCAAGAGAGGGGTTAGAGCAGTGTCCCATGTGTTTACCCTCCTGCTTTTTCTGGTACTTAAACATTCCAGTGAGGGACAAGAACAATGTACAAACTCCAGCCTGTGGACCAAATCTGACCCAAGCCAGTCTTGCAAATAAAGTTTTATTGGAACGCATCCACAGCCAATCCTTTCTGTATTATTTAGGGCTGCTTTTATGCTACAAGGGCAGAGTAGAGTAGTTGTGAAGGAGACCGTATAGCCCGCCAAGCCTAAAATATTTACTGTCTGGCCCATTTAGAATAATGTGGCTGACTTGGAAAATGTCACATTTCCCAAAACTGAAGAACCATTTTTCAGTAGTTTGTTCTGTGGGTCTGGTTTCTGTATAGCACAGATTGGGGAACACTGAGTCAGCGCAAGTTTTCCTTATACATGTGTGTGCTTTCCCCCCATTCCCATGCCCTCCCCACCCCCCACTAACTTGAAAGCCCGACTCCCTCCCTACCCTGCCCTGTTAGGCACCTGCCAGAGGAGCATTTCTGTTTCCCTGAGACATAGAGTGGCAGATGGAGCCCAGCAGCTGAAGTGAATCGGTTCTTTTTTCTGAGATATAGCAAGATCAAGTTGAGTTACAGAGAAAGCTGTATGATAACAGGAAGCTTATAATTTATTTACGGAGCATCCTGTTCGCTGTTTTTAGTCTTTTGCAGGAAGGGAGCTGGAGGTTACCTTGTGCTTGTGTCTTTAGGGACTTAGAGTTCTCTGTCTCCTTGAAGAAAGTGACTGCAAGACATGTTAAATAACACTGTGAAAATTCAGGGGCTTAATTTTTTAGAAAGACCTAAAGGAGGAAACATCCTGGAACTTTTTTTTCTATAATTCAGGAGAATAATGTATTTTTTCCCTGAGGTATGAGTCACAGAATACTATATGCTTTCTACAGCCTTTTCCTTGTAGCATAATGAGATGAATAGTTTTTCTGCTAATAAGGTGAATTAGTTAACTATTGCTGTGTAATAGATTACCCAAAAATTTAGCAGTTAACTGACAAACACAGTTTCTCTTGTATAGTTTGTGAGGGTAGAAAATATGTGATCAGACTGGCTAGGTGGTTCTGGGCAAGGGTCTCCCTAAAGTTTCTTCAAGGCCAAGCCATTAGCAGTCTCTGAAGATTTGACTGGGGCTGAAGTTTCAAGTTCATTTATGTGGATATTTGCAAGTGGTTCCAGTTCCTCATCACATGAGACATTCCATAGGGTGGCTCATGCTATAGATTCTTCCAGAGTAAGTGATCCAAGAGCAAGAAAGCATGGCCAAAATTTTAACTTAATCACGGAAGTGACTAGTCATTCTTTCTATATTCTATTGGTCAAAAATACTAACCCTGGTATAGGGTACATTGCCGAGGTGAATTCCAAGAAGCAGTGGCTGTTGGAGGCCATCTTGGGTCCTCGAGACCACATGCTGCTTATTTAAGGCAGCATCTTTTGGTGAAATAAGCTGTAATGCCCTCACTCCTTGCTTCTGGCCTTGGGAACTCAAAGCTCAAGGCCAGGAAGTTGAGTCTCAGATCAATTTTGCCCATGCAACATCATCACTTGCCTACAGAACACTATTTTATAAATCAGAATCAGGTATCCTCTCTAAGATATTTTACTTTCACTTTTTTGAAATTATATCAATTTTGTTATAGTAGGGCACTTTACAACTACTGCTGGGAAAGTGTTGCAATATACCAATGTATGAATTTTCGTGTTGCAAGTGCCTCCTCATGCAGGGCACAGCATGCACAACCTTGTATGTGGTGGAAGGAAAAACATTCATTGCAGTAGAGTTGTGTATGCATGGACATCCCTCACTGAGCCCTGTGAGGGTAAGAACAGAGCCTGCCTTTCCTCCCTCCCTTCCTCCCTTCCTTCCTTCCTCCCTCCCTTCCACCGATATGTACTGAGACAATGCTGTGTGCGTGATTGTAAAAATAACGTTTAAAAAAGAAAAGTGGTAAAAAGATAAGAAACCTGCTTTCTTGGTACTGACATTCTGGTGAGGAACATGAACCATGTACAACAAAACAAACACATGAACAAAGTTTCAGAAAGAGGTAGTAGCTGTGAAGTAGCTCAGAGGTTAACGGTAGAAGGAGTGACAGTGGGTGAACTTGCATGTAGTTCTTTGGGGCATGGTGGGACTGAGGAGGATCTTATCCATCTTTGTAATACCTGTTGCTGATGGAGGGCTTTCCACACACTATGTGTACAAGAAATGTTCATAAGTTAAAGTGCACTGAGGAGCCAAAGAACTAGCCAATAAAAACCCTGGGAGCGCCATTTTGATTTCAGGAAACAGGTAAGAACTCCAAGTTTTTTCTCCATTCTCCAGTAAAAACTCCAAGAAGAGGATGCAGTCTGTATGATTCTTCTGCTTTTTGTCAGCAAAGCACAAAGACTTAGTTAAGTGTCCTGAACAAACTCATTTATTCCTCCTCCATCACTGGAAAGTAAATCAAGCCAAGAGGCAAAGCCTTTTGAATATAGTAGTTCCTAAATATCGTCGTTCCTTTAGTACTTAATTGTACTGAGATCCCCCTCCCGCCTTTCTTTGGCATTGAAGCTAGCGTAGATTTATTTCATTTTGCATTTTTGTTGCATTTTGTAATGAAATGAGGACACAATGAGTAGCTTATCCAATTTCAGATTTCACAACTTTTGAGGGAGGAGCCTGGAGATTTGGGAGGTGACCTAGGGGAGGACAGTGAAATGACTTAATAGGCTAGAAAACTGGGACCCACAGAGAAAGGTTAAATAAAACTGGTGATTTAATCGAGAAAAGAATACCAGAGGATACTTGGCGGTAGTAAGAGATGGAGAATATGTGAGCTGGTTGTCATATACCTTAATGATCTGGGCTTTTACTGAAATGGGAAAGATTTAGGTCAGCCTGTATGTAGCATTCCTTACCCAACTGTTAGGATTCTCTGTAGCATTAAGAATGTGGTAGAACTTGACTGGGCTAGTTTGGTCCAGAGTACTAGGATTCCCAAGTTGAGCTCAATAATTTCTTATTAAAAGGAGGGTAATTAGTCTGTGATTGTATTTCTAAAGGATAGGAAGGGTCGAGACTGTTAGTGTCTCATGAACACTAAGCAGTATACACGCTCAATAAATAATCATTGTAGGAACATATACTGGAATCTGTGTTCCAGGCTATCACAAATATAATGAGGAAATCATGCTGCTCTTTCAATAGCAGAATTATGAAAGGGACTCCAGAACTTCACCTCACATCCTTATTTTCTTTATCGATTTCTTTTTCTTAGCTTGCCTGGTATGCATACACGTCCATGTGATTTGTTTTGTGGCTACCTATTAAGGTGTGCGTGGGTAGAGCCTTAGCCACTCTTACTTTGTTCAGTTTCTTGCCTTGCAAGAAAGTTTTTTGAGTCAGCTCTTTATACCTTATTAAAAATGTTACTGCTGTCTAGGTGATTTGCTTTTTTTGGGCTTGTTTCTTGCATGATTCATCTCCTCGGATTTGGAAACCTGATTTCTCATCTTAAATGAAAACCCCAGAAGTCCTGGTCTGCCATCCAGAGTTCACTCTGTCTGAATGACCCAGGATGGTTCCTGGATCATCTTTGTCAATGACTTTTTGTGCTAAGATGTTTACTACACATGCCTAATTGGCACCTTCCAACACTATTAGTTTTTCATTTTTCATTTTTTTTTTTGTTCTTCAAATATGTTCAAAGCTTGATGCAGGAAAAAAACTCCAGCTACTGAAAAATGTACATTTTTCCAAAGTTCCTTTCTTATGATGATGGGCAATTAGACTTGGAGGAAGCTGGCCAAGCACAGGATGGTTGGGGGAAGGAGCTCAGTGGCTGAGTGGCTGGCGGGCAGTCTTGCATCTGGCAGTTTTACTCAATTAGGAACTGCCATTGAATTTGGTCTGTCTTCCAGTGTCTGCATAGCACTTCTCTCTCCTGTGTTTCACAGAACACTCTGTTTAAAAGGAAGCCTCTTAGTCACACTCTCTGCATGCTTTTGTCACTAAAATCTACACACTCTTCCTCCTGAACTCCCTTGTCTGTGATATGTCACCTGGATTTCCTCAAGTCTCACAGCCTGCGGAAGGGAGAGAGAGAAGATGTAAAGTAGGGTAAATATTTTAGTCTCAACATTTCTCTGTCTTGGAACCTCTCTCCGCTTTTATAGATCGCCTAGTTCTTTCAAAGACTCCTCACAGTATTCCTGAGACGTTTCATGTGGTGTAACACGTATCCGTTCTCCAGTGCTATCAACTTCAAAGTGGTGTCTGCTATTTCCTTACTTCTTGCCCTAGTTACTTTAGCAATTGATATTTTGTATGAAGCCATATCAAGGAACCCTGCATCCTAATATCTTGAAGTCTGGGACAATGGTGCTATGCTTTCTAAGAAAGTACAGTAGCCTTTAGGGCTCTGGAATCCTACCAATTTTTATTGTATTTGTCCTCAAGAATGTAACTTCCATCGCTGCTGTCTCTTATTTAAACAGTCTCCTATTCATACTTGCCAAAGTTTTATAGGGTTAAGTTTAACGAAACCATTAATTAATTTGATGTTTACTGAGCACTTACTATATTCCAGGCACAGCTATGCCTGGTTACATGAGTAAGTAAGACCCAGCCCCAACTTGCTACCCTGTCTGTCCATAACCTTGTGGAATGTGGTCTACAAAGGGAAGGTGCATTTAAAGGGCAGTTACAACACAGTGATAAGCATTTGATAAGGTAAGTTTGAATGCGTTGGGAACATAGAAGGGCAGTAGCCCATTCCTGATAGTCAGGGAAGATTTTTCCAAGGACAAGCAGTGGCTATCTGAACTGAAATACTTACCCAGCCATTTATTTGGGCTGTGGTGGTTCAAAGTTCAATCTATATCAGTAAATTAAAAATCAGATTCTTTTTCCTCAAGCGTCTTCCCACAATTTCCAGAACTATTTCTCTGGAGTTTGAGAGTTCATTTTAGCATTTCAGAGAAAACTGCTATCAGTAATATCCTTGGGTCTTTATGCTTCTCCTTTCCATCATCCTTGTCCTTCAATGGATGAAGTAGCTGCAGAAGGATGTACTAGGATTATTCTGGGATTTTTCGTTGCTTCTGAGATGTAATATCCATCAATTGAAGAGCCTCCTTTCGAAAAGCAAGTTGCTGGATCCCACTTGCAGAGATTTGTAAATTCCTGTGGCCAGAGAATTTGCATTTTAAACCAGGATGCATCGTTATTCTGATGTGGATACCACCCTTTTATTAATCACTGGTTGCTCTAAGGGCACTAGTCGGAGGTAAATGAGGATATGAACAATTAGTTATCTGGTTTGTCAGGTGAGTTTATTTTTGTTTAGGCTGAACTCCAAACCACGAATTATGGCCAGCGTATTCAAAGACACATGGAAGAAACCCAACCAGATTTTGTGTTTTGTGCTATGAGATTGATTTGTGAATACAATCACATCCATTAGAAGTTATGATACGATTTCTGGACATTGTCATATCTTTAAGATTTGTAATTAATGTCGACCAGTTGTTCTGTGGTTTCTCTGGCCTTTTCCATTTCTCCTTAGCACTAGAAAGGACATGAAGTGTATGAATCACAATAGTCTGCAATTACCATTATAAAGGTAATTATACTTGTGTCAGTGCTGAAATGCAGTGTGACCTTTAGGAAAAAGGTTAAGCGTGGACACAGAAATATTGTGACATTTATCAAGAGAGGATAGATGTGCCTTTCATAGGGAGCTGTTTTTGCATTCAAATCCGCAGGTGCCCACCTTCTGCCCTCCCCACTTCACGGTTACTGAATAATTTGGGTCATATCCTGTAGGCCACACACCTCACTTTTCTTTAAAATGTTTTTGAATGTCAGTGCTCATATCTTGACTTTGATGACCATAATTTGGTTTTGATCAAAAAACCAAAACTTTTAAGAAGACAAGAGATAATAAAAGTTGGTGAGGATGCAGAGAAAAGGGAACCGACCCTTGTGTACTGTTGGCGGGACTACAAATTGGTGCAGCTCTGTGGAAAACGTTTTCTGATAATACATATAAAATTTATTGTTATAGTTTTAGAAAACCTGTATTGTGGTTTGAAACAATTATGAATTATATTCTCAAAACATGATGTCTCAAAAACTAGCGTGGTGATGAATTCCTAAGTCTTTATGGAGACTTGAGACTCTGCTGGAGACTAAAATTTTGGGCTAGAAAACTAGCTAATAGCCCCTTCCTAAAAATGTAGGGAACTTGGAGTCTGCTAAGATATTCAGGCAAGGGGCTATTCTGGATTATTAATATTTTCTAGTTACTTAAGGCTTAAGAAGAAAAATTTTTTCGTATTTTAAATATATACTATTGAAAGGAATTTAATATTTCCAAGGAAATTCAATGTTGCTACTATAATCAGTAATCATTTATATACTTTAAAAGTGGAGTATCATTGGCTTGAGTAGATATGGAGCTGGATAAGTAAAGAGGGAGGAGATCATCTACGTTAACCTTATTTTACAATTAGGAAAATGGCATCAGAGAAGGTACATGGTCATGCACTGGTGAAGTCTGATACCTTTCGAGGTCATTCCGCCTGCGTCTCACTGAAGAAATATGAGGAAGCTTTTGGTTCAACTTCTAGCTACTCCCTTGGTAGTCCTTTTTTCCAAGCTGAAAACTGAAATGCTTCTGCCACACTTTGCTATAGGGCCCAATCTCATTAACCTCCACGGGCAGACTGGACAGGGAAGGCCTGAGAGCTCGTTCCAGCGCTGCCTCCTCAGACGGACCGATGCTCCAGGGAAGTTGAATCGAGCAGGCAGAATATAGTATTTAGCCAACTTGCCAACCTCCCTGTGGCAGAGATTCAGGAAAGCTGTGAGAATGAGCAAAGACGTGCCCAGAATTGCACAGGGTTCCTGATAGGCAGATGAAATGCAGCAACCGTGAGTGCCGGAGCTGGCGATACGGTATTGGTCTACTGATCCATTTCCAAACATAATGGTCGCTCTCACACCTTCATGCCTCTGGCATTATGTTCTCTCAGCTTGAAGCATCCAGAACTTCCTGAGGAATTGAAATCTTGTAATTTGACTCTTAATTTGAATGAGATGGCCGATTATATCATTATACTCTGCAAGTTACAGAAAATATTGTAGTCAATTACACAAGGAGAGTTTAGGCAAATGTAGCAACCTGTAGGTATGTTTCAGCTGCTTAACGAGATCAGGGTTAATATTTCTGTTCCTTTCTTGGCTTTTTCCTCATGGTCACAAAATGATTGCTCTAGCTCCGTGTAGTATATTTTTATTTAGAGAGAAACAAGAGTGAAGGAGGAGGTACAAGCCTTATCTTTCCCCTTTTCTCAATAAAAGAAAGGGTTTCTCAAAACATCCTCCCAGCCCTTGGAAAATTACACTCGTCTCATTAGCTAGAACTAGAGGGAAGGAATGCTGAGAAAGTGAGTATTTAGTTTTCCTAGCCTCTGTGGTAGAAGCAGGCAAAGAAAAATGGTTTTAAGAATGGTTTTGAATTAGTTACTCTACAGGGAGCATGCGGCAATTTCCAATTCCAGGGAGCTGGTGGTAGTGGCATGGCCGGGTCTTTCCTAAAATAAAGGGTCTTTTTTATAGCAAGAAAAATGGACTCTCAGATGACCTCATGTATTAACTTGCATATTTGTATACTAGACTTCGTTTCAAGCAGGAACTCATAATAGTGTCTTATTTTCTTCCTATTGAATTAATGCCTTATATGTTTAGAGTACTTTACTGTACCAAGTGCTTCCCACGTATTATCATATTTGATCCTCACAGGAATGTCGTGACACTGAAATGATTATTCCAACCTCTAGAAAAGAAAGTTGAGACAGAGAGTGGTTGGGTGACTTGGACCAGTCCCAACAACTAGCAGTACAAACTGAGACCTGGATCCAGATGTTTTGACTCCTAGTGTCCGCATTCTTGTACTTGTTTTAAAAGAAATGAAAGAGGAAGAGTGAATTCAGACAAGAGTCTCAGCTACGTTCATGTTTGAAGCTATGGACACAGAATACGTTTGTTTAGAGAAATATAAAGTATATTCAGCTGGTGTGACAGCATGACGTCTTTTTTCCCCCCCTCGTTTTTTTCAGAGAACCTCGGCCAGCAAGTCTTCAGGTGCTCCCTCCTATAGCAGATGGTCCAGTTCGCAGCCACACCAGGTAATATGCTCCTTTTAAAACCTTGCCATACTTGTTTCCCTTGAATTGTGCTTAAACTTACAATTATTTTGTCACCGGGCAAATGTGAAACGTACTGGACTCTTGTCTCTCCTCACCTTGAAGGTGGCTCCCTCAACAATATTTTGTGCAGCTTGAGGTCAGGACTCTGTGAGGGGGACAATGACCAGAAAATGCTGAAGTCCCCCCATTCAAAGCCTTCCTTGATGAAGAGCTGATGGAATCAATCTAGAAATTATTGGAGGTGAATGTTTCCTTTTGTCCTTCAACCAAGGATGATCCCTCTTGTCCCTTTTGTTCTAGGAAATCATGTATACTCCCATGTGGGAGTGCATTCATTCATTCCTGTTTATGGCACACAGTGCCTCTAAGAGTGTATACACAAGTATATAAGAACAATGTATTTGTATTAGAAAACCTTTTTTTTTTTTTTTTTTTTTTTTTTTTTTGCCTCGTTACTCAAGGCGATCAACAGACTCTTTTCAGGTCCAATAATACTGACTATTACTTAACCTCTTTAGGGGAAGTTAAACCAGCAGGATTCTGCTATGTCTCTGTGTATAAACAAAACAGGCTCTTTTCTGTTGGTGAGCAGTTTTTACAGGTGACACACTGTGACCACATGGCTTCGTTCTGAAGCAGCACATGGTGAGAACACTAAATTTGGACTCTAAACGCTGAGGAGGACTTGTATCCAAATTGCCTTCTCGTTTGAGGCCAGAAAGAAAGAAACTCCCATTTGTCTTTTGCTTCACAGGTCAGAATTCTCTGTCAGACTTTTCAGGTCACCTAGTCTGGCTGCAGTGATTATAAGAGAAGCACATAATAAATGGTATATTCACACTTTCTCCCTCATTTTATTGGCCTTCTGTAGAAATTTTGCATCAGTGATAATTTATCCCAACATCACCATAATGAGAAAACTCTTTTGGTTTACTCCTTTTAATCTTCCCTTTGCAATTAGATATTGGCATTTATCAATGAAACGGCATTAAGGAAAATTAATAAAAGAAAAATAAATTCTTGCATTATGCAATATTTTATCACAGTTCCTATTTTTGTACTGAATTGGTTGGTGGGGGAAAAACAGGTTGTGGTGATGTCTTGCTCTGCCACCATTGGTATCTGCTTTGTGTGGGGGACGCTATAGTTTCAGGGCACTTTGGGAGGGATGTTCCTTTGTGAATGTAAGCTAAGAGAAGAGGCACAGAAAGGGGCAGTGGCACCGGACAAGGGCGATTGCTTCAGATACCCAGGTTTCCCTTACTTCCTATGTAAGTAGGCCGAACCTGCAAAGGCACACTGGGTTTTGAATCCGTATTGCTGATTTCTGCTCTCACACTGTCCAGAGACCGAGCTCAGCAAGTCAATGCCCACATCTCAGCACTAATGCTGATGATGGAGGGATGTCCTCACCTAATCTAATTGTCACAGTCTAAGGAGAGTGAGACCCAGAAATGGTATCTTCCAAGCCTATACAAATGTAGTTGGTCGGGATTCTTTGTGTTTTTTGTTTTTGTTTTCCCTCCCCCAGTACTCGTTCAGTTTTACAGGTGAGGTAATCTAATGCAGTTTATTCTGTGACTCTGCTGGTCCTGTGAACTGTTACCTGCTGCAATGAATGAGAAAGGTGAAGATAGGGTAGTATTTGGGACAGCCCTTAATTCTGAGAATATATCCTTTTAGTTTTCTGATAATACAGTGACCTCATTTTGTGAAATCTGGAAACTACTAGATGGTATTTGTGTTTTTAATATTCCATGCAAATGAAAATGGTGGCCACTGTATTCACATTTCCCATTGTTTTCTCTGAATTTGTACAGGTATATGAAATCCAAGAGGAGAAGAATTATCAAAAATGGGTTTCACTTTTATGCTCTTGCATGTTGAAATAAATGTGGATATTTTGGGAGACTCAACCTTAGCAATGCAGTTTTAATTGGTGGGGGCATATCTGGATGACATTTCCAAATAGTACCCTGATTAAAACTAATATTGGTGACATCTCTTTTGATTGAGGATTCCCTTTTATTCTAAGTGAAAGGAGTGGTACTTTTTTTGTCATTAGGTGATTTCGTCATTGTACAAACATCATAGAGTGTACTTACATAGACCTAGGTGGTACAGCCTACTCCTATTACTGTATGCGCTTTAGTTTATATGACTGGCAGGATGGTAGGTTTCTTTATACCAGCATCACCACAAACACAAGGGTAATGCATTGAACTATGACGTTGGAGCAGCTATGGTATTACAGATGGCTAGGACATTGTGATGTTTACTGTGTCACCACAGCTGTGACTTATGCTGGCTACAACGTTAGGATGGCTATGATGTCACCATGGCTATGACCACCGTAGGCAATAGGAATTTTTCAACTCTATTGTAATCCTCTGGGACCATCATCATATATGCAGTCTATCATTGACCAAAACGTCATTCTTTGGGCATGACTGTATTCCGTAAGCTTTTGCCTATTATGCAGGTCATTTGCTCATTTGCTTTCAGAACTCCTCCATGCCCATCCCTTGACATCTGCTTTCCCAGGCATCCTGGCTAACTGACTCCTAAAAGGTTCTCCCCATGGGAGGCATGGCTGGCAACTTGGAAAGAGATAGGCAGGGGAAACCCTGGTTTCTCCCTCTATTGTTTAGGGTGGGACGTCTCCGTGGTCTGAGCTTCTGTGTGGATCCAGTTCCCATGATGCTCTGACCTCTAGGTTAAACCCCCTGTGCCCTCTTCCCCCTGGCTTTAGGGGAGGTAGCACTGTCCATCAGTTTTCCCTTGTATGTATTTTTCAGCTCCCCCCAAACCCTAATACTTAGCTCCCTGTATTAAATCCCTTCTCTTGTACTGCCTTGAATGGGTTCTATTTTTTCCACACATTTTCTGACTGTTTTCTGACTGATACACCTACCATGGCATGGAGCACTTCACTTTTTTGTTTCTAAAACAGTGGCTTTTAATTTTAGAAATATTATGTGAATATTTACAGGATCAACAGCCTTGCAGCTGCTGAAAACTCTGAGATTTATTCTCTTGAGCTGGCCTGGTGGGTGGTAATCCTTTTATACCCCTATCCCACTCAGAATAATTATTCCTCTTCTTTGTTACTCATGCTCTAATCCTTCCCTTTTAAATTTGTGTTTATTACAGAAACCTTTGTCTTTTGTGTTTGCAATGTAATAGGCTTATTGGCTTCAGTCTTTGAAAAGTACCTACACAAATTCTCAGCCTGAGGTTGAAAATACAATTGCAACTCAATTCTTGTTCGCAGCTTTGTGTCTTTTTCTAATTTTTGGCATCAGCAGAACATTTAGGGAAAATAATTGAGTCATGGATTTATAGGCACTAAGAAAAGTGGATCTTTTTCTGTTTGTTTTCAGAACAATATGTGTAAATCTTTCTCACACGCATAGCTGCAGCCATGGCTAAATCAGTACATAGGGAGACACCTGCTCATTCAAGGCAATGTCATCACCATTCCTTCATAATTATTATTATCATACCTAACATTGATCGAATGTTTACTGTGTGGTTTATGCTAATTTCTTTACATGCACTGTCTCATTTAATTCTCTCAGTATCTCTATGATAACAATGCAGTAGTTTAGAGATGAGGGAATTAGCAACCTGAACAGTAACTTGTCCAATGACATAAGATTGGTTCTGGCAGATTCCAGCACCCTAGTGTTTTGACCAGTGGGCGATACTATCTCTGTGAAGTTTTTAGACTAATTTAAGGCCACTGCTTAAAACCATTTTCACAAATAGTTCTGTTTTGAGCTGACCAGGACACAACCTTTTGGCCTTTAGACATTATTTCTATTCTGAAATTATTTTTGTGTAGGTAACTTTCTTTGTTTCAACAAATGCTTATATTCACACAAGATGATCAGTGTATTTACAAATACACATGTTTGAAAACATAGACCTTAATGTTATTTATTAATAAGTTTTGTTTAAAAATGTACTATTTATAATGTAGCAGTTTGATGTTTTATTGGGTATACCTTGAAAATATTTGTAAGAAAGAAATATCTCCTCCCATTGCTTTGCAGTTTGCAAGAAATACATATGTTATTTTATATGTTTACAAATATTTATGTAGTAAAAGTCACTATGAATTGAACTTTGAGGAAATAAAACAGATCAGTGAGAATGGTACCTGGCTGACCGCTGTCTTCAAACTCAAAATACTCAGTGATAAACTGAAATTGTGATGAGTTTTCTATGCATATTCTGTACTTCTCTTTAGAAAAGTTTTCATGCTGCCATTGTATTTTCTCTTTCCTATTCAAAACATTTCTAATAAATACTAGGTAGCTCTCTTCCTATGCTTTAAAAATGGAAAGTTTTTTTCTTTGGCTAATAGGCGCCAATCCATGCATGGTGTTTTAATAACTCTCAATGTAAAGTTTTAGTAAATTTTGTGATTAGAATAGTCCTTGGTAGGTAAGAACCTTAAAATTCATCTCATTCCAGAGGAAAGCCAGTCAATTAAAAAATATATATATATATATAAAATATATTAGGGAGTGACAATTTACTCGAAAAAGTGCGACCAGATATGCCAGTGTCATTATTGCCTAACGGCCAACAGAACTGACAGAATTCAAGACCAACAGCAGAAGTTGCAGTTACCTGGAAGGATTGCTATTAAATGAGGGAGCAAGACAGCATTCTATTGTTTCACTGTGTTTGTGAGGTAAGAGAAAAAAAAGGAGTGCAGCCCTTTAGGAAAATGCAGTGAGTAAAAATGCAGTGAATATTTTTCCTGGATTGTCATATAATATTTTTATACCTGTAAATGAAAACCCATGTACTCAGCATGTAGTAGGAACTCATGAAGTATTTGGTAAGTGAATGAATAATTTGTATGGAGTAACAGCAGGAATAGAATGGGGGAGTGGGTCCTCAAATCCATCTTGTTTCCCTTTCAATCATTAGTTTCCATTTTCTCCTTAACTGAGACTCACCTTAGAGCTGATAACTATGAATTGACTAAGGTAGAATGCATTTTATAGCATCTGTGGTGCTAGTTCTGATAGCAGTGATTGTGGTAGGAGAAGTAGAGGCTGCCAGAGGCCAAGAGAGTCCACGGCCTGAATCTTTGGTCAATCTGATGTCATACCTTTATGTCCTTCATGTTATACATTTGGGATTAATGTGGACACCATGAGATTTCAGTGATAAGACAGCAATGTTGAAACCATGTGTATAGTTGCTTGGTGCTCTAGGGTGTAGACGAATGTGAACTCCCAGTTTATCCTGGGTCAGGATACTGAACAGTATTGACACCCGTTATTCATGTGTACATTTGCTGAACTTTGCAATTTAAAGAAGTAGAAAAAAATATTGCTCATCAGCCAAATATCACCAGTAACACACATGTATTCCAGCAGATTGGGAGTTAGTATTTGATTTTGCTTGCTGCTATAAAGAAGGTGGCATCCCATGGGGAATGAGGGTCATCTGAGTAAAAGTGTTGTTGTTGGGAGGGGTTTATGGTGAGATTTAGGTTTGGATTCAGTGACTTTGGTGAGAGTTGAGGAAGTGGAGTTTGTTCTATCAAGTAGTATCAGGAGGTGAGAGTAAGTTGATTTCTATGATAGAAGATGGAAGAAATGGAACAAGGCTAAAGATGTAAGTGATTAAGAGGCATCAGTCCCTCATGTTACCTGGGTGCGAGGAATGTTTGGTCACTTTTGTGATTTGAACGGTGCTCTTGTTTTTCTCTCTACTTTGATATAATTATGGAGTAGACTTGTTTTTGTCTTATTCGATAAGGGTTATGAAGTAAGCTTGTCTAATCCTATGTTGATGTTTTGTGAATTTTTTTGTTGAGTGGGGAACTCCTTGGCCTAGGAAGTAATGCCAAGCCATCTATTTCATATATTACACTCACACACACTATCCTCCCTGGTCCTTGCATTCATCCTGATCCTTGCACTCATGTATTTGAGAATCTGACCAGAATAACAAAGTGGCAATGCTCTTAACTAGAGCTGACATTCAGTTGTCATCCTAGCATTATAAATCTAGAGATCAGGGAAGATATACAAAACCATTTCTTGTGCATTTGCAAACTGTCATGTTCTGTATACAGTTTTTTAAAGGATAAGGGAAAAAAACTGGAAAAGCAAACTTGACATAATATAAATCCTTACAAATCTGGACTTGCACTTGGCCATGAATTATTTAGAATATAGGAAATTAGGGCCTGATAAATGAAATATCTGATTAATGATAGCTTGTCTCCAGGGATGGTGCCCCAATGGACCACACTTCCAATACTCACACCCTTCCTCCACTGAGGTCTCTGTTGGCTCTCTGACTCACTTTTGATCAGCGGACTGCAGTAAAGTGATACCGAGGAACTTTTAACCCTAGGGGCTAAGAAGCCTTGCAGTTTTAGCCTTGTGCTCCTGGGATGATTATTTTAGGAGAAACTATCTGCCATGAGGAAGCCCAGCAATCATAAGGATGCCATGCTGTATGGAAGCCCAAGCTAGTCTTGTGCAGAGGCAGTGTAAAAGGAGAAATGCCCAGCCAGCGCTCAGCTGTGTCAGCCATCCTAACAGAAATGTTGGGTCTGTGAGGCAAGATGCCCTCCCATGGTTGTAAGTCTAATCACCATTTGACTGCAATTGCCAGAAGAAAGACCTCATGTGAAACCACTCAACTGTGCACAGCTGGTAGTTTATATTACACAGGAATAGGTAACTAAAACAATCACTCATCTTAAAATAAATATTACTATTATCCTTAGCAATGGCTAGGAAAGTGTGGGCAATGAAAAGTTCAGCTATGCAGACTTGAATGAATTGTTAATATTCATTTGCTTTCACCATGCCTCTTTTATAAAAATGAATACCATTTAGTGCTTCAGAGAGTTAGGCAGAGCCCTGACTGGTGTGGCTCAGTGGGTTGGGTGTCATCCCACAGACCTAAAGATTGCAGGTTTGATTCTTGGTCAGGGCACATGTCTGGCTTGTGGGCCAGGCCCCTGCTTGGAGGCCTGAGAGGCAACCAATCAATGTCTCTCTCTCACATTGATGTTTTTCTCCCTCTCTTTCTCCAGCCCTTCCCTCTTTTCTAAAAATAAGTAAAATCTTTAAAAGAAAAAAAGAGAGAAAAAAGAAGGCAGAAATTTTCTCTGCAGTCTTCTTCTCATACTCATTTGTTGAAAAAGTATTCTCAGATGCATCAATGCCATTTTAATTCTCCTTCAACATTTAGCTCAGATTCTAGCATTTAAGACACCAAAAATCAAGAGCTGCACTTTTTTTTTGTACTGTTGTCCAAAAAAGTGGTTTGGATACAGTGGAGGTAGTAACGGTCGCCAAATAGCCCATTTGCTTCCCTCGATTACAATTTCCTTCTGCAGTCCGATGGCGCTGTAGGACAAATTTCAGCCAATGAAATGTTAGTAGAATTAGCATGTTCTGAGGCAATAGAAAGGCCATGTGTAATTCTCCAGTTTCCATCATCTGACACAAAGATAGAGGAAGACACGTGTCCCAGAATGTGCAATTACAAGATGATAATCTCCACCCACCTCTGTCTGTGGGTGAGTGAGAGCAGCAGAGTCCCTTTCTTGTTAATCCATGATGGGCAGTAGAACAAGCCGGAAACACACCTTTGTTGTTTTTAAGGCGCTGAGATTTGAGGTTAATTTGTTTCTGTAGTACCGTCCAACCTCTTGTGACTCCTATAGGAGGCTCTAACATTCCATAAGCTCCATCACATTGACCCCGGGCCATTCCACATCAACCTGAAATCTAAATAAAAATAATGTGACTACTTTGTCAACAGAGCTTCAAGACAGAATTTCTGATTTATTTTCAAATTAGATTTATATCCCTAAGTCCCTCAATAGAGAAATTCTTGCAACAACACTGTTTATTTACTTAGGTACTTTGAGAATACTTGACACTGAAATGTTTCTCAACTCACTTTTTTTCCCTTCATTTTTTCATAGTAATTTTATAACAAGCATTTAGTAAAATAATTCAGTAGAGGATTTAAGAATATTTATTCAATTAACGTAATATCAATGAAAACATGAGTTAATTTTTTTTACTTTTAAAAAGGATTATTATTAAATTTCCAACCATGTATAAAAGTGGAGAGAATAGTGTAATACTATGTAACCATTTACCCAGCTGCAACAATTTTCAACGTACAGGCAGTTTTTCAAACAGATGTTTTGGCTACATAACATTTTATTCTGTTTGGATCATCTTTTTAAAGATAACCTAATAATTGCGCTTTCCCCCCACCTACAGAAAAGATCCAAATTTTCAACAAGCAGATGTGCTTTGTGGTTATGATGGTATCTTCTGTATTTATTTCCAATTTTGCTCTGTAGGAATAACTTCAGAATACTTTGTTAGGAATGGTGTATTTATAGGGTGACCATTTCTCTGTGTTTGATCAGGCGAACACAATTTACACTTATTCTTTTGGGGTAATTATTAATAGCGCTCCTTTCATTCTCAGAAGTATCCTGATTTGGATAATAAATTGTATGGTCATCCTCATTATTCAACGGATGTGCTTTTTCCCTTGTGAAGTCTATCATGTTTTTGCTTTCTTACATCCTCCAGACCTGGATTCTGCATCTTGCATTGTAAGGCCCAGACAAGTCGTAATGGATGATGTCTTATTTCAACCGCTGTGGGTGCCTGCAATATCTTCAGTGTTAGAAATGTCTTTGACATCTATAATGGCCTACGTAGGACCAACTACATAATTTCTGGGGTCAAGTGCAAAATAAAAAAAAAAGAATTTCAAGATGGTGATGGCAAAGCATTAAACCAATTATGGGCCTACCGTCCCCTCCCCCCAACTCGCACCCTTCACCTAGTTCCCCGTGTTCACCAATTTCAACAGGCCTGGTTAACTTACTCTTCAGTCCCACTCTATGGAGCTGAACACTGATCTATCTGCTGGCTATTGTTACCGTCTAATACAGTGGTCTCTAACCTTTTTGGCACCATGGACCGGTTTCATAGAAGACAATTTTTGCATGGACGGGGGGGTGGGTGGGGTGGTGGAGCCAGGGGACAAGAAGCAGAGCTCAAGTGAGCGAAGCTTCACTTGCTTGCTCGCTTGCTCGCTTGCCCGTCTGCCTGTGCTCCTGACCGCCTGCGGCTCATCTCTTGCCCTGCAGCAGAGTTCCTAACAGGTACCAGTCCATGGCCTGAGAGTTAATGAATACTAACTATTGATCAGTTGTAAAGCCAGAATTCTAACACAAATTTACTTGATTTCAAAGCAAGTGATCCTAACTGCTGTTTTGACTCTTAGTCTTAATGGCCTGGCTAAGTCCTGGCAGAGTTCACACCCTGGCCCAGGGGTCTAAGGAAGGAATTTAGTTATTAACGGACAGATGAGCAGGAACCAAGATGCATTTGGCTACTCTCCATGTTCTCCTCTGTCACCTGGAATTTCCCTCTGACTTGTGCGCTGCCTCAAGTGTACCTTCTCCTTGCCTACATCCCATCTCCCTAATTACTATATTTACCAAAACATGCCTGAACCTGAACTTCATGGATCTCCTGGGCTAACCTCTTGATATAGCTTAGTTTTATCATCCCCTCTTCAATTAACTTCTCTGTCTCACTCATTGCATTGTGGCTTGAACCTGAGCTGGTTTCGCCCACAAATATTTGGAGTTAATTGGAAAACATGCAGACTTTTAAGGGGAAAAAAATCATGCACAATCATATATGTTGTTTTCTCCTGTGCCAATTATTTTTCTTTTATAGAGTTAATTTCCATCTTTTTGAGGTTCTCTAGTATTACTGAATATTTTATGCAACCAGCTTTTCTGCTTTAAGAGGTGGAACTGAGAAAAGGAAAGCCTTTGTGCACCATCAGTTGAAATGCAAATTGGTGCAGCATTATGGCAAACAGCATGGAGGTTGCTTAAAAATTAAAAATAGAACTATCATATGATCCAGCAATTCTACTTCCGGGTATTTATCCAACGGAAACAAAATCACTATCTTAAAAATATATCTATACCCCATGTTCAGTGCAATAGTCAAAACATGAAAAAATCTTGTGTCCAACAACAGATAAAGAAAATATGGTGTGTGTATATATACATACATTGGAATGATATTCAGCCATAAAAAGAAGGAAATCCTGCCATTTGCAACAACATAGATGCACCTTCATGGTATTGTGCTGTATTATTTAAAAAAAATGTGGAGCTCATGTTATTGCATAATGACCACCATTTCCTTAAAGTAATTTCAAGATTTGTTTCAACTCTAAAATAAACAATCTTAAGTAAGTGCTATCAGAAAAAAAGCTAGGAGAACTAAAAAGGCAGGGGGGAGAAAACAATTTAAGTAGTGCCAGTGATTCCACCTGACTGTCTCTTTAATAAAAATAAACTCTAGTGAGATGAGTTGATATATCTCCTGTTATTCAAAATATCTCTGTTACTATAAGCCCCTCATGACGTGACCATCTTGCTGTTCTGTATGTGATTTTACTTTTCAGAGATGTACATTTTTGTATAATGTGACTCATAGATGTAAATCATCCATTATTGGATGCCAAAAGGAGCAAAGATCTGTTTTGTCTTTGGAGGAAAAGAGGTGTTGAATACATTGGGAAATATGTATTGATATCCAGTGTGATGCCTTCCTAAAGGACTTTTAAGTGCAGTTTTGATGACATTCATTTTTGCTTTACACGCTATGTGTAGAACTCAACCTTTGTTAAAATAGGACACCACTTACTTCGTTACAGACATATTTATCCAGTTCAAAGCACCCACTTGGACTAAAACTCCTTTGAGTTCTTTGGAGATAACAACTGATGGAAGAAAAAAGTCACTGATAGAACTGTGTTATTTTAGCAGCCAAATATTCCGTTACTCTGTTTAAGGAGTAAGCTCAGATTTCTTCTTGATTCTTTCGTGTTATTGTAAATAATGGGATTTCTGTAAATTTATTAAGGTGTACCATTAATATTGAACTGAAAATGCTTGGAAATGTTGAGGCTCTCATATTCTTTCTATAATATTTTTGTTTATTTCACCACAAGTGGAAATTCTAAAGTGTCTATTAGTGGGCATGCAGTGAATGGGACTATTTATTGGAGGATTAGTGGGTATTAGAGGCCACTTGATAGTGAATAATGTATGAATAATTGTTTTGCTGTGGGTGGAAGTCATGAGTTGAAGAAGAAGAGACTGCTGTATTTTTCTAATATTGACACTTTGATGTTAGCCAGAGTACAATGACCTTCTCACCTTCACCTTAAGGGAGGAATGGCTACATCAGTGTCAGCGATGCTCCTTAAGACAACCTGTGCACCCTTGAGACTTAAGAGGGTCTGCAGTGGAATAAATGGAGAGACTTCTTGATGTTTTTGGAACTGTGGAAAATGGAGTAAGTTAGGGAAACCAGGAGTCTTCCTTCACTATGAATCTACTCGACAGTATACATACCCATTAACAAATGAGGTGAGAACACCTGCCAGTATCAGGCAGGAGGAATGCTAGAAAATAAAGGCAATAAAAGCCAGGCAGTTGTTCTTAGCAATTTGTGATTCAGTGGCAAGGGACTTGGTATCTTTCTTCTCTGGTTGCTGATTGCTGCCTGGAGAAGGAACAGTGGCTTCATTGGCTTTGCTGCTGTACTGCGCTGCAGTCTCTCCTCAATCACTGTTGCCACCTTCTCAGTGGTGCCTGATAGAACTATTTATTTCATTATGGCTGCAGAATCTCCCAGTGTGTCTCTTGGGAATCTGGGAAATAAGATAAAGGATTTGGGTTCAGAATGATATGATCAGTCAAAGAAGTCTTTAGTTCCATAGTGAGATATGGTTTTATAAGATAAATATGTTTGTCTTTATAAGATGTGTGTGTGTGCATGAAAAATCTTTTATACCTGGTGGTGGAGGAGAAATGATGTGAGTGCTGGGCTTTTCATTTTGAATGGGAATTCTTACCACAATAATGGTTAAGAACTTTGACAATGGATTCATATACCAAGTATGTCACTGTCTTGATCTTGGGAATCCACTGAATCTCTCGATGCTTGTTTTTTTGTTTTGTTTTGTTTTTTAAATCTGTAAAATGTTGAAAATGTAGCTAACTCATAAGGTATTGTGAATATTAAATAATACAATAGTACTAAATTATAAAATAGTCAACAAAAACCCTAGAATTTTAGTTTTCTCTGAAAAGCATGTCATAGTGATAGCTAAGTCATTTCTGTAATTTAACAGTGAGCTCATAGTGCTGTGCTCAAGAGTGTGGTCTGAAACATTGCTTATGCCTATAGAACTAATTATTCAATATAGACAGTCTGAGGTTTAGACTAGCATGCATTTGCCACAATTCCAGGTTGCACTGGAATCAATTTATTAATCCAGATAAAGATGAATTTTTTTGATCCCCAGGTCAAAATAACTGGGCACTTAGTATGAAGGTTATACTAGGTCTGACCACTTTCCAGAATATATCTCCAGACTAGTGAATTTTTGGTTAGTGATGTTTGTCTCTGTTACTGAGAAAGGAATTGGGAAACTCTAAGCTGTTAAGTAAAACTCAGTTGATGCTCAGGATACCTAGAGGAAAACTCTCCACCCCAATATTTATTCTACTTCTTAGAACTTATATTAAGAGAGTTAGCATTTCTCTTCATGGTCAAGGTGAACATTATGACTATTATACAATCTAATTAATATAAAACATAGTAAATTATGTTTACATCTCACACTAATCATTATTTTTCCAAAAAACATTTGGAAGAATTTTTATTAGTTTGCCTTTGAAATCCATTGACTTCAAGAACAAATACCATTTCTGAGGGGCTATCATTTCTCCACAATTATTGTGCATACATGAGCATTCTTGCAAAGTGAGAAAAATTGGATCTATAAATTGTTTTCAAATGCAATGACATTTTATGAATACTAAATTTAGCTACTGATGAAGTAGCTGATTTTAAGCTTTATAGATTTTTTTTTGTGGTCTACATTTTGTAGATTTTGTTTTATAGTTTTATTTTTATATATTGAATCTAATAGCTTTGTTTTTTTTCAGTTTTCATATTTTTATACAATCTTAGAAAGGTCATAAGCCCTGGATACTGTCTATTGCTCTTCATGGAAAAAAATGCCCCTGCTGGTGACCTTATTAAGAAGAAGACATGGCCTTATGCTTATGCAGAGAAAATTTAAGTTGAAGGTTAAGCAGTTTGGACCATGGTAATAAAAACTAGGCGTTTGGATATGTTTTATTTTTTATGATGTTTGTTTTAATGCAGGCCAGTAGTCCCACTGACCTTTAAAATTTAGGATTTTTTTATTTTCAGAAAGTAAAGGCAACATATATTCCATATACTTAATAACAGTCCTATAAGGGGCTTAAGAAGCACCCTTAATAAGTCCCATTAGCATTTCCTCAGTGAAAGTTCTGAATATTCACCAAATGGGACTAAGTAAATAAAAAAAACTTCAAATTATTGCAGTCCAGGTCAGGTTTATCTATTCATGTCAGATGAAGTTTTGCTGCCAAAAGACTTATGAAAAAACTATATTTTCTCAGCTTTTTATGTTTTGTAATACTGTTGAGGGATTATAGACTTATGTCCTAAGGTAATTATTAACATTAGCTAATTTTATTTGGCTTGTGAGACAAAAAAGGGAAGATGTTGCCATCTTCATTTTATGACTGGCATAACTGGGATGTAGAGCAAGTTAATGACTAGGTGATAGAGCAAGTAACTGGTGAAAGTGCAGGCGATACCAGGGTGTCCTGTTTCTCATCCCAGGGATGTGTGCAAATTCTTCATAGTCTTCTTAGTTATCTAAATGGCTGTTCACTCTCAGGTTGGTTGGCCCGAGATAGCAGCCATTTCTCTAGATGGGCCAGGCCTCCAGCACTTCCCACCTAACAGCGCTGTGTGCAGTTTCATGAGCTTTGATGCTCGTGGGTACTGGTTGTGTAACTGTTCTAAAGAAAAGCTCTAGTACTTACACATCAAAATATACATGTATGACATTTGTTGAGATGAACTAAATTAGGTGTAACTCTTCCTTGCCAGGCCTTTTTGCTAGTGTTTTCCTTTCCTCTCTGTGCCGAAGTCAACAGAACTGAAGTTCGCTTCCTGCTGTATCTCCACCCAGCTCTTAAAAATTTCCTGCTCTGTTTCGCTGGCTCCGCACCTGCCAGTACCCATGGTGCATTTTATTGCTGCAGCTGTTTGATTTGTCTATTTTTGTCAGCACAAAGGTTAGTCTCAGAAGTGACAGCTTAAAGTAATTCACCTGATGTAGTCTTCTTGGACATCTGAAACTTGAATTATTTTCACAACACCTGGGCTCACTCAGAAGCCTATTTCATTGCCTGTGCTGTCTTTAGCAAAAAGCCCACTTTAAAATTCAGGTTTTCCCTTCGCATGAAGGCATTCATTTTTTCCTTTATTTGTGTGTTCATTCAGGAAGCATTTATGAAAAAATTAGTAGTGGGCTAGTTGCTAAGAAGGCCTCACGAAGATCATTGGACAGCTGTCTTTCTGGAAATACAGTTGGGGAAACTATGCTTTTCTGCACTGACCCATTGAAATCATTGATTAGCCTAAACATTCACAACTTTCCAATAGAGTGAGCCAAAAGACATCATTTTTTTCTTTTTTTACAGTCACACAAAAGAAGGCAGGCTGGGTAGTTAAATGTCAGTTAGCAGCATTGGGTTTAATCACATGTGCCTTGGCTTCAAAATCTGGCAAACAGTTTACTAGGCTGGTTGATTTGGAAAAGTTACTTATACATGGTGTATATTTGTGGGTACATTTAAGAGCCCTTCAAATGTTGGTTCTGTTGTCTATGAAATGAGGGTGATAGTTTCACTGAAGGGCATGATGAAGATATGCATATATGTTAATTGAATGTGTTGGTGATACAAAGAGTATCCACCCCCTCCACCCCCCACTGCCCATTGCTATCTTCTGAGCTATTTTGTTATAGCTCCCTCTTCTGTCTCTCAATGAGAATATTTTTTTTTCTGTCTTTAACAAGAAAGACAATATTATTTTCAGGTATTAAAAACTTCCAGCCTAGTTTAAATTAAAAATTTACGTAACTAAAAGAGTGGGAGAAGATTAATTTCAAATATATAATATAAATACATGACAAATGACTTATATCCAGAATATATAAAGAACTTCTAAAAATCCGTGAGAAAAAGACAGACAATACAAAAGAAAAATGAGCCAAAGACTTGAACAGACTCTTCACAAAAGAGGATATCCCAGTGGTTAATAAACTTAGGAAAAGGTGCTTATTTCATGAGTCACCAGAAAAAAAGCAAATTAAAACTACAATGAAATACTACTAGATAGCTACTAGAATAACTAAAAAGATGGAAACTTCCATGTATTGAAGATAATATGGAGCAAATCAATTTCAATTGATTGCTGGTAGGAATATAAATTGATTTTTTTCAACTTGGGAAAACTTTGACAATATCTATTAAAACTAGACATAAGCATACACCATGACCCAGCAAATCCAACCATAGGTAAGTGCCCAAGAGAAATGTGTACGTGTTTTCACAAAAGGCATCATCTGGAATGTTCATAGCAGTCATATACATAGCAACCCCAAACTGGAGTCCGTCTGAATTTCTGCACAATCAAATATTTTATCACAGTGCAAATCAGTGATCTACAGCTCTAGGCAGAAACATGGGTAAATCTCACAGCACAATATTGAGAGAAAGAAGCTAGTTCCCAAAGACTACATATTCTATTATTTAATTTATTCAAAATACCGAAACAGAGAAAACTAATCTCTAATATTAGAAGTCATGGTTTGGGAGTGTATTAATTGGAAGGGGGCAAGAAGGAAATTCTTGGGTCTTTTGTTTCTTTTAATTTAAAAAAAAAATAGTTGTCCAAGTACAGTTGTTTCCATTATCCAGCCACCACTTTCCTCTGCCCCGCCCTCAATCCTGCCCACCTTTGGCTTTGTCCATGGAGACTCTTGGGTTTTGATTAGCATACTGGCTGTGTGGTGTATTCATTTCGTAATACATGATCGAGCCATATATTCATGATATCACAATTTTCTGTATGTTAGTTTTCAGTAAAATTCTCTTCTTTTCCCCACATCTCTGGTATATTCTTTTTGCTTATCCTTCACTTTGCATTTCTATACTCCCCCATATCACCTACCATTCTTATTATATTACTGTTATTATTAACACTTTCTTGAGACTTGGGATTCTTCAGTCCAGAAGCCCAAGGAGCCTTGTGCTGGGGTAAGCTCTTCTTTGTCCTCCTGTCTGCCCAGCCAATGCCTTGTGTATGCAGGCAGAGCTCTCTCTGCAGCCCTAGCCCCAGGTCCCTAAAAAGCCACCTTAGGCTACAGGTTTCTTGAGTTAACTGAGGCTACCAAACATTAAAGTCTTAAAGATTGAGAGGTAGATGGAACAGGTAAGTTCACCCCATCAACAAAGCCAGAAATTACTCCCAAATAGCTCTATACTTTTTGTCCCCATAATTTTCTTAGAATTTCTATGTAGTGTTATTTAATTCTTCCGATCTCTTTCCCTCCTCCTTTCATCCTTTTTTTTTCTTTCCTTACATCAAGGATTTGATTGTCTATTATGAAAGAACTAGACAGTGGACTAAGTGTAGAATATACAAAGATGAATAAACCATAAACTTGAGCTTCAAAGTGCTAACTTGCTTTTTTATTACTAAAAAGTCTTTTGGAAACACATGCTAAACATAAAATTACTCCTGTTAACCTCTTTTGAGCAAATGGTCACCTAAGGTACATCCTCAAAGGACAACATATTTGTGTGCAAAAGACATAAAATTGCTGTTGGTAGGGAAGACAGCACATAGGATATTAAAAGGCAAGGTAAACAAAGATTATAACTTTAACTCAGTGCTAGCTGGAGTCTCTTGGTTCCTTAAAATTTAGATAAAGAATCAGTTTCCTGACTTGTCAGAATTAATTTCAATACCTAGGTTATGGTCTTTAGAAGTCTCAAGCTCTTCTTAAATGTTCTGTTTCTCTGTTCCTAAGAGGCAGGAATGGAAATTTTTGTTCTCCATCATGGAGTTAATACAAATGTGGGACTTCTTCTTAATCGTCCTTCTAAAATAACTACAGAAAGAAATTTTTTATCTGTTTAAGGATCATGGGGAAGGGTTGCATTCAATACCACAGAGCAAATAGCTAGACTATGCTAATAAAATTCTACTAAGTTATTACTTTTATTTTTTTTAACCACTGCCTTGATTATGTAGTATTTACAGCAGGTTTCTTAGCAGCTGCTTGGCTTCTCTGTGGGCCAAGCTAAAATCTTCTCCTTGTCTCATAGTGAGAATTTTATCACTCACCTTTTGTGGTGTTGGTTTCTGCCAACTCACATGCCCATGGGTTTGCACACTTTTATACCAGTGGTGTTATTTTCCCCAACAAGAATATTCTCCTCCTTAAGTGGAGTTCTGGTACCCACTCTTGGTTATAAATGGTTCACATTCATACCTAGGATAGTAGCCAAATCCAGCTTTGGAGACAGTTTTCTCAATCCAGACTTCATTCTCTACAAGCAGCAACTTCATAAAACATCCTCAAAGGGAATCAGGGAAGCTGAATTTGATTAAATAAGGCCTGGCCCAAATTTTCTCAAGGATTATTAGAGCCATAAGAGTCAGGGATAAAAATATCAAAAAAATTGTTGAGAAATGAGAAGGAGAGTGGCTTTCTTCTTCACGTACTCTGGGGAATGATTTTGGATTTTTGCATTTCTAGTTGCCTCTTCTTGAGATGCACTCCAGTTACTTCTCTGCTTAGAAATGTTTTTCTTCATCCTTTGGGCATTTCTTCAGTTATAAACAACCCTGATAAACCTTTTAAGCTTATCTACAGAAATTTAATCGCTGTCTGCCATGATTTCTTGTAGCGCTTCTTTATCTCTAATAAAACAGTTATTTCAAGGTAGGTTGACTTGACTTTGTGTGACTGCATTTCCTACTAAATTGTGAATTATTTGAGATCTCACACAATGCCTGGCCATAGGATTTGTTCAGAAGTAACATGTGTTTCTTAATGTGATTGGTAAAAAAGGGTTGATGAAGAACAGGCAGTTGTGTTGATCGAAACATAAGTTTGCCCAGCATGTTAATATTTTGAAATGATCAGATGTAAGCTTTCTAACAATTAAAGAAGACATTTTAGCAATATATAAATATCTTGTGATAAAACCTAAACATTTTGGCAATGCACCTTTCTTTGTGCAAGAAATACATGAGTTAGTGCCTTCAAGCACTGCTAACCTTCTGCTGCGTTGTTAGGAAAGACTGCAAGTACAGATGAAGATTTTTCCAAAGATATTCCTCTGGTATTTAAGATAAAATATCATAGGTATAGAAGGTACTACTGGACTTGCAGGGGAGGGGAGACCCTTCCTCTGTCATCTTAGGTTCTGTGGTTAGGCCTGAAAATTAAACTGACAAAATACAGATCAACAGGAGAAAAGCATACCAGTTTTATCTGATGTTAATATTTTTATGTGGATGAAAGCCTTCCTAGAAATGATCACCTGAAGAAGTGGGTATGCCTGAGAGCTTATATGCCATTTTAACAAAAAAACGGTAAATTGTCACAATATGACAAGACAAAAGGAAAAAGGGTTTGGGGTAGGGGCAGTGTATGTGGGAAAGTCACTAAGAAATATATGGGAGAGACTAATGGAAAATAAGGATTATTTTAGTAGGTTTGTTCGTACAAATTCTTCATGACATCGTTGTCTCTGGAAATGTTTACTTCCTGGTGTAGGGAGGACACCTTCTTCAAGGGAAATTTTATGACCTGATTTTAGGTAGAAAGGGGGCAGTCAGAGAGCCCTTCATGCATCTGCTCTTTCTCAAGGGCCTTCAGCTCAAGACAGTCAATATTCCAATGTGGCGTATTTTGGGGTGGCAAAATCTCATTTCCTTCAGGCTGTGGTTGCAGTTTTGCTAAAGTTGGCCTCTATTAAATGTTTTAAGGACCGATGGTCTCCTAGGAGGAGATACAGAAGGGAATGCAAACTCTAAGGCATAGGGCTTGCAAAATATGTAGGCTCAAATGATTGTAGAGATCTGTGTTAATTTTTTATTAAGATTATTAATGTGTGATAAAATTCTAATTCAAAGTTTCATAAGTTTTTTAAAAAAGATTTTATTTACTTATTTTTAGACAAAGAGAAAGTGAAGGAGAAAGAGAGGGAGAGAAACAGTGTTTGGTTGCCTCTCACAACCCCCCAGCTGGAGACCTGGCCTGCAACCCAGGCATTTTCCCTGACTGAGAATAGAACCAGTGGCCCTTTGGTTCACAGGCAGGCACTCAATCCACTGAGCCACACCAGCCAGGGCTGAAAAGTTTCACAATTTTGATTGCTCTACCTGAATTCTGTTTCCCATAAATCTGTTAATTTTCACAGACAGGGCTTTTCAGTAAAGTAAATTTAATGCTAGGGAAAAGAAATGCATGTATTTGCAATTCCTAACCGAAAGAACTTCTCAAAAATATTTTCTAAATGGGAAGGGATTGTAACTCTGGGACTATGACATTCCCAGAACTTTTTACCTGAGTGTCTCTTAGTCATAGCTGAGCTAACCTTCTTTCAGATTCCTAAAGAATTATCCATCTTGACTGTCCCAATTCTTTTGTGAAAGAAACCATTTTTCTTTCTCATTATGCCTTACATCTGCTCCTCCCAACACAAACGCTTAATTACCTGTGTGTCTATTTTTCCCATTAGACTGTGACTTCTGCCAGACCTAGTACCTGCTAGATGCGCCCCCAAAGCAAATTGTTGAATGAATGAATGTTGAATGAGTGTTTCATTTTCCAACCTAGCATCTTAATTTCTCTTGAGAGTGATAGAAAATGACAAGGTTTATTCATCAACAACCTTCTCTGATCCCACGGGGAACCTATTTCTAATAGTATCTTGCAATTACTTAACACTAAATATGTGTTAATTGCTATGATCACCACAGCTACCATAATCAAGGAATATTTTTATTATCCCCATTTCATAGATGAAGAAACTAAAACTGAGAGAGATTATGTAATCTGCCAGCATCAAGCAGCCAATAAGAAGAAGATGTGGGGTTCACATCTGGGTAGCCTGATTTCAGATGCTAGTTTTTAACTGGCATGCTACGCTACCTCCAAATTTCCACCAATTATTTCCCTGTCAGTGTGTGTATGAATGGTGTGTTTCATCACAACTGAAACAGTTAAAGGAGTTACAACATTGAGTGACTCTAGTATGCCACCCTCACTGGATGTAATGAAATACTCTTTCTCTAGGAGGAATAAAGGACTTATTTTAGCCAACCGTATGTAGACTTACAGGTTCTTCCTTCTTATCCAGCATTGCGGTTTGCCGTCCTTAGGTAGCCCAGCCACTTGAACCACATCACTTTTCTAGTGCTTAAAAACCACTGATTCCTCTACCTCCCTCCTCCTCAACCATTTTATGGACGTTTTCTTTGCTGGGTTTTCTCTTGCCTGGCAAAGTAATAAACTCAGCAAATCCCCTTCCTGTCTCCTCTCTCCCCACCTCCTACCCCTTTCTCTTCCTCCTTAAGCTCTTGTGGTCTTGGATTTATTCCTTGATAAGGTACATTGCTGTGGGAGAATATTCCAGAAGACTATTCACCACCATTAGATCCCAGATTGCAGATCTAGAAAGTTTACTCTTTTTCAATCTCAGTTAAATAATTAGCAAAGCTACTTTTCTTTTGAACTACCATAAACCCTTATAGATGAAGACATAGTGGTAATTATGTAAATTAGTGACAAGACGACATAAGATAATGCTCTAAAAAATGTGGCATCCAAATTCTGCATAGGAATTTACAATAATAAGAAGCAGGTCAGCAAGATTTTGCCTAATGGAAGCCCCTTGGGAGCCTGTTCTCAAGGATAAAGAGGAAGGACTCAGAATTAGTTTAGCAACGGTGTATAAATCATTTCTGCTTCAGGGTGTAGTGGTGCTGAGGATATCTGAAAATAGGTTATTGTCTTCAGGAAGTTAAAATATCCCCCTGACCCCAAGTTATCCCTCAAGTCGTAACCCCCAAATTATGTGGTTATTCCAGTTATTCTCAGAGCTAACTTTTTATGCCTAAACTTCAATTTAATTCCTTCCCAAATAATTGAAAGGCCAAAGTTTGTTAGCCTGTGTTCTTAAGGTTTACTCTACTGTTACGTGGAAAGGAGAGCTTGTGTGCTCATGACAGTAGGAAGGCATGTGGGAACACATGTGCATGTATGCTGATAGGTGTGTGCAGGTTTCTGCATTCTTTACAAAAGTATTCACATGAAAAAGAAGAAAAATAGGGAAGTACAGTTATATAACTCCCCTTTGCATATTTTAAAGAGGTTTTGTTTGCTTATTTGTTTTCTCTGTAGATCTGAATTAATTGTCTTGTGATGGGTATTCAAAGTTATTTTGAACTGTTTCACTGAATAAATGAGTGGGAAGAGCAGGAAGAGAGACAGGTAGGGATAATCTGTGATTTTGTGTGAAACCAAAAGGAAACTTTAAAGATTTTTCTCTAATTTGGGAAGTAGAAGGAAATGGTGCCTTTTACAATGAACTATTCTTTGAAGCTGGTATTTCAGAGATTTTTTTCTCCTTTAAATTGGGTAATTTATAAATGAATACTCCCAGAAGAACTCTTAAAATCAAAGAAAAAATATGCTGCTTGAAAATTGATTTGTCCCTAGTACATTTTAGCCTAAATATTTTTTCTTGTAATTCATTTTCAAATAATTTTCTGATAATTACTTGATTTTAAGGTTCCATATGCTAAAAGTCAGGAATATGCAAATAATGTATATGGGAGGAATGAATATGGTAAAGCATCTCTTGGGAAAATTATCAGCTGCATCTTTTGTATCTCATGGAAATGGATCCTTACTTCCAGTTACACTTATATACCTTAATTCTAGTATTTGGGTTGAGTTGGAAAAGGTGAAAAGCCGTGTTCATGCTGCGGCCTCTGATGGTCAGATGCTATGCCTGGTGCTTTCTTGATGTCTTTGTAGATCAGATTCAGTTCTCAAGGCAGCCCTGGGAGGAAAGCGGTATACTGATTTTACAGATGGAGACAAGGAGGCAAAGAGATATTGGGGAATTTTCCACATTCACAGTGTATTTAAATATAGCTTTTATGGCTCTTTCAAACTCCCCCTACTGCAGAGGCAGTTCTCAAACTTGAATGGCCATGGGAATCACATGAAGGGCTTACTAAGTACAGATTGCTCAGCCAACCCTCAGATTTTTCCCTTCAGTAGATTGGGGGTGAGGCTGAAAATCTGCATTTGTAACAGGTCCCCAGGTTATGTTGATGTAGCTGGTCTTGGGGCCACACATTGAGAACCAGTTCCTATAACACAGAATGGGTTCTTGAAATCCTTTTTCAATCATGCTCTATTCAAAAACAGTGATGAGAGCTTGAGTGAAATTTAGTACTCCTCTCCTCCTAAATTTTATTTCACTACTGTGAAATCTTGCATATGGGTGACCTGTCATGTTTTCTGCTCTTCAAGTGCAGTCCCTGTGCCCTGGAGTGTGAGGGGGTTTGCCTGTGGGCCTCAAAGCTACAAGATTCCGTAATTTGCTGTGTATAATGAGCACCTATAGTTTTGTGTGCATTATACATGGAGTTATGATACCCATTATTATACCCATATATAATGCACGTCCTTATTTTTCCCTCAAAAATTTGGGTAGAAGAGTACGTATTATACATGGCAAAATACGATAAAAGTATGCCTTTTCCAGGAGTGCCAGTTCTTGATGGTAAATAGTTGAACATGCTATTTTTATATTAAAACACACAGCTCTGTAATGGAGGAGAAAGACATGCACATGGATTTCTAAGATAAAACTCTAGATTTCAAAAGACGTTTGCCCCGATGAAAGATTGCTTAGACGTGCTCTAAGCCTCAGAGGCCACACACAGGCTCCCGTAGGGCAGTAAGCAGACTGAGCTAAGAAAACAAAAAATGGGTAATTTACATTGATCTTAAATACTTTCTTGAGATCGGAGTTTTTATCTCTGGACTGAAGTTCTGGTCTCCTCCCTGACCTTACAGTAAGCATTTCTCAGGGTTTAGCCTTCAGGACCAGGTCCATCAGCCTTTTTCTGAGGACGTCCAGAAATTCCAGCATTCGAGATCACATTTCTGTTTAACACTGGATGCCATGAACTTCAAATTTAAGGAATTTTTTTTAAGGAAATTGAATATATTTTAAACCTGTTGTCCTCATCGATATTCTATGAGGACAGTTTTTGGGGATTTCTTCCTTTACTGTGGGTACTAGAAAAATTTAGGATTCATTGCATGGATACAGGCACATACACACACATCAGCAAATACACACTATTCCTAACTCAGATGCTCATTTTCCTAGGCTGTAGTGGCCATTTGAAGTGAGTGGTTCTATTTTTTTCATGCCAAACATGAGCATGGGACCACAGCTATGAGCTCCTTCCAGAAAACCAAACAATGAATTCCAATAAGTACTGCTCCCATTTGAGCCAACTGAAAGTAGCATTCAACAAAAAGCATCCAGAATGAATCAACAGAAAGTGCCTGGGTAACGCAAGACTGCTTGTGTCTTTGATGACCAGGCAAAAGCTGTTACAGCTGGGCTGGGAAGTTCTGATTCATCTGCCACGTTCACCAGACATTGCACCTTTGGGTTTCTATTTATTTTGGTCTTTACAAAATTCTCTTAATGGAAAACATTTCAATTCCCTGGAAGACTGCAAAAGGCACCTGGAACAGTTCTTTGCTCAAAAAGATAAAAAAAGTGTTGGGAGGATGGAATTATGAAGTTGCCTGAAAGATGGCAGAAGGTAGTAGAACAAAATGGTGAACACATTGTTCAATAAATTTATTGGTAAAATGAAAAACCGAATGAACTCTTTGGCCAATCCAATACTAAGGGCAGTAGTACTCCTCTCCTCCTAAATTTTATCTCACTACTGTATTTTTATGGTTCACAAGCTAAGAATGACTTTGCAGTTTTAAATGATGAGAAAAGAAATCAAAGCAGGAAAATGTTTCATGACGCATGAAAATTATAAGAAATTAAAATTTCTATTATAAGAAGTACAGTTTTCATAAATAAAGTTTACTGGAATATAGCCACACTTAGTTTCTTATTTGCTATAGAAGCTTTCGGCTGTTTTCACGCTACAAGGGCAGAGATGAGTCATTGTGACAGAGGCCTTGTAGCTCACAAAGCCAAAAAGTTTTGCTATTTGGCAGATAAAATTTACAGATCTGTGCTCCCAAATGTACAGGAGACAGGTTCTTTCCTGCTTTTAGAAAAACTGTACGACTTAGATCCAGAATCAGACCAGTTCTACCCACAAAATAGGTTCACTCATCTGTCTTTTCCTCTCCAATAAAATGCTTTGGTAGCCAGTAGTTGTCTGAATGCCTAACAAATCTTTGTAACAAAACAATAATGTGTCCTTAAAATAAGGGCCTGGGCTCAGAATTCAAGGCTTCCAGAAACAGAGGAGGGAAAAGTACGTCTTATTCATTCCTGAACCAGTGTGTGTATGTGTGTGTCCTAAATTATCAATATGTCAGTATATTTTCTTGCCCTAGTTCTTAAAGTCTTTGCAAGGAAAGCCTCTAAGAAAACAAGGATGTATATGGGGTTTGCTCTTTATTCCATTGATGCAAGAAACTAAAGCTGGTAAAGAACTTAGTGCATTTCCCTAGGTAACAATGCTCATGGTGGCATCACCTTTGGACTTTTTCTCCTATGAGAAATAGACTCACTCACTCACTCACTCACTCACTCTTTCACTGACAAATACACGTCTCCATCCTTTGTTCTTCCCAGAAAGAAGAGCCTGAATAAGGGCTGGCATACAGCTAGTTTATTATGGAAAAAGGTCCAGGGAATGGGGAAGTGGAAGAAAAAGCAGGAACAGAGGAAAAACCAATGCGAGGGTACATTCTTTTTGAGTTTTTCTTTAAAAAAAGCTGAGTTGAGATATAATTCATAGAATGAAAAATTCCCCCATTTAAAATGTATAGTTTAAAAGGATTTAGTATATTCAGAAATGTGTAACCATTACCATTGTCAACTTTCAGAACATTTCATTATCTCCAAAAAATATTGTTCCCATTTGAGGTCACTTCCTATTTTTTCCTAACCTTTTCTTGAATCCTGGTACATTGGTGGTATACTTTCTGTCTTTGTAGATTTGCCTATTCTGGATATTTTATGGGAATGGAATTACATGAAGCTGTCTCCTTTCACTTAGCATGCTTTCAAATTTCATCATGTTGTAACATGTATCAGTATTTTGTATATTTTTGTTGACAAAAAATTTTTCCCGTGTATCAACAAACCACATTTTATTTATCCATTCACTAGTTGGTAGACATTTGAGTTGTCTCTACTCTTTGGCTTTAACGAATTACAATGCTAAGAACATTAGCGTAGTGCAAAAATTTTTGTGTAGACATATGTTTTCAATTTCCTTGGGTATATTTCCTGGAGCGGGATTGCAGGATCATATGATAACTTTATGTTTAACCTTTTGAGGAACTGCCACTCTGTTTTACAAAGTGATTGCACCATTTTATATTCCAACTAGCAGTTTCTCTGCATCCTTGATATAACACTTGTTTAGCCATTGTAAGGGGTGTGAAGTGGTATGACATTGTGGTTTTGATTTGCCTTTCCCTGATAGTTAAGATGTTGAACATCTTTTACATGTTTTTTGGTCATTTTTTATATCTTTGGTGAAAATGTTTATTCAGATCCTTTGTCCATTGTTTGAGATACTTGCCTTTTAAAAATTACATTGAAAAAGCCCTTTATATATTCTGGATATGAGTACTTTATCAGATAATTGTTTTGTAAATATTTTCTTCCATTCTGCGCAGTGCCTTTTCACTTTCTCGATGGTATACTTTGAAACACAAACATTTTAAATTTTGATGTAGGCCAGTTTACCTATTTTTAATTCTGTCACTTGTGCTTTTGGATGTTAAAAATAAAAAGGGTTTGCCTATCCCAAAGTCATTAAGATGTACTCCTTTATATTCTTCTAAGAGTTCCACAGTTTTAGACATTACATTTAGGTAGGTCTGTGATCCATTTTGAATTCTTTCTGTATGGTGTGTGAACGGGATGCTACTTGATTGTTTTGCATGTGCATACATTATCTGTAGTCTCAGAACCATTTGTTGACAGACTGTTTTTTTCTCCCATTAAATTGTCCTGGCTCCCTTGTCAAGAAAGAATTGCATGTACGAGGGTATATTTCTGGACTCTCAATTCTATTCCATTAGTCTATATTTCTATCCTTAGGCCAGTACCACACTGTCTTGATTACTATAGCTTGGTAATAAGTTTTAAAATTGAGAAGTATGTGCTATTGATTGAATATTTTTATCTCCCAAAACTTGTATATTAACTTCCAAAGTCCAAGGGATGGTATTTGGAGGATTGGCCTTTGGGAGTTGCTTAAGTCATGAAGATGGAGTCCTCATAAATTTGGTTAATGTCCTTATAAAAGAGATTCCAGTGAGTTCCCTCACCTTCCCTCCATCACATGAAGAGACAGTGAAAAAAAGGCCATCTATGGATCAGGAAGTGGGTATTCATCAGACATCGAATCTGCAGACACCTTGATTCTGGTCTTCCTAGTCTCTAGAGCTGTGAGAAATTCCTGTTTTTTATAAGCACTCAGTTTTTAGTGTTATGTTATAGCAGCCTGAATGGACTAAGGAAGACACTGTGAGTCTTCCAATGTTATTTGTCTTCTTTAAGATTGTTTTAGCTATTCTGAGACCCTTAACTTCCATATGAATTTTAGAATCAGCCTGCCAATTTCTTCTGCAAAGAAACCAACTGGGATTTGAGAGAGACTGTGTGGATTCTGTAGATTGATTATTACCATCTTGATACTATTAAGTCTTCTGATCCATGAACACGGATGTCTTTCTACCGTTTGGTTTTTCTTTAAGTTCATTGGACAATGTTATATCCTTTCCAAAGTATAAAATTTATACCTTTTTGTTAAATTACATTATTCCTAAGTATTTTATTCTTTTTGATGCTATTTTAAATGGAATATTTTAAAATTTTATTTCCAGATTGTTCATTGCCAGTATTTCAGAATTGTATGTTGTTTCTTTTGTACCATGAATACTTAATGAACTTGTTCACTAATTCTAATAGTTTTTTGGTTAATTTATTATAATATTTTTTATATAAGGTCATGTCATCTGAAAATCGAAATAATCTTACTTTTTTCTTTCCAATCTAGATATAATTTATTTTATTTTATTGCCAGAAATCCATGTCCAGCATCTTAATTTGGAATAGAAGTGGGGTCTTAGATACTGTTACATTTTTTTTTTCATCTTTTGAGATAATTATGTGGTTTTTGCCTCTTTTTTTGTTTGTTTGTTTTTAATCCTCACTTGAGGATATATTTATTGAGAGAGAGAAACATCTATATGAGAGCGAAACATTGGCCAGCTGCCTCGCAGGCACCCCAACCCAGGATCGAATCCACAACTTAGCTATGTGACTTGACTGGGCATTGAACCACAACTTTTTGGTGAATGGGATGATGGCCAAGCCAACAGAAGCACCTAGCCAGAGCTTTTTTCTGTTTTCATGGTGTATTACCTTGGTTGATTTTTAGATGTCAAACCAACCTTACATTCCAGATGTAAATCCTACTTCATCATGGTTTGTAATTATTTTCATATGTTGCTAGGTTTAGTTTGGTAGTATTTTCTTGATGATTTTTGCATCAATATCCACAACAGGTATTGATCTGAAGTTATTGCATGTGTGTGTAATGTCCTTATCTGGCTTGGGGGTCAGGATAATAACACTTCTTATAGAATGAATTGGGAAATGTTTTCTCCTCTCCTCTTCCTCCTCCCCACCTTCTTCTTCTCCTTCCCCTCCTCCTCCTCCTCTTCTTCTTCTGAAAGACTTGGTGATGAATTGGTATTATTGCTTCTTTAAATTACCAGGGAAGCAATCTCAAAGGGCGCATCCTTGGCTTGATCAGCAATGTAGGCTTGTATGGCTAGATTCTGTTGCATTTTTCTGAAAGTTCAAGTGGACTGTATTTTTGAATTTTCCACTAAAGACTAGAAAAGAGGAGCATTTACCTAGCACCAGCTCCCACCCCTTATTATTCAGTGATTTCATGGTAAAGTGTTAGCTCCCTTGCATTTCCAGAATTTCCATGTATGAGTGCCAAGTAAGTTCTTACAGGGGCTCCATGCTGCAGAGTTGGAGAAGCAGCAGCACCACTGAGGAGAAGAGCTATTCACAGAACTACATGTAGACACTTCCAGGGAGAAGTTTGTTTTTGCATCAATAGCTGGAGCAAATGGTTTGAGTAAAGATGTGAATTAGGGTACAAAAGTGACTCAATATAGTGCATCCATTGAAGCATGTCAGTCTGTTTGCTTGTGCTTTTCATTATCTTTAATCATTCACAGAGACTTCAAAGTTGTGGTCACCCCCAGATCTACAGAAGATTTAAACAGGAGGGGTAGTGGAACAAGCTTCAGCTTGTACTTCTGCAACTCATTCTGGGCCCTTAATTAATATTCATCTCCTTTTTCCATTCCTCATTATAGATTTTCCTCACCCTTACTTCAGCACTTCAGTGTGGATCTCTGAGTGACATGACTTCTCAGTTGTTTTGCCTTTGTTAAACTGTAGTTTCTGTAATTCCTCATTTACAGTTATTACTCAGTATGTAAGGATGAAGTGATGCCCCAGAGAACCCTCTAGGTTCCACATGTATTCTTTTCTGTCCCTCACTGTACAGAAGCAACTATCCTTCCTCATGGTAACAAGGTCAATTGCAACTGCCAATATAATAACTCCTTTCTTTGCTTGATGCTCTACAGTTATGAGAAGCCCTGGATTGCAAGGTGGAAATCGTAGGTTCAGATTTAGTGAAATCCAATCCAGTGGAGCCTGAAGTTTTAGGGACAAAAAGAATGAATTAAAAAAACCCTGGAACCTAGACATGATGAACATTGTCTATTTTACTTGTACCTCTTGCTTTTATTTTTGCCAGTTGATTCTGGCTTTTAAGGACATAGCATCATGTGCATCAGCCATTGCTTTAATACCAAATCCCAGAGCACAGTGTCCCAAACTCATAGGTTGTTGTCTCTGAAGTGAACCTCATGTGAGATGTTGGTGAGCCATTCCATCATGCCATTAAGCTGAATGCTTCTGAGTGATGTGATATATGGGTGGATCAGTGGATCAGGTGATCAAATGCCCATCCGTTGCACCTCAATCACCAGAAAGGGGGTCCTCCAGCTATTGATGATCAGTAGGATATGATGCGGGAAATTAGGTGTTCTGGAAGTCTTTGCTCGGTGGCGCTGACAGAGAGACTCTAGGTCAGAAAGGCAACCCTGTATCTGGAGTAGATATCAATTCCAGTAAGTAAAATTCCAGATAGAAGTTGTCTGATAAATCAATCTGTCAGTAAGTGGCTGGCTGGTCTCCTCAGGAGACAATGTTGTACTGGGAGTTCAGTATCAGCCTTGACAGGCTGAGCTAAAAGACATCTTATGCTCTGACTGGGGCTGTTTGACCCGCATGTAGTTTTCATTCCTGCCACCATGTCAAGTCTGTTCAAGGGCCCTTTGCAAAATCTCTGGGAGCAGTGGTTACTATTTAGCAAGCTTTAATATGAAACAAGCATGGGCATATTTTAATCCTCTGAAACACATTCACTCATATGCCTCTTCTCCAGTCTTCTAGTCTTATTTCTTCCAGGCAGCTGACCGATAAGATAAGCCCTTTGGCAATGCCCAAAATCATATGTTATTCTATGCTTCAGGTCAGGTCACTGCTTCCTCCATATGAAACAAATGACCACGTGTCCTGTTTTCATTTTTTTCCCTGGGAAGATTTCCCTTCACCACTTTCCCTCTAGACCAGCTACAACAGGGGTTTCAGTGTGGCAGTGTTTTCAGATATCCGCCATATAGAGGGCCGACCCATCAGAGAACGAGGTCTGAGTGTTTTTCTCCTTGCCGTTGAGCATAGGATCTATGTCCTCCTGAGGCTATACCATATGAGTTGAGAGAGATGGATCAGTATAATTCACGTAGGAGCTCCAGGTGTCTGGGCTGCTCTTTATGTAAGTTATGTATGCCTTCAAGACATGCTTGTGCCTGATCCTGAATATACCATTTCCATCCCATAACGGGTTGCTGCTGCAGCTATCCAGCACTATGATTTGATGGATCTGATAATATCAGTTCATAATGGGCAATTCCTGACATGTAATTACTTTGTGTCGTGTGGTCAGGACCTTAAGATGCCACTAGGGCACTTTAGCATTCAAAGGGTGAGTAGTTTTTTCCTGCAAAAGGCATGGTTTTATTCTAGAACCCAAGGGGTATGCACTTGACTCTTCTATTGAGGCTTGTCAGCAACAATAAACTGCCTTCTTATTCAACACGAATACCTCCAGCACGCTTATATCTGTTGGGTGATACAGGCTGAAAGCCAAGACAGCTTGACTGCATCCCGAAACTTCTGCAGAATCTTCTCTTGCTCTTAATACCACTGAAAACTGGCACCTTTCTGAGTCACCAGATAAATGGCTCAGGGCAATATTCCCAAGTGTAGTATAAGCTACCTCTAAAATTCAGAGAGACCCACCAGATGCTGTACATCATTTTTTTTTTTTTTTAGAGCTATGGGGTACAAGGTGTGACAACTTGTTCTTTACTTAAGAGAGGATATCCTGACATGCCACAGACTACCAGAGATCTATTCTGCTCCTAGGAATGTAGTATGGCCTATTAGCTGTAGTCACAGATCTTTGCAGGTCAAGATGCCCTGATTGCCTCTTTGGCTTTGCTTTCCCTCACAGTAGTTTCATCCATCTTGCCTCTGTCTGTTAAGTAATACCATATGGCCTCGGATATTGTGCAATCCCATTGTCCTTATTGAAGCCATAAATCCCAGTTCCACGTCAGCAGCTCCTACTGTTAACTCTATCTTGCAGAGTATAGCATTAGGAAGCTTCTTCAAGATGCTGCTGTTTGCTTCCCCTGTATAACTTTCAGGCCACACAATGACTCTATCCCTTGAGCTTATCTTTATGTTCAATCCTCGGGTGTTACAGCTTTTTTGAGCCTTCTACTTAAATCTCCCACCAAAACCCCTATAAGCCACTGGGAACCAAGTATTAGAGATGGTAGCTCCATCCCACCTCCCCAGCATGCCAAACTGTGGTTTCCCTGTATCGTAAAAATAAATGGTGCTTTGGGGAATCTCCCGCTTTTAGAAACTTCCAGAACAGAAACTAGTTGAGCCATCTATTGTCAGAATTACCTACAGTTTCAAAGAGGACTCATTTTATATAACTCCTCTCCCTTGGATGTAAGTACAAGAGGAAGAGAAACAACAATAATTCCATAGTGGTTCTTGCTCTGTCTTATTTTTCTGAAATTCTGTCTGTCTTCTTTCCTAGCTCAGAGCTTATTTAGCTCTCATGAGGTGTGTGTGTGGTGTGTATAGAGGTGTGATAGTCATTACTAGTGCTCACTAATATCTAGTTCTCTTTTCCTTTTGGGAGATATGTGAAACAGAACTTTCTAGCCTCCGTGAAGTTAGTCAGAGCTGTTTGGCTAGTTCTCACCAATGGTCTGTGGTCAGATATGATATATGTTCCATGCAAAGGCAGTGGTATTGCTAGTCTGCTCAGACTGCCTTAACAGAATACCACAGACTGGGTGGCTTAAACAATAGATATTTATTTTCTCACGGTTGCGGTAAAAAAGTTCTGGCAAATTTGGTTCCTGGTGAGAACTCTCTTCCTGGCTTGCAGACTGCTACGTGCCTGCTGTGTCCTCACATGGCCTTTCCCGTGTGTGTGCACGGAAAGAAGGAGACAGACTCCAAGCTCTAGTGTCTCTTCTTCCTACATTGGCACCATCTGTATCAGAGTAGGACCCTCTCCTTGTGACCTCCTTGGATACTAATTCCCTTCATGAATGTCCTGTTTCTAAATACATTTCCACTGAGCGTTAGGGCTTCAATATATGAATTTTGGGGAAACACAATTGGTCCACAAAAGCAGTGAAAATCCCTTCTCCACTGCCATTCTTGATCTTTCTCTTTCCCTGCCTTGGCAACCTGGAAGCCATATGTTCCTGATGACAAGAACAAGATGGAGGTAAGCTAAATCCGAGTCAGCGCTTAGAAGGGTGCTCCCTTGGAGAGCCAGTGGGACCACAGAGAACTCTGATTAAGAAACAATGAGCATTACATCATGGAGATATGAAATCTGGGTCATTTCTGTAGCACAGCCTCTCCTGACTAATTCAGGGGTAATATTAGCTCCTGGTGTGTACATACTCTCTATTTCTTTTTGTTTCATAACTAGCACAGGTCCTTTAAATTTAGGACATTTTATTTATATTTTTCAGTATAGAAGTGTTCGTAGGGGAAAAAGACACACCTTTGAATGAATTTAAAAAAATAATAGGTAATGTTTTGCATATTGCTTTCCCCATGTCATCATATAGTTTCCATGAAGATCGTTTTATTGACTCTTCAATATTTCAGTTCAAAACCTGAGATACTCTAATTTTGAAGACTTTCATTTCATTCAAGTTGCTATTTTGCTTATAATTTTGTTTGCTGACAAAATCTTTCTACCATTTACATTGAAGAAAACAGTGCCTCTCCTGGAGTGAATTATCAGAGTTTAAAAATACACCTTTATTTTTAATTTAAAATTAGTGTGGTGTTCAGATTCAGTAAACAATTGTCTTTAATTTCTCAAAACATGACTTTTTTTATGCTCTTGCTTTGGCTCTCAGGTAGCTTTATTTATGTGCTACTTTCAAAGTACACAGAGCTTTCTCACAGAATGAATTGTGTTGAATAAATAACAAAAAGTTTGCCCTAAGGAGCTTGGAGTCTGCAGGCGAGTCACCTCATCCAGGATGCCACATACAGAGCAAGCACTGGGTGTGGGTTAAGGTTATTGTTTCTGGAATGATCAGCAGCAAAGGTATGTTTTTAGCCCAGTGACACACAATGGATGCAATGGTACAATGATTTATCAGGGAAAATGAGACATTTACCAATAAAACAGGCCATTAGGAAGCCACCAGTGAGTCATTACAGTAGATATTTCTGTTTTAAGGATGGCCTCAACCTCGTAGCAGGGAGTGACAGAGAAGTGGCTTACCCTTCAGGAGATCTCGGCGTGGCTTAGCTGTTTTTGTTTTTTTTTTAAACTGCTTTTACATGGTACCTGCCCAGCACGCAGGAGGCCAGAGAAGCAAATGCAGCCCGCTCTCCGTTGCCACCAGTGCCAATGCTGTCTCCAATTACAGCCCTCCCAGAGATCTCTGAAATTGTTTCTGAAGTGGTCATTTATTAAAAGCTTCAGGCTCTTCTGAGAAATAAACTGGGAGGTTCTGTCATCGCCTTCACAGGGCCGGAGGAGACTGTGTTCGTGCTCGGTGTGAGATCAGGGTGGCGCGGGCTGATGGGGGAGACGAGGTGCAGTTCAGGGCTGTGATTCAGCTTCATGAGTAATGAAGTGACAGACTGGAAGGCAACTTCATTATCTGTGGTGCGGTGGGTCCATCCATCTGCACAAAGTGAAAACAGAGAGAGAAGGCAGGAGCCACATAGTGGGAAGGAAAGGGGAATGTGCTGGTTAAGTGGGTGGTCTTGGGGGTTAGAGAAATTTAAGTTTGATTCCTGACCTAACGGAGAGATTTGGAATGGGCTACTTCTCTGAGCTCAATTATCCCAGTAAATTGGGGATAAGAATAGTGTCCTGTTATTGTTGTACATATACAAAAGAAGGATTTAGAGAAAGTTACTACACTGAGCATAATATCTGACAACAACCATGGTAATAATAACAACCATTCAATTCTGTGACCACCTGCTAAGTGCTTGATACCTAATCCTGTAAAATCTACCACTTGCGGCCTATCGGATTCCTGAAAGGTTGCACGCTCACCTTCGCGGGAGGGAGACTGAGATTCAGTGACATGACCAGGGACACACAGGTGGTAACTGAAGTATCCATTTTTTTTAGCTACAAAACTAGCCCTCTGTGCACTATGCCACGCTGCAGTTGAATTGAATAAACAAGACATCAAGGCAGAGACCATTAGCTCATGAGGGATATAGAAATAAAAATGATCTTCTGATGACCTCCATGGCACTACTTCATTGTCCTGCTTGCTTGAAAGGATGGCAGTCCAGTAAGATGGTTTAGGAGGACTAATTCATAGTGGGGGTTTCAATATATAAGTTGGAATGGTAAAAATATATACATCCTTCTCAGGTATGCTAAGAGGATCAGCTGAGACAATACATATACCGTTGTAAAATACTAGTCAATATTATATGGCTTATGATCATAGTTTCCTAGATCATAGAGCCTATAGTTTCAACCAGTTTTTATACAATCAGATATTCTAAACTTCCTTAGTCACCCAAGGCCTCTTTGGTTATCTCAGGGAACTGCAATTAAGTCTTTTATATAAAGATTGCTTCTTAGTACCAATAGACCAAGACAGTGAACAGACATAACTTAGAACACAGTAGACTCTTGTGCTAGTGGTGATGCTATTTCAGAGTGTGGAAGGGGGCTGGGGCCAGAGTTAGTGGACATGACTTCTAGTCACGGCTCCACTGTTTATTAGCTGTGTTCACATTAATCAAGAATTGATCGAACAGATACTAGATCCAAATTTAACTAAGACTTGTCCTTGCATCAAAGCTAGTAGCCTGGTGAAAAAGGCAGGCTCATAAGCAAATAACAAAGTCTCTCTCAGAATAGACATGAAAGCGTTTTTGATCATTTCAGCTGGAAAGGATGCAGTGAATTATCTACCTGGGAAACAATCAAAGGATGTTAATGACATCGTTCACTTCCCCACACATTTTGAAGTGCAGCATGTATGTTAGGAACTGTGCTATGGACTGAAGTAATGGGTGAGGGAATAAAGAAAACAAAGTTATGCGTACCCTCAAAGATTTCAGAGAAGAGAATCAGGATGTAAAATGTGAGTCGCCATAGAGTGAGTTGGATGCAATAATAGAACTCAGGACATTAGAATCAGGGGAGAAGACTCATTGGTAAGACCGTTGTATTACTGGGGTTCCTAGTAGCATGCAGCAAAAATTATATGTGAATATTTTCAGCAGAAAAACGTTAGGTCACATCAGGTAGCTCCCTAAATCACCTGGAAGGATGGAAAACCAGTTTGGCCAGATGAGAAGTAAGTGGAAGCTAGGTACCCCCAACCAGACCTTGCCACCAAGCCATCCTGCCGAGGGTAACTTGGCTGTCTCTGTTGAGCATCAGCTCACCATCCTGAACCATTCTCCCTATGGCTGGCACTCAGTGCTCCCTGTGGTCCACTCTGGACTCAGTGCCTTTGACCTGTGCATTTGTTTGATAAAATGCAGGCCCCCTGCTTTTTCCCTAGTTGCAAAGAAAGCTGGGAAAGTGAACCTTTGCCAGTTTTTATAGTTGGAGCAGGTTCTGCTCCCCACTAAGATTTATAAGTGAGGAATTCTCCAAAGGTAGGGAGGAAATTCAGAAACTGGCAAGCCCAAAATGCACGTTAGAGATAATGGGAGGTCAGGTTTTCCTCTTTGCTGGCTTTCTTGCACCTATTGGTAGAAAGCAAGTTAATTTCTTATCATTTCTCATTTATGGAAGAATATTTGCAAAGCTGCCATTGCATTCTATAGTAATTAATCAAAAGAAAGTCCCATGTTACTGTACTTCCCTAAGCTGCTTGTTCTTTATTTCTTTCCAAGCCGGGCCGGAGATGTGTGCTCACGCGGGCCCCTCAATGCACGACATGGCTCTGTACCAACAAAGCTAATAAGCAATCCCAGGGTTCTTTTGTTCCTTTCTTTTTTGAATAATTGCTTTCCCTATTTCTTTCTTACCAATTCAGCCAACATACTTTATCTCAAGGAAATTACATTTGCTCACATAGGTGTGTGAGTAAGCAGAATGACAAGTTTGTTTCAGCTAGAATTAGATGGATATTGCAATTACTTGGGAAAAGAACATTTCCCTGAATTCACCTATGAATCCTCTACAGATCACAACAAGGATCACCAGAAAGATGGTTCTTTTGCCTTAATACATAGTGTATTTTGTGAGCACATAACCCCCTCTTATTATGTGGTAAAATGCTCTTTTTGGCACTGAGGGTAAACAAATACATTTTGATCTTCTTCATAATCGGGAGGACACATAAACTGAGTTTTTTTGGTCAAACTGAAGGGGATTATGAGCTTTTTAAGTGTATGTGGTGAGGACTGAAAAGAAAGTGCCATGGTTGATTCTGCAGCGCAAAAGAGCGTTCAGCCTGGATCCTCCATTTAGAATTGTAACTAGTTTCCTTCCCTGACCAACGCTCTGCCACACCCTGTTAGTTGCCCTTTCTCTGGCTTCCTGTTAACACCCAATGATACAGTCTGTCCCAGCATTTATCTGTTTTTAGTTTACTTGTTTGTTTGCCTAATGGTTGGTAACCTCCTTGAGGTCAAAGTCTCTTTTTTTGCTGCTCAAGAACTCTTAGCTCTACTAGCCTCTACTTAAATCAGAAACCAGATCATTTGAAGGGACAAGTGACTTGAACAGAGAAAGCTTGATAGTCTCAAGGAATTAAAGTAGCTACTCATTTTTTATTCAGAGTAAGTATGTCAGGACAATAGTAGCTGTTGAGTGCACATGAGAAGCCTGGGGGTGTGTTGGATATTGGTGCGAGGTGTGACATGTAACAAACATGACACTTCTGTCTTGGGTCTTGGAATCCAGAAGAATGTGCTTTCAGGGACAGATAACGTACATTTATCTATGGTTCAGAGGGCAGAGAAGAAGTTCCCAAATGCATTTCTGGCCAGATAATGGTAAGTATTCAAATTCAGCCCAGATATTAATGCATTTTAATATACTGCTGATAAAGTTAGATGCTAAAATATTTCTAGAGCTTTTATTTATAATCTTGTGTGGTTAGCAGGCAGCGATGGCAACCTCTCACCGCTTCTCTCAGCGACGTATATCCGTATATGAAAAATGACATATATGAAGTTAATGAGACGGAGAACAACCACATCATGCAATATGTTAGAATGCAGAGGGACAAAACAAAAAGGTGAAAATGTCACAGATGGAGAACATAAATATTATGACTTTTCCTGAGGAGTAATAAGGACTACTGGAATAGAAGCAACGAGCAAAGATATAATTAAAGGAAATATCCTGGATTTGGAAAACCATTCTGAATAGACTGGGGAGCGGGTGGTGGAAGTGGGAGTCGAATGTAAACACACCATTTCCTGGCAATGTTTTAAAAAAGAAAAAAAAATCTGTAATACATATGAAAAAAATTCAAGTGTTTCTATGAAGGAAAACAAATTGAGTATCAACAGGCTTTGATAGAATGTGCCCCAAATCAATGAAACAGTATTCACCAATGTTCAAGTGGAAGAACTGTGCTCTAAGAGTTTTATATTCCACCAGCTTATTGTTTATGATGGTTAGTAGGAATTCTGTATTATCAAATTAGACAAAATTGAGAAATTTACTACCCACATCCATAGCCTTTATGGGGAAAACATTTAAAACAATGTTCCTTTTTGGAGAACAAGATGTTTAAGATGTTCTCCTTAACTGAAGGACAAATGAAAATTAAATCCTTAAGCTATAATATTTAAAAGTGGTATTCTTGCTAGAGAACATCTATTTTAACATGGGCATAATTTGAAGTAACAAAAGTAATTAATATATACATATTGCACTTTAACATTATTTACAATAAGAAGTTATAAATTATTATTTATAATTATGTTATAAATTATTTATAATTACAAATTGGCAAAGTTTAAATGTTCAACATTAGGAAAATATCTGTATGGTAGAATATAATGTCATTTAAATTAACAAATAATATCTTGATCTAGGAAAATCATGTGATACAGTTTTAAGTAAAAAATGACAGAAATTATATATGTGTGTATATGCATATATATGCATGTGTATATATATGTGTGTGTGCACGTGTGTGTGTTGTCAGTTTTGTAAAGGAAATGTTAGATCAAAATGTTAGTGATATTTTTTGTCTTATGTAATTTTATTCAGGAAATTCTGCAAAGACTATATCATTTTTAATCATTGTAAATAAGTGCAAAAATATAAAATGTAACTTTTTAAAGAAAAAATATTTAAAAATTTTTTTAAAATGATGTAAGAATTACCTCACAGATTTAGAATTCTATAAGGATTTCAATCTTTTGAAAGACTCTCCCTGGACTCTTCTCATTCTCCTCCAAAATCATAATATGACAATATTCACATCAAATGAAAAAAGAATTAGCATTCTGGAAAATACAACATAATGCTAACAAATAACATAAATAAGGCAGAACTTTTTATTTTGCATCAGATTTTTTTGCCAAACTGGGAAGTTAAATAATTGTTAATAAGAATGCATTATTATTAGATTTTGTATAATAGATAATAACATTTAAATAATATTCATAAATACATAAAGCTAGTACAAACGTATATTCAATATTATTCTTTCAGGAAAGAAAAAACGTCCTTAAGGAGATACCCACATAGTTCCAATACTTCCTAATAACACGCCCAGATAAATTACACTCCAGAAGGGACCAACTTGAAGAGTAGATGACAGGAAATAAACAGAAACCTTGAGAAAAACATTCTTTACAATTGACAGAAAAAAAGGGAGAGAAAAATAGAATATGGATATGATAAATTGGCAAACTTGACACCAATTTCTGGGTAAAACTTAAGCAAATTAATAAATAATTTGTGAGTTTATAGAAAAGGAGCAACCATTAGATTTCAAAATGTGTTCAAAAGAACACGCATGTAAGTTACTCCTTCATTTATTTTTTATAGATTATTAGACTTCTAAATTTTTCTAAAGAAATCAAAATCTTTAATAGTTTGAGCAACGCATTTGACAGTTTTTACTGATATCCTTTTGATGAATTGCACTGCCGTTAGCAAAGACTATGGGTCAGGAGATTTTCCTCTGGGGCGGTGCAGAAACGCTCAGCCTCACAGCTCTGTTTGTCCCTGTCGCCTTCACAAAGCTGGTAAATAACCTGCATGTGGACTTAAAAGGTATGCAAATGACTGAAATCTGAAGATCACACAATACATATGGAATTCAGGATGACTCAGGTCAGTTGGGACAAACAGCCAAACCCAAGATAACTTCATTTGTCATGATTAAATTCAAATTCAATATTTAGGTTACAAAACAAAGAAGAACAGAGATGGGTAGAACTCTCTGGAATGCCGTTAACATAAACATGAGCAGATTTTTATCCAGACCAAATCTCCTAGAAAGGATCAGAATAATGTGGCTATTAAACAATTTTATTACTTATTGGATAGCATGAAGAGCAGGTTTTTTCAAGTCCAAGGAACTGATGGTCCTATCCTAAACTACATCTCTCAGTTCACCTAATCGTGGTATCTAGTAGGTGCTTCATTGATTAGTCAAAAGAAGAGTGATTAGAGAATTTCCATGAAATTAAAACAAAACCAAAACCTCTCTGATGGTTCTGTGTATATTTGATTTATGGGAAAAAGCTTTTAGGGTCGCCCTGATAAGAACCTTTTTTTTTTTTGAAGAGCTATTATGCAGAAGTGAGAATAGATTAATTTTGCATTATTCTAGCAGATGGTAGGAATTGTTATAAGAACTTTCAACTATGAGAACTGTGTGAAATCAGAGTGGAAAATCTTAGCAGGCAATGGGCCCCTGAGATTTTCAGTGTTCAGATGTGTGACTGACAGCTCTCCAGGGGCGGGGGGCGGTTTACACAGAGGGGAAGGTGGGTTGAATGGTCGTCTAAGGACTTCTGACTCTAAGGTGGTCTGAGCTTGTAGATTCTGTTTACATTTTCACTTCAAAGGGTAACTTTTAATATCTTAAAATCATTCTTTTATTATAAGATGCCTCAGTGAAGATAGTAAATAGAGTTTACTGAGAGGAGGTGAAATGCATTTAGTATGCTGTTCTTCAATAGATCTGAGCTGAGACTGACATTAACCGTGACATATATGAGTATATATGTCAGGTTCTATCTCTGTGTGTGGCTGTTACTTTGTGCTGTATACAGTGCTGTCATTCTTCAAATATTTCATTCTTTCTTTTAATTCCCCTCAGGATTAACTTTAACAATGAATAAAAATTTTAAATCATTGTATTTTACTGTGCTTCTAAATAACCATAATAAGAGTTTTGTATTTGAATTGAATTCTAATTCTAGGTGGCATATAGATTGTTTTTTCCTTTTTATTGAGTTTATTGGGGTGACACTGGTTAACAAAATTTTAATGCAAACTTCCACAGTCTAGGCATGTAGGCAAGTTTATACTGTGCATTGATAATATAATTATGGCCATGTTTATTGAAAATTTATCCTCTGTGGGATATACTTATAGTCACTTTATTGGTTTCATCTTATTTAATCCTCATGAAAATCCTGATAGATAACACTCCCATTTTATGGGTGGGAAGACGAAGATCTAGAGAGAGAGAGTTTTATTTGACATGGCGATTCAGAGTAAAGGCTTTTACCTCTGTACTTCCTATCACATTGGAGTAGTGAGATTTATTTTGAATACTCAAGAATTCTCAGTTTCATTCACTCTCAGACTCCAACCACCCAGGAGCAGGTTCTTCAGGAATTTCTTTCTTATACTCACCCCCTGCCCCTTTTTTAACCAACTACACATGACAAAAAATCAGACTTTGGTTTTTGCTTAATCATTCTTTCTACCCAGCCTATTTACCAATTTAAGTTCTAAATGTTTAGGACTGCTCTTAAACATTAAATTTTTAGGAGTTAGTACTCAGGTAAGTCTAAACTATGTCATGTTCCTCCCAGGACTCATAAATGTCTCTGAGCCTCACCTAAGACAGTCAATCAATTAGGACCATTCACTGGAGTCCACAATGGGTAGAGTCCTGACCTAGTTCCCATGGAGAGTAACCAGAGAAAGTAAATGCTGTCAGCCCAGTGAAACACAGAGTGATGGAAGAAAACATTCAGAGAGAAATCCATGGAGCAGGGATTAATTAATTGAACAGTAGGGGGCCAACCAGCTAATCAGTTGTATTTCTTGGGGACATTGACTGTCATAGTTGAGCATTAGTAAAAGTTCCTCATTGCAAATATAGTAAAAGGCATTGTGCAGTTAGGGCAGATTCCCTACATTTTTATTCCTTCCAGACCTGCAGGATTAGTCATTGATTTCAGCAACAAGGAGCCCCTGCAATAGTCGGCACCTGTTATTGATTGCCTCTCTCTGTTCACTGCACAGCCTACAGGAGGCAGCAAGGTTACTTAGCGGGATGTGTTAATTCAACCAAGTATCTAAATACACAGCGAAGCTTACTGAGATAAGACTGTGACATATATGTAACAATTTTCTTCCCTCTTCTTGTTTATATTGAGTGAATTTGCTTTCTTTCTGGGTAAATCCTTTGAGACCCACTCTCATTGGTTTCCCTATTGCAAAGGGGCCAGAGATGGTATCTAAATCATTGGTTCTTTATTAGTTTGGGACCATAGGAAAAATACTTGAGACAATGAAAACCTCTTTTATGTTTTCTTACCCCTCTCTTTCTCCCTAGCCATCCTTCCTCACTGCCTCCCTTAAGTATATGTTCACTCTTATGCCATTTCACAGTTAAATTAGAATTTGATGTCAATAAATAGCTCCTAAAGTCACAGAATGGGAAAAGTCCTCTCTATGCTATAATTTTTTTTTTTAGGGAGACCGATTGTAAAGACATTATTTTGGTGCATGGGTGCTCCACATTTCAATTGAAACATCTCTACCTCAAAGTCTCATGCTTGTTCTGAGACATGATTACCTGATTGGATGCAGGGCTTGGCAGAAATCACTTTTCAGCTCAGACATGGATGGCGACAGAGTCTCATTACGTTAATTTTATTTACAGGGCAGCCCGGTTTCCTGTGCTGTGAGCTGGGTGCTTATTCAGCTGCCTTGGCTTCGTGGGTTTGCTGCACAGCATATTTTTATTTCCTAACCATTTTGGCCCTGGAAGGATGTCTGGCCTCATTTCACTTTCATAACTCTGATGAAAGCCACAGAAGTTTCCAGGGATCCAGAACAGGCTACTTGTGGGGCCCTTCCTTATACCATGTGAATGGCTACTGGAGGGTGGGTTCTAATCTGGGCAGAGCTCACTGTCTCCAGAGGCTTTTAGCTTCACAGGGGAAGGCAATGTTATCACTGAATGTGACATTGACCTCCCTGTGCTCCATCTCAGAGGTGCGGCTTGTAGCTGCTAAGGTCCCAGATCTGCTACCTTATTCTTGGTATGAGTAGATGTGGGGTCTTATTATACCCCTTCCCCATCCCCCAGGGAGTTCAGTGTTAGTACTTATTACAAAGGACATGAGGAAAACTAAAAAAAGAGTCTAGATGTGACTTTGAGGTTGCTACTTTTTCCCCCCTATTTTTCATTCAAAGCCTAATGTTCTTACATGTTACAAGGTACCTAGACATATATCCTCTCATATATGTGTCACAGTACATGTGTGGAGATAGAGACAGTGATGACGTGCCCATTCCATAAAAGGTTGAGAGGGACCAAGTGGCGGATGCCGGTCACACAGCTCCAAAGTGCTGGAGCTGGAATTTAAACCTAAACCTCTTAACAAGTAATCAGTGATATTTTTTTCTTACTCAGGAATGGTCCTAATCAAAGTTAATATCTTAATTATTATATGAATCTTCAGAAATCACTAAATTTTTTATAAACATTACATCACGTTTGGAAAACAATTACAGACTGGACTTCACTCAGATCATAGGAAGATCCTGATGATTGCTGAGAAATCAAATCATGACTAAATTTAATTATACACTCAGCCATGAGAATTAAGCATCCTTTCAACATATTTTCAGCAGACAAAATTGTATTTTTCATTGGGCGTGTCTGAACTGAATGCGCTGTAAATGGAAAGGACTGAGGTTTCCTTAATAGAATGCTGGGGATGACAGAGGTCTTCAAAGGTTTTTATGATATATGGTTAACTCATCCTGAAAGCTGATGTATTTACACTTTGGGACTGTAAAAATGTACTTATTTAGGCATATGTAGGGCATGAAATATTGCTAAATTCATCCCAAACTAAGTCAGCCCAATAACTCCTGTTTACCAAGCTCTGGGTACTGTGCCAAGTGTTTTGTTTATGTTATTTTGTAATGTACTTGTCACTACTAGGCAGCAGGTTAGGTACCATTAGCCTGATGAAGACAGGGAGGCCTAGAGAGTAAGGCATTTGCTTAATAGCTAAGTAGCAGGGGCTGGAATACAGGACTAACTCAAACGCTCAAATGGGTACCTTAAATCTCCCGTAGCCACGACCCCAGGCATTTACCTAGATCTGCTGCTAAAAGCTGCCTCCCTTTGTCTACTTAACCAGGGCTTTCTTTTTCCTTCTTTTTTATTGATTTGTTTTTTAAGAGAGAGAGGAAATTGGGGGGAAGAGAGAGAAAGAGATCAATTTGTTGCTCCATTTATTTATGTATTCACTGGTTAATTTTTTCCCACGGTTTAAGGTTTAAGTCACAACTTTATGTTTATATATAAATAATAACTAGTGAGAAGTTGAATGCTGATCTTCTATTTTTTTTTTTTAATGTATCGTTGGCATTATTACAGATGGGTTCATTCTTGTATGTGCCCTGACTGGCATTGAACCTGCAACTTTGGCATATTGAGACAGCAGTCTAAGCAACTGAGCTATCTGGCCAGGGCCTTGGGCTTTCTTAAATACTGTAATAACCTGAAAGTACTTGAGACCAGAAGTTGCTACTCTCATTCCCCCCTCTCCTCACAAGTGTGGCAAATCTCAGGTTCTAATTGGAATTGAAATGTTAGACTTTTATATTTGTTTTAGCTCAGGTTTTGTGAAATAGGAACATTAAACAATTATCCCTATCTTTCATACCAGGAAAAAAAAAAAAGAAAGAAAACTGGAGGAAAAAAAAAAAAAAAGAAAAGCAAGCATTTGCTTCGGTGGGTACACATTTAAAGGGTAAAATATTCTTCTTATCCTTAAAGATCTGAGTAATTGCCTCAATTTTCCACTTCTCTTTTCATGTGCAGACATGGCCTCATTTTTTAAGAACTTTTTCTACCAATAAGGTTCCAATATATTTGAAGTTTTCGATTGTCTCATGGAGAATATAATGAGATCTTTTCCTTTGCAGCCTTTTATAAATGTATTTTAAAAGGATCATTAAAATATGAATATTTGACTTGGCGGTTTTCACAAATATTCACATCCTTTCAATGGCAGTAACATCGTGGGATGATGGAAACTGTGCAGCAGGTTAGGACCACAATAAATCGTTAACACTAAACATGCATAAATGTCAGCCTGCTGCCTCCCTCCCGCCTCTTAAAAAATTAGGCTGGAAAAAAAATTAAGCTGGATTTTGAATTGAACACTCCTCACTCATTACTTTAAAAATATAATTATCTTGACTTTTCTTACTCAAAAGTGTTTCCATTTTTCTCGATTTTTAAGGCTGACAAATTAAAACAGGGTATTTTAGAATTGATTTCTTCAGCTGCTGAGATTTCCTTCTGTAACATTTGGTTCAAAAACAATTTCCATCGTAGAATCATCAACCAGAAAATCAGGACTGATAGGGAGAAAGCGACGGCCAGATGGGGACCACAGTTGGGTGGCAAAGTGTTTGGAATATAAAGAAGAAATAGTCTGTAAATTTCATAATGGTGAAATTGGATGAGTGGTTCAAATTTATGATCTCAACCTGGTGATTGAGCCAAAGGCAACTCTTGGCGCTTGAATCCTAGTACAAATTTCTTGTTCTACTAGATTTCCTGACTTCAGGGAACCCAGCTGGTAGATGGGAAAAGTGATTGTAATGTCACGGTTCAAATCTGCAACTAAGTTCACCTAAACTTCTCATTCTCACTTAATTTACCTCAGCAGGTTGAATCCTTAGAACTTTGCTTTTATATGGAGATTATCTTAACATCTAGAAAATAATATAGGACTGTATGACTACATGTTTTTATATGCATAATATATTGAAAGATTTCATCTATATTCAATGCCCACAGATTTAAGCAGATGGAACTCCAATTTACAGTCAAGAGAATACATCTATTTTTAGGGCCCAGGAAGAGCTGATGAATCTTTGGAGTATTATCAGAAAGTACTTCTGTGTCTTTTTCTTCTTCTCATTCAAAGTATCAGAAGCAAGATTGGGACATGAAAGGCAAAGACAGCAGAAGAGTTTGGGTCGTGCCTAGAGAGGCAGTAACTGGTTTTCAGTGAGGCCTGAAACTCACTGAGAAGGAAGTAATGGCATGACCATTTCTCACACTTCAAATGAAAGTTCGAGGCCTCATCCCAGAGAACAAGTGAAGAAATAGTGGGTTCATCTTGCTCTTTCATTTCTTTGGCATTTGTTGTTCATTCATTTATTCATTCCTTCATTTAATAGTTTGACAATTGAGTGCCTATTTTCTGTCAGCATAGTGCTAATTGCTGGGAATGAAACAGTGAACAAGACTGAAATATTTCCAGTCTCTGTGGAGTTAAATGGAGGAAAACAGGTAGTTACCATAGAGTGTGCCACGCCAATGATAAAATTCACATAGTGATGAGAAGCATGTAGCAGAAGCACCAAATCTAGGCTGTGGGGTGGGGATTAGGGATCATGATGCTTCCCTGAACAAGTGATGTTTATCCTGAAACCTGAAAAGTTGGTCAGGCAAAGGAAGACGTTTCTTAAGGTGGGATATTGTCTCCCCCCCAGACATTTATCTAAAATGTGAGGTGCTGGCCATGACTGGTGTGGTTCAGTATGTTGGGCATCATCCCACAAAGCAAAAGGTCACTGGTTTGATTCCCGGTCAGGGCACATGCCTGGGTTGCGGGTTCCATCACAAATGGGGCATGTATGAGAGGCGATCGATTGATGTTTCTCTCTTGCATCGATGTTTTTCTCCATCTTTTTTTCCCTCCCTTACTCTCTCTGTAAAAATAAATAAATAAATATAATAAAATGTGAGGTGCTAAGAATAGAAGACTGTTCCAGAAAAATTATCTTCTGTAAGGGTCACCTTATCTCTACCTGAAGATAAACTGCCACCTCTGAGCATTTGCTTTTAGGTAGATATGAACATCGAGGAATATCATTTGAACCAACATAGTCCCACTGCTAAGTTTAGAGCTGTCTTTAATGGTGGAGATTTCTACTTGCAGATGGATATTCATCTAACCCATCTTTGTCTGAATGGACTCATTGAGAACTGAACTTACAGCTGTGTTGCCAACAGCTGGTGTCACCCTGACCTGGCCTTGCGGTCAGGACAATAAGAGTTTATTTCTCCTAGTCTGTATGATCATAAAATCAATGAAAAATCAGGGGATCTGAAAGTTTCATGGAACCCCTAGGAAAGAATTTAGAAGTTTCTTATACTTGTCAATGGTTGACACATTTCAAATACATTTTAAAGTGTTTAGGCTCACTTCAGTTTGCAGGTTTAGATGAAAACAAATTCTGAAAATGTCTACTATTTTCTATCTTTCCCCTGCATTAAAAAAATAGACAAATTCACACAACAGTAAGGAAATAACCATGAAGAACAGATTTCCTATGTTTTTGGATTTATAATTTTGTATCACCTAAAAAATTGTGTGAATACTTAGTTTACACTTGCATTCACTTGCTCAAGGTTCCATGGCATCACTTGAGGGGCTACCTTCTGAAAGTGTAAATGTTCTGCCCAAACAAGCTGAATGACTAACAGCATATTTTTTATTAAATGTCACATATTTTAAGCCACACAAAATGATAAATAAGTACTTATTGGAATTATTTTCTGTGAAAAAATCACTTAGTAGCCCTATAGCAAAATCCTAGAAATAATGATGAATATGTTATAAATAGGAACATATTTTAAAACTAGGGCTAACATTTAACCTGCTATGTTGTTTTATTTTTTAAAAAGATTTTATTTATTTATTTTTAGAGAGAGGGGAGGGAGGGGGAAAGAGAGCGAGAGAAAAATAGGTTGGTTGCCTCTCACACACCCCCAGCTGGGGATCTGGCCTGCAACCCAGGCTTGTGTCCTGACTGGGAATCCAACATGTGACCTTCCATTTTGCAGGCTGGCGCTCAGTTCACTGAACCACACTAGCCAGGGCTAACTTGCTACTTTAAAGAGCTCATTAATATGCTATTAAATGATTTTATAGAAAATGTATTTGTTTTTAATAAACTCGCATTAGGCTCCCACTATGCACAGAGCTCTCGGTCTTTTGGTGTGATTGTTCTGCTGGTCTGGATCAGTTTAGAGATTTCAATATCTAGGTAGGATGGCCTCTTTATTCAGTTGTGGCTTTGGCATTCCTTTATCAGATCTTTTTTTTTTTTCTTGTAACATTTTCCCCAGGTTTTCTTTATTTTAACATTTTATTAAAGGGTACAAAGTCATCACAGAAAGTTAGAAAAATAAAGTATGTATAGTCCCATTGTCTTGTTACAATTTGTTCTCTTTTAATTCATATATTTTCTGTCTTTACATTGGGATTCTAATATATTTATCACATCTCTTGTTAACTAATCTTTTTATTTCAGATTAGCAAACAACATCCATGTCATGAGCTTTCCCCTCTTTCTTACATTTTTTTTTTTTAGGGATATGATTTTCAGTAATGGAATAGTGTTCCACCATGTGAATGAAGTTATTTAGGCAGTCCTTTATTGCTGGGCATTATATTAATTAGGGTAAAGACTAAGCAGCTATGACACTGAGATTTGAACATTTAGTCGTTCAGATATGATGGAAGTTTATTTCTCTCTTGAGATAACACAGAGATAGGCAGGCAGCCTCTCTGTGATGGGTGGCTTTGCTCTGTCAGGGCCCATAGAAATCCAGGTTTCTTCTGTGTTGTTCTTCTACCATGTTCAAGAGTGTTGCCTTTTTCGCCATGGTTAGAATTATTTAATGAGCACCATGTTCTTGCCTTTTATATGTAAGGCAAGCAATTTTTTTAAAATAAAAATGTCATCTGATTAAACTGGGGAAGGAGAGTGGTGGTGGTATTATAAAATGAGGAAGAGGAGGATGAAGAGTGGAGCAGTTAATTGTGTTTGCTATAGATACCTATATTTTTCTAATTTTCATACTATAATTATTACATATAACTTCCTTATATGTGTGTTAATGCGTACATTTGATAACTTATTAGAGATAAATATGGCGTATTAGGTAAAAATATAATATGCTTTTACAGCTTTTGACCTACACTTTCAAATTGCCTTTTGGAAAGGTTCCATCTTGGTTGTTATCTTCTATTTTAGACTGGCAATTCTTTATTTGAAAATGGAATTTCATAGTGTTTTTTATTTGCTTTTATTTCACTGCTAATAAGCTTGAGTATTTTTCAGGATTATTGACCATTTATATGTATTTTATGATTTACCTGTTGATATCCTTGACCAATTGTTCTTAGAATTTTTTTCCCGATTTGTCGAACATCTGGTCATAAATATGGCATGTATTTTTCCCATTTTAAATATTTTTAATTGCACTTTTCACACAGAATTATTAACTTTTATATATTTGAAGCTAACATATTTTGTGATTTTTTTTACTTTGTTTAATGTTTTGCTTAGTAAGGCTTATACAAAACTAAACTGAGATAAAAAATTGCCACTTCTTCTTTCCATTGTTATTTTGCTTTTTTCCTATAGTTATGTCCTAAATTTCTGTGTGGATGTAAACAAACAAATATCTTTCTTGATCATTTTTTCCCCTGCAGAATTACTCAACAGTTTTTATATTGGTTGCCAAGTATATGCCACACAATCAGCTAAGTAGATACTATAGACCAGTGGATGGAGCATGTGTACTGAGCATAATACCAATGAATTCTTTCTTTCTCGAAGAATTTAAAAGCCATTTTTTCTGTATATAAATCCTTATATATTTTTGGGCTGGTTTTTGCATTCTCTTCTGTTAGATTCTGGGACTTCTTAATACAGTATCAGTTTTAGTTAGGGTTGGGGGCAATATATTCTAATACAAAAAATCTGACTCAATGAAACAAATCTCACCTAAATTCCTGGTATGATGTTATTTGCTACATAGTTCTGAGGCAGCTATTAAAATGAAAATGAAATAATAAAATATGTATTATTTTAAATGCATTTTAATACTCAATTATATTAAGACAGCCATTTTTATATTGACAGAAGTAGGTTTGGCAACACAGTCCCTGAACTGTTGTCAGAATATGACAGGCCCCCAGATAAATGGGTCAATACAAAGTATGATGATAATTTATGAGCAGAAATTCCATTAATTGGGGCAACTGCCATTACTCACATATATTTTTTCTGCTTTTATTTTTAATCATTTTTGTACTGGGTAAAACTGCTATCTTGGGCAAGTTCTGATGAATTATTCATAAGAATAATTAAATATTTGCCTGTACTAATTGGTGACTATATTTTGTTACAGTACCTTATATAGTTACTTTTTCATTTTTTAACTAAAAAAGTTAAAGATAACATTTACAGTAGGATATGGACTGATTTTACCTTATGGAATATTGTTTATCAAAAATATTGACGAATTGAGAATACTTCATAATTACATATGAAAAGCTTTACTTAGTAAATGAAATTGGTTACAATAAGAAGTGAAAATTTGTTCATTTTGTATTGAACACTGGCTTGCCTTTTTAAGTTCTGTTTTACTCTGCTTTTAAATTTATAATTCTAATCTAAACAAACAAATTTGTTCTTTTTTGTTGATTATATTAAGCTCTTAATATAAAATTATTACTTTAATTTATTTTATGATGTGTTGATTTAGGAAATTTTGAACACATCGAAGAAAATAAATTATAGTAATTTCAGCATCCAGAGATGGCAAATATTGCAGATATCTTTTGTTAACATGTGTGTATATATGAATACACATGAAATACATACTTAAATGGAGAAGGATATGAACATTTCTTCTTTTCTAAAAAAAATTTAGAGTCTACTCTTTATTTAGAGTATATGAAGTATTAAAAGAATTTCCCATTAACTCTGACAACATGATTTTAAAATTTGTAATATATGACTTTTTTATTGTATAAATTATTTCATCAAAACTCTTTTGGATAATATTTCCTGAATATCTCCCCATGCCAACAAACATACAACTCAAGTATTTTAATTTAAACAAACCAAGTTTATTTCTCCCTTTTCCTCTATTTTTATTGAATTGCTCAAATCATATTTTTTATTATTGATTAATTTTATATAATATGATAAAATAAAATTAGTTATTTTATTACTAAATTACTACTATGTTAGGAACGAAGTAACAGCTTTTAATGAAATAAAACTCCAATTAATATCATATACTATGTCTCATGAAGCAAGAGAAAGCAGTGATGCCAATAATAATAGATGATTTAAGCCCAGATAAATTAGGAAGAAATAAGATGTACAAGAACTTTAGAAGACTTAGAGGCTGAGAATGGTCCCCTGCTGGTGAATAAAGACTTTAGGGTCCTAGGTAAGGCTTGAGCACTGGGTGAGCAGGGGGACAGCTGGGTGTCCCAAGGGTGTTTTGAGAACTGGCTTAATCTGTGCCTCTTTCAGGAACAGGAACCTGTGCATAGCCAAACACTGTTGTCCCAAAGAGTCACTAATTCTATATCCCTCAAGTCTTCCTCAGGATGAATGTGGGTCTATGAGAACAGGCCCTGGAACCGGGGTAGGAGAGCAGGTGGTGCCACTCCTCTCGTCTGCTTTGGCCATACATAGCGCACAAGGCCTGGTCTGTTTTCAAGGACTTAGCCTTGACTGTTCAATTTAATTGCCTTTCAGAAGGAAGATGGTAAGAATATTTTTCTTTGGCTCTTAATTTCTCTAACTATGTCTAAGTCTGGCCACCTAGGAAACCCTAATGACCATCTTTAAATTTTAAAAAATGGAGTTTAAGTCAAGAATGAAAAAAATATATTGCTCTCTCTCTTGTAAGTCGGTAAATTGAAAAAGCGTTTCTACCTTCTCTTCCTAGAGGGAAATAGAGGGGAGGACAAAGTCCAGGTTTTGTTTGAAATTATTTGTAACTTTCAATGTAGATTTTACTATTTATGTATATAATTTCATAAATTGTTTGGATATTTGCATAATGTTTCTTTTTCAGATTTTAAACAATTATTTTCACCTGGGATTCACTTTCATTAATTTTTCAGGTGTGCTTTTATTTTTCTGTTTTTATCCTCCATCTGGTCTTGTTTGCACTAGATCCTTAATTACTAAAATTGTCTGTCTTGTATATAACATTCTTCCCTGATTTGCAGGGCTAGCATAACATTTTCCTCATTTTTAATTTTGGCTCTTCATTTCAGTAGGAACTGGAGGTGGAGGAGGCTTAAAAATATGGATTTAATTTACTATAGTGAAGTAGGCTTTGGAAACATAACTTTGCAGTGTTTCTTTGATGTGAGGATAAATCTTAACTTATTTAAATATTTATTTTTATTTTGGCATTTAGTTTATTTTTAAATTTTACTCTAATAATGCTGTAACAAACTTTTTGTATCTATAATTTTATCCATATATCTCAGAAGCTTCCTCTGTCTTGTATTTATTTTCTTATAACTCTAAGAAACTCAATAATATACTTTTTCAAAATAGCTTTTAAAGTGACACAGGACACAGAAGATAAAGAGAGGTAATGGAGGTTAGTTATAGATCGGAAAGCTAGTTTGTTAAAAAGTCACTTCTCTCCTTCTCTTTCCTGCCTCCACATTATTCAAACTGAGAACTCTGGGACAGACTCGCTAGGTGTACATTTTAAGAGATTTATATTCCTGTATGTCTGTAGTCTTTACGCTATCAAACTTTACCAGAATCAAATCATTAGCTTATAAAGAAAACTTAGAATGAATTAAATTCAACTTGTATTGAACAAATATTTATTTTGTGCTAAACAATGTACGTGATGGTGGGAAGGCAGAAAATATATAATCTGAAAGAAGATTCTTGCCTTCAGGTACTTACTAATTTCATTGGGAGACAGAGTCATGTGGTGTTCAAACTTAAGATTTTGTCAAATGTGTTAAGTACATAATAAAATCTGTAAGTATAAATGTGGGGGGAAGTATTGGTGGTTGATTTAAATGGACACCGATGGGTTGTTCAGAGGATAGGCTGTAGTCATTGCAGTAGTGAGAAAATTGATTTCAGAATGACCTTATGAAGTCTCTTTCATTTTTAATATATTTTCTCTTAATTACTTTAGAAATAAGTGCATATATTTTCACAAATCAAATAACACAGAAGTATTTAGAATAAAATTGATAGGTCTTCACTCACTTCCTCCTTTTCAAAGCCATTTTTTCTATATGGTTCTATTTTGTGTATTTTTTGCTTTTGAATTTTGTAATTCTGGAAACTGGACTATCTGGTATGTATTATTTTGCAGCTAGCTTTAGTTTACTTAATAAATCTAGAGAGTCTTTCTTGTCAGTAACTCTAAGTCAACGTAAGTCAATGTTTTAACTGAAAATTTCAATTTTTTTTTTAGCAAAATAAACAAGTGGTGTTGGAGAAGTTTGTTATTTAGCAATATATATAAGCAGAGCATTCAATGAGAATTGGAAGTTTGCAAGGTTCTTAGCCTCAATTTGTCATCTTCAGATTTGATGTCCTTCACATGTGCACACAGTTATACACACACACATCCACACACATATATTCAATGTATATTTTTTTATTGCTTAATATGATCTTTTTGATAACCAGGAGTTAAAGCAGATCAGGAGGGGATGGGGCTAGAAGGAAGCATAAACCATCCTGTTCTATGTGATTCATTTTTCCAGACACCGTGAAAGAGTCTGAGAAAAGTGAGATTGGGAACCCCAAAACTGTGACCTAGATTTTATTCCATGATATAATATTATCCTGGCCACAAATAGTATATTTCTAAGGTTCAGTTCATTCCTGAGAGAGGCAGGAAAGTGGCTGTGTAGTATACACAGCGGTGTCGGTTGCAGAGTGTTAGAAGACTTTGTACTTGCTGGTAGCAATCTTGAGCTCCTTTACTCTATCTACTGCCTCAAAATTAGTGTTAGTTTTTAAAACTTTATTCTTCCTCTCACAAGCCTTTCCATTGAAGGTTGGAAACATTTGATTTACCCCATCCCTGTGCACCTACACCCACCCCTGATGGAACAGATGAGTCTGCCTCTCTGTAGAGTTTTACTAATGTCTGCAGCATTAACTGGTAACCCTTAGGGTATGTTTGCAACTGAGCTTCAGTCGCATTTATGAACTGGAACCTAGTTCCCCTGAAAAGAGGCCTATAAAGAAGCCAGGCATGCGTGGGTACCTCGCAGGTACTCCAGGGAGGACTAATGCTGCACGGCAGCGCACTGATTCAGAAAAAGAGGATGTTTCTTACTCAACTTGCAGTGCCCGAGGTTCCTGTTAAAGTCAGAGGTATGCTCCGTGGAGAAGCATTCAAGTCATCCTTCGAGGACTGATATTTTTCCACGGCCACACTCCCTTCCTTAGGGTGTGATAATCCAAAGCTAAGGCCCCACCTTCCCAGAAGGAATGCAAGCCACAGTCCTCCGTTCACAGAAACCACTTGCTAATGAGTTCATGAGCACACCATCCTTGAGCCATGGCTTGAAGAATTTAACTGGATGAATTTTTCAAATTAATGAATACTCAACTGATTTACTCACTCAAGGTTTCCAAGAAGAAGGAAATTAAAAGTCTAAGAATGTGTTTCTATTTCTGTAGAGACTTCCAGATGAAAGGCTGGGGAAGAGTCAGTGACAGCCAGGGATCTGGGGAAGGAACATGGAGGCTTTATAATCACCATAACCACACTGAGGCTGGTGGAGCCAACTGTGGCAAAGGCAGGTCTGCTCCCACGGCTCCCTTCCTTCTCCTCCTCACCTCCTTCATAATTCCAGGTTACATGTTTCTCAGGAGTTTTATTCTGCTGCTTCGTAGGATGTGGCCTGACTAAGCACTGGGGGTTAAACACCAGCCACTCTTGGCATATGAAAATAACCCTCGTATGCGCAGCACTGAGACTGGAGGGCTGATCTTGGTTCCTAGTAACCTCTCACTGAGACCTATTGACTAACGCCGCTTGGTGCCATCACCCAGCACTCTCCGTCACCTCCACCAGGTGGTCCTGTGGTCGCTTCACTTTACTACATGGACCCTTTATGAACCAAGAACAGGAATGGCTGCCAGGTGTGGTGGAGAAACGTGCTAGAGAAGAACAATCTGTATCCTTCTGTGCGAATCCAGAGGTGAAAGTGAGTGGTAGTTACTTTCAGCTAATAACCATGGGAAGCAGCTAGTGTACCAAGCATTGGAAATTCACTAATGGGAAGCTAAAGTATTCAGAAATTCACTGGCAGGAAGTTGATCCTTCCTTATGCCTAAGCAGAGGGTGACTAAGAAGTAGGAAAGGGGTGAAAGGAGAAAGTGGCAGGGGAAAATAAGATTTCAGAGAAGAGTAATTTTTTTCTATCCACCACGTTGGGAAAATTCATAAAAACAGCAATTTTCCCTTTGGGGTAGAAACTCTCTGCTAATTGTTCCAAAAGCTCTGCAGTCATGATTTTAAATACGTCTGAGATTCTGTGATAATATTTTATTTTAAGGGAAGCAGGAGACAGACTCTTTAATGCCTTAATTCTGAAGAAAACCAGACAAAGAGTAATTGAAACAAATTTGGATTCTTGTAATTGAAGAATTAAGTGAAGTGAAATCTCTTTATGAGCCCCAGTCTCTTTCCCTGTATTTTCATGGAATTTATTAGCATTTTTAATCGTAGGCTCACCTCCTATCTCTAGATTTGGAGCCAGTCCTCTTTCAGGAATGGGGCCCTGCTCTCTGCTGCTCCGCTCTGGTGGAGGACTCGGGTCGGAGAGGAGCACGTAGCCCTCTTTCCAAGTATGTTACTCTGGGAAGGGGGGTCCTGAAACTCACAAAGGCAGAATCCCTGCATCCTGTGTCACTGCCCTGTAGTGGCCCAGTTCTCATCATAGGATTCTATACCACAAAGGTGTTTTGTTAGCCTCCATAGAACTGACCTTCTTTCCTCTTTTTATCCTGAGCTCCTCTGTAAAATCTTCAGTCTGCAGAGTCTACTTATAACATCAATCTGGTTTACCACTTAAAAGAGCCCCTCTTTGGTCAATGGTGTCTACATCTAGTGAACTCCCAGAACTCAGCAACCTGCCAGGACTTCTGAAGTTTAGCCCTTCCCCCTGTTTCCGGGTGTTGAGCCTGATCCATCTCCTAGGACCTCTTGCAACGTTATCTTAGATCAGAAGTTGCGAACTCATGTGACTTCTGCGTGGAGAGCGCTGGGCAAGGACTGAGAGAGACTGGAAAGCACGTGCCTCATTGAAAGGGAGTGGCCGCCAGTCACATCCTGCTGATGATTGCAGTTTCAAGAGAAGAGAGAACCTGCATTTTGAAGTGAAATTTCCTGATGGGAAATTGTTGGCACTAATTCATTTATTAAAAAATAACCTAGCCAGATAAACTCCATCTGCTTCCTGACCTGTGGCGGTATGGTAGCCACTGCCACATGTAGCTATACGGAGTTATATACATTTAAAATAATTAAACTTAATATTAAAAAAAAATAAACTTTCAGTTGCACCAGCCACATTTTAAGTGCTTTTTAGCCACGGTCACTAGTGACTACCATATTGCCTGGTGCAGATGCAGATAATTTCCATTCCCTACTGGACAGTGCTGCACTAGAACGGATTCTGGTCTGGGGGCTCTGTAACTCCAACTCCTCTCTTTGCCTTTCTAGTCTATGGGTGTGAGTGGCTTTTTGATACTGCTGATCTCAGGATTATCTCACTGTCCTTTGAGTCCGTAGCTTTTCTATCACCTGTATAACCAATTCCCTGCACTGAGTCCCTCTGCTCTAAATAACCAAGTGGTTTCTTTCCTGATAAGACTGATTGAGATACCAAAAGAGAGCAGGATAGGATAGTCAACATTCCTATATTAGCTACCCATTATTATATAACAAATTGCCCTCAACATTGCATCTTAAAACAAGAAACATTTTTTATTTCAGTTTCCATGAATCAACAATCTGGGTAGCTAAGTGGTTATGGCTTAGTCTTCCATAAAATTGCAGTCCAAATGCGGTTGGCAGGAGCTGAAGTCTCACTGAAGGCTCAACTGAGGAAAGATTTTCTTTCAGGCTCACTTCTGTGGTTGCGGATGGGCCTCAGTTCCTCACTGGCTGAGGACAGGGGTTCCTTGCCCCCTGGATTTCTCCATAGACCGCCAGAGCGTGGTATGGCAAGGCATTGCCTTCTCCCAGAACAAGTGATCAAAGAGAAAGAGAGAGGGAGATAGTGTCCAGGAGGGAAGATGTCATCTTTTATAAATTAAATTCAGAAGTGACATACCATCATTCCTACTGTGCTCATTGCCCACACAGACCCACCCTGGTTCAAGGTAGGAGGCGGTACACAGGCTGGAGTGCCAGTAGACAGGGATCATTAGACGCCATCTTGGAAGCTGCTTCCCACAAATGCTCCAGAGATGTCAAGTGGATTTGCCCTGTGGGAGATTGTCCCACTTTTTCTGTGGCTTAAATTAGAAAGGACAAAAATCACACAGCAAGGGTAAAAGAATGTCCTTGTGTAGAGGACTTTGATGGAAAGACCGACACCTCAGTGATGCTATGCAGCTTTGACTTCTATTTGGCATTCAGATGTCATAGGATGACGATCACTGTTTTAATTCAAATCCAAGAAATTATGGGAAATTATAAAGATGTTATAATACTTGCTCTGGAGAAGGATTCGAAAGCATTGACTTACTTAAAAGTCAAAATGTGTGGCAAATGTCCTAGCATCTAGATGTAATATTTTGTCCAGGAGGACAATAACATGTCTGGTTGGAACCAAATTTATTATAAGCTTTTAGGGAGAGAGCCCTTCATTGCAACTAGACTGTGGTAAGGACACATGGCAGCCTGTTGAATGTCAGCTTGTTCTTCCCTGGTGGAAGGGAACATGAGACATAAGTGTCACTGAACCTCACACGTTCCGATATACCATGTGCAGCCATTGTCACTTCCCAATGAAAGAGATCTCATCTTATCCCTGGTCAGTGGTCAGTTATGTTTATGTTTAGCTGAGTGCAATCTGCTTGGGAAATGGTCCAGTTCAAGAAAATGCCATTTCACAGAAGAATTTACCAACTACTATTCAGAATAGGGAAGGGAATTTCTAAGAAGCGATTTTGTTTCCCTGAAGAGAAAAAGAGACAAAGGGTGAGAATGAGAGAAAAAGGAAATTGAGCCTGAATTAAGCTCAGGATGTAAAGTAAAATTTTCCAATAAACTTCAGTGAATAGGTTTTTTCTTTAAATTTAAATTGAAAGGCATTTTCATGTTTGAAAGTTCTAAGCTGTAAAAATAAACCCTGGAAGTAGATTGCCTGGGGTAAGATTTAATTAAACATTGTACAGTAAATTAGCATAATTTGATGAGGATCAGCTTTAGTTCCTAGAAACTGCAGCACGCAGAATTTTTAATTCTGTAATATCTTTTAAAATTCCACTGTCTCATTTCCAAAGTGTAGTTTTATAAAAAATAAAAACTAAACAAGGTATTACCGAGCAGAAGGCAATGTATTAGAGAGATGATGTACTGGCTGTGGGATATGAGGAGGATCTTAATGCAGATACTAAAAGTTTATAAGATGTTTGGTCCTTTGTAAAACAAAATGTATGGAAAAGAAGTTGAAGTGCTCAGTTTGAAAGCAGAGAGGTTTTCCAGTATTCTCATACTAATACTTTCCTGGGCTGTGACTTAGCTACAGAATTCAGGCAGAAGTCTCCCTCCCTCCCTCCTTCTCTCTGACCCCCTCTCCCCACCTCATTTCTTTTTTTCTTGGTTTCTTTCTAAACAGAAAGACTCCTGTAGATAGTATTGTGGATGCATTCTCAGCACCCAGGGGGATGCATGGAAGATAGTTGCCTCATTAAGTGTGTGTTGAATGACATTCTGGATAGTGTCTTGCCCCATGTGTGAGTGGCTTATGTGAGTGAAGGTTAATGAGTCCTCAGGTGTCTATACTTACCTATAGCGAATTTGAGAAGTAGAGACAGTCTTTTGACTCGATAGAGACTGTCCTGAAAATCCCATAGTGGGAAAGATAATGGGTGGAAAACTTTAAATTAAAAGGAAATCAGGATTTCCTTAAAGATAATTTTTAAATGTATTCTATATGAGTCCTAATAGCCACTATATTCATTTCCATTTTGCAGCTCTTATTTGCTAAGAAAATTTCATGATCTCCCTAACTTACCATTTCAATGTCATGTTTATAGATCGTGTTGACTTTAAAAATACAACAGTCAGTTATTTCACCAGCAAAAATGGGTTTATTTTGGAAACAATGAAGAACTGCCATTTGGGACAAGCAAGCTATAGCAAAAGCCATAGTCAAGTCCCACCAAAAAGAAGAATGCTGTTTTACAAGGAAAAAAATTTCAGGGTGCTGACGGTTTCTCAAGTCTGACTTGCTGGGGTTGTCGATTTATTGTAGTAGAAACAATGTGCCTCTTTTCCTGTAGGACCTGTCATCCTTGAGTCTTTCCTAGAGATGATTCTTCTGTTGGGATCTGTAAATCACCTTCTCCTGTCAATCACCTGTGATTGACCTGGAGTGGTACTGTGTGAGAGCTCCCCCTTCTGGCTGCTGACTTCACTTTGGTGAGGTTTCCTTTATTCATTTTCACAGTAGCGCCTCAGTGTGACACACTGACCATTTAGAATGGACTCAGGCCTGCACTGGTCCAGGTGTTAATCTTTCAGTTGGTGGGTCCTAGGAATGCCTGTGGTTCCTGGGGCCCCAGGGGAGGGATGGGAAGTGGAGGTTGCTGAGCTCATCCGCTATTTTGCGCTCAGTACAGGCATATTTTAATGTTTTAATAATGAGTATGGTGCAGCTACAGTGTTCCAGGTGACGACTGGTAAGCTTACAGAGTTGCTTTACTTTTTTTTTTTTGACACTATTGAGCATGTTTTAAGATGTTTTCTTTCCTTTGTATCTAGGATATCTCCTAAATACTCAATGCCTTTGGGATTTCACTGGAAGTTTATAGCACAAAAGCTGTTGACTTCATCTTCGCATATCCCACCTCTGCACCCTTGTTGACCTCTAAGCATGTGGGTACTTAGACTTGTCTGATATACATTTATGCCCAGTGTAGACATCACCAGCTATTGCAGAAAGCACTGTTTCTCTCCTCCCAATGGGCATGGGGATTTAGTTTTATGGCCTAGGTTTCACTTTACCTCCTCTTTCCAGGTGCAATAGTCAGCAATCATTTTAGGGTGCCGAGCAAAGGTTCCAAAGATAGGAGGCGCCCAGCTGCTATGGACTTCTCCAGAATTTTGAAATTAAAAAAAGAAAAGAAAACTAAGAAGAAAGTGGTTTAATTTTGGCATATATTATACACAGTGTGTAGAGTATAAAGTTTTTGTTTTGGATTTCATGTAGAGTGGGGAGCTAACAACAATCTTTTTCCCTTAAGTATCCATCCCTAAAGGTTTTAACCTGGCCCTGCTTGGACCTCATCTTTCTTCTCTTCTCTCTTCCTAGGTTTTATTGCCAAAAAATCGACACTGAGTCTACTTTCTGAGCTACCTCCTTCTTTCTCTGTAAACCCTGGTTTCTGCTTTTTCTAATTATCGCCAACTAGAGTAGTTGGCAAATCACTTAAACTGGAACCCAAATTCTTGTGGGTTTGCTGCAAAAAGGTTATACAGAAGTAAAACCACTTATACTTGAGTTTCTCATAAGGGGAACTCAAGGCCAGGGAGAGGGTGTGGTTTTGTAGGAAGATCACTCTCACTTTAAAAAAACCAAGGGCATCTTTTTTCTTTTTTCTTTTTTTTAGGAGAAGTCCCCACTTTGTTTATGTAGGATGTTGTCCAGGGCACAGTGAGTCTCTGGCAGGACTTTGATGGACTTTTGCTTTCTAACTGGCTGTCGTAAGCAAAAACAGTCCTCCAGTCTCCGCGTGGAGGTGACATGCATGCAGCTGCAGGGAAGAGGAAAGGGAGGATGTCTAAGTTCTTTCCTGGTCGATGGTTTCCAGTTTTGAGCTTGGGTCCTTATAGGCAGGAGTCATCAAGCCAAATGAGGGTGGAGGAGAGCTGGCGGCTTTGGGATAGCCAAACAATTTCTTGAAGTCAGCCTATAAACCAGAGGTATTCTGAGGTCTGTTTATGGATTTTAACTTCCTGAGGGAGTGGGGGACTTCCTACGGATGGTGCCCCCAACACCCTATACCTCAGCAGCTGGCCTACAACAGGTTTTTGGGCCATAGTTCTTCACACTTTCTTTAGAGTCCATGGCCAAATCTATACCAGCTACTTAAGGATTCATATTCGGGCTCTTTAGATAAGAAACTTTACAAGCAGATTAATTTCGACAATCTGTGGCTATAAAATATATAAGGACTTGAATTACAGTAAAAATACCCATAGAAGAGTCCCCACTCTGTAACCAGACAGCCTGGGATTCTCAGTTCCCCTCTTATCAGGTGTGTGACTTTGAACAAGCATTTTTTTTTAACCTCTCTGAATGTCTGTTTCTTCTTCTACAAAATGGAGAGAATAATAGCACCCGCCTTATGAATTTTTGTGAGGTATAAAAGAGATGATGATTGTAAAATCCTTAGAACAGTGTCCAGCAATAATAAGCAGTCAGTAAATGTAAGCTGGTATTGTGTTTGTGGTTGTTGATGTGGGGGCTAAAAAAAAAGCCATCCATTTTATCCCCCCTTATAAGTTCTTCTATCTGGGCTAATAACCAAATTAACAAAGACAGATTCACAGGAAAAAATGTACAAAGTTTACTGCGGATGTACATGCCGGGGGTGGCATAAGATATGAGACCTGAAACACATTGGAAAGTTGAGGTTTATGTCACTATGAAAAAGGGGGCAGGGGTGTGAGATTTCAAAAGTAATTTATATCTGGCTGAGAAAGAATGGAATGCAAGTGGCAGGTGAATTCCTGCCAGGCAGCCCCAAAACAGACAGGACTAGGGGCTGGGTGGCTAGTTAGCAGGCCCCTGCTTGGATCCTTTCTCTCTATACTATTACTAAGGTGACTATGTTAAGATGCCCTTCCTGGAGCAGGTGTTTCCACCTAAATCTCTTAGAAAGGAAAGGAGAAGGGTCCAATGTTCTTTCTGCACCTTTTTTTCCCCCTTAGCAACCAGTACAAAATGAATATCCCAAATGGCACATTTTGTGGGGGATGGCAAAACTTTGGTCCCCGTCAACAATGTTATCACTTATAATGATATTATAAGAATTTTAATTAGGGATCCCAGATCAGGTTTCTAGAAGCAAAGCCTGAGAAAAGGATTCTGGTTCAAGTAGTTCTTGAAGAACCACTCTCAGATGAATCAAGTAAGGAAGTGAGAAAATTAGGATGGGACAAGGAAACATCCCTGCAAAGGAAACATCCCTGCAAAGTTGCAGTTTAAACTGAGGTCTAAGCTCAGTCTAATCCCGTGGGGAGCTCTGGAGGATGAATCACAACAAAAGCTGTCCTGCTCTGAGACAAGGGGACCAATGTGTACCCCTGAGACAGGTGGTCATTGGCTTCAGGCTGCCCCTAGGGAGAGAGCGTAACTCCCAGGAACTTTTAGGGGAGATGACCCTGTGAAGGGGCTTTAGGTGAATTAGCCAGGAATTGTTAATTAATTTGGAGCCAGCAGGGAAATTCTACGAGCGCATCTCATTTAGACAAAGATTCCTGTCGAAATGGTTGAGTGTGCCTGAGACTAGCGCAGCACTCAGGGAAAGCTGAAGGGAAAATCTTTTAAAGACTTGCTCAGGGCTTCTTGGTGGGAGATCAAGGGCACTCAGTTTGGATTTTTATTAGTATTTAGGGGCTACAGCTTGTTAGGGCTCCTCAACGGCCTCCCTGAACAGGGATTGGTGAATGGCTGACTGGTGACCAGAGGGGTTCGTTTGCCTGTATTCCCTTGCTTCCCCGTTGCAGATGCTCAGAAATCATGCGCGGTGGGTTGCCATAAGGTGTTGTGTGCATTATGGTACTCAGTGTTTGAAACCTGCTATTTTGAGGCCCGAGGCTCTTTTCTTTTGCTTTGTTTGCTCTCTTTAGGAATGAGAAAAATTGGATAGCAAGGAGGTCAGAACCTGCCACAATTGTTAAAAAGATTGGACTGTAAAGTATAATTTTCTAGTCCCCTCCCTACCTACTGCTGTGGCACTTCATCCCTCCTCCCCCAACTTAGCATGCCATTCGTTGAAAGAGAATCGTTTTGCACCATGCTGGGTTAAGTTTTTCTATTATGTTCATTCACTTTTCTTAGAATTGAAGTAGAAAAAAATGTTCCCATGCCCAATGAATTTTTAACCAAGTTGAGGAAAGCATTTTAATTAGAGCTTGAACTTGCAATTAATGTACTCTACTTAAAAGACCAGTTTAACCTCTGATTCTGGAGTCTAGAATAAATGAAAGCTTTTGAGCATATGCTACCTCCTTCTTATCCATATGTGGCCTATCCAGTTTTCAGGCTTATTCTCTGTAAATATTTAAATCCTCGGCTCCCCTGCCATTGTGTCTTAACCAATGCTGCCCACTGCTGACTGGTCAGGATCCAGTGTCCTCCGCCGAGAAATTTTAATATAAGCCCAGCAAACTGTAATAAAGAAGGGAAATCAGATAAGATAGAAGAGAGTATCTTTCTACATTATATGAAGGTAATTTTGAATATCTTATGATTTAGAATATCTATGCCATTGCTTCTTCCCTTAAAAACATATCCATGTTTTTACGAGTTGGCTGTAAATGCTCTCCTGGCCTTTGGTGAATTAATGACTCACCAAAATACCATTAGAGAAACCAAGATTAAAAAAAATATGTAGAAGCTTTGTATATTTTTGGTTTTTAAAATAAACTTTTTATTTTATGATAGTTTTATATTTACATGAACATTACAAAGATAGTACAGAAGGTTCTCATATGCCCCACACTTAGTTACCCTATTATAATCATTTGACATTATTATGGGATATATCACTGATATGAACCAATGTTTTTATATTATTATTAACTAGAGTCCATGCTTTATTTAGGGTTCCTCAGTTTTTACATAATGTCATTTTTGTTTTGTCCCAGGATCCCATTCAAGATATCACATCACATTTGGTTGTCACGTCTCCTTAACTGTGGTAGTTTTTCAGACTTGCCTTGTTTTTGATGATCTTGACAGTGTTGAGTAGTCGTAGATATTATGTAGAATGCCTTTCAATGGGGGTTTGTCTGATTTTTTTTTTCCTCATCAGATGGTGGTAATGGGTTCTTGGGAGGAAGGCCATGGATGATTCTCATTACATCCTATCAAGAGTTTTTGCTATTGACATTTTTTTTTTTTTACTAATAAGGTTAAGCTTGATCACCTGGCTGACATAGGTTTCTTGACCATAAAGTTACTCCTCCCTTTCCTTACCATACTGTACTCTTTGGAAGGAAATCACTATGTATAGCCCACACTGAGGGTGGGAGGGAGAAAGGTGTTATGCTCCATGACCTTGAGAGGAAGTATCTACATAGATTATTTGAAATTCTTTTGCACAGGAGGTTTACCTATTGTTCCTTATTTATTTAACCATTTATTTATAACACTATGGACTTACGGCTATTTATATGTTGGGCTATAACCCAATACTATGTTATTTATTTTGTTGCTCAAACTGTTCCAATTTTGGCCATTGAGAGGATTTTCGGATGTCCCTATAACTCCCATCATTTTTTTTAATCACTTCATTACTCTCTGATATTGCAGGGTATACCAGGTTCATCTTGTATGTTTTCTGCGCATATCCTAGAATTAGTTATTTCTCCAAGGACTCCTGATTCCTTATATTGTTAGAAACTAAGATCTGGACACTAGATGTGTTCATTGATACTGGGATGTCATTTCTTTAGGCCCACTCAACAGTTAGAACTTGGAAAATATATACACAAATCACTACATATTTTATATTTATCCACCTGTATCTATGTTAAGATGAACATGAACTCATACTGACATCGCCAACTGTAATCCAGTGTCACATGACTTGTTCTAATCTCCTCTCCTTATCTACAAGCTCCTACTCTAACAGTGAAAAACCTGTTTTCTACTATACACCATCCATATACTTATATGTTAAGTCCAAGAATACATGTACAGTGACTTGAGAATTGGTAACTCCTACTCCTACAAGGGACAGCTTTAGCAACTCTAGCACTATGCCCATGTGCAATTCCTTTAACCTGAGAGTCTCCACTCATTTCCAAAGTTACTTTGGGCTGCACCTATTTTCCTCCACACCCTTCATTGCAGCTGACATGCATTTGTTACATAGTTATATCCTTTCTTCTCGATGTGAATTCCATCTTGGAAATTCAAATTCCTTTCACCTTCCTGTGATGATCTCAAATAGCTCTGAGAGTTACCTTATACTAGCACCATCAATTGAATACAGAAATGAAACATGGAAATGAAACAGACATAAATTGAGACAAATTATAAATGAAAAGTTGACTGATATGGGAAAAAATAGGTTCAAGTCCCAGGCTTGCATGCCTCTAAGCAGTTGGGTCTTTTGGCAAATCACTGAAGTTCTGTTGGTGTTGATTTCTTATCTGAACAATTGGGTCAAGTTTCCCTGAATTGTCATGAGAATTTATTTAAAAAGAACACAGAAGTATAAATGCTATAAAAGGCTCTTGAGTACAATTATTAAATGAAAAAAGGTAAATTTAAAACTTCTGCCAGGGAGGGGTCAGGTCAAGGATGTGCAGTTATGACTTTCTTAGAACTGGCTTATTTATTATTGTTTTCCAAAGTTTAAATGAAGGGGGAGTTTAAATGGTTTATTTTTCCAAGGAACCTAAGGGATCTCTTGAGAGACTTGGTCTTGTTAGATTCCTTGTTGATCTTTCTAACAAACATTTGGGAAGACACAGTGAATTGCTGTTTTAAGAATTTTAATACAGAGTGGAGCAAAAGTAGGTTTACAGTTGTGAGTATACCAAACAGTTTACTCTTGTGTTATTATTTATTAACTATTGTATTATTTCTCTATATAGACAACTGTAAACGTACTTTTATCCCATCCTGTGTTGTACAATATCATTTAGGCTTTTTTGGTGACTTGGCTTCTGCTCTTACATACCTACTCTAACTCCCCCGCCCCTACTCAGTGACAACTTAGGTCTGTTTACCATTTCCTTAGGGTGTTAATTATCTTGGCTGCATATAACTAAAAACCACAGTGGGACTAAAAATTAGAGAGAATTTCCATACACACACACACACACACTGGGTATACCATTATTAGATTAACCGAATATACAGTTGAAGAGTTGCTTTACTACATAGGTATAGCCAAGTCCAGCTACCCTGGCAGTAGGTCCAATGAAGAGGAAGGAGGTAGGCAGGGATTCTCCTTAAGGCCACACATGTGTACTTAGCTTTTTACAAATGCCATTCCTATATATATTTCAATGTAAATGGAACCCCCAGAACAGAATAATGTAGCTTCTCTAGAGACAGGACCTGTTTTGTTGTTGGTAAAGATTTAAAAAATAAAGACACACTCACCCAAAACCCTTTGACTACTGTGCTTCTGATGATTTGATTACTGATGTTTCTTTAGAATAATTCACTCTACTGCATCTAACATTTTTGTCTGTTTTAAACATTATCTTCACCAAGGGCATGTGAACATTTTTAAGAAGGCGCTACTTCCAGGGAATATCTACTGCAACCCACAAGGGTACTCTGACTTTTTATCCAAGACCTGAGTCTCCTCATCTGTAAAGTGAACTAAAGGATAAAACAAGATAAGCATTTTGTGAAGAGCGACTCACTCTGCATTGATGGCCAATGCTGACCCTCTTTTCCATTCAGTGACATCCTTAAGCTTCACAAATAAACTAGTGAGACCACAAATTCATCTTATCTACATCTCACTTGGTTCCTTTCATGTGTTTGCCTTCTTTGTGCAGTATTTCATTGCAAATACCTGTTGTACTTTGATAACTACATTAAAATGAAGGCAATGTTTGTAGCTATTTATTTATACAGCTTTTTACTCTCTTTCATCTCAGTGAAATCCATAAATAAAAATGTCTTTTCCTTCAAGCAGTTGACTCTAAAAACACTCATATTTAAGAAACCTGCAAAAGAATATGCTGTCCTTATGATTTATTAAAAGAAGATAAATGAGGAGTTAAAAAATACCTTTCAGCCTACTAAAAAGAGAAAATATGTCAACTGGTATATATGTCAAGAAATGCTAGAGAATTATAGTTTTATTACTCAATATCTATTTCAGACAAATGGGTAGAGACAAATATTCCTTGTACTTTAACTGTGATTTATTTTACAAGTAAAGTTCTATCTGTGCGGCACAGCTTAAAGTTAGGATTTGAATTGGATTGTTAACTGTAACCAAGCCAAGCAATGCAAAATGTGAAGTGAAAGTTTGAGTTGAAATCTACAGCTTATGTTAAGATAGAAGGCTTCTATACTGAGACTTTTCTATGGAAAATAAAAGTAACACTTTGCTTCAACTGTTTTGCATCCCAGGTTTCCTGAAACAGACCATGTGAATTTCAGATATTCCTGCCCATTCTTTCTCTATGTATTAATATATTCTTCATGAAAATCTATATCCCTATTTACTGTTCAGCAAATGTAACTACCATGTACATTATGTGATCTAAATATTTCTATATTTTCATTCTCTTTCAGAGCTCGTTCTTTTAGCAAGATATGTCATTTCATTAGTTTTGAAACAACAGCTTCTTCGAATAACCACCTTTAATGGGAAGTAGCATGGAATAGTGTAGGGCTTCCTACACTGATCTCCCCAGAATGATGCTTCCCAAAATGTTAAGGAGCATCTAGAGAGCAAACGCCTTGAGAGACTCAGGCGGAAGCTCCAAGGCCTCTAATATTTCAAGCTCAAAAGTCTCAGAGTATCATGGCCCAAGACCAAAGGAGATACAGGGAAAGAGGGAAAGGAAAATTAAAGTCTACCTCTTGATGGAGGCTTGTGAATATAGAGGGAAGGGAAGGAATGAGTGGTGGCCATTTCTGAAGATTATCCAAGATAAAAAAATATATATATTTATTTATTTTTAGAGCAGGGGGAATGGAGGGAGAAAGAGAGAGAGAAACACTGATGTGCAGGAGAAACACTGATGGGCTGCTTTTCTTACACTGCCAGCTGGGAACCTGGCCCACAACCCTGGCATGTGCTCTGACCAGGAATTGAACCAGTGACCTTTTGGTCTGTGGGACAATGCCAGACCCACTGAGCCACACCAGTTAGCGCTCCACCAGACTTTTTAACATCTCAAGGGACAGTGACATTTTGTAGACCCGTTCGGGTAATGGTGAATCAATGGATTTGGGGAGAGTGAGAGGGGGGAAGTCCACCCAACAGAGAGAAGTATTTTGTCACTGACATTGTTTAGAATTGCTGGTATAGTGATAATATAAAGCATACCAAGTCTGAGAGAATTTTATTATTGTTTTAAAATTCTCTACAGATAGGGTTGCCAGATAAAATACAGGATGCTCAGTTAAATTTTAATTTTAGACAAATAACAAATAATTCTTTAGTAAAGATATGTCTCAAACATTCCATGGGACATTTTTTGTACAAAAAAATGTTAATTTACTTCAAATTCAAAGTTAACTGGGTATCCTGTAATTTTATTTGCTAAATATGGGAACTCTACGCTATGTAGTCCTTTACTGTCAATATTATTATTGGACTCCTTTTTCACCTTCTCACCTCAATATCACTACATGATTGAGTTCGGGAAAAATTGATGTAATGGAAAGTCTTAGGTTTTAGAATCAGAGAAATCTGATTTCAGATTCTGGTTCCGCCACACACCAGCCTTGTAAGTTACTTAGCCTCAGTGAGCCTCCGTTTCGTCATCTGTTGGGACCAGCCAAAATTACCTGGCGGGATTGCTAGGAGCTGAGGTGAGATGATGTATGTAAAGCACATAACTCTGTGACTGGGGCTGAGCAGCCCTGGAGCCAAAGGTAATCCTGGCTCCTGTTCCTCCAGGTAAAGCGGAAGCAAGAGGAAATCCCATGTAGCTTGGTAGAAGGTATTTACTTGCTGAAGAATTTCAACAGGAAGGAATCTAAGTGAGGTGTTTGAGGTAGTCAGGTCAGCGAGGTGTCATCTTGGGAGCTGCAAGTTTGATTGGGACAGCACTTGAAGGAAGGAAAAACAATGTGAATGATGAAGACTGCTCTGTCAACACCGTGGCTGGCCCGTGAGGTCTATTATGTAATTCTTCTGAATTACTTAATGGTATTTTTATTTTGATTTTATTTGCTTGCATATCCGCACTTTTATGTAGATTATTACCTAGAAGCTATTTCAGAAGCTATAATTGACTATAGGAGTAAATTTTACAATGGTTATTCTGATTAATCCCAAGAAGAAAAATTTGAGGGCAAGTTACATCTGAATGAATGCCATAAAAGACTATTTTTCCTGGATAAACCTTAAACATGCAGGGAGATATTTACCAAACAGATGCTCTGCTGAACACTGTGGAAATCTCTCTGAAGTAAATGTGTTTAGCTCCATTTTTATAGCTATTGAAACTGAGGCTCACATTGGCCTCAAGACTTGTTCACAGTCACAAAACTAATAAAGGTAAACACGCCCTGCCCATGGGCCCATTGTGGCAACCCTCACGGTCATCATGGAGTTCAGTGGACATTTCTCAGGGCTAAAATCAACTGACTTTTCAGCAGCATTCTACAGTGTTTAACCATGACTCGCATGTTCCAAAGACCCTGTTCTAGTATCAATAATAATAATATTCTGGATCCAGATCCTTCCTTCTCCTCAGGACTTTCCTTTAATCGCCCTGGGAGCTTATTCTCCTTGATTAGATAATTACGGTTTCCAGTTTCTCAAGATTGACCTGGGGAACCTTCTCTTCGTTTTCTCCCTTCTTTACCTCAATCAAAAGCACAACATAAATTAGCACATAGCACAGTTCTCCTGGGGTTACACATCTTTCCACCGCCCACTTCAGAATTTCATCTTTATATTATTGTGCACTTACCTTGTTATAGCTCAATATCTGCTTTAACTCTCCTTGCGATCCTTAGTGCCTTGTATCTAGTAAGCATCTCATATAGATTTGAAGACTGAAAGAACAAATGAATGAACCTGGATAGTATGAGCTAAAACCTCTTTTTTCCATTCCCTGTTTTCCCAAGTGACTTCAGAGATCAAAAAACAAAATATTCCCTGAACTTTATTTTGCACATGAGGGGACTGAGATTCGGAGAGGTTAAAGAATTTCTCTGAAGTCACATAGCACTCGAAAGGTCTGGGACTCTGCTCTCTCCAAGGTTGTGGCTCCCTGCTTCTCTATAGATTTGATCCCAGCTGCTTGCTGACTGTACGCAAAGGCTGCTGGTTTTCCTTGCTGGTAACAGAAAACTCTTGGCAATCGGATCAGCATACGTTGGGTTTGCAATTCATCTTTGCCCTTTAGATCTAGGCAGAATCTGAAGTACACCTCGATATCAGTTCCTCTGCACTTTCCTCTTCTTCCTTCTATGTTATGTCATCATAACATTGTCACCTCAACATTGTCATCACCTTTTTGCCTTTTTCATATGTCTAAAAAAATATCTCAATCAATAACATATTTTAGTTTACTAAATTTAATAGAATTCTTAGAGATTCCATATGCCTAAGATTTGAAATTCTGTGTTGAAATTTAAAAAATATTAGTGGAATATTATGTAGGAAATAGCTTTGTTCAGTTCCACAGAAGGAGTCCTCTGTTTTCATGGGAGAGTCCTTACACATATGCTGTGGTTGGTATAGTATGGTGAGTGGTACCTTTTTTACTGACTGACAGAATACATAGAGTATAAAGCCAAAATAACCCACAGCAGATGACTAAATGCATGTTAAACTTAGCTAAGAGTAAAAGGCACTTGTCATTTTAAAAGTTTCCTTTTGCTTCCTCTTTTTTTTTCCCCAGTGGTAGTGAAGGGGTGTGGTAGGATAATGTAGCTCGCCAAAGCTAACAAGAGGGAAAGGAAAAGCACAGCATACATGAAAGATGGTAGGGGGAAAAAAATCAAACAAAATTTGCATTGTCATACAAAGCTATAGAATCTTGACTGATGGCATTGAGAGAACTTTTAGAAACTCATCTCCACCCCTCATTTTATTAAGTTAGAAGTCGCAAAGTCCAGAGAGGCTATGAGTTATCTGGCATCATAGTTATTTCATGGAAGGGTGGAGAATTGAGGTCAGTTCATTCTTTAAGGTTCAGCTCACTTGTTGCCTTGTTATCTGTGATGCCTTTTGTGAGCCCCCCAGGTATGGCTCTGTACCCCTCCCCCAGTATTACCATAGCACCCTGTATACCCTTCACATCTCATGGTGTCGCGTGCCTCTCTCTCCTTGACAGCCCTCCCTGTCTTTCAGCTCTATGAGCTCCCACATGATGCCTCTCATGGCTCAAAGAGTATGAAGGCAAGGGGATTATTGACCTGCTCTCTGCTATGGTGGGAATTTACCTTCCTGTTTCTTAATACTGTCCTCTTTGCCAATCACCATGTATGAATTTCCCATATGACTCTTTGTTTCTCAGTAGTTTTGTCTTTATTGATTTCTAAACCCAATCTGCTTCAGTGACAAGCACTTTGCTCTCAGACCTGACACCCTTTTCTATACCTGTCACTTAGGAGCTGGTTGATCCAAGGCAGGCTGTTTATTCTTTTTGAGAATCAGTTTTCTCTCTTCCGTGAAATGGGTGTATAAACAGCTGCATGTCCAGGTCTTCAGTCAGACTCGATGAGTAAGAAGAAGAAAGTAGAAGAAAGAAGACCCCTCATAGGTGCCTGGCCTACTTTTGGGGTTATTTTTAATATTGATTTTTAAATGGAGTCTGCTGAACTGGTGAAGCAGTAGAATGGGCCAGTTGCTTCTTTAGGAACTTGATCAGTGATTTCAGTTGTTGCATTGTTACAATTGTTGCTGTTTTGCTTCTGATCTTAATATTTAAAAAAATGTTTTGCTCATTTTAGGTTATTTACAATTTCTTTTTGATACGATGAATTGCATTGATTAATGTTTAAATGTTGAACCAATAAATAAACCCCACTTGGTTGTGGTATAGAATTCTATTAATGCACTTTTAATTTATTTTCTAATTTCTATAAATCTTGCATCTATGTACATGATATTAATCATTTAGATATTGGTCATTAATTTTCTTTTCTTGTAATATCTTTATCTTATTTTTCGTAATAGCATAAAGCTAGCCTCGTAAAATTAATTAGGACATATTCCCTTTGTTTCTATTTTTTTGGAAGAGATTGCAAAGAATTAGTATAATTTCTTTCTTAAGTCTGTGTTAAAATTTACCAGTGAAGCCATCTAGATTTGATTTTTTTCTTCTCTTGGAAGGTTATTAATTATTGATTCAATGAAAAATTATATATAGTGTCATTCAGCTTATTTATTTCTCCTTATGTGAGTTTAGTAATTTGTACCTCTCAAGAATTCATGTTTCATCTAAATCATCAAATATGTGGACATAGCATTGTTCATAGTATTCTTTTATTCTTGTTTTAATATCTGTGGGATCAGGACCTCTTTCATATCTGAGACTGTAAATTTGTATTCTCTCTCTTTCTTTTATTCTTGGTTAACCTTATTAGGGGTGGGGTTTTCATGTTGGCTGTTGGTGCCATCTTAACCATAAGATTTGTTAGGCAGTTTGGATATGTTGTTTATTCAGTCTTCACAACAGCTTTATGGGTTCAACTATCCCTATTGATATTTTACAGATGAGGAAACAGAGGGCCAAGTCCTATTTTGAAAGCAGGAGGAACAATATGAAAAGTGATATAGGCACTGCTCTGTGCCTTAAGTAGTTCTTGATTACTTTTCTACCTAAGTCTCCCCTTCTTTAGGCTGCATAAGCTGTACAGTTTTCGACAAGGAGATCATCGGATGGAAACAAAACAAAATGGTTTAATTTTGGCAGAGTATTGTCTTTCAGTTCCACTGAAATTAAAATGACAGCAGTAACCTTAGTTGTATTACTTTTAAGTAATTTTTAATTAAGGGTTGATTCTGTGCACAGCCGGTTGCATCACAGGGATATGCTCTGCGTCTGTCCCGGTACTGCTTCTCAGGGAGAGTAAGTGGAGAGTCCCGTGTTCAGCAATGCCACACAGAGGGTGAAAGATATCTCTGTTCTCGTATTTCCTTCCTCGGTGAAATTGAAGGTACAGCACCCACTGAGAGAGCATTTTGCTGTCACTTGCTAAAGAGAGAAGCACAGGTAAGTATGTGAACCTTGTTTGACATTAATAAGCAACCAGGGCAATTCCAAGAAATGCACTAGGTAGTAAAGACACTTCCATAAAAGGTGGCTGACTGATGGCTTAGCCGAAACGCAATCCCTGGTAGTTTATGACAATTCTCTCTAATGGGAGTAGATATTGAATTTATTTCAAAAGTGCCTCAAGAGTCGTCCAAATGCTACCAAGACATTACTACTTTTTGCAAAGCACTCAGTGGAAGATCAAATACTTCAGGCCATAAAATAATGACGTGTGTATGCACACACATGTGTGTGTACGTTGAGGGCGGAGGGTTTTGTTCAGTGTGCTATTGACTTCATATAGACAGATTGATAGACTACATTTCATTACTTTGTGGAGATTGCAAGATCATTCCCAATGTAGAATTTGTTAATGAAAAGGAAAAGAGAGTGAGTTAAAGAAATTTATTTGATTTCAATAAGCAACTCATGGGTAATTCCCTTGACAATATTTTAAACAAATATGCTATTAAAGGCTTGCATCCCATTCTCTGCACAACTTCTTTCATTCCTCTTTTTAAATTAAGTTATAGAATAGCAAAACCCAATCACCCACTTTAAAATGCTCTCAGGCATTTTAACTACAAAGTCAGAACAATTTTGCTCCCTACTGCAGTGGGCTGCCTGCACAACATGAGGGAAGAGGATCTGCTCTTTTCAATAAACAGATGAGAGAATCAGGATGCGTTTTCACACTGTTTCTGCCATGGATGAACTCTGCAACCTCTGCAAATAACGTGCCCTTTTGATGTCTACGTCCTTATTTTTAAGTGGAAATTAAAATACCTGTCAAATTTACATCCCAGAGTTGACATGGTGGTAAAGTGAGAGAGTATATGTGAAAGTAGAGTTCCTTCTGATTCTGCTAGGCTCCCTGGCCCAGTGTGCCTTCGTTTGGCATATTTTGCAGGTAGGAATTTTGTTTCTAAAACTTTTGGAAATCCTATCTGGACAGAGAGGCAGGCAAATTGTTGACATGCCATTTAATTCTATGAATAACATGCTTTGTCTTAGTGTGCTGAGTTTCCTGCATTTCAGCACATAGAACTGAGAAATAAAATATGCTAATATGTATGAATGTGTGTGTATACACACACAGACCCACACACACACACACACACATACAGAGTCTTTGCAGAGGTGAGGTATGATTCAGTGACTCTTTGAAAACACTGAAAGCCCCAAACAATAGCCCTCTGACAAATATAGTTTGCTTAGAAGGGAAAGTGAAGAACAAATAATGAATACAATGAATGTCATTTGCACTTGGCCCACTCATGGCTAGCTGAAGATGTTTCAAGTTCTTTTTAAATTCCCAAAATGAGTGGGTTACAGTTAAGGGGTAAAGTGATCACTGATGATAAAACACAATGATCCTACTTGTCATATTAAGAACACTCTTAATCATATGGACAAATGATTCAGCACAATAGTGTTTTAGACCTTTGAATGATACTGTTTTTTCTAAATGTATTTTTTTCCTTACAAACTGTCAAGGACATGGTGACCTAATATTTTATTTTTTAAAATTGATATATTATTCACAATGATATAATTTACCCTTTTAAAGTATACAATTCAGTGGCTTTCAGTATATTCATAGAGTTGTGCAACTATCAACACTCATTTATTTTCATCATTTCCAAAGAAACTCCATACCCATTGACACTCTCATTTCCCCAAACTCTAGTCATTGGCAACCCTAATCCTTCTACTTCTATGGATTTGCCTATTCAGAAAATTTCATGTAAATGGGATAATACAATATATACACTTTTATATCTGGCTTTTTTTCATTTAGCATATTTTCCAGGTTCATTCATGGTAGCATATATCACTAAATCATTACCTCTTATGGCTCAATAATATTCTGCTCTATGGGTATAGCTCTTGTATTTATACATTCATGAGTTGATGGTCATATGGATTGTTTTTACTTTTTGGCTATTGTAAATCATGCTGCTATGAAAACTTATGTACAACTTTTTGAATTAACATTTAAAAAACTAATAGACTTTATTTTTTTTAGAGCAGTTTATTATTTACAGAAAAATTGAGCTGAAAGTGTAGAGAGTTCCTATATATTCCCTCTCCCCCTCCACTCACCCAATCAGTTTTCCTATTATTAACATCTTGCTTTGGTGTGGTACATTGGTTACAACTGATGAACGAATATTGACACATTATTATTAACAATAGTCCATATTTTCATTAGAGGTCATTCATTTTGTTGTATACTCTATGGGTTTTGCTAAATGCATATTACCATGCATCCGTGTTTACAATATTATATAGAATAATAGTTTTACTAACTTAAAAATGCCCTGTTCTCCATCTCCCTTCCTCCTTGCCTTCCCCTTCTTTCTTTCCTTCTCTTCCTCTGAATCCCTGACAACCACTAATCTTTTTGTTGTCTCCATGATTTTGTTGTCTGCATGGTTTTGCTGTCTCCATGGTTTTGCCTACTACAGAACATCATATGGTTGGAATCCTACAGTCTATATAGCATTTTCAGACTGGCTTCTTTAACTTAAAAATATACATTTAAGGTCCCTCTATGTCTTTCCAGGGTTTAATAGCTCATTTCCTTTTATCTATGAATAATATTTTATTGTATAGATATACTACAGTTTGTTTATCCATTCAACTATTGGAGAACATCTTGTTTACCTTCAATTTTTGGCAATTATCAATAAAGCTTCTTTAAACATTCATGTGCAGGTTTTTGCATAAACATAGGTTCCCCATTCATTTGGATAAATGCCTAGAAATGTGATTGTTGGATGATATGGTAAGATTAGGTTTATCCCTGTAAGAAATTGCCAAATGTCATGTAGTTGGAATCATACTGCAACTTCAGTTCCAGTCTTTCAGTTCCAGTCTTAGTCTTATCCTGTGAAGGGTCTCTGGAGTGTAGGTCCTGTCTCATTGTTCATACCTCCTTGAGACAAGGGAAGTCCTTGTTATGGGTGGAATTATGTCACCCTAAATAGTCACGTGTTGAAGTCTTCTACTCTTAGGAACTCAGAATATGATTACATTTGGAGATAGTGTCTTTAAAGAGATTTTTAAGTTAAAATGAGGTCATATGGGTGGGCCCTAATCCGATATGACTGGTGTACTTATAGAAAGAGATTAGGGCACAGACACACACAGAGGAAAAAACATGTGGATATACAGGGAGGAGACAAGCCAAGGAGGTGGGCTTGTAAATCATCCATAATGAAATGGGCAAAAGTGTTGAGAGTCTTTAAAAAAATTCACTGAAGCCAAACAAAGCCTCTCACAACACCACCAGTTGGTACACTGATACAGGTCAGTTCCTAGAACACTCACCAGGAAGCAGAAGGCCTCCATAAGATAATTCCAGGGGTTTTTGGGTCTCCCCTTGGAAAATATTTTTTTCCAAATATTAAGAGGTTTTATTGACTTGGTGAGTCCTGCCAGTTTCAGGGTAGCATTCTCTCCTTAAGTAACCATTTTAAAACCTCCTAGATCAGCCCCTCCTTTTCCCCATCACAGTTAACAACTATGCCTCATGTCATGCATTGGAGACCTTGTCAGAATAAAAGGAGAAATGAGTTCCCAATCCAATACTGAACTCTAATTTAAGAGAATTTTCTTCTTAAAAAATCTCATGAGACCTTGACACTTCCTATACACAGGGAAAAGATCGAGGTGGATCTATTGCTCTTGACATTTGGCCTAGATAAGCTGACTATAACATTTATTTAAAATCTACCTATCAAGGGAAAATGTAAAGGTAAAGGAAATCCAATGTGTTTTCTGGTGGTCCTATTTAAGTGACAAATGAATATGAAGGACGTTTGTTGGCTATAATGGTGCCTACACCTGGAGAAGGATGAAAAAATTTACCAACTGAAGGATATTTCATTCCATACCATCATCATGTATGCAGAGATTCTAGTTACAGTCTGTGTTTATAACACACACTAGTGAGTTAGAGTTAGTAACCTAAGTAGAAGTCAAAATTTATCGAGTCAGTGATATAAAAATGTGCTCAGTTAATAAAAGGATTAGACATCAAAGACATAGAGGCTGTCATTGGTGGAGTGTTGAAATGGAGGAGGTGGTTGACTAAGGACAGTAGTAGCTGGCAACCATGGTGCTGATGTCTCAGTGACATACAAATTTGTTCTCAGGGTAGGTGGGCAATCAGGAACACAGAAGTGAGAGACCCAGAGAAAGAGAAAATAGCCAACCATTACATTTTCTCTTTAGATTTTCTATTTGATATAAAAATTCTCATGGAATGTCACATGTATATGGCAGGACACTCAGAGTTCTAAACAAACATAGTCTTCAGAATGGTCATATGCAGAAAGTTGTTTTCTGTGTTAGGATAGGTTAGGCTATACTGCAGTAACAAACAAATCCTTAAACATCTTTAGGTTAACAGTAAAAAATCATTTGTCACCTACATGATAATATAGTGTGGGTCAGGGGCTACTCAGTAGACCTCAGGGAGCTAGAATGTTTCTGTACTGAGGCTGAGTTACACAGACTCCAGTGTAACCAATAAAAGAAAAGAAAGCCTGAGGGAAAATGAAGCATGTTTTATAATGATATCCCTCTCTTCTAGCTATATATCTTGGACCAGAACACAGTAAGGTGGCCCAGCCTAACTATACTAGTGGCTGGTAGTCTGCCCATGTGCTCTGGAAAAGACGAGGAGTCATTATCTCTGCCTCAGTTTTTAAGAGTATAAGGAAAAAAGCTGCTGTTGGCATGTGGCACATGTAGGGAAGTCTCTGGAAAGAGTTAATTACCAAAATGAAGAAAAACCTTAATGATGATGGGAGGCAGAGTAAACTGATGGTTCAGCTTTCAGAAATATATTAAACTAGATGCTCTTAACACAGTTATGAACTACTTGAACTAATAAACATCTCAGACCTCAAATAGAGAAGAAAACAGAGAAAGAAGAATACTTTGAGCATGCATTATTAGAATTTCCATATTAACAGCTATTGCATTTTGGCCATAGGATTTCCATCAACAATTGTTACCAACTTTAAACTCTCTGGGCTGAGGTTTAGCTTCTGTATGAGTATTAAACACAGTCTCTAAGGTCATGTCCACTTCTGTCATACTACAATAACATAGTTTTCTCTCTCTCAAATTATTTATTTTACACTTGGTGGTAGATTTGATATAAACTCTGTAACTCACAAAAGAAGTTTTATTTGAGAAGAAAATTGTTGAGGGTAGAAACAAAAGACTATTTTCCAATCTCTTGAGTCTTATTCACCAATATTGGAATTTTAAAGTTTCTATTTGCCATCTGTTATTTTCTTTATTCCAATGATCACACATACATATATTTTTTTCTCTTAATGCAATACTAATTTTCTTTCTGCAATACTGTTACTTTCTTGGACATAGAGGTTGTAAAAAACAATAAGAGGAGGAGGGGAGGATTTTTCATAAGTATGAATCAAAGGATATTTTTCCATGAAATGTAACAGAGAATTTTCACCCAAAGCTTAGCCTATTTAGTGGATATGATGTTTAGAATGTGAGTGTTCTCCATTTCCATTTTTAGTTCTCTGAACAGACATACATGGTGGTTTTAGAATCTGAACCCATATTTTATTCTTTGACCCTAAAATAAGTTACTTGCCTCTCCATAAAGTAGTTTCCTCATCTATAGTAGCAACCCAATAGGATAGTTTTAAAGAAGGTCAAAGAAGGAAGTGCTTGACAGGTTTTTATCCTAGTGACAGTGCTAAACAAAGGTTAGATATTATGAGGATGATAAATACTATCACTTTATTCAATTATCAATTAATTACAAAATGATAGTTTACTTAATCTTATTATTTCTCAAACCCACAGAAACATCCCCATTTTGATGGAGAATATGCCAAATTCTTTCATTACTGCATCAAAATTAGCCTAAACTTTCAAGGTTGGGGGTGGGGACTCTTCATTTTTCTGGTTTTACCCAGAGTGAGTATTAAGGAATTGATTATCATTCTTTTGCCAGGTCTAGTTAGAATCATATCTCAATTTAATTGTGTTTTGTGGATAATCCTCTATCACATATCATACCAGGCACGTAATAAGTACTTAATAACTATATGTTAAATAAACAGGTATATTTATGCAATGAAATTACAAGCTTCATTTAGAAAGAAGGAACTTCCTTTTGAAATTATTTTCCCAGGGTATACACTCCTATTACTTGAACATTCATTTTGTAAATTTAGATATTTAGCATTTTTCTAACAAAGCTCATTCATCTAGGAAACTGACCAATCCACTTTCTTTGTAAACACTACAAGAGAAGCCTCATTAAAAAAAATAAATAAAAAGTTAAGATGACTGACTTCAGGTAAGCAGAGAAACCAAGCTTCTGGTCGCCTCAGGTACCCCTTGCTTGGTAGATGAGTGTTTTTTGTTCTCTCCATAACATTTTCCCTCTGTGCCTGTGTCTAAATTTCCCCTGTTTAATAAGGAAACTGTCATACTGGATTAGAGCCTACTTTAATAACTTCATTTTAACTTGATTACGTCTGTAAAGATTCTATTTCCAAATAAGGCCACATTCTGAGGTAAATATTTCAATGTATCTTTTCTTAGGGAAATATTCACCATTAAATCAAAGCGTAAATTTTATGGATGCTTAATAGATTAGGAGCAGTTCAATTCATATGAAAATAATTTGGGAAGTATAAAGGATTTTCACACATGCAGGGTGTTACCATTATCACTGTTGTTATTAGAAGCAGTACTCATTCAAGTGAACTTGAACACTGAATAGGCAATATACTACTTTAATTTAAATAAAATGCACTCAGTAAATGAATCCTTAGTCTGTAGGCTACTATTAAATCTTTGTCTGAGTTTTTCTGCTGAAGAAAACTTTTAAAATTCTGTTTTCAATAAAGAATAATCAATCCTGAAAACGGGGCTCACTTAAGAGTTAATGAAAACTAAATGGAATGAGCTCATTTTGCTACTGTTAAGTTAGGGCATACCTACATATGGTATTCCAACCCCCACTGTAAATTATTGTAATACGTTCCCTATCTTTATAAAGAGATGACCGTTCCCATATAAACCTCAGAAATCAGAAAAACCACACAAATGAATACGTTAATCTTATTTTGCTATGCTAGTTTCAAATAGAACCTTGAAAAGCCTCAAAGAGCAGAATTCTTGATTCTCATGGTGAACACAGGTATTACAGCTGCTAACATGTTTTTCTCTAATGAAATCAAAGTGGGGCAGGGGAAAAGTCTGCAAATGGGGATAATGTTCCCAGTAGTGTCTGACTTAAAACTTTAGAAAAACACTAAAGCTTTTAGAAAAGAAAAAAATAGGAGACATTAGAGCATACTTTTGACAATCCCACGGCTGGCTATATCGCAACAACTCAGTTGTCACTTGGGACAAGACATTGATAGGTAATAATAAGACAAGATCTCAGGAAACCCCATTAGAAAGCCCCTTATATGCCTGGTTTGAGCTAACCCACAGGGTTGAGACTTTGGTTCAGAAAATTGCTGAGTGGATACTTTGCAGTTAATGTTTCACACTCTTTTACAGTGTATTACTTGAACAGTACTTGAAGTGTATAGGGCAGAGGCAATGGTCTTTAAACAGATCTATCTTGGCTCTCATTTCCAGTGTCCCTGATGCTAGAATTATTAACAAAATGGCGGCTGTGTGGAATCAGGTAGCGGTAAAGTTGATGTAGCTTATATCGCTACTATTCAAGAGTATATTAAAGCAATCTTTTCATGTGGTAACTCTGAAATTTAGTAGTGCTTCTTTTTTCCTTTCCCCAACAATAAGTGTAACTTGGCTTACAGATAGGTAAAAAAGCAACAATCCATTTTCTTGTCCCAACACTCTAGTCAGAACCAGAAGTATGATGTTATAATATTAATTTTGTGTTGTTATTATTTAAAGTGAACCCTTTAGAACTGTATTTTGGAAAGGATGGGAAAAGTTACATGTGGGTGGTCCTCGAGTCTTTGCATGGCTTTCTTTTTTTGGTATCCTTTCTGCAATAGCTGAGAGATTTTAAAAGATAATAGGAAATTAAATAGAAATATCATCTAATAAGCATGATGTGTGCTGTCATGGTTAATTCAAACATAATGAACAACGACGGAATAATAATGGTTGCATCCAGAGGTCTGCCATATGTTCATTCTGGATGATTGTTGCGGATGCTTCCTTAAATATGGGTGCCATGAGCTAGCCAACAGCACTCCAAATAATCAGATTTTGTGCTGCTCTCAGACTCTCAATGGGATTTTAGCTTTTTCAGTTAGTTGAATCATAAAAGTGAAATCAGATTCTAAAGGGTTTTATAGATGTGTGTGCAATGGCAGAAGGAGGCGGGAGATAGGAGAGAAGGAAGGGAAGACAAAGAGGGAAGAGAATGAAACCTTAATGCTATTTTTCCCTAGACCACAAGAAGCATCATCTGAATTAGAAACAGTCTGTTTACCAATTTTCCTTCCCCCATCTGAAGATTAATTAACTTCTGCTCTATATAAAGCTGGCACACTAATGGAACACAGTACACTTAAGTGGACATTTTTCTCTATATAACATTCTAATGTCTAATTAAAGTCCAAATTACAATGTATTCTGATATGTAAGTAAAGCCAAAGTGATCCTTGTATTGGACTGTGTAAAATTAGTCACTGTATTTAGCTCATTCATTGGCTAGATAATGTTTAGCCCGAATGAGCTGATGGACTGCAGAATTTGTTCTGATTTGCTCCAAAGGACCAGGTGTCTCACTTGGGAAGAGGTTCAGGGGAAAGCCCTCTTTGAAGTAGAAGGGAAATTAGATTGTATAGAATGAAGTGTTAACTTTTTTTACTTATGGTCTTGAGCAAGGCCCTGAAGCTCTGAGACTTTTTACTCATTGAAATGGTGAGAAGCATATGAGAATATGTAAGTTAAATCACTTTTGAACTATTAACTAGACCTGATAATGAATGATGTGTGGTCCAGCAACAGCAGCATCGCCTGGGAGCTTGTAAAAAATGCAGAATTTCAGGCCCCCTCCCAGATCTACTGAATAGGAATCTGCATTTCCACAAGATCCCCAGGTGATTTATGTCCACATTAGAATTTCAGAAATACTTTGCTAGGTATATATTAATTTTGAGTGTGTGATAAAGACCTTACTCAAAAATGAAACTTTGAAAAACCTAAACTATTTGTTGGACATAATCTAATCTTTTGAGAGATTACTTACAAACAAACAATCCCCCTGCAAAAGAAAAATTCTGAACGAGAAGCAAATATTTTTAAAAAATCCAGAAACAATACCCTCATGCCTCCCTAGGCACGTCCTAGGGTACATAAACAGTAAGTTCAAACAATCCACCTTTTATTTTAACCTTTCTACAGCATGAACATCATTGATTAGTATGATGTCTATGAAAGTGCACAATGATCTAAAGGTTTATTGTTAGCATTTTAATGGTGAAGAAGGAAAGGCATTTATAGATTCATAAAAGATTTTCATCCACAAGTGTTGAAATATACTCTTTCATTATACTCAATAACCTGAAGATTTAAACCTTAAGCCTTGCAAATTCTGGTAATTCATGCCTTTGATTGCACTTTCTTTTTGTAGTAACAGCAGCAGCAGCAGCACTATTTGATAAGAGTACTGTATGCTTGCAGTGTCATGGAAAATTTCAAATCCAAACAGAAATAGATGCTGAAATTTCCATTCTTTTTCCCAATGAGACTTCATTGATTCAGGGGAAAGAAAAGAAAATGGGAGGAAATATGCTTTGATTAATTTGCTTAATCATGAGGAGTTTGGGGAAAATATAACCTGTTTACTTCTTACATCACTTTGATAACTACTCCCTATGGACTAAAACTCTCTATCTTAGCAAATTTCAGGATGTACAGTGAACGTGTAGCAATAACACACAATCTGAAATAAATAAGGTTTGAAAGTAGCCTGGTTAACAAAAAAAGTAGTGAAGGCGATCATTTTTAATCATTGACTTAGCTAAACAGTTTTTAATTACAGGACTAAAATCCATGTGAATAAAAATAAAAAAAATACTCAAGTGTGATTTGCATTCTGTATCTATAAAAGAAAAAGTGAATTCATACTTAGCAGCCATCAAGTTTATTTCTCTATGGGAGAAAAAGCACACACCCAAAATCTTTTGAGATTGAAAAGAACTGGTTTAATCAAAACTGCAATATGACTAACAATTCCTGAATCCTTCCAGAGTTTTGACTACCATATGTATGAACTTTCTATACATGGAATAGACAGTTCCCTCCCTCTGTCTTTCCCAAACACTCTGCTGTCCCTCAAGGCCGTTAGGAATCTCTTTAGATCCCAGTAATGGAACAGTGACTGAGACAGAAGGACACTTAGTTATCTTGGAAAACACTAGAAATTCAAAGGTGGGCAGTTTGGTTAGTGCAGCGGCTCAAGGATGCCATCAAAGACCAGGGCTCTTTTTAACTCCCTATTCCTGCTCTTGGCATATTGGTGATGTCGTCTTTTATTAGTCATGAAATGACTATCCCAGTTCTGAGCATCATACCTTTGCAGTAGGATCCTTAGCACAAAAAGAGGTAGCAGGTGGCAAAAAGAGCCTACCTCTCCATCTCTACTTTTATCAGAGAGAAACATCTATTTAAAGAAATCTTATCCCTTTTTATTTATTCATTTGTTTATTATTTATTATTGAATTTATTGAGGGTGACATTGGTTCATATAATTATGTAGGTTTCAGGTGTGCAATTCTATAATATAAATGATGTTGGAAAATCTGTACCAGTAGCTGCCCAATAAACAATTCAACATTTCTCATTGTCCCCCTGGTGGTCATTGGTACTCTTGGCTTTAAGGATGGCAGTAGAGTATCTGGCTTCTTGAGTTTCATTAGTGAAAGGCAGGCAAGGGAGAAGGGGTTTGGGAAGGGTCGATGGGTGGTTCGCTGACAGTGCTGCTGGACCATGGGCCACAGTTTGAGTAATAAAATTCTACATCGTGTCTGGTCTATTATGTATTGGAAGGAAGGTGGGGAAATTATATCTTTATGTAATTATATCTATCCTTAATCTTATCCTTTAATTTCTTTCTCCTGTCATTCTCTGGGTACAGTTCATTTAGTTCTTTTTCTCTTTTATTTTTTCACTTGTCCCCCGAGGCACTATTAATGCTATAATATACGTAAAGTGTTTAGCACAAACGTACTAGTGGCAAACCCATTTGACCTTCCCTTCTCTTTTCCTACCCTTGCTTATTTAACTGATAGAACACTGTCTTCTTCCCTCTCCTCTTTTATATCTCTTTTAAAATTACATTTATGAATGAGAAATATAAATATTACCTAAAATGATAAATGTAAGTTTAGTGGCAGTAATATTTATATATCAAAGAAATATCAAACCCTATGTTGTGATTTAAAAACAAATTGTAATACAGAATGATTTTTAGCCACCTCTAATGTTGATGGAAAGGCTGACTATATTCAACAAGTTGTCACAGAATTCTGTATTCAGATAAACACCTCCTTCTCTAATTGAACTTGTTATTTCTTAACAACAGCACTCACAGGAAATAAAGCACTATTTCTCAGGTGATGTTATTGTTTTCCTGTTTTGTTTAATTGTAATACAAATGTACAGTAGAATTATTTACAACTATGTTGCATTGTCAATTTGCAGGATTTCAGTTACACTGAAGGCTAAACTGACTTTTATGAATTCAACTAGAAATCATTTGTACTCATGATTTTATTGGAAACCAAATTTTGGCCTCTAGTCAATCAGCTTAATATACACTTTTAGGTATGCAAACATTTTATGCATCAAAGACAATTTGTATTCTACAAATAGTACTGTCAGAGGGAGCTTCTTGGGTGATAGGAATGTCATATACCTGCATTGTCCCATGTGGCAGCACTAACCATAGATGGCTACAGAGCTCTTGAAACATGGCTAGTCCAACTAAGCAACTGATTTTTAAGTTTCATTTAATTTTAATTAATGTAAATTTAACTAGCCATTTGTGACTAGCAACTACCATATGGGACAAACACCTCTAGAGGCGCTGAAAAGCTTTTGGGTTTGTGGGTTTCTATCACCATGTTCCTAATTGAATGATTGCTTCTGGCGGTTGCTCCCTCCTTGTGTGCACATACTGTCTGAGAGGCCACTTAATTGTTTGGAAATGGAATTGTATAATATAAATGGGGCTAAACTATCTCCTTTTAGTTGTACATATATATTTATAGTAAGGAAATTCATAATGGATATTTTGGGTACAAGAGGACACAATATTGATTAAAATTTCCTGACAGGGAAAAGCAAAGGAATAGAGGATTGTAATAATTATTTGAATAGTAATTCTCTTTTTTGTGTTGAGGACATAATTGAACTTTATAGTTTTATGTCCATCTGAGTGAAAATTATTCCCATTGTGCTAATACAGTCATCATTTAATTATTCATGGCCATGACATGGATTAGTGGCATTGCTTTTCATTACTGTCATTAATTCACTCACTTATTATGCCTACTACACCAACTTTCAAAAGGAATTGGAGATGATTCATTTATATCATCACTTTGCTTATCAAGTATTTGAATATTTATAAAGATTGAATATGGCTTCTTACACAGTAAAAATGCTCAGCTGTAAAGGACCTCATGGTACTTACATGTTACACACACCTGTCCTCATCTAATTTTTCTTATCTTTAGTTTCCATTTGGTCATATTTTTTTAATTGCTTGCATTAAAAAAATTGCATATAGCTTTAAAATCTACCTGAAACTCTTGTTTAATAAGGAAAGATAAAAATCCAAAATTAAAAGGAAATAATTGTATTAAAAATACTTATTAAAATTCCCTCAAGGGGCTAGAAATCTATATGTTTATAATCTTCTGAAAGGAGTTTTAGAAATATGTATCCAAAATAATTTAAAATGTACATACTTTTGACCTAGCTATTCTAATTCTAGGTATTTTTCTTAAGAAAACAATGAAATAATTTAGAAAGATATAGATGAAAGCATGTGGATTATATTTTTATTTATAATAATTATGTATAAAAATTTGAAAATAACATAAACGTTCACCAGTCACATATTGGATAGGTCAATTATATAAGCAAATTTGAACATTGTGTATCATTAAAATGATGACATAAATCTATACTTATTGACACTGAAAGATTCTGATATTATAGTAATAAAAAAGTAGGTTACAAAAGAGTATTTGAAGAAAAATTTTGTTTGGTTCAAAATAGAGTTTATACTCTATTTATTTACAGGATAAATATACAGTATAAATATATTTATTTTAATCGTGCTATTAAATAGATGCTATTTTAATCGTGGGTATACCTTGTGGTGGGATTAAGCATGATTTCAAATTTATTTTTTCCTTTAAGTGTTAACCATGTTTATCTACAAGGCTGATCTTCAGCTGCTATGTTTTCTTAAAGCCATGCCGGTGGTTAAAATATGGAAATACTTCCCTATTGTTTGAAAAGTAATTAATATTCAGAGCCCCCTTAATAAGTGTGACCCTGTCTCTGGCCATCTAGATGCCTCCTCCCAAACCTCCAGTATCTCCCATGAATAAAGAACTGAAGTAATTATATGCCATGGGACCTCCCAGATTTTAGCCAACGTCTGCTGACAACTTGGCCCCCAATAAACATTGGCTGGTAAATGTTGAAAAATTATCCTCATCTATGTATAACTCTCATATCACCAAAATAAACCTATTTTTATTTTGAAACAAAAACAAACACAACATAGTTCATCAGTTGTAACAGAAAGATATGTTGCAACCTAAAGAAATTCTTTTCTTCCCTCTGTATACCTACCTAGTATACATTTGTCCATAAACAACTGAGAAAACAGAAGATTAAAATGAAATCTTAGCTTCTTGTTAGTGTATTTACATGAAAAGATGAGGTAATGGACATTTATTAAAGGCTAGAGATCAATCAGAATAAGACAGGCCTGAGTTTTCCTACCATCTCCGTAGTAGGCCTTTACAGAGCAGAGACTTAACAGCATTTTTAGAACTGGTTGGAAATACCAAAATATGATCAACATGTATATTTAAATATAGTTACAATAGCAATTCCCTTCTTTAGATCACACACCTGTCAAAGTAATGTCTGGGGAAAAAGCAAAAACAGGGAACAAGCAAAAACTATGAAGAAGCACAAGAGGCTTGTGGACAGGCTAATGTGGGTTCAAAGTCAAGATACTATTCTAAGGAGACCACTCAACTGCTCCCTGTGGACCTCTCTTTTTAGGGTTCTAATAAACTTGGTTCTGGTTTTTGTCACTAGCAGCAGATTTGAGGTAGGCAGGGTTTATAGACAGCCAGGAAGATCATGCTTGGCCACGCCAAATAGTTTGAGCTGACACCTGTTTACATAGGCAGGGCCTGTGTCCCACCATCTATCTATTTGGAATATGACAATCTCCCATTTGGAAGTTTTCAAACAGAAATTGGGAAAAGAAAGCACACAATCCATTGACTTGTATATAACATTTTATTTTTCCTTTAGATTATGGCTGTGTGTGTATATATGTGTGTACATTGTATTAGAGCACCAAGAAGTCACTTCTAATGAGAAAACAGGGATTAATTAGATGAAAAAGCTATTAATTTTTGATGCAGTAAGTTTGGGGACCATACGTTGAAAACCACTGGATTGGTGATCTTTATCTAAAGAATCTACTAGCCTTAATATTGAATGCTGTGGTTTTCTAGGTATGAATCAGAAACTATGTGGTGAGCCCAATGACCTGTGTTTTAACAAGTTCTCCCTTAAGTCATGAATGTACTATTATTATCTTTCTTTAAAACTGAGATATAATTGACATATAACATTATATTAGTTCCAAGTGTACAACATAATGATGCAATATTCGTATATATTTCAAAATGATCACGGCAGTAAGTCTAGCTGACATCTGTCACTATACACAGTTACAGTTTTTCTTGTGATGAAAACCTTAAAATTTACTCTTAGAAACTTGCAAATACCCAGTATACTATTATTAACTATAGCTGCCATGTACATTACACCACTGAGACTTATTTATTTTATAACTGGAAGTTTGTACCTTTTGACTACTTTTACCCCATACCCACTGCTCGTAACCACCAGTCTGTTCTCCGTATCTATGAACTCTTTTTTTAAGATTCCATATGTAAGTGAGATCATATAGTATTTATATTTCTCTGATTTATTTCACTCAGCATAATACCCTGAAGATCCATCCATGTTGTTGCAAATGGCAACATTTCCTTCTTTTTTTATGGTTGAACATAACCATTATGTTCACATTATGTACACATAACACCTTTTTGCCTTAATGTTTTAGTTTTCTTCAGATAAATACCTAGGAGTGGAATCTCTGGATCACATGGTATTTTTATTTTTAATTTTTTGAGGAATCTCCATAGTGTTTCCCATAATGGCTTCACTAATTTATATTCTTACCAACACTGCTCAGCCTTCGCATTTTTCCATACCCTTGATAACACTTACTAGTTCTTATCTTTTGATGATAGCCATTCTTACAGGTATGAGGTGACACCTCATTGTGGTTTTGATTTGCATTTCCCTGATGATTAGTGATGTTTAGCAGCTTTCCATGAACCTGTTGGCTGCCTGTATGTCCTCTGTGGAAAAATGTCTGTTCAGAGCCTCTGCCCATTTTTATGACTGTACTATTATATATGAGTTCTAGATAAAGATCTTATATAATTGAAATGGGTTAACTTTAGAGAAAATTCCTTCCAAATGAATAAAATAGTTTTAAAAGGTATTGTGTTGCTTACATTGGAAGTAACAGGACTTGTCCCAAACTGGACATCTTTTAGCTCACCTAACCAGAAGTCCAGTGGGTTGATAGACTCATGTAAAACCTGCAGTTCAACAATACCATCAAAGAAAGAGAACTTGCCATTTTAATGTTGGTTTCCATTGTTGTTCCAAGAGGGCCACCAGTGGCTCTTTAGTGTACTTATTTACTCCCTTTTTTTCTAACAAGAAGAGGAGAAAGAAAAGCACTCTTTCCCAAACATGGCACATAACATTTTTCTTCAGTGAAATTTACCCTCCTGCATCACGTTCCCATGCCTAGAATGTAACCAGCAGAATGCCTGAGCTGACTGGCCAGGACTGATCAAGATCAACCCTGTGTCCGAGGATCGGTCTCTATTGTCTGAATGACATGGGGGGATTGATGGATACCTGGAAAAATTGAGCTTCACGTTGTGGAAAAATGAGTGGGGTTGATGTTGGGTAGGCAAATAGACTGTGCGCTTCCCGTACTTACAGATTTGGTTGTTTAGCTATTTTGCTCTGGTGGAAGCAATTATTCCTTTATAATGGAAACACACAATTTAAAACAAAAATACCACTGTATAAAAGTGACTGGATAGCATACTGTAAGATTAACATTTCTACTTTTTTTTACAATGGATATTGCGAGCTGAAATGTGTTTATTTGACTATTACAGCTTCACTACTGTAAGCTTAGGATCCTGATGGCAGTAGGGACACACACACACACACACACACACACACACACACACACATACATAAACATGCAGTCAAAGTTGATCTCAAGACAAGCATTTGTATGCAAGTAGCATGCTTATGAAATGCAGGGAACGCTGATTACAGCAAAGAAAAGGTAGGCAATGTATGTTATTAAGCAAGTCACCATTCTAGGCCTTCGGAGCAGGTAAACTCTGGGAAATCACATGAAACATGCCCCTCAGAATTGTCCCACCTGAATGAGGGATCTGGGGAATTTATATACAAACTCCCATCATTTATTTGATGAGGGCTTTCCCCAACAAGTGTTAATTCTCTGGCACTTCCGGTTTACTGTGTACACTGGTAGACGGACTGTCTGAGGTTCTGGGAGAAAGAGCTTGAAAAAGCCCAGAGAAACAGATTCTGGTGGTTTGAAATCATAAGAGTACATGATATGATAGGATCTGAGGGGTACGGTTGGGCTCTGACAGGTCTGTTTACATACTCTATATATTCATACTATATGTATACATATATGTGTATGTGAAATTAAATATCCGTGTGTATGATGGTTGCTATTATAATCCCCATTTTACAAATGAAGAAACTGAGGTACAAAGAAGTTAAGACACTTGCCCAAGATTGTGCAGCTAATAACTGGCACAAAGGGAATTTAACCATAAGTCCATGATACTTGGGCCTCATTTCTTAACTATGTTATTGGAATCCACCCCTCCCCCAAGCCCCACCACGGTTACACTGTTTTGTGGCATTAGATTATTGTAAAAGGTCTTGTTACCACTGTTTTCACTTTTCTGTATGTCATACTAGGCTTTGGGCCAAATGTCATATTGCCCTTCAGAACAGGGCACCTTGTACAGAATTCAGGCCTTTTGTGGCCCCATGTTTACATTGAATTAGAATTTTCATTAATTAATAACCTTTAAAGGACAGCATCTCTTTGAGCTAATGCAACCAGGAAATTAATTTCAAATGCTTGCAGCTCTGTGTCACAGAGGCCAGAGGGTCCTAGCAAAGGTTAGGAGATGGAAGCGGTGACTCTCAGCATGACTTTTCTTGCACAGCAAACATGTAAAGATTTAGAGACCCAGTCAAGCACATACTGTTTATTTCTGCTTTAATATATATTCTTCTATGAACAAGCCAGCCGCCTGGGAGCATCTGCCTTATTGTGCTGTTGTACATTTTTTATTTGTCACTTCCATATTGCCTTTGGTATTGTTGTCTAATACACTTCATTATCTTAAAGTGTATTATTTCCTGAGTTTGACAGTGCATTTGGCATTGTACAATATGTGAGAAGAGAAATCTGGATTTTGAGTGCTGGCAGTTGTCATCTGTCAGCTCTGCTCTGCTGTGCTGAGAGCCTACGTGTATGAGGCACATAGGGAGAGGGTGCATGGGTGAGTCCAGGAGTGGAAGGCAAGGAAGCCTACCTGTGCCTCGGTAGCATCTTTACCAATGTTGTCTCTCTGAACACCACAGAACTCTTGGATGTGAAGGGATCCTTCTCCTCCTCCTCGTACTTATCATGATTATTTCTACAGTGTAGAGGGAGTCATGAAAAGGCAGAGCTCTACATTCAGACTGCTTGTCTTCAGATCTTAACTTCTTCACATATATATTTATTTTGCTTTTATATTAAGGCACATGAGCTGGAGCTGGCTTGTATCAGCTTGTAAGAGCTGATTTTGTATATCTGTTCCAAGTTCACAATCAGTGATGTTGTGTTGGTAGCTCAAAATTGGGCATGTCTGGAATATGTACACAATGGAAATTGGCAGATTCTACAAACCAGGAATTTTTTCTTCTCCTCTCCTCTCCTCCTCCCTGTCACCCCTGCTCCCGGCCAACCTCCTTCTCCTCTCTCTTCCCCTTTCCTTCCCATTCCTTATTTTTTTTGAAAGCCAGCTTACCAGAACACTACAGGATATATTATACATTACATTAAAATGCAGAAGGCACACTCATCTTAAAGTAAATATACAATTTGATGATTTTTTGCTTTTTTATATACCACGATGCGGGTCAAGATATAGAGTATTACTCCAAAAAACATTCCATGTGCCCCTTTCTGTCAAAACCGTTTCCACATGATAAAATTGCCCTTTTGACTTCTCTAATTATCAGTTAGTTTAGTCTTTTCTTAAAATTTATATAAGGATTCATCATCATGTCCTCTTTTGAATCTGACTTCTTTTGTTCAAGAATGTGTCTATAAGAGTCATGCATGTTTCTATATGTACCTGTGCCTTACTCATTTTAAGAAATATAGATTTGTATTGTTCAATGTTATTTGGTAGTCTGTAGTCACATATGGTTATTATGGCTAGTACAACTAAATAACCGAACTTAAAATTGAATTGATAAGGATGGTAAGAAAGAATGTTTCCTAGCTTCTGGAGGTTGTTGGCAATCCTTGACATTCCTTGATTTGTAGACATATCACTATTTTATTTTCCATTTTTAGAATTTGTTTCTTTTTCACAGATTCCAGTTCTTCAGTAATTTTTTAAGATTTTATTGATTTATTTTTAGGCAGAAGAGAAGGGAGGGAGAAAGAGAGGGAGAGAAACATCCATGTGGGATTGCCTCTTGTGTGTCCCCAACTGGAGGCCTGGCCGACAACCTAGTCATGTGCCCTGACTGGGAATCAAACCGGTGACCCTTTGGTTCACAGGCCAGCACTCAATCAACTGAGCTACACCAGCTAGGGTTCTTTAGTAAAATTTTTGACCTTAGCATTGATTTTCTCAATACATTGAGAGATATCGCATCATATCTATCTATATCTTCTAGTGTTCATATCTGACTCTGTTGCCTTTTTTCCCTGGTCTTACTATTTTAATACTTACTAATGGTTTATTAAATATTTAGCACATGTGTAAAATGCTATGGAGGCTCACAATGATATCATCCTTCTCCTGAGATGATACTTTGATATGGGCAGAAGGAAATCCCCTCTGCTGGTGACTCACTCAAAGCTGGAGTTTTCATATGATGCAGTCTACTGTTCTATCCCTCTTACCTTCTCTCCCTTCTGTCCCTTCCACCTGAGACCCTGAGACTATTTGTAGGGCCTATTTGGGGGCAATTTTTAAAGCCCATTTTATCTTCCTAGCACCATATACCTGTTAGTAAAACTCCTCTGTGCCTTCAGCTCTTTTCTTCCTTTCTACTTGGATTCTTAGTATTTTCAAGAGTCCAGCACAAATTAAGAATCAGTAAATATCTCAAGAGCAAAACCTGTGCTGAGTGTTGAGACCAGTTCTCTTTAGACACCTGGCCTCTCAACTTCTTTTAATTTGGTAGCTCCAAATGCCGTTTAGTCTCATCAGCACCATAAGATTGTCTAAAGCTCTTCTGGCTCATCTGCCATTTAGTGACTGACGTCTGCCAGCCTTATTAGCTTCTCATTCTGTACCAAGAGCTGGCAAATGACCCAAGGGGAAAAGCAGCGTTCAGAAAGTTGGGCTCAGCTCAAAGATCTTTTTTCCCCTATATTCTTGGCCTCTGTAGTCCCGGATTTCCTTGGCAGGTCCCACTATCTTCAAACAGATGTTTTCTTTTGTTATCTGCCTTTTCTAGTTCTCATTGGGAGCTTTGTTCTTTACTCTTCTTAATCAGCTAGCATTTTAAGCAGAACTCAGAGAACCACAGAGCTTTATTAAAATTTAATTTCAATCACAGGCAGCATATCCTATTCTTTCCCTCTCTGAAATCCCTATGTTACATGCTTTGAAATAAAAATAAGAAACTCCCTCTCTCTCTGATCCATCAACCCAATAGTAACTACTAAAAGAGCGCAGTGTAATGTATAATGAAAACAAATTTTCAATGCAAGTATTACTGGAAATGAAAAGGGTATTCTAGTGTAAATCATGTCACTTTGCTTGACTCTCTGATGACTTACAGGCTGCGCTTTCTACCTGCGCACACTAACCTAGGTTGGGTTTTAAAGCCCTGAGCCTGCTGCTCTGTAACTACTACCTCTAATCTCTTAATCGGCCTCATTCCTTGTCATTAATCTCAATTTTATTCTCTGATCATATTCTAGCCCCGTCATCATTGCCACTTTCGCCGTGTTAACTGGCCAGGTTATGATACACATCCTAAACTTATCGCGGGACCCTCCCCACGTTGCTCTAACTGGCTGTTCTAACTTTGACCACAACTATCCTATTCTGCCGCAGCCCAGTATGTGCCAGTAGAGTAAGTCTTTGAGAGGTGCATTTTGGAGTCTGGTGCAGGTGGCACACAACTCTTCACGTGTGTGCCCATCAAATCCACTGGAGATGGCGGCTCTGGTTGCTGAAGGAGTGCTGTAGCTAATGGGGCATAATATGTCTCACGTGTGAAGGGGACTAGAAATATTACACTTGTGAAATTTTGAATGAGGAATATTTCCTTTAGATCCCACCTAAGGAAAGGAGGAAGAAAAATGTTCTGTTGAATACCTGTTATATGTTATGTATTTCTGTATATTTTACCCCACTGCTTCAGGTAATGGAATATCTGAGGATTTGCGGTATCTTCGTCACAGAAGAATCTAATTAACAAATATCTTCCTTGGTGTGGACTTTAAAATATGAGTATTTATATCACGATAGTCAATTTACATACATGCCTTCCAATATTCATAGCCATGTATAAGTGCATTTTATAACCAAATATCAAGTTTATTGAGGTATAATTTACACGTAATGTGTGCACAGATATTAAGTATGAGGTTGATCAGTTTTGACAAATGAATGCACCATGTTACTCATCTCTGTCAAGAGTGAGAAAATTATTACCCAAGAATATTTCCTCGTGCCTCTTCAGTCAAGTCCCCCACCCACCCCAAAGACACTCTGATCTTATTTCTATTATAAGAGGTTAGTTTCACCTATTGAGAACTTTATAAATGTAATTTTAAAGTGTATACTATTTGGTTCCTGAAACCTTCCTCTCAGACTAATGTTGTTGAGTTTCATTCCTGTTGTTTTATATATCAGTAGCTTATTCCTTATTATTATTAAGTAGTATTCCACAATATAAATACACCGTTGGTTGCTTATTCGTTGTTAGCGGACACTTGAGCTTTTCCAGATTTGGTTTATGATGAACAAGTCTTTGACAGAGACTTGTTTATGAGGATTTTGTGGGCATAGATTCTCACTTATCTTGAATAAATGCCTAAGAATGGGATTCCAGGCTGTGTTGTGTTCATCTTTAGAAAATATGTGCGTAACTTTTTAAGGGATGCCTGTATTGATGCTCTACACTTTGAAGCCTATTTTATCTACTACAGTAATCCCACCTCACTCACAGTTCCTCTTTCTGTGATTTCAGCTACCCATGACCTGAAAATGTTTAAAGGAAAATTCCAGAAATAAACAGTTCCTAAGTTTTAAATGGCATGGATCTCACACCACCCCTCTCTGTTTCACCCAAGACATGTGTCGTCTCTTTGTCCAGTGTGTCCATGCTGCATGTGCTTCCCACCTGTGAGTCACTTAGTAGCTGTCTTGGTTGTCACGTAGATGGTCATGCTATCGCAGTGCTTGTGTTCAAGTAACCCTTACTTTGCTTACTTTGCTTAGCACAAGAATAGTGATACTGACAATTTGGATATGCCATAGAGAAGCTGTAAAATGCTTTCTTTAATTGAAAAGGCATGTATGTTTAGGAAAAATGTAGTATATATTGGGTTCAGTGCTATCTGCAGTTTCAAGCATCCACTGGGGATCTTGCAATGCATCCCCATGGATAAGGGGGACTACTATATTCATGTAGATTAATATTTGTATAGTTATTGTGTAGTATATCTTTCTCTTCCTCTTAATTTAAAAGATGTCTGTATCTTTATTTTTAAAGAGTACTTCCTATAAGCAAGATACAGTTGAATCTTGCTTTGTAATTAGGCCTGATGGTTTTTGCTTTAATTGGGATGTTTATACCTCAGTTCAATATACTTATTAATATATTTGGGTTTAAGTTTGCCATCTTGGTATCTGAACTATACTTGTCTCACGTGCTTTTTACTATTTCTCTGCTTTTCTGCAATGAATCAATTACTATCTGTACTCCATTTATCTCTTTTGTTGATCTTTCAGTATGTATCTCTCTATTACCCCCAAAGTTTTCTTTGTACCCCTTGGCAATCCCTACTTCTCTTCCTCCTCATCTCCAGGCAACTCCTGATATGCTTCCCGCCACAGAGATTATTTTTATATTGTACAATTTTTTATAAATGGAATCATGTAGTATGTTCTTTTCAAAAATGAATAGACTTTTTGAGCAGGTCTAGGCTTATAGAAAAAATAAGCAAAAGGTACTGAGAGTTTCCATACCCACTCACATCCCTCTACCCCACCCAATTTTCCTTATTTTTGCCATCTTGCTTTAGTGTGGTGCATTTGTTACAATTGATGGGCCAATATTGAGACGTTATTACCTAAAGTCCATAGTTTACATTGGGGTTCACTCTTTGTGTTGTAGAGTGAACCCTAATGTCCTGAGGTTTTGACAAATGTGTAATGATATGTATCCACATTAATACTAAAATTACAGTATTATACCAAAAGATAGTTTTATTGCTTTAAAAATTCCCTGTGCTCTACCTCCCTTCCTTCCCTCTGGCAACCTCTGATCTTTTATTGTCTTCCTGTATTTACCTTTTCAGAGTGCCATATAATTGGAATTATTCAGTCTGCAACCTTTTTAGATTAGCTTCTTTCACCTAGAAATGTGTATTTAAGTTTTCTTCATGTTTCTGTATGGCTCAATAGCTCACGTCTTTTTATCACCATATATGGGTGTCCCACAGTTAGATTATTCATTCACCTACTGAAGAATGTCTTGATTGCTTCCAAGTTTTGTTGACTATGAATAAAGCTGCTATGAACATTCATATGCAGGTGTTTGTGTGGACATAACTTTTTAACTTGTTTGGGTAAATACCAAAGCGAATGACTGTTGAATCATATGATGAGTATGTTTAGTTCCCACCAGCAAGGATTGAGAGTTCCTGTTGCTCCACATTGTCACCAGTATTTGGTATTGTCAGTGTTTTGGAGTTAGGCCATTGCAATAAGTATGTAGCCATATTTTATTATTGTTTTAATTCATGATTACCTGATAATATATGATGTTGAGTATCTTTTTACATGCTTATTTTCCATCTGTTTCATCTTCTTTGACAAGATGTCTCTATATATCTTTTAGCCATTTTTAAAATTAAGCTGTACTTTTTATTGTTGTTGAGTATTAAGAATTTTTTTGTATCTCTTGGATAGAAATCTTTTACCTGAAAAGCTATGCAAAGATTTTTATTTCAGTCCATGATTTGTCTTTTCATTCTATTGATGAACCATTTTGAATGGATTTTTTTAATCAAGCGAAGTTACTTATAGGCTCATTCATGTTGTTGCATATATGAATAGTCCATTAATTTTTATAATAAAGTTGTATTCTATTCTGTGGCTATGCCATAAATTACTCATTAACCTGACTGTTAATAGAAAATTGGTTGTTTCCAGTTTCTGACCATTGCAAATGAAGGTGCTATAATGTTCGTGTAGTAGTTTCTGGAAGGACATATCATAGGCTTTCATTTTTCTTATGTAAAGACCTAGTTGCCAAATAGATATAGTGTATGGTAAGTATATGCTTAATTTTTAAAAGAAACTTCCAGCTGTTCTCCTGTAGTGATTGCATAATTTTACATTCTTGCCAGCAGTGTATGAGCATTTCAGTTTCTTTACATCTTCACTCACATGAAGATTCATTCTCTTCATTTTCACCTTCTAATACTACGTGGTCTTCAGTTCTATAACATTATAATTCATCAAGTCAAGTCAAAAATTTTGTTCTTTTTCAACATATAGAGGCAGAGTAAAAATTGATATTGAAAAGGATAAAAACAATTCTAGCTTTTGTGTTTCTCTATCTGAAGTAGCGGTTTTGAATTTGCTATCCAGGGACCCCAGGAAGTTTCCTTTCAGGGGGTTCACCAGGTCAACACTTCTCTTGTGATAAGACCCAGGTGATTTTTGTCCCTTTCACTCTCATCCTCCCACAGGCGTGCGTGGAGCTTTCCCAGGCTGCATGATGCGTGATGCCATTGCTCTGTGGCTAGGAGAACATGTGCTTGTGCATACCTGTGTTTTCAAAAATTCTCAGTTTTAATTTGGAATATAGTAACGATTGATCCATGTAACTCACATGGGCAATAGCTCTTGGAGATCCTCAGTGTTTTTTTAAAAATGTTAAGTCATTTTGAGACCTACGATGTACACAAGAGTTAAAGATAGAAAAGTGCTATCATAAAATGTGGGAAAAGTATAGAAATTGAAACAAAGGAAGCAAATATTTGAAGTTTTAGAAACAGAATACCTTCAAAGCTCAGGGTTTACTATATATTCTTCTTCAAACTGGGAAGAGGGGAATATAAACACATCTCTACATGTTCTTATCGGCCCTAGAGACCTGACCTTTATTCGGATGTTGACAAAACTCTGATTCCTTTAGCGCTGGACCTGCTGTCTCATTGCTTTATCCCAGGGCCCCCCACAACCTCTTTCTACTGTGCCTGGTCAAATGGAGTACTCTGCAGTTTCTAAGAAGCTGCCTCTAGTTAACTCACTTCCAGTGTCAAAATACACTGCAGGCTCTGGGAGAAGCTAGAGCTTGACACTGAAACCTGATTGTGTTTCTAAGAGTTTCAGTGGCTGCTGAAATCCAGCTACCCTGGGAAAACCTAGGGGCTGAAGAAGACAAAGATATGATTATTTTCACAGAGAATGCCATGGTTTCCCTTTCTCCATGCTTATTGGTAATATTCATTGTTTGTTAATGCGCAGATGTTTTAACATGGGTGAAGAGAGGGTCTTGAGAATAATAAAAACTTTTCACCTCTAGTTGAGTATATTGTATACTCACGAGGTGAGTGGATGATGCCCCTATTTGCTACATCAGTGCCCTTTGTCTCTAACACACTCCTTGCTGAGTTTGTCATATGAGACTGAGATTTCCAATGCTGTAGGGGGCGAAGGGCTAATAGTCTCCAAATTCTACTAACACAAATCACAGTAGTAATTCTTTGCTAATAATACTACTTTAATGCTTATTGTGAGTAACCACCCCAGTTTCTTCTGCTATTGATAAAATTACCTTTTCAATATTAAAATCTCTCCAGGGCACAAGTCTAAAATAGAAAACATTCAGGTAAATGAAACTGTCACATTCTTTTGAGACCATAATGAATGGTTTCTTATATTTCCTGCAGAACTCTAACTTGCTTTTACTCTAACAGTTATAAGTTCATTGTTCTTCACATATGTAAATAAAATATATTCTTTTCTGCTAGGGTTAAGTTTAGGTATTCAAATTAAAACAACTGAATATGCTTCTTAAAAAATTTCTTCAAAATCAATTTGCCACACATAAAAATGTAATTTACTATTGTATATGTTCTTGTAGATGTTTGTTTGGGTTTTTGTCCCAAAACTATGGTATTAAACCTCAATATTTTAGAAAGAAATTGTATCCCTTAGTTCTAAGTGTAATATTAAGCATTGAAATGTAAATGCCTATTTCTATCTTGCCCAAATTTCTGTCAAGATATATTAAACAAATTCTTATAAATCTATAAATTATTTTTATTGTATCATAACATAGTTAAATATTCAACAGTAAATACATTGAAAGAGATACTGGCAGCATGAAGCAATAGTTAAGACTCTGAGAGGTAAGAGGAAATGTTAATATTTTTCATTCCCTATTTCTACTGAGATGAATTAAAATGACTAATAGAAAGGGCACACTGGGCCATACCATGAACCTGTGCTGATTGTTCATTAGTCATTACCAGCAGAACCATGGCATTTTTATTCTCAATGCAATGGTCACTTGCTTTATTCAACATATATACACACACACATATATATATATATATATATATATATGCTGAATAATATATATATATGCTGAATAATATATATATATATATTTTAATCCTCACCAAGGTCAATTTTTTATTGCTGTTTTTAGAGAGAGAAAGGCAGAGAGAAAAACATTGATTGCAGAGAGAAGCTTCCTGTACATTCCTGGACTGGGGATCCTACCCCATCCTGGGACCAAACCTGCAACCTGGTATGTGTCCTGACTGGGAATTGAACCTGCAACTTTTTGGTTAAGGGACAATGCTCCAACCAACTGAGGCATGCTGGCCAGGACTATTCAGCATCTGTTTTTGAGCTACTTCTATATGCAGCATTATGTTATTAAGATAGTTATTTTTTCATGTTCTGTGTATATATCACACAATTGCACAATTATAGTTTTACAGGAATTTTGAATTTGTGGGAATGTCTTAAAATTTATACCCACAAACAAATTACTTTTTGAATATTAATATACATTTAGAAAACTTTTTCATATGTGAAATTAAATGCCATGTAGGAGTTGAAAGTATATTTTATTCAGATAAAATAGAAATCTGCTAGTTGCATATTCTTACTTTTACTAAATAAACAAAATTGCTGAATTTTAAGGAATCTAGCATCAACTTTAAAAAAATTTTATACATGGTCAAAACTATAAGCAGAAGGCAGTATCCACATGTAATAGAGCATGAAAATGTGTTGTGATTGTTGTTGTTATTATTGTTGCTGTTGCTCTATAGGATAGATTTACTCTCGGAAGGAAATTGAGGTGTATAAAAGCAAAGTAAAAACTGAACTAAGAGACTAACATGAAAGAGAAATGGCACTTTAAAATTAAGAGTGGCACAATCAGTCTGGTTCAGGTTTCCTGTGTTTATCCAATTTTGACTTTTTCCCATAGCCAGGAGCTGTTCCCTTCTTATATATTCAGTACATAATAATGAATTACAATAGCTTACTTGATGCGAGAATGTGTAACTTCCAGAGAGCATTTGTGGGAGACAGAGTGTTAATAGAGGTTAGGCTCCTGGTGTGAGCACTATTGTAAGAATTTGCTCCTCAGGACTCATCAGCCTACCACCAGCCACCTTAAGACATCATCCCAAAGTCCAGGACTTCTGTAGTTTTTCTTTGATTAACTCCATCGTGGTTAAGGAGGGATTCCTAAAGAAACTCAGAGGAAGAGTCTGCTTCAGGCACTTTGGATGAGGGATGGGAACAGATTACCAGGCCCGCAGGAAGATGCTGGGAGGGGGCACTTCTTTTCCTTCGTGTATGAGAATGAAGGGCAGGGCACCTGGGCTGCAGAGCAGGGAGCCCTCCCTTCCTCCCTGCGCCTCACTTTAAGAGTGAAACTCACCAGAAAAACACACCTGAGACTTCAGCATCCCAGCTATTATTCCATCCCCTTTTTCCTTTGCAAGAAATTATGACAGTGCTCGCAATAGAAAAATTTTGCTAAATACTTAGAGAATACATTTTGAATAAAACTTTGAATTATATTCGTATATATGGAAAAGGAAATCATTTGTGAACTTGCACACTTTATCATTAGTTTTAAATTATGAGCCATGACACAATGGCACTGTTCAGAGACATGGGTATAGAACTGAGACCCCAGAAGGAAACCCATGTCAGGATGGAGATTAAAACAGAGGATCCAAGGACAAGTCAGGAGGGGAAGGCAGAATGGATGTTGGAACTAAGGAAAGGAGAAGCAAGAATAAAACAAACGCTATTTTATGCTTGGTTGCCTTGGTTTTCCTCCGGCTATACTGAAGGAAGTTTCCAACTGGGGTGTGAGGCCTTGAGGTTCTAGAGAGAGGTCAGAGCCAGCTTCGTGGACGTGTAGCAGAAAGCCAGCGCAGCCTCCTAGCGGTTAGTGAGAGCTGCTGCGCACATTTCTTCCCAAATCTGGGTTCCATGACCTCATGTTAGTGGATTTAAGTTGGCCATAGCTTGACTATTCACACCAGATGCTTCAAAGCAGAGCTATCAGCCAGTTGTTAACCATATACCAGCACAACTCCAGCTGAAGTTTCAGCCCCCCGTCAATAAGAGGTTACATTTAACAACAAAAAAGGGGCAAAAGAACCATAGTATATGAATTACCTGTTTTCTTCTTTATTATTCCTGTTTTGCAAATCTGTAGTCAGTTTGTTCACATTTAATTAGCAACCCTAAAAGATAATAGAGCAAGAGAGCTTCTAGGAGCTTCTAAACTCAGGATGAATGTTTGTTAAAGAACTAAAAGACACATGCTATCTACTCAAAAGTAGAGGAGTTTTTTTATCTTGAGTCCATATCAATGGACGATTTCAAGAGGGTTTTTGTTCAGCACAGTGCTTCCCAAACTTTACTGTGCATGCGGATCATCTAGAGCTTTTGTTAAAAGCAAATTGTGACCCCATAGGTATAGGATGGGCCTGTGGTTCTGCTTTTCTGACAAGCTCCCAGTGGTGCTGACGGTCCTAGTCTATGGACAACATTTTGACTAGCAAAGATTTAATGATTGTGGCAATTAGAGAAAAGTAAATAAACAAAAAAGCAAATGTAGGTATATTTAAAAATATCTAGTTTCTCAGAAAGTCAACTCTGTGTAGGAGGAAACTTTGTTTTGTTTTATGTTTGCATCGAGAATCTTTGAATCCAGACTATAGCACTTTTTTTTTTTTGGCAGATGTTTGTTGAGTTCACACAATACAGTAAAAGACTAAATGAGCTGGAAACATTAGAGATCCCAATTATACAACTCACTGACTATCCATAAGCCTGAACAATGAAAAGCATTCTGTGTGCTCTATTCATTTAACTTCATTTAAATCCTTCTTGGCATTCAACTTACATTAATGTGATAAGTCTTGTGTAGCAATTAACAAACTGTGGCAATTGTGAACATTTCTGGAGTTTTTCATATTGAATGGGACCAGGCTTTGGACATCTAAGTCTTAACTCATTTTGTAGGGTTGATCTGGTTTTGTAGATGAACTATAACTTTTTTTCCATTTTCCTTTGCCAAGGAATCAAAAGTGAGTTATGGCTGTATCTTTCCACCAGACATTTAGTTTTGGAAGTCATTTGTAATGGATGACTTCTGAGCAGTGTCTTCTTTTGCTCTCTTCGTTAGAAAACTCATTGAATCTTCAAGAAGATAATCACATTGTACCCACACAAATGCACATCCAACACTTCCACAAAGGTCACAAAAGCTGTGTTCTCCATTGCCCTGAGCCTTGTAAGTTCAAGCGTACTGAAAGGCAGATGGTGAGCTACATAATACCATATCCAGTGCTAACAATATTGGGTATTGTGTCTATTCCTGTGGCTCGAATTCACTGTGTGGCTGGAAAAGAAAAAAGCTTCTTTTCCAAACTTGGAGGGTAAAGAGTATGTTACCCAGAGGAGGAGCAGATGGTTTTTCAGCACTGAAATGCAGCATTGTTTTCATAACAATCCAACGGGTATGTGAAGTGTGATTTAAAGGAACTAACTTATTACCTTCAGGCATTGGAAAGTGCTCATAGATTTATTTTTTCCTATTTTTAGGAAAGCAAAGAATGGCCTTCTTTCCTTTGTACAAGTGTATGTTAGATTGTTCTGCATAGATTAAAACTGTCTTGTCACAGAGAATCAAGTGTAAGAACATTCTATTTTTCTGGCTAAATATGTAAGTGGATGCAAGAAAAATTTACTTGTAAAGTAACTTGACTTCACATTGTAAATGGGTTGGCTCTGGTGGATTCTCAAATCTTATTATAGCAAATAAGTGTCTCTATCCCAAGCTTTGTGGTCTGTTTAATCATTCATGGCTGAAATTTTCCTGTTTACCGTCTGACCATTTTTCATCATAATACATTAAAGCCATTTATCATGTTATTTTTTTAACACTACTGTTGGTAGGTTAAATGATTGGCCTGTATGTATAATCAGAGGAATTCTGAGAAAAATGCATATTTTAAAGCATGCATAAGGAAGCTATACAAATACTCCTCATGAAAGCATAGAAAGAAAAAAAGAAAGGGAGGATGGAATGAAGGGAAAGAAAGAGGGGAAATGGAAGTAAGAGAAAAGCTAAAGAAAGAAAATGTATATGGTGTTACATTTAATGTGAAATGAACTTTTGAAGCTTGCAAGTGAAGTCTGGATTTTCAGATCCTATTATATCAAAGATAGTTACTTCATTGATATTTCCCAAAGATAACATTCAGCTTTATGATTTAGTAAGTGACCAGCCCCGTCTGTCAGGTACCTCTGTGGGTTAAGTATGTCCAAATATCACATGCCTAAACTTCAAGTTTAGAGTTTTAAAAAATGGTGTGTAAAATTTGGGGGGAACTCAGGAGAAATCAACTGATTCCAGAGAAATCTCTAAAGATTGTTGAGCTCCACACCAAACTGCTGTTTACAGAGCTAGGACATCATTATCCCATGAATTACTCTAATAGTTCTCATGGTAAATTTTAGCTCAGCAACTTATTTTGTAATACTATTATACATCAAGAATCACCAGTGTTGCATAATGGAGAAAAATAAAAATCATTGCTCTTATATAAGCACAGATGAAGATAAATATACTTTGTCTTGGCATTTAAGAATGTTCCATAGTGTACTCGGTGGATGGTAGATAAATCACAACAGTAGAAAGGAATGGATAGCTAAGTAAAGGTAAACATTGACTGTTAAGAAGCTGTTCAGATTGTGGCATGTGTCTTAAGTGCTAGGTGGCTCTTCCTGTGTCCTGGGCCACTGAGTGATTTGGCAAGGAGTATTTGTTCATCAGTGTAGATGACTGGTTTGGCACAACTTATAAATTCAACATGAAGAGGCCTGATTTTGTACCTTGGATGAGGGCAAATATTGAGTCCTTGTAGTCAGTTTTCAATGCTTGTTTGACCTCACACTTGTCACCTGATTACCAAGGGAAGTTCTTCTTTACTTTCTCGGCAAGTTTTGTTTTATTATTTTTATTTTTATTTTTTAGTGAGGCAATGGTGGAGGAATGCCTTTACATTTAAGCTTTCTTACTAGGTCTTTCCAGTGAATCAGAAAGCTCAGATTCCTCTATTTGCTGGTGACATATTTCATTGTGTGGTGGTATTACCTTTATTTTAAGAATCTAGTCAAGTCCAAATTAACTCTTTAAACTTCAGAATTCCTCATATGAATTCTTTCTGCCTTTGTGGTAAAAAGAAAAAAGAACAAGTCAGTTTTTATCTCTCATTACCCATGTCTTAAAAATAACACAAACTGGGGTAAATAGCCTCTGTTTCCTTAACAAAAAGTGTCAACCTTTATTTCTCAATTCTTATTCAAAGAGAGTTCTACATTAGCTTGTGTCCTTCTGTTGGCTCTGACCAAAGGAACAGGCAGCTGCTAGTCCCCAAAATCATTCAGGCCCATCTTATAGCCAAAGGCATTTTTAAAATAAACTTAAATTTTAGAATAGTTTTTAGATTTACATAAAAGTTGTAAAGATTTTTTAAAGCCTGATATTGAACATCCAATCTTTCACAAATTAGACATCACGATGGCAATATATTATGTGAAGTTAGTAGAGGTTTTCCTTTTAATGATTTGTTATGATAAATGGTTGTACACACAATGGAAAACATTAGTGCATCTGGATGCTCTGAGCCTGGTTGGCTCCCATACTTGTCATAAAAAGCATTGTTAATGGAACAGATATTATCGAACCATCAGCATAAAGGTGGCATTTATATGAGTATGTCAGCAGTGATTCTACCCTCTGCTGACATATTCATAGAAATGGATCAGTGGTGTCCAAACTCTTGACGTCTCTGGGCCCCACTAGAGGAAGAAGAGTTGTCTTGGGCCACAAATTCAATACACAAACACTAACAAAAACTGATGAGCAAAAAAAGGTCCATGCATCATTTTCGTGATGTCTGCCACAACAGTTAAGAAAAAAACTCCCCACATAATAACTTTAATTATGCAGCAGCCCTTTTGATAATCTTTTTAAGTCATCGAGCAGGTCCCAAATGTGTGATCACTAATTGAGGAAATGTATGCATCTAAGTAATAAAACTTAGAATGAAACTTAGTTATAAAACTAAGTAATGTTTTAAGTAAATTTACTGTTTTGTGTTGGGCTGCATTCACAGCCATAGTGGGCCACATGCAGCTCATGGGCCATAGGTTAGACACCACTGCTCTAGATATTGAAAAGTTTTTCATAGATTTCATCTAGAAAATTACAGGAATACCTATTTTGAAATAATGTTTAATAAGAAATGTTTATGAATTTCAGCCTTATCATACCTTTATGAAAGAGTCACCATTTTAAAAATAAAATTCTTAAAACACTCCCCTTGATATAATATGATTTCTGGATTAACTTTTTCAGTATGAAAAGCAAACCTGACTTCTCTTCTGGGTATTATAGCTCCTGGTCCCCTTGCTTAATGTAACTATAAATTCTGAATAATGTAAGAGACAACCAAAAGAGAAGACTGTAAAGTGAAAATGAGACAACTGAATAAGGATCCTAAGGGTAGGAAAACAAGAGAGCAAGAGGACATTTTATCGCCACCTGCCCAAGAGCAGAAGGCAACGCAAGCCTTGTGTCTCCCCATCCCCAGCCAAGCCATAGAAGCTGTTGAGTTGTCTCATTCTTCCTTGGGGATTCAGTGATACCACCAGGCATGTTCAAGGCCTATCAGGAGTTCCACTAAAAATTAGCAGCCACTGAGAAAGAAAGAGCAGAAGTATGGGTAAACACGATAAATTATTCTATTTCTCATGAGTTTTCTAAATCACATTTGATTATTGAAACAAAAATTCCTGTTACCCAAAGCTATGACATTTAAAACTGGGGAGGGTGCAGGTCCTCATGGAAGTAGCTTCCAGGAGTAAAATGTTGATAACAGTGGATTGTGATTATATAAATATCCCAGAGAAACCACTAAGAAACTAGACGAAGTGATACATTTGACAACACTATACATAAATATGGAATGGAAAGTATGTTTCATACCCCCTAAGAAGGCAAGCTGAGTGAAAAAAAATCCTATCCCAGAGTTCACATACTGTATGATTCTATGTAACATTCTTGAAATGATAAAACTATAGAAATGGAGAACAGGTGAGTAGTTCCAGGGTTTACAGACCAGAGAATCAGTGGTGAGGAGCGAGGCAGGGATGGTTACAAAAGCAACACAAGGGCTCCTTATGGTGACAGAGCAGGGATCTCTCCGGTATGTGTTACACATGTACATGAACTGATAATTATCTCCAAATCATAAGTTGATTTTTAAAGAATGTAAAAAACTCTTGAGAAAATGTTTGACACAGAATTCAATTCTTAAAATGATGCATTCGCAGTTTTCAAGATTCTTTTTGGTTATTAGGAAAAGCAAGTTTTAATGCACTACATACATTAAGGTGCCAGGTATGTCTAAATAAAACAATGACATACATTGTTGTAGATAGAGATATAAATGGTGAAAGTCCAGATATACACACACACACACAGACACACACACACACACACGCACGTGAGCGCGCGCACACACACATACGTATACACCACTTTTGATATAATTCCTGCCTTTAGGGAAAGCAGAGAAAACAGAACCAGGTAGGTAGATGAAGCCTTAGTTATAACTGTAATTTTTTGTGAACAATTAAGCTGAAGCAAAAAATAATAAAATAATATTTATTCCTTATTCATGGTGTATGTTACACATTTTTTTCTCTGAAATATTTCAAAATTAAAAGTGCTTTCAAGGGACAAAAATGAATAAATTTGATAAATTTTGTGTGATTATAACCTTGAATAGACAGGCTATATAATTGTACCATTTTGGTTTTTTAAAAGCGACTTTAGTCAAAAACAAATCTTACTTCATTTCTGCTACATGACATAATCGCAATGAAAAAGTATTTCAAGCAGAGCTACGTGAAGCACCTCAGGGGTCTAACATTTTTTCTATATTATAATGGGATTAGATTAGTTACAAGAAAATTAATTCTAAAGAAATGTGAAACTAAGGAACTTCAATCAATCCCTCATTTAGCGTGCACATTCAGCTTTCTAGTAGGATTTGAGTCATATAAATTGAACAAAACAACCCACAAAATAGTGCAATTTAGGATAAAAAGCAACGAATATGTAAGAGAAACAAAGAGATTAAGTACAAGAATCACCACAAATCTGAAAAAAAGTAATTACTTTTATTGAGTACTGTATTTGGATCTAAGTTTCTAGATGGCTAAGCTAAAAATCTGTTAGATTGCAAAGTTATTTGTTGCCAAATTAGATTAGATTACTGCATTGTTGATACAGTTTATCCTTGAAATTTAACTGATTTGGGGTTCAAAGTGCATGAAGTGGTAGGTCCAGCCCAGAATTCATCCCCCCTTTTTCTTCCTTTCTTTCTCCTAAATCGTACTAACGCTGCTCCCATTTACCCCTTGCCAATTAGGTAGGAAATTCAGTCTCAGCCGCTTGGGGAGGTTTCCTACCAGGATATGTAGGAGCTTACAAGTCTTCTGGCCTCTGGGGTGCTAGAAACCTTGGGAAGTCCTAGGTCTTTTGCTGGTGGTGTTCAGTGGATTATCAGAGGTGTCTTGTCCTTTGGAGCTTGGCAGTCCCTGTCACTGGTCTCGCGGGTCCTGCTGCTGCAGGGACCTCCCTCACCATCCTCCTCTCCTCAGCCTGCAGCTCAGCACCCACATCCAGTCCCTCCATCTCTGTCCTGAATGCGAGTGGGCACGGGCCCCACCTCCACCCAGGCTCCTTTTCCTGCTGCCCTCAGGGGAGCTGCTTCTCCCTGCTCCGGCCCTGCGTCCGTCCACGTTCCCCTCCTTTGCCTGCATAGCCTTGCACAGTGGGCTATGCAGAGAGTCTCTCCCGGGGTGAGAGAGGAAGAAGGAAATTCCAGCAACTTTTATTTTTCTCCTTTTATTGTTTACACTTTTTAAGTGACAGTTTGCATTCCATATTATTTTGTATTAGGTTCAGATGTACAGCAGAGTGGTCGAACAGTCAGGTACTTTACAAATTGTTCCTCCTGATAGTTCCAGTTCCTGCCTGGCACCACCCAGAGCTATTATAATATTGCTGACTATATTTCCTATGTTCTAATTTATATCCCCATGACTACTTTGTAACTACCAATCTGTACTTCTCAATCCCTTCACTTTTTTTACCCAGAATCCCCAACACCCTCCTCCCCCCGCCCCGTGAATCATCAGTCTGTTCTCTATCTATGAGTCTGTTTCTGTTTTGTTCATTTATGTTGTTCTTTAGATTCCACGTACAAGTAAAATCATATGGTACTTGCCTTTCTCTGAGTGACTGATTTCATTTAGCATAGTACCCATGTAGGTCCATCCATGCTCCTTTTTCTTAATATAATTACAAAGGTAATCTTTCAAACCAAAGTTTAAGAGAATGGAAAGACTACACTGATATGGAAGTTGCCTGAGGTCCTCCACAGCATGGTACAACTGGTTGCCATTCAATTAGAAAGAAGACAACTTTTTGCAGTGATCTATGGGCAAACACATCACAGACTTCTACATGTAGCTTGAAAGGTAGGGTTACTTCAGGGCAGTTGGGTGGAGTGCTTTTAACTATAGTTTAAAAATATGAGAACAAAATGTATTTCTTCTCAATATGTAGGAGGCAAGCCAGGCAAGGAGAAAGAATATTCATTAATAAAGGGACCAGAGACTAAATAAATTTTAATTCTGAAGTGCATATAGGAGAGTAGTACTTTGTAAGAAATATAAGGATGCTCAGTATTGACAGTTGGCAAGTGATAAAGAACAAACTGAAAAACTAGAGGGAAGAGGCGTGCATACGTAATATAGGGATGAGATTACAACACCTACTTCCAACTTGAGGTGGGGTGAAATAAATCTATTATTATAAGACTTTCTTGAATACTGATACTTCTGTTTGTAATGAGATAGATAGGACTGTTTAAAGCAAGTATGTTTCTAAGAAGAATTCTTTGTAATGGAATTGGACACTTCTAATAATGTGGCACTTTTGCCTTGGGGAAAACATTCCTTTTCCCAGGAGCCAGCCAAGACAAGTGACATTCAATGGAGGGGTCGCTTAGCACAGACCAAATAATTTCATCTTAACTGTTTTTTTTTTTTCTTTTTTTTTTTTTTGCATGTCCTCATATGGATTAGCAAAAACAAACATTAAACAAAGTTATTTGGTGATTGGCCTTGTCAATCAGGAGACACAAAATCAGCAGTTCAATGCATCTGCTGTTGTCCATAGCAGAGGTCGGTAAACCTTTTCGGTAGATGTCCAGATAGTATACATTTCAGGCTTTAGAGACCACAGAGTCTCTGTCCCGGCTACTAACTCTGCTTCTGTCATAGACAATCCATACACGGATAGGTGTGGCTGCTTTCCAGTCAAGCTTTACTGACAAAAGTGAGCAGCTGCAGGATTTGGCTCATGGACCATAGTTTTCCGACATCTGGCCTAAAATATCTTGGAGCCTGGGATATGGCCCACTGTTATTGTTCTAGAAACTGTTTCCCAGGGATGCTATGAAAAAGACATAGGTTCAGAAGCTTGGGAAGTGTAAGTTGGTGGTTGAATTAATATTTATAAAAAAGTATTAGCTGATCTCTTTACCAGCCTATCTCTATACAAGCAGAGTTTTTCAAGACTGCAAATACATCATCCTACCCTGTACTTTTAAAAGCAAGTATACTTAATGGTATGCACTTTTTCCCCCACTGTATACAGAACATGTACTTTTGAGTAACTGCACATTAAAAATAACACCTCTCTCGCTTATTTCTTGTCCTTTTCTGTCCTCAAATTCTAAAATGTGTTTTATTCATTTTTCATTTTCATGAAAAACATCTTTTAAATTCATTAAAAGACACAATAAAAATTGAATTGGGAAAAGAGATGATGACATCAATTAAATAGTCTCAAAAGTAGGACTAATTAAGAGATTTAATGCAGAACAGTTAGAATGTAGAACTGTCTAAGGGTCAAATTTTTAAATGATGAAAAACTTATTCATGCGCATATGCACTTATTTAAATGATTTGTGAAAACCCTGCGATATGCTGGGTTTTGTGATAAATACTGTAAAGGGCATAGGAAGTATAAAAATAAGTCAGCAGTTGCTCCCTTGACAGAGAACACAGACAAGACTGCATGGCTTATAGGTGAAATTAATAGATGCAGAGCAATGTTTGCAAGAGTTAATTTCTCCTTATCTAAAGCCTGGGTACTTCAGCTGTCAGTCTAGGGAAATTTAACACAAAATATTTGAATCAAGCTTTATTTTTAAGGAAGTAGTTGAGAGGTGAACATCTTTTCTTATTCCAGTGAAACCATTTGGCCCCCAAACTCTCCCTCTCCCTGACTTTCCCCCTAATGCCTTTAATAGCCAAAACCATTTTGCCACAGTCAGCCACACACTTGGTCTTGTTAATTCCATGTTTTTCCTTTTTTTACCCTCACTGAAACACACATCACTGGAAATCAAGACCAAAGGAAATAGGTCTCTTATAGCTTTTTAAATGTTTTAATGTGGAATAGTGAATTCATTCTATTTTTTAAATGGAGTAGTTAATTGATTCTATTCAATGTAAATAGAATATTTGGCAACTTTAACAGTACGCAGACTCCAAATCTACCTATTTTGCACTTTTAAATAATTATCAGGAGGCAGGAAAATGGTATAATGGAAGGATTATGGTCAACTGTCTTGGGTCCATTGTGCATGACCTAAAAAAGTAAAAACTTTAAACATAAAATTCAGTTTTTTTAGTTCACAAAGAGCATGTCAAATTGACATGCTCATCCCACTTCTGAGGTGGAGACCAGAGATGAGGTTGTAGTTATGGTTGGGATAAAAGCGAGGGATAGTATATAGTGGGGTAAATTGTGTCCCCGCTGAAAAACTGTGTTGAAGTCCTAACCTCCTCAGTACTTCAGAATGTGACCTTATTTGGAAAGTCTTTACAGAGATAATCAAGTTAAAATGAGGTCATCAGGGTAGGCTCTAATCTACTATGACTGGTGTGCTGAGGAGCATAGAGACAGATATGCACAGAGGGAAATCCTGTGTGAAGAGATCGAAGGTGAATGTCATGTAAAGAAGAAGGCCAAGTTCAGATTGGGATGATGAATAGATAAGCCAAGGAATGCCAAATGTACCCAGCAGACCACCAGAAGCTAGGTGAGAAACATGGGACATTTTGTTCTCTCACAACCCTCAGAAGGAACACCAATACCTGCCAACACCTTGATCTCAAACTTCTAGCCTGCAGACGTGGGAGACAGTGGTTTTCTTTTCTTTAAACCATTGAGTGCACGGTCCTTTGTTATGGGAGCTCTTAGAAGCATAGAGCATGGCAGTGTGGAATGAGAGAGAGGTCAAAAGTAATGTATGAACCAAGGATATATGTTGATAAGTATAATTACTTATAATTTTAAAAGATCATGTTTTACATTTTGACAAGACTTCTGAGTTTGTTTCCAAATTCCAGGGAATCATTTAATATATTGGAGACATGGAGGAAAGAGTGAATTTCATTTTAGGTGAACATTGGTCTCTTTTGGATCTGGCTGAGATGAACATTATCCCTGCTGGCCTTTGGTCATGAATCCCTACACATCTCTGCCATTGTTTCTTATTCTCTGCAAGTCAAGCTCTTTGCAGGCAACTTCCTTTACTCTCTGGGCTGCAGGAGATCATTTATGTTTTCTCAGTACATCTTGGGGTCATAGGAAGCTGATTAGGGCTCTTCACCTCTTTTTTTAAAACGTGAAGGTGCATGGACCTCATTTCGTTGCTAAGGAACCAAAGCTTGGTCACATGGAGAACGTAGACAGCCTGTTTCAGGCTGTTGCCTAGACTTGTCACTTAGAAATTTCTATTCCACCACTTTGTCACTGAATTTTATCTTTGTGTTAAGGGTTGGGACTCCTCAGCCTTACTGCTTTCTAGTCTTACTGCTTTCTTGTATCTACTCAGTTGTGAATCTGTATGAGGTTCCTGGATTCTTTATACTGTTTTCTTGTTGGGGACTAGACTAAGCCAATAGGGATGTTTTGCAGGTTTCTGGGACCAAGTTTTTTTGATTGTACATTGACAGTATCTCACTTTTTTAGCTTTTCCGTTGATTCACTTTTTTCTTCCATTTGAAGAAGCTTTGCCCAAACTTTGAGTAAATAATTTTTGTCTTAAATGGGGAATCTAGAAAGCTAATGTATATTTGTCCTGATCAAGGCTATTAAACAATTTTACTTTTTTATTCTATTATGTTGCTCATTTTTTCCCTGAGATATGGGCACAGAACATTATAGCAATTATCTGAACAGAGGGAAAGTTATTGGATCACAGGAAATGCCCCACCCAGCAATGAAACACTGGTACTTTAAAAACATTCGAGAAAAGTGGTTGGGATAACTTGGATCTATCATCCTGCTGAAAACAACCAAAATGTTACAGGAAATATATTTTAAAATTCTTAAAAGCATCAAGGAACTAAGACTATAATAAGCAAATACTTAAACAAAATCTTTAAGAAGATAAGAACCCATAAGGGCTAGCCCAATATGTAAAGCTGCTTTGACTTGTGGGTATTTTTTTAGTCTAAAGAAAAAACCTGAACACAAAAGCCTTGTCAAACTGAACAGTGCTTTGGCAACCTCAAGAAGGCTTGGTTTTTTTGTAAGATGACTCTAGTAGTGCTTAGTTGTCTAACTTAATTTGAAACAATTTTGTTAGATTGTATTATGAAAGCTGTCCTATCAGCATGCATTTAGAAAATACTTATCAAAATTGGTGAATTTTTGTGTAGTTATTTTGATATTGAAGATGGAAGAAAATATGCAACATTTTTGGCATATTATGCTTTATTATTTCAAGAAAGGTGTAAATGCAACTGAAACATAAAAAAAGATTTGTGCAGTCTGTGGAGAAGGTGCTGTGACTGAATGTGTCAAAAGTGGTTTGTGAACATCTCATGCTTGAGATTTCTCACTGGGTGATGCTCCATGATTGGGTAGACCAGTTGAAATTGATAGCGATCAAAGCAAGACATTAATTAAGAACAATGTTATGCTACATGGGAGAGAGCTGACATACACAAACTATCCAGATAAATAAAATTATTGGTGAAAATGAAAAATATGTCTTCTTTTTTACAGAAAAAACTAAAACTTTTTGGCTAACCCAATAGCTGGAAGGAATCAAAGTTCAGTTCATCTGGCTCATTAGGGGCAGAGACACCTGTAAATCACTTCAACTTTAAACTTAGAGACTCCAAAGGCTATAAACTTAGGGTACAGGTAAACTTTGGGAATGGACTTTCAGCCTGGCTTTACATTATCTAGGCAATCCAGGAAATCGCTACTGACTAAATTGGTCCCAGACTAGAGGAACACTTACCACCTTGCTGATGCAAAACAAAATCCAACTGGAGGAATTTATCATCATCTCATGCCTCAATTATTCCCATGGAAGTTATGAAAATAAAATGTCCAGGACGCAGTCAAAGGTTGAGACACTCAATGGAATCAGATACCATGAATAACAACACAGAAAGCAGAGAATGGAAAGATTCACCAAAATTGTAGATGTTAAGGCTCTCGGGCTCAGACTGCTTACTATGTTCAAGGAACAAAAGCCAAAGTTACAAATAAAACAGGGAACTGAAACTGCAGAAAATATAATAGAAGATTTGAATAGGTAACAAATGAAAATCTGAGATCTGAACAATATAATAACTGAAATAATTTAGTGGGTTTGCATTACATTAGATGGGACATAGTTGAAGAGAGAAGTAGTGATGGAAAAGATGGATAAGAGTAAACTATACAGATTATAGTAAAAAAAGACAAAATGATAGAAAATGCATACAGGTGTATTAAAGGAATGAGAAGGTCTGTTATACCTCTATTTGGAGTTCCAGAAATATGAGTGAAATTCATTCTATAAGCTTCATGGCTATATTATATGCCCTCAAAATATATGAGGCATATTTAAAAAAAGTAAAAATAGACAAATTAGTAGTCATAGTGGGAGGTTTTAACTACTTTCAGTAATTGACAGAGATGATTTTAATAGTATAATGATCAACTTTGACCCAATGGACATGAAAATAATACCGTACCATATATGAAGAAAGTATACATTCTTTTTAAGCACATATGAAACTTTTATAAAAATTTTTATAAAAATTGACCATAAATGGTTCATAACACAAGTCTTATCAAATTTCCAATCATCTCTCTGATGACAATGACATTTTGATAGGAATCAGTAGCGTAAAATTTATAAGAAAATCTACAATTTGAAAAATGTTTAAAAACTTCATATTTGTGTTATGAATTTGCATCTTTTTCTTTTTTTCTTTCAGAATTTCTAATTGCCTTTGGTTTTTGTTGATGTTGCTAAAAAAGATACTGACAAGTTAATCTGAAATCTCAATTATATTTTATATTACTGAGGTTCCTGTTTTTCCCCAGAGATATCACTTCAAAAGCACTTGGTCCACCTGCTTCAGTCAGGACTGGGTGTTCTGTAAGCTGGGTTGTAACTGTCACCCTGAGAATTTCCTTGACTGTCTTCACAGATTACATCTCAATTTCTGAAACTTTATTCTTTCTCTTACTTGCGTTTTTATTTGTTTTGTTAGAGATATCTTCGTGTAGAAGATATTGTGCACAATTGCATGCAGTAAATTTTCTGAGATTTTTATGTTTAAAAGACATTTTGTTCTGTGTCACATTTGATTGATAATTTGGCCAGTTATAGAATTCTAGGATTAAAATATGATCTTTGGTAACTTTAAAGGCATTTCTCCATTTTTTTCTGGCACCAAGAAAGGCAGGTGTTATGTGTCTAATTCTTTTTATAGGCAACCTGTGTTTTTACTTGGAATGCGTTTTTTTTTCATGGACATTTTTAGGATTTCTTTGTTAAGTTTCAAGTTAATGAGAATTTTTTCAAGTCTAAAACATTTTAAAGATCATTTTATTAGCACTTCTTATGCCCTTAAAATCTGAAAAGACATTTCCTTCTCTACTTCAAGGAAAAAAGTTTTTATATATGTGATACTTTCCTCTTTCATATTTTGTTATTCTATTCTTACTTGAGTAACCACCTGAAAGTTTAATATTAGGTCTCCTGATTACTTCTTCATGTATCATATATTTCCCTTCATGTGTTTCACCTATTAAGTATTGTTAAGAGCATTGGTTCTGGAGCCAGACTCACTCGATTTGAATCTGAGATGTTTGTTTCACTACATATTACACCAATACGCTATTGTTTTCTCATCCATAAATTAGAATAACAATAGAATCCACCTTACAGAAGTTTAGAGGATTAAGTGAGTAAATACATACAACATTATTATGGTACTTAGCACAGGTACGCATTCACTGAGGATAGCTCTTATTATTTCTCCTTTTTAAATTATTTTCCGATTTAGCTATTTGACATTTTTTTCATCCTGCCACTCCACTGAAATTTTTTAAATCTTGGTGAACTCTTTACATATTCTGATTTTTGTTTTATTTTTTTATTTTGTTTTCTTAGATGTATATCTTTTCAAATTTCAAGGAGCATGCTGAACCCTCCCTCCCCACCCCTGTCCCTTTATTTAGTTCTCTTAAATTCCTGTATTACTTGTTCACTTAGGGGTCAATTTGTTTTTTCTCTCCTTCACTCTCTTAGATTTTCTCACATGGCTATTGCTCTCACTTGCTCTTTCGTGTTTAAGAATGAAGGACAGGATAGGTGTTGTGGTTTTGTTCATTACTGGATAATTTCATGCATTTCACAATGGGCTTCTTCCATGTGTGGGGAATCTGACCATAGCAGTGGACAGGGTACCTAAAAGATTAAGAGATCAGACTTGAATTATGGGTAAGCATAATCCAAAGATAATAAGAAGGATTTATTTAAGGTATCAACAATTGTAGAAATCACATGGTTTCTTTGGAGAACCTCTGCATTTTTCTCCTTAGAGATTAGAGTTGCCTGCTTTTAAGTGAACAGAAGATGGAAGAAGGAGTAATTGAACTGTGATTCCATAATGAGATCTTTGTTTAATTCTCCTATCTTTATTTCAAAATTTTGCTTTGTCATTTTCTATTTGCTTTAAGCTCTGAAGCTATGGGGGTTTGATCAGCAGAACAGCTAGCATTGTGTGCAGAACTGTTCCTAATGGTAGAGATCAACATGTTTTGGTGAAGTTTTACTGTAACACCACACATCCATTTCTTTAAGTGTTGTTGATGGATGTCATGTGCTACAATGACAGAATTTGTAGTTATGACAGGGACTTTGTGGTCTGCAAGCCTAAGATGTTTAGTGTCTGACTGTGGACAGAAAAGGGCCACAGGCTGCTCCCCGCTTCACTAATTCACCTATTTTATAATTTCCTGAAATTTGTTAACATTCCTTGTCTGAAAATGGTTTTCCTTTCTATACCCTTTATAAGTGTGTTCTTTTCTTATACATTTATGCTTTTCTCTCAATGCCTTTCATGAGGGATACGAGTTATGTGTAAGTTTTCAGTCTGCTATCATAAACTATAGGCCTGTTTTCCTTCATCTTAAATTGACTGAGTTCATATTAAGTATATCATTTTAAATTATTTCTATCTTCTAACTCTATAGCGTTGATTTGAATAATATCTTTTATGCTCCTTATTTCTCTGTGTTTTTCCAGAGTTAATGGGCTTACTTCTCCCTTTCTGCTTTAACTAATACTCTATTTTTTGTTATTTTTCTCCTTTAGAGCCATGACTTTCCTTAATTAAAGATTAATTAGTTTCTAGATTGCTTACATCCATTATTTTCACATACTGACCCTTTGGTGCATTCTAGCACATGCGCTACAAAATTAGAAGGAATGAAATTCAGCCTGTTTATACTTTTATATCTGCTTCTACCTTCTGGAGGACAAAAAGATTTTATCAAGCAATTTACTATTTTTAAGATAACACATTTAATCCCACGAAGCAACATGTAGCTAGCAGTTTGGGAAATAACAATTTGTTGGGACAAAGTTAAATTTGTAGTTTTCTCTTTTTCTCATAAGTAGATTTGTACGCATGAGGTTCACACATCAGCTAAGGTTGTTGTTTATCTGCTATGGAGAAAATTTCTGGTGGGGCAGTCACTGAACGCATTGGCTGTATGAGGTCTGTGGATTAATGGTAGATTTTAGCGCTACCTCTCTGCTTCTCATTACTATCTCTGGATAATTAGGCGATTTGTATTCATTGCCTTCACATCGTAGGGATGGGTAAAGATGAGTGAAACAGGTGCTTGTAACATGTTTCTAGGATGTTAATAGGATGTCCTTCAGACATGTCTAGGAGACATTTTATCTTGGTTCCCTTCTTATTCAACTTGATTATATAAATGGAAGTAAGAATTTTTTTTTCATTGCTCTTCTTCAAGTCCATTTAGGACTTAAAACAAGCCCACATTTTGCAGAAATTCAAAACTCATGAATTCACTGATACTTGTACTGGAGCTTTGAGAGTAGAACAGTTGTGATTCAGGTGACCGGCTGTGAAGAACCCATGGTTGGCACAGAATGCACAAAACCAGGAATAAGCTTAACGTTCTGACGGCAATAGCCAAAATCTGACCTAAAATTTGTAAATTTGTTATTTCTTATAATTAAAAAAATACATCAGAGGCCATCAATGTGTTAGCAAATGAAATGAAAATGAATGAGAAATGGGAACCCTGGCTTACTAGATCTCTCCTTGTTTTAATATAGGCTTGAAGATTTTGCAATGATTAAAGTCCTATGCCACCCCTGTACATCTTGTAAGATGCACCAACAGTGTATCTTTCAATCTTAATTTGGATAACTGCAACTTTCTTTTCGCTGGGAAAGATTTTTGTGTGAGTCCATTCACATACTGTATATGTGGGCAGATATAATTAACTCCAGTGCTGAGAAAAACTGGAGGTATAAAAAAGTTTTAATCATTTGGTCACCATGTAGATATTTACCTAATTTAATCACACAAACTAATTAAATGTCAGGCCATTTGTAATACAGAAATCAAGCGATGACCATGGGTCATCAGATGTAGTCATTAGATATGCATATATAATCACATTAGAATCATATTAAGAAAAAAAAGCAACATCAAGACAGGTCATTTCTTTGTTCCTAATTACTTTTTTATAGTTTTGAGTTGATTTATTGGCACCATTAAGAGCTGCACAAATGTGTGTGTGTGTGTGTGTATGTATCTGTGTGTTTTAATTGGGTTTATTATATGTCAAGTCACAGTTTTCAAATGGAACTTTTTGATGTTTGTGGGAAAGTTAGTTAATAAATTAATGAGAAAGATAAACAGCATATTTTAACCTTGTGCTGAGGATAGTGCTTTTTAATACTGACATAGCTCAAGAGAGCCAGGAAATTTAATTTCCAATGCATTGCCCAGATTTTAATGAAAAATAAGAAGAAAACTTCCCAAAAACTAACAATGCAAAACTTTTCCTTTGTTTTATGAATTTTACTTTTTAAAAGTAACCTTAGTTGAAAATGATTTGCAGCGAATTCTTTCTGTGTAAAAAATAGATGTGACCCACAATTAATATTACTATTGTGCTAAGATATTTGTTCTGTAAAATCAGACAAAAACATCACAGGTCTTTATTAATAATAAGCATTTGTTCTAAGCAAATATGAGGTGACCAGTAACAACTCAGACCTTTAAAAATGTAGTGAGAAGTGATTCTTTTCATTTTTAAAACATAACACTTCTTCGAGTCTTACTGAAAGATTTGCTGTGGCTGAATTCAGAGATCTGTGTTTGCTTGTTGTTCAATAATGTGTGAAGGAAAACAGGCAAAGGGAATGGAGCAGTCAAGGAGACAGCTGACTTCACTAAGCAGGCGGAGTTCTGCAACAGGAGGAAACCACTATTAAACTGGTTTTCAAGGGCATGGATGACGACTTTGTTTTCAGCTTTCCACGTTAATGAGAGAGAACCTCCCTTTGTCATGGAGCTGGATTGTGCTGACATGTATGTTATAACCAAACCTACAATATAGCAACCCATATTGTAAAGATTTTCTAAGCAATTTAAACAGATGATGTTTTATTAAAGCCTAAAAGAAAAGTCAGAGGTAGGTAATGGGTTTTAAAAGCAAGAATCTGCTTTGGATTGTTGATTAAAAAACACAGAACTATGTAACAGTTGTAAATTTAGTTCTATAAAAATGAAGCAAGCATAACACATCAGGGCTTTAAATAAAATAGAAGCATATAAGAATAGCCAAGAAAATTTAAGAAAAATTATAAAAAGTAAATAGTAAGTCTAACAAGTGTTAAGACATTTTAAAACTATAATATTTAATATAATTTATACTCGTGCATGCATAGATGATGTAATATAATGGAAGGAATAAAATATTGCTTCTAGGAACAGATCCAAATATTTATGGAAATTTAGTATATATTAAGGTTGCCTCTTGGATCACTGCAAAACCAATTTAAAAAATGTTTTGGTAAATTTCACTAGACATGTAAAGAAAGAACAAGCTGGATACTTACTTCAAACCTTATGCTAAAATAATTTTGAAGTCAGCTTCTTATGTATAAATTAAACTATAAAATTCTAGAATAAAAATTAAATTAGCAAAGTGTAGGTGAAGTCTTTCTAAGAAAAATACAAAGTCAAGAAGTCATAAAACAAAAGAATATATTTACTAGGGTTAATTTAAATGTATACATGTATACATTTGTATTCATATATGAAATTTACATTAACAGCTTATAATGACTGGCTAGGTTCCTTGTGCACATATATTTTTAAATTTAATTTAAAAAATTTGTCATTGATTTTAGAGAGAGAGAGGAAAGGAGAGAAGGAAAGGAGCATTGATTTGGTGTTCTACTCATTGATGCATTCATTGGTTGATTCTTGTATGTTGTCTGACCAGGAATCAAACCTACAGCCTTGGGGTATCAGGATGATGCTCTAACCAACTGAGCTACTAGCCCAGGGCCCCTTGTCCCTACATGTTTTGTTTTTTTTTTTTAAATCACCAAATGCCATCTCTCTAGCTTAGTCCTGACATCAGTTCTAAGACTACTCCGGACTCTTTTGAAATTCATATAAAAGAATTGCAGAGCCCTGGTCAGAGCGACTCGGTTGGAGCATCGTTCCATAACTGAAAGGTTCATGGTTTGATTCCGGTTAGGGCATATCCCTGGGTTGTGATCTGCTCCCTGGTTCAGGTGCATAAAATCCCAGTCCAAGCATGTATAGGAAGCAACTGATGGATGTTTCTCACTTGTATCCATGTTTCTCTCTCTCCCTTCCTCTCTCTAAAAAGCAGTGGAAAAAAAGATGTCCTTGGGCGAGGATTAAAAAAACAAAACAAAACAAAACAGAATTGTAGAAGTAGAACTCTCCATCTTTTCTCCAGGCAAGACTTGCTACGGATTTTATCTTCCATTGGTTCGCTGATTGCAGGAGTGAGAGCCTGGATTTTGTGATTAGTCCCTGTTGTTTTTTAAGTACTTTTTATTTATTGACTTTTGAAAAAGTTGTTCCTTCATGTTCAGAGATGAAGGATAGCCCATGTTTCAACTACAAAATAATGAAAGAAATGTGTTTTTGTTTTTTTTAAGCAAAGTAGTTCTTTAAAGATTATAAAGACTAGAAAATGGGTAAAGAGCAAAGATGACCGCTAGCCAGGGCCAAAATAGTACACAGATTTGCAAAGAAGGCATCTTTGCTGGGAAAGGTCTTGAGGACACTTGCTCTGCCTTTCTGAGTCCCTGTGCAAAAGCAAACCCAGATTTTGTAAGGACTGAAGCTTATGCTACTTGCGCTCTTTTTCAGAGAAATATTTGTAAATTACATATACCAAATCAGCTAAAGGAGTAAATATTTATTCAGAGGGTCCTGTCCAAGTGAGGGACCTTAAAGTTTAAACTTTATTATCTTTATGCTAAATTAACCTCTGCTCCTAAGGTAATTATTATCTAATGTATTGTACCAGGGGTGTCCAAACTTTTGGCATCTGTGGGCCACACGTTAAATATACAAACACTAATGGAAACAAAACAATCTGATAATGTTTTAAGTAAATTGATGATTTTGCGTTGGGTTGCATTCACAGCCATCTTGGGCCATGGGCTGCAGGTTGGACACCCCTGTAAGCGTACACCATTCATCTTACACTTAATAATACGCTGCCTAATTTTGTAATTTTATTCTTCATGCCTAGAATTTAAGTTCCAGAAAAGAATTTTTTTTCAAAATTTGCTCTCTTCTATTATGTCTCCCCCTTTTTTTTTTGGTCCCCTGCTCTACCATGCTCACCTTGAACCAAATATCTGTGCTCAGAGTTGGGTGCTCAACAGATGTTTATGGAATAACTTCTTGAATGAACAGTGAATGAATAATTACTTCCTTTGAAATGGTTATATAAGAAATGACCAGGCTAAATGTTTCTATAGATGTTTTAAATGTAGTTAACGAATGGGGTATGATTGAATTATTGAGACTGGATGACCTTATAATAATTTGTTAGTGTAAAGAATATTATATATTATTATTTTTCAATATGGGTTACTCATTAATATAATTAACTGATGCTGAAACTCTCCTAGAAGATAATTGAATTAATTCCTCAGAGTAACCCTATGCATAAACACTGTCTTCCTCCCCAGTCCAAGTAAATGCCAAATTTATATCATCATCTTTGCCATCAGTTTGATAATAACAGCAGTTGCATTACTGACAGAATTTCACACCATTTGTTTCTGTCTCCGATGTAAATGTAGAAGTGGGTTCGCTTCTCTAGCTTTCCTCATCTGCTCTTGCCTTTTCCTTGTTAAAGAACTACCCATGTGGAAAATTAAAAAGAAAGCAAAACTAACTATAGAATCACAACTCACAAGCCTCCCAACGATTTGTAATTTTCATAACTATTAACCATGTACTCCCTATGGACTATAGGATAGGTGGGATAGAATGTCAGTTATGCAGGAACTCCCAATAAATCCCACCTTCCCCCCCAAAAAGACATAATAAAAGCAAGTAAAGAAAAATGACACTGGGACAACCTTGGGTTAATCTTACTTTATTATTTTTTCAAGAAAATGATTAACAAATGTTGGCCTTTTTTTTTTTCTGATAGTAGAACAAATCACTTCCAACCGTGATGCATTCTTTAACAAAAACAGAAAAATACAGACTTGGAATTGTTACTTCTTCTCCATAAACATGTTGACAATTACTGTCTTTTTACTATTATTGCCCAACTAAGTTCCATAGCATTTAAACAACACAAATAAAAGAAACAATAATGAACATGGAAAAACTACAGATGGGGACAGTGACCTTATGTTGATATGCTTTGAATTGTGTAATTGGAGCACAAGAAACATTATCAGCAAGTTTCAAGGGATACTCCTATGGGCCCTGACTTCTGCTATCAACTTAGGGACAGCAGCTAGATTGATGTTCTACAACCATTGCATCTAAATCAATCCAGTCCCAAGGACTTACTTGCCATATTTCTGAATAGAGGCAGAGTGCCTAAATGCTGTTTGTTGACCAAATGAGGAATAAGAATTGGCTGATATATTTTATATCCCTTTCTGTTTTGTGATTATAATGGTTATACATGGCCTAAGATCAAACAGAAATCAAAGTAAAATGTGAGTGAAGAAAAATTAGTCATTTGGGGCAGATCTATAAAGGAGCCAAAATGAAGTTAATACACTGATGAGACCATGGAGAGTTCCTATCGGCATTCGGGGCATGGACCATGGAGCCAAACAGCCTGGGTGTGAATCCTGGCTCCACAATCACTGGCATGTGACATTGGGCAAGTTTCTCAATCTCCATCTTCCTAAGACTCCCTTCCTCATAGACTTACTACAAAGATTAAATGAGTTAACGGCTATAAAGTACTTGGAATAATGCCTGGCATGTAGTTAATTGCTGTATAAGCTATTGCAACAATATTTTCAGATAAAATAGAGGAAAGGGGAATTGTAGAATGTTCCTAGGTACAATTGTGTTTTCATTCATGAACTCCACCTCAAACTTGTGAAAAAAGTGTTAATGTGGACTACAGAAAAAAGAAGAAATTGAGCATTTGAACAGAATAAGGGGTATGAGTAAGTGTCAGGTCCACGAGGGTCTAGATGCCATGCCTATGACATTTTCATGGTGGGTGGTAGCCACCATGATGCATAAATATATATGGTTAGCTAATATGCCAGTGTTAGAAAGTTTCTGGATTCTTCTCTAGTTTACATCTGTGACAGCAACACATCCCTGACGTGTGAGGATTGTAATATTCAGAGATGCTATGCCCTTGATAATGCCTCTATTAATTTAGTTTTGCTAATATATAATATGGACCATAGATGTCCTACAACTCTCTTTGTAACTCTACTGAGATCAAATGCCTTTAAACATTGGTTGGATAATGAAATTGAAATGCCTCAATAATTTTGCTTGTGCCCAAAGGAGGCAAGTCTTAAAAGTTATATTGTAGGACGAAAAAAACAAATAAAAGTTCCATGAAGGCAGGGATTTATTTTTTCTGTTTTGCCCATGGCCATGTCTCTATGCTGCCATATATATACATTCATAACATTAATAGGTATTCAATGTTTTGTTTAGAATTTGAATGAATGTATAGATAGGTAAGATAAATATTTCAATCTAAAGAAAAATGTTATTTCTAAGTATGTATAAATATAAAGGCAAAAAACCTGATTTAAAGTCCTCATTGCAATTTTACAGACAGAAAAATCTAATTACAAAAATTCCATGTTTTGTTAAACCTGTATATCAATATGAGGTGAATTGATATATTTACTGTATTGACAATTCCCATCCATTAACATGGTGTGACTCTCCATGTACTATATTTAAATCCTTTTTTATATTTCTTTTTTCACCATTGTTTAGTTTTTAACATAAGCCTTGTGTATATTTTGTTAGATTCTGAAGTATTTTTGGGTGTCTGGAAGTAATATTGTAATTTTAAGTCCAGTGTGTGTGTGTATGCAAATACAGTTGATTTGTGTATTTTTACCTTATATCCTGAGACTTTGCTGAATACACTCATTAGTTCTAGGAGTTTTGGTAAGTTTCTTGAGATTTTCTATGTAAACAATGTTATTTGGAAATAAAGATAATTTTATTTCTTCTCTTCTGATCTGTATGCTTTCATTTCCTTTTATTGTCAAGTTGCTGTGGCTAAAACTTTCAGTACAATGTTGAATAAGAGCGATGAAGGTGGGGATCCTTGCCTTATTCCTCATCTTGTGGGGAATTAGATCTGTTACCATTAAGCATAGTGTTAGCTGTAGGTTTTTTGTGGGTACTGTTTATCACGTTAAGGGAGTTTTCTTCTGTTCCTCTTTTTTTGAGAATTTTAATCATCAATGTGCATTGAATTTTTTTCAAAAGCTTCGGCTGTGTTAATTGACTTGATCATGTGATTTTTATTTTTTAGCCTGTTAATATGGTAGGTCACATTGATTTATTTTCAAATATTGAGCCCCAGTTCTCTATTCCTGGAATAATCCCTACTTAGTGATGTTGTATATGTTGTTTTACGTATTGCTGAATTCCTTGCTCACATTTTATTAAGGATTTTTGCCTCTGTATTAATGAGGGTATTGTTACATTCTTCTTCTTTTTCATTTTGGTTTTGTACAGTTTTTGTCTAGTTTGGGCATCAGAGTAATACTAGCCCCCCAAAATGAATCAGGATGTGTTCCATCCTCTTCTATTTATGGAAGAGATTATAAGAAGTTGTTAAGTCTTTAAAAGTTTGATAGTTTTTTGTGTGTGTGTGTTTTTTTTTTTTTTTTTTTTTTTTTAGTGAAACCACCTGGGCCTAGAGATTTTGGGGGAGAAGTCTTTAAATTATTAATTCATTTTTCTGAATAAGTATAGTATTATTCAAATTGTCTCTTTCCTATTGGGTAAGTTGTGACAGGTTGTGATTTTTGAGAAATTACTCCATCTCACCTGAGGGCTTCTCAAATGTAAGTGTGTTGGGTTGTTTTGTATTTTTTTACTATCCTTTCAATGTTTATAGGATCTGTTGTGATATTCCCTGTTTCATTCCTGATATTAGTAATTTGTATCTTTTCCCTTTTTTATTTTTTGTCACTCTTGCTAGAGATTTATTAATTTTGTTATAATTTCAAAGAACCCAGTATTTCAGCTATATCTACAACTGTTGTCTTTTCATTAAGTTCAGAGTTTTGTTTTTTATTTTTAAATTTCCTTTGAGGCTAAATAACCCATACATTATTTAGAATTTCACTGTTTAGCTTCCAAATGTTTAGCGATTTTCCTCTTAACTTTCTGTTTCTATTTAGTGTGAATCTATTGGGGTCTAAGAATGCACTCTGTATTGTTTCAATTATTTTAAATTGGTTGAATTTTAATTTATGTTCCTGGGCATAGTCTATCTTTGTATATTTTCCTTAGAAACTTGAAAAGTTTCTGTATAAATGTGGTTAGATCCTTTTTGTTGGTGATGCTGTTTTTTCCTATATTCCTGCTGATTTTCCAGCTAGTATCAATTACTGGGAGAGTGGTACTGAAGTCTCCATATATCTTTGGGCTTGTATTTTATATATAGCAGAGTTTGCTTCACATTTTTGTACTTTGCAATTCTGTTGTTTGGTAAATATACATTTAGGGTTACTATATCTCATTGATAGTTTGACCTTTATATAATTTTGAAATGTCACTCAATGTCTCTGGTAATTTTCTTTACAGTATAATTCATCTGACATTAAAATACCCACTTCTGCTCCCTTTTGATTAATATTTGCATAATATAATCTTTTTTCATTCTCTTTTTATCTTTCTATGTTTTTATATTTGAAGTTAATTCCTTATAGACGACATACAATGGACCATGTTATTAATCCACTCTGCCAATCTCAGCATTTTAATTTGTGTACCTAGACTATTAACATTAAATGTAATTAGATATATGTTAGGGCTTAAGCCTGAGGGGGTTTGTTTATTGTTATTTTCTGCTTGTTCTCTCTGTTTTTTTTTTCTTTCTTAGTTTTCTCTTTATTGTCTTCTTGTGGGCTATTTGAATATCTTTTAGAATGGATTCTTTATTAATCTACAGTCATTTTGAGTGTGTGTGTTTGTATAGTTTTTTAGTGGTTACCCTATGCACTATATATACATATTCAGTTTTCTGGTGCCAGCGTTTCATTAGCTTGATTGAAGTATAGAAAACTTACCTCCCTTTATCCTTCCCAATTTATTATATAATTTTCTTAACATTATGACGGGGAGAATGGCCTTGTTATTCCCAGGTGGTGGTGGAAGTCCTGACCTGCTTGGCCCCTACCGCATTGTCCCAGCAGTGAGCCGGAGCACATTTTTGCTGCTGATGGGGGTACAAGTCCATAACTCCCACAGATACTGCAGAGGCAGCCTCATTACCACCTGCTAAAATGGAAGTCTCAGCTTCTTACCCAGTCTTCTTTGATACCACCCTCGTGGAAGGGACTCATTAACACCCGGGGAGGGTACACATGGAGGGTCCCTGCCTAGTTTTTGCCGGTGAGGGTAGTTGTGAGCCCATAGTTCTCTCTGTGGTGTTTGTTGGTGTTGCTTGGCTGCTCTTCAAAAGTGTTTGTCTTTCTAGGCTGTCTCTTTCCTGGTTCTTTTGACAGAGAGAGCAGACCTTGAAAATGGTGATGGTGGTGGTAGGGGGCTGTTTATGCATTGATGTTCCTAGGTTTCTAGCTTTTTAAATCCTAAGTCTGGGATCTATGAAGCACAAGGTAAACCTGGAGAACTTATCATTGTGTCATTCCTTCTTCCCTCTGCTTTTTAAAATCTTGTATTTGTTTTATCTCAAATATTAAGGATTTTGGTTATACCTAATGAAAAGGACAGGGAAACATATTTACTGCATCTTCCCAAAAAGAGAAGTTGCCATTCATTTTTTCATCAACATTTAGAACTTCTCTCATGAGTGAACTGAACAGATTTTTTTCTATCAGATTCATTGTCATTACTTTTTCCACTGGCACTAAAGATGGTTCTGGTTTGTGTTAATATTTTTTATCATGTTAGATTCTGAATGTTGTAATAAAGTATAAGACTGTTCAATATGTTTCCAAGAGAATTGTCTCCTATAATTTAAATTAAAAATGCTTTATAATGTTGATAAGTTTCAATTGATATGCTAAGTTATAAGTTGTTATTCAACACAGAAAAGATATACAGAAGAAATACTGGGGTAATTCAGGGAAAAAAAATACAAACACAGCTTGAAGCCAAAACATCGGTATAGATTCAATTGGTTCTATCATCATGCTCAATGAGTAAGTTTATATTTTCGGACTAAATCTTTAATATTCATATCGATGCTTTGGAATATTGTTTTAAAGTGAAGTTTAAATATCTTGAAAATGAGAGACCACTTTTTTATATTATTATATTTTACTCTCTTTTACTTAACAATTGAAATTATATAGGGTAGGGTGATGCACCTGAAAGGGTGGTCCATAAACCACAGCATCAGCATCCCAGGGGAACTTACTAGAAAAACAAACTTGTGGGCCCTACCTTCAACTTAATGAGTCAAAATTTCTGTAGGTGGGGTTCAGGAGTTTGTATTTTTTTAAATATTCCCAGGATCTGAACATGATTATTCTGTACTCCTTTGGCAAGGTGAGTAGGCATTCTTTGGGCTCCATTGCAGCTCAACCACATCCTAGCTGTGTTGTCATTATTCACTAGTTGCCTCAATTTTCTTCCCTAGAAAATAGAATGATATTAAAACATACCTTTGAAGATTGTTTTGAAAATTAATAAATGAGCAGGTAAAAGTATTTGCAGTGGTGCCTGACACCTACTTAACACTTTATAAAGGTTAGCTATTTTTATTAAAATGCGTAGTGTGATCACTATAGTGAAAAATGGGACTTCCATTGATTTTTTTTCTCTTCGATATTTTCACTTTTACTTGAATTCATATGGCATGGAAATATCTGACTTTTTACTTTAAGTCAATTATCAAGATAGAATCTCTTATATTATCTAGTGTGAGAGATTTTGATGCACAGAGCAGCACACATGGAGACATGCATGTGCATACACATAAATACATGCACACGCATACCGTATTTGGCCTGACTCATATTTGCAGGGGACAATCCATGGAACACGACTACATTGGAGCACTGGGATTGTCTCATAACTGTTCCTTTGTTCCTGTGGCTTCTGGGACCTGTCTATTTTCCATATTCCCCTGTCCAGGTAATAGTTCTAGCAAACCACACTAAATCCATCCTTCTGCCTTACCTCTTTTGTGCCTTCTAGAGTCTGTGGACTTAAAATCTGCTTCCTCTTAACTTCCTGAAACACACACTCTATTATTCTACTGTAATAATGTCCCTGTTGATCCCATCCAGTCTGCAAGCCTCAGGATCTTGCCATGTGTATTCCAACTTTATCCTATTCTTATTGTCTCTGCAACATGGATTTGTTGGAAGAACAGATTTGGTGTACCATCTGTACTTTGATTTTTATATTTATTTTTATATGTATATATCCTGCCTCATCATCTGCTTAACCGTTATTTTAAGGGCAGGGAAGAGCATATGTCCTTTATCTCTTTATATGTTTAGCCTTTGGTTGTTCAGGTCTCCCATAAAATAATTTTAAATTTCTAAAATTTTGATAGTGTTTTTTATTTTGTGAATTATTTCTATGGGCACTTTTCTACTAATAATGTCATTGATTGAGCTATTTCTTTACATGAGGCACAGTGCTTTCTGTAATCTGACTCATGTAATTTCTAGAACCCTATAAGATAGGTACCGTTATCACCCCTTTTTTTCCAGAGGATAAAACTGATGTTAGAAACCTTCCAAGGTCACATTGCTAGTACCTGTTGGTGAGTGGTTTGTAACTCAGGCCGACTTTAAGAGCCCTCTTTTTCAGCCACCTTGTTTTGTGACCTTTTACTTAATATTACCAAAGAAAGTACAACAATTCATAGTGGCTAAGTAAACTTGACCTATAGTAACTATGTATGTTCTCTATCTTCAAATTCTTTATTTTTTTAAAGTTATAACACTGTGCAAGTAAATGTTTGTTATGGAAATAAAAACTTCAGAGGACTTCATTAATTGATTACATACTTTTTTCACCTCTGACTTCTGAGATTTCACCACAGTAATATAAATAGCTTTTCAAATGAATTAAAGAGTCAGAGAGAGAAAGGGAGAAGGAAAAGAGGTAGAGATGGGTAAATGGTGGTGGAAGAAGGCACACTTTGTTGTAAGACTGGGTATTTGTGATTTCCACCAATGTTCTGTTTTTAAAACAATTTAATTTTTAAATTAAATCTATTGGGGTGATATTGGTTAATAAGATTATGTAGGTTTCAACTATAGATTTCTATGATACATGACCTGTATATTGCATTGTGTGCCCACCATGCAAAGTCAAATCATCTTCTGTCACCATATATGTTTCTATTTTGCTAATTGAAATATAAATGTCCTCATGCTTGTTGTCAGCATTCAGTTGTAAATGAAGATCTACCTGAAAGAGCTTTACAACAGGTTTTATTTATCCCTCATTTTTTTATACAGAGGAATAAGAAGAAAACAAGCTAAAACAAAAAAAAATATACCTGTGGTCATGGCAGTTATCAACCACTAAATCTAGCTTCAAGTTCTACTAAAGTAATGGTACCAAAATACATAGGAAAAAAAATCTGTACATATCCAGGGAATAATAGGACCTTAGCAAAAAACAACTTGCTTTATAAAGTACAAATTGTGCTGGACAGGTTTGGTCACACATTTCCAATCGAATCAATGAGTTAGTGAATGAAGAGAAAGAAGTATAGTGTATTTGATACATGAGCTAGAAACTACATCTCTCTGTACTTAAAGTTCAACCCGTGGAGGAAAAAGTTGAGGATAACCCAGCCGAATGAGATATGGAGATGACTGATTTGTTATTTAAATAATGAGGTGAGAAGCCAGAAAGCTAAAAATCAGAGCCCTATCTAATTGGATACTCTATAGCTGAATTTTGTCAATCCATTTGCTAGAACTCTAGCTCTGTTCTAGTTTGTGCTGAAACTCGAAGGCAAGTGTCATAATCTACTTTACCATCTTTTACATATCAAGCAGTCTTACAGTTTAGTTGTTCTCATCAAATCTAGGTAACTGGATTGTGTTACCTGGCAGCTACACATATTGTTGCGGTCACTTTAATTCGCGCTCTTCTGTGCTCAGGGACCACTCTCTCACACGCAGAGAGCTTGTTGCCATGTAAACTAGATTTTTGAGTCAAGGGGTTATCTCATCATTCTTCTGAATTTGCGAGTTAAGAGTTTTTATCCTTGTCCTCTCTTCTTTCAGAGAAGAATCATCTCTCAAGAGTGTTGCACTCTGGGGCTCTGTGCAAGCATGTCGGCAGTTCTCTCATTTTGTATTTTTCCTTTGCAGTCCTTCTGGATACAGGAAGAACTTCTTGGCAGCCCATTGGCTCACCTGATATGCAAGTAGTCATCTTACTCTTTCAAAGGAACTGACATCCCTCTTCATTTCCAGTTAGCCACTTTGCTGCAAAGCAGAACACTGTATTTCAGCATTTTCTTTGTCTCTAAAACTTTTGCTGTATGTTGAAAAAAAACTGTGAAGGATACCATGCCACATTCTAGAGCCAGCTATTTCAAAATAAGATCCATTTTGGAAGCCATAAATTCAATTGTTTCACTAATTATGCTTTTTCCAAATGACTAGCATTATAAACTCTCCTTTTTAATTTTTTTTCTTTTCAAAATCAAGAATTGATCTTTTACCCATACGTGCAAACAGTCCTTCTCCCTGATGACGGTTGAGAGGATCGCAATAGAGAAAAGAAATTTTTTTGCCATATTTTAACATGTATAATGCACACCGACATTTTTGCCCAAACTTTCAGGAAAAAAAAAATCTTTCATTTTAATTTTTTCATTCAATTATTTATTTATTTATATTTAGAAACAAAACCGATTATTATATTCCAGGGTATTATTTTTCATACAGATATCGTTATTGTTTCTAGTGTTACAGTTTTAATGCATATGCCTAAATAAAAGAATTAAAAACATATAGATATGAAATTAGTACTACCCATGTATAATGTGCATCCTTATTTTTCCCTAAAAATTTGGGCAAAAGTGCACGTTGTACATGGCAAAATATGGTAAATTCTTCCCTGTTTCTCATATAACCCATCTTTCTCCCTTTGACTCTTTCCCAACCTTGAGATACAATTCTTTGTTTTCACATTTGTCTTTGGACATTGTGTCTGGAATTCTGGTCATCCTTCTCTACGATCAGGTTGAAGAAACTGAGGACAAGCACATGCCACATTTCTTCCCCTAGTGCAGTAACTGAGATCTCTTTGTTCGCAAACATGGATTGAAAAAGAATTTCCTGTGATGTTGATAAATGCGGAAAATGAGATTTTTACTTTTTTTATTCTCAAATGGCTTTTTATGTGAACTAACTCAATAACAAAAGACGGTTACAAAGAAACTTATATTTGTTGATTATTACCCATGTACTGAGAATTGTTCTAGGTGCTTTACCAGACATTTTCCCTCCCTTATTTAAGCTTTCTAATGAAATTACAAGATATTTACACATTACAGGTGAGAAAATCGGGTATTAGAGAGTTCAAGTTATTGGTCCAAGATCACAGAGATAGTGAGAAATAGGACAAAGCTGAAAACACTGAGCTCTCTATTTTCTAGTGTGAAGTGTGCTCTTGGCCAACATTTCCAGAACTGGTCCCAACAGCCCCTGTTCTGCTCAGGCCCCTTCTTTTACAGACAAAGCCTTGCCACTGTGTTCCGTTTTTCCTGTCCACTCTCTTCCATCTCCTTCCACCATTTATTGATAGCTTTGAAAGATCATTTAGTGAAGCATCACTTAATTTCAGGGAATTACACTAATCATACTGATACATTTTCCGTGTATAGCTGATATATTTTTATAAAGTGAAGATACCCTCATCAGATTACACCCCAGATCAAAAACTAGAACATTACTTGTGCCAGAAGTTCTCCTTACCTTCCTTATGCCCCTTCCCAGTAAGTAACGCTGAAGGTAGTCATTATCCTGACTTCTAAAAACATTGATTAGTTTTACCTGCTTTGATCTTAAGTAGAATAATAGAGAATATACACTTTTGTGTCTGGCTTTTGTTCTATATTATTTTCATGAAATTCGTACAGGTTTGTCCATTAAGCATCAGTCCATTCATTTTCATCTTGTATAATATTCCAATATATACTATATGCACTTTTTACTTTTGATGGACATTTGCTTTCTTTCCAGTGTTTGGCTATTACAAATGATGCCACTCATCATTTTTGAACACATGTCTCTTTATACACATGCATGTAATTTCTATTGGTTACACATCTAGAAGTGGAGTTTCTGGGTTATACGGCTATGCATATTCAGCAATGGTAAATATTGTCAAACAATACTTCAGATTGATTTTACACCAGCAGCATATGAGAGTCCCATTTCTTCAACATCTTTGACAGCACTTGGTATTGTCAATCTTTTTCAATCCAGCAACTTAGTTGATGTGTTTACATGTATCATCATGTTTTTACTTTGCCTTTTCCTGGTGACTCATAAGATTAATCTTCATTTTGAATATTTATAAAATCAATAATCATTTGGTCTCATATCTCTCACATGTCTAGAAGTTCTAGATTGTCCTACGGAATGCAAGCGTTGCTGGTAGCCTTGTGACCCCAAAAACCTCAGACACTTGAAAGGGCGGCTCCCATTCACAGCTCCCTCTGGGCTTTTGGTCCTGTGCAGTGCCACACCCAAGCTGAGTCAGTGGCCTGAGGCCCTTTGGCAATTACTTTCTGACCACCAGCTCATTCCAAGTTCTACTGTTCCAAAACAGTTGCTCCTCTGCTCTGTTTACTCTCTACTTGGTAAATAAAAATGTTGAATGTATAGTTTTCCTTGAGCTGAAGTAAGCAAGCTTACCTGCTCTGTGCTGAGATCCAGCCCCAGGCAAAGGTCTCTGGTGCCCATTCTTCTTCTCTCTTGCTCTTTGCTTTGATTTGTGGATCTCAGGACTAAGAGTTTCTCGTTGGCCCGCTATTGTTCTACCTGCAGGCTGCCTCTGACCATTCTGCATCATCTAATACTGAAGTGAGGGAGAATTGGCATTAAGTGTCTACCCCTGTAGCAAATGTGTTTTGAGAGGGAGACAGTAGTTTTAAAAATGATACCCATTCAATAGAAATTGGGATACCAACACCACTTCTTTGATGCCATCAATTTTTAACTTATCCCATCTTGGCTAAAGAGAAAAGCCGAAGGACAGCTCTCTTGCCCAAAAGTATCAATTCAGAAAAAAAATAATTAGGTTTGGTTTATGCTCAGTAATTTAATATCATGCAAAATCATTACTTGTATAGTCTATAGCCTTGCTATCTGATTTAAAATACAGAAATTTCTACCCTCCTGCATAAAAGTTCTTCTACAGTATGATTATGGATGAGATGTGGAAGCCATTGTGTTTCCCTTTGATGAATAAAATAATATAGAGTATGCTGCTAAAGATGTCAACCATGAAATCATATTTTGCTTTCAGGATTTTCTATAGTTGGCTTTATCAGTCTAATTCTTTGAGTCTCTACTAATAGCCATGAGACATGTTCCCCTCACCCTCACCATATTACTTACTAAGCTGTCTTGCATTAAAATATTTTTGGTTTTCATTACAAAAACTAAAATAACAACCAATTAACTAAATGAGCATGCAAAAGAGGACCCTTGGAAATGGACAGATAGTAATTGAGAGGCTATAGCTTTGTCCAGTCTGGCCTAGTAACAGGATTTCTCTGTGCTCTCTCAATGCCTGGCGTAGTACAATAGGGGTTCCATTGACTTTAGATGTCTTGGAAACTGACAAGAAGATTACTTTAGGTTATGTTAACAGGAAGTAAGAGTTGGCTTTTTAAAAAATATTATTTTAAACTTAAAATTATATTTGACATACAGTATCATATTAGTTTCAGGTGTGCAACACAGATATTTGTATACCTTACAAAGTGATCATCCCCATAAACCTAGTGTACTTGTCACTATACATATTATATTATTGACTATATCTTATATGCTGCCCTTTATATCCCCATGACAGTTTTTGTATTTGGTAGTTTGTACTTCTTAATCCCCTTCCCCTTTTTTGCTCATCCTCCCAGCCCCTCTTACATAGCAACCATAAGTTTGTTCTCTGTATCTATGGGTTTATTTCTGTTTTGTTTTGTTTGTTTTGCTAACATTCCATGTAAGTAAAATCATATGTAGTTGTCTTCTTCTGTTTGACTTATTTTACTTAACACAATACCCTGTAGGTCTATCCATGTTGTTGCAAATGGCAAGAATCCATTTTTTTTTATGGATGAGTAATATTCTATTGCATAAATGTACCTCATTTTCTTTATCCATTTGTCTGTTGATGGATACCTGTGTTGCTTCAATATCTTGGCTATTGTAAATCATGTGGCAATAAAAATTGTATTGTATATATCTTTTCAAATTAGTGTTCTTGATTTCCTTGGATAAATACCCAGATGTGGGATTGCTGGGTCATGTGATAGTTCTATTTATAATTTTTGAGGAATCTCCATACTGTTTTCCATAGTGGAAACCATATAAATTTGGGTTTATGTCTGTGTTCTCTTCCATTGACCTGTCTGTTTTTGTGCCAGTACCATATTGCTTTGTAGCATAGTTTGAAATCAAGTAGCGTGATACCTCCAACTTCATTCTTTTTCATCGAGATTTCTTTGACTATTTAAGGACTTCTGTGGTTCCATGTAAATTTTAGTATTATTTGTTCTTGTTCTGTGAAAAATGCCATTGGTTTTTTAATAGAAATTAAATTGAAACCCATTCATAGAGCTGAGATATCTTTATTGCTACACAAAATACAAAGAAAAATTAAGTTAATAGTAGATGTGCTTTTAGTCCCAGATGATGATATTTGTTTGGTCACTGATTAACCAACTTATTACTAAAGGTTTGTATTCTCATAAAATATAGACCTATGTTCAGAAGTTCAGGGGAGAAACATTTCTAGAAAAGACGTATACCAAAATAATGACTTTGGGGATGTAACACGCTCTATCTTTGGACTTTAACTTTCTATTCTTATAAATCTAGGTTTTTCAATAGCTTTCAGATTTGAAGTGTAACTTGTGTCTAAGATCTCATCCTCTGATGATGGGTCAACCACTATTGGGTAACATAAGTACAGACAACACCTACATGGCCCCAAGAAGGTACATTGCAAAGAGGAAACCTATACCCTTGTCTCAAACTTCATCATACTCAATGCTCTGTTGACTGTTTTCAATTACATATTTCCGTTTGAGACTAGGCAATTAATGAGGTATGCATGTTTTGAAATGTCCAATTTTTTAATGTGGTTCCCTGAATGCACTCACCGTTTCCCCTGTAACAAACATTCTGTGTAGTGGACTGATGAGCAGATCTACTTTAAAATCGCAGCTCCACCACTTATTTTCTTCGTGAGTTTGACCTTCTCTTTGAAGGAGAGAGGTACAGAAAATAACGAAGGTAATAAATGCTGGAGGCATTCAGGTCTTTGATTCCAGGGATGCTCAAAGCCATTTTCATGTCTTCCCTCCTAAAGCTATTAAGTTTTTCCTTGGAACCCTTGAGCCAGTAATTCTCCTTCTCCTTTATGCAATGCCAGTCGGGTTTTTGGAGCTTACAATGACTCATATGAGTTATGTTTATTGATCTAAGCATATATTCATATTTGCCTGTGTCCCTGATTTCCTTTTTGTCTTTTCATTATTATTTTGCTTTGTATTTTAACACTGTATATCATTTGTCACATAAGAGAAAAGATTGATGAGCTGAATTTCAAAGTTTCTTTTGCATTCTTATATAACATGGTTTCCAAAAATCTTTAGACATGAGATCATATTTATGCAGCCTCATTACTATCTAAAAATAAACATAGAAAATAATCCTAGCATTTATAAGGCTAAGTATAGAAAACTGGCCATAATGGTGAAGGGAGCTGTACTATTCACTTATGGGGAGATATTTAAGAAGGATATATTTTCTCATTGTACATGTAAATATTATGAAAATACTAGTATTGCAAATGTGACTTATCACAACCATCACTGTCATCATAAATAAGGGCTATATTTTAGACTGACAGTCATCCCTCAGATTCTATGAGGATTAGGCTTTTTAGTTTGATAATTCTCAGAGCACTATTACAAAGCATATCTTAAGATCTTTGCTTCCTGTTTTCTTTCTAAAAGAGGTTCCCATCACATAAAATTTATTAAGTAAGAATTACAGGATGCGGAAAATAGAGGAAATAATCAAAGAGGATTGCTAATCAATCCAGAGCATGAATTACTGGATAGCAACAATTCCACACTGTGACTCCATGGGCCCTTTCCTCCATAAAAAAATTATAGTAAAAATTTTAATTTAGGACTGTTGGTGAAAACACAAATACATGACTATATGACAAACGTTTTAGTGGCCTAAAAGTATATTTTTTTCTAATAAATATATAAAACATTGTATAAGTCTCTAGATGACATCAGGTGCTTTTTGGGTGGTGTTGCTGTAGACTAGCATTTTATTAGTCCTTACAAGTATCATGGGCCCTTGGCACTGTGCCTACTGTGCCTGGTAGATAAATGGTCCCTGAACAACAAGTCGCCCCGTTCACCCTCAGCCATTAGTATATATTTAGATCAGATTATTACACAATTAGACACTATCTTAGGTAATGGGGGGCAAAGCTCCGGAGGGATGAAATGTAGGACAGGTCAGTGGAATAGAGAGATAAAGAGAAGTAGAACAAATGCACACAAAACCTAAACCCTGATCCCAGTAATCTCCAAGGTTATCAACAGAATCATACATGTTGGGAATTACTCCAGCCTTAATAGCCCTTATGGAAGAAATTGCTCTTGTTTATATAAACGAGATAATTTGTGATAAAATATCTCTATCCATTTGCTTTTTGCCCTATCTCAATGAAAGGAAATTATTCTCAATGCAATTGCACTTCTAAAAGAAAATTACTATTTTTGTCTTTTTCTATTTGTCCCAACATACCTTTTAAGTTAACTAACTTTCTAAGCTTTTGGCTTGCAAATCTTTTAATCGAAGGAATGTCAAAGCCTAATGGGTCAGCGGAGACCCACAAGCGTGATGCTCATTTTGTTTGTAAAAAATTTAAAAATAATAGCCCTTATTAAAAATCCTTACCTTCATTTCTGCTGAAAACAATGCCATACATTAGAGGACTTCTTCGTGAATATTGGGCTAAGATTGATATACATGTGAATATATTATCGCTGAATACAATCAGAAATGTGTCAGAGAATGAAGACTTTTTATTCTGTATTCTATGATAAAAAGCCTAAAACTCCTATAATGTAAAGCATGTCCTTTGCCTTAAAATGAAAGTGATATCAACTCTCAGTATTTTGGGTTCTCATCAACAGGATGGTAAAATATCATGCCATTACTATCATTTTTCATGGTCACATGTACATGGTTTTGAAAATATGTAGCATCTCTTCTGTGGGTTAGAAAGAGACAGTTCGGATGAATTGCTTCTGTCTAGACAGACTCCTGCCTTTCATTGTGTCATTCCTCAGGCAAGGAGACTTGGGAAGCGAGTGGAGATGATGATTCAGGTGTTGCCAACATATATCATCCGCAAGCTGATTTGAACAGTATTAATGTGCTGCTTATTAACTCTAATAACTAGGTAGTTCCTTTGCAATCTCAGCAAGTTGTATTTATATAGTGACAAAAGGACCATGTACACTTTAGGGATGGTTGGTCATCAGGACTGTAAAACACTAGGGGTTGATAATGCATGGAGTGATCATGGAGGGAGACTGCAGTGTTCCCCAAATCCGGAAAACAAAACTTCCCCTTAAAGGAAGTGCTTTGGACCAGCTTATCAAAGGCACAGGGAAGTCCACATAACAATATCTCTGAGGGAATGTATCCTTAGGAAAGAGAAGAACAGAGACCTCACAGCCCACAATAGTCAGTGTTGTCTGAGTGAGCTATTTGGTCATGCGTAGCAGCTGCCAGTCTTTTTGTACAGTCAACCAGGCTTTCATAAGAAGCAGTAAGTTTCCTCTTGTAAACTTTTTCTCTCACTTCTATTCTTGGCTGATGGCTCGTTTGCATGATCTTCATCCCAATAGTCTGAATTATAGAGATGTTTTCCTGCATATTGTCTATGCTGGGATAAAAGCATACAGAAACTTTGATTTTCTTAAACGAAATCTGCATGCAGAGATTTACTCTCCAAATAAACACTAAGTGATTTATGCTCTAATAGCACACAAGCTTCTGATGCTGTTTTAGGGAATTTTGAAGGATTTATGACTTTCCTGCATCTTCCTCTCGCTAACTTAGACATACTTCAGAATTTTATCATCACTTTTGACAAAATACCTTGAGATGAAGGTTGTAGTAGAAAGTACTCTAAACACCAAATATTGGATTATATCAGAGGCTATTCAGAATGCTACAGGGAATCCCAATTCAGCTGTCCTTCCAAAATTAAAAACCAGATCTTCAAAGCTTTATGCTATTTTTACATCTTATGTGTGCAAATAAAGGAAAATGTTGGACCATTTTCCATAATTTGACTAAATCACGTCATTTTTTTTTCCTCCACCAAATGAAGAATAAATTCCTCATTTACCGTATCATTTTACTTTTCATTCCATGATTCTTTTTTTCCAAGCAAACAGATTTTGCAATCAGATGACTACTAGCTGGGTGTTCACGAGCTGCGATGGATTACTTTTAATAGGTGCTATTTTCCTACTTCATTAACTGCTCCTTATCTGGTGATGTTTCTTTGGACAAGCTAGGGAAGAAACAATGGCTGAACCACTTACCCCAAATAGCCAGTGACACAAAGTGTGTTTTTTAAAGAGTTGATTATGTACACACAAGGATGTGTTTATTTGGGGAGTATATGTGAGTAAGAGCTTGAGTGTGTGTGAGTGTATGTTCTTCTTTCAACTTAAAACCCCTCTCCCTCTGCCTGGCTGACTGCCATCTCCATGCCAGTCTCCATGGCAACTTTCTTAAGGATAAAATAGCAGAAATGTGAGGAGGTCGCCTGCCCACAAACAAAGCTGCCACAGCCCTGCCAGAGGCCTGACTAGACAGAATCCCAGAACACTCCACATTCCATGAGAGTTATGCAGGTTGCTGCAGTTGGCTCCGTTTAAAGGTACAGTGCCTCTGGTCCTAGGAGGAAAGTTCAAGAATGTCTTCTGACTGGTATTCCCACATGATGGAATGTGAGTGCACAACCCTCGTGTCTCAACGGTATTTTCCCCTTCCTGTCTGCTTTGAATAATTTAAGTGTTTTATATCTAGCATATATTTTTGAGTGATACTTGGAACTTTCCTTCACAGAGATCATTACCTGATACAGTATATTGAAAACGCAATCACTTGCATAAAATATTGACTAAATGATGCTTTAATAGTTTGCCCCTACTGGCTTTCATGAACAGAATATACTTGTTTGCTTTTTAATGAATCCTAATGGATTTAGAAAACTGTTTCCAAAAAAGTATAAAATTATTTGTTAAAAGAGATTGCTATGGATTGAATGTTTGTTTTCCCCCACTAATTCATATACTGAAATCCTGACCCCCAAAGATGATGCTATTAGTAGGTGGGACCTCAAGGAGGTGCTCAGTCATGAGTGTGGATCCTCAGGACAGGGATTAGTGCCTTATAAAAGAGTCTCTAGAAAGGTCCCCAGGGTCTTCAACCATGTAAGGAATACAGCAAGAAAGGGCTAGTTACAAACCTGGGAAAGAGCAGCACTGAAGAATTTACCATATTTCTCCATGTATAATGCACACCACGTTTTTGTGCACATTATACATGTGATTATTACACCTATGGTGTGTAATCATTACACCCATGTGTAATGCACATACTTTATTTTTCCCTCAAAAAGATGGGGAATGAAGTGCACATGGCAAAGTATGGTACTGTGCTGGCACCTGATCTTTGACTTCTGGCCTCCAGAACTGAGAGAAATATATTTTGTCGTTCATAAGATATTCTGTCTGTGGCATTTATCTGTGGACTAAGATAGATGTGTACATAGTGTATATCTTTAGTTCTAACCAGGGACAAATTTTTCCCCCATGAGAGACTTGACAATATCTGGAAACATTTTTGGTTGTCACAGCTGGAACCATGTCACTGATATCTAGTGAGAAGGGTTCAGCGATGATCCTCAACATCCTACAATGCCCAGCACAGCTCCCATAGTAAATGCTTACTGGTCCTATATGGCAGCAGTGCAAATGTTGAGAAACCCTGGTATATATACACAGATGTAATATGTGTGTGTTGTGTGTGTGCACACATACCATTTTTAAAATAAAAATCCTAATGTGCAGCATGCTCGGATAGGAATAAATGATGCTAAGACATCTTCTGTCTAAGTTGTTCCTGCTCTCTCTGCTCAGAGTGGAAACTAGAATTCTCATATAACAATTGTCAATCTTGGGTTCACTGTTTGGATTTATCTTTACAATTTGTTTAGCACTCCTATAATTGCACTTGTTCATTTAAGGACACAAAAGATTACTTGAGAATACCAGATCTACCCTAGGGATTGGAAACTGTGGCTGGTTTACTCTGTCTCTAAGAATGATTTCTATGCAATGAACTATAAATAATATACGTGATGTTTTGACATTAACTATTAAGACTTTCCCGTTAGGAATTAGTAAAATGCTTAGTAAGTATGGCTAAGAGGAATATTTATTATTCGTAGTGAGATTGCTCATTTCAGCACCAAAGTTGTTCTAATGCTCCCCGGAGTGTTCATCTTGTTTCCATCCAATACTATTCAGCACAGTTTCCTAATGTCATTTAAAAAAATACTACTATGGAAAATTCTGAGTTTCTGGTGGTGCCAAATGCAAAGCTCATTTTAAAGATAATCCATGGAAGCTTTGTTGGGTTAAGCAGTGCTGCTCAAAGTGTGGTTACCTGAACTTGTGAAGCACCATGAACATTTGATTACCAGTCTTCAAAGATTTATTAATAAAAATTGAAAATAACCTTTTAGAAACTTCTGTAGCAATCTGAGACTGCACCTCTCAGCAAACACGTTGGAAGTTGTCAAATTCACATGTGGAGTTGCAGGGTGTCACTACTTATGTACTGGTCAGTGGGATCACATGAACTTAGATGGCGAGGTCACATATTGGTCTGTAATAAGTTGGAAGTTAAAAAAAATTGACTTTACCATTGATAATATGAGAAACAGCATCACATCTACTATTTTTTATTACCTGGAAATGCTTTCTTATTTTACTTATGCATGAGCCACTTCTGCTTATATCTGCACATGCCTGCTCAAGTTATCCCTGTGTTTTGTTGCAACGTTGAGATTAGTTGGATACTCTCCATGGGTTGTGTATGGATTTGGTGCAACCTACAAAAACCTATTTTCTTGCTATAGTGTTCTTTGGTGCCACTTGGGCCTCTTGGAAAGAAGCAAATGTCATATGTATCCATGAGGATACACTAGATTATCCATAATCAACAACCTGCGTATCTCAGGGGCTTAAATGGGCCCCTGGATTTATTTCTGGTTCCCAGTACCTACCTCTCATAAGTAGCAAGGTCTTTATCATTACTTTCATTGTAGTCACTCAGGAACCCAGGTTGATGGTGTATGTACCATGTTTAACATTGCTGACAACTGTCCAGGAACAGAGGAAGACTTTGGTTGCTCTTTCATCATGTAGTTAAATGCTGTGCCTCAGAGCTTACTCACATGTCACTTCTCTCCCCTATGGCCAGATCTAGTCATTTGACAGCATCCACTAAAAAGAGAAAAAGGGCAGACAGCTACCATGTGTTGTGTTCAGGAAGTGGGGATCATGGAGATTTGGTGAACCTCATTAATTACGACGACACTGGAAAATGTATATGTGTTCCTACTAAACACACACCTTTGCCTTTCGCATCCCTGGGGTGTACTCTTTAGAGCGTCACTTCCATTTTTACATGGACATTGGAAGAAGGGTAAGGAAACAAACATTTTTTCCTCTGATTTCAGCTAGAAGCTTAACTCTACAACTTAGTTGTGTTATAACCATACTAAATTATTTAATCATTTTACAATGGGACAATAATACCCATTTCATGGGTTGTAATGAAGATTAAATGGAATAACTTTTATTAAAAAGCCTTGCATATTGCTTTTTAAGTGGAGGCAAATTAAAGTGTTTATTATTAAGCTATAATGGTTTCAGTTCAATTTACAAAAAAAAAAAAATCTTGTTTTTTACTAGAAAAGTCTAAATAATATTGAAATCAATTTAGGTAGAACTCAGCTCTTAAACCATGATAGATCCTTAAGCATCTTTGTAATATTGCCTATGGCTTTCGACCTAGCCAATACATCTTAAATTATTATTTTTTTTTAAAAAAGTTCTCTTTAAAAAAGAGAGAAAGATTTGTTGTCCCACTTATTTATGCATTCACTGACTATTGTTTATACGTACCCTGACTGCGAATCTTACTCTCAGCCTTGGCATATTGGAATGACACTCTAACCAACTCACCTACATGGCCTGGGCTTGAATTATTCTTTATGAAATCATACTGGGTAAAAATGTTTCTAGTCTTTCACACACTTTCCTGCAATAGCATTCTGTGGTGCCGCTCGGATCTTTACTGTTCTAGATTGCTGTGTAATATCATTTCTAGAAAATTAAAAATGTGATATGATGGGTCTTATTTCAAATCTCTGTTCAATTGCAGCTGACTTTCAGGCTAATTACATATATTTTTTTCTATTTTAAAGTTGATTATGTAGGTTAATTCTTTTTAACAGAAAGATCACTTAATAGATTCAAAAGAGAATTTCTGGCCAAGATGGAGGCATAGGTAAATATACCTTGCCTCCTCACACAACCAAAAGAACAACAACAAATTTAAAAACAAAAAATAACCAGACTGCCAGAAAATTGAACTGTATGGAAGTCCAACAACTAAGGCACTAAAAAAGAAACATTCATCCAGACTTGTAGGAGGAGTGGAGATGGGCAGCTGAGGGGAAGAGGATGTGCAGCAAGGTGGTGGTTGTAGGACTGGATGGGCAAAGTGGTAGCTAGCAGTCTGGGCAGTCCCTCACTTGCTAGCAGATAAATAAGAAGAACAGCTGGGGAGACAGACTGTGCAACCTGGGGTTCCAGTGCAGGAAAAGAAAGTCTCAGAACCTCTAAAGGTAAAAATCTGTGGTGGATACAGCATTGGGAGAAACTCCCAGTCTCCCAGGAGAGTCTGCTGGAGAGAACCACAAGGTCCTAGAATGTACAGAAACCCATGCACCCAAGAATCAGCACTACAAGGGCCCAATTTGCTTATGGGTAGAGGGGGGAGTGACTGAAAGCCCTCCAAGAGTCAAGCTAGCAGCATTGTCTCCTCTTGGACCCCTCTCCCACCTACAGCAGCACAATCCAGCAACCTGGGTTGCTCCACCCTGGCAAATACCTAAGGCTCTACCTCTTCCAATGTAACAGGTGCTGACACACAGAAATACAGCCCAAATGAAAGAACAGATCAAAGCTCCAAAAATAGAGCTAAGTGATGAACAGATAGCCAACCTATCAGACACACTGTTCAAAACTCTGGTAATCTGGATGCTCACTGAATTGGTCGAGTATGGTTGCAAAATGGAGGAAAAAGTGAAGGCTCTGCAAAGGGAAATAAAGAAAAATGTACAGGGAACCAACAGTGAAGGGAAGGAAACTGGGACTCAAATCAACAGTTTGGAGCAGAAGGAAGAGATAAATACTCAACCAGGACAGAATAAAGAAACAAGAATTCAGAAAAAATGAGGAGAGGCTTAGGAACCTCTGGATAGCTTTAAGCATTCCAACATCTGAATCATAAGGGCGCCAGAAGGAGAAGAGGAAGAACAAGAAATTGAAAACTTAATTGAAAAAATAATGGAGAAGTTCCCCAATCTGGCCAAGGAAATAGACTTCTAAGTAGACTTCTAATAGACTTGCTTCTAAGAGGTCCAGTAAGTTCACAGAGTCCCAAAGAATTTGGACCCAAGGAAGCACATACCAAGGCACATCATAATTGCATTACCCAAAATTAAAGATAAGGAGAGAATCTTAAAAGCAGCAAGAGAAAAGGAGACAGTTACCTCCAAAGGAGTTCCCATAAGACTATCAGCTGATTTCTCAAAAGAAACCTTGTAGGCAAGAAGGGGCTGGCAAGAAGTATTCAAAGTCATGAAAGACAAGAACCTACATTCAAGATTACTTTATCCAGCAAAGCTATCATTTAGAATGGAAGGGCAGATAAAGTGATTCCCAGATAAGATAAAGTTAAAGGAGTTCATCATCACTAAGTCCATATTATATGAAATATTAAAGGGGCTTATCTAAGAAAAAGATGTAAATCAGAAACTATGAACAGTAAAATGACAACAAACTCATAACTGTCAACAACTGAACCTAAAACAAAAATAAAAACAAAGTAAGCAAACACCTAGAACAGGGACAGAATCACAGAAATGGAGATCAGAGGGAAGGGCGAGAAGGAGGGAGAATGGGGGAAAATGTACAAGGAAAAAGAAGCATAAATAGTAGGTACTAAATAGATGGGAAGGTTAAGAATAGCATAGGACATGGAGAAACCATAGAACTTACATGCATGACCCATGGACATGAACCGAGGGCGGGGGGATGCTGGTGGGATGGGGGCGCAGGGCAGAGGGGAATAAAGGGGAGAAAAAATGGGACAACTGTAATAGCATAACCAATAACATATATATTAAAAAATAGATTCAAACTAAAATCAATATTGATAATAAATAGATTATTTCTGCAAAGAGATGCTTTTGATGATCAGAGAAATTTTGCACTTTGGTACGGAAAAATTTATCCCAATGTAATAAAACATTTGTCAGTAACTCATCCCCACAATAGCGGTAACAGTCAAATTTTATAGTCTTTTTTTTCTGGCTCTGCTACCAACAAATAGTTTAATTATACCCCTCATCAGTCTCTCGCTCTTTCTCTTTCTTCATCCTTCCTTTCCTCTCTCTCTAGACTCTGGACCATACTATTAGTTTAATGTATTCAAAAACTGATGTCTTGCAGGTATATCTCAGTCCCTGGGCCTAACTTCCAATTGAAGATTTATTATTGATTTTATCATGGACACTGTGCTACATTGATGCAAGAATATTGCCATAGTTTTTCACGCATCTTTGTAACTTACCTTTATGGGGCTTTGCAGCTCCTCCCTTTAAAAGGCGGAGCCTATTTCCCCACCCCTTTCATCTGGGCTGGCTCTGAGACTTGCTTTTCTCAGCAGGTGATGATATGTAAATTCAGAACCTTGGCCTCAAGAGGCCTTGCACGCTCTGTTTTCTCTTTTGGAACCCAGCCACTGCCACAGGAGCAGCCAGGCTAGCCCGCTGGAAGATGAGATACTGTGTGGAAAAAAGCCAAGTCATCCCAGCTGAGGTCATTCTAGATCAGCCAGAATCCCACAGATTTTAGCTGACTGCAGACCCACGAGTGAGCCCATCAGAGCTTCCCAGGTGACCCTTACAGTTGGGTGAAATGATTCATTGCAGTGTTTAAGTCACTCAGTTCTGGGCGTTCTGTGTTGATGCTCCAGTTATGTGTACCTGACATACTTAAACTTCCCAGGCCTGCGTGATGGGATGGAGCAATAATGGGTGTCACTCATCTATGAACCCCGTGTCTCAGAGGCTCCCTCCCAAAATAAAATTATTCTTTACTCGCCGAGGGCTTCTCATTTTACCATAGTATTGCTTTCCTTTTCTGATGTAACAAATTACTACAACCTTAGCGCCTGAGAACGGCACAAATTTATCATCTTACAGTTCTAGAGCTCAGAAGTCCTAACATCACACATTTTTTGACATCTGGATTGACTGAAAATTTTCAAAATCATTGAGTCCTGATTTCTGTTCTGTTTTGCCACTTAAGAGGTTTTTTCCCCCCCTCAATATTTTTCTTTCCTTTTACATTTTACTGTAAACAACAGCAACAACAAAAACTAGGCCGTACCTTCAACACTTTGCTTGGAAAACTTGGCAGCTAACTATTCTGTGATCGCTTAGAAGTGCTGCTTTTCATGTGTTTATAGGACTCATCTCACCTAAGCTTTTTCTGCCACTATATAATAAAAATCCCCTTTTCTTCAGTTTCCAATGATGTTTTTGTTCTCATTTCCTTCTGAACCCTTGCTAACAATGTCTTTAATGCCCACATTTCTACCAACAGTCAGTTTATGGCAATTTGAATATTCTTTAAGAAAATGCAGATTTTCTCCACTGTACTTCTTACTTTCATCTAAGTCCTTACCAGCAGATCATTAGTAAACATATATATTTTAAAGATTTTACTAATTTATTTTTAGAGAGAGGGTAAGGGAGGAAGAAAGAGAGAGAAACCTCAATGCGTGGTTGCCTCTCGCACTCCCTATACTGGAGACCTGGCCTGCAACCTAGCCGTGTGCCCTGACTGGGAATTGAACCAGTGATTCTTTGGTTTGCAGGCTGGCACTCAATCTACTGAGCCACGTCAGCCAAGACTAATAACCATATTTTTACTTGCCATCTCTTTAAGGCCATTGAGGTGCTCCCTATCACAGTCATCCATGTTTTTCCAACCTCTGCTCATTGCCTAATTCCAAAGCCACTTCCACATTTTCCATTGTTTTTGGTGGCAGCAACCCACTTCTGGTGTCAAAGTCTGTTTTTGTTTTCTATTCCTGTTGTAAGAAATTTAGTGGTTTTAAACAACATAAATTTATCATTTTACATTAGTAGAGGATAGAACTAATATAAACATGTTGGCCGGGCTGCATGCCTTCTGGTGCCTCTAGGGGAGAATTTTTTTCTTTCCTTTTCCAGTTTCTAGAATCTGCATGCTTTCCTAGACATGTGACCCTTTTCTCTGTCCTCAAAGTCAGCAGCATAGTCTCCTCAAATCTCATTCTCTCCCCCTCCTTCTCTCTTACCTCTACTTCTGTCGTCCTATGGCCTTCTCTGACTCTGCTGCCACTATCTTGCTCTTATAAGGACTCTGTGGTTACATAACTCTAACCCAGATAATCTAGAATAATCATCCCACTTCAAGATCCTTAACAAGATCTTTGAAGTCTTCCTCGCCACTGGAATTCAAACATGGACAACTTGGGGGGAGGCATTATTCTACCCACCACCACCACCTTTCTATGTTTCCTTTTAATGTTAAAATCCAAATCTACAACAAATAGTACTCTCTCATGGGTATTTATTTTTTTAATTTTTTTTTAATTTTTATTTTTTGTTCAAATACATTTGTCTCCACCTTTCCACAACCACTTTCCCCTGATGCGCTCTCCCACCTCCCCTCGTCAATCCTTCCCCACTTTGGCTTTGTCCATGGGTCCTTTATACTTGTTCCTTGACCCTTCCCTTCCCTTTCCCCACCCCCCTCCCTCCTTCCCTCTTGACTCTGTTGGTTTCTTTTTTCTTTCAATATTGCTGGTTATATTTTCCTTGCTTGTTTGTTTTGTTGGTTAGGTTCCACTTATAGGTGAGATCATATGGTATTTGTCTTTCACCCCCTGGCTTATTTCACTTAGCATAATGCTCTCTAGTTATATTCATGCTGTCACAAAGGGTAGTGGTTCTTTTTTTCTTTCTGCTGTGTAGTATTCCATTGTGTAAATGTACCATAGTTTTTTGATCCAATCATCTACTGATGGGTATTTAGGTTGCTTCCAACACTTGGCTATTGTAAATTGCCTATGAACATTGGGGTGCATAAGTTCTTTTGAACTGGCGTTTTGGGATTCTTAGGGTATAATCCCAGCACTGGAATCATTGGATCAAAAGGCAGTTCCATTTTTAGCTTTTTGAGGTCATGGGTATTTAAAAATGGGATGCACGTTTTGAAATTATGTTTCTAAAAGAAGGACAAACTTCATCTTATCAGAAATTGCTATACAGTGAAAAGTGAAGCAAGCCCCACATATTTTCTTAAAGAATTCCTTTTGAATTCTAAGCTATTCCTAAACAATTATGGTTTAAATAGCTTGAACTAGTATTAAGTTTTTACCTCCTAAGAAAGACCACTCTTCATAAAAGTCTGTCAACACTAAGCAAAGAATCCCTTCTGGTTTGTGGGAAGATGGAATTGTTCCATGCTCTGTCATCTATGATGCTGATGATATAATCCTCTAATGAAGTAAGATGAGACTGTGCTTAGCCTTGAATACCCGTGGCCCAGTCAGATTTCCAGTTTAGGAACAATGCATAGAAACTAAACCCAACCTCTCAAGACCTCTAAGGTTATTTGTACATTATCTTGGCTTGGCTTTGATTACTCTATACTCAGCTACCCCATTGTTATTGTTATTGCTGATCTTAAAATATTCAGCTTCTTTTCAATTTCAGCCACAGTACTTGACACTCTGACCTTCAGTGACATTGACTGCCACAAGCTGGTTATATCCTGTGGAGAACAAAGTCTTTCCTTTGTATATTTTGTTTACTTGCCTTCACTTCCCTGTGACCATAGTTCTTGCTTTGTAAAATTGCATAAGGAGACAGAAGAAAATAGTACAGAAAACACATCTTCTCTCTTCCTCATCCCAGTTCATAAATAGTACTAAAATGATACTTCTCGGTGTCTTCTATTAGCAAAAATAAAAATATTAATTGTTTTGGTCACCTCATAAAGTCTAAATGTATTACCACATCTCCCACTTTACTCCTTTGAAGGCCCTTGAGTTTAGATCCAAATATTGCACTTTGTATAGAAAAAGATTATTTACTCTCAGTTTAGGATGTTTCACTTTTGGTTCTAAGACACAGGCAGTGAAATCAAATGTAATTCTTCAGCACAGTGTTAGGTTCTTTCCCTTTTCACATTCTGACAAGCATCCTGTTTGCTCTCTGAAAATTGGTTTTTCACGGTGAAGAAGATCATCAAAGTAACTCCAAAATAACTCGAAACTATTTTCTCCATAGAACATTTGGTCAGTTTAGAGCCCAGCTGTTGACAGATGCAAGTTACAAGTGAAAAGTTATCATTCTGTGATATTTACTCTCTTGCATTCACATGTTAGGCGTCTGTGACAGTGAAATACCATGAACTGACTTTTTATATTAAGGTTCAAAAAAAAATCAGAGTGCTGCACCTGAAAGTTGATCTGGGGCTTTGCCAACACATTATTTCTCCCTTTCCAGAGTTAATTTTCATGTGCCATTAATCTATGTCCTCACCCAAAACATTGGAGTCCATCTGGAGTTCCTTTAGGTCATCTGCCTGTGGGTTTCCCTCTCCCCTCAAATCAAGGCAGGTGAGCATCACCAGAGACCTTCCTAGTTCCCATCTGTCACCTTACCGCAGATTTTGAGATACATACAGTATTCATAAGTCCTGAAACTAGTCACGGTGCCTCACAGACTTTTCATGCTAAAATCTGTAGCATTATTATATATTAATTTATTTTCTAGCATCTTATTTGCAGGTGCATGTGTGTGCGTATAGGTATGTATTTTAATGCATGCTACCATTGACCTTAAATAGGATTGGAGTTGCACACTGGGAAATTTTATTGAACACAGTATATCTTATTAATTAAATGTTGACCTTTGGGGTCACAACATATAGGTGTGAATTATTTCACTCAGTAATTTTGCATCCTTAAGTAAGTTATTTTTGCTCTTCAAGGCCATTTCTCCTTTAAAATAGTGATTATGATAGAACCCTGTCTATTGAGTAATAGAGAGGATTTAATGAGATCCAAAAAATAAAAGTCTTAGCATCATGCTTGGCAGGTATTAAATGCTTACTTTTTAAAAAAAAATTTTTTATTCTTTACTTTAAAAAAGAGGGTAAACAACTGTACAAGAAAGTTCCAATTTAAGTAAAATTATGGTTATATTATTTAAAATAGAATTGACATTTATTTAGTCTGTATGCACTTATTAAACACTCATTACTTGTCTGCCTCTGTGAATATAAACTCAGGCTCCCTGCCTTTAAGAAATCTAGAAGAAGAAAACAGTAAAGCAAAGAATAATAACATAACTGTGATGGGTATGACGATAGAGGTGTAGCCAAGATGATATGAGGAAGAAGTGATACTTACTCTGAGTGGTTGGAAAGAGGGTAGCAAGGAGCCCTCTTAAAAGAAGTAAGGACTAGACTGAGTCCTGAATTGTGGACAAATAAAAGTTTCCCAAATGATAAGGAAGTTTTTCTAGGCACAGAGGTAAGTAGAAGATAGGAACTTTAAAAAGTAATCTAAAAAATTGGATTATGACAAAGGAACTGAGCTTAATTTCTGGCATGAACTTGTATGATATCAAAACCTGGGTAAGGAAGTAAATCACTGGGCAGGTTCCACTTAGGCAGCTCTATAGATGTACAGCTTAACTTCTGTTTTTGTGTAGAAGTTAATGATAGTGGCTACCAATTATATAACACCTAATATGCACCAAATACCAAAGTTGAGGTTGGTTTCTTTATAACCATTATCCTCTCAAAACAGACCATATTTTATTGACTTAAAAGCTAAGCGCAGCTTTGGCCAGCATGGCTCAGTTGGTTGGAGCATTGTCCTGTAACTGATAGGTTGTGGGTTTGATTCCCGGTCAGGGCACATACGCAGGTTGTGGGTTCAGTTCCCAGTCAGGGCATGTATAAGAGGGCAACTAATCGATGTTTCTCTCACATCAATGTCTCTCTCTCTCTCTCACTCATTCCCATGCTCACTCTCTTTCCTCTCTCCCTTCCCTCTCTCTCTCGCTCTCTAAAGCAATGAAAAAATGTCCTTAGGTAAGGATAAAAAAAAAAAAAAGGCTAAGTACAGTGAGGCATGCCTTCATTGCTGGAATCTTTCATTAGAAAATGTAAAGAATGATAAACAGAATTTGAATGGCAAACTCTCTTTACTCTGTCTCAGTTATTTTAATATGAGGATTAGAGTTGCGTACCTGAAAGAATTCCCTCCCACCTGCTACCAGTTTTTTGAAATACAATAGTCAATAGCTTTATGATTGAAAATAAAATTACTAAGAGGTTATAGCTGTCCTGGATGTCAATAACCAAATTTGTAAGTATGAACAGCAAATGATTTTAAATTATGGTGTTATCAAATCATAAAATTTGAAATTTAACGTACTCCCCCCCGCCATTTCCACCCCTAAGCTGTCATTCATTTCTTTCAGGGAACAGTTAACCTTCTTTAGAAGTTTCTGGACTTCGGTGAGGAAGCTCCAGAGGGAGCCATGAAATGTTGTTGCTTATGTACATGGAGGACTCTCTGAAGCATTAGGAAAAAGAGACAAGGCAGTAGAGGGCCTTTCCCTCCTTTTCATGGGGCACAAACATTCTGGTTGTGAAAAGGTTATAACCTTGAAGTTGTGCTCTTTAATAAAAGTGTAAGCTCCGTAGGGAATGTAGATTCCTGTCGACCATGCCTGACACCTCATTAGAGCTGCTTCGTTGGGATGTTAAACTGCCTATCAGGCTTGGAGATGGTTGCTGATTCATTATCTAGAAACAGGAAGTGTAGCTTCTTCATGAGTATTGACTCTGTAATGTGCACTTGCTTCCATTGATCATAGTGAACTGGCCAATGCTAAGTATTTGTGCCCTGTCTAAAAGGTTTTATTGTGATAAAGTGAGCTAATAACTATTTAATTGAATGATATAGTTACAGATTGGATTGTCTTAATGGGAGGTACCTGGTTTTCCACATCTCTCTACTTCCCTTTCTATAAGCAATACACCCACAGACTTGCCACCTGCCACTCTTTGTGGGTTGCTGGTTTCTCCTTTGAGGTCTGTGTTGCGATGTTTCTTAAAGCAACCATGTTCAGAGACAGATAAATGAAAGCAGAGAACACATATCTAGCTACGCACCCCTTATTTGAGAGGCTGTAAGCAGTTGATTATTAGATTTGGTCTCAGAATCCTTCTTAATTCTTTACTACAGACAGACATTAACAATGGAAGACAGTTGGCAGGTGAGAGGAAACCTGTTGGTCATTTGCGCTACTGCCATATTTTGCAGGCTTAAAATAGGGGAGCGAGTGAAATTGGGAAGGAAGGCTTACATACCGCCAAGGTTGTGAGAAGAAATATGTCTATTTATGTGCATGTATGTGTATATGTTTGTTCACATGTGTATCTATTAACATGCATTTGAAGGTGATATTAGTTAATTTTATATACACAGGAAGACAAAAAACTATAAAATTTTCATAATCGATAATACATTCATTTCATTAATAAATTGAAGAAAGTAATACGTTTATAGTATTTTCCCCATTAGTCACATTTATCATTTATAACTAAGAAATGCTCTTTAAAATTGTCTCTCTTGTAAAGGTGAAGGAGCAGTTTCTGTCTCCATAAAAAACAATGAGCCTACTAGTACCTGCAGAGGTGTCTGTTCAGGAGCTATAATACTCTTTATGGGATTTAAACACAGGGAATGGTTCACATAGATTTGGCTGTCACACAAAACCTAGGCAACACGTTGCGCCTTTCATTGCTCTGTCAGAAACAAAAAGATGGGTTAAAAAGCAAGTCCGTTCGTCCCTGTACTTTGTAACAAAGATAGAAGTGGATGGTTCTCCCTTCTTTGCTTTTGTGTTCTATCTGAAGGGTAGAGTAGAAAGCTTTCCTGGCTCTTCAAGTCATTTCAACCTGTTCAGCATTTAAAGAATGTGTCTCTGCATAGTTCTAGGTGAGTGGAACATCTTATTTCTGGCAAAAATTTTCTGTAGTCTCCATTAGATTTATTCACCAACTAACTCTGTTTTCAAGCTAGGAGCACCTCAGCTCTCAGTCTGAAGACTGAGTTAATTCAATCAAACTCTACCAGATGAAAAATGAAAAGACTATTTTGTTTCTTATTCCTCATGGGGAGATAATTTTCTTGCTTTGAGAATAGCCTTAATATATTACTTTTATGTTTCTTCTTTAAGTTTGAGGCATCTTACAGCAACTTCTACTTCCCTCTTAAAACCCTCTGAAAATAGAATTATTGAGAGGAGTGAAATGGGTCATCCCTGTGATAGAGGTTTTTTATCTTTAGCCTTTTCTTTTATTGTTCAAACTGAATCATATTTACATAAAACAGTAGACAAAATATGACTTCTCCATAATGTGCACTATGGAGATGACTAAATTTTAATAGCTTTGTGGGAAACTACTTTGGAAGAACAGATCATCCTGGATAAATGGCATTTGCCAATATCTTGTATTGGGAAGTGATTTTCCATCTGACCAGGTGTCATATCCTATTGATCAAAATTACAGCCATTTTGAAAAACATTTTGGTTTGGTTGGCTTCCTAGGCTTTTTGATTGAGTTTATTGCGCTTCTCCATACATTTCTAAACATGAAAAATATTAGCTTGGAAATTTAGGACTGAGAGGCAAGTATTAATATTGCTTTGTCAGGCTATGAAAAGTTCTTCAGAAAGTCAGTCTGGAAGTTATCAAACACTAAAACATGCCTATTTAGCCAGAACAAATGTAGGGTCCCTCTTTACCTGACACCATCTGTAAAGCTAACAGTGACATTGATTTCAGGGTGAACTTTAAGGAAACACTTTGAGAAAATTTTTGAGAGTTATTTTATTCATGATCATTTTTTAAAATTTTATTTTTAAATTTCTTTTTTATTTTTTTAAATATTGTATTTTTTTTCCATTACCCTTTAATCTCCTTATACCCTAGTACCCCCAGCAATTACAACACTGTTGTCTGTGTTTGTGTGATTGGGAAAAAACACACAGGGTGAAGACGTGCAACTGTGAGAATCTGACCATGACTGTGAGTGGAAACCTAATGGAGCCAATCACAGACACTGCCACAGGGACTAGAATTAGAGTTTGTTGTCAGATGCATATGGGATGTCCCTTTTTTAATATGATGAAATATTTACATGCAGTCTTTTCCTGTCTTTTCAGTGTTTTTAATGGAGGAGAAGAGGGTTAGCAGCAAGATACTCCATGTTCATCATAACTTTCCCTTTTTTACTCCTCCAAAGTGAAATTAGTGGTAGCCATGGCGCTAACAATATCCATGCTGCTGAAATATCCCCGTAGCATCATATGGAATATTTGTGGATAAAAAGTTTTTATTCTAAGTACAGGAAAGTCAAATGGTATTTTAGAATACTTTGGCAGTAATACTTTTCAGAGCTTGTTTTCACATTAGAATTAGGTCTTAGGCAAGCACCCTGCAGCCAGTGAATAAGCAAAAAAATTTTCACACAAATAAACTTCCTCTTTAAAAAATTCTAATTGTTTTAAGACTATCATGCTCTGAATGACACCTGCACCTAATCATGGACTGAACCATGGAAAAGTCATGTCTTTCATCTCCCATGATTTTTAGTCCTGCATTCATTGAGTGAATGATTAAGGAAAGCAGACACTGCTATTTTTTTTTATTTTGTCTTAGAATGTAGAATTTCTATCAGTTAAATGTACACATGATATCCTGTTCATCTCTTTTTAATTGCAGAATTAATGGCACTAAAATAGTATGTTCATATTTAGGTAGCGGGGGTAATTTCTGCTGATTAGTAGTGTGAATGAGACCATGCTGTTCATCAATTATTCACATTTCTCGACCCATTTACTCAAGTTTATATATGACCTTCCAATCCTTGGGAAGTTTTATCTGCCACTGCCACATTGCTATCCAATCTCAGCTATCTTTAATGAGCTGTTAGCTATCTGTAAGCAGGAAACCCTAGGAGAGAAACCAGAAAAACCTGGGTTTGTATCTGTTCAGCAGTTAGGTAACACCACTTTAAGCCTCAGCTTCCTTACCTGTAAAATAAGGCTGTACCCTTGAAAAATGTATTTTGAATTGAGTTAGAAACATAGAAACATAATATTTATTATAAGTAGGTATGAGATTTAGGTAATATGGCTTTGGAAGGTTAAACAAGTAAATACTGGTTTAATTTCATCTTGTCTTCCTAGTTAATTAGAGTCAAATGTCTCTGATAAACAAATTTGACTCTAGATCCTATACTTGTTCTAAGTTTCAGTGAAAATAGTTTGGATATGGAAAAACTAAAAAAATCGTTGTTTTATCCAATTTGTGGGAAAATTTAGAAATTTGACATATAGCATGATGAGACTAGAATTTTGGTTATGTTCAATTTGGAATGCTCAATTATGAGATAAGGTTGTGGCATATGATAGACCCCCACAGCTATATCTCCTTATAAACTTTTTTTAACATTGCCTAGATTTTGGCCAGTTGACTTTACTAGACTTCTTTAACATTAGAGAAGGAAGATCACTCAGGGACAGATCCCTGAGGATTCATGAGCAAAGCAGCCTCTGTTCTAATTTATATTATCAGAACCTTAATAATTATGTTTATGAAGGATGAAGTTGTATTAGTCAGGATTTGCTCCAGTAACAAATAAATACATATATCAGTGACTTAACACAATATATATTTTTTCTTGCTCATGCAAGTCACTAGGCAAATCCACTGATTTTCCCAAGAAAGCTCTTATTTTCATTTAGTGACTTAGGCTCCAGGCAACTTCCACCTTTTGGCAGAACCACCTGAACATGTGACCTTCATAGACATAAGTAAATAGATAATTAGAGTCAGAAGAAGCACATCCATTTTTAATGATCTTGGTCTGGAAGTCACACGTATTACTTCTTATCAACACTTGTTATCTTAAATTGTCAAAATGCTCCTCATATTTATAAGAAGGGCTGGGAAATGTAGGAAGATTTGGATAGTTGGTGAGCACCAAATTCTGCCACAGAAGAAACTGATTTCTGAGTAATCATACCTTTAAGGTAGAAATTAAGTGAGGTGATATTTGTAAAATACCTAGTAAAATATCTGGCTCCATGAGGGCTGAGACCTTATCTGTTTTCTTCACTTCTAAATGCCAGACTCTGGGCAGAGTGTTTGGCAAGTAGGAGGGACTATGGAATGAATAAATGAAAGGCAGAAAGACTGCATGCTCTACTGAATAAATAAATACCCAAGTGCTAACTCCCTTTATTTTGACCACATTTAACCATCTTTGAGTACAGATAATAAGACCAATATTTATAGATTAGCACAATATTCAGCATGTGGTATATACTAAACATTTATTTATTTTGAGTTTGATGATAAACAAGGTCAACAATGAATAGTCTAATAGTGATTGTACTACAGGTTTTTCTTTTCCTTCCACAACAAGGGTTAAAATTCTAAATAGGATGAATTGTATCTCTCTTTGGCAGTTTGATTTATGTATATTTTAGAAGTGGAATCTTAAAAAAACTTTGTTCAACTTTGAAATACCAGGACAAATGTTCACCATGTGCTGTACAAAGTTTAAGGCATTTAATATAACTGTACCGTCTATAGCACATTGCTTTTCTTTCTTAAAAAACATAAATTTGCTGAGCTGGGCCTTAGAGAACTATGATTTGTTGACATGAATTCAGCACGATCCCAACCTGCATAGTAAGAATGTTTTGATTCCTTTGCCAACTTTTATTTCTTTGCCAAGTTTTGGGGAACATGCTTTTGGTCTTGGCAGTCTCCTGCATATTAGCTATTCTGTTCCTTCTAATTTCCAGGGAGAGACATTAATTATATTTCTCTATGCTCCTGGGAGTCATACACATGATATTACTAGACAACAGCAGTAGGTTGTCTCCCTGAGACATTTTGAGTTGGGGTGGCACATTTCTATAAGCTGGAGGTGGTCTAAGTGGTTTACTCTCAGCTGGAATTTGTCAAAAATGCGTTGATTCACCCAGTTGAAGCAAACAAGTAGATTGGAGTGCTTACTTTGCCCACAAAGATATGAGCTATGCCAGGGTTATTCAGGAAAAGTGCTTTCTTGATGGAAAATCTAGGTGGATGTGAAAACGTGCATTGTTGGCTTTAGGCAGAAAAAAATTTTGAAACACAGAAACATGAACTGGAGAAAAATCTTAGAATATAAGCCCTTGGTACTGATACTGCTGGCTGTCCATCTGGCAAGTGAAGAAATTGTGTAGGTTGTATGTAAACAGAGATCTCTCAGTTTTGCCACAAAATTTTGTTGCAAAGTTTTGAGACCTGATGGTTGATTTTTAAAGGATATTCATTCATTTATGCAGTAGGTACTTATTCAATTCATTATATGGGCCAGGCATTTTTCTAGATGCTGTAGATAAAGCAGTGACCAAAATGTTAAAACAAAACAAAATAAAACAAACAAAAACAATGCTACCCTGAAGAAGAGTTTAAGGAACTTCCCCAAAGTCACACAGCTTCTAAATAATAGAGCTACGATTCAAACTATGCTGTCTGACTTATTTATAACCCATGAGCTTCACTACTAAGCTATAGTGCCTTTCTATTTTTTTTTAAATCAATACACAGTATTTTTGGAGCAGTTTTAGGTTTACAGAAAAACTGAGCAGAAAGTGCAGAGAGTTTTAATATACTTCCCCCCAAAACATGTTTGTTGATCTTTGATGCAGGAAGCAACAGAAAATGAAACATACATTAATATGCCTAATGCATGCCATCTCCTTTTTCTGTAGTTGCATTACAATAGGGGGAACTGAAAAATTTCCTGGTCCTAAATTATTCATTCATTTATTTTCCCACAAATAATTCTAGAGGCTCTTCCATGTATCAGGGGGCTCAAGTAGCAATGAATAGACAAACATGGTCCCTGTTTATACCCGAAATGAGTATAAAACTGCAAAATACAAAGATTTTTTATTTTGTATTTTGTATTATCTTGTAGTCCTGTTTGAGACAGTAGTATTTAAATGATACTTGCAGAATGTATGAAAGTTTTCCTTGCAAAAAGAAGAGTAGAGAGTTTTTAGGGGAATAGGTCAATGTATACAAGGTTACAGAAAAGGCAAAGAATTTGGAGCTTTTGAAAATAAAAGTCTGAATCAGTAAAGGAAGTGGAAAATGACTGGCCTGAGAGATAGGAGAAAAGCCAGGAGAATTTTTTATTACAATAGTCAAGAAAAAATATGGTCACATAAGGTCAAGTAAGTTTATGATAAAAAAAAAAAGTCCATTGATTGGAGGTTGTTTGTAGCCTGTCATTTTTTGATACCAGCATTAACACAAGGATTGTATTAAATGGTTTTTACACAGGTTTCAAGTACGTATTTTCTTATGAAGAGTAACATCCTCAGGTTTATGGTAAAGAAATGCCTTTGAAGTGGACTGATTAATTAACGGAAGGTGAGAATATAGGCATAGTGAGCAAAGATAATGATTATGAGCAGCTTGCGTGTACAGAGGAAGAGGGAGAACAGTCGCTAGAAAGGGAGGTGGCATGGAGGAGTTTTCTTTAAGTTGACAACAACTGGAGCAAGTGTAAATACTGCTTTTAGAAAACTAAAAGCATCTGCTAGGATCTCTGGGGTTAAGGAAACTGAAATGCAGGTGGGCGAGGATAACAACGGTGGTGGAAGGATGCGAATCAACACCTGTGGAGTGATTGGCCTTGGCTAGGAGGAGCCTCAGTGCCTTTACGGATATTGGAGAAAACAAGGGAAAAATAAATAAAGATTTAGTTTAGTTAATAGATTTGATAGCAATAATTAATTACATGCTTTAAGAAGTATGAAGAAAGAAATTAATGTGGAGCTCAGAGAAAAAGAGTGGGAGGCGGAGAAGACTTGCAGGTATTTCAAGGCAGTAGATGGTGGTTGTGGAGAGTGAACTTTCTAGAGAAACGATGTTAAGAATGCCAAGCACTGTTGAGTGGCCATTTGAATAGCTGACCAAGAATTTATAGTGATATCAGAGAACTAGAATCAAATTCCACTAGACTTAGACATAAAATGGTAGTAGCTTACATAAAGTTTCTCTCTCAAATTAATTGTTATTAAGTCCAGACTGGTATAATGCTCCTATATACTGTTCTCTTCACCATTTGACCTCCTTTTCATGGTCCAAGATGGTTCCAATTTCAACCAACAGGAAGGAAAAAGGGAAAGAATGAGCACGTCTCTACCCTGTTTAAGTTATCAAAGAGTGGGATAATAGAACTAATGATTTTAGAGACAACAATTTCAAGTGTTGGAAGGCCAGGATCTTACTGTGGGAATGGGGTGGCTGAGGTAACATGAGGAAAGAGTTTTTGGAGAGAAGGAAGTTAAGGATGAAAGCAACCATATTAGATAAGTCATTCACATGGACTATGATATCTAGATGAGTGGCAGAATTTGAAGAATAAAGAGAATTCCAGATCCAAGTCTTTGATGAATGACAAGGAGAAAACATGAAGATAGTAGAAAAGGACAGAGAATTGGGAGTGTTTATAATAAACACAACCACCATCTAAGCTAAGCTAAGTAAGAAGGCAAATAATGGTAGGAATTATCTGATAGTTTAGAAGAAGGATGTGGTATCAGTGGATTGAGGATATTGATGAGATGGGGTAACAAAGCAAATAATCTAGAAATTTGGAAGCTATCATCTTTTATAAAATAAGCTTAGCTTTTATTGTGAAGAAATGGCATATGGTTGTTATCCAATAAAATAGTACAGTATTACTTTCTTCATGTCAGTATAACTTCAGCTTGTCAACATTCACAATGTTTCTCTAAGAAATAAATGGATAACAAAACATTATTTTGAGATCTGTTATCACACATATTAATAAGTATTTGTTGGCTGCCCAAACAAAAAAGTAAAAACTTTTTGATTTGTAACATATATTCTAATCACATTGTTTTTGATGATTTTTAAAATTTAGAGTATCTAAAATTTTTTCTGGTTATCCTAACAAATATGGCCTTTATCTTATTTCAATGCTTTATTTAAATTATAAGATAAAGTATGCACACAACATAAGAATATTCCAATGACACAAAATTATAAAATTAATAGCCAAAAGTTCTTCCTGTCTTGACTTTCCATTTTAGTTAATTCAGTAATTTAAAAGAATGCACTAATTAGTATGTTTTTATTGATTTATTATCTTCATATAATGTTATGTACTTTTATGTATTTTGAAAGAATGTATATTTTCTTCCAAAATTTGTGTTGAAGCTCTAACCTCAATTGTGATGGCACTCAGAGGTGGTTATGTAAGAAGTAATTAGGCCTAGAGGAGGTCCTGAGGGTGGAGATTCCATGATGGGATTAGTGCCCTTATGAGAAGAATAAGAGATGCCAGAGCTTCCCCTGTATCTATCATCTGAGGATTACAGTGAGAAGGTGACAATCTATAAGCAAAGAAAAGGGCCTTCATCAGGATCTTGAACTTCTCAGCCTCTAGAACTGTGAAGAAGAAATACAGGTATACCCAGGAGATGTTGTGAGTTCCAGACCACCACAAGAAAGTGACTATCACAATAAAGTGAGTCACACAATTTTTTTGCTTTCCCAGAGCATATAAAATTAATGTTTATGCTATACTGTAGATTGTTAAGTGTGCAATAGCATCAAGGTAAGTACAAAACCAATGTATATATCTTAATTTAAAAATGCTAACTATCATCTTAGTGTTCAGTGAGTCATATTTTTTTTGCTGGTAGAGGGTCTTGACTCATTGTTGATGAAAATGCAATATCTGTGAAACACAATAAAGTGAAGAGCAATAAACTGAGGTAGGATTATATCTGTTGTTTAAGCCACCTAGTATGACATTTTGTTATAGCAGCTTGAATTAAGACAGTTTCTATTGAATTTCTGACTTAAAAAAATTGGGAATTTAGCAGTTAAAATTATGATGTATACCTTCTACTTCCTGATTTGTTCATATTATTATTTAGTATTTTAATTAACATAATGAGCTTTCTTTCTTGATTCCGAACTTTGCACCATCCTAGTAGACCTTACTTCTCTCCCCCTCTTCCTTCTCTTACCACTAGTCCTCATTTTTGTTTGTTTTATATCTAAAACTTGACTTGTCTTTAAAGTTTTATACTTAGTTTCTAATGGTCTTGAAATTGCAGTTGATGGATAACATATGCCTTTGTGTTATTATCACATGTATGGGACAGAGTCTATGTTCTTCTTGAAGACAGTCTTTACATAGCCCTCCAACATCCTGATTACCATTATTTGATTATTTGTTGGTGCTTTTTATGCCATTCCTAAAGTCATTCCATTGTTTTGAAGAAATCATAATTTCTTTTCTCTTGGATTCCTTTCTGTTTGCTGCAGTAGGTTTCCAAGCTTGTTTTTCTGATTGTTTTGTTTTCTTTGAAAGAAAAGGTAGAAAGTGAATTTTAAGGATTCTTCCATGTCACCCTTAACCAATCCTTGTTATTGCTCCTTTTGAAATTTTGATGATGAGAAAAAAATATGATACTATTTTTATTCTTATTCTTTTGAAGGTGACATGGACTATGTTCTGGAAGTTTTCCTTGAATTTATGTTACCTGTTATTAATATCTCTGGTATAGTGTCCATTCTGTTACTTAGTTTCTAGAGTTGACATTTTGCAATTATTTTATTAATTTCCAAGATCTCATTTTTGCTATGTAATTGATCCTTTCTCATAGTTGCGTGTTCTTTATGGATGACTATTTCCTCAAATTTCTTGGAGAAAAATAAACAGCATTTTAAGAAAACTTCATATTTAACAATGAGGAACTACATTAATTAGTGTAGAGAGGTGGCCTGCATTCTTTTTACAGTTGTGGAGCTATTGTCCCAAAAAAGCTTATGTTCTGAAAGGGAAGGTTACTTCTGTATAAGAATAAGAGTTCTGTTCTTATACAGATTTTTCTTTAGGGTATGTAGACAGACAGTATATAGGCAGGCCCTGGGTCAGCATTGTTACCAAGCACAGAACATTTTATTTTTATGTTTTATTGGTTAGAATTTTTAGGGACAGAACAAAGAACTTACAATTTACTGTAGTTAGTTTACCAATTTCTAGGTTGCAAGAAGGGATTAATTAAGAGATATTTAATTACTCACCCAATTGTTGAGAGAGTTGAAGGATCAGTTTCTAGAAGACACTGCCAGGAAAGAGCAGTTGCCAGAAACTCATTGAAGAACTGCCTAATTAGGGAGCTGCTGCCACTTGGACCCTTGAGTCACTCTACATCTGCTGCCTCCCACAGCAGCAGAGCAGATGCCCTGGGCCCAGTCTGCTTCTTCAGGTGGGTCATGCACAAATGGAAGTCTTGTGTAGATACAACTGATTGGGGAAGCTAGTCATATATCTGCACCCTAGTTGCAATGGAGATTAGAAAATAAGGGCTTTAACCATTGGACCTCAGGAAGCAGTATTTACAGTGTGGGGAGGTCATCAAACATAGAGCACTCAAAAGATTCACAGTGGTATTAAATACCTGCTATCTTCTCCGTGGGAAACATACTTGAGTTTATTTCTACCTCCAGGTCCAGCTGCCTTTCTTTTTTTTAACCCCACTGATCCAGTGACATTATACTTGTTTTATACCTCTCTCTAGTCCTAAAATACACACTAATGGACTCTTTACAAATAAATTTTTCTCATTAGAAAGCCCTACCAGAGGCTTAAGATGGAATTCATTGCTGCAGCCAACTGAACAGAATATGAAATTGAAGGGGCTGACCAGCCCCAGCTGTGCACAGTAAGTCCTTTAACTAATAACCCTAATTCCCACCCCCTATTTACTTGTACTCTGTATCTGTGGACCTTTTGTGGGGCTTCACCAAAAAACACTGTGCCCACCTCCATGGAAGCCTCTTCTGTTTTTTCTGGTCTTATTTATGCATCGATAAAACCCATCCAACTCCTATCTTGAATAAATTTGTCAACACTTTTTTGTTTCCTGTGTGCATACTTCCTTTTTCTGTGCCATTATGGATAGACTATTTTTACATGCCTTTATTATCATTTTATTGATACTTTGAAGAGAATTGGAGATAAATGTGTATGTTGAGATAACATTTTGTTATGAAGTTTAGTCCATATTTTGGAAAATGGAAAAACAAAGAGAATCTCATAGCTCGTTACCCATCTCTGCTCTGCGCTCCATTCCCTTTTCTATTGCCTACACAGAGGCTGGCAAACATTTTCTTAAAGAGTCAAAAGTAAATCTTTCAAGCTTTATTGTTTTTATAGTCCCTTCCACAACTCTTCAAATAGGCCATTGGCATGCAAAAGCAGCCATAAACAATATATCAAGAAATAGGCATGGTTGTGTCCCAATGAAATTATTTACAAGAACAGGTGTCAAGTCAGGCTTGTCCAACAGACCATAGGCTGTCCACCCTTGATTTATCTGAAAGGTCCTGAGGGAGAATATCCTGACAATCTCAGCAGTGGATAGGAATGAATATCTGACGATTCATCTGCCTTTCATATTGAATTAATATGATTAACCCAATTTATTGCTTGAACTCTCAATTTTTCATCGTCTATAGATGATAAAGATATGTTAATTGGGGAAATGTAGGTTTAACAACAGACCATCCTACCAACAAAATACTTGTTTTACTGTTTCTTTGTATCAATGAATCAAATAATTTCTAGTGGGACTCTTTGTGACTTTGTCCATCCTATGAAAGCAGCATTTGAAAAGAATTTTCTGGTATGATACCTTGATAACAGAAATAATTTTCTCAGAAATTATCATATTTACATGTAAAAGTAAAAAAAAATAAAAGCTCTGAAATTAGAGAACAAAAATTATAATATTACACACATATCTGATAAATTAGCTCTTGAGGCAAGTACAACGACAAAAGATTGCTCAAATCATTTTCACCCGAATTGCCCCTTAAATGGGAAAACATTAAAGTTTCGAGGCAGGGAAGGACAGAAATGTGGAGACTAGCTATACTATAAAGTATTTTGACATTTAAATGGATCGAGAAATTACTCAAAACATATTTCCCCACATATTTACTAAGGTGGATTTGTGACAGAGCAGATCATAGTCCCCTTTTTCCTTTAATTCATGCGATACTTCAGCACCAAGAAAAATCCCTTTGACTAAGATGTTGAACTTGACATTTGGATATGCAAACTGGAGAGGGAGAACTCAGCTCTGACGCTGACATGCAAAGAGCAGAAAACCTTACTGGGGAGAGTGTTAATGTTCCAACTGAGGGCACAGGTTTATGCTCACAAGGGCTGGCTGACCAATCACACTGTCAGTTGTGCCTACTGCTATCAAGATGATGTCTCTGTTCTAGAAACTGAAGACTTAGTTCTCTTTCCTCATCCTACTTCTATCATATAGGGATTCACTTCTAATTTTCCCAGTATAGATACCTTCATGATTTGGATTAGATCTATGTTCATATTATTTTGACAGTTGAGGCAATGATATGATTTCCTTTTATGTACAGCCATTTATTTTTCCTGGAGGTAATAATTGTGTTTTATGTTTCCCCACTTACTTAATAATTTATGTGCCACCCATTGAGCTCTATGTTATTTTCTTACGACACCTCTTTCAGAGTTTTTGTACCTCTTCATTCTATGCTGCTTGCTCTTTATTGAGAGTTGTTATCAATTTAGGATCACCCATCACCATCATTTTGAGGATTTCCCTTATATCTGTCTAGTGGCAGATCTCCTATTTCCGGAATCCTGGGCCTTTCCAGTTTTTGGTATACTTCCTTATTTTTGTAGAATACACAAAACTTCCAGTATCTTTGTGGTATAGAGTTGATGTGAGGTAAACTTTTTGCAGTGATGCATATCTGAAAATATCTATTTCTTCAGCACACTTGATTGATAGTTGGGTTGAGTATAAAATTCTAGTATGCAAATAGTTCATGTTTGGAATTTTAAAAGCATTGCTCCATTATCTTCTGACTTTTGTACTTCTATTATGAAATTTAATGCTATTATGATTCTCTATCATTTATAAGCTAGCTTTTTTCTTGTGGAAGATTTTAGGGTTTTGATCTTTTTCTTCCCCTACATTACTATTGTATGTGTCATCTGGAAAATTGGTAGCCCTTTAAATATGGAAATTCTAAGTTTTTCACTTCTGAAAATATTTTTTGTATTTTTTGTGTTGATATTTTTCTCCTATTCTTTAACTCAGTTTTTATTTCTGGAACTGCTTTTATTCACATCTTCAATCTTCTAGATTCAGTTTCTAAACATCTTACTTTTAAATATTCATTTTTTCCATCCTAGTTCTATTTTCTGAGAGATATTCTGATCTCTGTCAAGATATCTTTGAGCTCTAATTTCTATTAATATATCTTAATTTTTGTATATGAAATTTTATTTCAATCTTCACATGTATTTAATTTACTTTTAAAATTAAAATCTGTTTAAGTTGTATAAACTCTGGCCGTAGCTGGTATGGCTCAGTGGACTGAGCGTCAGCCTGTGAACCAAAGAGCTACCAGTTCAATTCCCAGTGTAGGGCACATGCCTGGGTTACAGGCCAGGTCCCCAGCAGGGGACATGCAAGATGCAACCACACATTGTTTTTTCTCTCCTCTCTCAAATAAATAAATAAATAAATAAATAAATAAATCTTTAAGTTGTGTAAACTCTGAATATATTACAGATTATTTTTTAATTTGGATCACTGAGAATGAATACAAGTCAAGCTCACCAAAGATAAAGAATATACAAGGGGGTGGAGCTCCAAAAAAAAGAAAAAAAAAGAAAAGAGCTGAAAAAGAAAGAAATAGAAAGTCTTCTAAAGAGGTACTCTGCTATCATTTTTAAAAATTGGAAACAATGAAAACAAATAGACATTTGTTGTGAAAGACCTACCTAAGATTCTTGAATAAGAGATTACAAATTGTTTACTTAATGGAAGTTTAATAACTGATTGATATCATGAGACCAGAAACAGAATTATTCTCTTCAAATCTCTAGTTTGAACAGGTCAAATGAAATCTCTGTAATTTCACATTCTTTACTAATGAAGATTTAATAACTGACCAAAACAGTTACAATTAATAGAGAATTATACATAAGATCAGCAGGATGAATGAGCAAGAAAACCCTAACAATAATCAGTGTTTATTGAATACGGATCCTGGACAGTGATCATCACGGTTTTCTGCTTCAGATGAATGATTACAATTTTTCATTTTTTTTACACTTGGCTGAAAATTTAGTACCGTATTCTGCTGTGTATAATGCACAGCCACAGATTTTGTCCACATTTTACAGGAGATTACTATTATGCTCATTATTATACCCATAGTATGTAATCATTATACCCATGTATAATGTGCATCCTTATTTTTGTCTCAAAAATTTGGGCAACAAAGGATGTATTATACATGGTAAAATATAGTAATTCACTTTACACCAAAATCTTTTTGAATTGAATTAAAAGCTATAGAAATTGTATTTTACAGTTTAAGTTGAAAGGCTATGTCTTTTGTTAAACTGTTACACAGCTTACAACCAGTTTTCTAGGTCAGCTTTCGCCAATGAAGGTATTTGTGATATATCTTTTAATTTTTAAAGCTTGTGTTTGTTCTTTGAACATTCTTTCACATCTTGAGTTCTTGATTCATGAATAAAATATTTCTTGCTCTCTCTAAGGATATTTAACACTATTTTCAAATTTTGCCATGTATCATCTCTATTTCCCCCAGATTTCTTTTTTTTTTCCTTGTGTGTTTTGGCCTCTGTTTTACACATTAGAGTTTTTTTCCCCCTCAAATATCTGTCTCTCCTTTTTCTGCTCAAACTTGAGTGTGGTCCTAGAGATGGTTATACATTCTTTCATATGCAAATAATTTTTTAAATGTGCTTTGCCATGGCTATTTTATTAGGAAATCTTCAAGATCATCTCTGTTCTTAGTCCTGCCTCACTGCTCACAGATTTTATTCTTTCCTCTTTTTGGACACAAAAGTTCCAGTCTTTTGTGGGTGATATGGGGTAAATGGCATTAGCAGTTGCCTGGTATCAGAGAAAGAAAGAATCTGGCCACAAAATTACAATATATTCTTTAGTTTTTCTTCATTGTCACTTCACTTTCTAGAATTTCTCATACTACCAACTCCTAATCTGTGGGAGTTCTGCACTGAGAACTGGGCTGTTTCTTAGCTTCCTAAGGACTGATTCCAGACCTGCCTTCCCCAGGACTGAGTAAGCAAGCTTCCCCTAGACCTTCTGATTTCAAGCTGTCTAAGTTATGTAGCTGTTGTCCCCTCTGCACTTCTGTTGTCCTTGTAGGTTTGTTTCTTTTAAGACATCTATTTACCACCATTTTATTGGAGTTTTGGGATGGAGTGCCTCTAAATGAACTTGTCCAATTTTCCCCCTGAGTTGTTTTTTAAAAAACTTAAACACATACTTTCACTTTTCTTAAGTACTATTTATGAGATAATGGTTTTTCTTTATAGTTATGTTTTTCTTATGCACAGAAAATAAACACACATGTTTTTAAATTGTCCACGTAACGCCCAAGATTCTTTTATGAACTTCGAATGTTAAACATAACATATTTTGAGATGTACTGTACAATATTGCCCAGCATGAAGTTGATAATCCATAGACATTTACTGACTTGGAGAATTAATGGTCCCTGGGCATTCTTTAGAATAATTGTTTTTAACAGTGAATGTTATGCATATGTGCTTGTGTAAGTTGTGTGTGTGTAGCAGCTGATCATTCAGCCACTTAATGGAAACAACACTGCAGCTTGTCTGCATACCCCCAGGAACAATTCCCCACTGCTGAGTTACCATATAATTCAGCTAGGCTGAGACCCTGGCTGTGGCATAAGTATTATCATTATTTTCCAGAATATTACCATCTGCTCATTTGATCCATTAACCTCCTATTGTACCTCATAAACAAAATGTCCAGCTATAGAAGTAGAGCTAATCAGAGAAAAATACATTTGACACACACTTGTCTTTCTGAACAGAGGTCAGTGCTTTTCTTATTTTTTCTCTTTCCTACACAGTTCTTTTAATTCTCCTGATGGAAGAATGTAGGTCATCCACATAAATTAAATGATTCTGCTTGAGTTTGTTTATTTATTCATGGTAACAGGTTAAAAAAATTTTATTAACATTCAAATTAGTCATTTCTTTGAGACTACCAAGGGCAGATAAAATACATGAGCTCATAGCTGGTGAAATTTATATACAGTTTCTCCCCCTTCCACAGACACACAAATTGTTTTTCTTAGCCAATCATTGTAACATCTTGGAATTATATAATTTTTATACTGGTTATATTGACATTTACAGGAGGTTTTAGAGTCTGAAAAAAATATGTGATTTGATGGTATACCTGGATCACTTATGTACTTTTCTATTTCATATCACTTAATTATAATAGTAGTGCTTATAAGATATGCTATGTTGCAGACATTATTTTGAGAATTATGTGTACTAACTCATTTATAATCACAATGACCTTTTGAAATAGATATTATTCCTCTTCACTAATAACCAGATGAGGCGCTCAGAGAATTAAATAACTTTCCCAAAATCACATAGCTAGTAAGTTGTGAATCAAGGGTCTGAAACTTTGCCCACTGGCTTCAGAGTCAGATGTTTAGCATCACACTGCAACATTACCTTAACTTATAAGACAATGCAGGCCTAGCTTGACTGTAGTAGTGAACACCTTTGACTGAAGAATGAACAAAAATCTTTTTCCCCTGACCAGATGTTATGTTTATGATACAGTCTGTATAGGAGTCCAAGGTCTACAAAAGATATACATTATAAGGTGGTTGATTTTCCTAGGTTAAATAATGGCTTCTCTTAGTTTATTTAATTTAAATATTATTTAAGGATTCTCTAAAATAAAAAAAAAATGAATTGAATGGACCTCCAAAGAAAATAAATTATATTAAATTAACAAATAGATATGAAACCACAAAACACCTTGAATAGCCAAAGCAACCCTGAGAAAAAAATAACGAAGCCAAAGATATCACATTACCTGACTTCAAATTATACCCCAGAATAACGATCATCAAAACAGCATGGTATTGGCAGAAAAACAGTCACATAGACCAATGGCACAGAACTGAGAGCCCAGAGATAAAACCAAATTTATATAAGCAAAAGCATTTTGGCAAAGGAACCAAAACACACAATGGAGGAAAAAAATCTTCTTCTATAAATGGTGTTGGGAAAATTGAAAAGCCACATGCAAAAGAATGAAACTAGAATACAGTTTGTCCCCATGCACAAAAGTTAATTAAAAATGAATCAAAGACATAAATATAAGACCTGAAACAGTAAATTTCATATAAGGAAACATAGGTACTAAACTCATGGACCTTGGTCTTAAAGATTTTTATGAATTTGATCCCAAAGGCAAGGAAAGTAAAAGCAAAAATAAATGCATGGTGCTATATCAAACTGAACAAAAAAATCTTCTGTACAACAAAAGAAACCACCAACAAAACAAAAAGGCAAACAACAAAATGGGAGATGGTATTTGCAAAGAGCAGCTCCGACAAGGGGTTAATATCCAAAATATATAAAGAACTCATACAACACACCACCAAACAAACAAACAATCCAGTTAAAAAGTGGGCAGAGGACCTGAGCCGATACTTGTCCTAAAAAGACATACAAATGGCCAATAGATATATGAAAGGATGCTCAATTTCACTAGCTCTTAGGGAAATGCAAATCAAAACTACATGGAATACCACCTCATACTTGTTAGAATGGCTATTATCCACAAGACAGGTAATAACAAGTGCTGGAGGGGTTGTGGAGAAGAAGGAAATTTCATTCATTACTGGTAGGAATTTAAATTTGGACAACCACTATGGAAAACAATATGATGGTTCCTCGAGAAATTAAGGATAGAGTTATCATATGGCCTAACAATTTCTCTTCTGGATATCTACCCAAAAAACATGAAAATATTTATTTTCAAAGATATATGCACCCCTATGTTCACTGCAGCATATTCACAGTGGCTAAGACACAGAAACAACCAAAATGTTTTTTGATAGATGATTGGATAAAGAAGATGCAGTACTTATATGCTACTCAGCCTTAAGAAAAGATGATATACTGCCATTTGCAACAACATGGATGGACCTTGAGAATATTATGCTAAATGAAATGTCAGATAGAAGAAACTAAGAAACATATGATTTCACTCATATGTGGGATATAAAACTGAAACTCATAGATACAGACAACAGTATGGTGGTTATCAGAGGAAAGAGGGGTGAGGGAGTAGTAAAGGGTAAAGGGAGCCAAATATATGGTAACAGAAGATGATTTGATTTTGGGTAATGGGCACTCATTATAATATACAGATGATGTATCATGAATATCTACACTTAAAATCTATATAATCTTTTTAACCAATGTCACCCCAACACATTTAATAAAACTTTTAAAAAATCTTTACTTCATTTAAAAAAAGGCAGACAATTACAAAAAATAAATTCACAAATAAAGATTCAAATAATATTAATTTCAAGCTCTCACATTTTTAAAAATGTTTCAAAGCCAAATAAGATAAAAAGAAAAAAACTTATGCATGTAAAGTAGAAAATTACTTTAGTTTTAAGATTGAAAATGAAAAAATGATAGAATATTTATTTAAAAAATTGCAATTAACATACATTATGGTGAGAAAGTTAAAGCCTTCCCACTGAGAACAGATACAAAGCAAAGATGTTCCCTCTCACCACTCCTGTTCAACCTTATACTGACGTTCTAGCCAACTCAATAAGACAATTAAAGGAAATAAAATGTATAAAGATTGGGAAGGAAGAAATAAAACTGTCCTTTTTTATAGATGGCATCATCATCTATATAGAAAATCTTGAGTAATCAACCAAAAATGTCCCGGAACTAAGTGATTATCAGCAAAGTTGCAGGATACGAAGTTAATATATAAAAATCAATTGCTTTCCTATGTTAGAAATGAACAAGTAGAATATTAAATTTAAAACACAATACCATTTACATTAGCCCTGAAAAAATGAAATACGTAGGTAGAATTCCAATAAAATATGTATGAGAAAAATTACAAAACTCTGATGAAGAGAATCAAAGAATTAAATAAATGAGGAGTTATTCTATATTCATGGATAGGAAGAATCAATATTGTCAAGATACCATTCCTTCCCAACTTGATCAGTGCAATTCCAGTCAAAATCCTGGAAGACCATTTTGTGGATATTGACAAACTTATTATAAAGTTTATGTGGAGAAGAGAAAGACCCAGACTAGCCAACACAATAATGAAAGAGAAGAACAAAGTTGGAATACTGACACTACCTGATTTCAAGGTTTACTATAAAGCTACATTGAAATGACAGTGTGATATCAGTGAAAGGATACACAAAAAAGATCAATGGAATAGAATAAGGAGCTCAGAAATAGAATTGCATAAATATAATCAACTGATTTTCAACAAAGGAGCAAAGTCAATATGATATAACAAAGTCTTTTCAACTAATGGTTCTGGAATAATGATAGCACATGCAAAAAGAAATTAAGTTAGACATAGACTTTATACTTTTCACAAATATTAGCTCAAAATGGATCATAGACCTACATATAAAATGCAAATATTTTAAACTCTAGAAGATAACATAAGAGAAAACTTGGATGACCTTGGGTATGGCAATGACTTCTGAGACGTACCATCAAAGGCACTATCTATAAAAGAAAGAATTGATAGGCTGAACTCATTAAAATTAAAAACTTCTGTGCTGTGAAGGACAATGTCAGGAGGATGAGAAGGCAAGCGTCAGACTGGGGGAAAAATTGCAAAAGAAGCATCTGATGAAGGGCTCTTAAATAAAATGCACACAAAACTCTTAAACTCGACAATAAGAAAAACAAACCATTTAGACCAGACACCTCACCAAAGAAGATATACAGATGACCAGCATATGTAAAAATCTTCCCCATCATACATCATCAGACAAATGAAAAGTAAAATAGTTGAGATATCGCTACAAACTTAGTCAAATGGGCAAAATCCAGAATATTGACAACACCAAATGCTAGATAGGTATGGAGCAACAGGAACACCCATTCTCTGCTAGTAGGAATATTATATCATACAGCTGTTTTAGAAAGTAGTTCAGCGGTTTCTTACAAAACAAGTAATATCCTTACCATACAATCAAGCAACCACATTCCTTGGTATTTGCCTAAAGGATTTGAAAACTTACGTCTACATGTATACCTGCATATAGATATTTATAGCATTTACTAATAATTGTCAGAACTTGGAAGCAAGAAATGATTCTATGTGTTACATAGAAACAGTAAAGTATTATTCAGCAGTAAAAAGAAATAAGCTATGAATTCATAGAAAGACATTTAATAATCCTAAATGCATACTACTAAGTGAAAGAAGCGAGTCTGAAAAGGCTACATAGTGTATGATTCCAACTATATGACATTCTGGAAAAGGAAAAACTGTGGAGACAGTAAAAAGATGCGTGGTTGCCATAGGTTGGTGGCGGCAAGGTGAAGGGGAGTGGGCAACAGTGATGAATAGGTAATGCACAGAGGAATTTCAAGGCAGTGAAAATCCTCTTTATGATACCATAATGATGGGTTCATGTCATGATACATTTGTTCAAACACATAAAATGCACACCACCGAGAATTAATGCTAATGTCAACCATGGACTCTGGGTTAGTTATTATGATGTGCTAATGTGGCTTTATCAATTGTAACAAATATACCACTCTGGTGGTGGATGTTGATAATGGGAGAGACTATGCATGTGTTGTGGGAGCAGAGAGTATCATGGGAAATCTCTGTACCTTCCCTTCAGTTTTACTGCAAACTGAATATGCTGATCTAAACACATTATCATAAAAAATGGAATCTTATATTCAATGCTCATAATTTAATTTCATATTATTAACTTTATTATCTAAGTGCTTTAAACCCATGTTGGTTTTCAGAAGTTATCAACCTAGTTGAAAATGTTGCTGCTTAAGTAAAAATTGAGAAAGTCACTGACCCTCACATATTCCCCTTGGGAGGCAAAGACTTAGGCAGAAAATAAAAAGGCAATTAAAAAATAAAATTGATGCATTTTTTATATCTACCTCCACTTCTTTGACAAATTTTAAGACTATTTTATTTTCTGTAGTTTTGTAAGTTTATTACCAACTTGCTCCAAAAATTTCCCCATTGTCTGAGTTAAATTAGTTTGGTTATTTTTATAGTCAGTTGATGACATAATCTTCCTTCTATTCTGACAAAGGCAGTTTTTACATCTTTATTTGGCCTCCAAGATGAAGCTATTCTTATAGAGAATTAAAAATTGGGGGTTGAATAGGAAGCTAAAATGGCTTGAAATATATATTTGATGATTCAACATGGAAATGTTGAAATACTCTAGTCTTCTAATTTTCTTAAAAATGCATGAATTTTAGACTCACTGTAAAAAGGAGTAAGGAAAGCTAATATAGGCTTTTCCCTCATAGTTAAATAATATATTTTAAGTACAGTTTATGTGAAAATTTACATGAATATAACTTAAAATATTTAAAGAATAAATGCACACATATACAGATAACACAGATAAATGCACATATTTAAAATATATACAAATGTGAACATATATACACATATATTTAAACACACACACAGAGTAAGTCACTATTCTTTAAGTTATTTCTCTTCCTCTAAACCTAGCTGTTTTTTACGGGAAGATCAGATTGATGTTGAATATGAACAAATATGCTTAACACTACAACAACATATTCTCACATTATTTCAGACCAAAAGTGACAATGAAAGATGCTTATTAAAGCATACCAGAAGAACAATGAACTTACTGTATCAGTAAATATCTTGGTTTTCAAAGGTATAAGGTAACTATATCAGTCAGTGTCCACAGAAACTACTGTACTCAGATATTTTCAACAACAAAAACTTAGTACAGGTAGGATTGAGGGTGAGAGGTGTGCATGTCGGTGGGGCAGGGGAGAGCGGAGAGAGGAAAATGGAGACAACTGTACTTGAACAGCAATAAAAAAAATTAATAGAAGTAATAATTCAAATGAGGGAGAAGAAGGGCAAAAAGTAAAGATGGGAAGGGAGGTGTCATAGAATTTAATTACCATAACAACTGCTAAGCACTCTTATGTGTGGAAGAGAAAACGGAAAATCGTGTCCCCAAAAAGCCATGATGGCCACACGGTCAAAAATGGACAAGCCATTGCTCCTTCTATTTTGCAAGAAGCCTGCACTCCCACTGCCTTGCCAGCTTTTATATCAATATATATGTGTTGGAATTTTGTTTCCTAATTTTTCATCGCTAATGTAGACAAATGTAAGAAGAGTTGCTGATTTTTCAGTCTGTTCAGCTTTTTATTTCTTAGGACAAAGTGGCAACCTCCAAGTTTCTTACATATGTAAGTTGCTCTTTTTAAAAAATTTCATTCTGGATTTAAAAAAAAAATTTTTTTTTTAAATCCAGAATTAAAAAAAAAAATTTTTTTTTTTAAATCCAGAATTAAAAAAAAATTTTTTCTAGAAAGGAATTCTGTTTGTTCCGTCATTTACCTGGGAGAACTGATAGTTTCCAGCCAGTTCACCTTTATGAGTAAGGGTATATGTGTTCTTTAGGTCTCTAGCAATATTTATTACCTCCTATTAGACCTCTCACTTAGTTAAGGACCTAGGCTCTGCTGTCTATAGATGCTATCAAATTTATAGTTTGGAAAATTTCGCAAGGTACAACCTAGGTGTATTATCTTGGACTGCTATTACAAAAATACCATAAACTGGGTGGCTGAAACAATAGAAATGTATTTCTCACAGTTCTGGGGACTGGTTTGTTCCAAAATCAAGGTCCTGACCAATTCAGTTTCTGGTGTATTCTCACATGGTACAGGCAGAGAGGGAGGGAGGAGGTAAAAGAGGGAGGGAAAGCTTTCTGGTTTCCCTTCTTGTAAGGGCACTAACTTCCATCATGAGAGCCCCACCACAATGACCTAATTACCTTCCAAGGGCCCCATCTCCAAATACTATCACATTGGGGATTATGGTTTCAACATTTAAGTTCTGAAAGATTCAAACGCAAAGTCCATGGTACCAGATTGGTTTTTATTTTGGGCTTCAGTGTTATATTACCTACTTTATTGGTGGATCATTGAGTGCATTCAAAGACATGTTAATAACGTTATCAAGTGTTTTTAATTGTTTTTACTGGGATATTCTTTGTATACCATGGTGTGAGATGGGATACATATAAACAAAATAAAATAAAATAAAAATATAAAATGTTCATAATAAATTAGAGAAATAAGCTAAATTTCAATTAGTAGATGAATGTTAAATAAATAGATATATACCACAACAATTATACTGTGGGGCACAGTATACTCAACAGCTTTTCAAAAAGAATATATTAGTATATATGTGTACATCTAGAAATAATTTTTTAATATTGTTGAGACAAAAGCAGGTTACAGAATAATGTGAAAGAGATACACAGACATCGACATATACATAACGTAAATATCTTAAGTAATCCTGCAACAATACACTCTAACTGTTACTAGCAATTATTTGGAGAGAGGACAGTGTGGTCAGTAATGGAAATGTGAATTGAAAAGAAATTTTACATATTAATTTACAGCTTTCTGAAATATTTACATTTTTAGGGAGTATATGTCCATGTACTAGATTTTTAATAAAGTCTTTAGGAGTCTTAATAGAAGCTTGTCTAACTACTAACTCCCATATACTTTATATGAACCAACGTCATCCTCTATAAGAGTTTATTTGTGATACCTATTGATACATTTGTTAAGTTAATGAAAGATTTTATGGAAGCAAAGTCTTCTGTAAAAATATATTTTATAACATAATCTGAAAGAAAAAGGAAACTATTAAATCAAAATAATATTCTGTTGATATAAGTCTTTTAAAAAAATTTAGTTCTCACCTTGATTTGTCATTGTTTGAGTCATCAATGCATTTTGCAATTTAAATGTTTTTAGCTGCTGGAATTTGTTTTCTATTAGAGCTAACTCTATTAAATCTTACATCCTAGATTTTTTTCAAGTAACTTTAAATTAGTTTTAATTCAGAGAAGAAACTTTCTTCTGTAGACACATGTGTAAGATTTGTTAAAATAAATTACCAAATAAGACATTTCAGAAAAAGATATATCCTTGCCATAGTAGTTTGTGATAACTATTTTAGCAGTCTTAAATGTAATTTATTTTTAAATTAAATATTTAGGTGATTTTATTTAAAGCAGTAATTGCATCCATAATGTTGTTGAGGAGACTAAAATTTTCTTTAACACCATCTTTATTTTTCACCATTTGAATTACTGGTCTAGAAGATAATTATGACAAGCTATTTATGAATTTTTGCTTAATCTATTGTCATGAAGATTCCATGCTAAAATAATATATGCATATTAGAATGATACATTTATAGCCCAGTTTTAGAAAATACATTCAAGATTTTATTTTATTCATGATTTGTTTTGTTTTCGAAAGCATTCATCTCTTTAATGTCTGCAACAAATACAATTGGCAACTTTTATTTACATCATGTGCTCACATTACAATGGGCCCCATGCAAAGCAGTGACTATAGTGGCTTTCTTTTGCCAGTCAATGAGGTATTTGGCAGAGAGGAGCAAATGTGAAGGTTTCAAGTTCTGCAATAACAAGTGCATTTTTGAAAAGCAAATAATTTTGAATGCTACAAGTTAGGTTGCTTTATGTCTGGAGCCTGGAGTACAAGAAGCAGTGGAGAGTCCCACACTTGAAAAGGTAGGCAGGAGCAAAGTTGCATCAGGTAGAAGCTTCACAATTTATGAGAATGGTTGATAGAGACCAGGAGGTGAATAGATAAATATAGGAATATAGAATAAAAAACATGATTATGTGTTTTACAAAACCCAAAATTATATGTACTATTTCATATATTAAAGTGAACATTTTAATATATCTGTATTCTGGCATTTATCACATTTATTGGTTCCCTTTGCTTGTTAGGTGTCTTACCTCTACACATTTGAAAATTTTTAAAAATAACAATGTTATTTACTAGAACAAAATTAAAGTTCCACAAAATCTCTAGAAACTTAGAAAACACTTGGATGAATTTCTAATGAACATTTAAGTTATAAATTAGGCATGTTCACTAATATTTATTGAGGAGAACTGATAGAACAGGACTCCTAATTTAAATTTATCTTTTGGACCTCATCCTTCATTTATTCTTGCACATACTCATTGTGGTCTGGCAAAGTTAGCATGATGGACTATGTCATTAAGTGTTCATTATGTGGCATGGATTATTATCAGTGATGTAGGAATTTAAGGGTGGTAGAGGTATTGCCCTTGATATAGTTTAGGGGTTTTAAATGTGTGGAAAAAAACCCTCTGTATTTTATCATCTACTTAGTATGTATCTCAGAAAAATATTGCTAATGGGCAAATAAACTTATTAGAATACTCTTTGTCCACATTCGAGTATATGCCTTGGAATCCAAATAGGAAAAATCTCTAATGTAAGTTTGTTTATTGACATCTTATCAACCTGTATACATTTACATTGCCCTGTTGTTCCAAATGGTTCATGTTTTTCCTTCTATAAAGTCTGTATGATGTTGTTCAGGAACTGGTCCTTCTTTGTAGAAAGTTAAAAAGGAGGTAAATATCTCTTTAACAGGAATTTTGCAAAAAATGTAGCAAATCTCTCTACCCTAAAGCCCTTGATTAATTCTATTTCCATTGGCTCTTTTCAATTTCAGGTTTTATATTTTTAAATATAGGTCAAGGATGGGTGGAGAGAATCCTTCTTCTCTTTTCAGCTTCTATTTTATGTACCTTTAATAATATATAATTATATTGTATTCTGGTAAAATATTTATATATTATTAGTAATTACAATTTTGATTCCTTGGAGAGAACACCATTGTTGCTTAATTTGTCCATAAGAGCAAAGTGTGGAAATCAAGGTCTTGCTACCAGTATATAAAGTATTCATTGGTAGGTTATTCTATTATGGATACATAATTTAATATATAAAAATATATTAAACATATAGCATGTTATATATCAATCCATAAACAATAACATCAGAGAAATACACTATTCTGAATAGTTTAATTTAAGAGTTAAACCTTAGTTTAATTTGGGAACCGCTGTATTTCACTGATTCTAAGGGACATATTTTCACAACCTAACATCTCTGAAGTTGGAACGTACTCTTCAACGTATGACATCTTACACGTCTTTTTCTTTGGCTCAGACAACAGTCTTAGCAGAAAGGCCATCGCCTGCTCATGAGCAGACTTGGTTGTGGTCCATCTGTGGTGGCGCACCTAGACTTCAGCTCTCAACGTTGCATTCCCCACAATTGTCAAGGACCGTTTGAGGAGGACTGCTTGATGACCTGAATCCTGCTGGTTGTCTTAAAACCTTCCAATACACCTTCTGTTCAGATTTAGAAAGAGTCAGCATCAAGACTGGCAGAATTAGTGTCACGAGTTTGGAGGAGAAACTCTCAGGCACGTTAGTGAAACATCCTCTTGAGAAAGGCTGCATCGCTAACCCGCTTGTTGGTTTGGAGAATGGTATTTGTGCAGTGCACTTGAGTAGTAACATCTCTAAGTCCAAAATGGTACCGAAAATTTAGACTCAAAATGTGATAGAATACTGTGAGCACTTTTATTTCACTTATATTTTTCTTTTTATGATTGTGCAAAAGTGATAGAGCTAAAATTAGATGTCTAAGTAAATCAAACAGAGCTCTTTCAATAAATATAAAATACAGATTCTAATTGATAATAAAACCTTGTATTTTTTTATTTGGCAGCTTTTAATTTTTTTCATATTATATGTGTATATATAAAATAAATGGTATATTATGAAATTAATGGCACCTTAAAACTAATGGAAAACTGTAACTGGCTTTTTTTCATGGTAAATACAGTGGATATTATTACAACCTTTTCTTTTTATTGGGGGTTTTATGTGATCATCCCTATAAAGGTTAATTCTGGCTGTGCATACTACCTATTAGGACATAAAAATTAGAGAACATAGGACTGAATATATAGTAACATAAGCCAAAAATTATTTCTTTCTACATTCCCGATACAAGCATTGATTTTTTTGGCCTGACATTTAATTATAGAGGAAAATTCAACCTCATCAGTGCACAAACCTTCATTTATATGACTTTTATTTTTAATAAGAATTTTATTTTATTTTTCTAAATACTGATGTTTTATAAACTAAATTAGATACTTACCATAGAACATATTTGTCCTAATGTTATTGTGATCTGCTGTAACAATTTACAGGAAATTCATGGGTCCTTGGAAAAACAAGTTATTATAGATCGATAGGTGATGTCCAATACCTAAGTCTCATAATTTTAATGCTCCATTCCCATAAGCCATATTCATTATTTAAACAAGCATAAACACTTATAATGGGTCATAACACTTTTTGATGATGGCCTTGGTATGATCATTTATGACATACATTTTAAAAATGTATTTCATCAAAATAGAGGAGAGAAAATGTGGCTATTATGCCCTAGTATAATGCTGTCTAATTCTTTCTCTGTATAAAACTATTGATTTTAGTTTATCAGAGTATCACTTTGCCTAGCTCATAAATTCCGCAGCTGACTGAGACCTAACAAATACAATTTTTCTTTAAGCTGTTAGAAATGTGGGAGGGAAAATGGCACTCTTTCCATTACCTAAATAATTGGGATGCACTTTGTACAAACAACTGTTACATTTATCTCACTATAGGGTTTCATATACAAATCTGTTGACTGAAGCTAGCCATGCACTTTTTGGCAGCAGGGATATTTTGTTCCATCTTTAAATCTATAGTACACCTGGTGCCTTGTCAAGCTCATGGCTGATGGTTAGGGCTCAGGACAGAAGAAGGAAGGAATGTAAGCTGCCTGAGGTTCAGGACCTATCTCCCCTGTTCTTTTTGCTCAATAGGTAACTAGGAAATATCTTAAATTAGTAAGCTCTTGAGGAAAAATAAGATTATTTAACTTTCTCCAAGTTGCGACCATTTATGAAACAAATGACAACGTAAAAGAAGAATAATTTTATCTGCATTTGTGCACCCGACCTTTGAGGATCTGCCAAGTCACCCTTCCCTTCAAAGCCCTCCTGTCCTGCTCAGCTGCAGACAAAGCTGGCAAACAGGAAGGAAAGCCTGCCTCCCTGAGCCCACTCCCACAGACTCCAGCCAGCTGCAGGCCTGGGACAGTCAGGATTTCAACAGATCTGCAGGCAGGTTCACTCAACTTAAATGAATATTTATATACGTATCATTAAAAAGGCTCCAATTCAATTTTTAATAATATTTTCTCTCTGACTCCACTCTGAAGTTAGGATTCCAGAATATGATTATCTATAAATGAAAAGCACACTTTTTTTTTGTTGTTGAGAATTCATATCCTTAGGGCTGACTGCACATTTTAGCGTCCTACAATTACGATTTAGAGCCGTGTCTCTGGCTACAGATTAATATGGCTGGAACTCTACCTAGAATTATGAGTTCAGTGTGCTGAATGTAAATTGTGTCCCCATGATATCAGAGACTCAGAGTTGAATAAAGGGACGTGACTCTCTTCACATGGATTGGGATATTATTTTATAGAGGGTAAAATTTATTTTTAAAACTTCAGCCCCTGATCTGCACGCTTGTACTTCTAAAATTTTGCCTCTTTCGGATCAGGTTCCATGACCTACCCCCCGCCTTTTGCACATGTTTTCCTCTCTTCAAGTCCTAAGATCTTTCTTTCATCCTCTATAGCTCAACAGTGTGAATTTTTAAATGATTTGTATTCCAAAGGTTTCAGGAGCTGATTATTTTAAGGAAGAAGGGTCTTGGAAAATGTAGCCATTTCCATGGAGCACAGCTATGTAAAATAACAAAAGTTTAGGCTTCTAAAAAAAGTCTTTTTTTTTTTTTTTGTAGTCTCTGGGTAGAACTTTCCTGTCCATAACCTGTCTTGAGTTAGTTATCCTAACAGATGTTTCTATAGACAGTGGCCAGTGAAAAAGTGTTCTATCTTCTCAATGGATGCCTTAGATAGCAACATACATTATAACAGCAGAATAAACAGCAGTTATCATAAATAACAATGGAAGAGACAGAATTGAAACAAAAGGAAAAATGAGAAAATCTCATTGCCAGCTAATTTGCAGAGTTTTTTCTCTCTGCCTCCCTTTTCTTCTTTAAAGACCCAAAGAACTATAGAAAAAAACTAGACATTATTATGGCTATTTTTTTAAAGATGAGGAAACAGGCTCAGATTTTTAAGTAGCTCATCCAAGCTCTTACAGCTTGTAAGTAGCATTAATGAGCTAGGTACTCAAGTTTGTTACTCCAAACAGAAAACACTGGAGAATACAGGAAGCACTCGACAAATTGAACTATCAAACAAGCAACATTCAGGTAATAATGATGGCAAAGATAGTCCCTTACATAAAAGTTTGGAAAAGAGAAGAAGGGGTAAATATACTGTGAGCTAGGAATTTGATTCCTAAAATGACAAGCGAGATACATGGACCTTTGATATGCTTCTCATTTCAAATGCTTCCCACTATTGTACTATAGTGAGAAAACTATGCATTACATTGGAAATGCATCTACTTTGTCAACATTCTGTGTAAGTCTCATCAGAGTAACATATATTGATTGGGAAGGAAGAATTCTAGGACCCAAGAGATGGAGTACTGAGGTGGGAAGCTTCATTCATAAACGTTGGTATATCTGGATTCAGAGCTTAAATCTGTCACCCCTTCAGTTTTCAGGACCTCTGATTCCTCATTTACAGTAGAGCTGGTAGGACAAAATGCCTTTTACATTTTATCTCTCCATTAGTACTTTGTGATTCTATGATCCTTGATACAATTAAAAGCCTTAGATGATTTTGTCTGTCAATGTGACTTTTTATTCTTCCATTGTTTTTCCTTAACATATCAAGATGTGAGATTTTTATTGTTGATTTCTGTCCTGTATAGACTCCTTTTGTCTTTAAACAATAGCTTATAGACAAGCTACAACTTATTAATATAAAGCCAACATATTAATATTCTTAATAGCTTCATTTTTGCTAACAACTATAGATCTTCTCCTTTGATGTTTTGTAAACTATGAAGTACTTGTATGTTTCACATACAAAGTATGTCTGTCTAAAGACAAAATAATTACTATTTTTAAAAATGATGGTCATAAGAGCCACCCAAGGAGCTTGGTAACAGTTTTGATTTCTTGGCTCTATATACCCCACCCCCTCATAAGTTCTGATTTCATCTGTGTATATATAACATGGTTTAACAGTGTCATTTTTAATTAGCACCCCAGGTATACCAAGTCATACATTGGTTACTATAGTTAAAGAGCAATTTGGAACCTTAATTTTTTCACACATAGCAGCTACTCAATAAATTTGTGAATGAATAAATGAATTAACCAAATAATAATTGAGCAAGTGAATGTCTATATATCACCTCATATGGATGTTATACCCTATCATCAGATCATAACTTATAAATGTTCTTTTTTACTGCTTGCAGTTATGGAAGTAAAGATCTGTTTGTTTTTAAGGGACAATGATTGGATTAATGTGGCCTATGGATCACATTGTTGTTCCTGATTTACATAGACCTGAATTCCTGATATTTAGCGTCTTCTCTTTTAGGTGCAAATTAAATCCATAGCCCTTAACTATCAACTCTATATATACGAAAGCAGATATAAAATAATTCCTATTCTCATATAATAATAATTTCCTTTTCTTCCATTGTTTCCTCTTTCTAGTATTTGTGCCAGCAATTTTTGAAAATTCTAGCCATATCCTCATCACCATTCCACACAATTTAATCATCACATTGAGTTTTACTAAAGGAAATTTGTAATAACAAAGAATAAGTATAACTTACATGTATTTGCATTATGTATTTCAAGATCATAGAGTTGGCTTGGAATGGTTTAATTTTATTGTATTAACTTTCCTATATCTTGTAGTTAATAGCTAATAATGAGTGGATAAGTCTAATATGAGTCAATGGAAGCCATAAATGAATTATTAGACTATACATTAAATTGTAATAAAGTGTTCAAAGGACTCAACATCAAATTGTAAAAGGTAGACATTGGTTGAAAATAAAAGAAGACCTGATTAGTTCTGTGAAGTATAAACAAAAGTCTACTTTGAATTCTATTTTAAAAAATAATTAATTTTCTTCTGATTCTAAGTAATATTTCCTTGTTGGAATATTGGGGAAAATTAATAAGCATAACATAGCAACAGCATATTATCCACAAACTCATTGCTTAAATATAACAATGAATCTTTTGGTATAATATCTCTAATTCTCAGCCACTGAAATGTATTTAAAGCATGTTTTTTTATATGCTTTTTTAACTATTCTTTTAGCAATTTTTATTTCATTAACCATCATTAGAAAACATTCAAATTACTGTGTATTACTCTGTCATACAAATGTATTATTTAGTTGCCCTCTAATATTATATATTTAGGTTATTTTATTTCCTAATACAAAGACAAATATACTCATACATGAATCATTGGGTGCACTTTTGGTTATTTAATTAAAACAAGTTCTAAGAAGTGGAATTCCTGGGTCATTTTGGCTAATTTGCTCTTTAGAATACTCCTTTATCAATTTATATCCTTTCCAGTATTATTTGAAAGTATTCATCTTCCCAAAACATCATCAACTTAGAAGAGGTACAAAATGGTATCTCATTGATTCATTTTTTTTCTTTCTTTTTGATTAGTAATAAGTTTGGAATAAATGTAAGCTTTAATTTCCCATTCAATATATTTTTTCAGGAGTTGGGAGGATGGTACAGGGGAAGGGAAGAGGCTCTAATGGAAAAATTTATCCTAAGTAAGCTTTTCGTGGAGTATAATTGACCATATTAGCAATGGGGTTACTGAAAAACCTGAGATATTTAAATGCATTTAATCACTTGACCCTTATAGTATTGTCCAGAGAATACTAAGAAAAACAAACAAGAAATTGTAAAGAAAAGAATGACTCTATCTTAAAAGTTCAACTATTCGAGATCACCAGAAAGGAGACCATAGTGGTTAAGACCAAGGATTTTAGAATCCTGAAGCTTTGAGTTAAAGTCTCAGCTCTGCCATTTATTGATCTCTCTGGTTTTGACCAAATTATGTTTCTTCACCATAAAGTGAGAGCAAAAAAGCAATTTCACAGAACTGTTGTGAACATGAAATAAGAATTTTAAAATTCATATCACAGCTCTGAAGAGAAAAGGCACTTAATAAATGGTAGCATGAGTAATAGCAATAAAATTTGTTATTGATGTGTATGACTGCTGTTATTCTTATATAGGTCAGACTGACACAGAGATGAGGCTAACAGTGACCTTTGTGAACCTATGTACTAGGTAGGGTTGGGAAAGTTCTGTGAAGGTATGTATTCCTTTAAAAACACAAACCACTTCCTGCCTGCCACCTCCAAAATGAACTCCCTAACATTTTTGCCTAAAATTCTACCTAAGAGATTTGCCCACTTACCTTAAACATTTATTATTTTAGGATAAAAAGCTCTAGAAATTTGAGACCCATTTAAAAAATTAAACATATATACTTCAATGTGAATTAATTGATCGGATTCTGAGTGCAAATTTTAATAAAGAGAAACTTGAGAGCTCTGTTTGGCTTGAAGGGTCAGTAGAGAACTATGTATCTTAGAGTATCCTTGATTTGGGAAAGTGACAAACCTTTGGTAGCCAAGTAGTATAAAAATGGTTAGGAAGGAAACTTACCACATTAGAATAGATAATCTGTCAGTTAAGGGCTAAATATAGTGAATGGATTCAGTAAAATGATTTATAGAGGAAAATTTATGCATTGTGAGCTCTTGGCTGAATTCTGTAAAATGGATATTGTGTGGAAATAGACAATGTAACTGGGGTAAGGCAGGAATACAACTGGAGCTCAAGATGATGAATTGGAGGTACTAGTTGCATCCAGGCATGCTCAATTCTTGTCATTGATCCTAGGACTTTTCCTTCTTGATAGTTATTGTAATAATAAAAGTCATATGGAAACATATATTAAGTGACTAAGTAATATATGGTCTGGGAAACACTGAAAGGCAATTGTATTGTAGACAAAAGGTAAAATCAGGAGTGTTTGATTTCAGATAGCAATAAAATAAATTTTTATAAGATAGAAAGATCCAGAATTCCTTGAGGGTGTTGCAGACACATTATCCCTCCCTTTTTCATCATGGAGTCAAGAAAATAAATTAGGCAGACCTATGGTGTCTCTCCTTTTCCTGCTCTACTGGAGGTACCACTCAGAACCTCTGAAACAGGACACATGGAGCTCCTCCTGGTGGTTTATGTGGATTGGCTTATGATACCAGCTTTGTATTTTTGGTCCTGTGGCATCTTATGTCAATAACTGTTTCCCATGTACTAGATACAACCGTGGATGTAGTGAAATGCCCAATAGGTGTGTGAATATTCAGAAGTGGGATCCACAGCAAGAGTATCTCCAGAAGGATCGTAGAAACTTGCTTTCACTTTAGTAAGCTACCCCTGAGCTCCAAGTGTATCATTTTACCATCTCAGGGTATATTTTCCAATCATTGCTGAAGTTGAACTTAGAAGATTGCATTTGGTGACTATTTAAATACCTCATTAGACCCACTGCCTCTATTTATAGTTGGAGGATGGCAAAAGTTAAAATATAGCAAGTGAAAAATGGTGCTTTGAGGAATCAGGTCACAATTAGGTTTTCTCTAAGGCTGATCTTAGTCTAGCCACTTTCTTTTCCACAATGAATAATGATAACCCAATTAATCCAAATACTGTTATTCAGATCACTTCCTCCAACAATATATTTTAAAAGTCTGATACTAAAGTCTCAAGATTTGTTATTAGTGAGAAAGTGCAGACTTAAAAGGCAGCCACCTCTTGATTACCCAAGAACTCATTACTGTACTTTCACAGTGGCTTTTCCAACCTTCTGTTTTTCCTCCTTGTCCTTCATACTGCTTGCCTCAAGCTATTTCTTTCCTGATTTGCACTTTCACTAGAAGATGGATTGGTAGAGAAATTGAATTCAAATAATTCATTTTTATTGCTTATAGAGGAGAGTTGTTAGGAAGAAAGTGGAAATGACAGAAATGAGATTTTAAATCTCTTCTCAAAATTTCATTTATTTCAACCATGTTTATTGATTGTCTACTGTGTAATAGGTACAGTAGGGGATAAAGAGAACATAAAACATGGCCCCTGCCCTCCAAGAGATTTTAATCTCAAAAAAGAAAAAGTGCTATATACAATCTGTGCTATATTAATGCCACATTGAGTTAGGCTGGTATAATTATGTACACAAACCTTACCAACAGGAAGTCATAAGTGTCATATAGATGGCATAGAATATAAATGGTGGAAAAATTCATTTTTGAGAGTGGTAAGTTTAGAGGATGAGTAATCAAGAAAAGATTTACTGAAGAGCTAACATTTGTCATAAGTTAGGGTAGCATGAACATAATACCACTGGTTACTTCAAATTCGGAGATGATTATATGTTGATTATACAAAATTGGAAAGTATAGAAAAGAAAAAAGAGGAAAAAATCAAAATTACTTATATTCCTAACACCTAATAAGATACCCATTGTTGGTGTTTTGCAAAATACTGTTGAGCTGAGGGATAACAGGAGGGTGTGATCACCAAAGCCCAGGAAGAGAGTGAGGAGAGAATAAGTGAACTTCAGAGAAGGTGTGTCCTTCATTTGAGAGACCCAGGCAGCCCATGCAACTTGGCAGAGAGAGAAGCAAGAGAACAAATTCATGATCCTCTTCTCTTCCCTACATCTTGGATCTTGTACTGGATCTTCACATTGGCTGCACCCAACTGGAAAATAGAGATCAAGAGGACTCATTGAGTAGTGCATGCCCATCAGCTTCTTAGGGCAGAGGGCAGGATGGAGAAGTAACATGAGTAAACCTGGAAGGGCCAATCAGCATATCTTCCAAAATTAGATGAATCTTTACATACACAGCTTTGTAACCTGTACGTTGTGACTGGCATACATGTTATTAACTACACCTCTATCATGATGTTTTTAATCGTTGCATGTTACTCCATAAAATAAATGACTATTCTTCACATGGCTGTGAAGAATTCTTCACTGTGCTGTGGCACAGCACATCTTCAGTAAAAAATGCACTGGGTTATTGCAAGTAGGTTCAAGATCGAAACTGGTGAAATGGGACAAGTTTAAACTCCAATTAAAAAAGAATATATACCTGGTAGAATTATGCTCAGTGAATATTAGTCAGCTTAGCACAGGAAAAGAGAGCCTAGGGGGCCATTTGACAAATTTTGCATTAAGTTGTGGCTTCACCCTTTACCAACTGTGTGACTTTGGACAAGTGACATAAAGTCTCATGGTTTGAGATGTAGAGACTTCGTGTTGTAAGTGCAGTTGATCCCAGGACAACATGGGTGTTGGAGGCACCAAACACCTGCACATTCAGAAATCTGCATAAACTTTTGACTCCCCCCAAAACTTAATTATTAATAGCCTCCTATTGACTCAAAACCTTACCAATAACATAAGCAGTCAATTAACACATACTTTGTATATCATATGTATTATATACTGTATTCTTACAATAAAGTAGACTAGAGAAAACACAATATTAAGAAAATCACAAGGAAAAGAAAATATATCTATAGCATTTATGGAAAATATATATATATACAACATAAGGAGACACGCACATTTCAAATCCATGTTGTTCAAGGGTCAGCTGCATTCAGCACAGCATCTGGTATGTGGTAAGGACTCGACAACTGGTCACTACTAATGAGTCAAGGAGAGTAATTAATCACTCTCTCTTGTCCTCTGTTTTATTGGACACTGACTCATTTGGTGGGTGAAAGGCAGTATGTTGACAAACCAGTATTGCAGGTGTTAAGTACATTCTTCTTAATGGTTAACAAACCAAATAAAGGTGTTCAGATAGAAAAATAAATAATAGCTGATTACATTAATAAAAGTCTTAAAAGTCTATGGAAAAAAATCAGCTTTTAAAGACATTTTGGAGCTTGTTACCTTTTGCCTTTAAGCACTGGTAGAATGATACTCATAAGTTATCAGGAAACCTCTGAACTATTTACACTATGCATTAGTATATGTCTTCTATGTTGCCTGCCCAGATTTCATGTACCCTTCTTTGGGCAAAATGACTACAGTTTCCCTATTAAAAAAACTCTAGTTTTCAGTTCATGAGATTTCTGTGGCCCTCGAAGTAGGGAGCTTGTAATGCAGGCATGCCTATTCAGAGCTCAGGACTTCCCTGACCGCAGTAATTGGTTCAGGGGTGATGTGACCCAAGTCAATCCAATCAGAGTGAAACCTGGGATTTTATGGAGCTTTTGCTAAGAACTCACTCTTTTTCCCCCATTGGACTTAGGCTTGTAAGAGTGAAAGCCTAAAGCTGCCGGTAGCTGTCTTGCCATCACGAGGTAGCTAACTAGAGAAGCCGATATGGAGATGGGCTGCAGCTGGGAGACAGAGAGAGCATAACCAGCCCTTGTTACACCCTTGATATGCAGGATCAAACTATACCTGAAGTTAATCTCTTCCTGGACAGTTCCAAGAGATAATAATTGCTCTTTTTTAGTTTCCATTGGTTTGATATGGGATTTTTCTATCATTTGCAACTAAAATAGAGCAGGCTAATACATACACTTAGTTCAGTAGTTTATTTTTCTGTGCAATGGGAGGTCATGAGTAGGATTTAGTCCTTCCCAGTTCCCATGATTGGACTGAAAATTTAATTTCATGCTATTCAACAAGGTTTGAGAACTAATAAGCTCAAACATGCTGGAGGTCAACACACCACTTCTTTGGACTTGAGAGAAAAAAAAATTTTATGTGATAGAAACTGCAGCTGAAAGTCCTCTCATCACTGAAACACTGCACTTTTAAAAGAAGTGAATATCAAAATAAGGCCAACATGTGAGAAATCTAGTGGAATCTCTCCATTTTATTAGAATAGAATCTTCTGAAAGTAGGAAACACGTCTTTGTTGGCCTTTCTCTCCCCACCTGCCCCCACCCCCCAGCCCTCAAGTTAGGATTGTCTGGTTTGGTGTACAATAAATCATTTGTATCTTTCTCTGTAGTCTTCTCATTCAGGATAAAAGCAGCCCATCTAACTGGCGGCCCCAGTCCGCTCACTGATTTCCTCCCTGCTTTCATCTCGGCAGTTGCTAATGTCACAAATAGACAGCCTTTGAAGTCAGAGGGTGAGGGGACAAGAGCAGCACAGCTCCCTAACTGTGCAGACACCAGAAAACATCTTCAGAAACCTCAATTTCAGCATCAGACTCGGTTCAGGAGCTCTTGCTTGAGGCAGTAGAGGTAATCCCTGACAAGTAATGTGTAAGACTATTTCTTTCCTGTTTCTCTCAGTCCCAGGTGTGAATAGAAACCTTGTCTCTGTGTATTCTTGAAGTGAAGCTGAAGAAACAGAGGGACAGGGAATCTGGCTCCCTTGGAGGTGTCCTGTCCCCTGTGGCTGGTATTATCTGTGCGGTCCTGTGGTGTAGCTTTAGGGGACCGGGGAGATTGGAAGCCAAATGAGACTTGAAATTGCAAACAAAGGAGAAAGGGTTGGGTTTTGCTTTTTTCCCTTATATACTTGCTTTTCCATTTATGTCCTGCTTTAGAGATTGGGGCATGAACAGACATTTAAGTGGTTTATGGATTACTTGGAACTCTGGGTAAATGTGCATATACAAGTCTCCTGCATTTTTGTTTATCTCCTCTGCATTGGGTAGCTGGGAATAAACCCTAAACCTCATGCAGGGCAGATGGGGAGAGGAAGGCAGAGGGCTTAAGAAATAAATTATTTCAGGCCTTCCCCCTTCCTTCTATGTCTCCCATTCTCCTTCCATGCATTAAAAGGCTTTCCATCTTGGAGCAGGAGACGGTGTGGAGAATTTCTTCTGAAAAGTGCCATTGTCCACACACACCAAAGACTCCAGTGCATGAAATCTAATTCCATAGTTCATCATTTTCCTCCTTTGCTTTTCTGGGTGTTTAAATTTTCCATTTTCTTCTCTTAATTCTGTTTCTCCCATTCTCTGTCCTTATTTTAAGTAGCCTGTTCAAGTTTACTTCCAGACTGCTTTATACAATCCCATTCTTTTTCTTCTCTCTCTCCCCATACCTTTACTTCTAGCTGCCCTCTTTAGAAATCTTCCTTTTCTAAACTTCTCCTGAGTCCTGAGGCCCTAAAGCAAGGCCTTCCCTGGGTGCCTGGAAAGCTGCTTGGAGGAAATGCCTTGGAAACTTTAATGGGACAGTAACATTCCAAGCTCTGCATGAATGGCCGACAATCTGCAATACTCCTTGGCAAGAAATTTTTCCAGAGGCCCGTCCATAATACTAGCATGCCAGAACTTGGGATTTCCAGATGTGATATTAGGGCTATGGGCAGTCAGTTTGCCTAGAAAAGCAAATCTAAACCTCAGTTTCTCATCATTATTGAAAAAAAAAAAGCCATTTCCATGACTTTCCCCTTCTTCTTCTTTTTTTTTCTTTTTGACTTCCAACGTGTAGCTTACATTTAGACAAAAATCATCAAGGCACTGACAGAATAATTATGTCACAATAGTAACGATGGTGGGTTCCACGAACTTATTATATCTAGCATCCATTCATCCTCTGAGAGAGGCTCACATGTCCTCTCTTAATTTCTGTTTTAAATATGTATATGTCACTTAAAGTGTATGTGCATATTCATGAGAGAAAAGCTATTTCCCTGCCTTTCCTCTAAATTCCAACATGGGTAGGTGTGATTTAACAATTATTCACAGTCCTGGTGAAGGGTCTGGTCAATTTCTAAGGTAAAAAGTATTCAGGGAAAGAGACCGTTAGGAGCATAGACTCTGATCTCGAGAATGTAGCCAGGCAGGCTTCTGGAACGAGACGCAGGCAGCAGGCCCTGGAGCTGGTGGAAGTATGACCTCGTACAGGAACGTGAGATTCCTGTTCCAGCCCTGCAAACCCGTGGCTCCGCGAGCCTTAGAAGGTTACTAATAGAATCTGAACCTCAATTTCTCAACTGTAAAATGTCATCTGGGAATAATGCTATCCTGCAGATTTGTTGATAGGATTAGGTAAACATAATGTTTATAAAGTACCCAGCACATTTGTATTTAAACTTCCATGAAACTTACATTAATTCATGCCAGACTGTGTTCTGAGCACTCAGCAAATACTGCTCCATTTCTCATAACAGTCCTGTAAGAGAGCCCTATTTTTACGATCATTCCCATTTTCCAGAGAAGAAAAATGAGCTACAGAGAGGTTAGCTGATTTGGTTAAGGTGACACAGCTAGTGACAGAACTGGGATTCTAACCCCAGCGTTTAATCACCAAAGCCCTGCGCTTAGCCACAGTGTGGTGCATTCTGTGTAACATGTTATTCCATGAATGTTGACACTTGTTCCTGTTTCCTGCCCATTATGTGTTTCATGATTCCCTGTTCTGTCTTCTAGTTTTGTCACATGGACATTGCTCTTTGACCTATAATGTGACTGCCTTAACATCGGGCTGTTCTTATTGTTATCCTGTTCTTAACTATTTCCTTGCCCATTCATCCTTCCGTTCATCAACACACATTTCTCAGTCCTCCAACAATTTTCCACTCTCTTGAGCCAACATGTATATTATAATGCTGTGTGGTTCATCTTTACAGTTCCTATTCCTGAACTCAGTCAATTGCTAGAGCATAATTTGCGGCCCACAGCAAATATAGGCAAATTTGTATTTGGGTTGAAGTGACTTGTTTTCTACAGCTACACTCTCGGCTGGTGGATACATAACCTGATTTACAGTAAAATTTTCCTTGTCTTGATCTTCAAGCTGACAGCCTCACTCCCCCACATCTCTGGCTAAATCCTAGTCTTCCTACCTTATACCCTTAATTCAGTGCCTGTTTTGGAACACACAAAATGGCAGGTTAATTCGGCTGCCAGAATTGCAATGTCAGACCTGCTTTTAAAAATGGAATGAGAACCTCTTTCTTTAGAGTTGGACAAAGGTCCCACCAGTCCCTTTTGTCTCCCTTTCCACCACCACATTCCCAACTTCAAGTTGCCAGCCTGGCTGTGTGTAATGAGTGCTCCGGCATTTGATTTCCAGATATCCAGAGGTAACTGTGTTTCAGACAGGTTCGTGTCCCTTCCCTTGTTTGTAACTTTGCCTTTTCCTTGCCTTTCACTTGTTTTGATTCTATCATTAGTCCCAGTCCCAGGTCTAAATTGACTCTGGTTGTCCCCGCCGCCACCCCCAACCCCAACTGCTTGTGTGATTCCTGTCTGTCTTTGTCGTTCTGTCTCCACTGGGTCCTACTTCCTCAATGGCTATTGGGCCCTCACTTGGACCTTGTGCCTACTGCATCCTTCTGCCATTTCTGTGCTAGATCTACATACAACTGCATGTCTGCTTCTTCTTTGGGCCACCTGCTGATTTATGGCCTTTGTATGCACTCAGCAACTCTACTACTAACTACCCAAAGGACTGTCCCCTCTTTCCAATGTCATCAACTTTTTGTGACACTTAAATTAATCTTCAGGAACTACACAAGCAAAACGAATGAGAGTCCCTGCTAAATGCCTCTCTCTCTTTGGACTTTGGAATAAGTAATGTGTATACTTCCTCTTACCAAGCGTTCACTGCATTCCTGTCTTTCCAGAGTGCTATTTAGAGTGTTGTGGTAGAAACACCATTATTTATTTCTTATGTCAGTTTACTGCATATATGCAGAAGCTGGCCAAAGGCACCCTGCCTTGGCTTTTGACTGAGGCCTAACACATGCAACTCGTACAAGAAAAGCTATTAGTCCAGCACCAGGCTCACATTCCCAAATCTCCCAGGGAATATATGTAAATTCCAAGAAGAGACTGCAGTTTGTACACTAAGGCTGAAATCTGGACTATTAATCCTGACAGCAGTGGCCTAAAAGTCTCGCTAATTCTAGTATCTAACTTGACATATGCCACACAACTTCAAAAGACCAGTCCCCAATAGATAACGGGATGTTCTCTGTTGACCGTACATTGTGGTTAGCAAAGATGTTTTACACCCGCGCCCAAAAGATAGGTCTTTAATGGGCATCACTTCTGTTTTAAGCTGCAGACAGTAGAGGTAGGTAGATGTACACATCGGAAAGACAGCTGAAGGTTTGCCTCTGGCACCGGAGGCTTCAGGGCTGGAATGGAGTCAGATTGGAGCTGTCTACATTCTTTGTGAGCCTGCTCCAAACTAGCATATTTATTATCAAGCAGGAAGACTAGCCTGATGTTAGGTCAGTGATGTTTACCTTGCAGTGTTTTCCTGCAGAAAATTGCAAGGAAATGAATTAAGTTTGCTGAGAAAACTATGGAGAAATCAACCTTCCTTCAAGGGCAAAGTCTTGACAATATCTTTGAAGATTGGGAAAACTGGCTATTTGCTTATTACTCTAGTTTCATAAAATGAATGATGCATCTGAAAAGATAAATACTGATGGGAGCATTCTTTCTGTTTTGATTTTTTGTTGTTATTTATGAGGATAAGGATTTATTTATAAAGGATTATTTAGCCTTATTCTGTTGGTACAACACACAAATCTTTTGAGGTGGTTTTGAGAAAAGCCCCAGACTTTTCAAGCCTGGGAACAGATGGAGCTCTAAACTCACTGCATTTCACAACAGGGACATGTGTTACTATCTACCAGTCTGTTTTCACTTTATGTGAGATTTTCTATCCTTTAGTCAGCAGAGTTTTTAAACTTCTATGAGTATACAAGCTTTGAAGTGAATGAGCTCTGTACAGTTCTAGAATTTAGGGAAATTCATACCCAGCTATGCTCTTTAATAGTTCTTGGCAATTTTTAATTACCTTTGGGGAGTATAACCATTTAAATATGTTATATGAGACAGATTCTGTAGAATTTTGGTCACAAGGTATTAACAGGCATGTCTACAAGAATTTCAAGTCGGATGTTTTGAAAAAACCAAGATAAAATTATTTAAATACTAAAATTTTCCATTCCCATAGCTGGCTAAAATCCACTGAAGGAGAACTAGTTGGTTATATATTAGGGCACTGTAGATACTCTGTATGTTTCACAACCTTAGCTTGTATTCATGAACTTCTCAGCATTTTGGTTGTGTAGTTATTTATCCTGAACCTTCACAGGGCAATCTCAGAGTATGGAGTTTAAAATCGCCTCCCATTTAAAGAGAAAAATCAATCTTTCCCTCCCTTCCTTCCTCTCTCCCTCCCTCTCTCTCTCCTTCCCCCTTTTTTATTCCCTCTTTTCTTTTTTTCTTGTCCCAATTCTTTCCCCAAGTGATATAAACAATAAGGGACCAAACAATAAAAATTAAGCGTTGCCTTCACCAAAGAGCATGAAAATTTTTGTTCCAGTTTTTCACAGGCCAAGTTTACTATGTCAAACCTAAAACTTCCCAATGTTTAGTAGCTAAATTACTTAAATTATTATTTAATTAAATTAAATGATTCATTGTATGTTTACTTGGACTAGCTAAAACCCTGACTATGTGTAAAACAGTTCTCTCTCTCTCTCTCTCTCTCTCTCTATATATATATATACACACACATACACACAATTGACTCAAAATGTTTTTAGAATGTATCTTTTCTATAAGAGTATGCTCCTTAGCTAGTCCTCAAATATTGACTGTTAAAGTCTTAGAGATGGTACTTTGTTCAGGTATAACAACAATACTGTAAATTATTATTAACAGAGGATAAACTAAAGGATATTTATCATTGGGTGTATCTGAACCCCAGGGAAAATAGCATTTCAAATAGTTACATGTTAGCATAAATATTTTGGAACGTTCAGGGTCTTAATGGGTTTCTTTTATTTCACATTCCCAAGATTATAGTTTCCAAATAAAGCCTCCTAATTGTGTCATTTCATGTCTGCTTCCCTTTGTACTGCCTGTAGAAGGCTCTAGATGACACCTATGACCCAAAAGCTTTATTTCCATGTTCTTCATGGAATTTGTGGCACTGTGGGTGGGAGGAGGAGACCCAGGTAGGATCTTAGCTTTTAGTTCTCAGACAAACAAATACATCTTCCTAAGATTTTGTTTCTTAGGACTAGGACAAACTGGCTGTGTGTGTGTGTGTGTGTGTGTGTGTGTTTTAAATAGAATTGGCCGTGACTAAGCTTGATTGCACTGATTAGCTATGTCTCATAGAAAGTGCCAATTAAGCATTAAGTAAAAAATATTCATGTTCAAGGGTGGCAGACTAGGAATTATGGTCTTCAGTGCCAACTAGAGTTGGCTCTTTGGTGCTTCCCCTCTACATTGTATGTAAAGGAAAAAGAGATACCTTTGGACATTGTGGTCCTTGGATCAGAAGTAGGAGCATCATCTGGGAACTTGGTAGAAATGCAAATATCAAGGCCCTTCCCTGATTGATTCTAAAAGGAGAGGAACAGGAGCTTGAAGGAGATGTCTTCCTGCAGGCGGGCCTCTGAGCAACCCTTAACTGATAGAGCACAGGCAGCCATTTTTTCCGCCTACTCAACAGGTTGTCTGGGGTTGGAAGAAATCTTGTCAGGTTGTATCCCTGCCTCTTACCTGGTTTGGAAGGACTATATTCCCATACAGCCATCCTAGGGGAAAATAATTACTCAAAATTTAACAGCCCTCTTCCTCTGTGAATTTATCCCATGGCTCAGTTAATGCAAACTGTTCTCTTATCCTATTTTTAGAAATTAAAATGTGGAAAATAGCTTAATATCCTGTCCCTTTTCTTTGGACATTTGAGGTGAATTTTTTTTAAAGAGATCATTTGCGTTTTTACACTTCATGCATCTTCATGTAATATTTTTCCCCACCTAAGTTTATATTTAAAGGACATTTTCCAACACATGTAACTCTATAGGAATTAATCTAGTTCTCCAGTTGGAAGCATGTTAAAGCAAGGTCCCCCTTTTGCAGGAGGACAGAAAATGATAGTCCTTTGGGTACAAAATTAGTTCCTCTTAATCTTCCCCCAAGGTATACCATTTTGCACTCCAACTTGTATGGCCTGTAAACCTTGAGGAATTTCATTGTCTTTGAACATTATCTCACAAATCTCCTCTAATTAATTTAATCCCTATAGACATATGCTTGTTGATCAGTATAAATCAAGGCCAAAAATACCAGTACTGCTTGGAAAGCTCTGCTCTTGGCAAGAAGACTCTTGATCTGAGTTGTTTAAAAGTCATGCAGCAAAGATATTTACAGAGGCTTTGCCCCCATCCCACCCCCATTTTATAGGGACAACCAGCAGACATGGTACTCATTATGTATGGGCTCATTCCTTCTAACTTCCTTCTCCCAACTGCTAATAAAAATTATTAACATGTTTAGATTTGCAGAAATAGTGTTAGAATAATCAGAAGGCCAAACATCCTGAGAGGTCACTTAATATAGTCTAAATATTTATCTACATTAATTTTTCTCTAAAGAACAGCATGGATGAATGTCTTCTTTGTTTTATTCAGGACTTCCAGACTTGAAGAAACAATTGTCTTTCTAGATCACAGAGTTTCATGATTAACAACACATTTTGTCAGGAAAGTCTCCCTGATGCGTAAGCTCTATGCCTTCGACTATAGCTCAAGATCATTGTCTCTGCTTTGCCTTCCTGTGCCCGAAAGTCTAGCAGTAAATCATCCCTTGGCTTTCTTCTCTCTTCACTAAATTATCCTGATTTCTTTCAACTTTATCCATCGATCTTACTTTCTAGCTTTCTCTATTTCCCTTATTTCTTTTTAAATTCTTTCTAAACTCTTCACATAGACCAGACAGTATTTCAGTAGGATCAAGTCACTGCTAACCTGAGTAAGTAGATGGCTTGTCTAATGATTCTTGGATATATATTTGTTTTCACACCCGAAGTCACAAAATCATAAACCACTCTGATGCCTTTATTCTTTCTCCACGAACCTGCATGTCGACTTAGACATAACATCTCTTTCCAGCCTATTTCATATGTTGGTAGATAAATAGAAAACCTTCTTGCTGATCGTTTTTAACAGTTCAGAATTTGAAGTTATAGTGTCAATATATAATGCTTTTCTTAGGCCAATTATATCTGAAGTTGGTAAACCATTTCCTTGCAGGGCCAGATAGTAAATATTTTAGGTTTTGTGGGCCATGAGATCTCTGTTGCATCTACTCAGCTCTGCTCGTACAGCATGAAAGCAGCCATAGACACTATATAAACAGATGGGCATGGCTGTGGTCCAATCCAACTTTTATTTAGGAACACTGTGAAATTTGAATTCATATAACTTTCACATCACAAAATATTATTATTCTTTTGACTTTTTCCCCCAACCGTTTAAAACCTGTTTTTTTAAAAAAAAAAAATCTTAGCTCACGGGCAGTATAAAAACAGAAAGTTGGCCAGATTTGGCTTTCGAACTATGGTTTGCTGATCCTTGATTATATGAAAAGGACAGTTTTATTTAAGTACTGAAAATGTTTATTAAGATGCAGTATCTCTCCTTATCCTGAAGTGGTTGTTTTGGTCCTTCTCACCTGAATGTACTGCTGCAGTCTTTTATGAATCAGACCCATTTCCAATGTTTTCTAATGTCTTTTCTGGCACAAATGTAACACCACTAACTATACTCTACACAGTAAAATGCCTGGCAAGTGTTCAAACAATGTCAAGCAAGGGAATGAATGAGTTCATGAATGAATGAATGAAGGAATGAATGAATGAATGAGTCAGAAGGGTGATGGGGAGAAAGGAAGAAAGAGACTGCCTTAACTGGAGACAATTGTATAATTGGTAAGGAAGAAAAATAAAAACAAGGAAGCTTTATGAAAGAAGGGATCATCTACAATATTTACCCTCATCTCAGGACTTCTATATTTTAAACGAAGAAAAAAAATGTTGAATATAATTCTGTTGCTCCTCGGCTTGTCTTTTGGTATTGCCTCAGATTTGTGGGCAAGTTTTAATTTTAAAATTCATATCCATGTTAGGGTGCAAATGCCTATGCTTTTTTTAAAAAGATGCCATCCAGTTAATGAAGTTATATTCCTCTATGTGGCTGATTTGCTCAAACAATACGAATCTCATGTTAAGTAAAATGAGGTTCTTGGTTAAAATTTACCTGGGACCAACTGCTGTGGCAGCAATAGACCCAATACCAACATGTGAGCAGCAGCCCAGAAAATGCTCACTCTTTCTAAAAATTAAAAAGAAACTTGATTACAGTTGACATAAATATATTAGTTTTAGGGGTACAAAATAGTAATTATACATTTATATAACTTATGAAGTGATCACCCCAATAATTCTAGTACCCACCTGGGTCACTATACATCAACTATATTATTATATTATCAACTATATTCCTATGCTGTACTTTACATCCCTGTGAATGGGATGCGGTACATATATATAATGGAATATTACTCAGCCATAAAACAAAGAATAAAATCTTGCCGTTTGTGACAACATGGATGGACCTAGAGGCTTTTATGCTAAATAAAATAAGTTAGAAAGAGAAATACAAATACTATATGTTTTCACTCACATGTGAAATCAAAAAAAAAAAAAAAAGAAAAAACAAACCCAAATCAAACAAATATAAGAGAAACAAACTCAGACACAGAGAACATGTTGATGGTTGCCAGATTTGGGGAAGGGACCTGGGGGGATAGGTGAACGCTGGGAAGAGACTTAGATATACTAATTGCAAATGCTTACCCTTGCTAAGAAGATCTAAGGAAGAGAATGTGGTCAAATCAAAATAAATCCTTCCTTGTAACTAAAGATGTGTCTTGCAGCACATATCCTTTGTACTATAGATCAATGCTATTGTCCTATAAATAAAGGGCAACTTATTTAGAAAAACACACATGGTTTATTCCATCTAATATGGGATACAAAAATCCATCCTAGTCCATGAAAATTCCTTTTTAATAAAATAAGCCATTCAGGATTCTGCAAATGTATATTATTATTATTATTATTATTATTATTCCTACTTTTCTATTTGTGTAGGAATTTATATAAACCGCTCTGGTCATTTTGACATGGGAAAAACAATGCTGTTTTGAAAGGTAGAATAACATGCACTGTGGTTTCACTGCTTTAAGTCTATATTAAGCAATATGTTGGAAAGATTTCTTTAAATAAAAAAGAAAATAGAAAATCTGCCAGATGCCTAGAGTGCTTTGTATTCCATAGAATGTAACCAGCTGGCTCTGGAAGGGTTTAGACTCTTAAAGAGTGAGGGAACAACCCAGTACATATCCATTAGAACAACCTAATGTACTGCATTTGCACAGTCTTGACTGGGTCCAGTTAAATGAGGAACAAGCTAGCTAACAGGCCCATCAGATAGGCTGGCTAAGGCCACTACCTTTATTCCACATAGCGGGAGATTTCATTGGGAAGAGGCCAGGGTGATCATTCCCATGCTTTCCAGATTTGCTCTTTGGAACTCAGATTCCATAAAATTAGACCAAATAAAGGGTTCTGTAGTGAAAGCCATTTAGGAGACTTTGAGATATATGCTTCGCGGCTAGAGATGCATAGGACATGTTAACGCAGCAAGGGCTCTGAGCCTTCCAGCAGGAGATAGCTAACATGGGAAATGCTTCTGCTAGTGTTTTACCATCCTCTATGCTTTATGAGGCTAAAAATAAGTAGCACTGTGTTAACCTAATATGTTACCGCAAACCCAGATGTCTGGTAGTGAAAATTCCTCAAAAAGATACATTCAAAAGTTAAAGAATATTTTACCTTTAAAAAATTGTTCTTCTTTGCTTAGAGGTGAAAAGTATAATTTTTTCTGATTTTAAGTGATTATGAGCTTGTGTATTCTAAAAAAGTTTTTTTTTTCTTTTTAAAGGCTTTTGAGGAATTGGCAGTAGAATAAGAAATAAAATACTACCTCTCCAAATTCTTTGAGAAATGCCAAAACATCTCCATTTAACTGGGTTGGCTCTGAGTTAGGATTGTTAACCCACAATTTTAGTTACGCAACATCCCACAGGCCCTCTGGTTATATTAAGGGATGTTGCAGAAATAATGGAAAGAATTTCATTTTTGTTCATTTCCGTTTATAGGATGAATACACAACATATGGCAAGAAGTGTGTTTTGAACAGATAGGGTATGGCAACATCCAAAACATTATGGACTGGACGCTAGCGCAGGGCTTTTCAACCTTGACTCTATTGATTGACACCTTAGGATAGACAGCTCTTTGTTGAGGGAGCTGTCCTGTGCATAGCAGGAAGTCTAGCAGCATCCCTGGCTTCTCTCTACTAAATGGCAGGAGCATTCCTCTATTCCAGGAGTGACAATCGCAAATGTTTTCAGATATTGTCAAATGTGCCCTAGGAGGCAAAATCGTCCCCAGTTGAGAACCACTGGGCTGGCAGCTCTGCTGTGGGGCCCCTTGTCACCTGGTCATCTGGCAGCTTTTCCATTCCCACAGGCTTTATGACCTGAGTTTTAACCACTCTCCTAGCACCCGATCATTCATCTGGAAATGAACTCCAAAATATGACTTTGTAGTTATGAGCTTCCTGCTCATATTTTTACTACATTCTTTTAAAATAAATTCCTATTCGGTAGAGACCTATTTCATTATTATAAAATCCAAATTGTATATGAGGCCTCAGTTTCTAGTGTTCCTGAGGCAGAGCTTGAAATAAGAATAATTTAGGTGCCATAACTACTAATACAGTAATTCAATTATAGGATAATATCTTTTAGAATTTTAAATGCATAAGACCAATGGATGAAATATGAAAAGCATTTTGAGTGGTGTTGGAATAATTTGTTTTAATATGTGATTTTTATAAATGAATATTTATTTGCAAGAGAAAGTACATAAATATAGTTCACTTTTTTTCCATAAAGCTAATTCTTTGTCAGGCTAAAGAAAGTCAGTTCCTAAGCACACTAAGAACAGTGACAAATAAGGTCTTTTCAACAATGAACTTTTCACCCCAGATTCCTGGATCCACATCTTTATTTCCACTGAAAGGGATTTGAATGATTAAAAAATTAAAAATGTGGACTAGCAGGAACAAGTTATAAAATTAATGCTGTGCATCTATGAACTTGGAGAGGTCATGTATGTGTACCTGAATTGCTTGCAAGGCCCCCTTTAGTGTAATTTTTTAAAGTTAATCAAATTCCTATTATGTTAGTAACAACCTATGGAATGTTTAAATTATCTTGCTGATATTTTTACATTTGACTCTTTTTCTCTCTTGGTTATTTCCACCTTTCAATTTTATTTTTTATTATTCAAATCAGAGCACAAAGAGAAAGAAACCGTTCAAAAATAAATCCGTTGAGCAAACATTGATTTTGTTTTTCACACAAATGTGTGTGCGCACACACAAAGATAAAGAAAAACAAAGAGAAAAGGGAGAGGAGGGGAGAGAAAACACTAAAGTGTATGAAAAATATTTATAACTGAGAGTGTGCCTTACAGTATAATCCTTTGTACCTATTCTATTAAAACAGATTTTTAAAAAATGAGAAGAGAATACTAGGCATTATTTTAAAAAATTGTTTTTATCTTCACCAGAGGACATGTTTATTGATTTTAGAGAGAAGGGAAGGGAGGGAGAGAGAGAGAGGAAGAAAAACGTGAATTGGTCCCCTCCTGCATGTGCCCCAAACAGGGACTGAACCTGCAACCTTGGCATGAGCCCTGACTGAGAATTGAACTCATGACCTTTTGGCTCACAGGACAATCCTCCAACCTACTGAGCCACACTAAGGCAAGAACCCTAAGCCTTCCATAAGAGAAGCTGTTAAGGACCTGAAGTCCATTGCACTGACTGGGCTGGACCCTGGCATGCCCTGCAGCAGTGAGTTCTTGGTTCTCTGCAGGCTGGGTTGACAGTAGCACAGAACCCATTTCTTCTAATGCTGGACAACTGAGCAAAACCAAACTCAGCTGCTTTGCTTTATGGGTGTGAGTTCTCACATATGTGGGCACATAGCACCCAGTATTTGGGATTTGATTCCTCTTCTAAATCAGCAGGATTGGCCTTGAAGATGATATAGTGAAAAACTCACTCGTCTTGACAAACAGACCCATATTTTGCCATTTGTTTCCTCTGGGACCTTGGGTATCATCTCCTTTTGTTCATTAGACCTTGTGCAAGATGCTATGGGAAATACAAAGATATAACACCATCTCTGTGTTTGAAGAGCTTATAATCTATTAAGCCCTGCAGTACAGAAAAGTCAGAGAGTCATCTTTTCTTGAAAGCCTTGTTCAGGAGGCAACATTGAATGTTTATCCCTCTTTGTATTTAGAGTTTTTGATCTTGTTAATGATGTCCAGGTTGAGAACAAAGAATGACTAAAGCATTATTTTAATGCATATCTTTAATTTTCATTTATTTTCCGTTCCTGCTTCTTTGTTTGGGAGCAAATTAGTAAAAACCAGATCAGAATTTATAAACCTCTTCCAAGGTCTTAATAAATTGTTGTGAAATGATCTGAGAAATATATTGAAATGATCTGCTGAATATATATTCAATGTATTAGAATATCTTCCTCCTCCACTAAACTATTAACTTAGTAAGGGTAGGTATACATCTTACTCATCATTGGAATTGTAGTGCCCTGGCATAGTAGAAACTCAATAAATGCTGGCCTCAACCAGGTTTAGAAGAGTGATGTGTGATCCTAAGATCAGTGGAATGCACATCTGTTTGATTACATAAAAGTGGGGTCAGGTTAAATAAAAAAGTCACATCCCACTGCCCAAGAGATGACTGAAGTGACTCATGTTAGGTTATCTAAGTAGTTAGTGCTCCAAAGAAACATTTTTTTTTCCCCTTTGAACACTTCTCTTTTACTCAGAGAGAAAGTGATTGGCTTGCCCTCTCATTTCTTCATTCTGCCATGTGAGATAAGATCCATCTACAGTAAACCTCAGTGTTGCCCTTTATTTATTTCCACCTGATCTTGTTTCCAGAAAGATCTGACTTGAAAAACTCCAGTAAGAATTATGTACCTAGTCACTGTGCTGACCCGAGTCTTCTGGTCCACTTGCCTGGTCTTATCTTAAGAAACTGGGTGCCGAGCTTGTTTCTAACTCTAGTTGCTAACAACATGTCAGGTAAATAATAAATGAAGTAACATATGTATTTCTTATGTGTCATGGAAGAGTTACTTTGAATAAATAATAAAGCATTCCGAGGACAGTGAGAGGTTATAAAGGATTGTTTCCATCAAGCTTTCCAGTACATCTGGTACATAACAAACAGATTTAACCCAAGCAATTTCTTTTGTCACCATGAATTGTTCTTTCCCACCCACTTTGGGTGGAAGGAATCAAGAGTAAAATATAGTTTCTACTGGTAAACTCAGAAAATATTGACAAACCGCCAGAAATTCAAGGAAACAGTACTGAAACCCAGTAATGGTTGCATTGTAATACTCAAAAACTTCCTTTTGTTTATGCCTTTTTCAGACAAAGCAGACTGCAAAACATTTCACTTCCCTGAATTCTGAATTCCTTTAAATCTTGAATCATCAGTTTCACCTTCCTAATACTACAGAGTGTGTGTGGATGCACGTGTGTTTAATTAATGCATTTAAGTGCAGAGAAGCCACATGTGGCTTAGTTCAAGTAAAAATTTACACTTTATCTATAACATTGATATCTTTCTAAAGGAGGGGCCAGCAAATATTTTCTGTAAAGGGTCAAATAGTAAATATTTTTGGCTATATGGGTCAGACCATTTTTGTTGCAACTACTCAATCATATGCTCGATAATACAAAACAAACAGACATGGCTGTGTTCCAATAACCCTTTATTTACAACCACAAGGAACAGGCCGAGTATGCCTTGTAGGCCTATAATTTACTGATCCCTCATCTAACAAAACTCAAAGTGTGTAAAATGGAAATGAAGTCACCTTTCTATATAGTGGCCAGTCATCTCAGCATAAACACATTTATAAGGAAGTGCAGCTTAAAGATATGCTAAATTCCTTGAGTACTAGATATAATCCCCCCAGGAGTGTCCAACCTTTTGGCATCTCAGGGCCACACTGGAAAAAAAGGTTGCCGTGGACCACACATTAAATATATTGTGACATGTAATTGCAAAAAAAAAAAAGAAAAAAAAGAAACAAAAAAATACCAACTCCTAATATTTTAAGTAAATTTATGATTTTGTGTTGGGCCACATTCATAGGTGTCCTGAGCAGCATGCAGCCTGTGGGCTGCAGGTTGGACACCCCTGAACCTAGACCATGTATGAATCATTTGTCGTGATCAAATAAGAAAATATCTGTCACCGTGAAACAATGTCCTCCCGCCTCCACATCATTCCCCTCAGCATTCCTTCTCTTTTATTTAACTGCTTGGTGATAAACCTCATTAGTAAGAAGGGCCAGGGATTTGCTGCCACAATGACTTAGCATCCTCAAGCTCCTGCCTGCCGCTCTTGAAAAAAAGCTCCCAAGCTCAGCTGGCCGCCTGGGCTGGCTCTCTGTTCCTGTGGGTTAGAGTGGGTATCGCATTTCTAATGGATTAGCTGACTACTGGGAATGCAGAAGGGTTTTAAAGTCTCTTCACTTCTAAATGCAGCGCGTAAATGGAGTTCTATGAATATTTCATTTGAGTACAAGGCCCTAAGTTCTTTGCAATTAGTTCAACTGTTGCTTTCAGGAGAGAGAGTATTTCCTTTGAGTGTTCCAGGACTCACAGTGTCCTCTGTTTTTCTCATTGTGGAAGTTTCCATGAGCTGGGTCATGACCACTTTTATAAAATGTTCAGAACACAGTCCTATTTGGGTACATCAAGCACATGTCTTCCCTCAGTCTTTTGGAAGGAGATGGAGTCTTCAGGTACATTGCCTCTTATGTCTTCCATTAGTGGCGTTCCCTGTGGATTTCTGCAGAACCCAGGACTCGGGCTCGCCTAATGGACTAGCAGCCTCTGCCACAAAGATCACCTGCTATCTATTCTAGTCAGATAAGCAGGTTATTAGAACTGCAGTCTGGCTTGAAATTCTGGGTGCTCGCCTTTGGTCTTCTAATACAAAAATACTAAAATAATGACCTGGTACATAGCAGGCTCTCAAAAATGCTTGACCAAAGAAATTCAAGGTTCTAATCCTAGTTCTTTCTCTAAAGGTATAATCTTGAGTTAGACTGTTAATCTTTCTGAGTATGAGTTTCCTCATTTATAATACAGGAGATTTTTATAGGGTAATGTTAGGTCCCTTACGGCTCTTAAATTTGATGCTTCTCTGGGCTCAACACTTTGCTAGGTACTGAAATGACTATAAATTATTAGAACTCCCTGACTTCCAGGAACTATAACATTAATTAGGAAGGTAATGGGAACATGTAAAATAGTTAGGAAAAATAAAATGCATCATACAATCAAGAATGCCTAGCTTTGTTTTCAGAAGAGATAGGTCTTTGCGAATGTGAAGAGAATTGATAGAAAAGAAGAATTTTAAGTGAGTCACTAATATAGAGATCAGGATGCTAAAAGGAAGAAAGAAGAAATTTCCAGGAGCCATTAAGGGGGTCGGGAGGAAGCTATTGAAAGCACATAAGAATACTAGGGAAGAATATGGTTTGTACTAAGAAAAAATGGGGATTTGGTAATCATGAATTTTAATTTTTTATGGACATTGTAATTGTTATGCTGCAGACCGGTTCTTTTCCCCATTTTTGGCCAATTTCCTCTTTTGCTTCTCTCCTTTTATTTCTAATTTTAAAATAAACATGGTAGAAATAGCCTTCGGATTATTTTATTCACCACATACACACACATACACATACACATATATATTTTTTAACATCTAATATACACATAAATTCAAGCCCTGTTTGTTGCTTGCTTTGACTATTATAACTGGCGTCTTAACTGGTCTCCCTGTCTCCCATTTGCCCCAGTGCACCTCTAAAATTTCCACAGTGCAAGCCTGACCGTGTTATTGCAGCTTCTTTCCAACACTGAGGACACAGGACAAGCACTGTGCATTAGCATATCCAGTCATCCTTCAGGCTGGTCTCCAGCCACTTGCAGCCTCAGGCCCCATCACACCTCCCTCTCTCATGCACCAACAAAGCCTGATTTCTCTCAGTTCTCTAAACATGCCTGATTGCTCTCCGTATTCCCACTCCAGTCCTACATCATGTTTTCCCTCATTTCCTCTTTTCCCCACCCAAGTTAATTTTTCCCAATCTGGGCCACTTCCTCTACCTTGCTTGTTTGGTAACCTTCTACTCATCACACACTGGCATTATTTGATTGCAACAACTGGATGGTTCTCACGAGTGTATGTTCACAATATAGTCTTTCCTATAAGCCAGCTGGGCAACTGCTTGGTTGGCTGCCTGCTGGGCAGCCTGGCACCAAGGAATAACAAGAGTCACTCAAGGTAATTATGCTGTTCACTCAGCTTTTATTGGATGCAAGTTCATTCAAAGTAGAACATCAACATACTTTAATGTCCTACTCACACTCTAACAATCTAAGAGAAATATAACACACACATAGTAATCAGTAGGGAATAATGAACCTGAGTCCCAAAGTCTTAGTCTGCAGGTCTGGGAGACAGCACAGTGAGTAAGGGAGCTGTCAGCATCTTGCAAGGAAGGGTCTTCAGAGCCAGGTGGGCAGCAGGGCAGATAAAGTCATCAGTCCAGCAGGGCAGAGCCTCCAGAGGCCAATAACATGGAAGATCAGCATGGCATGGAGCAGCACTCTGGTGTGTGGAGCTCAGCTGTCTCAGCAGTGGTCTGGAGCTTGCCTAAGTTATACCTTGAAAGTGGTGTACTCCACCCTTCTGGGACTCTTGATAAGTGTCCTGGCACCCCTGATAGCAAGTGGGGAATTTCCCCAGGAGCCTATCTATGGATGGTCCTGCTCTGTAGACATGGCTGTTCTGATCATGTATGCAGAGATCTTGAGCGTGTCTCCTTGCCAGATGTGTCTAGAGTGACTTACGTAGTTTCCCTCTTGAACCAAAGTGTCATGGCTGACTAGCAGCCATCTTGGCTGACATGAGTGGCTCCACTTTGTTTTATATACTTTATGCTATCTTCACTGGACCAATGCCATTTTATTGGTCCTGCTCTCCACATTGGTGATTCCAAAAGAGGAAAATTTGGGCCTTTTCTGTTTTGAATTCCAAGTCCCCAGCACCATCTGTGGTACATAGCCATGTACAATAAATATTGAATAAATATCCAGTCCTCTGCACTGAGGTACAAAATTTGAAAAAGGGCTTACATTCTTTCCTTTACAAATTTAAGTTTCTTATGTTTTCACAAAGTTATAGCCCTGGTTTTGCTGATGTATCACACTGGTTGGCTTTCTATTTCATTTGAATCTCATTTTGAGCATATATCTTCCTCTTGTCTATCTGTTAATGTCTGTTTAGCTCCATTATTAATCTTGTAATGATTGTTCTAATGTATTCAACATAGGATGTCTTAACAATTTTATGTAATTTGTACCATCACCATCTGCTGTCTTGTGGTGGTGGATTCTGGAAATTATTGTGGGTTTCCATTAGTGGGAGAGTCTTTTTGGATTAAAGAAATGCTGTACTTCTCTTTCATAATGTGCTCGCCACAACAACAGGACAACATAAGACCTTCCATGGCAACATCTGCAGAGAAATAAATCCTTTTGTGTGTGGAAGCATCTGTTTCCCATATATCTCTAAATTGTTAGGACACGCATTTCCTAGTATCTTTGTTTAGTACAAATAAATATATTTTCCACAGAATAGTTAAAGAGATACAAGTAAACCATACACACACATACACACACACACACACACACACCCTCCACATGCTTTAAATGTGAATAAATACTAAAACACCTTGAATCCATGATTTAGTCCAAGTTTGTGATCATTTAATGCACTTTGGTAAGACCTTGATATCAATAAAATGCATGCTTTGCCTCTTTATTATTTTTATTTTAAATTATTTTCTCTCCCTTAACTTTTTATTTATTTGCTTTTAGTTGTGAAATACATCATAATTATAGTGACTACATCTCCACCTGGACTTTGATTTTCAACTTAGTCCCCTTCCCCACACACATAGGGCTTTCGTATGTATGCTTTCAGAATCTTTCCTATGCATTTATATATATATAGATATACAGGAATATACATACTCATAAGTGTTTCCATAATATACACACACACATATATAATTTTACAGCTTGCTTTTAACAATGAGCAGTATATCAGTCAATACAGAGTTTATATGATTCCCTTAAAACTATCACATAACGTTTTTAGTATATATAATGGGGACGTCTGGCTGAGAGTAACCAAAACTCCTCTAACTATGCCTTTAACAATATAGACATCTGTTATTTAACTTACAAGCAAGCTGAAATTAGGTATTTCCAGGGCTAATTCAGCAGCTCAGCACTATTGTCCTGGGACCCGGGTTTCTTTTCTCTTTTTTAACCATCCTCACATGTCAGCTTTTGTCCCTCATGTTTTTTGACTACTCCAGATTAGGCATCAGTTCATACTGCACTTAAAAGAAAGAGCAAGAGGGCCAGGGTGAAATAGGTTTCCTTTTATTGGGAAGCCCAGCCTCCTTCCGCATACTTCCCAATGCATCTCACTCATGAGAACTGGGTCAGTTCCACACCTGTTACACAGGAAGGTGGGAACATGAATGTTCAGCGAGGGGTAACCAAGTAGTCATCACTGCCTTTGACCTACGATGATCTATCATTGAGACTTCATATACTGTTGTGAACAAAACTGCACTGGTTATAAGGAAGAAGAAAAGGATGCCTATTGGATGGGTAGCAAACACAGTCTGCCATAGAATGTACTTATTGCAATTTTCCATGTTCATTAACATTTAGATGATATCTAATCTTTGTTATTAAAAACAGTTCTACATTGAATATTATTGCACATGCTGCCTTGTTCATTTGTGGTTTTGTTTCTCTTATGGAAACACAATAACAGGAATTGATGCCACAGGATATGAAATATTTTCATTTTATTTTAAACTGTCAAAAATTTTAAATGGTTATAACATTTTATGTTCCTTCCAGTAGTATATGGAAGTCTGTTTCACATACCAAACTGGACTTACTAAGTAACTGTCTACACCTCCTTCTTCGTTCTCAGTGGTTCCAAGTCATTGAGGGTGTGCCAAGACCCACTTCCACGTGCTGCATTTCTCAGACCCTTACCTGGATGTCTCAGTGCTGCTCCAGGATCTGACGATTCCTCTTGCTCGTAGAGTTTCTTTTCTGCCAAATCCCCTTCTTGCTGACAGAGATGCCATCTGTTACACGCGCAGTGACTGAGGCATCACTGAAACTCTTCTGTTAGTTTTATTTCAACATCCAAACAATTGCTAATTTATGTTCAGAGAAGTTTCCCACTCAAAAGATTCTTGTTTAAGATCCAGTCATTCCTCATGTTAATGTCTGTAACCTGAATGCAGATGTTCTAGAAGCAGCCTATCCTTATTTGCCTTTCATTGGCCATTAGTGTGCTTACCGAGGGTGAATGACCTCTGGGCCAGATACTTCCTCATTATGTCAGTGGAAACCATGGATGTTAAGATGCTTAATGGATCACTGAGGGGGGTCAAAGAATTAGGAAACAATGGCTCCTCAACTGATTAGCACAGAACATCATCAAGGAAGCCGTAGCAACAGGCTTCTCACTGTCCAATCACATAGAGCAGCTTGTTTCCCCATTCAATACATCCCCAAATGGAAACATGGCTCTACAGGGCCGTTTCCCATAATATTTTCTTTTATCTCTCACTCTCTCTAATTTGTGGCAAGTATATATGTATGTATATATTTATTTATGGATCTGTTTGGTTACTTCTATTTCTACTGCTAAGATTCCCGCCACCCTCGTCCTGCTACTGAGTAGAAGGCGATGTAGCAAACAGGATGAACAGCATGTGTGCTGGGGTTGGGGATATTTATTTTTGAAACTTGGTTTCACCATGTGCTAGCTTTAGCCCAGAGTCCCCAGTAATGACCTCATGGATGGTTGTTGTGAAGATAAATAATGTACTCAAAGTGCTGGGCAATGATGAGCATGTTTTTCTCAGTCTCTCTTATTCACTCTGTTTGTATATATATGTGTTTATATGTTTATATATAGAGAGAGAGAGACAGACAGACAGACAGACAGACACAGAGAGAGACAGAGAGAGTAAATTGTGCTTTTTTGCAAGTTATTTGATTCTTGTTCTTATACTCTTCTAAGGGCCTGCTCACTTCTCTCTCATTCCCCAGAAGCTACGTAGACTCCTGAGCAAACTCTCACTATGTGATAGCCACAGGAAGAGCAGAGATGAAGAAAACTGTCATTATGAATAGTTCTAGGTGGATCATGCCTATTTTATAATCACGAAAATATAAATGTCTATGTACAATCATGGGTCACTGAATGATAGAGATACATTTTGAGAAATGAATCATTGGACGATTTCATCCATGTGCAAAGTTCACATCACAAGGCACATTGACACAGACCTAGATGTATGTATAGCCTGCTACACACCTAAGCTCTATGGCACAGCCTATTGCTTCTAGGCCGCAAGCCTGTATAGCATGTCACTATCCTGAATACTGTAGGCAATTGTAACACAATGATAAGTATTTGTGTGCCTAAGCATATGTAAACATAGAAAGAGCACAGTAAAAATACAGTGTAAAAGATTAAAACGGGTACCCCTGGATAGGATATTTGTCATGGCTGGAGCTTATAGCACTGAAAGTTGCTCTCAGTGAGTCAGTGAGTGAGTGGCGAGTGAACGTGGGGGCCTAGGACATTGCCACACAACACTATGGACTTTATAAACACTGTACACTTACATTACACTAAATCTATTAAAACTGTTTTTATTTTCTCAATAATGAATTAACCTGAGCTTATTGTAACTTTTATACATTACAAATATTTTAATTTTTTAATTTTGACTCTTGTAATAACACTTTGCTTAAGATACGAACACATTGTACAGTTGTACAAAACTCTTCTTCATATCCTTATACTATATTTTTTCTATTTAAAAATTTTTATTTTATATTTTTTTACTTTTATATTTTCTTTGTTTAAAACTACTACACAAATATACACACCTTAGCCTAGGCCTACACAGGGTCAGGATCATCCATAGCACTGTCTTCTGCCTCCACATCTTGTCCCACTAGAAGCTCTTTGGGGCGATAATGCACGTGGTGCTGTCATCTCCTGTGAAAAAGCCTCCTTCGGGAACACCTCCTGAAGGACCTGCCTGGGGCTCTGCTTGAGGAGGTGGCACTCTTTCCAGAGATACGTTGTCCATGGTGGTTTGCTTAGTTTATTTCTTTTTTCCATTAGACATTTGCTTATAAGCAGATAATGCATTAAGAACATTCCTCTCTATTAATGAAAACCTTTTGGTGCTGCGGTCCATGTTTTCAAACTTTTTAAGGAGCTTTTTGAGGTCTGCAAAAGCTTTTGCTAAACACTTTACTGTGAATTTTCTTGAGGGCTCTTCTTCTTCTCCTACAGTTTCCTTTTCTTGCTTCTCCAGCTCTGGGTTCCTGTTCCAGTTCCATCAATTACTCTTTAGTCAATTCCTCTGGATCCACCTGGAAGAGCTCTTCAATGCCATCCCCTTATACACCCAGGCTAAAGTTGTTTTCTATGTCAACCACAGCCTCACTGATTTTTGCAGACTTTGTGTTGCAACATTAAGAAGGTTACACCACTAGACAATAAGAATATTTCAGCTCCATTATAACCTTATGGGACGACTGTTGTAAGTGTGATCCCTCATTGGCTGAAATATAATTATCAGATGCATGACTATACACATATATAGTATATTATGTATTTACACATGTACATGAATTTACAGAGACTCAGCTAAACCCTTTAAACCACTTTTCCATATTTGAAATGTTACCTTATATGGATTAAGATACAGGATAACAAGTGAAGTGGATTAGTGACAAACACTGGAGAAAAAAAGAAACCAAGAGATGTAGGAAGTTATTGTTTTTTTGTTAAGGGCTGTACGATGGGATATGGTTGCAGAACACTTGTAAAAATTAATGTTACACTTAATTAGCAAGATGACCTTAAAGCTGAATGCACTAGTTAGTATTGATTAACCAACTCTCACCTTTGTATTATTATGCCACCATAACAAAATGTCATAGACTGAATGGCTTAAACAACAGGACTTTATTTCTCACAGTCCTGGTGGCTGGGAAGTCCAAGGTCAGGTGTAGACAAATTCAGCTCCTGATGAGGGCTCCCCTCCTGGCTTGCAGATGGCTGAATTCTTGTTCTGTCCTTATGTGTGAAAGGAAGAGGAGGAGGGGGGGAGAGAGAGAGAGAGAGAGAGAGAGAAGGAGAAAGAGGAAGCTCTGCTATCTCCTCATATGTGGACACTAATCCCATCGTGAGGGCTCACCCTCATGACCTTCATCTAAACCCAATTACCTTGCAAGGCCCCATCTCCAAATAGCATCACATTTGGAGGTTAGGGCTTCAAAATATGAATTGGGGGACAGAAAAGTTCCAACCTATGGTCTCATACTTGAAAGTTAACTTTTCCCTTTAGATGACACCAGGTGATTGTTCTTAGTGTCCTGATTATTGTGATATATTTGTTTGTTTTGACTTGGTTCCTCAGGAATATAATCTTAAAAATTAATTTCAACTATTTGCTTTTTTTTTTGGTATATGGTAAAAAAATATGCTTCTCTAATCTACAATTGTCTAATTTTATTTTTAGACTTATTCATCTTTGTTCTGTAGGGTATATCCAATTGGATATTCTAAAGGTACATGGAACAAAATACTGATAGATATAGTGCCTTTTGTATCAAAACACTTTTTTCTTCTTCTCTATCAATTTCATCAGTATCACTATTTTATAAACCTGCCATCTTTGTGATATTTCCCCCCTTTGGCTTTCAAAATCAATTTGTTTTTGTAATCACATGAAGAAATATAGTAATTGATCCAAAGCCTTTTCTTGCAGTGCATTCTATTTTCACAGCATTATGCAAGTTGTTGGAAAAAGTACAGAGATAAATTTTTAAAAAATTGACAGTCTAAAACAAGGTTTGTCAAACTATGGCAAACCAAATTGTGGCCACTGCCTATTTTTGAAAATAAAATTTTATTGGCACTCAGCCATGCCCATTCTTTTACAGATTGTTTATAGCTGCTTTCACCCTATAATGGCAGAACTTAATAATTGCTACCTAGACAATATGGTTCTCAAGGACTTAAATATTTACTACCTGGCCCTTTACAGGAAAAGCTGCTCGCTCCCTCATCTAAAAGATGGTAGAATGTGTGTGTGTGTGTGTGTGTGTGTGTGTGTGTGTGAGATAGGGTAAGATATAAATACTTGCACAAACACATATTCTAACACTTTTGAACTTAGATATACCTGCCATACATACAACCAAAAATCTAACAAAACTTACTTAGGTTACAAAATTATGGGATAGTAAAGATGAAAGAGCAATTAATATCTGCTGGAGGACTACAAATTGGATAAGACTTCACAGAATAGCTCACATTTTTCTAAAAGATTTGAAAAATTAGAATGATTTTGGTAACAGAAGGTTAGTAGAGGCATTTTAAGAAATAAACATTTACTGAGTATCCATTGACATAGTCAAGTAGATGGAATGTTTACTCAGGATGAGCACCTGTCAGTCCTCTGTGCCTTTAGGAGGACCTAGAGCAGCACCTTGCACATAGTAAGTTAACAATAAATACCTGTTATTTAATTAGCTGATGAAATAGTGTGTAACAAATACATGATGACATCTACAGCATAAACTGCAACAATATGGAGAAGACAGAATTTCTGGCAGGATTTTCTGGAGAGAATGAAACTGAAACTATATAGTGGGTAGATCAGATCTTGGGTGATGATTATCACTCTCCCCTAACCCCTCACTGAGACTCAGTTGTTCCTCTAGCCCTAATTCTCTGACACCCAGTTCAGTTTTTCAATCTGTAATGATTATTCATGGCTGGTAGAGACTACATTGTTTGCTTTAAAATGAAAACTCCCTATGGTCTGTGTCCTTTGAAGTAGGAACTCAATAAGTGGTACTAATATTAGAATAAGCTTGATGCCAAGGGCAAACCACTCCTGGTACTTGGCCACATTTTGCAGCATGGAACAGTAATTTTATAGAATTTTCCACTAATAAGCTACTCTTATGTCTTTGGCCGATGGGAATTTAATTTTTTGGATACTGGACCTAATTGAATTAGTTCATCACCTTAAGCTTATACTAATATCCTTGGTGATAGCCTTAAGCTTTCTGCCTTTTTAACTCAGTCCATTTGCATGGCTTTAGTTGATGAATTCTAAGTTTCTAGCCCAGAGTTTTCTGCTGAATGCCAAATCCACAGTCCTTCACATAGCAGACACACAGACACCTCAGATTTAATATGTTCACAACTGAATTTATTATCTTTTACACCATCCTACCTCATAATGATGATTAGTTTCTTGCCTCCCTAGATTAATTAACGGTGATATCATCTATCACCTGGAAATCATCTGTGATTCTTCACACCTTTCCTGCCACCTCTGATCCCCATGAGTCCTAACTCCTAAATATAGCCCCTCCTAAATATATCTCACACCTATCTACTTGCACTTGTGTTGATTCAGGCCACCATCAGCTCTTACGTGCATCACTAAGCGCCTTTCCTAAAATCGAATCCCCACCCTTTGATCTAACCCCTCCCCATCCATTTTCCAGGGATTTCCAGAATATCTGCTATTAAAGGCAAATCCAATCTCCCACCTGAGTAAAGTATTTCACTGGTTATCCTTTCTTTGTCCTTGGGTAAAAATATAAACTTCTAAAATCCTCTGGATGTGTGCCCTTTCTACCTCTCCAGGTTTATTGTCCTCTCCTGCCCCCACCCCCGCCCCCACCCCCTGCCAAGTTCCTTGAGCTTTTTCCCATGAAGAAGAGCCCTTGGGGCTCCGTTCCCTACCATAACTCTTGACATAACACAATGAATTTCCCACAGGAACTGGCTCCTTAAGCCTTCACATAATCAGGGCCACTCTTTCAGTGTCCTCCTCTCTTCATCTGGAACACTTCTCTCTACCTTTCAACTACTATTTTAAGTATCACTTCTTACAGTTTACATCCAGCAGTATGCACACCTTCCTTTGCATCTTCCTTCCCTGCAGCCACATCATGATCTGGGCCTCTGCTCTATATTCTCATTTACTATGTATTTCCCTATTAAAACAATCATGTCACTATTTATGTGCATATTCAAGTGCTTATCTCCCTTGCTAATTAGTAATCTGTATTATTTTTTTCCCATGACTGTAGTCCCAGCCTCTACACAAGACCTGGCCCACTGTAAGCTCTCATTAAGTAAGTGTTTAATGAATGAATGGTTGGGTGATTCATTTGGAACATCTATTGTGTGTTAGATATGTTTCCAGTTTCAGAGATAAGAAGATTATTAACTCCTGCCCTAGCATCACTCATGGTCTAGCACTGAAATCCCTCTTAAAAGAGATAAACTAGCTTACCTCTTGATGTTAAGCTATTAAACAACTTGTAAGTATCATTTTCCATTTATCTTATTGTCATTTTTATAGGCTAATTTCATTTTAGGGAATCAGCCCATTCCAGTCGCAGTCACTTGGGGACTGTGGGAGTGTCCTCCAGGGATGTTCTATGTGACTTTAACTTCCAGCACACTCATGCAGGAGCAATAGTGCGCTTGGGCTCATTGAATGTGCACTGAGCCAGGGACTGGCTGTAAAGTGACTTTTAGTGTGGAAAAGAAAAATAAGTGGTAGAACCAATTACTCAAATAGAAAGAAATTAGCCTTTGCTAGACTGATAATTGTTATTTTGGTTTTTTTTTTCATTTTAAAGGAGAGGAAGGATAAAAGGAATAAGGAAGGAAGAGAAGGTAGGAGGAAAGGAGCAGAGGGTAAAGGCAAGGGAAAAAGAAAATTAAGGAAAGAAGACTTTTATAAATTCTAGTCCCAAAGTTATGTGTTCATGTTGCTTTAAAAAATATATAATTTTATTTCAGTAATAATTACTAATAGCATCTAATGAGTATGAGACACTCCATTAAATGTCTTATTAATTTACTTAATCCGAATGACAGTCTTATGAGGTAGGTTCTATCATTAGTCCAACTTTACAGAAAAGGAAACTGAGACACAAAAAGTTTGAGTCAGAAAACACACTTGTCCTGTGTGTCTCTCCTTAGTATTCACACAAAAACACTTCACTTCTGATACTTCTGATCATCAAATGTGTGCAGGTTTTTGCCATACCAAGCAATCCGGTGACACCACCTGGGTGTTCCACAATTTGACTCACTTCTGACACTGTCTACCTGGAGATAGGGTCAGATCCCACAAGTTAAGGGATCAGTCCCGCAAGACTGCCCCTTACCCTCCACCTCTCCTAGCCCAGCCACCCCCTGCCCCCCGACCCCAACACACTCCAGATGCCAATCTCAAGTCCTGGGTGTCACCTGGGCTTCTGACAGAATGGCTAAAAATTAGAGGTTCCCTCAGCCCCCTGCTTAGGTTCGATTAATTTTCTAGAGCCACTCACAGAACACAGGAAAACAGTTTACTTACTGTCTTAGAAGTAAATTAAGTGTTACTGGTTTATTCTAAAAGGATATGATAAAGGATAGAGATGAACATCCAGATGGAAGAGATGTGTAGGACAAGGTGTGGGGGGAAGAGTGTGGAGGTTCCCGTGCCGCTCTCCCGGTGCTTCCATGAGATCACAGCCAGGAAGCTCCCCTGCCCAACCCCCTCACTTCGGGGATTGTAATGGAGACTTTGTCTGGTGGGCTTGATCACTTATTAACTAACTCTTTTTCCAGCCCCTCTCCCTTCTGCAGAGAATGGAAAGTGGTGCTGGAATTTCCAAACTTCTAATTGTGGCGTGGGCTTTCTGGTGACTACCCCATTCAGGAGGCCACCAAGAGTCACCTCATTAGAACAAAAGACACTCCTAACACCCAGGAGATGCCTAGGGATTTAGGAGCTCTGTGTCAGGAAACAGAGACAGACATGAATATATATATAAATATGTGTGTGTATATATATATATATTTATTATTATTATTTCACAGACAACCCTCTGGCCTCTGGCCACAGTCCCTTTACAGCAAAATGATCTACAACTCAGAAAATACTGGCAAGTGATTAGAATCCTATCTAGTCATTAATTATTAGTCCAGTCCATCATCAAATCATGTAAAAATGTCCCCTGGGCAAGGCCACCCAGGTTTGAAGGCATTCATTTGATCCTGTCAGGATCCCAAAAGCAAGAGTGGTCTTGGCAAACACATGTCTTCACCCTCTCAGGCATTAGTTATAATTGAGCTAAGAGACGATATCATCTCTTGCTCTGAGCCTCTTTTGTGTTATGTAATATTGGACTTCCCTCTTTACGTAACCATTTATTCATTCTTTTACCCTCAGCTATGATTCCATTGATTCTCTGCTTATACCCAAACTCTTCCACCTTTGGAAAGGACATGACGTTCAGCCACTGTGCTGATCCAGATTGTAGGCAGCATTCCTAATCCGGCTGCTAGTCCCACAACAGCCCACTGTCCTTAAGATGGGGTAAGATTACACAGGTGCAGAACTAGTGGGCGATTTTTACCCCCAGACAATATAGCTACATTCCCTGTTAGCCCCAGTTATACTAGATAGCGCTAAGGCACATCCTGCTTATCCAGACCCTTAGGAATTCTGACATAAGGGTTTAAAAACATAGTTAGTTACAGTTTCTTGCTTTGGAGCCATCCCTGTTTCCAGCAGGTATAATTGTGGCCCTGGTCCTATGTACAATCTGTGAAATAGGGGGCAAGTAAAAGTTGAGGTGATGTAGGAAAGACATTGAAAAAGTACATATAGTCATTATATTAGCACTTTCTCCTGTTGGAAAGACTTGCTTAGTGATACCAGCATCCTAAGGGTATGGGACTTGACCAAAGTTATAGAACTGGGAGAGAGCAGTGCCTTGGGCTTTGAATGACCTGATCCTTTAGCAGAGAGGTACATAAAAGCAACTGAAAGAAGGTGAAATGTTCTCTCTAATCACATTCATGCCAGAAATCCTCTTTCCAATCTCCAAAATACTATGAGTCATTATAATAATTAGTACTTAATTGTGGACAGAGCTTCTTTTTGCTCTTTCCTAATAGAGGTTTACTCCACACTCAGTGGCAGTTAGCTGTGTCTAGAGGGAACATCTGATCAGTAAGGGTGGGTCTGGTGATGACCAGACCCAATCAAAGGCTGGTGAGAGGGGCGTTACCTGGAATCACCTGGCTGGTCTAGGGTTAGTTTTCAGATGGAACTGGGAAAGCACCCGAGTGGGTGACCCGTTGCAGAGCATACGCAATGTTTCACCTTATTCTGTTTTTGAAATTTTGAAGCTAGACAGTAGCAACAGACTTAAATGCCTGAAAATACCATGTTTTATGATTATCTTATAAAAAGGACCACTGAGAAGTAAAGCTTGCTCAGATGCTTTATATTTACAAGGGACAGAAAAAGCAAGAAAAAAAGAAGACAGTCCCCATGTGGGGAGAGCAACAATCACCATACCAAAAAAGTCCCCTTTACCTCAGAGATGCAAATCTGCAGAGACCAAATGGCAGGCTCATCTCTGAGGAATGTTACAAAAGATAATAGGTCAGTCAGAAGAGAGAAGACTTTTTCCTGTTCCACTGGGGTGATGGGTGTAAAATCTTAGATGTTTTTCCCCATTTTCTTGTGCAGCCTACTTCATTTTGAGTTTCTTGATTGAGATCCATTTGAAAGGATTTATTTGACAGAAGCTTCTTATACCATAGGGTCAGTTTCTCGCCCTCTCCCTGTCCTCTCTTAGGCCTTTGTAAGTGAACAAAGTCACCACTTGTCCCACACAGGGTGCAAAGAGAGGTTTGGTGTGGGTTTCACTGTCCATTCAGGCTCTGTTTTCAGCTGGTTCTAAGTGAAATCTTTAGAAACCACACAGTGGGAATCCTTTGCTTGGGGCACTGGGTGGGCAGCGAACTTTGAAAAAGCTATTGAAACCCTGAGAACTGTTGGGTAGAAACTGTTCTTTTTAGACTTCCTCATGGGCAGTACGGGAAATAAACACACAGAGGAAGTCATTTAGCCTCTCTGTGAACTTCATGTTGACATTTGCTTACCAAAAAGCTCATTGTGGGTACTTAAGAATTGTATGTGTCTACGTGTGTGTGCGCGCACATACATGTGTGTGTCTATGTTCATGTATACGCGTATATAAACATTTTCTAATTCTCCCATATCAATCACAATGTTTGTGATGTGATGCTGAAAATAAAATTAACAATGGGAAAAAAGAGAATAACAAAAAATATAGACATGGATACCTTTTACAACTGTTTTTAGGAGTAGAAACTGGATTTGTTATATTTCTAACGGAATCTTTAACAAGATGCTGGTCTTTCTCATGTGTACTTTGCTGTGTTTTACACAACCTGCTTGACCTGCAATGTCATAATTTATGAGTAATGTTTGGTTTACGCTTTTCATCTTTACTTACATGATTCTTGCTTTAGAACTGAAACAACTTTAAAATCTTCAATGACGGGTCAGTGAATCTCTGATGTCGAGTGAAAATGCTGATTTTAAAAGCCCAAGGAGAAGAATAGTAAATACATTTTACAGGTGAAAAATGGAGATACATGGACTAAGAGCAACTATTTGGTTGTCAGGAAGAAATATCCACTCAAACAAGCGAAGGCAAAGGAGAAATCGCTGGAATGGTTCATGGGATTCCTGTGACATGTGACAGGCTTTTTGGTTTCTCTCTTCATCTGTACCACATGGTCTCTCAACTCTGCTTTCTGCAAGTCTGCTTCTTTCACTTTGCAGAGTCAGTGGTCATTTAATTCCAATTTATACTCAAAATCACCTAAGCAGGAGAAAAGGACTTAGTATCTGGATGCAGGAATGTCTTAGGGAACTCAGGATCAGGAGTATAGCCAGCTGTTATGAGAGACTGGAGCCAAAAACTATAAAAGTCATCCAGAACTGATATGTTCCTTCTAGCTCCTTCAAGCAAGAATGTCTCTTTTCTCTGTTACTGTCTTGTACTTTTTTTTCTCCCCTCCCCTCTCACTCCCATTTTTATCCCACTCACCTCTTCCTAGATGGGCTTTGTTTGTTTCTACATTCATGCAACCAAACCTCAGTTCTTCCTTTACACCCCCCCTTAGTTTAAGTGCCCAGTGGAAAATGTATGAGCCATTGAGTCGCAATTCTGTATTTCCAGGGGAAGTCATTTGATTGGCCCAGATTGAGTCAGGTGACTACCTGGTTCAATCAGACTTAGCTTGGAGAGGTCACTGGGAATAACTAGGTTTATACAATCACATGCTATGCTCAACAGGAGCTGTGGGAAGACTAGCTGGGCTGCTTAAACACATTTACTACAATAATTACTATTGGAGCCTCTGTGAGTACATATAGTATATTCTATATATTTTAATAGTATTTCTTATGAAGGATATACATTCTCCTTAAGACTCACTTTAGCTGTATTTGTAGGTTTCCATTGGAATATAGTTAAACTAATTTCAGTATAAATTTACTGACTGTATTTCTAAAATCATCCTTCAGTTTCTTCCTGCTGAGGAGGACCCATTGATAGAGACTGGGCAGCTTTTAGAGGAGACAAATGTGGGCAGTTTGAGTTGGCTGTGACACCATAGCCAACTCAATAACTACATTTGAGTTACTTTAATGCATAATCATGTGATAATGATATTATCAACCGGGAAAGATGGCATCATTCCCTGACAGTGGGTGGTGCTCATGCCTGCATCTCACAATAGTTTTGTGCTCTTTTGGATTGTTGACATTATATACTTATATTAACATATCCCTCTAATGCTTTCTTTCTGAATCTCTCTTTCAGAGTAGAGTACGTGTTTCATTCCTAAGCCTTGTTTTCTGGAGATGATACCTTGTTAATCATATAATCAACCTGAGTCCTGCTTCTGTTGAATGTTTAACTGTTGGCTCTGTATCTTTACTAGCTGTGTATCATCTATCCTTAGGAAACTTGCCTGAAATCTGTGCATCCCTGTTTCTTCAATAAAATGTGGATAATAACATTGGCTTGTTCTGGGGATTCAGAGACACAGTGCATGAAAGACACATACCAGTCAGGTTCCTATAAGTAATGCTACTATGATTACTATGATTGTATTTATTCTTAGAGAGGCAGAGAAGTAGATATGGAAGCTGCCTCTGGTTACCACATCACATTCACCCTTCTCCAACTCTGGCTCAGGTGATCACAGTTGCAACTCCCACGGACAGTTCTTATTCACCAAGCACTTACAGCATCCTACCTGAGTTTACCTGCCTTCCTTTCCACTGCCCTCATCAGTGCCTCCTCTGATGCCACAAAGGCTCATTCTCCCATGTCCACACATGGTTTGGAAGCGCTGCCTGTGACCATCTCCTAAAGGGAAACCCTTACCCAGTGCAGGACAGAAGCCGGCCCACAAACCCTCCAGCCTCCCATCTTCCAGTGTCTTCCAGTGGACAACTCTAGGTTACATTTTCAATACCTTCCAGAAGCCTCAGCAGAACCCACTGCTTTTTACCCTATGCCACAGATCCTAATAACACCCATTAATACTAACTTTTCCAGTCTTACTCTTCCTTTCCTCCTTAGTTGTATAATTATTCCTGCCCACTCCTCCCCTTAATTCCCAAACCAGTCTTTTTCTTAGAATCTGTTTTAGAGAGATTCCACAGTAAGACAGTGTGGTTGAGAGCATGGATTACGGAGCTCCCTGCTTGGATTTGAATCAGCTCACCTGCTTAGTAATTCTGTATCCTTACATTTTGTTACCTCGTTTTATTCTTCCTCAGGTTCGTCACCTATAGAATTCAGATAATAATAGTAACCTTCTTATAAAATTGTGAGGAGTAATACATGAGTCATCACACTGTAAATATAAAATACTTAGGACTGTCCATGTCTGACAGGTAGTAAGTTGTACATAAGCGTTATCTCAATGTTCCCTTACAGACTTACTCAACTGTGTCTAGAAATCTTAGTATGAGTTATTCCTTTTTTTGTCATTGCATTTTTTTCTTAAGGTAGCTTTTTTCTGCCCCTCCCTGTATCTTCCTTTTGTTTTCTAGTGCTGACTAAGTCAAGAGAACAGCAAGTGTTCCCCGGATCTTTGTAATTTTTGGAAGCATGTAACAGGGCCCTTGTTATGTGCTGGGCTCCATTTTTTTTCTTGCTCCAACAGCCTTGGCCTCCTGATCTGTTGGCAGACGCTGGATGATGCTGCCAGCTCTTGCTTATTCAGAGACTCTGTATCCAGACTCTGCGCTTCTCTCTGGCTGCCTGCCTTTCACTGTTAGATGTTTCCTTGCATTGCTCTCAGAGGGCATGCCAAGGAGGGGAAACATAGCAGAGACCTCAGGTTAGCCAATTATGGGGTCTAAAACCTTAGACGTTTTGGGTTATTGGGATTCAGTTTTCTGAGCCATCTCTGTTCCCCATTACCATGAAAAATTCAGAATCAGCCTTGTGTAAGGGCAGTATATTTTTATTTGATTGAGATACAATTGAGATATAAAGACATAATAAAACACACGGATATCAAACATTCAGTTTGGCAAATATATGCATTCATATAATGACCACTGAGAATAGGATGCTATGCATCACCCTAGAAAATTACCTTATTTTTCTTTCTAACCAATTCCCCTCCACTCCCCCAGCAAACACATTTTGATTTCTATTACTACATATATTTTCCTCATCTTGAACTTCATGTAAATGAAATCACCCATATCTATTTTTCTATTCCTCCTCTTCTTCTATTTAGGGCAATCTTGAGATACATCTGTTTAATTGCATATGTTAGAAGTTCTATTTTTATTGCTGAGTAGTATTCCATTAACTAAATGTGCTCTAATATTTTTTAATCTTTTATCTTGTTGATAGACATTTGAGTAAATTCTGGTTTGGGACTATTATGAATAAGGCCACTGAGCACATTCTTAAAATGTATTTTTGTATAAATATATTTTCTGTTAGGTAAATAGCCGCAGGTAGATTTGATGTATGTATCATTTTAAAGAAACTGCCAAGCAGGGCACAGACCATGTCACCCTGCCACTGACAATGCATGAGAGTCCCATGTCCTCAGGACCCTCATCAACATTTAGTATTGTCAGTTCTTTTAGCCATTCTTGTGGGTATGAACTGATGCCTTATTGTAGCTTGATTTTATATTTTCCTGGTGACTAATGATTTTTGAGCCCCTTTTCACTGTACTTACCAACTATCCCAATATCTTCTGTTTTTCAAGTGCTTAATAGTAATGAAGTCGACTTGAGCAATATTTTTGAGCTCTTTCTTTCAGTCATGCAAGAAGACAATGCAAATATCTAAGGTTCAATGACAGGAACAAAGACTTTCCAGGAGTCACGCTGTTAGTAATGCATGCTGACAATTCTCTGCCCATACCTCTTGACATTTACTTGCCCATGTCAACAATATCCTGGAACTCTCTATGTGAGAACTTTCTTTAGGCCTGTGGTGGGTTAGGCCAGAAATGCCCAGGAATTAGTGCTCCCAGGAGCAGCTCTCAGCCGATGGTGAATGGGAATCAGAGATTAAATACATCCACTTTCTTGCACTTTGCGTGGAGTAACTTTGAAGCATGGTTTACACTGATTCCCCAAGTTCCCCAAAGGAATTGAGCCTTAGTTCTCCACAGTAATCATTTATTCCATGAAGCAAACTTATTGGCTCCCCCTTTCTCTGTCATATTTTCCATTATTCTACTGATTTTTCTCCAGGATCACTTCCAAAATGAACTACTTGTACTCAAGGTCTTGTGTTGTGCTCTCCTTCTGGAAAACACAACTGAAATGCCTGTCCCCAAAGATGTGTGTTGGGATATAATAATTGTTGTGTGAGAAATCTAATTAAGACATTGATAAGTTATGCTGATGAAGTTATGGCATTGGTTTCCTGGGTAACCACACAAATGATGAAAGGACCAGATGAATGTGGCAGAAAATCAGTAATGTCAATGCTTAGTAGAGGCAAAAGCCCTTATGGGCTGGGCTAAGCTTCCTAAAAAAGTTAGAGAAATTGAAGTGTGAACAGAGAGGAGATGAGGACATTCTAGGAAATAGATGGGTTATGACAATGGCATGAACATGTACACCATGTTTGAAGTAGCAGTCTTTCTGGAGCCTGAGATTATATGGAAAGAAACAAAAATAAGCCTTACAAGGATAACTAGGATCATATTAAAAAAAGAGTCAAGTGAAAGACTAAGAAGTTTGAATATTTTCTCTTAGGTAGAGGAAAGCCCTTAAACATTCTTCGGCAGGGAGTAACACAACAAAAGTGGGTTTCTAGAACAACGAACGTAGTGTCATTATGGAGGATCAATCATGGTTTAAGGTAGAAAGTAGTTTTAGTGACTGATATAAACTGATAAAATCCTACAAATGTGCAGTGGTAGTGGGAATGGAAAGGAGAGCATCAATTCAAAAACTACTGAAATGATTTAATAGAATTTGGGGACACTGATAATGGAAAATTGGACAGATAAATGAAGCCAAGTAGTCCTAAAGTTCCAAGGCAGTTGGTTTCAAAATATTTCCCTGACATTACCAGAAATAAAGAAATTAAGGGGAGATAAAATTTCAGAGTAAAGCAATTAATTCATTTAATTTTATGCACAGTAATTTAAACTTGGCTCCATTTGTGGAAATTGATATACGTATTAAGCAGATATTTTGAGATTTGGGACTGGAGTTTAGGAGAGAAATAATACATGCTCTTCATTGGTTGGAGAGCTGAAATTTACATATATAAGGAAGAACACAAAGCCAAACAAAACAATATAGTCATATGGTAAAGTGTTTGAGCTGCACTGTGAGGGCAGGAAAGCAAGGGTCACCATAAGCTACAGGAATCTCATTCTGATAATGAGACCAAGTAAGAGGTGTAACTTGAGCATGAGCTTTGCAAGAAAGGGAGAAAAAAGAATTTACATGTAGAAGACCACCATGAATAAAATTATTGAAGAGAGACTGAAGCTATTCGGAAACATAATTAAACTAAGAGAGGAGAGTATTTACAAACTTATTTATGCATATACTGCCTGCTTTTCCAAGAATTTTAAGGTCCCTGGACTAACCTAACAATAACAGTGCTATTCTTGAAGGAGCTACCTATTGCATCAACTCAACTAGTGAGCGTGCTAAGTGACCACAGATGCAGAACAGAAGCCAAGACTTCCAGAGCCAATAGTAGTTTTGTGGGTAGATTTATTAATATTTAGTGTTTGAAGTGACTGTGAATATGGTAAAAATAATGGTTTAAAAAAAAACAAAACAAATACTGAACTTCTATACTTAGAGCCAAGCACAAATACCCTGTATTATAAAAGTTCATTATTATTTCTCCAGCACAGGTTTGAACTGGGCAGGTATGCAGTAGAACATAATTTTGTATTGCTGCACCTGACCATCTCATTGAACTCTTGAACACTTGGAAAGCACACATAGTTAGGATGATGGTGGGGATGAGAGTAGAGACAGATAGCAAATAAATTTATTACCTTAACAAAGATGTGTTCTCCAGTTTTCACTTTAAATATTTTAAATTTTTGCTGGTAAATTACTGATTAAAATTTTCTGTTCCCTTTCCAAATCTTTTGAGAATATTATGAGAAAAATTGCCCTGCTTAGTGCCTTTGAATTGCTGAGGCCCTTACTTCTTTTAGTTACCCCAAGATACCCAAATCTGTCTTCATAAAAGTTGTTCTTCTAAGTATCTAATGGTATCAGGATCTAGCCCAATGAGAAACACAATCTCGGATAAAAGTTTCTTCCCCACTAGGTTTCCTGAATATAATGGCAATGAGATTAGCACATTTTCCCAGTGATTGAGTTGGCATGTATCCATAGATTTATAAATAGAATTTATTGTGAAAGTTACTGTGCTACTTGGGTAAGTAGCTATTGCAATTTGATGATAGAAAATGTTTTCTGAAAAGAAACTATTATATGCCTTATATGCCATGGCCATCTGAGGACAAAAAAAGACAGAAGACACAGTGAGTTTTGTTTTCAGTTCATTCTACTCTATATGCAATTATGAACAAGCAGATATAGTTAACATTTGGCAAATTCCTCTATTTTTAATTACATCGGTAGGGCCAGTTGAGGGTAAATGACAGTTTCAAACCCTTCATCATTTTGCTTTCTTCAGGTGGTGGAATGGTGACATGTGGGAGTATGTCCAGATTTCTGCTGGCCTCTCCCCCAGGAGAGCAATAGACTCACAGAACCTGAAGACCATTTAGTGCTAGGAACCGAACCCATCTGTACCTCCATCATAAACTGATCTTTGTTTACTGAATTCAGATGAGGCTGACGGTGAATTTCTAAGGTGACCACTGTGATGAAAGGAAATTTGTGTAACTGAAAACACCACTGTTGCTGTCACCACTAAAATATATCTCATTTCTGAAGGATGGAGTTGCATGTCACAACTAGAAAAAAAACTGTTTTCAATGAGATCAGTTTCAATGAGCCTTTGTGCTTTGCAATCCAGTCAAAATTCTAACAGTGAGAAAACACTTTTATCCTAGTCAGAACAACATTTAACGTCTCCTCTTAAGAAATCAGCTGTTTCTTTTAACCAGCTGAGCTCTGTGCCATGGTCACACAAGAGAATGCATGCTGCTACTGCTGCTGCTGTGTGTATGTTTGTGTATCCGACTTGGGTTTTATGCAGAGCTGTTTTTACATTGCATTTCTTTCTTCTTGATAGTCTAGCTCCACGGTGAGAACCTTTCAAACTAGTAAGTCAAGGGTGACCATGAGCCCTGGCTTCAGCGCCCAGTGGAACAGCAGCCAACCAGCCTGGAATACATACTCCTTTCCAAGAGCCAGCTTGCATTACCAGTCCCATGCCAGCTACACCTACTGTACTGGACACCCTGCTGTAAGTACCCCGTTTTCCTGTGTTTAGAAAATTGGATGCTTTATCTGGGTACATTTTGAGTCCAGAATCGGTATCTCTCTATTAAATTGGGCAACTGTTCCAATGTAATAATTCTTCTTAGGCAAGAATATGCTGCTCTTGAGTAACAGAGGTGAGCAATGGAGAGTGTCTTATGTGTTTAAATAACATACATTTGGATGATCTGTGCTGAAAATTGAGGTTTCATTTAAAGTTATCTCTAGGTGAAAGAGGTTGGCAGAATTTTCAGAATGATGGTTGAAGGCTGAATGCATGTATGCTCTGGTTTTATTTTCTGGTGTCCTTTTGGCTGTCGCTTATGAATTTAGTTGTTGCTTTTGTACTGAGAGTGGGTGTTTTCCAAATGAAACGGAGGACTCCATGGAGCCTGTATGTCCCCAAATTCATCAATGGTTTTGTTGCTATAGTTAAACAGATATTAACATATACATATATATTTATTAGTAGGGTAATTTCCAGTTCCTGCTACACAGAACTCTGGGTTTGTTGGCAGAGATGACTCAAAGGGCAAGAGAAATAAACTTTTAGTGGGAAGAAATAAACTCATGGAATTTGAGAACCTTTTAGAATAAGATACCTGTTTCTGCCACCAGGTGTTCTGAGCACCCCAGTAAAAGTACTCAGATTTTTGTTATTGTAAATCATACTCGCATACTTGAAAAGGATCATAATGAATGTTGATTAGGAAGACCTCTGCTTAATGCAAAGTATCCAAACCCAACACTCCTGGGTAGTGAGAGTCCTTTGAATGTAAGTCATACGTGCTTATCATAGCACCTCCCCCCTCTGTCAGTAATTGTAGGCGTGGGTTCATCAGCCATTCACGAGGCCTGTGTGGACTTCTGCACTTCGGCTGTTCTGTTTGCATTTCAAGGTTACGAGATTATGAAGTGTCCCGAGCTTCTAAATTGAGAAAATGTGTTTCCAATATCATGTCATAAAAACACTTAAAAGAAGACTCAAGGAATCCACTCAAAATGTAAATTGGTATCACTCTGTTAAAAGGTGACTTGGAAATAACTGTCAAAATTTAAATTACACATACCTTTGACTCGATAATTAAACTTTTGGCATTTAATTGGACATGTACCAGGATGTATGCACAAGGATGATGTGAGCAACAATTTTGAAATTACTTGGAAAAAGAACCTAAATAACCCTTATTTATTCATATTCATCCATTCTTTCAACAACAATTTATTAAATGTTATTAGACATTTTTATATGTTTGGATTATCTGTGCTGAAAATTGATGTTTCATTTAAAGTTATCTCTAGGTGAAAGAGGTTGGCAGAATTTTCAGAATGATGGTGTGGAGGCTGAATGTATGTATGCTCTGGTTTTATTTTCTGGCGTCCTTTTGACTGTTGCTTATGAATTTAGTTACTGCTTTTGCACAGTACTTTTCTCGGCAGAAGAGGCATAGGGGTGAACAAGACCAAGTCTTGCTCTCATGGAGCTCCTATTCTAGGGAACAGAAAGCTGGTAATTATATAAATAAACATATGAATAAATTAAAAAGTACAAACAAACCAGAAAAGTATACAAAGACTCGAAATAGGTTGCAATGGTAGAGAATGACTGGGTGCCTGCTTAAGGTATCAGTCAGCCATATAGGTCACTCAGGAGGCCAGGTTTTATCTGAGAACTGAATAAAAAGAGAAATACACAGTTTAGGAGGAAGAACATTCCAAGCAGAGGAAGCAATTCGAAGGGCCTGAGGCAGGAATAAGCCTGAAAGGTCAACCCACAGAGAGAAAGCTGGTCTGCCTGGAGCTTAGCTGGGAAAGAACAGAGGGAGATGAGGTCAGAAAGAAAGGCAGAGCCAGAGTATGTAGCACTTTGTAATCCGGGATAAGAAGTTTGGATTTTATTTCAGTGTGGTGGGAAACCATTGGAATATTTGTTTGGTTTTTTTAAATTAATTTATTTTTCCAAATCCATTTGTCTCCGCTTTCCCCCCACCACTTTCCCCTGCCTTCTCCCCCCCTCCCACCCTCACTCCTTCCCCACTTTGGCTTTGTCCATGAGTCCTTGCTATATGTTCTTTGACTTGCCCCTTCTCTTCCTTTTCCCCCGCCCACCCCTCCCTCCTTCCCTCTGGACTCTGTTGGTTTCTTTTTCTTTCAGTGTTTCTGGTCTTATTTTCCTCACATCTTTGTTTTGTTCGTTAGGTTCCACTTATAGGTGAGATCATATGGTATCTGTCTTTCGCCCCCTGGCTTATTTCACTTAGCATAATGCTCTCTAGTTTCATCCATGCTGTGGCGAAGTATAGTAGTTCTTTTTCTCTTTCTGCTACATAGTATTCCATTCTGTAAATGTACCATAATTTTTTGATCCAATCATCTACTGATGGGCATTTAGGTTGCTTCCAACACTTGGCTATTGTAAATTGTGCTGCTATGAACACTGGGATGCATAGGTTCTTTTGAATTGGCGTTTTGGGATTCTTAGGGTATAGTCCCAGCAGAGAAATCACTGGATCAAAGGGCAGTTCCATTTTCAGCTTTTTGAGGAAATTCCACACTGCTTTCCACAATGGCTGCACCAGTCTGCATTCCTACCAACAGTGTACTAGTGTTCCCTTTTCTCTACAGCCTCACCAGCACCTGTTGTTTGTGGATCTGTTCATGATGGCCATTCTGACCGGTGTGAGGTGGTATCTCATTGTGGTTTTGATCTGCATTTCTCTGATAGCTAGTGATGCCGAGCATCCTTTCAAATGTCTCTGGGCCCTCTGTATCTCTTCCTTGGGAAAACATCAGCCAAGTCCTTTGCCCATTTTTTGATTGGATCATTTGTCTTCTTGGAGTGAAGTTGAGTGAGTTCTTTATGTATTTTGGAGATCAAACCTCTATCTAAAGTATCATTAGCGAATATATTTTCCCATACAGTTGGCTCCCTTTTCATTTTGCTGATGTTTTCTTTAGCCGTGCAGAAGCTTCTTATTTTGATGAGGTCCCACTTGTTTATTCTTTCCTTTATGTCTCTTGCTTTAGGAGACATATCGGTGAAAAAATTGCTGTGTGGGATATCTGAGAGTTTCCTGCCAATGTTCTCCTCTAGGACTTTTATGGTGTTGCGACTTATATTTAAGTCTTTTATCCATCTTGAGTTTATTTTTGTGTATGGTGTCAGCTGATAATCCAATTTCAATTTTTTGCATGTAGCCATCCAGCTCTCCCAACACCATTTTTTAAAGAGGCTATTATTCCTCCATTTTATGCTTCTGCCCCCTTTGTCAAATATTAGTTGCCCATATAGACCTGGGCTTATTTATGGGCTTTCTATTCTGTTCCACTGAACTGTGAATCTGTTCTTGTACTAGTACCAAATTGTCTTGAGTATAGTCACTTTGTAATATAGTTTGATATCCAGTATTGTGATTCTTCCCACTTTGTTTTTCTTTCTCAACCTTGCTGTGGCTATTTGGGGTCATTTATGGTTCCATATAAATTTTTGAAATGTCTGTTCTATTTCTGTGAAATACGTTGTTGGTATTTTAATAGGGATTGCATTGAATCTATAAATTGCTTTGTGTAGTATGGACATTTTGATGATATTAACTCTTCCAATCCATGAGCATGGTATATGCTTCCATTTATTTGTGTCTTCCTTAATTTCTTTCTTCAATGTTGTATAGTTTTCTGCATACAGGTGTTTTACCTCCTTGGTTAGATTTATTCCTAGTACCTAGTACCTAGGTACTTTATTTTTCTTGTTGCTATATCAAATAATATTTTTTCTGATTTTTTTCTATTTCATTGCTGGTGTACAAAAATGCCTTTGATTTCTGAATATTGACTTTGTATCCTGCTGTTTTGCCAAATTCACTTATTAGGTTGAGGAGTTTTTTGGTGCAGTCTACTATGTACACTATCATGTCATCTGCAAACAATTATAGTTTCACTTCCTCCTTTCCAATTTGGATGCCTTTTATTTCTTTTTCTTGTCTGACCACTGTGGCTAAGACTTCTAATACTATGTTGAATAGAAGTGGTGAAAGCAGACATCCTTGTCATGTTCCCGATCTTAGTGGGAAAGCTTTTATTTTTTGCCCATTGAGTATGACATTGGCTGTAGGTTTTTCATATATGGCCTTTATTACTTTGAGGAATGCCCCATTTATTCCCATTTTGCTGAGTGTTTTGATCATAAATGGGTGCTGTACCTTATTGAATGCTCTTTCTGCATCTATCAAGATGATCATGTGGTTTTTGTCTTTCCTTTTGTTTATGTGATGTATTACATTTATTGATTTGCGTATATCAAACCATCCCTGCATCCTTGGGATCAATCCCACTTGATCATGGTGGATAATCTTTTTAATGTATTGCTGGATGTGGTTTGCCAATATTTTGTTGAGGATTTTAGCATCTATGTTCATCAGTGAAATTGGCCTGTAGTTTTCTTTCTTTATAGGGTCTTTATCTGGTTTTGGGATTAGGGTGATGCTGGCTTCATAACAAGAGTCTGGGAGTCTTCCTTCCTCTTGGATTTTTTGGAATAGTCTGAGAAGGACAGGGGTTAGCTCTTCCTTAAATGTTTTTTGTAAAATTCTCCTGTGAAACCATCTGGCCCAGGGCTTTTGTGTGCCAGGAGTTTCTTGATTACTGCTTCAATTTCTCCAGCTTTTATTGGTCTGTTCAAGCTTTCTGTTTCTTCCTCCTTCAGTATTGGAAGATTATACTTTTCTAGAAATTTGTCCATTTTGTCAAGGTTTTCAAATTTCTTGGCATATAATTGTTCATAGTAGTTTCTTACAATCCTTTGTATTTCTGTGGTATCAGTTGTTATTTCTCCACTTTCATTTCTGATATTATTAATTTGGGTCCTCTCCCTTTTTTTCTTGATGAGTCTGCTTAAAGGGTTGTCGATTTTATTTATCTTTTCAAAGAATCAGCTCCTGGATTGGTTGATCCTTTGAATTCGTCTCTATGTCATTCAGTTCTGCTCTCATCTTGACTATTTCCTTCCTTCTACTTGCTCTGGGATTTATTTGTTGTTGTTTGTCCAGTTCTTGAAGTTGTAGTGTTAGGCCTTTTATTTGAAATGTTTCTATCTTTTTTAGGTAAGCCTGTATCACTATGAACTTCCCTCTCAGGACTGCCTTTGCTGTGTCCCATAGGTTTTGGACTGTTGTCCGTTCATTCTCATTTGTTTCCAGAAACTTTTTGATTTCTTCTCTTCTCTCATTATTGACTCATTCATTGTTTATAGTCTACTGTTCAGTCTCCATGAGTTTGCAAGTTTTTGAGGTTTCTTTTTGAGGTTGATTTCCAGTTTCAAGCCCTTGTGGTCCGAGAAAAAGTTTGGTATTATTTCAATTTTCCTGAATTTGCTGAGGCTTGCTTTGTGTCCTATCATGTGGTCTATGTTTGAAAAAGTTCCATGCACATTTGTAAAGAATGTGTATTTTGCTTCTTTGGGATGTAAGGTTCTATACATGTTAGTTAAGTCCATTTGATTCAGTGCGTCATTCAGCTCCATAATATCCTTGTTGATGTTTTCTTTGGAAGATCTGTCCATTTTTGACAGTAGGATGTTAAAATCCCCTACTATCAGTGTGTTGCTTCTATATCTTTTTTGAAGTCATCCAAGATTTTCCTTATATACTTGGGGGCTCCTATGTTGGGTGCATATAAGTTTACAAAGTTTATGTCTTCTTGATAGATTCTTCCTTTAAGTATTATAAAATGTCCCTCCGGGTCTCTTTTTATGGCCTTTGTTTTGAAATCTATTTTGTCTGATATAAGTATTGCAACCCTGCTTTCTTCTCTTGCCCATTTGCTTGGAATATTTTTTTCCATCTCTTTACTTTCAATCTGTGTAGGTCTTTTGCTCTGAGGTGGGTCTGTTGTAGGCAGCATATGTGTGGGTCATGTTTTCTTATCCATTCAGCTACCCTGTGTCTTTTGATTGGGGCATTTAGTCTATTTACATTGAGAGTTATTACTGATAGAAACCTATTCATTTTTTCTCTTTATACCTGTGTTTTTCTCTTTCTCACTCTTTTCCTTCATCTTCTTAAACCAGTCCCTTTACATATCTTATAGTGCTGGTTTGGTGGAGACATATTCTTTTTGCCTTCTTTTGTCTGGGAAACTCCTTATTTCCCCTTCTATTTTAATTGAGAGCCTTGCTGGGTAGAGTAGCCTTGGTTGTAGGCCTTTGCTTTTCATGGCTTGGAATATTTGTTGCCATTCCCTTCTGGCTTGTAGTGTTTCTGCTGAGAAGTCAGCTCCTCGCTGCATTGGGGCTCCCTTGTATGTTACTACCTGTTTCTCCCTTGCTGCCTTTAGAATTCTTTCTTTGTCTTTGATATTTGCCATTTTAATGATGATGTGTCTTGGAGTGGACCTCATTGGATTCCTCTTGAGTGGGACCCTCTGTGCTTCCTGGACCTAGGAGACCTTTTCTCTCCTCAAATTGGGGACGTTTTCCATCATTACTTTTTCAAAGAGGTTCTCTATCCCTTGCTCCTCTTCTTTTCCTTCTGGTATCCCTATTATGTGGATATTATTGCGTTTCAGATTGTCCTGCATTCTAAATGCCTCTTCATTCTTTCTGAGTCTTTTTTCCATTTGTTGTTCTTTCTGGAAGCTTTTTTCTACTTTATCTTCCATCACATTGATTCGATCCTCAGCTTCATCTAGCCTGCTTTTGATTCCTTCTACTCTGTCCTTCAATTCAGAAATGGTATTCTTCATATCCTCTTGAGTCTTCTTGATAGTTTCTATGTCCTTTTCCAGGTTGATATAGTTTGCCTTAAGTTCCTGATAGTTTCCACACAGTTTCTCATAGTTATCTTTGAGCTGGCAGAGCTCATTGAGCTTCCTTAGAGCCATTGTTTTGAATTCAATATCTGATAGTTCACTTGCCTCTATTTCATTTGGCTTTCTCTGTGGGGATTCCTCCTTTCCCCTCATTTGAGGAGGACTTCTTTTTCTTCCCATTTTTGTGAGAGTCTTTTTGTTTGTTTTTTTGCTTCTGCTTCAATTGATCTGTCTAGATTTCCTGACTTTGTGGATTAAACTTCTATGGTAGTAGGTGGGTTTATTTATTTATTTATTTATTTATTTATTTATTTATTTATTTTCTTTACTTTTTTTTCTGGGTCTGCCTCTGATGGTGTCAGTCGTTTACCCTGTCTGACCTTGGGCCGTTTATTTGAGCCTTCTAGGAATCTACTGTCTGTGTCTGTCTCCTGTGATTGTCAATCTGGTCACTCTGTCCTCATCTGTCAGGCTTAGGCACCACAGAGTGGAGCAGTGCCTCCTGGTGGCGGGACTATCATGCCCTTATAGGCTGCTGTCACTCAGGGGCCTGAGTGTTCCCTGCATGAACACTACAAGCCAGAAGGGAATGGCAAAGTTCCCTTGCTGTCAGTCCACCTGAGCAAGATATAGATCTTGGACTGGGGAAGAGTCAGCACCAGGACTCCCCAATGCCTCATTTCCAGTCTCTCCTTGAGGGTTTCTGAACAGCTCTGTGATCCCTTCAGCCAGGGATCCACTATTTCTGCAGACCACTCTGCACTCGCACGCCAGCTCACTTGTACATGCCACGGCCTGTGTGGGCACCCTCACCGGCCTGCGCATGTGCGTGTGTACTTGCCAGCGGCACTGGTCAGTTTAGGGTCTTCTATTGTGTGCTTTCCCTCTTTGGGCTCTTTGGGAGCGTGGCCTGCCTGTGCAAAATGGGGACTACAGAATGGAGAGGGATTCTGCTCCGGGAATCTCAGCTAATCCTCCCATTCTTTCCCCAACCCCTCTGTCTCCAGTCTCTCCTCAAGGGTCTCTATGCAGCTGTGTGTCCCCTTTGGCCAGGGATCCTCTATTTCTTCCAGCCAGTCTGCACTCAGCCCCCAGCCGACACGCTCATAGGTTGCGTGCAGAGGGAGCAAAAGGCAGGTTAATTGATTCACTTATGAGTGAGATGGTAGCTGCAGAGTGGGAGGTGAGTTATTACTGGGGCTCCGCTGGCCACTGTCTCAGTTCTCTTCACAAAGTTCTCCTCATCAATCTTTCCTCAGGCACCAGCCCACTCTCCTGCCACCTCTACCCAGAGATCAAGGAAGGCGGCTGCCACTGCAAATTTTTGCGTTGGCCCTTTAAGTGTCTCTTTGCATCTCCAGCCTCCTGTCTCTGGCAGAGAGTGCTCCTAAGCTTTTTGGGGTTGCATTTTGTCTGTGTGTTTTCCTGGTTTCAGCTGCTGTAGTCTAGGTGTCCCTGTTTATGATTCAGACCCTGTTCTTCTCAGAGGGATCCAACTGGTCGTTTCAATGTCCCTCTGGTGCTGGTGCCCGTGGGCGCCCAGCCCACCTTCTTAAGCCTCCACCGCACTTCTCACCCATTAGGATGTGTGAAACTTGATTCCACTGTCTGTCTGCAGCTCCAAGGCTCCTTTCCCTCTAGTGTTCCATTGTTTTCCAGGTGACTTCTCCACTATTTAGTCACAATTCCAGTTTGGTTTTGGGAGGAGGTCCGTGTAACTCCCATTCACTCCTCTGCCATCTTTTCTCCTCTATCAGAACCACTGAAATGTTTTAAGCAAGGAAATTTTAGGACATAATTTAATTCTTTTAAGACTCACTTTAACTCCTTGAAGGATTTCTGGTAGAGAAACAAGAGGAAGTCAGGGAGCCAAATTAGGAGAGTATTACACACACACACTCATGCATATGCATACATTGGGGGGTAATTCTTCTTGTATGTCCCTTGGTCCATTTGATGTTCAAAATATATGCAACTTTTTTCAAAATAATTAGAAACCAAGTTGCATATATTTTGAATAAAATTTCCTATAGTAACTAGTTCCATATCTAAAATGTCTCCTTGGCCTTTTCCTTTTCCTTCAGTCATTAATTGTCAAGCTAGTTATGACAAAAACAATTTAGTGAAATATTTTGATTCATACCTTTACTGGCTTCCAGGTCACCTAGAAGTAGCTGGCACTTATTGAGGACATTTTCCAGGCTCTGAACTAAACACCTTTATGTATATTATATGTGTTATTTTATCTCTCAGGTTGGGAACCCATGTACATAGAGGGCCAACTTACATTGTATGCGGACTTTCCGCTGCATGGGTGGTCAGGGCCCCTAATCCATGAGTTGTTCAAGGGTCAACTGTGTATATATTCAACATAGCCATGGGAGGTAGATGCTATTATTATCATCATTTTAAAGATGAGCAAAATGAAGCTAAGACAAATAAAGTATCTTGCCCAATGTTATAGCTAGTGGTGGGGCCTGAGATTCAAATGCTGGCTGTCTGGCCTCCAACCAGTGTTCTTACCCATTGTGTTATATTGCTCCTTGCCACTGAGTCCCTATGTTGTTATTTACATGCTGAAGATGATGATTGTACCCAAGGTGGAACTATTTGTAATCATTTAATTCAAATGTACATGTTACTCTAGAGAAGTGTTTGTATTTATAAGGTACTTAATTTAGATCTGGGGCTAGGAATGAAGAATAGATTCTATCCTGTCCTGGAAACCACTGAAATAATTACAGGCTATCTAGCCACTTTTTATGCTTAAAATCTAGAAATTGTTCCTTCCTTTTGCCACACCACTGAGAGTGAACTGAATCAAGTGTGAAAGGAGAAGGAAAAGAATAGAAAATCTATAAGAAATAGTCATGAGTGTTGCACTTTTGATTTCAAGGATACTCTAGCAGGGGTGTCCAAACTTTTGGCATCTCTGGGCCACACTGGAAGAAGAAGCGTTGTCTTGGGCCACACATTAAATACATTGCAACACATAATAAAAAAAAAATCTCCCACCATTTTCAATAAATTTACAATTTGATGTTGGGCCACATTCACAGCCATCCTGGACTGCATGCAGCCTGTGGGCCGCAGGTGGGACACCCTTGCTCTAAGTATTAATTTTACTTGACATTCTTCCATTATTTCAACATTTAAATAATTCTTTCAAATTTTCCTCCTATGCCTGCTCAGATGGCATTAAACTCATGACTCCAAGATCAGGACTCATTTAACGTTCCTACCACCTTGTAAAAGAAATGATATTCTCTGAAAATAGACCAGAGGTTCAGTATAAGGGGACTTTGAAAGCTGGATTATGGTGACAACATCTCAATAGGGTGACTCCCTTATAATTTTTACTTGGATCTGCATTGCAAGCCAATGATTAGAGAAATATTTGGGGATCCAAAATGTAAAAGTAGATTCCACAGTTGTCATGCAGCGTAAGATCCACAGAGGTTTTGTGGTTGAAACCACAGAAACGGAATTCCTGTCTGAACAGATTGCCAGTGATTTTCTTGAGTCATATAATTTAGTAGCCTTTAATGAAACTATAAATGCTCTGCCAGCCTTGTGAGATTCTGGCCCTTTTCTCTAAGTTACTTGTTTGATTGAAGATTTCCAGCTCTTTAACTATAATTTCCTGGGGTGAGAAGGGTGTCAGCCAATACGATGTTTGTGCAGTCAGTACATGTGACGCAAAGGGCTTCCTTTTGCTTCTATTCCCCTGCTACTGAGGAATCCAGATACCCCACGAATGTCTGGCGAGTTAACTTGAAATTCATAGCATATAGAAATCTCAGAATCCAGTAATGCCTCTCACTGACCAAGTACGGATTTCTCAGAGCCCTGTTGTACAACACTGTGTTAGTTTCCTGTGGCCGAGGTAACAAATTACCACAAGCTCGGGAGCTTAAAACAACACACATTTATTCTCTTACTGCTTTGGAGGTTAGAGCCTGAAATCGAGGTGTTGGCAGGGCTGCACTCCATCAAGAGCCTCCAGGGAAGAATCTGTTCCTTGCTTTTTCCAGCTTCTAGAGCTACATTCCTTGCAAACCTTGGCTCTCATGCCCTTCCTTTGTCTTCAAGGCCAGCCGCATAGCACCTTCGAATCCATTTCTTCCCCATCTTTACACTGTCTTCTAAGTCTGTGGTCAAATCTCTCTCTGACTCTCTCTTAGGGAGACACTTTGATTTCATGTAAAGGCCCAACTCATTAAGTGAGGATAACCTTCCCACCTAATGATCTTTAGCTTGATGATGTCAGTAAAGTCCCTTTTGACATGTAAAGTAACTTGCGCAGGTCCCAGAGATTCGGTTGTGGGCGTCTGGGAGGACTACCATTCAGGCTACCACAGTCATAGTATCAAGTGACTCAGTGGCTAACTTCTGAGCCATTAGGTGATTATTTAGGGCTTTTTGAAATTGATAAGACTTCTTGCTGAGGGAGATAAGGTAAGAGGGGTTTCTTAGTGATAGAAGACTGAAATGGATACACAATGGCAGCGCTTTCAACCTCTTACATATCATGGCACACATAAACTAATTGCTAAAATTCTGTGGCACCCCCAAAAATATATCGTGTTTTTTGCCAGTCTGACAACAACAACAACAACAACAAAAGGTACACTTTTGATTCATTCACACTGAACAGCTATTGTTATGTTGGATGTTGTCATTTTTTTATTTGATAATCTAAGGGAAAAGAGGTCAGTCTCCCTGACTAAATAACCAGGTATTGTATGTTTTAAAATTTCTTACGGCACAGTGGTTGAAAATGGCTGCCCTGTGGCAATTCAAAATTACTGACATTCACTACTATAAGTTTGATTTTTCTGAAACACACCATTTTTTACTTCTAAGATGAGATCATAACAATCACTTTGATAACTACTCCAATACACATCTTAGAAGAAAAAGTAAAGACAAAGTTATTAAAATTCTCCTAATGTTTAATCCAATAAATGAGTAAATGAAAAAAAACATACAAATGAAGAACCAATGTCCAAGCATCTAAGATAACCTCTTCAACTTGGGATATGAAATGGCAAAAAGTAATATTCAAAATATTCAAGTAGTATAGTAATATAACTGATAATGTAAGTCAAATATTAAATATGCTGTACTCTTTTTAGTGTCTATGAAAGTTAATATAATGTAGATTTCTTACCTAGTCATATCTTTTGTAACACATTTCACTCACAAAATCATTCTAATAATTCCCAAATACTCTATTGACTAGTGTGCTGGTTTTGATCTTTCATTTGATACTTTTGTCAGCAGCTGAATGATAAACTCGGGGCTTCATGACCGTCCGACATGGGAACTATGTCAAATTTCCAACAACTTCCTGTGAATTGATAGTTGTTTAGTGACTGGGGATCACCTTCCTCATAAAAGACAGGGAATCATTGGGTTGCCCTGCCCACCAGCTCTGCTCTCCCTGCACCAGCTCCTCACTGGTGCCTTTCTCCTCTCACACCTGAAAGGACATTATCATTTGAGTGCTCCTAGAGAGATGGAGAGAGGGAGAGGGGAAGTGGCGAAGGAGGAAAAGTTTGGCCGGGGCGCGTTATCTGATGCTCATTGCTGAGGCCAGGACCCTGTGTATTCTTTTCTCTTTCTCTGGTGAGAAAACACAATGGTACTCTGCGCCCCATTGATGCTAACTGGGAGACAGCTGGTGCCAACCACAGGCAGTGACCAGGAAGAGCCCAGGCGATAACAGAGACAAAACAGAAATGACTAGAGAACAGAAGAGATAAAGAAAATAAAGTAATGGGTGTGTGCTCAGAGGTTGATGCTGCCTGGGGGTAGTGGGTGCTTTTGCTAAGACCCCATCTCTCCTTCAAGAGAGGAGCTAGCTGGCAGGTAGGGGAGGAAGAGTAGGCAACCTGGTGCTAGATTCTCTTTCTAAAAATAAATCTTCAAGGGGAAGAGGAGAGGCAGCGCTAGCACGATCTTGCTAGAGGGAGGTCTCTTTTAGTCATTGAACAGGTGTCCAGGAGATTCCCTCTCTAGAAACTTGTTTACAAGGCACAGAAACAACTGCCTCCCATCAGAAGTTAAGTTGTCAAATAAAACAAATGTTTCACAAGCCTATTGGAGGGGACATTGTTTCACAATGAAGGCATTTGCTGTCTGTGTCTATGGCAACTGGCTATATCCATAGCACCCAGTACCTTACCAGCTGCTTCCTGAACCGAGACCTGTCTTCTTCCCGATGTGTGGGACAAGCGTTTATTTCTTTTGGAGGTTTATAGAAGACATTGGGGCCCCAGCTGGGTAGCTCAGTTGTTTAGAGCATTGTCCTAATGTCCCAGGGTTGTGGGTTCCATCCCCAGTCAGATCACGTGCAAGAATTAACCAATGAATGCATAAATAAGTGGAACAACAAACTAATCTCTCTCTCTCTCTCTCTCTCTCTCTCACCAATGGACTTTTTTAAAAAAAAGAGAGAGAGATTGCAACTCTCCTTTCTCCTGAATAAGGACTTCCGTACTTCAAGGCTACCCACTAACTTCAGAAATAAATAGCAAGTCCTCTGTAACAGTGTCCCTAGCACTGTGCTCCAATACTCATACCACAAAGCTGTCTTGGAATCACAGCTTGCTTGTTTGTGATTTCTGAAATGAAACACAAATGCTGGCATTTAGATTATTGATTATTATTTATTTTATTTTTTTATTGTGCAGTTACAGCTGTCCTCATTCCCCCAATTACTCTCTCTCATGCTACCTACACCCGCCTCCCACATTCACTCCTACCCCGCACCTTGTCTTTGTCCACGGGTCCTTTATCCATGTTCCTTGATGACCCTTCCCCTCCTTTTCCCTGTTTTGCCCTTCTCTCCTTCCCTCTGGTTATTGTCAATTGGTCCTTTATTTCCATGTCTCTGGTTATATTTTGCTTGCTTGTTTGTTTTGTTGATTAGGTTCCACTTATAGGTGAGATCACATGGTATTTGTCTTCTACCACCTGGCTTATTTCACTTAGCATGATGCCCTCCAGTTCTATTCATGCTGTCATGAAGGGTAAGATGTCCTTCTTTCTTTCTGCTACGTAGTATTCTATTGTGTAAATGTAGCACAGTTTTTTGATCCACTCACTTACTGATGGGCACTTAGGCTGTTTCCAGCACCTAGTTATTGTAGATTGCTTATTAAACAGAATAACGGTAACTGGGATAACCATTAAAAATAATAATAAAATTTTATTTTTATTATATATTATTATTTATTATTAATCTGTTATTGAGTATTTTTAATGGTTATCTATGTTAGAGTTATTCTGTTTACTAACATGGTGATAATGTTTCAATACTTTAACAACTACTGTGACTGAATACTAGCTCAATAACAGACCTGTACAAACTCTTGATGCTATTGAAAACTTTTCAAGGAGTACTGAAAATAGATAGTTTTCGGTGAAATAAAGGCCAGACCTTCAGTGTCCATTAATTCTCTTTTATAAACTGATTCATCTGATAACTTACTAGTATTCCAGTAGCTAAGTCATCGTATATCTCTGTTTCCCTGGCTTATGCTTATTTCCTAGAGCAGTTATTAATAGTGTCCAATTTTATTCTAAAAAATGTTCACATTTGGAAGATATATTATATGGTCTCTCTACCACAGCCTTTACAAAAAAAAAAGCATATTCCTTGCATATAAATCTTATTTTTGTCTATTGCCTTGGAATGTAAAAACCTCCCATGGGGACACCAGCAAAGGAGATGCTTCGTGTAACGATTAATCAGGCCCCATAAACCAAGGGGGCTCCAGTCTTTCCCAGCTGTGCGTGTATGTTAAGGAAGAAGAATAGTGTATCATCGTCTGAAAGTTATATCCTTTGCAATTATTTAAACTCACAATGAAAATTTTAGGTGGCTTTATAATGGGAAAGAAACTATATAATTTTTCAAAATTCTTCAAGGAACATGTGAACGGAGTTTGAAGACCACTAGTAATTGTAATTTTTTCCTAAACTTTTTTTCTTTCCATCTCATGGAGGTTGGTCATAGCTCAGGGTCATAGCTCTGGCTGCCCCAGACCTGGCCCGGCTGCTCAAAAAGCCAAGACATTCCATGCCTTTATCTCTTACACATTAGATCATGTCTCAGGCTGTCACTCCCCCTTCACACCCATAAAATCTCCTACAAGAAAAGACTAAATATACAAAGCAGGTAATATCATGGTTACCTTAATTGAAGTTGGGGTAAGAAACCTCATCTGTTAGGATTCTTTTGCTGCAGATAACAGAATATCCAACTTACAGTGGCTTCAAAAACATAGATGCATATTAACTGTCTTCATAAAATGTCTAGAGGTAGTAGTAGACATTTATCTTTGCCAATATGGCTACAGTAATACCACCCGAACCCACATGCTTTTCTGCAATGTGACATCCCCATTCTCCCACTAAGAAGTGGTATCTAAATGCCTTCTTCTTAAATCTGGCTAGCCTTTGTGACTATGGAATATGGCTGAAGTGATGCTGTGTGATTTCCAAGTCAGGGTCGGGCAAGGTCATGCTGCTTCTAGGTAGCTCCCTTGAAAAGCTTAGTTTCTGAGTGTTCTCTCCCAGGCCACTTTCTCTCTGAACAAGTCACCGTTCTGTGAGGATACCAAGGCCACATGGAGAGGCCATGTGTAGGTGCTCTCTCGTCAATAGTTTCAGCTGAGCCCAACCTTCGTCTTCTCAGCCTACATGTCAGACATGTGAATGAAGATACCGCCAAGATGACTCCATTCTCTTGCTGTGTGAGCCACTTCTGGGTACTTCAGTCTTCCCATCTGAAGCCCCAGACAGGAGAGAGCAGAAACAGAACATTCCCACTGTGTTCTGTCTAAATTTCTAACCCTCAGAACTGTGAGCATAATAAAAAGGCTGTGGTTTTAAGTCACAGAACTTGGGACAGCTTGTAACTCAGCTATAGTAAATGGAATGGTAGATATTTCTAAGGTTGGCACAGTAGTTAATCAGCACCATCTAAGAGAGGCTCTTTTTGCCTTTCCTCTCACCATCCACAGTGTACTGTGATGTCACCTTTTTTTGGCACAACATGAAGCCCATGACTCCAAACATTTCACTTACTTACAACAATCCCCCCAAAAGGAAGGAAGAGAGCAGGGACTTTCATTTGTATCCTTGTTTTATCAAGGAGGAGAATGTTCCTCAGAATTCCTCTGGTAGACTTCCCTTTATATCTCATTGTCCAGAACTGGTTTTTCTATTCATTTGCAGAATAGTAAGAGGCACAAGAATATAGACCTTCTATCATGGCTCTAAAGTCATGCATATTTAAATAATCTGGGAATTTTTTCCTTTTTTTACTAATACCAAGCTTAACCCCAACCAATGAAAGCAAAACCTATCCATGTGATTCTTCTGAGCAATCATAACTGAATCATTGGTTTAAAACCTTGGATTTAAAGTGTTACCTGTGGACTAACAGTATCAATATCACCTGGGACCTTATTAGAAGTACTTCAGTCAAGATATATTAAATATGAGCCTGCATTTTTTATCAAGATTTTGTTTATTTGTATGCACATGAATATTTGCAAAGCACTGGTTTAAACAAACAATAATTTATTCCTTGAGGCTCATCCTATTATTACCTAAACAAATTCAGGGTTCTGTTAGGACAGAAAAAGGAAATGACTATTGGGAAACAACCAACAGTGTCTGCTGTTATTTTTACCTCCCCCAGCATGCCCTGAGGCATCTCCCTAAAGGATTAAGTCTCCTTGGAAGAACACGGTTTTACAAATTGCACATACTAAATGCCAATTCCCGTTTTTATTACAGCATTATAAAACCAAGCTTGAATCAGCTGTGATGCTTCTGTTTCACTGTGTGCTGGTTCGTCACTCATTTGTATGTGGCTCAAGGAAAAAAATACTCTTGGTCCTACCGTCCTAAAGTTCCATCCTTTATTTGCATAATTTTTCAGTGGCCAAAGCTTGTTTCATGAAAGTGTGCTTGCTTCTCGACTATACTTTTTTGGTTGCCTGTACTTGTATAGACTACTATAGCTGAGTCCAGACCATGACCCCTCAACTCTCTTAAACTTTGAGGTCATGTCTTCATTCAGCAAGCATTTGATACATGCTGTAAGCTGAACATTGTGGTGGTGAGCTTAATGATAGGAATGTAGGGTAGAAGGGGAAGGGAATGAAGAATAATATAAAGTGTCCACATTTTCAAGTCGCTTAAAAGCTGGTGGATAAGAGCTGAGGGAATAGACTGACAGTAGATGGTGGCGGCAAAGTTTTAATCCAATAGTTCTTACATACTAAATTTAGACCCTTGAAACCTGTTGGTTGAGAAAGCTGCAGACATCTAAGAGCTGAGCATTTAGACTCTGGACTCAGACGGACTTGGGTTCCTATCCCAGCTGTATCACTTTCTAGCTGGAAGAACTATGGCAAAAGGTATTGAACCTGTCAGACTCGACTTCCTTCTCTATAAAATAGGAATTATAAGCTACTTCTCAAGGTCATTGTGAGAATTTAATGAGATAATATATGCAAAGCTATTTAACACAGGCTTACCCCTTATAAATCATTTAATGGATAGAAGTTAAACTAAAATAAGAGAGAAATCAATTTCAATTTGGATTATCAGAGAGAGCTTACAGACTCCTAGTTTGTATTATTCTGATAGCATCCTCTTTAAGGCCCTGGGACTCAGCGTTTGAATTATTGAGAGCCCCTCAGGTGCATGAAGCCTTCTCTGTATCTACCTGGAAACTTCAGGAAAATTAAGGAACCTTTTCCTTTAATTTGCTGTTGAACATCATGCTTTAGTAGGCCAAGACCAGGGAAACATTATAACTTTGCCCAGAGTTGGTCATTTCTAGTGAGACCTGAAGTCTAAATGCTGTTGGTTTTATGTGGCTTTCTCCCCAAAGGCAGTGTTTTACAGATAACATTGAAAATCCTGTTCTGCTCCTCCCTCCTGACCTTTATTTTTCCCACAGGGTCTGAAAAGCTGAGGTTTTTCTTTGGTGCATTTTATGCCCTTTGCTCAATTCCCCGACATGAGAGTTATGTTCCTCTCTTTTAGTAGTCCTGTACCCCATCTCCATAATGCATGGCTTGGTGCTACTTAATTCTTAGTATCCAAACAGATGTTCTGGGGAAAGAATTCATCCATCCATCTGGGCTTGGTCCATACATCCCACAACAGAAGCTTGGATATCATTAGACACTTGGAATTCCAGGCAGGATCTCATGCTGCTCAAGCCGAACTCCAACAGCTTTCATTTTTGTATGTTTGATTTTCTGAAAAATCCCCTTCCTTGATAATTATTAAAAATTAACATTATAATTGATTATATGCAATATAGCATCACATAAAATAGTAAATTTAAAAATCATCAATAATGACTTTGGGTAGTGAGCACACAATGCAGTATAAGATCGTGTGTCATGGAAATGTACACTTGAAACCTATATGATCTTATTAGCTAGTGTCACCCCAATGAATTTAATTAAAACATTATCAATGCACAATTTGGTTATGACCATTGAGGTAAGATTAAACACTTCTCATAATAAGGACTCTGATACATGGGAAACATTTAAAAATGATAAGAAAAAAAAAGAGTTCATCGTTGTTGCAAAAAAGGCACAAGAGATAGAAATGTTCTAAATGCTAGGGCTGACATAAGTTTCTAGTTATGTCTGCTATCTGTTATCTTTGTGAATGAAACCTCCTAAACATGAACTTGTTAAACTGAGACTTCATACTTCCATGGCAGTGAATCCCTTTGGAAAAGGGGAAAAAAATAAACTTAAAAACAAAAAGTGTTTCTGATTAGCTCCCCTCACTCTTTTAGAGAAGGGAAATTTCAGCCATTGCTTTTATGAGGGGACTTTCAATACAATTTCTTAACACACAGCTTTGTAGTAATCTCAGACAGTGAACTTGGATGACAATAGCAGATCAACTCAGCTCATTGGAGCAGCTCCCTAACTGTTTGTGTATGAAGACCCATTCAGGCTGGGTCTTTTCAATTACAAAATTAGCACACATTCTTTTGGGACAAACATTCAAGTGTTTTGATTATACCTTAAAGTGAGAGTGAAAATTCCAACATCATCCTTCCCTAGCCTGTTTATCTTTCAGATACTTTTGGATGCTTTCTCTTCTTGAATAAATCATCAAACTTAGGTATGTATTTAAATACTAAGAGAGAAATAATAGCAAAAAATATGACAAAATGTGCACCTATAAACCCATCAGAACCTCTGAACACAGCAGATCTTCGAAACCCTTCAGAAACAGAACCTTACGATACTTCTGCTGCTTCCACATTCCCCTGTAAAGCAGCTCCTTCCTAGGGCCCAGAGGGTTTGCTTTACCACACTCTGGCCTATGCTGAATATTATCAGTCAATTAAACTTTTGCTAATTTGAGTGAAAATGGTAAGCTATTATTTTAATTTGCATTTCTCCTATCATGGAGAGGCCAACCATCTTTTCATTGTGTCAACCATTTATAATTTTGTAAGAACTTAGCTCCTTCCCGGAATAAAAATAGAATGATAATATAAAGCAGTGTAACTGAAGAAATGTTTGCCCTTTTATTGCATTGTAATTTATTATAAAAGCAATAGAATTATATTCATATCACCTGCAAATTGGTATTTTTGTGGGTATTTGGATTTAAACCTAAAAGAAATGACAGACTGGACCGTGCTAAAAACAAATTGATTTGCCTGCATTTGGTGCCTGAGATCTTTTAGTTTTGATGTTTTAAAATAAGAGGTTTTTGAAACACATTGAGTAATGTTATCTTGTCTGATCCGTTACATGTTAAATATTTTTAAATCAACAGATATAAATTAAGCACAACAAGATGCTTATTAATTTATTACCACAAAAGTTCTTTAGCAGGTGTTACATATTTGGCATTCTAATCCCTGTTATTCACTTTTAGTGAAAATATTTTATTTTAATGAGAGAATGTAATAAAAGCACAAATAAAACCCAGGGAAATTACAAAATTCAGACTAAGAAGGAATATTTGCAAGGGCACATGGGTACCTCAACTCTCCGGACAATGGTCTGTTTTGAAGCTGGGTGCTAACAGATACGGGTATTTGCATATATGATTTATACTTTCATATATTTGTAAATTATTTCTTCAAAATTAAAGCCTTAGTGTTTGCCTTCCTCCAAATCTACAGTGGCACATGAAAAAGGATTACCACTCTAAAGCTTAATGATCGCATCTGAGGGGTTTCAATGCCAGTATACTTGGCAGCCATTCAGTGTGGGGCTTGTGGAGCCAATTCACCAATTCTGAATGGCCTGGATGCCTGTGCTTAATCTGGCAGAGACAAACACTCCGATGATAGCAATTACTAGAATTCTTTTAGTTCATCTGCACCACGAGAAATAAAAGTACTTAAAAGCATCTGCCGAAAAGGAAGAAAAATAAGGACGGCACATGACTCAACATATCTACTCAAAACTACTCTTATAAAACATTTTTAAAAAATGTAATGAACTGTTCCCCTTGAACTATATTGTTTGCATATCCTGATGTTCACGACCTTCCATTTCTTAAATTGTGACAATAGGTTTGGTAAATCTCCCAAATGCATTTGTTATCAAGGCCTAAGGGTAAAAGTGGTGGACTTTGCATGGCCCCGTATTTGGACATCTGGCTCATTTTGAAAAATAAAAGATTGAAGGCTAATAATTGTCAGTTTTATATTTAATGATTAAAATGTACAGTAAAATTTGAGAACCAGTCTTTTCAGGACAGGGAGCTCTAGCCTATTTAAACACATAGAACTTTTGTTGGCAAAGATTTTTACTGACAGACATGAATAAAAATGTCACATCAGGTGGGGGGCATGCATATGTAATCGTATACATTTGGACTTGACATTGGCTTTGCTTTCACTCTCAGATCTCATAGCAGAGATTTACCGTGCAGCAGCATTGCCTTGGAGTGGTGTTCAACATTGCTATCAGTGGCAGTTAACATTTATGGCACAATTCATTTAGGTTTTTATGAGTCCTTCGTATTCTCTTTATGATCCCAAACAGGAAATGTCAGTGCAGGGAACGAGTAACACTGTACACCAAAATCTCTTTAATTTTCTTTTTTATGTTAATATCCACTACATTTCTAAATCCAGGAAGAGTAGTTTCCTCACCCCCTAATACTGTGTACACCTGGGAGATCTTCAAGCATCATCTAGATGAAATTTCTCACCATACAGTGATTCCTTCTTCAACCTACTTTGGGACAATATGGTTTAGAGACAGAGATGTGATATCTTATGGCACATGGGAGCATTAATTTAATTATTTTTCTTATTTAACCAATGCTTGTTACATGTGTATTAAATACATGCTGTCTTAGCCAGCTTGGGCTGCTGTAACAAAATACCATAGACTAAACAGCAGACATTCATTTCTTAGATTTCTGGACACTGGAAGTCTGAGATCAGGGTGCCAGCATGGTTAGGTTGATCTGAGGACTCTCTCTTGCAGATGGGCAACTTTTGCTATGTGCTTACATAGCCTTTCCTTATTGTCTACTTGGAAAGGTAGAGAGAGATAGAGATAGAGATGGAGATGGAGATAGAGATAGAGACAGGGACAAAGACAGAAGCAGAGGTGGGATAGACACACACACAGAGAGAGAGAGAGAGAGAGAGAGAGAGAGAAGGAGATTGAGAGATTATCTTCCTTTTATAAGGCCATGAATCCCACCATGAGGGTCCCGCCCTCATGACCTAATGATCTAATTACTTCCATAAGTCTCATCTTCAATTACGTCATCATGGGGACTAGGGATTCAACATACAAATTTTGAGGGGACACAGACATTCAGCCCACCCACTTACTGTGTGCCAGGTAGTTTTATGGGCCCTTCAGTATGTCTGTTCAGGTATTCATATGGCTGGTTGCTTTACCAAAAAAATTTCCAGGACAGAATTGTTATACCTTCCAACTTGGCAATCCCTTAGAGCCTTGGAGTCATCCTCAGAACCCTCTTCATCCAACCTGGAAAGAAGGGAGGAGAGAATAGAAAACTATAATGGAGGGTTTTGTGGATCTGGCCTTGAATGAACACACATCACCGACATCACATGCCATTTGCTGGGACTCAGCCACATGGTCTTGCTGGTTGTGAGGAAACCTGGGAAGTGTGGTCATTGTTCCTGGAAAAGATAGAATATATTTGGTGAGCATGAAGCTGGTCTCCACCAAATGTATCACAATATTAGTCAAGACAGATGAGGTTCTTACCTGCAGGGAGCATCCATTCTGGTATCACATGATGGACAAAAGACACATCAACAGGTACATAAATAGCAGCACAGATAGTGGTGAATGCAACGGAGAAAACAGCAAAGACAAAAGGGATTCAGATGAACAACAGAGGAATGAAGTTGCTCTAAGCAGCAGGTGGAAAGAAAGAGCAACTCTTGAGATGAAATTCCATCTGAGAACTGAATGAAGGCAAAGTGTCAGCTATGCAAAGACCTGGAGGAAAACTTTTCAGACAGAAGGCAAAAGGTCAGAGCCAGGGCTCCATGTGTTCAGAGTGAGGAGGGAGGCTGGGTCTGGCCCAAGCGTATTGACTGAGATTGGGAGTGGGATGGGTAAGCAGCGGAGGGGGAGGCACCGGAGAGCTGTATGCAGGTCCTGGAGGTCTTTGTCATTCTACCGAGAGATGTTTTGTTAAGTATTTGGGGTATGTTATCTCATTTAAACTTTTCAACAAATCTGGGGAGTTGATGTTGTTAATTCTGCCTTTTAGAAATGATGAAATGGAATCGCATGGAGTTCAAATAACTTTTGCAGGACTACACAGCCAGTGAAGAAGCAGTCACATTTACACCCGAGCCTGACTCTAAAGTCATGCCTCTAACTATGATGTAGCCATGGTTTCAACCAAGTTCTTAGCCAATACTAAGAACTTGTTTTCTTTTCTGTGCATGAGGTAATGTGCAAGAATGTGCTCTGTCATCTTAAAATTCCTGACAACTCAAAGCCCCTGAGACTCTTTTAAAGCTAATGTATATTTCATGAGACATTTAAACTATTTTCATTAAATTTTTTTCTACTGTCAATATGCTTTGTTTTTATATTAAGTATTTTAGTCATGTTTATCATTGTCAATTATGAAATTATCGTGAGGCAAAGGAAATTGTGAATTTAGATGCAAATAATTTCATTTGGAAATACTGCTCTCAGATACTCCCCTCTCCTAACATGTAGGGTAACCTGTCCCAGATTTAACTCATACCATTATCCAATGTGCCTTTTGATAACCAGTGCCTTTTTATTATCAGCTAGCCTGCTGTTCTTAGAGTTTATATTATATTTGTCCAAAATGCCCCTACTTACATTCCCATCTCTATTTTCTTGGCATCTAATTTTCCTTAAGTTTAGCTATTTAATTTGGAGCTTGTTCTGACATAGATTAATAGGTTAAATCACTGCCAGTCTATTTTCCCTCAGACTGAGGCAGGCCACTAGAAATCCTCAACCAATTAAGGATAAAAGATAGCAGGGAGTCCTATTCCAACCCTATCACTCAATTTTTCTTTCGAAGTCTTCCCTTTCCTTTCATTTTATTTTTTACTCATGGCATCTTTTGTCTGTCTAAAGAAGACAGATACAGGCTCACTCTTGAACCCTGGGAGACAAAAGTACTTCAACATGAAAAGTGTGTGTGGAAGAGCTGTCCACTGATTTATTTTCCATAAATTATGTGGGATTATCAGAGAATAAGGAACCCTGCAGTGTGTTGTTACATGTGAAAAGTTTCTACTTGGGGAACCTAGTTAGTAAAACTTTGAAACTGTCATTAATACAGACACTTCAGGATAAAAAGTCTCCTTTTTTTTTTCCTTCCTCACTCTACTGATGTATAAAAAATTCAAAAACATTTTAAAAACAATGATGTATTTCAAGGATAGGGAGAACCCTGTAATTGTTGTCAGACGAAATTAAACAGATACACTTTTTATCACTGAAAGAAGTTGTGAAGAAATCTGACGTTTAGACCAAGTAATCTCTACTGATTTATAACTTCCTCCTCTTTACCACCCTCCTTTCCTAGTATCGCTGTAAGGCTGACACTCTACAATAAGCAGGAATTATAGTGTCAGAAGACCCACATTTTTGTCCAGACTCTGACATTTATTCATTTTCCAACTCTGGGCAGAATCTTTTGTAAATTTTGACTTAGCATTCCTCTCTGCAAAGTATGATAATACAAGTGAAAACATTTAGCAATATTTAATGTTATATTAATGGGAAAATATTAACATTATTAGAATCATTCTTTTCTGATTCAACTTAGCATCCCGGCTATTAAGTTCATGTCCTCTTTGTAAAATTCCCATTTATTCTGAGGTCTCCATCATGCCGGGAACATCTTAAATTCTAAACTTTCTCTTATTTTGCTTCATTCAGAGCTTTCCCTCTAATTCTTCTAGGATCAAGGAGGCATTTTCTAAAGTTGTGGACATAATCATAGACTCATCATTGATGCAATCCTGCATCGTGCTTCTTCCGCCTCCTTCCCTATCCTTGCTCCTTCGTTCTCCCTGGCTCCATTTCTTTCCACTGTTCTCTTCTTCCAAGCAAATACATTCTTATTATTTCCTTGGACTTGATGAACATTAAGACTCTGTGAATCAAATGGTGCTCTTCTTCTATAAACAAAGGGGGTCGTTTAAACATTCTTTTAATATTGAACTCAGTGGAGGTAGCGCTTTCTCCAGTAGGACCTTCCTATAACAAAAAAAACAAAACAAATTTGCTGTAACAAAAAATTGCTACAGCCCTGGCTGGTATGGTTCAGTTGGTTTGGTATCATCCCACAAAGGGAAAGGTTGCTGGTTTGATTCCTGGTCGGGGTACATGCCTGTATTGCGGGTTTGGTCCCCTGTCAGGGAGTGGGCACATATGAGAGGCAACCAATTGATGTTTCCCTATCACATCGATGTTTCCCTCCCTCTCTCTCTCCCTCTCTTCCCCTCTCTGTAAAAATAAATAAATAAAATCTTTAAAAATAACATTGCTATAGGCTTGTTTTTATATAGTATGCTACTGCATAATGTTATTTAAATTTGTTTTGGGGGGAAATGAGTTTTAATCACAAAGTACTAACAACACTTTTTTAAAGCACAAGTTGTTTCTAATTGAAAATGGCTTATATACTTATTCATTCTTTTTACAAATTTTTATTGAGGATCTACTGTGAGTGCTATGTGCCACATGTTGGTCCAGATGTTTGGGGTGCAGAAATGAATAAGAAGTAATCACTAAAGGGGTTCATAGTTGAATGGAACAGGTAACAGCTATAGATCATTACAATTTTAAGATATGAGTAAAACAAAATCTGTGGAGATTGCAATGAAAGCACCAAATATGATTTACTGTTTTTGCTTTCTAATTAGGGATGACTTTACGGACGAAAGGCTACGTTAGAAGCTTGGAAAGTTAACAGTTAGCCATGTGTATGGAAGGTCATGTACACAGACAAAACAGCAAAGCAGATGCCTATTTTTTTCCTGTATCATCAGTCTCCCTGGGCCCAAAGTCCTCTGTCACATTAAAGAGTTGGACTGAATGAATTAGCATGTCTTTCTCCAAGTTCCATTCTCTTAAAATTTCTCCCGTGTTTTGAATATCTGCTACACACAAAGCAATGTGTTGGCCTCTATGGAGAAAATGTTAGCTCTGTTCTTAAGGAACTCACTCTCCATTACGACATGGTAAAGAGGTTTCGTTTCCCACCTAGCCAATTGATGGCAGTGTTTGAAGTGTTGCACGAGCAGGTTGTAAGATCACATCCAGATTGATTATAACAAGTGCTGTGATCAATTACGGATGTCTGTTCTGATGAGGAGAAAGGAGGAGAGGTATGTGCATCATTTTCTTTTAGTCTTAGAGGGTTCAGTTTAACAAGTTACCCAAAACCTTATGCAAATAACAAGTTAAAGAAATGATATAACAAAGAAAATGCCCTGAAAACTAGAGTATCATTTTACTGGTATTCACATTAGAAAAGACAAAATCTTTAACTCTCCTGGTTGGTTCTTTTAACAAATAGTCGGATATCTCATTGAACAGTAAAAGCAATTTTGTGTTTGGGGATGCAAAGAAGAAACTCAGTTTAAGCTGCCTTGGGCAAGTTAGATTCCATTTGCTCTTCTAATGGCCTATCTCCCATTACAACACCCCTCAGAGGTCTGTCCCCCATTACAATATATACCCTTAAAGGGCAGGAGACATTGGGTCAGTATGTCGAGCGCTGTGTCCTCAGCAGCTAGCACGGGAGGTATTTAATAGGTAACTCCTCCACAGAAGGTATTCAATATGTAACTGTTACTTGAGTGTTGAGTGAAGAGTGAAAATTTCCCTGGGGTAGTTTGTGGAACTTTTTGGCTGTCAGGGTGGGTACAGAGTGTTCACATCTGCAGATCATGGACAAAATGTGAGAGAATGTCAGATATTCAACTGAAGCCAACAGTGCATGAGGAAGGGAAGTTTAGAAGTGCTGTTATTTTAGAAATAAAACTTTATGAATCTTGCATATAACCAAATGACAAGCTGGCTTTTCATTTACACAATGGAAATGAATATTAAAGTATTCATAAAACTAGTAGAGAAATACAAAGTTATTCTGATGGAATGAATTTTTAAATGCAGAGAATGAATATATTTCAGAGACTTATCTCAGCATGTAACAGATTTTGATGAATGCATTGTAGACCACGGATATAGAATCCATTCATGCAGATTCTTATGGTGCAGGCCATTAGAACTCTTGAAATACATTTGGCCCATGTTTAATAAAAACTCCAAAAATTTATAATTTTCTTTTGTGTCTCTTTCTTTCCATTTTTCTCTTAACCTATTTATACAAGACAGGCTATTTCTACTGTTGGGTATAACTTCAAGAGAAATTTTGTTATTCATTAAATTATTTGAGAAACGTTTCAATTCTAGGAAGTGCTTCCTGCCAGCTCAACCTCATAATCTTTTAAAGTTAGAGACCCATTTTTGCCCTCACCAAGGCAACATAACTCCTATTTAAGCTAACACTATAGGTTAAAATATGGCTTATACAAATTTCTGTGATTGTGAAAACTTTAATTTATGTGCTTATTAATTATAAAGGCATTCTCTTTTTCTTTAAGCAATAGTGAAACATTTTGAATCCTACTGCAATTGCTTTTCATGAAGCCTTCTCTTATTTTCCTTTTCAATCACAAGTTTCATATTTCACAATTTGTGACTTTGTAAGAAAGCTGTCCTTGGACTTCCTGCTAAATGAGAGAGTTATAACAAAAGCCCATTATCATTTTCATGCAAAGACACCTTTGGATGGGTTCAAGACCAACATCATCCTTAACTCAGATATAGAATTTTTCTGTTGTTTGAGTATTGCTCAGATACCCAAACCTACCTCTTAGAACAAAATTCTATTAGTAACCTGATTAAAAAAAAAACAACAATTACACCTTCTAAATACCCTCTTACTTCTGTGTTTTGTGTATTTTCCCTTAGCTAATCTAGTGTCAGACCTTTGAGAATGCAAAGGCAGAATCAATTAATGTACAGAAAGAATAATGTGCAAGATGGCTGGAGAGAAAGAATTAACACAAAAAGATGCGAATACCTGAATATCTCATTTTCTCATACTTCCTTTCAGAATTTAAATCCTGAACATTATGGGCTAGAGATAAGGAGGTTCCTGAGCTTGGCTCTATTTGAGAAGTTTAGTTGAAAATGTTAAGCATTTTTTTAAACATAAAAATGGTCTAGGAGTCTACTTACCCATGAAATTCACATGATTAAATATAACGAGGATTTTTCCTACACAAAGTAAATAACCTCCTTCCCATGTGTATATTGATATAAACTCTCAGTGCATTTGTTTTATGATTTAGCACAGATGGTTTCTCCCTTGTTTGAGGCTAAAAAATAGATTTCCTTTTGGCTCCTCTAGAGTTCTTTTTCTTTGATGGTTAGGGAGTACTATTTCTATGCCTTTAAAATGTTTTTTATTTGTATATATTTCAAAAAAATGCACTACAGTAGTATTTGTTGTTAGCACACATTAGAATTTATGTTCTCATGATAAGAACAATTTCCAAAGAGCCATAGAAAGCTGGATGATTTTTTTGAAATTGCATGAAAATCTATTGTATTAAAACAGGTGCTTTGCATTTATTGTACTGTTTATTTTATGCATGACGTTAGTGTCAGTATAAGATTCAGGAGTATATTATTTTATTTGTTTATCACATTTAGGTAGAGACAATAAAATTAATCAAAATAAGGAGGGTACAATCTGAAGATCTTTAGCAGTATGGTGAATTCATTCTCTACTTTAAGCTATTTATAATTGCTAAATATGTTTCTAAGTCAATATCATTCAGTCTGGCATAAGTACTTTATATTTCCTAAACCATATAGAATTAGTTCATAATTATCCAAAAAATAAAAAAAATACTATGAAGTACACAATGTTAGTTTTCCCTAATATGAGATATACTAAGAAACAAGGGGCTTAAGTAATTTACTTAGATGACTCAGAATTGGAGGAAAGAAATTAAATAAATATCAGGTCATCTATGTTTGTTTGGAGAGGGGAACAATTCTATCTTCAGAGTTGAGCATTTGAAAAGGTATCTCCTCATTCTTATGCTGTATATTTCCAAATGGTAACATTTTGCTCCTTGGACATATTGTATCTGAGATGAACCTTATGACAATAGTAGGAGTAACAGCTAACATTTATTGAGGGCTAATTATGTTTGGCAATGAAAAACATTCTTTCAATATTACTTCATTTAATTCTACTAATTACCTGTGAGATAGAGGCTGTTATCAGCATTTTATAGATGAGGAAGCCTTGATTAAATGGCTAGAAACTGATGAAATATCAGGGCATGGATAGATATTAAAGGGTAACATCAGATGTTGTGCTTTTCACCAATATTCTGTGTCATAAGAAGAATTCACTGAACAGGAAATACAGAACGGACCCCTCATTACTCAGGATACTGTAAAAGCCTTGTTCTAATTCTTTCAATTACTGCTGGACAAATATAATTAAGCTTTACAGTTAACTCTCATCAGATTAAGATCCTACATTATAAATTAATCCTTTTGGGTTTTGGTACTTTTACAAGCACAGAGCTGTTAAAAAAAAAAAAAGTCTTCACAAAATGAATCAGTGGAGGGGTATCTACCAAAGTAAGCTAAGCAAACAAAGAATGCAGCTTTTGTAAATGAATCTCAGCCAAACTCATTTCTTCCCGATGCCTTGCATTTGCAGAGGTCCTTTCCCCTCCGCACGGGCTGCTCTTCTCGGTGCTTCCACCCTTTGTCCTCCCACCTTGCTCTGCCATGTCTCATATCCTAATTACCATTACTTCTACTCCTGTTCATGCTTTTTCTCATCTGCTCACTGTCCCTGAAGTGGCTTGCAAACCTTTAATGACTCCAAATGCAACTGATGTGTGATTGTGGCAGGGTCTGTGGAGTCAATAGTAATTCTAAAACCCAACTTAGAAGTGCCCTTCAAAAGAATATATATACCCCTATGTTCCTTTCAGTGCTATTTACAATGGCCAAGAGATGGAAATAACCCAAGTGCCCATCAATAGATGAGTGGATAAAAAAGCTCTGATACATACATAGAATAGACTATTACTGGGCCATAAAAAAGAATGGAAACTTACCATTTGTGACAGCATGGATGGACCTAGTGGGTATTATGGCTTGCAATAAGTCAGAAAGAGAAAGACAAATACCATATGATTTTAATTATATGTGTAATCTAAAGAGCAAAATAAACAAACCAAGAAAATATAAACAGATTCATAGACACAGATTAGTATGATGGTTTCCAAGAGGGAGAGAGTGTAGGAGGATAGGTAAGAAAGGAGAAGGAATTCAGAAATACAAATTGATAGTCACGAAATAGTCATGGGGATATAAAGTACAGCATAAAGAACATAGTCAATACTATTATAACAACTATGTACAGTGTCAAGTGGGCTAAAATAACAGGGGGAACACTATAAAGCATGTGACTGTCTAACCACTGTGTTGTACACCTGAAACTAATATAAACTAATATTGAATGTAAACTGTAATTGAAAAATTTTAAAAAGTGCTGTATTCCAGTGCTCAGTGAGGTGTTATGCAATAAATGGAAAGCTGTGCTACAGACTAAAACTAAATCAATATGTACTAAATGATCAGATGTCTGTATTCTTCATGGAGCTTTGTCAACCTCCGTTGTCCTTTGTGCTTGCCTAAATCGTCCATACCTTTGTTGTGCACACAGCTAAGTCTCCTTCTCCATCACCTTAACATTTGGGATTTGCAGTACCTCTGTTCATTTTATTAAACAGCAAAACAGCTTTGCAAAGAAATGCCATCCATCAATAGGAAGTAATGAGATTTCCCCGTGCATAATACACTGGGACTTTCTTTTTCACTGTAAGTTGCTTGTAAGCCACACAGGCTGTCCCTTGCACGTTGCATTGAATTTTATTTGCATTTATTCTGTCACAGAAGAACTCTATCAGATTTTAAAATCAAAAGCCCAAATGGAATCCCTGTGTAAAGTATATTAAAACTCAAAAAATAAAATACAACACCTGCAAATGAGAATAAAGAAAAAATCATATTTAATACATTTGATAATTATTGAATTAACAGTCTCCATTGGTTCTATTTGGAGTTGGCAAGTCAAAAGAAACACAGCTTCATTCATAGAAGGGCTCACAGCACTAGAATTTTGCTTTACACTTTCTATTGTTTTTTATGCTTGTGGTGAACTTTCCCACCAATGCCGTATAAACTAACAGATTCATATGCATCTTATTATACATAACAGTTATAAAGTTAGAAACACAAAATGTTAACTGAACTCCAATCTCTTAAAATATTCTGATTCCTGGGAATAAGGGAACAGTCTAGTCATTGCGGAAGGACTGTTCTCATTATCTATGCATCCTTTGAGTGTTTCCCACGAATGTCTCCAACCACCTCCCCCACTCCCAGGTGACTAACATGTTCCATTTTTTTTTTAAAGCAAGATATCTATTAATCTTAAAAACTGAAAAAATAAAAAGAACCTAGAAAGCTTATGGAAGGAGAAAGGCCATGAACTTCATAGAGGGTGATATAGTATAGAAACTAAAGATTTCCCCCACTCAGGGTTCTAAGATATTAACCTGCCTCCATTCATCAGTGCAATAAAAGATGCTACTATAACCACATAAATATGGCATATTTTGCACAAATTCTGTGCCCTTCTCACGAGGCTATGGCTACCTTTTAAAAAGTGATTTGTCATTAGCAATTTTGATTGGCAGCATATAACATGTAGATGATCATCACAAGAGTTGCAGTTTTTCTGTTTTCATTATCATACTTATCATGGATGGCTGGCTTCACTTTATTCATGAATAGGAGTAGAAAAGTAAATATCAAAGCATTATTTTTCTCATTTATTCAATAGGCACTTACAATAATAACAAGCAAGATATTAGGGTACAGACATAAATAAAACACAATCCCTATCTCTAGAAACTCACATTCTAATAGGAAAAAAATTTTATTAAGAAAGAAATGACAACACAGTACAATGTATTAGCTGATAGAAAAAAGGTATGTTCATGGTACACTGGAAACTCCAGGGAGAATATGGTCAGCCTCCCTGGGATGGAGACGGCGGGAAAAGGACAGACATCTGCAAGCACAGATCTACCTGAGCTTGTGATTGCCGGGGTCCGGGCAACGAGAGGACCTAAAGACTTAGCTTAGAATTTTTTTAAAACACATTTTTAAGATTGTATGTTCTGTGTTCCTGCTTAAACAGATTCTATTTAATTCCATATCACCTAGAAAAGGAAACTCAGCTTCATCATCAATTTCCTAAACAATGTTCAATATCGCTGTTTCTTTGACCTTAAGTAAGTTTGCTGGGTATTTTGTGACCCAAGAGAAGGGGTGACAGATAGTGCAGTCTTCCACCGTCTTCCTAGATTGTGTCATCCTCCCTCCTTCCCTCCCTGCATTCCTTCCTTCCTTCTGTCCTTCCTTCCTTCCTTCTGTCCTTCCTTCCTTCCTTCTGTCCTTCCTTCCTTCCTTCTTTCCTTCCTTCCTTCCTTCTGTCCTTCCCTCCTTTCTTTCTTTCTTCACCCATGGAATTAAAGAAATGTCTCTCCTGGATATCTTCAGCGACATCACATCTTTTAAAAATGTTGGCATCACCCTTCACTCACTCCAGCCAAATAGACTCACCTCACTCAACTGAGCTTAAAAGAAATTTTTCTAAGCAAAGGTAATTCTCCCTCAAGCAGGAATTGTTCTACCAGCTGCTAAGAGAATGAAATTGTATGACACAAAGAAAGCTTCACTGAGATGATGAAAACTTGGCTGAATGAATAACTAGCCTTGGGCCATTGCTAAATAGATTGGTAATACTTACTGAGTACTGTGTTCTGTTCTAAGCATACTAAATGCTCATCGCATTTAGTGGCAAATATAAGGGGTGGCATTAGTACTTTTCTGATTTTGCTGAAAGCATGACGAGATAAAGCACAGAGAAGTGAAGTCACTTGATCTAAGTTCCACAGCTAATAAATGGTGAACTAGGATTTAAACCTAGAGATTGACTCAAGCCTGAGGACTTAATGTATTCACACATGAATATATTTTATCACATATGAGAGTCTAAGAATAACTCATAAGTTCACATATCACATCTCATATCCACTGGCTAGAACTTCATTACATGGCAACACTTTCTTACAAAGAGAGGTCGAGAAGTCAAGTTTTTATCTCGATGACCATGTACCAATAAAATTCCATTACTATGTAAACAGAGAATAGATATCAGGGGCAATCAACAACCTGTGCTGAACTGCATTAACTCTGCATTTTTATCCCCGAATTCTTTTAAGGCCCATTCCTTCTCTGAATAGCCCTACATTACTTGAGTTACAAAAGAACTTTGATGGTCATCAGATGTAACAGATACATCCTTGTTTTGTCACTGGCAGAACGTGGATATGTGAAATCATTAGGTTGGAATCTTTAACAATGTATGGACATCTTTTGTGTTGAAAACATCACAAGATAACAGTTGTACCCGCAATGCCTACAGGTACAACCTCATTCTGTGACAAGGACTAGCCTGTGATTTTAATCAAGTCAGCAGCAGAAGTGCAGGATGGAATATGTTCTCTGAGGTGGTAAATATATAGACCACCTCAGACCAGGGACTTGACAATCTGATAATATTGAGGGGGAGTCTTTGGCCTTTGAATATTGATAGGATGTTAATCATTCATTCATTTCCATTGGGTTCTGATCCAAGAGTTAGTAAGTAAATAGATACTCTGAAAAGGGCAAAGAAATCATCAGGGGTTAAATCTGACCCTGTAGGAGAAGCATTGCCTTTCTAAATTTGCAAGTTGATCACTAATTATATGATAAATTCAGAGCTCTACTTGATACTGTGTTCATTCACCAAGGTCAAATATAGCAAGGGCTGAACATATGACATCAGCGAACCCCTTGTAAGCTTAAAAGCTGAGCTTAGGGTTGGTGGATGGTGAAAGATAAAAAGATACCTTGATTGTGGTGCTTTATACCTGACATCATATTAAGCAATAGTGATATAGCCATGATCAAAAATAACATGTCTGCCTTTGTCAATCTTTCATTCTGGATAGGGGAGAAGGACAATTAATAAATAATTATAACCATTAAATGTTATTATTATTAAGCAATATATTTAATAAATATATTAAATAAAACATTTAAAAATAATACTAATACTACCTACGTAGGTCATATAGATTGATCTGTCATGCATGATAGTATGTACTAAGGAGAAAAATATAGTAGGGTAAAGGTCACAGAGAAATGACATTAGTTGTTTAGAGTGAGTTGTCAGGAAAAGCCCTCTTATGAGAGGACATGTAAATAGGGCCCACACTGAAGTGGGAGGGTGGGCCAAGAAGAGGTTACAGCACTGCAGTGGCCCTGAGGCTGGCGTGGTGCTCACATATCTCAGGAACGTTGAGACTGGCCTCCTGGCAGCTGAGCCTGAGGGAGAGTGGTAAGAGGTGAGCTCTGCAATGTTTCTGGGGAGAGATCTTGTGGAGGCTGGGAAGTCAAGGTAGGGGGTGTGTAGGGATGTGTATTTTGAGTAAGGCTATTGTTAATATATATAAATTTCTCTTTCTGTTACCCATTTCATATTTTTTATTCCATCAGCCCACCCTTTATCTCAACAGAGTTTGTAGCTTGGAGGATTCAATTAGGCCTTCATCTCTGAAAGGCTGTAGAGGCTTCAATTCCCAATTCCTGTGCCTTTATGTTTTCCTGTAGCTTTCCAATTAGTAATACTATTGGACATAAAATTATTAAGAGGTGTATCAGAAAATCTCCTGGGTTCCCGCTGTATTTCTCTCTGCCCCCCAATGTATAACATCAACTCAATTTCCTCTTGGTAAATGACATTGATTACCCAACCAATATTTTAATCACATTTACCTATTAACTTCAGTGACACCGAGGGCCCCGATAGCCAGGTGATCATGTCAATTTCTCATTCAGTGAAACTCTTGTTGCATGACCTTGTCAAACCATTCTTCCCTTGAGAACTAAGGCAGCTAAATTAGCAGAGTCCAAATTGGAGCAATATAAAGCAAATATTTTATGAAGTGGTATTAGTTGCAATAGAGAAAAGAACCGTTCTTACTTCACCATGAATGTCCTGGCTGCGAGGGAAATAGCACTGTGTATTGGTCCCTGGTTCTCAAGTGCTACCTGTAGGGTAATATTCCACACATTTGGAGGGTTGCTTCACAAAACACACCATGTCTGAGTCTTTAATAGGCCATTCTACTCACCTGTCAACTTAGCTGCTTCTGGATAATAGTATGTGTGTTAATACCAGTGAATTCTGTGGGCGTGGACCCATTGCTGGGCTTTTTGCTATAAAATGAGTTCTTTACACTGAAGCAATAGTTTGTGAGACGGTAATGATGTCAGAAGCCTTGTGCAGAGGAAATGCAAGTCAGCATCTGCAAGTGTTTACACCTGTGAAGATAAACCATGGCTCCCATTTTGATAGAAGGATCCAGTATAATCAACCTGAGGCTGAGTGGCTGTTTGTTCTCCCTGGAATTAATGTTATGTAGGGAGCTCTGTGTTGGTCTCTGATGCTGGTAGGTTAGTTGCTCACACATGGTGAGAGCCTAATCAGCCTTGGTGAGCGACGCCCCTGCTTGTGAACACATGGGTACCCTGCTAACTTGGTTAATTTTTAAATGAATACATTAGCAAGAGCTGAAACAGTTAGAGAAAGAGGCTGATTGACATCCGCTGAATATATCTTCATTATCTTATTGCCACCTAATTACTGAGTGCCTCCTCTGTAGTACATCACATTTAGTTATAATTTATATAGCACAAAATATCTGTACATGTGCCTTTCTCAGAGAGCTATTCACATACTTTTTCTCCAAATTTCCTTGTCATTAACTTTCCAGTTTTGTTCAAGTCCCTGACCATTCAGGCAAACTAGTAACAACTGTCCGCCGCTCGGTACACAGACCCTTTTCGCTAGCGATCTCGAAATCTAGAGAAAGGGACAACAGAATATACTGCTCAAATTCTCTGTAACAAAATTTCTCCCTTTCACTTCTGTTCTTTAAGGACTGCCCTAGATAGTGCAGTGGTGCTGAAGCAATCTATGTCTAGTTGTTTTTAACATATCATGCTGTAAACCATGCCCACATTTTTACCCTCAAACTGTTCATAAGAACTTCCCATGTTGCCGTAAGTATAGATTGAGGGAGAGGAGGCAATACAGCAAGAGTAGGTGTTGTATGAATCACTTGATCATATAACTCGTTTCTGCCCTCAGGACCTGCTCCAGATCCATCTCTTATATCCCACTTCCACTTGGTGGATTGTTGGTCCATATGCCCAGCTTTCTGGCTTAATAGGTCAAATAACATGGTGGCCATCTCAGGATGTGTGGTCACTTGATGTTTCTTGGTCCCCTGCATCGAATCCATGAGAACCCAGTGGCTGGCTATCTAGGAGCTCTTTCTCAAAAAGAGAATAATTGTCCATAGAATAAGATAAGACTTTGCTCTGAAACCTTAAAGGTCTGCATTGTGAATGTCCTCTTAAATATTCCTAGCACGTCTGTGAAACACACATATTTGCCACAAACACCTTAAACACCAGTGGACCTATGTGGCCCATAAGGCTTCAATGGCAGAGCATTTGGATCTGTAGTAGCATCTTCTCTTTCTCTGGTTCTCCCTTAAAAGCAAAGGCCTTGAAGGTACACTTTAAATGGTTTAGGGAAGCACACTGCAATGCGATATATTTTGCCTCACAAATCCAAAGATACCAGACTAGCTTCACGCTTCTTTCTTAATTCCAGGTAGGACAAGTTGCCACAATTTGTCTTTCATGTTGGAGGAAGCATCCACTCTCTCAGCTTGCTCCATACCACTGGAGTCCCAGAATCTTCACAAAGGTAGTGGGCCTCTGCATTCATGTGTTTTTGCCAACCCTCTGGCATTCATTTGTCTTATGAAGGCATCTAAGCTTTATGCTGCTTTCTGTCATCTCGGTCCAGTCAGCATGAGGGCACCCATATGGTGGGCCAGTATGGTGATCTATAGACTTTCCAGACAAATTAGGTCCCTGTGGACTAGATTATGGCAGAGGGAGGGTGAGCTAGCAGAGCCCCGATACAACACAGTGAAGGCGTACTGCTGTCCAGGCCAGCGGAAAACCAATAACCAGTGCAGGAGGTGGCCGGTTAACATGGGTGATGATGGTATCTAAAATCACGAGACTGGGTAGGCTCACCTAGAAGGCGGGTGCAGAAAAAGAGAAGAGGATTAAAAAGAGAGGAGGTCTACTGACTAAGCAGAATCATTCTAATGTTAAGAGGTCAGAGAAACAAGGCTGGGCCAGTCAGAGGAACAAATAAGAAATATCCAAGGAGCTAGGAAGAAAACCCAACAGAGCGGTAACGCAGAAGTCAGGTAAAGAAAGTGGTATAAAGAGAAGGTATTGATAGACATTGATACATTTTGCTCAAAGGCTGAGTAAAATCAGCATTGAAAACAACACAGAATTTAGAAGTGTGAGGGTCTTTAGTAACTTAAAAAGAGCAGTTTCAGTGGTGCTAGGGGACCAAAAGCCCGACTGGAATGGATTCCAGAGAGAATGGAAGAGAGCAAATACAGAAAGGTCTTACAATGAGTGTTATTGTCAGTATAATGAAAGAAATTAGTGTACACTGGAAGGAGTTAATACAGTGTACTTGTGTACTGATGGAAATGAGCTAAGAGAAATGGGAAAAAATATATTTCAGGAAAGAGGGGAGGCAATTATATGAATGAAGACAGTGTGGATGCAAGAATCAGAAGAGTATGCTGTAGTTAGGGGCCAAATGATCTTAGTCAGTGTTCGTAAAAAGGAAGGAGAGTAACAGTTTGAACTTAACATCCTTGCTTGTTCTGCAAGAGGTGAGCTCAGAATGATCCTCTCTTTCTTCGACCTTTCTTATGCACCTGTGTATACACACGCACACACACCCCCCGCCATGCAGATGGAAATACATTAGCATTGAAACATGGAGATCTTGAAGGCCAGGTGGAGGTGCTCATAAACATTCATCAGAACGTCGTGTTGGTGTTGCCTGGCGTATGTCCTCAAACATCACTGTTATGTTTCAGAACCACGTATTTTTACTATTCGATTACAAATTGTCTCAGTACCTGGAGAAGCCTCTGTGCAGTTTCAGAATAACAATGTACATTTCATGATAACAAACACACATAAAATCATTTAAAAACACAGGTGCTTTGGATGGCTTATAGGGACAGCAGCTGGAACATTTTCAAGTCAGTTAGAAGACCATCTTGCTCCTCTGTATTAAAAGTCCAAATACTTTTGACCCGGAGTCATAGATATAGTTTGTTTATGTTGTCAACATAAATGATGGGCTTTTTTTTTTTTTGTAGGACAGACAGTAAATATTTTAGGTGTGCAAGCAATATGTTGCCTACTACAACCACTGTATTCTGCTATGGAAGTGCAAAAAAAAAAAGCCATGGACAATGACTAAATGAATGGTTTTGTGTTCTAATAAAACTTTATTTACAGAAACAGGTGGCAGGCCAGATTTGGCCGATAGGCTGTAGTTTGCCAAACACGGTTTTACATAAATTTGGAAAATCAAAATACATTTTTTTATCAGTGGTTCTTAAATTTGAGCCTTTCCAATATTCAAGAGGAAAGAGCTGCACAATGTAGTTTTCTGAAATGTTTTGGCAAGTAATGTTTAGCCACCCAAAGAACCCTATGCAGCCTGGTGAGTTGTTGACCCTTTGCACATTCTAAAGCTGTTTGGTTCATTAAAATATGGTTAGGAGGAAGGCAGTTCTTTAAAAAAATCTCATCACAAAGCAGGAGAGGTACTGCTCCCAAATGCACTGAGAGCTATGGTGTTTTTAGCTGGGATAATGTATCCAATGTTACATATATACATTTTTTCCCAAGCATTTTTATTTTTTGAGAAAAGCGAAAATAGATGCTTATTCCTAAAATGCTTATTAGTTTGCTTAAATTTGGTCAAAATGAACTACAGTATTTTCATATTATAAAATGCCACTTCTGTAAATCACATCATTGCTAGCATTCAACTACCTCGTCTTCTGAGAAATACCCCTCAGCATTGTCTTGGCCAAATTCTAAGGTCTAACCAATCGACATCCTTTCAACTTGACAGGAAGAACTTGATTAATTCCAGAATGTCTCCCTTGTTTATTTATGTTATGAATTACAATCAAAGATAAATGTCTACTTAAGCCTTTATGTCTTGAAAGCTTTTAACTTCTCCCCTTTCCTCTCTCCCAAAAGGCAAGGTGACAGGGCAGGTGGGACAAAGAAAGACCCTTGCTTTTCCTCCATTGTGTTCAACCTCTGCCACTTATTGTTTTGCCTCTAAAAACCCATCTATTCTCTGACAAGGGAACCTGCCAGGAACATAAAAAAAAATCTAAGCTGGATGCAAATATAGATAATGGAATTGAGTAACCTCCAAATTATTGTGTCTTATATCCGTTTTATAGTTGGCCACATTAATGTGCCATTTTCTCATATGAAGAAGTAAATTCTTCCAGTTACTGATAAGGCAGCATAGCCTGGTGGATAAAAAAGTCCATTTCCTAGAATCAGGTTTCTCATACTTATATCCCAGCTCTGTTATTTACTAGCTGTGTGACCTTGGTGAAGTTATAGGCCACTCTGTTTGTCAGTTTTGTCATCTCTAAAATAAGAATAATATTAGTATCTGCCTCATAAAGTTGTGCAAATTAAATCTTAACATGTGCAAAATGCTTAGAACTGGATCTGGCAGAAAATACTCTCTCAGACAGTATTGGCCATTATTGTTATAATTTTTGATAACTTTAGTAGAGTCAGCTACATTCTTTCAGATATTTTTAGTTTTGGTTTAGTTTTGTGGTCCTCCAACTAGGGTAGTCTGTACCTTTCACATGACTTGGCGTGTGTGGCCCCATTAGGTTAGCATCAAAAAATGGATCCAGGCTGGTCGTCTCCCTCCCTCCCTCCCTCCTTTCTACTTCCCTCCCCCTTTCCTTCCTTCTTTCTCAGCTCTATTGGAGGGATTGATGGGGCTAGTATTGGGGGGAGTATTTATCAGACTGGGCTGGAGTGTACTATAGTAACAAAATACCTCTGAAATCTCAGTGTGTTAATCCAAAAATAAAAGATTTATTAATCACTAATCCTACTTCTCTGCATTGTCAGTGTGGTTCTACCATCTCAACAAGTGGCCTCAGTGTTAGAGCAGCAGGGAAGGACGCTGGCGATGTTTTTCTTTTGAGATATAGATATATATAGATATATATGTAATTTATACACATACACACATACATACACACACACATATAAATTTAATATATATATCTGTAGTTTCCAAAATTAAACATTTTAGACAATTTTTATAAGTGAAAATAAAATAATCTTGTTTTAATTAAGAAAATTAGCTTCAATTATAATAAACTATGACCCAAACCTAAATAAATGAATAAATAAATAACTGCCCAAACCCAAACCCCTCATACCTTTTAAGGGAGAAAGGGAACTCTTAATGACACATGTTAATTTAGAAAAAAAAATGTTTCTTTTCTTTATACCTGCCGTGCTGTTGTTTCATCATTGAGTATGAAGTCAAGAAACTAGTAGTAATGTTAAAAGTCAGATAGTGCTATAATATTGCAGTTAAAATTATGGTTCATTGATTATTTAAATAAATCTATTAATGATAAAATTTTCTGATCACTAATGAGATATAAATAGATGAAATCATGGTGATATGGATTTGCAGTAAAATTAAAGTCTAGTACCACATAAAATGCTTGTGAACTTAGGAAATTTTTGAGGGTATCATTTTACTCCTGAAAAGCATGATGTAAAATAATGAGATTTTTATTTTATTTTCGGTAATGTTATTTGGCCATGAATTATTTTTAATTCCGCAATAATCCCTTTCCACATTATTTTCACTAGGTACTTCCTGGCTCATGGAAGAATAAATTATCCTTTACTTACACTCAAATAACTACCATTAATTTTAGTAAGAGTTTCTGTCTAAGAATGGAAAATGAATTGGAAAACAGCTATGGAGAATGAATAAACTCTTGATCTTTTCCCCTTAAGAATATTAATTGCACATCTTAGCAGATAGTTTATTACTTTTGTATCATTCTCAGAAGGCCAAAGAAATAAGTCTTTGAATTTCTCTTTTCTCTGTAACTGTGATAGATAACTAATATTTTTAAGTTTAGATGTAAAGGAATTTTTTTTTCTTCCTTCTCTTCTTTAACTTTCAATTTTTATCACAGTTATTCATAGTCTCGATTAATCCAGTCCTTCTGAAAGGAAAAAAGAGCAAAATAGCAGTTTCCTGCTCTACCCTTGCTTTCTGACTCCACAGGCAGCCATTTAGAAATCTTTCCATGGTTTCCTTTATTATTTATCTCCGTAGTTTTCTATTGAAAACTATATATACCTATACTTCTATTTCTTGATATTTTGATTTTGGATATTATCTACTATTTTCCCCATTACAGATGTTAAAAGTTTATTCCTCATACATTTTCATACTCATCTTCATTGTACTTCCCTCAATATAGCTGTATCTTAATATTTAGTTAAGTGATTATTCAGTGTTCATATTACAGAATATTTGAGCCATGTTTTGTACTAAAATCATAACTTTTTGTATAATTTTTATGTATCCTAAAGTTTATAATCTTTTTGTTGCTGTTTTGGTGTTTTCCTGTTCTAATCTGGATTGTGGTTCTCTAAACCAGCTGCAGAGCTGGCCAGCTGGGATCTCCTTCCACAACTCATCAGGAGGGTTCCCCTCTGCCTTAGATCTACTCCCTTCTGGCCCCAATGTCTTCCTCTCTCTTTGCTTACTCCCTCATTTTAGTGGTATAAAGCTTCTAATAGTTTCTCATAAAGCAGTATGTGGGAGGTTAATTTTGCTTTGTGCTTGACTCACATTTGATTGACAGTTTGGTTGGATATAGAATTCTAAGTTGGAAATCATTTTTTATAGACTATGGAATGCAATTCTCCATTGTCTTGTAGATTTGAATTTTGATGTTCAGAAATCAGATGACATCTAATTCCTAATGCTGTATACATGATATGAAATTCTACAATGATGTGTTTTGTTATGGATATTTTCCATCCGTTTATCTAAGAACTCAGCAAGCTTTGTTACTTGGGAAAAACATGTTTCATTCTAAGAAAAGTTTTGAATATATTTTGATAAATTTCTTTCCATGTGGAGTGTTATAGGCCTTATAAAGAGTTTGTTTTTATTTTGGCTATAGGAGGAAGCTGTCCAAAAAATCACAGGGAGTAACATGATAGAGCAAATACATAAATCAAACCATGATACAAGTAATGTTTTACCTTTTACATCATATCTAAATATTTATACTGACATGTTCATCATAGTAAACCCATATAGAACAATTAAATTTTAATTTTTGAAAAGCTATCATGATATCATGGTTCAAAAATCAAAAACTATGTGAAAGTATATTGTGATAAGTCATACTCCTATTTCTTTTTTCTATTGACAACCAACATGAAGTGATCATTTTGCTATCTGTGTGTGGTTATTTTTGAAAAAAAAAAAGCAAATAAGAATACTCTTAATATCCCTACTTTTATGCAAACTATGCACAAAAATTTACCTCTTTTTAAAAATGTAATATATCTTTAAAATCTTTATTATCAGCAGTTGGAGAGCTTCTTTATTCTTTAATACATGTATGTAGTATTCCACTTTATCCACATAGCATAATCTATTTGTCCAGTCCCCTGTTTATGAGCATCATATTTATTTCTAAGTATTTGCTCTGAATATGGAAAAACCTCATACCTATGCCATTTTGAAGTAGTTTAGTATACCTATAAGGTAAGTACCAAGACTGGCATTGTTAGGTCAGATGTTTAATGCTTTTGTAATTTGGATAGATACAGATTAATGTTTGTATGTTGTCTAATTTATTAGTTAAGGTCCTAGGTTTTTAGAATAAAACTGCCATAGGTTCAAATCCCAGTGTCAACCACTGCTACCTCTCTGTAAAATGAGTAGTTCTATCTATACCACAGTGCCCCCAGCTAAAGCTGTGTTCATTCAGATGGGGTTAAAATCCAATAGCAACTGAATTGAGGCTCTGGCTATCAAATGTGGAGTGAACAGTTTTGAGAAGTTTGTCTATGAAAGGAAAGAGGAAATGTCAAGAGCTTGGGCTGGTGGATGAAGGAACTCTTTCTAAGTGGGAGAAACATGAGCATGTTTAAATTTTGATTGGCATAATCTGGTTGAGAAGAACTGGTTGGACATACAGGAGACAAGAAGCATGAAAGTACTGAGAGAGTCTATTACTATTAAGGGGCGGGGGGGGGCTCCCTGGAAGGGGGAAGAAGCTGATAGGAATGAAAGAGAAATAAAGGAGCTTATTGGGCTTAAATGATAGGAAGAGCTCCACTCTGTTCTACTAATACCATGAGGGATCATGAAGGTTAAAAAAAAAGGAAACTGTAGCATTTGTAGTTTCAGTAGATGGTAGCTGAGAGCTTTTCCATCTAGTCACTTCAACTTTTTTTCACTAAAGTAAAAGACAGAATAATCTTCTGAGATTAAGAGGGAAAAAGAAGAGTGGAAGGCTTAGACTTTGGATCTTCCAGGAGAGCAGACAAGATTCAAGTTGTTGCAGATAAGAAGTTGAGTTAATCAAAGAAATGACTGTGATTGCCAGCAAGTGCTATGCTCCTGTTTGAGCCTGGTGATCATAAATTCACAGTGAAACCCAGCTGTCTTTCTGCAGGGCTTCCATCAAGCTCAGTTTCTCAAGTACAGAATATGTATTATTCACTTGATTTTCTGAGTTGGCAGCAAGGGGTGTTATGGCTTGCAAGGTGCATTTTTAAAATAACGAACCACAAGATCTAAGACAAATAAAGAATGAAGTGAAGAAAGCAATGGATTAGGTAAAAGTAGAGGGTTCAGAAAGGTGAGAGAAATTTAATAAGCAAATAGGCAGAAGAAGTTGTAATAATGGTTGTTTTCAGTATTAAACAAGATAATGAACACAAAACATTTAGCACCACCCCTAGTACAGAATGCTCAGTAAGTGCTAGCTGCTCTCATTATCATGAACAGAATTACGTTCTATATTTATCCAACCTAATACTTCTCTTCGAGTTCAAAGAGTAAAGCCATCCTTAAACAGAGAAAGTAGAAGAAAGAGGCTTCCAGCCAGCACCTTATTTCAAAGGTATAAAATCAATCCACTTTTTTAATCTGACAAGCCGATGGAGCAGTTCATTTTTGTTTTTTCTTGTTGCTATTGCAAACACGTTGCACTGGCTTTGAGGGTGATAAAAGTAAGAAAAATGAAATTTGACCAGGTCAAATAGAGCATTTCTATGATAGCTTTCAGAAGCCACCGCAAATTGGATATCTGATTTAAAGAAGACATGATTCCCTTCCTTTCACCTCCCCATCTATGACAAGGTTGGGTTATGGAACTGGACGTAGAAAAGGTGGAAGCGGATGAACACATGCAGGTCATTTGATGTTGCCAGAATCAGGATATAGATTGGCTTTGGTTATCTAATTTCTTGTAATTCTGTTATTCCAATAAAATGAAACTGTGAGTCTCTAAGAGAAAACTGTTTTGCTAGGGGTTCTCTTGTTTATTAAAGAGCAGTTACAGGAGTGGGAGAACGAATATACACAGCTGAATTCAAACAATGAAAATAACACAATGGAAATCATCTAATTTATTATCTATACAAATGTGAGAGCATAGAAGAGAGCAGAATTTTTAGTAGTCCTGGATGAAAGATGAAAATAATTCAGAGTGATTTGTTGCAAACTAGCGACAGGTCAGCACATTTGAATCTCATTTGAATTCAACAACAATCATAAGAAGAGGTGTAAACAGAATATCTTTGGTTAGCTGTGCATGTCTTTTCCTAGCAGTGTGAAAAAAATAAAATAAAACTCTGGCTGTGCATAAGTAGAGAACTGACACCGGACTCCTGTTAGGTATTCCAAACTTTCCAGTGAATATATGTATTTTCCCTACTTATCCCTTTTTAATTTTGTTTGTTTTATGTTCTTCATTGTCTCCCCTTTTAAAAGGCATGACCTATGTTTGTTTTGCTTCAGTTCCTAGCATAGTGTCTGGAATATATTATGAGGTGCTCAATAAGTACTAGTTGAATGAATTCATTATGAATGGTGAACGAATGTCTACATTGTGCTTTCACTATATAAATACATTTTATTTTTGCAAGAAAACACTTGATCGAAACTGTATAAAAACAATTATTTTCAAATCGTCTTATCAGAGTATCAACTTAAGATTTAGTGGGTCGATCCAACATGTGCCAGGCGGAGGACTTGAACTGCTGTTGGTGATGTAAAATGTCTGCCATCTGAGCCGACAACCAATATAGTGACATGTCAGGGAGGAAATTACGTATCACTTGATCCTGGTGTAGAGTGACATTTTGTTGGAGACATCTTCAAGTAACATAATTTGGAAGAAAAATACTCCTATACAGAGAGTTTTTCTATTAATTGAATATATGCTGGGAAACCACCAGTGTTGTTTTCTTTTAAACACAGAACTGATGGCAAATTGTGATTTCAGCCATCATAGTTGCATAATACAAGAGTCTTTTTAAGAGCACTACAAACAATGTGGCTCAGAAAGAAGAGTCTCTTGATGTTTTTCCTCATAGTTCCTTTTCTCTTTCCAGTAGGTTCTTCACTGTGTAAAATATTATATCTTGATTTCCTAATATAAGAAGCAAATGTATTCCTGTGTCTTGGGCTTTTTTTTTTTTTTACTTACTTATGAATAGTATTTATATCACACACAGACTATAGTCCTTTCTGTAGGTATTCTTTTGAAAACTCTGAATAATTCATACTTAGAAATGACTTGAAAAATCCAATAAAAATTGGAGAGGATTACATGAGAATGGTTACTTTTAAAGCAAAGATGAAGATTTTTGATTATGTAGAGTTGCCTTTTTCTGTTTAAGAATGTGTTGTTCTTAAGGTTAAAGATAAAGAGAGACTCTTAAAAGCAAGAGGAAAAATGTTTGTTACTGGAAGGTTGCCATATGGGAGGGGACAGGGGGACAATGGGTAAAGAGGTGAAGGAATTAAGAAGTACAAATAGACAGTTACATAATAACTACGGGGATGTAAAGTACAGTATAGGAAATAGAGTAGCCAAAGAACCTACGCATGACCCATGGACATGAACAATGGTGGGGGGATTGCTTGAGGGACTAGGGTGCGCTAGGTGGAGGGGGGGGCAAAGACGGACAACTGTGATAGCATAATCAATAAAATATAATTTTTTAAAAAAAAGAATAGTCGGTTCTTTTTCCTTGCGCTTCACCTGGATGTAATGAGGTACGGCATACGTGGTGTTAGAGAAGGGACCAGATGAGGGAACATTGTTGGCTAGATCTTGTCTGACACACAGTGTTTCTCCTTGTTACCCTCATCTTGTCTGCTGTACTTCTATTATTATACCTTCTCCAGTTTTCAAAACCAATATGTAACTGGGAAGCTGTTATATAACAACAATATATTTTAATGGCAGGATTCAGAGACACTGATTTATTATCTATTCATATACAGTCCATGAACTAAAGAGCAGAACCATTTTTATTGAATTATCTCAGTGGATATTAAAGATTTAGAATAAATTTATTTGTAAGGAAATTTGCCATCTTTATCTTATTTGATGTGACTTTCAAAATCTATACTTTTTGTACTTTACAGTTATATCCTTTTATTATCTTTCCAAACTTTCTAGCATTTGCATTTTAAATTTTACCCCAAGAATCATTGAGTTATTTTAATAAGAGCACTTCTGTTTTTATAAAAATAATAATCCTAGTACATTTGTTGTATTCCTATGTTTGAACAAACTCATGGAAAGCCTATGACTTGAAAAATGAATTTTTTTTTATTTTTCAATCAGAGTATAATCTATAGACAGTAAAAATCACCCTTTTCAGTATACAGTTCTGTGAGTTTTGACAAATATACACAATCATATAACCAACACCACCTTCAGGTTTTTCATGCTCCTCTGTACTCAACTCTTCTTCCCACTTCCCAGTTCCTGGCAACAACTGGTTGCTTTCTGTCTCTATCATTTTGTCTTTTACACAGTATTATATAAATGAAATCATACAATATGTAGCGCTTTCAATCTGGCTTTTTTTCACTTGCCATAATGTATTTGAAATCAGTTCATATGATTGCATGTATCACTAGTTCACTCCTTTTTACTGCTGAATACTATTCTATTGCATGGACATACCATTGTTATTTTGTATTTTTTAAATTCATTTACCAGTAGAAGGATATTGGGGTTGAGGCCGATTATTTATCTGTTTATTTGTTTTGCAATTTTGGATAAGGCTCCTATCAACATGTTTGTACATGTTTTTATATAAACGTATATTTTTATTTCCCTTGTGTAAATGCTCAAGAATAGGTTTTTTTAGGTTATATGGTTAAGAGTATATTTCACTTTATAGAAATTGCAAAACAGATTTTCAGAGCAGCTGTACCATTCTTCATTTTCACCAACAATATGTAAAACTTACAGATGCACAGCATCCTCACCAATCAACCTCACCAATAGTTAATATTGTTACTTGTCTTTTTTTACCATTTTTTCTATGTTTTTGTTCCTCTAGGAGATGTGTAATGGTGTAATTGTGGAGTTTCTGAATTAATGTTCCTCTAATGACTAATGATGTTGAGCAGCCATTTATGTGCCTATTTGCCAACCATATATTTTCTTTGGTTAACTGTATTTTCAAATAGTTTGTCTATCGTTTACTTATTATCAAGTGCTAGTATTTTTTTTTTATACATTCTGAATACAAGTCCTTTGGGAAATACGTGACTTGCAAATATTTTTTCTCAATCTGTGACTTGTTTTTTCATTCTTTTAACAATGCCTTTCAGAAAGTAGTTTTTAATTTTCATAAAAAATAAATATTATGTTTTTCTTTTATGTGTCATGTTTTTGGTGTTGTAGTTAAGAAATTGTCATAAGAATTTTCTCCTGTTTTTTCTTGTGCTTTTTGTGTTTTATTGAGATATATTTGATGGTTAAGAATTGTAAATAGTTAAGGCATACAATTTGTTTGATATACATATACTAACTTTGTAGATTTGGGCTTTACATATGCAATTAATTTTTGTACAAAATCCAAGATAAAGGTGAAGGTTTATTTTGTGCAATGTATACCCAAATATTTCAGCATCATTTTAAAAGATACCTTGGTCAAAAAGCAATTGATTTTATATATATATACATATATATATATATATAGGCTTATTTTTGGACTTTCTGTTACATTCCATTCATCAATATGTTTTGCTTTATCCACTACCACATCATCTCAACTGTTGTAAATTTCTAGTAAGTCTTGAAATGTGGAGTACCCGTCATCCAACTTTGCTTTTCATTTTCAAAATTGTTTTGTCTTAACATCTTTGCATTTTTATATACATTTTATAATCAGATTTTCAATTTCTACATTGAAATCCTTCTGGGATTTTAATTTACCTTATATTGAACTATAGAACAGTTCGGGATAAAATGTCACCTTATTAATATTCTGTTTGCCAATCTATAAATGTGGTATGTCTTTCCACTTATATAAGTCTTTTAAATTTTTTTCAATGTTTTATGATGAATTATTTGTAATTGTCTTACTATGGCTTCATTTTTCTTGTCTCTACATTAAATATTTGGAATATCAACATGACAGAAATAAATATGGTTTTCTAGAATTAAATAACAGTAGATATGGATTGCTTTGTTTTAGAACTTAGCAGACAGTTAATTTTGGAGGCTATTAATTGTGATTTTATGCTAGTATTTATATGCTAGTATAAATGCTATATGCTAGTATTTAATACCTAAAATAACATAGTCCAGCCTCTGGAAAATTTACTAATCAATAGTGTGCTCTGATATAGAAGGTGATGGGGATGAATCTCATGTTACTTTCCAAGTATTTAGGGGATAAGGCCTAGGAAAAGTTGTATAGAATCCCATGGATTCTTTTTATTATTGATTTTATTTCAAAGAATGACAGTTATTCTTTTTATGAAAAAAATGGAAGATACCACTTTATTTCATGGAGCATAAGATGTATATATGCATATCTGCTTTAATAGCTATCCATCATATTACAGAATAATGATTTAGTCATTGACATGTGGATGTTTCAAGAGAATACCCTTGAGATCAAAGAGGCAGATGTTCTTGCTTTCAAAAAATTAATTTTGATACCCATTATTCTAAACTTTTTTTTACCTCATTTAATTTAGCAGTTTCTTCAAAATCACAGAATTTAGTTTTCTAGTGTATATTTCTAGTTGTCATGAAATTCATTTCAAATATCTATTCAAGCCTGTGTTTGCTCATGGAAGGATTACCTGAAAATGAAATAATTTACATAATAAATTATTAAAAACTTATCTGACATATTTTAAAAGTCCTGAAGCATGCACAATGAGTCATTATACAGTTTATTTCTTTTCCTCCACCTGAATGTCAAGAAGTAGTCACCTGGTATCTCAGCCTACCTAGATCACCCTGTAGTACCAAACCCAAAATTTCTATGGCCTAACACATGAGATTTGGCATGCCTTATAATAGCTTCTATGCAGAGGTTCAAACTCATGCATTCTTATATTATTACATCATAACAACTTAAGTCACAACAAATACTTACCAAAAGAACATGTGAAAAGACACTTAAAACTAATCTGAGACTTACTACAACCCCCTTAATTCCCAGGTGAAGAAATTAAAGCCTGGATTAAATAATTTACCCAAAGCCCTACGGCAAGCTAGAAAAACCTAACTAACACTCATATGTCTTGGTCCAAAGTTCTTTACCTTAAAAAATTCCTTGCTTGTTAATATGTTGTGTTTGAAAATTAATTTTAATTTTCTGTTTAAGAATGAATTATAGACACAGACAACAGTACGGTAATTACCAGAGGCAAAGAGGAGTGGGGTGAAGTTGAAGAAGGTAAAGAATCTGGTCAAATACATGGTAATAGAAGGAAACTGGATGTGGGGTGGTGAGTACACAATGCAATAGGCAGATGATGTATTTTAGAATTATATACTTGAAACTTATGTTATTAACCAGCATCACCCCAATAAATTTAATTAAAAAATGAATTAAGTACATCATGCAGTATATATACATCAGTAGCCTTTTGGCTTTTTCTTGCCTGCTACTTCTTGTCAATGATCTTCTAGTTTAACTGACTCTTTTGGGGATTATAAAATTATGAAATACAACATAGATCATATAGAATATGCTATTGGAATCATTCAGAAGGGCCTACCAAGGTAAATTTGTGTGCAAAATCTTATTTGTTATATTCCCATTATGTGGCCTCCTGCAAACAATATAACATCAGAGATAGTTATTTGGTAGTTATATATGCAACAATTTAAATTCTATCAAATTATATTCTAAGTGTTTCTGGCTGTTTCTTGAAAGCAGCCTGCAAATCTTATGAATGCTTTTCCCATATCCTCCACAACAGCCATCAGCAAATTTCTTTCCTTGAAGCACTAATGTCATGAGATTTTAATACATATTTTATGGGGGAAAAAAATTGGTCTGTGAACAATAATTGAAAAATTTTAGATTAAGCAAAAAATACACAGAAACTTTATAGAGGACTTCTCAGAGCCTTTAATTACCTAATCATTTAACAGGTTTAGTGCATTCTAGGGACTTAGGATATGGCAGTAACAAAAAATATTTTAAGTTTTATGGTGGCTATGCTGTAGTTGGGGAAGACAGGCATTAAAAAAAACTAAGAAGGAAATATATATTGAATTAGAATGTGATGAACACTCAGGAAAAATAATAGAGTAGGAAAGGGAGATTGGGCAAGGGTGGAGGTGGGTAGGATGTAAAGTTACATACCGTCAGAGGACAGGGCTCATTGAGGACATAACAATTGATCAAGACTTGGGGGAGGTCAGGACATTAGCCATGAGAATAGAAGGAAAGAACATTTTAGGCAAAAATAAGAAAATAGTAAACAGTGCAAAGGTTTTGATGTAGGAGTGTGCCTGGAGTACCTGCAAAGCAACAAGAAGGCCTTGTGGTTGAAAGAGTGTGAGGGTGATATAAAGAAGTGACTGAGGCAAAGAGAAGTAGTAATCGAGTGGAGCTTTATATGCCGTTGGGAGGACTTTGGCTTTATTCTGAATGAAATAGAAAAACAACAAAGATTTTAAACAAAAATGTTTTATATAATCTGACTCTATTTTAGAAAGGGCATTGTGGCTGCTCCATGGTGAATAGATTTTAGGGGAGCAAGGGTGGAACTAGGGAGACTCTTTGAGGTTCATGTCATAACCTAGATGGAAGAAGGTAGACCAATATAAAGCGACAGCATTAGAAGTAGTGGCAAGTGGACAAATATTGCATATTTTTTATAATAGAGGTGACAAGATTTCTTAATAGATGGGATGTGATGTGTGACAGAAAAAATAATGTCAAAGATGACACCACCGTTTGTGATCTACACAACTGGAGAGGTTGGGTTACCATTTACAGTAGAGAAGATTGGGAATAGAACAAGTTTGGGGGAAAATACCAAGAATTAGTATAATACATGTTAAGTTGAAAATGTCTATTAGACATCTGAGAAGAGTTATAAAGAACACAGGTAGATCTGAGAGGTATTGTGACATAATGGTTAAGAGCGTAAAATCTTGAACCAAGTTGTCTGAGTTCAACGTGTCGGCTTTTTCAACTTACTGGCTGACTTTGTTACTTTCAAAATTCTATTTCAGCCCTGGCTGGGTGGCTGAGTTTGTTAGAGCATCATCCCATATACCAAAAGATTGTGGATTCAATTCCCAGACAGAGCACATACCTAGGTTGTGAGTTCCATCCCTTGTCGGGGTGTATATGGGAGGCAGTCAATCAGTGTTTCTCTAAGACATCTCTCTCCCCCTCTTCCCCCTATTCTTCCTCTCTAAAATCAATAAATATATTATTGGGTAAGGATTAAAAATGCTTTTGTTACCTCTTTGTCTTTCTAATTCTGATCTTTAAAATGAATAATAATAGTACCTACTTCATAGGTTGTTAAAATTATTAGATGCATAAATAGTAGAAGAGAATAAAATTTTTCTCTACTATTCTAGATTCTATTAGCTAGTCTAACAATCAAATCAACAAGAGACAGATTAACAAAAGGAAAAAGTCAAATTTAATTGCTTATATATATATATATGGGAACCCCCACATACGTGAAAGAGTCTGAGAAACCACCTAAGAAGCTCAAAGACAGAAAAGTAAAAGGAAGTAAATAGGAAATCATGAACTGAAGGAGGTAAGAATCCTGAGGCATCAGATGGGAGATTAATTTGCATGACAATAAGAGGAAACTTTCAGTAATTAGGTGTTTTACCATGTAGATAGATCATAAAACCTATTTAGGGTTATAACTATTACTATGGGCAAAGTCCCCAGTTTCTATAATTCTAGGTAGTTAAGGTAGGGGCCAAAGTTTCTGCTGATCCTGCAGAGTTTTGATAGCTTTCAGTTCAATATCATCTACATGCCAAAGTGGCACATCTTTTGGAGACCTGGTCTAAACTTTTTTCTAAAAAAATTTGTTTAGTGTTGTTCAATTTCAGTTATCTAATTGTTTTCCCCATTACTCCCTCCTGCTCTACCCAATCTCCACCTTCTACAGGCAATCCTCCCCACCTCCCCATCCCCCACCCCATTGTCTTTGTCCACGGGTCCTTTATACGTGTTCCTTGACTTGACCCTTATCCTTCTTTCCCCCATTATCCCCTTCTTTCCCCCATTATCCCCTCTCCCCTCTCCTCTCTGGTCACTGTCAGTTTGTTCTTTATTTCCGTGTCTCTGGTTCTATTTTGCTTGCTTGTCCTGTTGATTAGGTTCCACTCATAGGTGAGATCATATGGTATTTGTCTTTCACTGCCTGGATTATTTCACTTAGCATAATGTTTTCCAGTTCCATGCATGCTGTCTCAAAGGGTAGGAGCTCCTTCTTTCTTTCTGCTGTATAGTATTTCATAGTGTAAATGTACCACAGTTTTCTGATCCAAACATTTACTTATGGGAACTTAGTTTGCTTCCAGGACTTAGCTACTGTAAATATCACTGCTATGAACATTGGGGTGCATAGGTCTTTTTTAGTTGGCGTTTCCAGATTCTTAGGGTATAATCTCAGCAGTGGAATTGCAAGGTCAAAAGGCTGCATCAGTCTGCCTTCCCACCAACAGTACACTGGGGTTCCCTTCTCTCCACAAACTCACCAGCACTTGTTTGTGATTTGTTTATGAATAATTTTTTAAATTTTCCTTTTTATAATCTCTTATTGTAAGTATATCAGTAGTCCAAGAAAACTGTGTCCTTTTAGCAGATAAAAGAGCATTAAGCTTTCGTTTTATATAATTAACTATTAATATTAAAGCTTCATTAAAAAAACTTTTATAGCACGTTGTTTTAATCTTATTCAGCTTGATCACACATAAAAGTACTTTCTCAAGATCTCTATTTTTGGTAAACCTCTACAACTGTTTTTTAAGCCAAACACATTCTACTTTTCTTGTATACAGAATTGTTTCCCTTATTAGATGTATTAGAATTCTTAACCCTTAGAAATATAATTTGTTTTGAAAACTAAGAAGTAACCAATTGTGAACTGTATGTCACACAAGAATTCTTTATACTGAGAAATTGATAAATACATATGATTTCTAGAACGTGCTTCTTTGCATTATAATTTTTCAATGTTTTTATTAATAGATCCAAATTTATCTTTTAGTTTACCTGTATTAAGAAGCCAAAAAATACATAAACCTATGCTTAATAATTAATGTCTTATTACTTTATCTTATTTGGATGTGATCTGGACATCAATAATTTAACTTGACTCATCATTTAACAGAAGTTAGCAAAATTCTGAGTGAAACCAACAAGATTTTGGGAAACTATTTTTAAATACGTATACTATAACATAATAGTTGCTAAAAAAATTCCACCTAATAACTTTTATTCTACTTACATCTATTTAATGTATTAGTTCTTTAAAATTATGTTTAGATTACTCTGAAAACTCAAATAGACATTAGACCAAGTTAGTCAGCATCTTAAGTTACTATTTCTGGCTGACAAATTTTGCAAGGGGTAACAAGAACTTATTTGACTAATATTATCAGATAGAATGAAAGGATTATACTTAATCTGAATAACTCTAAAGATATATCTATTTAAATTAAAACAACAAACTTAATTTAGCTTTAATTCTGAATGTTTTTCCCAGTTCATGTGAACCTGAAAGCCATTTGAATTGGCTTCTAGTATATTTTTGAGACTTTTTATGTAGGCTCTTATTTGTTTAAGCCAGTGAAATATGGCTCTTCAACAAATTAGCAATACCAATCAAATATAGAAAATACCACATGTATATGTAAAGTATCCACAGATCTATAAAGACAGACAAATGCAAACAGAGATCTTAAATAGTTTTGTTTTAAAATTTTAACCATAAGATGGATATGATAATGTAAAATTTATAAAAGAACAGTTAGAATAGGTTAAGTTTACCTGTTTAGATGGCTAAAGCTTTTTCTTATTAATATTTGCAGAGAAAACAAGATTTATGTTTGTTCTTGACAAGTAATCTTATGATAAGTGCAGAGCACCTTTAACGTTAAAAAAAAATTTTTTTTTCTCTCCAGACTAAACAATTGAGGATGGTGAAGACAGGTGGGCTTTGAGCTGCTTCTAGAGCTGCATTTCTGGTTTTGCAAAGCTTTGTAAGATAAAGACAGTCATTCTCAAATTCTCAGAGAATCGGATTGAAGCCTAAGTGACATCGTAGGCTGGTTTACTGGTCCTACTACATTATTATATATTCCGAATTTGCTTCTTTCCCTCTGAGCTCTCTAAAAATTTTTTTATAAGAATCATTTGCATTTCAAGGAATGGCTCCTAGGTCCTTGAGAAGATGGCAGAAGACACTCTACATCATAAGGACAGGGAGAAAGTATCCAAAGTGCGAGCCTTTTAAAAAAATCTCTTCCTTTCGGCCTCTGAATGTTAGCCTCCAGCTTCTAATTCTTACTGTGTGGGCTCCGGCAATCTCATCATTTCTTTTCTTTTTTCTTTTTTAGCATGCCTAATTAATATTGCTTGAAGGGTGGATTTATATGTCTTCTGTTTTTACATTATCAGGCAGAGGATAAATTCTCTTGGGAAACACAATATCCATCACCATAATAAAATCAGGTAAAAGAAATATAATCCCCTCACATAAAGCCTGTTTAAATATACTAATTTCCCTATAAAAGTTTACCTTAATTCTATCAACTTTTACATTTTTTAAAAAACGATAGCCTTCATTAGGACTTTTTTTCAGTAGGTTTCAGTTTTATAATGCTGGATAGAGGAAGTGTTCTTGGCCAGACATAATATCCATTCCCATAAAGCATCCAGGTAAAGTTGACATAACTTCTTTACAGAAAGCCTGTTTAAACATTCTAATTTTTACAATATTATCAATCCTTACATTTTATATCCTTTTAATCTAATTGTAACTGCAGTCAGAGCTTCACCAATGGGTTTTGGTACAACAGTATATGGGTTTCTCATTGTAATTCCTGCCTCTGGGATTTTTAAGTTTCCCCAAACTGAGGTTCAGAGACTGCACTTATTTGAGGCCCTTTAATGTTAAAGGATCAAAAGAGGGTTGCCTTGGAACACAGGCTTTGGGTAGTGCTCTATTAAAAATCTTTGTTTTAACCTCATCAGTGTCTATTTTATTTATTCCAAACATTTTTAAAGGAAATTCTTAAGCCCATTATACATCTTTGTATCCATGTTTGAAAATTTGATCTTTTCATAGTTACCAATGAAGCAGGTGCTCTGATAGAACTCTCTAAAAATTTTCTAATTTAGAAATGTTTCCAATTCAAAGGATCTATTGTCTGGCAATTGACGATAGGATCTATTGACCTCAATAGCAACTCAAACCAATGTGTCTTTTCTATGGCTTAACTATGGACAAAAGAGACACCCTCAAGGGAGACTGCAAAAAGATGCAGCCTTCAAAAGATCCAGAAAGTTTACTCCCAGAGTTAGATGCAACCATTCCAAAATACTGGGAATCATGTTTCTCCTGTTTTGAACAGAATACGGTGAACCTCCAAGTTTACCTTTTATTTATTTTATTTTATTTTTTTTTGTAGATTTCCTAAGTCTGGATACGCCCAGCTGCCCACTAAATGCATAAGCATGCTCCAGCTGGTAGAAAGCAAGAACTATGTGGAGTCCTGTTTTTTCACAATCTCTAGAAGGAAAAGAATTAAGAAAAAACCATGAGTACTCATACCAAATAATTACAAGTCATTAAGCCCAAGGAACTAGTGACAAATTTTTTTCTCCTGCTAATCTAAATTTAGAGAATGGACCCACACCATTCTCCTTTCACCAAACTCTGCAGGCAGCGATCTGGCAGTCTCACTTGGCAAGAACTCTTATCCTTTTGCCAGCTGTAATTAAAGGTCCCAGGATCTTTCTACTACATTAGCTTTGGTTGAGCAGTGCCGAGCTAGTGAAGTATCCTGCTGACTACACCAACTTTGGGGGAGTAAGGAAATTTTCTCTACCCTTAAAGGTTCTTTCAGCTGGTCTAATAAATCAATGTGGGACTGATTAACAAGAGAAAATAACCAAATTTAATCATATTCATACATATGGGAACCCAACATAATGAAAGAGTCAGAGACCCCAGAAACAGAAGAGTTTCAGAGACAGAAAGGGAAAATTAGGCATCTATGACTTTCTTAGCTAAGGAATGAGGTAAGAACCCTAAGGCTTCCAAAGGAAAGAGGGCGGTTTGCAGGACAATAAGAAGAGCAGTTGATCAGTAGTTTTATTACCTTCCATATCGATAGGTTATAAAAAGTTATTTTTGGTAATAATTTTTATTATGAGCAAAGCCCCCAGTTTAAATTCTTCTAAGTAGTGAAGGGAGGGGGCAGAAGTTTCTCCTGAGTCTGCAGGGTCTCAATTGCCTTCAGCTCAAAATAATCCACATGCCAAAGTCACACATCGTGGGGAAGCCTGTTCTGAACCACTAAGTACTTTTAGCTGTTATTATCATTGTCATTTGAGTCTGGGATTTAAGGGACAGGTCTGAGCTGTAGAGTAAAAATTTAGAAATCATCGGTTTTTATGTGTTCTTTAAAAATGTAGGAATGAATCATATCATTAAGGGAGCATGTGTACATAGATGCTGTAAATAATATATGCTTCATTTTCCAAAGTTTCTTGGTCCAAGATTTTTTTTCTTGAAGCCTCTTTTCCATCCACTATTTGATAAAAGAATTTCATGAAGATCTCTGAGTAGATGCTTAGTAAAAACTTTTAGAGTAAAAAATAATCCTTCACTCAGTAACTGAGAGCACTTAGGCTGTTTCTAGCACTTGGCTATTGTAATTAATGTTGCTATGAACATAGGAGTGCATAGGTCCTTTTGAATTGGTGTTTCAGGATTCTTAGTGTATACTCCCAGCAGTGGAATCGCTGGATCAAAAGACAGTTCCATTCTTAGCTTTTGGAGGGAACTCCATACTGCTTTCCACAATGGCTGTACCAGTCTGCATTCACACCAACAGCATACTAGGCTCCACAGCCTCGCCAGCACTCCTTTGTTGATTTGTTTATCATGGCCATTCTGACCGGTGTGAGGCAATACCTCACTGTGGTTTTAATTTGCATCTCCCTGATGGTTATTGATGCTGCCCATCCTTTCATGTGTCTCTGAGCCTTCTGCATGTCCTCCTTGGAGAAGTGTCTGTTCAGGTCCTTTGCCCATTTTTTAATTGGATTGTTTGTCTTCCTGGTATTGAGTTGTATGTGTTCTTTATATATTTTGGAGATCAAATCCTTGTCCGAGGCACCATTGGCAAATATGTTTTCCCATATGGTTGGATCCCTTTTCATTTTGCTGATGTTTTCTTTATCCGTGCAGAAGCTTTTTGATTTGATGTAGTCCTATTTGTTTATTTTTTCCTTTATTTCCCTTGCCCTAGGGGATATATCAGCAAATATATTGCTGTGTGGGATAGCTGAAATTTTACTGCCTATGTTTTCCTCTAGGAGCTTTATGGTGTCATGGTATAAGTCTTTTATCCATCTTGAGTTTATTCTGGTGTATGGTGTAAGGAACTCCTATCTTTCATGACAGCATGGATGGAACAGGAGAATATTATGCTAAGTGAAGTAAGCCAGGTGGTGAAAGACAAGTACCATATGATCTCACCTATAAGAGGAACCCAATGAACAAAATAAATGAGAAAAATAGAACCAGAGGCATGGAAACCAGGAACATACTGACAGTCACCAGAGGGGCAGGGAGAGGAGGATTAAGATGAAAAGATGGTGAAGGGACTAGTCAAGGAACATGTATGAATGACCCTTGAACATGGAAAACAGGGTGGGGAATGACTGTGGGAGTGGGGGGTGGACTGGATGGTAGAGAGCAATGGGGGGAAAATTGGGACAACTGTAACAGAAAAACAATATAATATTTAAAAAAATACTTCAAATATGTTGGGGAAAATATTATGATTTTCTTCAGAAAAGTCAATTAAATTTCTTTTGGAATAAAAACCAGAGTTCTATGTGTCAGGAAGCAAAGACAGTGGTTAGAAATCATGGGCTTACATTAGGGCATTTACATAGCTGCTCAGTAGATACACCAGTTCTCTCATTATTCCTGTCTGTCATAGATGCATGTAGGATCGAAAGCCTTAGTAATAGTGTCTCCAAGAGATGGGAAGCTATCCAAATGAGTTTTGTATCATGAGTAATTACAAGCAGTTCTCTTATTGGTCACTGGCCAAGATGCTTCAATTTTTTTCGGGAGGTGGGAAAGAATGAAAAGCAGGAGCTCAGTTGTCCAATACAGATACTGTGCTGAGCTATTTTGTGTGTGTGTGTGTGTGTGTGTGTGTGAAACCTTTTTCACCAGCCATTTCTAGAGTCTCTTGAGTTTTCCCTGGACACAAGGAATTCTACTTTTTATGTATGGTGATATAGCTTACCCATGGTGAGCATGTCATAGCTTGAATCAGTTCTCTGTTCTTGGTAGATAGATTTGCAGTGGTCCTTGCATAAGCTCACATCTGTTCTTACTTGAGGCCAGATAATAGAATTAACAGAGAGTTGGCTTAAGCTAAGGGTTTGGCTACTGACCATGACCCAAATTGAAATCAACTGACTCCTGTGAGGCGCCATCAAGCCCCCATATTCTTGTCAGAATGATGTTCTAACCAGGATCATGCAGTGCCTGAGTTAACACTGATTCTTTATGGAATCCTGAGTTTTTCTTAAGAGTGCTTACCCAATTGGTAAGAGATAATTAACCCTACAGTCCTTTCGTAGAATTTATACAGATGAAAATTTTAGGGTATTACTAACATTTTTTCTCTCTACCAACATTTTACTAAGGACTTCCTATGTATGTCATCTAATTCTTAGAGAATGCTGTGATATTTTCCTGATTATTCCATTTCCCTAACAAAGCAACCAAACACCTCAGAGGTTAAAATTTCATAGGATAACATGGGTAGGCAGAGATATGGGCTGATATGCAACTTTAATGTCTTTGCTCTTTTTTCCATGCTTATAACAACTCCACCAACCAGGTGTGTTATGTCAGGAACCCAGAGATATTATACTCAGTCAAGTTGGCACATTTAATTACTGTTTTTGATGACATTTAAGTCACTTGCAAACATGATATGAAGCATCTGTGGACAGCATTCTTTCATCACATGGATTTTCCCAGCAGGGGGCATCTCGTTGGTGTTCTCATGTATCTACTGTAAAACAGTCCCTGTTTCACAAGAGTCCCAGAGGCTTTTTCTTCCTATGTCCATACTGTTGGAAAGTCAGTCAATTCTGTCATACAAAGAGCAGCTAGGAAGTTTAGAGACTGTGGGTAAGCTTTGGGGGTCTTTCATCATTGAGGGCTTTCTTTGGGTAGCCATGTTTGGCTTTGACTTTTACACACACATATGTGTTCACACATTTATCGGTAAATATATAAATATATGTTTGTATTTCATTATATACATATGTGTATACACACACATAAATGTGCACACAACTGATGACTGTTTACATGTATACCCAAGTTGCCACCACCCACATCAAGATATTGAACATTTTTACACCCGCCAGGAAGTTCCTTGATCCTTTTCTAGACCAAAGCAAATGCCTCTTCAGCCCTCAATCCCCACATGTAAACACATACATTCTTAGAGGTAACCAAAACAGAGATTAGTTTTCTCTGTTCTTAAACTTCACGTAAGTGGATTGTAAGGGATATATTCTTTGTACTCTAACTTCTTTCACTCAACATGTTTTGAGGTTCATCCATGTTCTTTCTCATTTAGTATTTTTTGTTTTTCATGTTTATAGCTTTCTAGTAGTAAACTGTCTGAATATCTTTCAAATTTTTTATCTACTTTTCTGTTGATGGATACTAGGGTAAAAGCTGCTAAGAGCATTTTGCCCCCATCTTTGTATGTACATAGGCACTTATTTTTTTCTTGACTATGTACCTATGAATGGAATTGTCGAGTAGGAAGGTCTGGCTTAGATTTTCAAAAAATGACTTGGAATGCTGTTTTGAGTGAAAGATGGTGAATCAAATGATGTAAATGAAGTTAAATAGCATTTATAGGATAAAGAGGTATGGGGTTACTCAGTCTGCGAGATAGGACTAAGAGGTGATTTCCTAATTCTCTTGAAGTATATAAAGAGTAATTTTAAGGGAGAAAGGAACACACTATCAATTTATACAGAGTACAAAGTGAAAGAAAATGGGATTACATTTTGACAAAAGAGTGCTTAGGTAGAGTATTATCATAATTAACATAGAAATAGGTTACTGTCCCCAGGGTGCCTTCAAACATAATAATGCTCTTTCCTTGGGTAAAGGTAGATAGTTATGGAAGCAAACTTTTCTTGCTATCTCATGAGTCTTTCATTTGTCATCTGGAAGATACAATTTTCTTGCTAATATATCTAATGTGTAGAGTGACTATATAGTTTTTTACTGCCGTAGCCAGAATACTTTAATCCAGCACAAACAATAAAGCTAAACTGGATGGCACACCATGACATAGGCTTAAATCTGAACCCTCCAAGGAAAGCTGCAGTATAAGATTGTGATTCATGATTAGCATTCCTGGGCCAGACCAGCGACCTGGACACATTTGACAGGAGCGAAGCTAGAGAGGAGTTCTGCCTTCAGTGTGAGAGAGTAGCTCATGTTAGACCAAACTTTTTACAAATAATAAATATAAACTCTGGACAAAATATAAAGAACAACTAACTGAAAGCAGTAAAAAGACCTAAAACAGAGAAATAGTGGAGGGAGTCCATTCTCCGAGGAAGAAGATGGCACTGGGGCGAATTGTTTGTTTTTATGCCTTCTTACCTGAGAAAAGCTATGGAAGGCACCATGTTGGGTGCCCAAAACTCCCCAAATGATCTGCTTCTGTTTGGGACAGAGACTTAATAGCTTTCATTAGGTTAGTGAGAGACACTTGCAAACCAGGTCTTAGCCTCATTTTTTATTTTTATTTTTTGTGTCTGGCTATAATAACATAAAACGCCAACTCATATTTCCTGTATCGACTGAATCAGAGCCACTCAGTCAGCATATATGACACCATTGAAGGAAAGCCCCACAGGTCTAAATTCAGGATTGATTCTGAAGGACTGACATGCGGCCTTATTCAAATTCATAAGAGCTTTAATAAGAGAAACTTACATACATAGGCAAAGCAGCTGCTTCCAGTGGTGGCTGGCTAGGAAGTAACCATACCCCACCCAGGACAGGGTCTCTTTTCCATAGGGGGTTAATAGTAAAACCATATCATAGGTAGTCACTTAGAACACCATAAAGAACAATGCATTCCTCAGTTAACAGATAACATCAGGCAGCAACCACACTGTCTACATTCATTAACCTCCTTCCTTGGGGCATGATGTTTATCTATGGGTGGCATTCTGGTTTTCTGGGTAGTTAGCCAAGCCTGAGGCTACACAGAGTGAGATCGAGAGCCCAACATTTCCCCCGTTGCCTTTGCTGCTGGAGCCATATTGCATCTAAAATGAATTCCCCTACAGGTACCTTTGCAAGAACTGGAAACCACCACCATGTAGGGGTGAACAGTCTGCCTGGAGATTTCTTGGCAAAAAAAACTACAAAAAGATGTCTAGGGCCATGTACAGCACAACCTCAGAAAATGCTGTTCTCACAGTTTGCTTTGTGAAGGAAACCTTCTGGAGTTCTACCTAGCATAGCCTGTTCAGCCTAAGGTGTTGTCATCAAGGGCCTCCCTCCTCTGAGAGGTCACTGCCCCATGCCAGAGCACATGGCTTTGTGAGCAGAGTGTGGCCTGTGTTGAGCACATGGCTTTGTGAGCAGAATATGGCCTGCATTTCAGCCCCAGCTTGTCCATTACACAATGAATGATCTACATGGAGGAAAATGGCAGCTTTGTGCCAACTTGTTCTTTCATAACTAAAAAAACACTTTATTTAATTTATACTCTGTGCTTCCTTACCTTTACAATGCCATTTTTGGACCGTTGTTTGTAGTCTTTGTCTCATGCTCCCTGGACTGAGAGGGAGACTGTGACTTAGCACCGTCCCGGATGTCTAAGTTGGTCTTCAAGGGCATACAGATATGAAAACACATTTGAAAGGCTACATATGTATAGCTTTCTTTAATGGTACAGCTTGAAGTCCTAGGATACTAATTTTGATGTTCCAGTCAGCCATCATAATTATAGAAAATGGTTTTGTCAAAATTTCACTTCTCACCCTGGCTGGTATAGCTCAATGAATTGAGTGGCAGCTTGTGAACCAAAGGGTCACCAGTTTGATTCTGAGTCAGGGCACAGGCCTGGGTTGTGGGCCAGGTTCCCAGTGTGGAGCGTGCGGGAGGCAACCACACATTGATGTTTCTCTCCCCCTCTTCTTCCATTCCCCATTCTCTAAAAAACATAAAAATAAAAATAATTCACTTCTAAAGAACAGTTTCTTTAACGTGGAAATATAGCTAATTTTTAATCTTAGCTATAGTGTGTCTTATTGCAAAAAAAAAAAAAATGTTGAGATTGTACTATCAGACATATAAGGATAATCATTTTCCTTCTGGTCATGGGAACCCATCACAGAGCTTCATTTTGGCAAGTTTTCAAAGAAATGGTAGGTATTGTATTACTTTTCTACTGTTGCCATTATAAACTGCCACAAAGTTAATGGCTTAAAACAACACAAATTTATTATCTCACAGTTCTGTAGGTCAGATGTCTAATAAGCCTCTCACCAGGCTAAAATCAAGAGATTGGCAGGGCTGCATTCTTTCCTTGAGGCTCTGTTCCTTGCTTCTTTGAGCTGTTGGTAGAATTCATTCCCTTGTAGTTATAGGACTGAAGTCTAAGTTTTCTTGTTGACTGTCAGCTGAGAGCTGTTCACAGCTTCTAGAGACTGCTGCATTCCCTGGCTCATGTCCTCCTCCCTCCACTTCAAAGACAGTAATGGCAAATAGAGTCCTTAAGTTCTCTCTGACTCATTCCCTTTCCTTCTTCTTCCACTTTTAAAGGCTCACATCATTAGATTGGGCCCACCTGGATAATCTACTAGACGCTCCTCATCTCCAGATGTGATTACTTAACCTCAATCACATCTAAAAACTTGTCACTTTTGTCATGTAATGTAATATATTCACAAGCCCCTGGAGTTAGGATCTGGACATCTTTGGAGCAGCCATTATTTGCATGCCACAGCCTTCAGACATTCTTCTGTAATCGCATTCATAGCTTAATTTATTTAGTAAGTATGTAATGAACACTTACTTTGCAACAGAGAATATAGAGATGAATGAACTATGACCCTGCTTCTTAGGTGCTAGTCGCTGCAGCAACCAAACTCATATTTACAGATGCAAGCTGAATTCATTGTAAATATCAATTTCCCTGGGTGGCTCCTTAAAAATAGAGGTAATGGCTTTCATCACCAGATTCCCAATGTTAGACCCTCCACGTGACACATAATCAGCACTCAGTATTGCTGAATTCCTTAATTTTAAGAATATGTTTTTCTTCTCACCTGAGGACATGCTTATTGATTTTAGAGAGAAGGGAAGGGAGGGAGTAAAGGAGAGAAACACTGGTGTGAGAGAGAAACATTGATTGGTTGCCTCGCGCACCTGTCCTGACTGGGGACTTAACCCGCAACCTAGGCATGAGCAGGAATTGAACCTGCAACCTTTTGGTTTACAGGATGACTGATGCTCCAACCCAAAAGGGCCACACCCACCAGGGCAATTTTAAGAATATTTATTAAGCATCTACCCAATGCCAAATACTGTTCTAGATGTTTATTAAACATTAATGAATAATGTAAAAAAATCTATATACTTGTGGAGCTTACATTCCAGTGGGGCACTTAATTTTTTAGTGTGGACACTTTCAGAATTCAGAGATTCTGAATGTCATTTGATAGTGTGAATCTTATTTCTTTGCTAGTGAGACAAAAAGAGGTGAATTGGCACTTTCTGTTTCTTTCATAGCTAGTGAGGAAACAGAGGTGAATTGACATGATATAGTTTTTAGAAATACCTGATGGTAGAGTAGAGGATAGATTGGAGGATTGGAATTTAGAAATGGCTTGCCAAAGCGTGAACCAAAATAATAACAATTGCAATAACGACATAGGAATGGGCTCAAGAGATATTTATAAGACAAAAATCTGGAGAAGGGAAAAAGTTAGGGAAACTGGCCTGCTATACGGGAGGCTTGTAACAAGAAGGGACATATACTTATAATCTATTTGAATATAGGTGGTAGTTATCCTCTTTTAATTAGATACCTGTTTAATGAGAAACGTCCTGTTAACATTAAAATGTACATTCACAGAAATAGCTTGAAATAAAATATTTTAGCATTTTACATCATGCTACTAACATAACCTATAAGGCATTGGGCATTTGTCAAACCTATAGTATCTGTCAACATTCAAACAGGGAATTTAAACAGTTATTCTTTTTGAAAGCAATAGAATTTATGTGCAGAGCCATCAGAACTGAAAGCTTGACATGGGAAATTTAGCAGTTGAAATGCAACCGAGAACACATCAGAGGTGACCTACATAAAGAAACTTAGTACGAATGATTCCTCCTTTGGGGGAATCTACTTTTGTTCTTTCTTGTTCAACTGGGGAGAGAAAAAGAATCTTGTCTGTAAAAATGCTAAGAAAGAAACTAGGATGGAGAATTGTTTTAGAGGGCCCATTTGCATTGTGTCTGTGAGAATTTCCAGTGGTTAGGTATTAGAATTTACTCATTACATCTGCATATGCTTCTTTCTTTAATGGCTTTTCAACGATGATTCCCTTGGGACCTGCTGGCCAGGGTCCTGCAGGTGTGAAACCATTGATCAGGAAGAATTTCCGCAGCAGAAAGCATCTGGGGTCATCCGGAAAGGCCGATGGAAGCTTTGAAATAGCAGCCTGTCTCCTGACCCCTCCACAGACAGTTCAAAATCATTTTATACTTAACACAGAATGGATTGAAAACCACAAGATAGGGAGCAACCAACTTTGACTTTATATTTGCTGAGATAAATACACACACACACACACACACATACACACACACACATACACACACAGACTCAGTCATACTGGTCAAGTTTCAACACAGCACAGTAAGGAGGGACCAAAAATTCAAATGCATGCAATATTTGTTCATATGACAGAGAGCCTCATGAGATGCTTGGGGTGAAATAATTCAGCTGACTGGGAGTGTTAAGTTCCAAAAGTTAATTCTCAATAGTCTTGTGTCCAAATTAATTTTATTGGAGGATATAAGAAGGTAAGGTTTTACTATTTTCCATATAAAGGTATATACATAGAGACACAGAGACACATTAAGAAATAAATATGAAAACTAACTTTGTTTTGAAAATTGTTAATCTGTGTCAGATAACCTTAAATTCTCCCTAGGTCATAAAGCTATCCTATACTAATACCTTGTACAATGGATTACAAGAAAGACTATTCAATTGACTTCCAGTCATGGAGCTGTGAAATCTTAGAGCTAGAAAGGGGTTAGCCCAATACTGTCATTTACAAAATCATGCAGAGTACCTAAGAATTTTCCAAATTCATAGATCTGGATAATTTAAGAACAAAATTAGATCTCAAATACTATCTTTTCTTGAAGGATGTCCATTCAGTATTCTTGCATTTAATGATTTTTCAATGGGTGTTAATGTCCGTAAGGAGATAGGGAGACTGAAATTTCAATAACTTAGAGTCCAGAATGAAGGAGAACTCAGGAATTCATTTATTTTTCTATCTTTGTCTCTTTCTCTTACACTTTCTCACTGTCATTCCATTATGTCACTGTGGGGAGTTTTATTCAAATATTCTGCATATCTAAGATTTATCCTGCTTAAAAATCCACCCCCCCTGGTCTTTTGCTTATCAAATAAAGATATTATGATTACTGGAGGGTCAATAGTTTAAAGAATTAGAAATCCTTGAGGGAAAAATGTCTGTACTTTACAATTAAATGTTTAATATTTTATAAACATTTTATCTTTTCACTGATCTTAATGCCTTAAGGAAGATAAAGTGTCAAAATAAGCAAAACCAAAGGACTGGCAAGCAAACAATTTCCTAAAATTGAAAGGTGAGGAAATTTAAGTATGGCAGTCAATTTTTTTTCTTTGCCTAAAGCTGGTTATTGTTGTTGCATTAATCATGAGTTTGTGATATTTCTGACTTGTTAGAGAGTGATATAAAGAATGAACAAACAAACTAGTTGCACTAAGAAAATATTCATCTTGTTTTTTGTTATTTAAGGCTTCCACTTTCACCACTTGCTTTAAAAACATTTTTTAAGGGGCATAATTTCTGAGAAAGTTGAGGATGGTTGAAGAAATTACGATATAACAAGTTGAGAGAATTTTTAAGTCCCAGTATAACGTGCTGTAAGAAACTTTGTTGACATATTTTTTGCTCTTATTCTGAGATCAAAAAGCTAAGGTCTAAATAGATTATAAGCCACATAAGGATAGGAGCCATGCCTTATTGAATTCTGCTTCCTTTCAGGAATTTTATCATAGAACACTTAACACTTGTTGTTCGCCCCAACTGTAACTGACCTATAGGATATACTGTGTATTTACTATTTCTGCCATTCCATTGTCCTCATTGTCTGGACAAATTTTCTGTCACCATAAATCAGTCAATGTGTTTGGATTTGAGTATTCAGTACTAAACTTTTAAATGGGCTTAACAATACCAACCATCCATCAAGGATAATTTCCATAAATTAAAAATTATAGGACAGGCTATTACAGAGAAGACTATGAAAAGTTTTTCTAAAGGTATACTTGTATTCATTACATAACTCATTTTAAATTATACTGAAGCTTAATCATAGTGTTATATTTTCAATTCTCACGATTATTTATTTTCCAGAAGATATTCTAAGAGCAAGGGAAAAGAAAGTAGTATCTACTTCTTCTCCCACCTTTCCATAGGATGAACCGAAAACAAAGAGTTCATTCTAATTCCCATTCCCTTTCATAATTATAATCAAGAAAAAGTATGATGACTAAGCTTGTCACTGAAGAGTATGTTCTGTGAAGCTTCGAGGCATGGCTGGAAAGTACATTTTTGAGTTAGATAAAGATTCAAATGATAATTGGTATATGCTGACTTTGAAAATTAATTTTGAGAATTAAATTTGAGATGCAAGCTATCAAAACTTAGAGAAACTTCCTGAGTCTTCATCACTTCATTACATGTACAACAAGAGTTCTTGTTTGTTTGTTTTGTTTTATTTGTTTGTTTTTTCCTGAGAATTAATTGACAAAATAAGGGCAAGAATATCCAGCATATTGTCTGGCATAAATATTTGCATATGAGTTTCCTCTCTCAGAATTAGCTGGTGGCACTATTTCAAAAAAAATGATTGACATTATGCATGAAAGAATCTATATTTGATGGTCATTTAAATGTAGATCTAAACAGCCTTTTCTTTCTTAATTTTTAAATTGATTCATTGAGGTGACATTAATTAATAAAACCACACAAGTTTCAAGTATATGACTCAGTTGCACATCATCTACATAATGCATCGTGCATTCACCATCCAAAGTCAAGTCTCTTTCACCTCCATTTCCCCCTCTTTTGCTCTCTTCCGCTCCCTCCACCCCTCTTTTCCTCTGGCAATCACCATACTGTTGTCCCTGTCTTTGTGTTTTTTTTCTTCTTAATTGTTTCACCTTTTTCACCTAGCCTTCTAGTCCCCTCCCCTCTGACAGCTCTCAATCTATTCTGCATAGTTATGATTCTGTTTCTGTTTTGTTAGTTTATTTTGTTCATTAGATTCCACATATAAGGCAAATCATATGGTGTTTGCTTTTCTCTGACTGGCTTATTTCACTTAGCATAATAATCTCCAGGTCTGTCCATACAGTCGCAAAAGATAAGATTCCCCTTTCTTTTTAACCGAGTAGTATTCCATTGTGTAAATGTACCACAGCTGTTTTTGGCCCACTCATCTGCTGATGGACACACGGGCTGCATCCACATCTTGGCTATTGTAAATAATGCTGCAATGAACATAGGGGTGCATATATTCTTTTGAATTAGCATTTCAGGTTTCTTTGATATATTCCCAGATGTGAAATTGCTGGGTCACACGGCAATTCAATTTTTAATTTTTTAAAGTAACTCCATACTACTTTCCACAGTGGCTGCACCAATCTGCTTGGACATTTTCCATAGCAATGTTTTTTTTTTTTCTACTATATTTCCTTGTGCAATGGAAACAAAAGAAAAAATAAACAAATGGGACTACATCAAACTAAACAGTTTTTGCACAGCAAAAGAAACACAATGAAAAGACAACCCACTGAATGGAAGAACATATTCTCCAATGATACATCTGATAAGGAGTTAATATCCAAAATTTATAAAGAACTTATAAAACAACACCCAAACCAGAAACAATGCAATTAAACAATGAGCAAAATACCTGAATAGACACTTCTCCAAAAGAACATATAGATGGCCAATAGATGTATGAGAAGATGCCAATATCACTGACAATCAAAAGCAAATTAAAATCACAAAGAGATACCACCTCACACCGGTCAGAATGGCTATCATTAATACATCCACAAATGACAATTTGTGGCAAGTCTGTGGAGAACAGGGAACCCTGATACACTTTTTCTAGGCATGCAGATTGGTGTAACTTCACTGTTTTAAATCTTGAACTAATTCACCTGAAAAGGTGTTTGGAGGTCAATGAAAATCATAGTTATCATATCATTAAAATATGTAGCTAATATATTTTAAATCATCCATTTCCTGACTTGGAGGATACCCTATATTTTTCTGGCCTACACCTTTCTAAATTTTAAGTATGGTCCCCATTAAAAAGTGAAAATCATCAAATGGGGATCATGCTTAATCATACATTATATTTATTCAAATTCAATTGAAATCTGGAATCTGTTTTCTTATAATTTTTAAGGACAAGAGTAAGCAATTCAAGGAGGTCATGTTGAGTCTGCTCCTTTCCTGTCCTTGAAGCTACAGGCTCAGCTGTGAGATTGTGGAGGGATTAGTGACCCAGACTGTAGACCCCCAGGTCCTTTCAGTAATTTCGCACCTGCTCTCCTCTCCCCACCTTTTCTCTGCGGGCCTAGCCACCCACTCCTCTCACGACTCCCTTCAGATGTCAGAAATAGAAAGTGCAGGGTCCCCTTATTTCCTCACGCCATCTTTTTCCCAGAAGCCATACCGTCCCTCCCAGATATCATACGTGAAAGGAAACACGAAACAGAAAACACGCCAGATAGCAGCTGTCCTGAGGGAAAGTACACTTCCGCAAAATGAAAATAAACGAGTTTATATTTTGATACGCTTTGATGTTTTACAGAACAGACATAGATTGTACTTAGGGTTCCAGTGCCCCTAGGCTCATTACATAAGGGAGGCAGGCAGTTAGAGGAGACACCATTAAAAGGGGACATTAATGTGCTTTTTAAAGTAATGGGTCAGACATATAAATTGTTGGAGGAATGTAGTACAAAATAGTGGATAAAATATTTATACATTCCATTGAAGCTTAGCGTGCATTCCTGAGGGAGATGTCCTAGAGAGATGGATCTTCCCCTTTGTTCTGATTCTATTTTTCCAATTGCTCTGACACAGCTCTTGGCTTCACATTCATTCTGAAGTTGATTAGATCAGAAGGCAGAAGCTTGCCTGCCCAGCATGACCAATGACAACCATCAAGGTTGTGGATATTCCGGGCCCGTAGTTTGTTTATTGAAGTTGTTTTGGATGTTCTGAGGGCTTCCATGAGGGTGTCTATATTTTAGTGCCGCCATATACGTCATTTGTGTCCCAAACAGTGCAGCACGATGTGCAATGCATACTGCTTGCATAAAATTGACCGATCGAGTTTGAAAATGGCTGTCAGATTTATAGAGCATGGCTATAATTACATTCACATGAATGCTCAGTTAAAAGCAGAAACAGAACCTTATTACCTTTGTTTTGCTTGTTTAAAAAACAAAACAAAACACTTGACTTTAACTTTAAGGATGTAAATTGTTACCTATTGAGGAATTCTTTTGACTTGTTGTCAGAATGATTTAATGTTTCTAAAACATATGCTGTAGGTGAACCTCAATGCAGATCCTTTTCTGTCTGAAGGTCAGACAGGTTTATAAAAACAGCTAAAAACAATAAGATACTATGCTATGTGCTTTTCAACCACTGTTTCTTTTAGTTGTCACAAAAACTCAGGGAAGGATGGTTTTCAGTGTCCATTTCACAGGTGTGGAGACTGAGGCTTAAAAAAGTCTTCCCCTGACCCGGGTCGGCCCTTAGCACATGGTCTGATCCCAGGTCCATCTGAGCACACGCCATATACAGGGTAGCTTTTTGTGTGCATTGTCCTCCTTCAAAAGGAATTCCCCTCAGTGGATATTGGTCTCCAGGTGACTGTGACTATGGGGATGGCCTGGGGTGAGTTGGTACCTCTTCCCTGGAGAAGCAGCAGTGCAGTGGCTATTTTACCAGTGACAACAATGCTTTCACTTGCCTTATCTCGTCTCATGGCCAGTCTGGCTCCTTGCAAACTTTATCTGGCTGGAAGTACCTGCTCTCTAAATATAGGATCCAAAGCCAATGTCATTTTAACTATGTCATCAGGAGTAGTCAGCTGAATTATTGAGTCATACCATTTTAGAGTTGGAAATGACCTTAAGATTCATCTGATCTGAACCTATCATTCCCAGGTGAGGAGGCTGCCATCTAGCGAATTGGAGGAGTTTGACTGAGCCTCACAGGTAGGGAAGGGTAGTTTGCATGAGAAGCCACATATATTCACACTGAGTCCTGAACTCTTTGAACCATACCTAGCTGTCAGGACATACCATGCCACGCCACTTCCCTCAACAACAGCGTGTCCTCTTCACACTATATTATACTATGCTGGTATTATACTACAGAGATACATATTGAACAGCAGGGATATATTATACAGGTTTGGGCAAAAGCAGGTTTACAGTTGTGAGTATGTGAAATAGAGTTTATTCTTGTAGTATTATTTATTAATTATTGTATTATTTTCCATACAAACAACTATAAACCTATGTTTGCCCTGTCCTATATAAGATTGTATTTTTAATCTCTACAGAAAAAAGCTATTTTTTTCATTTATGGTTTTAAAATTCGTACTTGAAATTTGTTTATCATCTTTCATCAAGGAGAGAAACTGAGAATGAAATTGTCTTAGAAAATGTAAGAATAAAGTTATGATTGGAGGATACCAAGACCTTATTTTCTCTCTTTACTCTTCCTAATGCTACCTCTCTGTAGGAATTTTGACTAAGAATCCAGAAGCCATATCTAGATCACAGTTTCTCTAAACTGGTATAATTGTAACAACAACAAAAGAAAATGGGAAGGAAACACTGAGGAAGATATCATATCCTAGATGTTGACATTTCAAAGAATGTTATTTTATTTACAAGTGAAGACTCTACCCTTAATACATTCTGAGGCTCTAACATTGGATTTCTTTTATACCTCTGAAAAAACTTGATTTATAACCCCCCAAAATAAATAACTTTAGAAAACATAGTATCTTTTATTCCTGAGGATGCTCGGAGAGTCTGCACCTTACACATGTTTTGTAGTTTCCGGGGCATTCTAACCAAATATGATGATATGTATGAGTTCTTTTCATGTGCCAGGGAAATAATCAGATTATGTAAATGCCTGGATGTATGTGGCTCTTGCGTTATATTCCCTTTTGAAAAACTGACTATTCAAATAGTTTTCTACATAGAAAAAGGTTGTTTCAGCTAAGTGATATATCTAAAACACGTTCCAAAAATGATGGCATTTCTGTGTTTGGAAACAGTTAAAATGGGGTTTGGAAAAAGGAATGAGTATTTCAAGGGACTGAATTATAAAGGAGCCAGAATGCAAGACACCATGCAAACTAAATTCAGTCTTCCAAGACCAGTCTCTGGAGAATAGGTTTGGAGAAGTGAGTGGAGAGAGAATAGGTGGAACATTTCCACCAATTTGTAAAATTGAATCAGGCCCAGTTTAAACTGTGCTAATTTATTCTTCATTAAACCATGGAGATTAATTAATCCTTTGTTTTTCTGGATTAGTGAGTAATCAATACGCCAAAGGGGGGGGAAAAAGAATGTTTTTTTCTCAAGGAACAAAGCATTCAGGTATCCAAGTTATTTTATCCTTTGTGTTTACAAAACACACCACAACCAAGATAAAATGTGTGGCATTGAAGGAGATTTGAGCTTTTTTTTTTTTTTTTTTTTTTTTTTTGGTTAACTAAAATATCCTGGGTTTGTGTGTTGCAGATGGATATGTACCAGTGGGAATGTGTATTAAAATAATCAATGTATTGTGCTTATACTTTGGTGTTCTCTGCTCTTCCCACAAAATTTAAGTCAATATTTATAGTTCTTTTGATCCCCTCCCCTGCAAGCCCCTCCCTAGCTACCAATCCAAATCTGACCATCCTCTTGCTACCAAACCGGTCCCTTTCAACTAACTTGTCTTACTTATTTTCTTCATAGTGCTTATGATTATCCGAAATTGCGTAGTCTATTGATTTACCTGATTGTATTCAATCCGCTTACCCATCATCAAACATGAGTCGGGATTTTGCCAGTTTTGTTCTCTATTGTCTTCATGGTGTCTACCTGGCAGCCTTGCATGTAGCCAAGAAAGAACTAAATACCTGTTCAGCGAATGAATGTGTTTGCAACAGAATGGACTTGATCTCAAACAGCTTCTAGGAGAGAGACAGAGTTATGTGAGGGAATGGGTAGAGGAACTTGGAGCTGTTGGCGGCTTAAGCACAAAGTGAGAAATACTGACAATGTCCTAGCACCTTAGGAACCTGTATCTGGTCTCCAGAATAACTTGGGTCCTCTACATTTCCGTGGATCAGGAGCTGTCCTGCTATAAGTTACACAGAGGCGTTGGTGTCTTCTTTGCCTATCTAGTTTAAGCATAGTTGCATGTTGGATGGAATAACATGTTGGTGCTGTGGGTTGGATGGATGGAAGGCATGTCTGGAAGGGATGCTCCTCGTAACTGTGAGAATGATCCTGGTACTACTCAGGGTTTTCTGTCACCATATTAATTCCCATTTGGCAGATTAATAACAGATACCAGGACATACCCTGTGGAATAATGTATTGTTAGCTTTGTAGGACTTTAATCTGTAATCAGTAGTTCTGGGATATTCTTCTAGTCTATCATAACATAGTTATAATTAAACAATCCAATTAACATTTATATTTCCAACATGAAAGATAGGATGCTAAAGTGTCATGAAGGAGTATCTGAATTTTTTCGTGATGTATAATATATTTCTAGTGTAAAAAATGTTTAATCAAGATATGTAGCCCTGGCTGGTGTGGCTCAGTGGACTGTGTGCCGGTCTGTAACCAAAGGATTGCAGGTTCGAGTCTCATTCAGGACACATGCCTGGGTCGTGGGCCAGGTCCCCAGTAGGGGGTGCACAAGACACAACCACACATTGATGTTTCTCTCTCTCCCTCCCTTCCCATCTCTAAAAATAAGTAAATAAAATCTTTTTTTTAAAAAAAGATGTAATCCATTTGCATCAGAACTGGCAAGTGATCCTATACAACAAACATGTATTTATGAATAATCATGATATCAATCCCTTCAAATAAAATTGAAACTGCTCCCTTTATTGGTCTTTTTGTTAAACCATTCTACCTTAGACTGTGAAGTCATAATCCCATCTTTTAAGTTTTTTTGAAACTATTAGATTTTCAAATTTAAGAGTCACTGCATGGAGGGTCCTGTGGTGGCAGACCACAGAGACTGTCTCTGGTTAACTGCAGCAAAAACCATTCATTGAAATGGTGTGTAAATTGAGTAATCAAGGCCCTCTCTGAGAAGACCTGAATTTGAGAGATCAAGGAGTAAGAACTAAGGAGGATTCTCGTCAGGGCATTACTGTAGTTAGGAAGAAACGCCAAACATTTTCCTTCCTGAGGTTACTCAAGACAAACATTTTTTAGAAACAAATCTGATTAGTTCAACTGAGCCAGACACCCAATCCTCATATGGGTAGAGACCATCTTTAAAAAAAAAAAAATCAGAAATAATGAGAGAGTGCTCCTCAAGGACAAATTAACACGTTATTGCCAAATTTAAAAAATAAATAAATAAAAAGGATGCTTAGCAGGCAAAAACACAGATATCCCCCACAGTAAGTGAGTTAATCCCATCAGTCTTTCATATTTTGTTTTCACAAGCATGAGAAATACTCACTCATATTAATCACATCACCTTGAGCAATGATAAAAGAATAGACTAAGATTAAATCTTAGTGTTCATTAAAGTCCAATATAGTCAGTACATTAAAAAGAAATATTAATTGATGGTGACAAGGTAGGAAAGTGGAAGGAAATGGATATTTGGAGGGAGGCGAGCACTATTCTAATTGCTTCGCTGGAGCCTCTCATTTAATATTCATATGATTACAGGAGGACAGCATTCTTAAACGTAAACTTACTGATAGGAAAACTAAGGATCAGGACCTTAAGTAACTTTTTCTCAAGGTCAAATACTTAATGACCTACAAATACAGCAGTCCAAATGTTATATTACTGTCAATACAATTCCAAAGGAAAACAGCATGCAATTGTTAGTCTGCCTGGCTGATGTGATGCTGCCATTGTCATGGAGAATTACTGCCTAATTCATCTCTGTTGGATCCTCATGTTATCTGGAGACCTAATGAAATGTAAGCTTCTCTTTTTCTGCCAGTGTTGTTAAGATTATAAATATTATCACCGAGTAGTGTTCTCTTTTCTTGGTAAAAATCTCAGCTCTCAGTTTTTATTTGGAACCAGCCATATTATTTAATCCCTGTGCCTTAGGTCAGGCTCCCTAGAGGCAGATCTTGAGGCAGGGGTTTGGGCTGAAGCGGTTCACTGCAGGGGTGTTTTCTAGGAGACAAACAACACTTTAAAGGAAGTGAAGCAAGCAGAATAGGGAAGGGGAAAGAGTCAAGCAAGGATGTGCTCTCAGGTGAAAACTGACCCCTGTCTTTGTCATCAGGGGACTCTGAAACCCTAGTAAAATTATAAAATAGAGGGCAAAAGGAGGTTTACAGCTGTTCATAAGCAAAATAACACAATAATTAATAAATAATACAAGAATCAACTCCGTGTTTCGCATACTCACCACTGTAAACCTACTTTTGCCCATGCTGTATTTTTCCCTGGAAAGTGGAGCTGAGGGTAATTATCCAGAGGCCAGCCATTGTGAGCCTTGAACAGATGATACTTGCTTGGGAGCTGGAGGATGGACGTATGAGGCATGAGCAGCCTACTGTCAGTTGACATTCAGGAGTTGGATCATCGTCAGGAACTTCCCTGTGGTCAAAGGGAGAACAGGTCTTTGCTTCTTTTTTTTTCCCCCCTCCTTGGGAGAAAAGTTTCTACTCTTCAGCGAGCCTCCTTTCTAACAGGAAGATACAACTCACAACTGAACTGTCTCATTTCTGGCAGTAGAACATGTGTCATTGGACAGCTAAGACAATGCTTAGCCACTGGCTGGGATTGGACCTGCTTTCGTAATTGTAATCTTACAGTGGCTTTACTGAGAGGAGAGGTAGAGTAGCAGCCAAGCAATGCACCTGTGAGTCATGGTTGTCCTTAGCACACCAGCAGTTTAGTGATAAAATCTTGTCAAGGAAAAAACCTGTGCCTTTTTTGTTTGTTTTCTTACTTTGCAGACCTCGGCTAAATGTTCCTATCTTGCTTTTACGGGTCAGGTAGATAGCTTTTGTTTATGCCCCTATATCCCTTTTCCTTATCTGCCCTTCTTGAATTGAGTTTTGTGAATTGATACACTTTTGTGGTTTAACAAAGGTCACGCTCCTTAATATTATTTTAGTGTGCTAACACTGAGGCATTTCTAAGTGTGAGGATTTTTAAGGTGGTGTGCGTAAGTATTTTCTACTTTCTTCTGGCTTACTTCCAAAGGATAGCCAATTTGCAGTTGTTTTATTTTTTTCCAATCAGATTGTTCAATGTTCCCCCTACCCTCCTTTCCCTTTTTCTTTCCCTAGATCACTGTCTTAGTTTAGACCCTCATTACTTCTCCCTCAGTGTATTTATTGAAATAGGTTTACTCCGTGCTTGTCAAAAGTATAATGGTGATTTACAGAAAAATCAAAGAATACATGTCCTTTTAATATAAGGAAAAGGTGTGAGCAATGCATGGGAATGGCTTGAAGAGCTAGAGACTCTTCAGAGAGGGACCCTTACGCAGAAAACATGGCCTGACAGACGGATGAGTTATTCCTGCCTCGAGAGTGTACCCTTGCCTTGCTCTCAGAGATGCTGAAATGTAAACTTTAAAAGGGTGTGTGAAATTTGGACGTTTATAAATATCAATGGCCAAATGACTAGTTAGAAGTTTATGTTTGGAATTTTACAATATTAGATTATTAATGACCTTCACCTCTTTGAAATTAATTCTACAATGGTTTTTTAAAAAATGATTATTACTACCTTTACAACTCATATGGTACATACAAAGGTGTGTAAGAATTACATGTTCTAGTCAATCACAGGGATAGACTTTCAACAGAAGCTTCATATGCTTTTTAAAACTTACATTTGGTTAGGGACAGCTCTATGATGATCTCATACATGATCTTTATGTGTTGTATCTGAGAATTGTTAATCACATTTATCAGATGTTACTCTAACTACTGTGATTTTTGGAATGATATCTATAGTATTGGAAATAGTGTTCTCTTGTGCATATATTTTTAAAACTTCAGCATAAAACATAAAACCAGTGAGGCTATTGATCATTTCAAAATATTTTTAAGTAGATGGGGCCACTGATGCATGGTTTTGTATTTCACACCATCTTTAATCCCCACCCCTTGCTTCCCTGGCACCTGTCACATTTCCAGAGGTAAAAAAACAAAACAAAAAACAAACAAAAAAAAACACACAACACCATTAATTTCATAAAAATGAGATTTTTGGTGGTGTAATGAGCCATTCAGTTACAGATTTATGTTTTTCTAACTCACCAATATTAGTGTGAACATCATAAATATTAACAATAAAACTTTTTAAAATGAATTATTTGAGCAACAACAGTCATACTGGTTATGATTTGGTTCAGCCTGTTAATTGAAATATGAGAGATTTCTCTATGTAATCTGTGTTAAAAAGAGCTTATTGCCTTAGCCAGCTAGCTGCTATTACCAAAATTAAAAAGTATATCAATTATACAAAACTATACACAGAGGCTAGGATAAAAATTACTGCCCCTGCCAAGGCTGATTGAATTGCCAGATAAAAACTAACAGCAAGAGATAACCTTTTTTTCTGGGCTATTATTAAAGAATTATAGAAGGGTCCCAAATCTCCTTTAACCAGATTCATTTTCTCTTCTAGGGTGGGTATGTTTTTGCTCAGTTTTTAGTTGTTTATTCCAGAGAAAATTGCCACAATGTTAAATAAAGCTAAGAGCAACTAAGAAAACAATTCTAATTTATTGTTTTTGTATGTTAGCTTGGTTTTATCTACTATTGTTAGAGATTCAGTGGTGAAATATTTTAGAAATTATCAAAATTTTCTATTGGCTGATGCCTAGACTGATTTAAAAAAATACTTCAGAGCAGATTTAAAGATAGGTTCAAATACTGCAATCATTCACATTTTTAGAACTGAAAGTCTAAGCCTTCGGAATTTTTCCCCCCACCACGAGAGGTTAGGAAGGATTGGTCAGAGAAAGTTTTTATCACATAGTTTTGTCCTTAGATATAAACTTCAAATTTTCTACTGTCTAAGAAACAATATCTCTACAGAAAGTCAAACAGATAACCTTTTAAGAGAATGTGAAAGCATTTCTCTGTTGGACTGTCTGACTTGGCCCATGATGGAATTATATCATAGAGAAATTGAATAGCTTCAGCTGTTATAAAATTGGGTCATCTTCCACCATCAAGATTGATCAGTAACTACAGCAAAATCAGTGAGGGTGGGAAAACCCATGGAAATAATTAAGAGATTGGATATATTTTATTTGATTCCACAAGAATTTAAACAGATACTCTTCTCGATCTTTAGTTTGAATTCAACAGGAATTTATTTTTCAGGCTAAGAATAAGAGCAATACAGGGAGCAATATTATACATTTTTACTTTTTATAAATTTGGTTTTAAAATACTAGGGAAACAATAGACCATTTATAGAATAAAATAACAATCACTTTTATTTCTAGCACCCTGTGATTCATTCATTCTTTAGCATGTGCTATGTGTCAGGCATTGCTCTAGGAACTGAAGTTAGAGCAGTAACTGAAATAGACATTTCGTGTGTGAGTGTGTGTCTCAAATGGAAACTCCAAGTCATAAGTAACTTCTTAAGTTACTGTTGAATAGTCACAGAGCTGACAGTCTCATGGGTGAGACAGGCAATAAAAAGTATAAATAATACAGTATGTTATATGGTGTTAAGAGCTATGAAAAAAAAGTGAGGTCTTCACATTGCATGCAATTTTATAGGGTACCATTCGCGTTCATTTTTATAAGACTCTCATTCCCTGCAACTGTGTCACATAACCCTCCGCAGGAGAGTTTGATCTTGGTGAGAATGGAGGAAATAGGGGTGCATTTTGGTGCAGTGGCTGGGTTGCTCAGGAAGGTGGCATTAAAGACTTGAAGATGCTGCTATTTAAAGGAAGAGCATTCTAGGCAGCAGGAACAGCCTGTGCAAAGCAAAGAGAATGCTTGGTTTAAGTCTGAGGACTAAAAAGGAGGCCAGTATGATTGGACCAGAGATGGTGCAAGGACAATAGTGGGAGATGAATTCTGAAAAGTAAGAGAGGCTTATGAAATGAGTGTGATATGCAGCCAGTGGAGAGTTTTGAGCAGACAAATCCGCCTTACATTTTTTAAAGTTTACTCTAGCTGCTATGCAGAAATAGACTACGGGTCACAGGGTGGGAAAAATGGAAGGCAGGAGGCACCTGTCAGGGAGCTGATGCAGAAAGCTAGGTGAAAAATGATGTGGTCCGGACCAGGTGATAGCAGTGGCAGGTAATGTTTAGATTCTGCATCTATGTGGAATAAAGAGCCAATGAACTTTATTTTCCTATAAAATATAAAATACAAGAAGAAGAAAAATAACAAAGTTGTTTGGTGCTGTTGTGTTATGTACATCGAATAGTCTGAGGTTATAATCCTATAGCACCCACTAATGTGTACATTGGCACTTAATACACATACGGCCGGTCATAAGAATATTCAATGTCCTTAAGTATTAGTTGGGAATATGCTATTTAAAACAAACGTTATATCACATTTCACAAATAGGCTATGTTACCCAATACACAGAACAGAGCGTTAGGTGGGTTCTAGCCGAAGCAAGGCGATGGCTGCCTTGAGAAGAGAAGGGACCTTCTCTGCTTGGGTTTGCTGTGCTTTCATCTTGCCACTTCAGAGCTCCTTCGTGGGAAGATTTGCTGAAGCGGTTATGCACTGAATTTGGTGAGGGAGGCAAGCGTTAGCTGGTCAGAGCTGTGTTCTTTGGTAGGCAAAGGTACGTTTTTTTCTATCCTAGAAGTTCCCCTGACCTCCCGCCCACACTCACTGGGCTCCGCTCACCTAAAATAGGCTTAGACAGGCTGTTCATTATGGTGTCCAGTGTCCTACGCTCTTCCCAGAGATGACTGGGGGGTCCCGATATGCGCCCCCCTCAACTGTCCCCACACTGACAGTGGGTACTTCTAGGTTCTTATGGAACCTCTTTCATATTTATCTCAGATAGTCTTTTCCCTCACCTGTCTGCCACGGTGGTCTGGTTGCCTTCCTTTCCATCTGGCATATTTCTACTGCAACTAACAAACTTTTCCTGTTTTCTGGTATATATGTATCATTCCTAGTGTCCTTTTCTGAGCTCTGATATAGTTTCTTTCATAGTTTCATGTTGGTGATTATGTTCAAATGTTCATTTTCTCCACTTTGCCTGAGACTCTCTGAAACAATTTGTGTGTTTGTGTATCTGGGTGTTTCAATTACCACATCCAAAGGGTACTTCAAGTCATATAGAAAGTTACCGTTGAATTATTGTATTCCTTTATTTCCTCCTGGCTTTGAGATAGGTTTTTATAGCTATTTATGGCATGCAAAATAAATTTTAATCAGATTTGAAACATACTTTATTAATTAGATAGTATTACAAGTTATATGATGTGTCTCACTATTCTAAGTTGGGACTTGTCTTTTATTTGATATTAGATAAATACTGTTTAGATTTCAACATATACAACTAATCCTAGAACAGGACTTGCCTAGAGGAAAGTAGGTAAGAGAAGGAAAATGTTGACTTAATTGGACTCACTATGGGTACCATTTGGTATCATAAAGATATCTGCACAAGATTAGGTCCCACTTAAATTCTGTTGTGATTCAGGTTAAGCAAGAGGAAAAGGACCATTTATATTTCCCATTGCCAAAATATCCATCCAACCATCAATCTATTGTAAACATACTTATGGGCTGCCTATGATGTATTAGTCACTTGTTCTAGGCTCAAATGAACAAACAGTGAACAAAACATACACACTAGTTTCATAGAATTTACCATCTGCTTAGGAGAAACACAGTAAACACATATATATAATATCAGGTGGTTTTAAGTAGCAGAAACATGCATAATGTGAGATAATAGAATAAAGAATGAAATGCAAGTACTATGTTACATAAAATTATCAGGAAAAAACTTTTTAATAAGATGGCTTAAGTGCAGAGTCCTATAGAAAGTGAGCAATTAAGTCAGGTGGTTATCTGAAATGAGCTTGTTTTGGGCAGAGGGAAGTAAAGTACAAAGGCTCTGAGGTGGAAGTGTGCTGGCCTGTTGAAGACGTGACAAACAGGCCAGCGCGGCTGTAACAGTGACCGGGGGAGCATGCTAGGAAATGAGGTCCGGAGATGGTAGAACCCTGGTGAGTCTTGAATCCATGATTGCTTTGTTTCTGTAGACCTTAAAGATGTTTTTATCTTCTAGAACTCCATTTTAGAAGAAAGATGGCCCCAGGGAGAGACAGTACCTTAAACTCATTATCATGATGAGAAGTTTTAGTTATCTTCTTAGAGATTTATGGATAGCCAGTGAAAATTTGGTGAAAAAAAATGTCTAGGTGGTGAATTAAGGTGGAAAGGATAATACTTAGGGAAAAGAATATGATGATGTAGGTGAGAGGGTAACAAAGCAGGTGTATATGATATTGGAGGTCACTGTGTTTTGCCTTTTAATACCCCTTTTCTTTTCTGAAGGGTTCTAATTTTGGTCAGTAAAACGTACTTCATTCTTCAGCTTATGCCGCCATTTGCTCTGAGTAAAGGATCTTCTCCCAGGCTCAGAAGGGCGGTATGTATTGAGTAGTCTAAGTAAGTCATGATAATTATATTTCTTTCATGAGTGAATGAGTTAGAAAATTTAATGTGACCAGTTCTGTCCAATAAAACTCAAGGAGAAGACTAATAGGGGCAGTAGCTTCCAGTAAGTGTTTCTTATATATATTTTTAAAGATATAGTAGGAAAAGTAGCTATCTCCTGATGTTGGTAGGTGAGGATAATGTGTCTGAAACTGCTGCAACCATCTTGTGACCTTGAGGGTAGGTATCAACATAGTGAGGATGGCCAGCCACAATTAAGTGACTGGCATCACCTGCTGATGGGTGTTTGCCCCTTGCTGCAGAAAGGAGTTTCAGAATCCACACCAAAAGAGGAGATACCCCAAGGCTCATAAAAATTATATATATATATATATATATATATATATATATATATGTAAGTTACAGTTGTATTTATAATAATGACCATAAGAAACAAGCTATACATAGCGTATCAATAGAGAGTCATAAAATATGATTATATATTATGTTCTCATTCAACGGTATTTTCAAGGAAATGATTACAATATGTTGTCAGAAGAAAATACAGAAAAATATAAGTAAAAATTTTATTCAGATCTCAAATATATGGACAGAGAGACAGAGGCAGAAAAAATATTCATATAGTAATAGGAAAAAAATCAAATAGACTAAATATTAAGATCAGTTAACTCTGGGTGATAGGATCAGATGGGATCAGGTGTGTGAATTTTTGTTTTTATATGATTTTGCATTTCAACATTTCGCAATAAAAAATAGGGCTTCTTATAGTTCTATTAAAATTATTCATTTTACCAAAATCAAAGAAGGATGATTCAGGTACCTCATGGGTCTTCTCTAATCCACCTTTTAAGTGTCAGTGTCATTTCCATGAACTGAAAGGCTGGGCTCCTCAGTCCACTTTTGCCCCAGTCCAGATGCTCTGTCAGGCTTGTGCCCCTGTTTGAATACCTTGTGGAAGTAGGAGGTCTAAACACCAGTGCCTTGCAGGGCTAGGGAGAGTGCCCTCACCATCCACCTGTTCAGTGCATTTCTCTACCTCACGTGGCCAATAGGGGAGCCCCACAGTGAGCAGGAGACTGTCAGCTCAAGGGTAGCCTGACCTTCTCCTGTGGCATCCTGCCCTCGATTGCATGACTCGATTTTAGGAACTGATATTCCTCGAGCCCTCCTCTTGGGTAGGGCACTACCCGCTGATGGTCTGCACAAAGCAAGGGTGGCAGTGGCGGGCTCTACGGCATACATATTTTTCTACACTCGAAGGGCCAAGGCAGCTTGAGACTTAAGCATGCAGATGGCATTGCCAAGATTGCCGCATAGTACAAATTAGGATTCAAGTCAGCTTGAGTCGTCCAGAGGCTTGGGGACTTTAACTTAATTTATGGTGACCTGCAGAGGCTAAAATAAGGCAGAATCTGGACTTGTTCCACTAGTTATGAGACTCTGGGAATGACTCCCGAGTCACTGGTAAAATAGAATAGAGCTAAAATAATATTTCAGAATACACATCAAGGCACAGTCTTTGTGCCCCTCCCCCCCACCCCACATTGGGTGACATGGTACATAAGCACTCACAGGAAGGCCTGTCCAGAAAGTATCCAGCCTTGCACTATGAAAAATAGAGGCATTTATCAAACAAGATACAAGATACAAGCAGCATTGTACCCAGGACAATGACACCTCAGTCCCCTTCAAAGTAGGCACCCTGGGACCTCAAGCAGTTATCCCAGTCTCCATCAGCTGCCCTGTTGTATTCTTTTGAACTTTACTGACAGTCTGAGATCTCTTCCCTTTTAAAGGGGATTTTAGTTTTGGAAAAAGCCAGAAGTTGCAAGGTACCAAATCTGGGCAGTAGAGGGGCTGAGTAACCTGGGTGATTTGATGTTTTGCCAAAACATGTTGCATGAGATGTGATGCATAAGCAGACGTGTTGTTGTGATGAAGCTGCCAATCACCAGTTGCCCATAGCTGTGGTCTTCTGAATTATCCAAATAGTTTCCGCAGAGGAATGTTCAAGCATAATGCAAAATTTGATGCAGATTTGTTTATCTACTCACTCAGTCATTTTGAATGTGACAGTCACACAGTGCACATGCTCACTCAATGGGGTTTACTGCCCCCACTGACTAGTACAGTGAAGTCATCATTGTTCACGCATGCGCATTCCAGTCCAGTCTCCTTGGCTGCCAGGTTACACTGATGTTACAGAAACTATTCTTATTGTATTAACAGTGGCTGGGTTCTTTACAGATAGGCCTCGGTCGGCATATTTTGGTATGTGTGTGTATAAATATGTATATACACTCTTGATGTATTGCTTATCTGTTCTATGATAGGAAAAGGAAATGAATGCTGGACGAACAGCTATATGTTTATATGTGGCCAGGCTGCTGGTATGACTGTCAGTGTGGTGATTCTCCAAATTGCCAGATTTTGCGTTCCCCCAAATTCAGACTGAGGCAAAAGCTTGTTTGCAGAGAGTGTGTTGGTGCTGTGATTCCCTGAAAAAAGAGAGAAGGAATGGGGAGAGTAGAAGTTAGGAAGCTAAATATAATGGTGTGTTATCAAGGTCACTGCTAAAAAGTTGACAGAAAAAAATAGAAGAGCTGAAGTTGGTCAGTGGGGTTCAGTGTTACTGAGACCTCCTGAGAAGGTACAGAAGAACTTTCAAAATTGTTTGCTAGAATTCTGGGGGATAGGGACATTTACCTTCCAGCTCCTGTCCTCCGCTGGTTTAGTGCTGCTTTGGGCCAATCAACATGCACCTTCAGGCTCCACTTAGGTGCAGGCCAGCAGCTCTTGAAGCCACCTCGGCTGATGGTGGTGGAGCTTTTGCTTGAGGAGGGGCACCCTATGCAAGGTGAGTGGATGCTGCATGAAACCATTACCTAGAGTTGAGGTGGCCACGTTCCATGTATTCATTTTCAGTGTCAGAGCTTAAAGCTAATCAAGTTTGGCCTATGTATTTTAATTCATTTATTGAGTACTCATTATGTTCTAGATGTGCTGAGGAAACAAGTAGATAGGATGCCTTTTAAGACTGTTGTTTGGTGCAGGAGACAAGTTCATTACAATTAAAAGTGTTGGTCACTCAAATAAGGCCTAGGTAAGAAGCCTACCGTGGTTTCATGGGGAAAGTTGTTTTTATTCCAGACTGAGGAAGACTTGCTAAAGGGAGGTAACAATTGGGATTCACACACATGCATGCACATATGTACATGCATGTGTGTGTATGTGTATACAATTATTTCTTTCAGAAGGGGAATGGTGGTCTGCTCTATGTGAATTATTTATCTTTATTGTCAGAATTCACATGTAGAAACTTGGTAAGATTCACAGAACACAAAATGATCACACAATAGACCTGTTTTAGTGAAAGAGTATTTATTTCCCTCCCAGTTCACATTTATGCTTTGGATATGTTTATGTTTTTGGTTTCCTGGTAGTTACTTAGGCTCACTGAAAAAATAAAAAGCCTCCATGAAGCTTATTCCCAGCTTAGAATTTGTATTCGGCCAAAGAAAACCTTTGCACCTGCCACTGAAATGCATCCACTTCTGGGCTGGAATGCACCAGCTGTTCCCCAGCCTCCAATGGAGCACCAGGCCATTCAGGACTGAGAATGAGGCCTCAGATCCCAGGCAGATGAAACTGGTGGGGAAATTTCAAGTCGACAGAATGCAATTACCCAAATTGAAATTAGGCCAGGGGCATGTCAGGAGGCCCTTCCCATCTGTTGGGAGAAAGGATCACCAGATATTTAACAAAGGCAAGTGGTCAGGATCTTCATTCTAGGAGTCACTTCAAAGGCAGGCACTTAAAAAAAAAAATACTAAAGGAAAATTGTACCTGGAATAAAAATCATATCCCTTCAGTGGAAAATAAATAACATTAAAGGCTCGAGAAGCTCAGCCCTTTCCTGTTCTTGGAGGAAAGAAATGTTTATGGATGGGAAGCTTATATATTTCTATGTCAGTCTCTCTTAGCAAGGACATGGTATAATGGACAATCGGTTATCTGGGAACGGGCAAAAAGAGATTCCCCAAACCAAACATATGGAAACCGACACATTTATCTTTGGTTATAATAGACAGACCCTTCGTTACAAACTTGTGGAACAATGCTGTCTGGTTTTTCTAGTAGCCTTGACACAAGTGTTGTTTCTTTACAAAGGAACTAAACTAATCTTTAGAGTTTGCAGCAAAAATAAGTAAGATGGGGCTGGACAGAGGCCTTTAAGACCTACTGCATGTGGAATCCATAGGTCCCTTTAGGCACAGCGATCCCCCTCCTGTGTTCCCTGGTCCTGGTAACGTGCACCTCTCTCCTAGGAGGGAAGGGAAGAATCATAGTCTCCAGGCCAACATACCAGGCCCATATGAACCCAAACACGGGCTCAGGCTCTCCACATCCCTAGTCAGAAAGAGACAAAGAGTAAGATCTCTCCTACCAGATCGCGGTTTGGTGGGAGCCCCTCACACTGACAACCAGACTGATTTCCCTCTGTTGCACTCCATAACTTCTTCCTTTTATGGACCGAAAACTCAGCATTTCCAGCCTAAGGGAGGAATATTGAGAGGCATCTCCAGGCCGCGGTTCTCCTTTTCCCACTGCTGATGACCCTGGGTTCCTTTGTGCCACTCCCCAAAGCAGGATACCAAGGACAGCAAGGGTCTGTTTTCTGTCACGTGCCAGTCACGTGCCAATCCTGAAAACCACCCACTTCCCGTTCCCACAGGATGTAGAAAGAAAGGAAAAGAGATGAGCTGGTTAGGCGTTTTACTGAGGATTAAAAAAAAAAATTTTTTTTTTATTTTTCCTTTGCTGGGATGGTTCATTTGAAATTTCTTGGCCTGCCAAGGCAGCATTCTGGAGACCCTGAGAGAAAGGCCTTGGCTGGAGGGGGTGAGACAAGGTTAACTGTCACATTTAATGTAGCTGTCTGCTGTGGGAGGAAAGAAGCCACAGGCAGGCCACCTACGTGCTGAATTACAGCATCTCTGTGCCCCTCCCTGCCCCACACAGATAATGTCGCCATTTGCCTGTCACTGTGGCAATATAATAGATCAAAAGTCCCAAAGTCCCAAGGGCTTCTGACTAGTTTCTCTATCTTCAAGTGCCAAACCGTCCCAGGGAGCCCCCGAAGATGGTTTTAGCCTGACCAATAGCCCACTGTAGCAAAAGATGGACACTGTTCGTAACTCTCGAGCTGTGTATTTGCTTGCACTTGCTGAATTCTGACCTGAGCCTTACCATTTTTTTTTTTTTTAACTAAGCAGCCAGAACAGATTTCTTCTTCTTTCCTCTTTCTTGGTCATTCGTAAGTAACAAAGTGTCTCTCTAACAGAGGAAAACAAAAAAACATATTAGTTATGTTGCTCTCAAGCTCTGCTAATGTTAAAAACTTGACATTATAATTTAGAGGTTTGGCTTGTCCTAATTACCTCTTACTTTTACTAGCCCTATATAACAAGCTACCTTCTGCACATTTTATGTGGAAGCTGGTTTTCCGAAAGGATGAAAATTGGCAGAGCAGGGAATGAAATAAGCAGTAAGGTTTATTTCCTCCTAAATAATTCTCTTCAAGGTGGGTAAACTTTTAGTAGTTAAATTGCTAAAAACGAAGATTCTCCACTGCAAGAATAAATCTCCAAGTGACAATTATTTGTCTGTGTTCTTAGCATTTATGAGTCTCAGTAAACAGTCAGGGCATTTATGTTCCCCCCATTACCTTCGGCCATAAACTTCCTTAAAGGAAAAGGAATAATTATGTTTTCTGGATGCATAATGAACATAAACATTCAGCATACTGGGAGCCCCTGGGTGGGATATGGATGGTGCATCTAGACTTCCAGGGATGTTTTGTGTTGAGAGAGAGAGAGAAAGAGAGCGAGAAAGAAAGAAAGAAAGAGAAAGAGAGAAGAATTAAGATTTGTTCTTCCACTTACTTATGCATTCATTTGGAAGTCAAACCCACAACCTTGTTATATCGGGACAACACTCTAACCAACTGAAGTACCCAGTCAGGGCTGAGTGGTTTTTGAGGCACCAGCGAAAGTGTCAGGCTAACTGCATGACCGTGATTTAGTGTTGTCCATGGAGATGTCATCTCTGGAAGACAAATTATATTTTGTGTGGCTGTTTTTGGAGCCAGGGCCTCCCAGTAGGCAGATGCTGGGAATGGCTGGAAGTTTACATAAAGACCCTGGCTGAGGAATGTCAACCTTGTGCCGCTGGAGTGAGCCTCGATGTCCTCTCAGGCGCCCACCCCGGTATCTCTGTAGCATAAAAGATGCAGTCTCAACTTAGTTCAGCACGTGCATCCTGCTGTTGTGATGTGTCAGAGTCAGAAATGAACCTGAAGTGACCTAATTACAACCTGCATTTTGCACATGAGATAGGCTTCTGCTGGGGAATGGATCTTCCCAGGGTCAGTCACGCACAGCCAAGAAGCCCCCAAGTCCTGGCTTGGGGTTTGGGACTCTTAAATATCTTCCCTGGGGTTGGGTGGGTGGTGCAGATGAGAAGACAAGGAAGACACACAGAAAACAGGGTGAGTTAGGAAAACAAGAAAGGTAAATCTGAGGGAATTAAGTTTTCCCTTTGTAGTGCATGTGGGTTTCATTTTCTTTGTTTTGCAATCAGAAAAAACATCAATGCAATGCATTCACCACTAGTAGTGTGCAAATGGAAATGAGAGGAAATGAGACAATTGTATATTTTCCGGATCAAGACTTTTCAAACTATCTGTCATGAAAGACTGGTTTTTGTTCTCTTCTAACCGACCCTGCCTTTTTTGTAAAATACACTAGAAATTCCTAGAAAAGTGAAATGCAGAAAACAAAAAACAAACAAGAAAACCCCCAGGTTTTCAAAATACAAGCCCAGACTTTTATTATTTAGAGACAAGAGACGTAGCATTCTTCTGAAAAGTTCCCATAAAGTTGCTAGACACTTAATTTAGATCCTGGCACTGACTGGTCACGGCCATGTGAGAGTCTGCCGGTCTGCACTTGCCTGCGGACCACACTTTGGGGAGCTTGCCCTTGATCTCCTTTTCCTCTTGTCTTTTGCCTAACTGTTTAGTTCTCTAAATCAGACCTTTGTGCTATCAACGGTGGGGATCAGGGCATCTGTCATTCTTGACAGGCACTTTACTGTGGTGAATAACAGTTTTAGAAAAATGTTTAAGTTTTCCTTCATGCTAAAAAACATACAGGAACAAGTTTACAATTACAACAAAAACAGAGCTCCTGGAAAACTCTATGGATTTATATTGAGACCAGGACTGTGGTTGAACCCTCTGAAGGGAGACTTAATTTGGGGACTTCTTGGCTTACCTGGTTTGAGTGTAAAGAGGACTGAAAAGATTAAGCATGGCTAGTTGTCATTCAATTTGAACTCTACCAATTCTTGTGTCCTCTAAAAGGCCTGTAAACTGTGTCAGCACATCCATTAGGAGCAGTCTTGCCAGACTTAAGAAATAAAAATACAGAACACCCAGCTAAATTTGAATCTCACATGAGCAATAAATACTTTGTATAAGTATGGCCCCCGTATTTCATGAGTCATGCCATATGCAATATTTGAGGCATACTTATATTAAAATTTGTCTGAATTTCAAATTTAACTGCGACTGGGTGTCTTGCATTTTCTCTGGTAATTCTAATTAGTAGCCTTCAGCTTAGACTTGTGCAGGTCTGGGGTTTTGTAGGGAAAAGAATCAGTTCAGCCAATCAAATCTGGTCATGTCGACCCAACTTGCATAGCTATTGGCCGCTGGAAGCTGGACAGTCAATATGAAATTATAATATTCCTTATAGAAAAATGTGTTTTCCATGTGACAAAGCACCTATTTGCCTTTTCCTGCTCGGAGACCTTTAGTTAGTTTTTCCAAAGCTCTGGTTCATTGATGGTACAAGGCATGACAGAAGGTGAGCTTGTGAGAAGGGCCATTAGAATTTTATAGCTACACTGGGACAGAAATGGTTCAATGGACTGCAAAGAGTGGAATTCTTTGCATGGAAATATACAGATTAAAAAAATCCCTATTCCTACAACATATTGTAAACAAGTTGACAGGGATGCATCAATATTTTTTACAGATAAATTTATGAGAAAAAGGCATACAAAGACAGAATGTTTATGTTAAAAAAAGAAAGTCTTGAATACGTATGCAGGTTTATTTCAATTCTTTCAAAAATATGTCATAGAAGTCGTTATTCTTTCATTCAATGAGAATATTGGTTTTTAGGTCTTAAATAAGAGTTTTGACAGTTTTGGTGTAGAATTAATGCTCCTAGATTTTAAAGAAAGATTTAAACTTTTCTTAAATTGATATCTGATCCAGGTAAGAAAGAAATGGATACTTAAAATACACATGTAATTTATTTTGATATTGTCACCTCTGGGTTTCAGGATTTCCTGTCAGTTAATAATAAAAACCATACCTACAAATATACTTATTTAAAATTTTATTTTAAAATTTTATTTTAAAATATTGTTTATTTTAAATGTAAAATATGTGATCATTATAAGGCAAATTGGAAAATGTCAGTATTTATCCAAAAGAAACAAAATCACAATAACCTCATTACAGAGAAAAAGTTCTGTCATTATTTCGATGTAGTTCTTCTATTCTCTTTATATTTTATTGTTGAAAGCATATACAATGTTGTGTTCTTATTTTTTCATTAGCTATTCAGCTTAAGCATTTCCCAAATTGTTAAAGTGTTTCTAAGTACCATTTTAATGGTTGAATAATATTCTATAGTGATTTTATTTAACGAACTAGAGTTGGGCATTCAGGGTTTTCCAATTTCTTATTCTTAAACTTCTAATGAGGGTCTGTTTTCGATCCCTAGAATTAAAATTACTAGATTACAAAAAAACAAGACTTTTAAGGTTATACAGTTTCTTAAGCTGTTTTAAAAAGCAGTATAGGTGTTTATTAGGAATATTTATTAGTATACAGGTGCCCATTTCATGAATCTCCATTGCTACCATATTCCTTTTATTGTCCTGTTGTATTAGGGTTCTCCAGAGAAACACAACTAGTAAGATGTGTTGTATACATACACATTGAGAGATTTATTTTAAGCAATTGGCTCATGTGATTGTGGGGCTAACAATACCCCCACACGCAAAATGCATGTTTTGTTGGTAGGCTGGAGACTCAGGGGGCAATTGATACTGAGTCTTGAGTCCAAAGGCAGCCTGGAGGAAGAACTTCTTTCTTCTTAAAGGATCTCAATCTTTATTCTTAAATATGGATTGAATGAGGCCCAGCCACATTTTGGAGATTAATCTATTTTACTCAAAGTCTACTGATTCAAATGTTAATCATATCATCTGAAAAAAAACAAAACCTTACAACAACATCTAGGCTAGTGTTTGATCAAACATCTGGGAACCATAGCCCAGCCAAGTTGACACATACAACTCACTGTCATGTTGTACAAATAAACTGTACAAATAAAGTTTTGCTATTTGGAAGGCCTTGCTCTTTCTTTCCAGTGTCTGTCTGCTCAACACCATTTGTTCTATGAAGACACACTGACTTATTTAAGACTTTCATGTAGACTGTAAGTTTTCTGTTTCAAATACAAAGATTGTCTCATCCCATTTTGGTATAAGTATTTACAATCTCCATCAAATGATGGTTAGAAAAATGTCTAGGATTGGGCTTTATACAGACATGAGTCACATTATTTAAGAAAAAGCCATCTACCATGTTATAACTGGGTATGAACTTGGAGAGGGTAGTTAAAGCCCCTCCCTCTCAATTTTATGAACAGTAAAGTCTGAAAAATCATACCTACTTTCTAGGCACCTGTGAATTTTAACTGTTTCTAGTATGTGCAGTTTCTAGTATGTGGTAGGCCTTTAGTGATTTTAGGTGAACATTTTATTCATTTACTTAACAAACATTTTTTAATTGTGTATCACACTCCAAAGACTGTTCTAGGTGTTGGGTGCATAACAGTGACATGATAGATACATTCCCTGCCCTGTGGACCATAGGTATTAGTGAGAGAGATACTCAAACATAGAAACCAACAATTATAGACTCAAACTACAAGCGTTGTCTTATTAGACAGGGTAGGCTAGGTGCTGCTGTGGTTAAGTGACCATATCTCAATAGCATAACACAATAAAGGTTTATTTCTCACTTGTGACAAATCAGTGGCTAGTCAAGGTGACTATTTGAGGCAGTTGTGCTCAGCCTTCCAAGATGCTTCCTTTATCTCAGTAGGTCCTTCAGAAGAGTGGGCTGGAGAATTAAATAACAATAGTTTAAAGCTTTTACTCACATTTCTGTTTCATATTTCATTGGCTATGGTAAGTCACATGGCCATGCCTACTTTCAGTGAAGTGTATCTTGGTAGTTCTGGTAGTAAAGGAGAATTACCAAGTGTAATTCTGGTGGTAAAGGAGAACCAGATGTGCCTACATACTATTAAGTATTATGAAAAGAAAATGTATGTAGAAAGTGAGAGGATATTATGTATTTTTTACAAAGATAATTGAAATAAACATGAGCTTTTATGTATATTATTGCTTAAAATTATAATAAAGCGTGCAGTTCAGAATAAAACTGAGTCAACTTAAATAAAATTGTTTCACAACTCTTGCTAAAAATTGGTATTCATATATGAAAAAACACGTTAGGTCATTTATGAATGGTTGATGTTTGATAGATACCGAGTTGCTAAGTCTACTTGAGGACAAGGGTGAGAATATTTATATTAGTGTCCTCAATTATTTAAACATATAATAGATGCTCTATAAAACTTTGTTGAATTTAATAATTGTTCATTGCTTTAAGTTATTTTCACTTTTATACTTGATTAATCCTCTTGAACTATATAATTGTGTTCTGAGGCTTGATATTTTTTCCATGGCCAATTTTTATTGTTTTTATCTACAGTAATATTTTTGCACTCAATTATAATTTAAATTTGGACCACGCATGGTTGAATCACTAGTTTCTTTTTCCTAATTTGTCTCAGGCATTTTCTTAAACCATTAGTAAGTATTCAGTAGGAGAAAAGAAAGTTATAACATTAATGTTGGAATTTGCAATCTGCCATCTTGTCTTTTTATAAAAAAAAGACTTGTACATTTAATACTTCTTTGGAAGTTGCTGTATTGAAAAGGAATTTACAAATTTGAATAAAGAAGGAAGAAAATGCCAAATTAAAAAAAAAATTATTCAAGGCCATGAATGTTTTCTTGAAGGTAGAACAGTGTATATACTTTCCAAAATAGAGCAATTATTTTCTTCGTGTATCTCTACTTTTCCTTTGCTTTTGACTAAGTCTTTGTAATTTAGAAAATAAATTTGCCCCCAGAAGCACTCAGGTTTTCACTCAGCAAGGATAGGTGAAGGGCAAATGAGGAGAGAGATAGAATCTCCATTTCTACCAAGCGGACTCTCATTTCAGAGCCATCCCTTCTCTAAGCACTCATTCCTGTTAGCCAAGAACTTGTCCAAGGTGACTACCTCTCTGGTCTGTGCTGTGAGTCATGTGAATCTTTCTGAAAGAGTCCATGCCCTTCACTGCAATTTTCTGCTCTTGAATTGTACAAACTTTGGTGATTAGTTAGCAAATGGGACATAGCTGGCTTTGGATTTAGAGCGTGCCTTAAACTAGTTAACTCCTACCTTAACTTGACCATAACAGTGGAAAACAGTGCTGCTTCAGCAGAGCAGACATGATATAAAAACTATTTCTGGCATGAGTATCTTCCCTCCCAAATTGCCATGGCTACTGGTATCTGGGGAAAAAATTTTAAAAATGTATAAATAAAACATGGGTTTTACAATTCTCACAAGTGGTAAACCATCTTTGCATTATTTAAGAAAAGGTTTAAATGTTCAATGAATGGTTTTTGGCTAATGACAATTGATGCACAGAGCATAGCAATGATCGAAGGAAATAGAAGAGATAGCCTTTTGAAAAGCAAACTGTATAGACATTGCTGATAGCATCAACACATGCTGGGCACTTTACAAGTAAGTGTGCTGTAGCTTGGGTTGAGGAATTATTTTGTCTTTTATTTGTAAATAAGACAGTATTCTTTCCCCTTCAAGGAGCCTCTAGATGAGTTATTAATACAAGAACCCAGGGGTCCTTTGTCCATGGCAGCAACATTGGCAGAGATCTGGGATCCTGATGGCGCAGTTCTCAGAATTTGGAGGAACTGCAATAGGTCACCTAGGAGGTGAAGTTGTCTAGATGTAGAGTCAGAATAGTTGGATACAGTCCTGGCTGCAGACTGTCAACTGTCACTAACTTAAACTTTGCATACCAAGTTCTCGCCCAGGCTTTTTCAGTCTGGCTCCAGGGTGCCTCTCCAGCATCATTTTTATAGCCTTTACTCTTCTCTTGCTGCATTCCAGCCCCTGCATCATTTCTCACACATTCCAAAGATATGCTCCTGTTGCCAGGCTTTCTGTACTTGCTGTTCCCTCTGCCTGGGATACTCTTCCCCCAGACGCAGGCTGATGGTTTTTGAGCATATCCAGTATGTCCTGCGTGTACGGTATTATAAATATATCACATGTTTATTTGGCGACTTCTCGTGGTAACTGTATGAAGTGGGTAGTGGCATCGGATGGATAGGAATAAATGGGGGCACAGTGATCCACCAGAGGCAGGACCGGAACGAAGGCACTCTGGGTGGGGGCCAAGGCTTTCGCAATCTGTACTCTCCCAGTATACAGCACCCAGGGTGCTGCCCTGCCTTTAACTCCAGAACTCCTTGGAGAGCACTTCCCACTGTCCTATTGAAGGTGAAATCCCTGTGATTCTGACTTTCTTTACTCAGCTTTATATTTTGTAGCAGCACTAATGTCATGTGATCTTATATTGCCTGTTTACCTTGCTCGTTCCTTTGTTTATCTCCCTGACTAGAATATACACTCTCTGAGGGAAGGGCCTTGTTCTGATCAGTGCATCACCACATCTCCTACACCCAGAAATATACTGTAATGGGCTGAAAGAAGGATAGGAGTGATACTGGAATTGCCATGTTTAAGATGTCTCACCCATCAAACATTTACAGAGCATCATTGAATGCCAGACACCGCACCAGTTTTGGAAAGAGGAAGATAAACCGGAGTAATAGGAACTGCTACATTCCTGTTTTTCCTGATGCTTTTAGAGCATCGTAGAAGCAGCTTGCAATTAACAGGCAGCTACATAGGATAAACACAATATCATGGCAAATATAACGTGCACTGGGGAAGCAGGGGCTCAGGGAAAACTACTGGGAGGGGCTGATATCCATGCTGAGACCTAAATGCTGGGGTGAAGGGTAAGGGATGTGGAGATGGATTTGGGAGAGCACTCCAGTTAGAGGGAATGACAGAAGGCCCCCAGCGAGCACTTTCCAGTCCTACAAGCAGTTCAGTGTGACTTAGGTGTAGAAGGTAAGGTGCAGACTTTACCGTCTGCATCTGGAGAAGGAAGTGGAGTTTTCAAGTCTCTTGAAAACTATCTCGGGAGTCAGGACTCTATAGCCCCAGCAAGGAGATGCCACTGAAGGATTTTTAAATCAATGGGCTATTTATTTAATGTCTGATTCAGTGCACCACCTCCATCCAGGTAAGTTGGCAGTGTTTTCATTTTCCAGATGGGACAACCGAGGCCCAGAATAACACATTGAAACATTAAAGGAGTTGATTTCATTTCCTCAATTACAGGGCTCTCAGGGCTCCTGACTTTTACCATCCCATCCTCTCTCCTTCCTTCCTTCTGATTGTTGTTCTTGTCAGCAGTCAAACATAAAACTGTTTACTCACCACCCTTATCTTTCTCCAAGGAACAAGCCTGCACTCACATGGCTTCCAGAAACCAGACCCCCGAGCGGAAGCCGATGGCCTCAAGGGCGGTGGGGCTTGTACGTGGATGAACACCATATTGTGCATTGCGCCCAAATGCTCTGTTCTTGACGAGCAAACTGGATTTGTACCAAGAACTTTCTCTCTCAAAGGGCAACTCTGGGCTGGGGAGAGCAGAGCCGACTTGACAAAGTAGAGAGCAGCTCAGTACTGGCCTGCCCACGCTTTGGGCATGCGTGAGCACTCCCAGCAAAACACAGCTGGCGAGGCTAATTTTAGCCTTACCAGCCTTGAAAAGAGACCCTTTAAGGAAATATATTTTCTTGGAAACAATTCATATTATAATGCAGCAGCTGATTGACATGTCAGAATATTACTTACTATTGGGGGGGGAAACTTTGTGAAGTAATTATGATTTTCAGTGTGTAATATCAGTACAGCGATTAGAGCATCCATGATCAAAATAATCATAAAGAGATAGAGAATGAGAGACAGTGCTTTTATTTAAAAAGAAGTTCACAGAGCTGAGGGAACATCTCTTTTGATATTTACAAATTGGGTGTAAGGACTACTTACGAATGACTGTTTCTGTTATAATAAGTTGGTCACTGTGACCTGTGAGGCATGGCTTGTTAACAGTAGTCCTGGCGTAGACTGAGAATTTCCTCAATACTTAGCATCCTCCATGTTCTCCAAGAAGTGAAAGATTAGTTTCTAAACCAGGTCTTGTATTCATCTGGCTTTAGTGTGTTAACAGGTTTTGAAAGCATCCGGGACACACTTTTTGCTTTTTAACTAGCAAGGTTAGTCCCTCTTCCTTGATTTTTTTTTCCCCTTTCTCTTCCTTCCTCCCTTCGTCCTCTCCTCCCTCCCTCGGTCTTCAGTGTTTTGTTTAGCAGTGTGGCTTACCTTGAAACTTGGCACGAAAAGGAAAGAAGGCAGCTCTTCTGTGGAGTAGATGGAGGGAAGGATAAGAAATAATCCACCGCCCGCATCTGAGTTCCCCGGTTCAGTTCCAGCAGCAGCAGCAGCAGCTTCCCTGCAAAAATCGCTTTGCTATTCGAGATAGCCAGCAGAGGGAATCGGAACTTTGCTTGCAGCAGGGGTTGAAGCAGCCTTTTTTTTTTCTTGGAGGAAATACTGCAGCCTTCTGGACTGCGTACGCTGCTCCCTGGAGAGGCTCTCTCGGTTCCACCCACCGGCTGGAAGGAGGGGAAGTGAATGAAAGGACAGGACAAGCCCCGATCACCATGTCACTCTGGGAGGGAGACAGCAGCAACTAAGCTGTGCAAGGTTTTTTTTTCCCCCTTTTTCTTTTCCCCTTTCTTTTTCTTTCTTTTTTCCCCTGTTTTCTTTTTCTTCTTTCTTTCTCTTTCTCTCTTTCTTTTTTTCTTTTTATTTGCTTTTTCTTTAAGGTGAGGAAAGAGACAAACAGGAGACAGGAAGCTGATCTGCAAGGATTCGGAGTTATGCTGAAAGGACTTTGATTTTTTTTTTCCCCTTTACAAACGCTGGCAATTGACATCACTACAGAGAGCCTGCTAGGGAACAAACTGCCTCATCCCAAGTGGACCCTGGCAGCTGGGGGAAGGCAGACAAGATCTGGGGAAGCTGTGTGGGGTTTTTTTTTCCAACCGATCCCCATCTCCTTTTTCTTTCTTTCTTTTTTTTTTTTTTTTTTTTGGTGTGTTTCTTTTTTATATTCTTGCTGTGTTGGAACTAGCGAGTGGTGGAAGACAGGAATCTCGGAAGCCTCATCAGTCATCGGGACTGTCAGGAATAGTGGTTTAAGAGGAAGCTCGGCCTGGGGCACTATACCCTGTCATCCAGTTCCCTGCCTCGGAGATAAAGATTCCAGCTACATGGGCAAACGCCTGGATCAGCCACAAATGTACCCCCAGTACACTTACTACTATCCTCATTATCTCCAAACCAAGGTATGGCTCGACCCACAGTCTGGCAGTCAGTGTGGTATCCTCCTGCACTTGGGATGGGAAACAGGCATGTGAATTATTATTTAAACCCCCGCCCCATCACTTCTTCCTGCTTCTTTGAAATTAGTAACATACCAATGGAGGTAATGAGGTAGCGGAGACTGGAAGAAGAAAGCAAGCCCGGGATTGTGGCTTGCTCTTTAAGGAGAGATAATAGTTTCACTCGAGTTCCTTTGTTGTTATTTGGCAGCATAAATGTTCCTGGTATGTGTAAAGTCCTTTGCAGATGGGCAGAGTTGTTAGAAAGGAGATCCTAACAGTGATAATCAGGCAAAAGAGTACAATTTTCGGGGCTTTTCCAGTGAGCTGTTCTTTGTTTGTGACTCTAAGAGGGTTTTTCCCACTGGAGAGGACACACCAGGGTGGGGGTAACTCAAACTTTTAATCGCTGAGTATGGAATAAAAGAAGGCTGCGGAAGGTATAAGACAGCAAAGTAAAGTCTCTTGGAGTTTGTTTGGGTGTATTTTTTAAAAATTTGCCTTACATTTTTTATTTCCTACGGTGGATGATCAGGATGCTAGAGACTGAATTGTGGAGGTTTACAAAAGATGCTCTTGACTTTTAGAAGCTCTGTCTGTGTTGGCTGCCGTCAGAAGGCCCGGGTCTTGAAACGGGATGAAATGTAACCGATGGTAATTGGATGTGAATTGGTTAAATACTTCAGGCTTTAGCGTGTGCTCAGATGATCATTAGGGGCCAGTGGCAAGCCCCTGTCACTAAGCAGTGGGCAGTGCCAACTGTGAACTTTATCCTGCAGTTCACACATGAAGGACTCTCAGGTGTGATATCACTGCTCCGATTTGTCAATTAAATTGGACTTGATTTGGGGGGAAAAATGTTGGTAGAGTTCCCACCTTGAGTGCATGGATTATATTTCTTTACAGATGATATTGTTTTGTATTGCATTAGCCAGACTCCACAGTCTTCTTAATAGATAAATATGCCGAGAGTGCACAAGGCGTGCCTGAGTGATCTGGGCTGTCACCAGGACTCGCTGATGTGATCAGGCTTTAGTAATTCATGCTGTCGTTATCTCTCATTTATTCTGTCTCATCAAACAATGCCTATTTGTGAACCAGACCAGGCAGCAGACTTTCAATATTATATTAAAGGTTGTTGCTGTTTTTTTTTTTTTTCCTTTCTTTTTCCATCGCTACGATTTGCCCTACCCCTCCAAGGTCGACTCACATCGCTTTTTGCCTTTGTGAGCATTTAGTTTGTGCTGCTGCTGCTTAAATAGACCAGCCCTTCTGCTCCAGTGCCTTGAGTTTTAACTCTTTGGGGATTGGGAGGAGAACACTGCCTGCCTTCCTCGAGGAAATGGCACAGCAAGGACAAGTTAAAAGAGGAAAATTTACGGTCATTTCTCATCCCCCAAAGAAACAAGAACAACAAAATCAAGGGCTGCATGAAAAATATCGGACATTCCATCCCTTTTACTCATTTGGCTAAATTTTTCCAAATGTTTCAAAATTCACACTCTCTTTTTGGTCCTTGTTTTCCACCATGCAGTATATTCAGAAGAGAAACTTTACATCAAAATGAATGGAATAATTGCTTTTCTGCTTGAGATTTCTTTTAACCTTTTACTACCAGGAAATAATGTCATGCACATTATATTAAAGACACAGGATGCTGGATGAGCCACTTGGTGGAAAGTGTGTGTGTGTGTGTGTGTGTGTGTGTGTGTGTGAGAGAGAGAGAGAGAGAGAGAGAGAGAGAGTGGGGTAAAGGGGAAAGTGGAGTGGTGAGGCAAGAGAGGAGAGGCTGAAAAATACAGAGGGAGTTTTTTTTTAAAAAGCTGTTTTGGGGTCCTATGTAGTTTAGTGTTGTGTAGACAGGCGGCATCTGGATCTTGTTACTTTCAAGCTAGTCAAAGCCATCAACTTCTGGAACATTTTTAAAGAAGTTAGATCCATTAGGCGACCTAAGCTGATATTGGGGTAATCAGATCAGGGTGGTAGGGAATATAAGATCAGCTACTTCGGCTATCATGGTAATTCCTATTGATTATTATGTTGTAAAATTTCGACAGTGCTGTGAAGTTGTCGAATATTGTTACAGCAGCTCTGAAATGACAGGCATTAATAACATTCCTGGAAGCTGAAGATGTGAAAACGTGCCCTATTTTGAAACTTAGTCACACAAGGAATGAGAGGAAGGGTCAATGTGCAATTGTGTTTTAGAAGGTGGAGACTTTCTGACAGCGTGAATACTATACAAAAAAGTACTGTCATGCCCTAGTATAGAATGAAAACCACTGGGTTATTTCAATATCACTTTTTGGCCTTTTTATGCTTATATCTCAAAATATAACCTATAATAATTTTGAAGGATCTACATTCTGCTTGTATTTATTTGTAAATCTAGGTGAATCCATAAAATCCACTGTGTTCTAGACTTGGCTTGTAGTTATAATCTTATTTTAAAATCTTAGCTATTTAAAGTGATGCTAATATATACAGAATACTGATGGTTGATACAATTAGAAATCTATGGTTGACAGGTATGCTCTGGTGATATCACACTCAACTGTCCTCTAAATTCAGGTAATTTTTTTTTAACTAATCCACAAAAGCAATTTATTGACATTCGTTGTGGGTAGAAAATCTTCATGGGATTTTAAAGAACTGTAATGTCTATTGTATTCATTCAGAAAATGCAAAAATACTGAACCTTCTCATTCTACTTAAATGCGTATTAGGTACAGTTGCTCTTTTCTTATGCTAAAACAAAATGAAAATGAGATTTTTAAATAGATGCAAATGTTTTTCAAGTGTAATTAAAGTTTTAAAAAAGCTTGGGATACTTCCCTGCCTTCGCTGCCCCTCTTATTTTCCATTACATTAAAGCCAGTCTCTTAACTTTGTTGTTTAAATTTTTTTTTAAATAGCAAAAAGATATTTATGTTTTTGTCCCTTTGAATAATTTCCCAGATGCTTAAAATATTTTAATAGAAAAATTTACCTGTAAGTTACATAAAATCGAAACCCAGTGGCTGACTTGTAGCTATACCTTGTACATTGTCATAATTTGCTTACTCTCCCAGATTCACATTAAAAGTTGTCATTTGTTAATTTACCTTTTGATCAGTTTTTTTCCTACCAAGAGAAGCAATTTCAAAAAAAACGAGTATTGCTTTTGATTAAGAAGTAATGAAGAAATCTTGGTGACATGTCATAATATTTAAATAAGAGACATAACTGTATTAAACAGCATGAGTTTCATTAAAAGAAATTTGCTGTTGGGAATCCACCCAGAATAATCAGCAGATTTTAGAGAAAGGGGATCAGAAAAATTGTTCATTAGCTTAGTGATAATTTACATAATGACGTTTGATTGAGTTGTAACCTAATATTTCTCAAGAATTTTGTCACAGCCCATTCAAAGCGACCGACCTGTTGCTTTTGCATTTTGAGATCCAGGATGATTTTCAGTTTGATTTGGAAGGGCTTTTTTGGGGGGGTGGAGAGTGGATCTTGGAAAAGCAAACTAGCTAAACTAGAAAAGCTAAAGAGTAAAACATGGTCACAGCCTGGTGAATTGTTATTTTGCAGATGAGAAATGGTATTTCTCTCCTGTGTATATGATATTTGGAAAACTTAGTTATCTTCATAAAAACTTCAAGATGTCCCCAAGCACACTCAGCAAGCTTGTCCTTCTTCCTTTTCCACACCCTTACCAGTTCACTACATTTCTACCAATCCAGGACGTGGTTCCTGATCACATTGCTCTTACATCAGTCTACTGCATTCCCATCTGCTTCCCCAAAGATCCTGAAGCAAAGGCTTCAGATTCTGGGTCCCTGACAGAGTCTCTCTGGCTGGTGATACTCAGATTGTGTTCAGAGCCTGGTGTGATGTTGGGGTCAGGTGTTAGGAGTGATTCATCAACAGCACGCTGATTTCAGGCTGAATTTCCAACCATCTGCAGCCTGGACTGCCGCCCGTCTCTAAAAGTCTAGCTGGGGCCCAATGGGTTGTGCCATAGAGAGAGCAAACACTTGAGAACGCAAGGGCTGAGAAGCAAAGGAAGACAGAGGCTCCTGGGGGCAAAGGCTGTTCTTAAAGATGTGAATGTACAGATCCTTCAAAAACAAAACAACCCCTTAACACACTTCTTGCACATGAAAATGTAGAAAATCTTGCCGAGGGAGGGAATGAGTTTAGAATTTCCTTAGTACTTCCTGCCCAGATTTGCATTGATAGCCAGAGTTGGTAACTTGCCAGTTTTACAACAGCCTTGAAAACTCCCAAGTTCTGTTTTCCTTTGAAAGGCTGAAACATACAAAACTGGTTTTCTAAAAATCTTTCAGCAACTGAAATTTTAGGTACCATTCCAAATATTTCTTTCACTTCGGGGTGTAATGTGATAGCATGACACGATGATAAGTCTTGTTTTCCTCATTTTAGAATCTATACAATTTTAATTGTTTTTGATTAGAGGGAAATAGAAGCAAGGGGCCACGCTTCCTTTTTCGTTGTTTTTCTTCCTTCTCCCACCCACCCCCCCAAATCTTTATTATCCATGGGATTGTCTTATCATTTCTGTAATGTAGTCATTGTTTTCATTAACACTAAGTTTAGTGCCTACTTAAAAGAAGTAGAAATGTAAAAGTTTCAGATTTTTTCTCCAGAAATAATTCCAAACTTAAGAAAAACACCATGTATATTTCTTCTAATGGTATCTTTCTAACACATTTTTTTTCTTTCACTTTCTCTCAATTTGGAAAAAGAATAACAGAATTATAACTCGAGATTATTTCCATGAGGTAATAAAATCTATCTGAGCGTTGGAGGTTGGGGCGATTTGCAGGAAAGGAGGCAAAAGAAGAGAAGGGAGGATGTGAAGTTCATTCCAGGTCTTTCTGGCTCCAAGAATTCTGGAATGCTTCATTTTTGCACTAATATGATTTTACACAATTCTTTCTGACATTATCAGTCTTTTTGGCAGAGAGAGGCCTCAGTCACAATTATGCTTACGCCAAATTCTAAGAAAACCACTCTTTTCCTTTAAAAAAATCTTTTCAGTGTTGGACTTCTTATTCAGAGTAAATGGTTGATGTTTATCCAAAATTGGCCTCGAGTACTACATTAAAATTGTGTTTTGTAACAGTCTCATAAGCCACAGCTGTATGTGATTAAATAGTGTAATATCAAAAGCATGTGAGAATAGACATTTTTATGCTATAGCTGTTGCACAGCCAGACTGCAGATGGACCTGAAGGGAGACCAAGAGCAAAAATATATTCGTGTGTTGCTGAGGTTCTATTTTTCAATTGTTTTCAGTAGTTGGAAAAATGCTGAACTATTTTGGATATGATTAAAAATATTCTTTCTTAAAATGAAAACAAGTATACTACCAATTTTTTTATTTTAAATAGGAAGTGCTATTTAATTAGAAAACATAGCTGCTGAATGGGTTGGACCCAATGCAAACGGAAAGGTTAGAATTAGTCCCATGGAGCACACATTCAAAGAGCAAAAGTGAAGTTCTCATTTCTCTTTTGAAATTATAAAAGGTTTTCTTCTCTGGTTTTTGCTACTTTCTGTGGAACTATTGTACGAAAACTTTCGGACCATGCATCCCTAGTCAAAAAAGTGATAGATAATAAAAATCAGCAACTTAGAGCAAAATAGGCAGCAGTATGATTCTTTCTGAAGGTATTTGAAAATACAGTGATCAGTTTTGTATGAATATTGCTCTTTATTTTTGCCAGTGTTGAAAATTACGTAGCTACACAAGGAGACACAACTTTTGCTTCTATTTATTTGGCAAGGATGTTGTAGTATAGAGATTTCTGTTTCTTATAGGATGTTTTAACTACAATTTCTTGAAATAATATTTGTTCATGAAATCTATAATCTTTGGTTTTTTAGAGATTATAAATCTATAGGACTAATAAATGGTAATAATATGTACTAATACTAATAAAATTTTATCAACCATTCATTGTTTTCAGTGTCTTGAAAAAACTAATGGAGTTGACTATTGATTTTCAGATTTGAGACACTAAAAAGTAGTTTTTTGGGAAAAAAAAAAGAAAGGTGGACAGAGGTAAGTCGAAGCCTGTTTGTGTTTCTAATTTTTCTTTTCAAGTTGATATTGACAGAAAATTCATTCACCTTTAAAAATGTTTGTTTTTTCCATGCAGATTTATTAGTCAGGAAATGTATACCATGTGGAATATCTGGATAAAGTTTTGTAATTCAGAACATCAATCTTTAGTAGACATCAAATTTCAAGAGTATGGATAATAAATGACAAGATGTGGACTCTGTTTTCCTTTGGGGCAATTCTCTGATTTGTGTGTCAATGGAGAGGTTTCTCATGAGGTTCTCTAAGCTCTCTTGCAGCCTCTGCATTTGTAACTCTCACTTGGAGACAGAGAGGGATGCTTTGATATATTAGTGGTTCAGGGAGATGACCTTCGTTTTGTGCCATTGATGAGTTTTGGTCCGGGTCCCCGATGCTTTTTTACAGAGCAGATCAAATGCGCTTTGTTGACTCTGGTGATCAGACAAATTTAACAGTCTGTATCTTTCCCCCCATCGAAATCCCGCGTGCCCAGAGAAACACATCCATCACCTGAGAGTGGGTGGAGAACAGTTCCCAGGGGCGGGACACAATGACAGGCATTGCTTAATCATTATCATTGCTGACTGTGTTGTGGTGCTGTTTTCTCTTTGAGTAGGTAACATTAGGGCTTACCAAAAAATGTATAATGGCAGAGTGAGGCTTACTTTCCTCCATTTAACTTTCTCTGTACAGATGGTATGATTGCTGAATATGCATATGTTTGGCTAAGCCAGTTGAGGTAATAAAGGAAACAGGTTTGTCTCATTAAGATCCCGACAACCCTAGTTTTATGAATGAATCTAGGACTAGTGTAAACATGGAAATACAATTGATAGATGAGATACTGTTTTAACTGGAGTTTGCAAAACCTTCAAATCGCTGTGTCTTTATGGTAGCCTTTAAAGCATGGGGAAGAAATGCTATAGTAACCATTGCATATGTTGTTGTAGGAAGAAAATACTAATGTCTACAAGAGCATTATCTTCTCCTCTCTTTCTTGCTAGGAACTCTTCTGGTTCCCCCCAAATCCCCTGCTAGCTGAATTAATGAGAGTAAACAAAACCTTGAATTTGGCTGTTATAAATGATAAACAAATAGAAAAAAATAGATTAGACTGTATGCACAGTTAAAGCAACCATGATAATACCCTTCTATGTTGTGTGAAAAGTAAAGTATAGCAGAAGAAAAAAATCTTATGGTATTCTAATTATTGGTAGTAATCATTTTAAGAACTGATTTTTAATTTGTTTTAGAATTAGTTTTTGTATCATTATTTTGTAGGGTTAAGAAATTTGTGTATATGGCACTCAAGATGGTAGAAGCAAACGATCTTTTGGTTATCTCCTTAGCTGATATTTTTCACGATGAATATGGATCATGCGTAGAATTTAATGAGGATTTTTGAGAAGTCTTCCTATTTTTGTCTAGAGTGCTGCTGTTTATTTATCTTACTTAATTTGCCAATTGATGACAATTTAATGAAAAGGACAGTGGAAAACAGAATGCTAACTATCTGGTTTTCTGGAACTGGTTAAGATACCTTAAAAGCTTTTCTTACATATGCAAGTTATATTTGAAGCTTTTATTGATGTCTGTTAACTCTCCTGTTGGCCCTTTTAAAATGTATCATTCAATGAAATTGAAGAAATTGAATGGTGGCACCCTGAAGATAATTTAAAGCTAAGGTAGCTTAAAACTCAAGCAAATATACTCTTAAATTCCCAATTACTTTTGAGTAAATGAACTATTTGAAGAAATGTGTACAAAGATTGGAATAAAATTTCAGAGACTGTTTTCCAGGATTCCATACACACAGACAAACCATATAATGGTATGTTTCATTGTTTTCTTGAGAGATGAGAAAAACACGTTTTTTTTCCTCGGTGCTGGTCCTTTGGAGGATGGTGACAGCTCCTGGATTCACCTTGTTCTTGGCTTCATCCTGTGGGTCTCTCGTCCTTTGCCGGGCACACCATATCATACTGCAATTTTCGGCATAAGGATGTTGTATTTTAATCTAAGGCAGGGAATTTAGAAAATAATAAAATTTTGATATTTTTTTCTCAATTTATTCCAAAAAGTTAACCGATGCCTTTGAACTTTATTATTTAACTGTTAGGACAACTTGACTTCATGCTAGTGATAGGAAGTTTTCCCTTTCTGGCTTGTTCTTGTCTTTAACTTTGTTGATAAGCTAAAAAATGACAAGAAAGAAGTCAGAGGGAGGAAGTCAATGAACACGGAAGAATTTTTCTCCAAGTTTAGTGACTTCTTTTAACAATGGGAGCAGTGAAAGGTCATGTGTAAACTCCCTATTTTCTGGATACTCTGGAAGGCCCCCATCCTGCATTGTAACCAGCCTACGAAAGTGCACTCACATCAAATTAGATATTTTTGCACTGAAATATTGAAAGAGTTTTTATAATTTTGCTGCCAAACTCTCTGACTGCAAGTAAATTCATTTCTGTGTGCCTGTAAATTTGGGCCATGATCTTGCATATGTGTTCTTGCAAAGTAAAGAACTATACAATCTACAGATCCTCTTGAGATACAAAGAAAAGTTATCAGAGAACTAAGTATAACAATGAATAAAGTATAACAATGCACAAAGTTGACAGTAGTATGCAAACACTTATTAATTTATGTTTTACAGTTTTCATTTTAGTTTAAAGGCAATATATTTTTCTCATCTTGTCCATGTCTTGTGAAACCCTAAAGCAATCAGGGAGTCTAAAAGGCTGCCCATCTCTCTACCTACTGTGACCTTTTGGCATTCAAGATATCTCTGTATTTTAGTAATCCCAAATTTCCGGGGCGGAGCACGTGGTAGAACAGCAGAGCATATCGGAAAATGTCATTAACATTCTTTGGCTAAACTATGTCGAAAGCAGACACATTGGATTGACCTTTGGCAGTGAAAGCAACTGAGAGTTCCCGATCCGAGTGCCAGGTTCACAGAATTTTTTCATTGTGCAACTGTTGGAATTGTTTACCAACTGGAAAGAAAAAGAGGTTGAATGTAACAGGTGTTTCCCTGGGCTCCCAGCTTGGGGGTACAAGCAGGAGGCAAATCAATGGCACAATATTTATTTTAGGACATAATTTTTCTAAATCCTTCTGTCTCTAGGTTGGGTCATGGGTTTATGACATGTGTTAAAACTGCCACCTCCACCTGATCCTCAGTATCCATGGCTATTCACCTGGGATAACTTCTCTTGGTGTCCTGAGGTCCCTTTCAGCCCCACAGAATCTTTGTGCCTCTTAAAGAGCATATGTCTCCACATGTACATATACTCAAACCAGACCCACCATTACTCTCATAAGTAGTTGGGCATCTGGAACAAACTACTTTTCTAGCCCTAAGCCAAACATCCTGGCTTTCTTCATTTTCATTGTTATTTCAGTTATTCAAGAAAATTCAGGATCCCAGGCCCAAAGCATGGTCATCTCCTCCTATCTTCAGGAGTTTTCGCTGATTCTCTAGCTCTATGCATTGCTCATACCTGAAAATTCACTCCTTCCCCCTCATCTTGGAGGGAAAACTCATAATCACCCCTTGTTTTGAATGCCATCTAATTGCCTCCTTTTTCCTCCCAGCCTTCTAGCCAGATTTCACTGAATTTCATCAGCAGTTTCAATGTATCAGCTTTGACTTCTCTCTCTCATAATAAAACAGAGCACACACTCACAAACTTCAGGACACTTTAGGGATGATTTCAATGGTTCTGATTTTCTCAAAGGCTAAATGACCACAGAGATATATGGAGGGACAAAGTGGTCTTAAGGAGACATGTTCTTGTTCTTTTTAGTTTTAATACAATTATTTTTCCTGGTAATTGTTATCAAAGAGATGAGTCTCACTAAAATAATGGTGACTAATAATTTTTACTTTTTTCAGAAGTGTAGTAGTGTTCCATGATTGTAAATATGTTGATAATATATTAGGCAAGTTAAATTTCTAGTCTTTTTCCTGGTATTCTTGATAACATCCTTTAGAAATCTTCATAGATTGATTCTAATTGTCCCCCAAATAATTTCGCAATAATTGTTTATACTATTGGCATTCTAATGATCCTCAAACTTTTAGCGATGAGCTTTCAGTAGCATGGTAGGTAGGTAGGTAAAATAGAACGGTTCTAAAATTTTAATTAACAAATGATTTGTAAGAAGCACCCAGACAGATAAAACAAAGAGAAAAAGTAAAATGGTTATCAAGTCTTAATCTACTTTTGAAGAAGGCTAAGGGTATCAGGTCTTAATATGCTTTTGAAAATTTCTGGAATTTGACTTTCTGTTTGTCTTTCCAATGCAAAGGTCAAGAACTGTTTGGCAAGGAGTAGATAGTTTACAAATTGAAGAACTGTCATTGGGAAAAAGTATAATGTGAATGTAAAATGATATGGAGGAATCCTATAGTTGAGGCTTTTGGTGTCCTGTGAAAAAGAAATCAGTGTTTATGAGGACAAGGTAGTGCTTTCTTTTGTTTAGTCATGTGCCAGAGCCCTTCATAGCCTCCAGCCGGTGCGTCTGTTGTTTACCCCTCACTAGTTCTTCGGGAGCACCTGGACAAAAGCATCGTGATGCTTTTCACTAAAATGGCAGTTTGTCCGAATGTCTTTGGAATCAAATTTTAATATGAATATTGGAATTTCTGTATATGAAACATTTACATAAAATTCCCACATGCTCAAAAATATAATCCTAAGTGAAACTCTATTATTCTGTGTAGAAAGGATCTAGTTTTGAAAAAATAAACCAATGGCATAAGTCACAAAACCAGCAAAGCTGTATTGGCATGAGAATCACACAGTGTGAAGTACTAACCAGACAGCAGTGACACTTGAGGGCCACTAACATGCCTAGGGATCCACGGAACTGTGGAATTGGGGATATGTGTGCAGTCGCGGTCAATGCTCTGGACTCTCAGCATGTGCATGTGTTAGAGACTGGGACATAGTAGAAGAGAGTCTAGATTTCAACATGGTTACTGAGAAGTTTAAGTCAATAGAGGTCCAAGAAAGTCAGCTATTAATGTTATTACTTATGGCCCATTTGTTTTACCACGTTCTTTTTACACTCCATCCTTATTTCATTTAGAATGGCTATTTGAAGTGACCTTGCTTTTACTTTACATCTTCTCCATTTCCCTGCCTTTCCCTGGTTGTCCTTCCTGGGGAACTATTTCTTTTCTTTCTGTACTATAGTTTGTATCCCCCTTCTGCTTTCTTTTTCACCCCCTTTCTCCTGTCCTCAAGTTTTCTTCTGTGGATTCGACTTCTGTGTTTCCTTGCCTTTAGCTCCTAACCTTCTGCTTCCTCTCTCTTTTTTTTCTCTCAGCTTTCAGCCCTCTCTTAACGTTTTAGTTATTGCTTTTCATTTTTTCCCCCCATTTATTTTCAAGAGTGAGATTGGGTTTCAATTTTATTCTTCTTTTTTTCCCTTCATTGTCATGTTTATTTATTTATTTATTTTTTGCGCTTTGAACATACTTTATTCATCAGGTTCCGATTTGTGTCAGAGTTATTCTGTGAATCCTCTGAGGACCTGTACCACAGGGTCTTCATCTTTAATGCCTTGCAGTGTCCAGTAGTGCCTGGTGTAGGCTGAGGGCAGAACGAAACACTTTCCGAATGCATTAATCTCTTTTGTTCTGTGTACCTCACACATTACTCCATTGCTAATGTCAACGGCTTTCCAACTAGAGTTCCTTAAGGTCTCTTCACCTCAGTGATGCTTTATGTCAAAAGTCACTTGGTGTATCTTTTTTTTACAGGTCCAGACTGACGCAATAGCTCTCTGTCTCTCCTTTCCCTCCCTGAAATAAGTGGGCTACTAGGCTGGGTACCTTAGGACTGTTGGCTGGAGTTGGGTTACATCTCTAGCTAATGGGATACACTATGATAGCAGGTGAGCCCAATGAGAAACTGCAATAAGGAGAGGAAAGGAAAGAACAGAAAAGAAAAACTGCCACAGTGTTGCATTCCAAGATGCTGGCAAGAGCTCAGGAAAGCATGCCAACCCAGGGAGGGACAGAAGTGGATTTCAAAGACAGTCTAAGTAGCTAGTATTTGGAACTTGGGGGTGAGAGTAAGCAAGTAGGTCAGGGCTGAATGGCAGTGGTGGTGGCTTGGAGGCCATTCCTGAGCAATTGCCAAGAATATCAGCTTGTATATGTGGCTTCCTTTCTTGGGCTGGCAGAGAGCTGGACACATAAGGAAGTGAATTTAGTTTAAGGAGCTGGGAGATGGGTTGAGTGTTAGGCTTGCCTTTTTGTCTATTTTGCTTATTTAAGACATAAGACCTTGAGTATCATTGTAATGTATAATCGACCTATGCCGTGTAACGGTACACAGCAATACTGACATGGATTTTATTAACTCAAAATTGTGAAAGGCAGCTCCATATTTCAGGTGAGAATGGCAACTTTCTATTTCAGAGAGAAACTGTGTAATTCTATGCAGTGTCCCTGTACAATTAACTAAGGAGGTCTAAAGATACGTCTAAAGTAATTGTCGATGATAAAAGATGAGATTCTGATGTTAACCTCAAAGCCTTTCTCACTAAAAAATGCATGAAAACAATAACCCAGTTGTGGCTAAGAAAACAAACTGTGTTTTTGGTTTGAGTGCCTCTTGATTTTTCCAAGTTGTGCTGATTCTTTCATGTTTGTTCCCTTATGTTTGCATAGTTTTCTCTATCATGTTCTTTTTTTGCACCTACGTTCTTATTATTATTTGTAGAAAATAGAGTATAATATATGTAATTCCATAACATTTAGTAAATTTTTCTATTGCAAAGTAATCCATACCTCTTGTATGTAGTAAAACAATGAAAGTAATACTGTATGTAGTAATAATGAAAATGTTAATAATTTTCTTGAGCACACCACATCATTCTGTCAAGATCTCTCATAAATACCAACATTCATAACAAAATCATGTGTGCTGTTGCATTTTTTTATGCTCTTGCAAACATGGAATCAGATCTATGGCATATGACATCATACTGAATAAGTTCTTTTACTCCTTTTTACAATGATAAGGATACTTTGTGAATTCTCACCAGGTCTTTAGATGTATATATTTTTGTTTTTTATTGTCATGGTAATTGTGTCTAGTGTGTTTGCACCATGTTCTATGCAAGCATTGCCCATGGATGGGCATGGATTATTTCTTTTTGCCATTGTTTTTCCAATATAAGTAATGCGATAATATATTTACAAGGTACTCATTTAAATATTGAAAATTGAATCACTAATATTCTAAGCAGTTTTGGTTCATTTTTTATTTTTTAAAGATTTTATTTATTTATTTTTAGAGAGAGGGAAGGAGGGAGAAGGGGAGAGAAACTCAATGTGTGGTTGCCTCTCATATACCCCCTTATTGGGGACCAGGCTCACAACCCAAGCATGTGCCCTGACTGGGTGACTGGGAATTGAACAGGCAACCCTTTGGTTTCCAGCCCAGTGCTCAATCCACTGAGCCACACCAGCCAGGGTGAGGTTTGCTTCCTTTTAAATGCTAAAAAAATAAAAAATTTAAAAAAATGCCTTGATGAACTTCTTATTATACAAGCGTTCACATCTCTGCTTGGATTCCTAACTGGAAGATCCTGGGCTCTGCTGGACTCACTTTCTCCTTTGTGTTTTGGTAATAAGGGCAATAGTCTTCTAATTTTGAGGTTTGAGCTGAAAAGAAGCCCTTTACATTTTGCAGAAGCAGAAATGTCTCACTTCCTTTGTGACACCATCTTTGGAATCCCACCAGATGCTTGGGATCTGTGGTGCCACCATGTCATTGCTTCTCACCCATTTCATGTGGGTGCACTTACGTTCCAGATGGATTTCCTTTGCCTGTCACCTCATAGTCCAAGGTGAAAGAGCAACAACAGGCAAGGACAGTTCTGAGCAGCCCAAATCTTTTAAATTGCTTGGAATCCCACTGAGGTATTTTTGTCCTAGATTAAATATTTTGTCCCAAGGGTTTGGGCATCAGAATTTTTCTTTTTACATTATTATCTTGGGGATACTGAAAACTTGCATTTTGTGAGAACTGTCATCTGTTGGACGTGTTTGGTACTCCCTAGCCATAGAGGTAATGTAATGATATATTAATGGAGCTGAGGAAAGTGACCCTCTAAAAACTAACGGACTTAAGTAAAACCTGGCTATATTTCTTTTCTCTTCTGTGCTTATCCTATTTCTCTCTGCCCGTATCAGTTTTAATTAAAGTCAAAACATGGAAATGAAAAGAATAAGACAAAAATTTACCTACAGAATGTGTTAGGCTACCCAGATATAGAAATATTTACTAACTAAGATCTGTCTAGGAGGCAGTGGGTCATTAAGACCCAACAGTTTGCTCTTTCTATAAGAAAGGTTAGGCCAAGGACACGTAATTCTCACAACACTTAATCATCTTTTATATGTCAGATTTCGTAGAACTTAATCACATTTCCAATGTCTGATGGCCATGTTCCATGTATGCCTTTGGTAATTCAGCGAGTTTTCCTAAACATAAACTTGCAAGGATAGTTCTTTTCACTTTAATGTGTGTGAAATGGGATAAGGGTCCTTGCTCAACACACCAGAGCCAATTTAGCATTTTCTCTTTCTACAACTAGAATCCTCACCATTTTTTCCCCATGCCTAGACATCAATAGCATATTGTACATCATATATATTCAGTACAAGCAGAATCATTTAATTGATTAATTATTTTTTAAAATATTTTACTGTTTATGCTGTCACAGCGGTCCCAATTTTCTCCCCTTTCTCCCCTTCCCCCAGACCCCCCACAGGCAATCCCCACGCCGTTGTCTGTGTCTGTGGGTCATGCATATGTGTTCTTTGATTAAAACAAGGTAAGTAGAATCAGGAAAAGGATTTTAATAATCAGAAATGAAAACAGAACTTTGTCTAGGTAAAAGAACTCTGAGTGTGCTAAGATTGGTTGTCGGAGGCACAATATTTTTTATACTAGGGCTTGCTTTAATACCATTTCCCAAGGGTTTTCCTCACGTTTTTATATTTCAGTTTCTTACCATTTCTTCCCAGTCCAAGAATATTTAGTTATTAGATAAGAATATCTTGACAATCAATATTAGTCTAGTATTAATGTTCTACAAAGAATGCCAATATAGTAACATATTATGATGATAAAATATAAATAAGAACCATCAACTCCAAGAGATTGTTATTAGTGATAATGGTAAGGAGACAGTGATTGAAAAGCCTGAAATTGACTTGATACATGAATATGATAGAGCACCAATCGTTGTGATAACGTAGATCAATGCCATTCACGGAAACATTTTTCTGAGCTTCCATTATGTTTGTCTGGCATCCATCTCTGCAATCAGCTGGACAGAAATCATGTACAGAGCTTTGCTTTCAATATTTTTAGATTCCTACATGGATTTTTATTGTTGTTTTGTTTTGGAAAGCAATGAACGTCTGTCTCAGCATTCCATAAAACTCTTACCTTGCAGTCCAATAAGATTGGACTATTGGGAAATTGTCTGGTTTACAATGCTATATTTCACAGTACTTGCACTTTCCTCATTTAAGTTCCCAGGATACCTCTTGTCCCCTAAAGTAACTAAATCAGAGGAGGTAAGGGATGTCATCCTTGTAGCCAGTTTATGGAGTATCAGCTCTTGCTTTCCTATGGCTAATCCTCATGGTTAAAAATGTTTTGAGTGAGGCCATCACTGGCTGTGGGTATGGTATTGCATTTTAACAAAATAATTTTCCAGACTATTCATTGGGGGAATGAAGGAAAAAAGTTTTGTTTTATTTTCTCCAGCTTACATTGAACTTTCAAATATCCTTCAAACTTGCTCACATGTAACCCTTCCAAACTTTAATTTTACCCTTTAGTTAATCTTCTTCCAACTACAACAGCTACCCCCACCAAGCTCTTCATCTTCAAAACATGAGTCATTTCCAAGGTCTTCAAGCTGAGTGAATCCCAGTACTTACCCAGCACACAGTGTCAACTGGTTCCATGGCCGCTGCTGTTTTATATCCTGAACTCTACTAACACTTTCTGATAGACGCCCTTTAGACAATGAGCCATTATTTCTTCCCATTGTTATCTGCCATTAGCCCCAAGGAAAAGCATCTTTACCTCCTTCTTTGTACAGTTCTCAGCCCCTACTACAGTAACTTTAACATAGATAGTGCTAGTCAATATCTACTGAGTGAAGAATTAATGTCTTGCTCTTTAAACATCCTTTAGTTGATTGTATACACCTCAGAAAAATTTAATAAAACCTATTTCATACTTATCTGTGTTTATCTTATAGTTTTTAATATGCTCTTTTAATTTCAAAATAATATTTCACTTTCAATTTCAAAGATACAAATAACTAGGAAAATATAAAGGCAAAATTCAGTCTTGGTGTTTGATATTTTTTTCTATACTACAATTGCTTTCTTCTTGCTTATGCACATGTTTATTCTGAAGCCAACATTGACTTCAAGAAAACAAGTATCTGAGAACATTGCTTTTTCCCACACAGTTTTACATGTTTGTCTGGAGACATTTTGGGAAATAGGACTTTTCAGTGTTTGTGCACTATTGAATTATAATACCTTGTAGGCCAGTATGTGCTCACTTATATCATATTTTGTAGTAATTAAGAGGGGGATTGGAACTTCAGAATGTGAAATAAAACGTATCAATCAATGCATGTTCAGGGAAGTCTCCTTTAGGTCAGCACTGAATGGGGTGGTTTGGAAGGAGGTTATGATGTGATTCTTGCTCTTCAGAAGTTGGTAATTTATTTGAAGAAGGAGAGATGGCACATGGAACAAAGCAGAATAATTAAATGCTAAGTTGTGAGACATTGACTTGAAAGGATGAGAAAGAGGCTGTTTAGGTGAAAAGAGCCTTAGGTCGTTTCTAAGGTAGACAAAGGAACTGAGTATATTGGTTAAATCAGGGAAAAATGGGTGGGTATTCCTGCTAGAATAAGAATAGAAACATATTACAGGCCGAAGCTGGAGTTATGGGGAGACAGGACAGTGAGAAGACAGACTTAGCTGACCCAGAGAACCAGCAGGAGCGGGATAGATTGGACAGCCGGAGCGCTGCACATACTGAAAGGCCTTAAGAGGTCAGAAAAGAAAAAAGTGAGCAATTGTTTAGTCTGTGTGCAGGGAGTGGTTTTCTAAGCTTCATTCCAAAGGCATAAACTATAAATGAAGGGAATGGTTGAAATTTTTTATTGTTTTTATGAAATTCCCACAGTTTGATTAAAGGATTATTTATAAATCTTCATCTAGCAAAACCCAACTATGATGTAGACTAAAAAGCAAATAAACACACACACGCACACAAAAGGATTTTCAGCATAACATTACAAAGGTTTAAAACTCTAGATGTAAAAATATGTTCCTAGTACAAATAAGAAAAGAAAAAAAAAGTACTCTAATAATTATAGGGACAAAAATTTAAAGTGTGGAAATAGCACTAGCTAACAAGCGCTTGAAAGTATGTCACTAATAATCAATGAAATAACAGTGAAATATTATTTTCATCTGTTCGATTTTTAAAATAAACATTTCCTAATAATTAGACTAGATTGAAGTATAGGGAAACAGCCACTCCCACACAATTTTCAAGTTTAGGAGAACATTAGCAGAAAGGCAGAGTTTGTTATTCAGTTTGAAAGAAGGTTTTGAAACTTTAAAAATATCTATGCCTTTTTATACAGCAAGTTCAGCTCTAGAAATACCTGCTAAGGGGTTAAAGTCTGTATGCACAATGGTGCCTATGACAGCACTGCTTTTTACTAGAGAAGGTTGGAAATGACCTGAAGTTCCATCAGTAAGGAGTAGATTAAATGAATTATTTTATATCTTTACAAAGAACTACTGTGCGACCATGAGATCGAGGACTACAGATATATTGACCAGGGAAACTTGACATATTGTTAGGTTAAAAAAAGCTATCAAACAGTGCTATACTATGATTCTAAATTTATCTTTAAAAATCTGTGTGTTTGTTTATGCTTATGTTCATGTTTGTTTCCAGAAAAACATAGGAAAAGTTTTTCTGGGTTTTTGGAATTATAGACATTTTTAGATGCTTTTGAGTGTGAACTGATGATCGTTGCAAATAATTAACACTGGAAATGAAGTTCTTTCCAAAAAATAATAACAACAGGGTAAGAGGAAACAAGCAAACACATAAGGACCTTGATGCAATTAGTAGAAGAATCCCATAATAAGTTGTTTAATTGAGAGAGAAGAATACACAGGAGAAAGGAACACCTTGCATTGATTACTAGTATTTCACAAGATGCAATGGAGCAGAAAGGTAACATTTAGGAAGTCAAGCTAAACCTGGGTGAGCGATAGGGAAACACAACACATCTGGGGCTAGAGAAAGGCCAGGGTGGTATAGCACACCAACAGTGGAGACAGTGATCTGAATATAAAGATGATTCATTTTTAAACATGACAACTTTGAAGTGACAATGGGACAACAGATGATGTGGTTTAGGCAAAATGGAAGAAAGAGCTGAAGCAAGCTCTGGATGCTGAGACAGAAATAGATGTTCAGATAATCATCTCTATCGAGGTGACAATTGAGTGCTAAGTGCGAATGAGATTGTCTAAATTTAGGACAAAGCAGTGATTGTAGAGGAGGATGGTTAAGACCGTTCATTCTTCTCCCATCCTATCCGCACCATGTGTTTCTTTACTTATGATCAGAGGTTGTGCTCAACACGATGAGGCTATTTTAAATGGTAAGAAAAGAATTTGTTGCTAGCAAGAGGATTTGAGTGATACACCTCATTCAACACTTGACTAGCAGAAACTTAACCCATCTTAAAGTTTGACATTTTGTTTTCCAGGTTGAAATTGTACCCTTATGTGCAGTTGTTCTGTGCTGTTCACTTTCTATTTTGTTACAATGAATCTTTTATTTTATTGCAATGATTCTTTTTTGTGGAACCATTTTTGAAGTTTTATTTAGAAAGAAAGAGACAGATGGATATGTTTCATTTGTTGGTGAGCTTGTTTAAATGATGGCTTTTAATTTATGTTTTACTTGTTTGATTGACCCATTATTTTACGTGGGTTTTTTTTTTTTTTTTGTCAAGTTGTATTTTAGGATGCTGATTTTCAAACTTGAGCACAATTAAGAATCCTCTAGAGAACTTGCTAAGACATTGATGTATTTGTTTGTTTTTTGAGATTCTGACTCAGTGAGTTTGGGGTGGGGCCCAAGGAATATTTCTCATGTTCTCGGAAGTGATGTTGATGCTACTGGTCTGCACACCAGGGGTTGAATAACACTGGTCTAGGAAACATTGTGTGGAAGCCCATTGTCATTTACATGGAGCCTCTTTTCACAAAGACACGTCCAAGTACATCACCAAGTACTCTGTTGAAATTTATTGATGATGACTCTTTCATATTATTATTATATACCATTCAGACATTTATCCAGATTTTAATTTGGCTATAACTTAAATAACTAATTTTTTCGTGGCTTTACCCTTCTTGACCTTGGTGTCTTCAGACTTTCATGATACAGTTGGAAAAAGACTTCAAGGGGAACACAGTGAATTGTCCCCAGCATCTTGGCAGAAGAGAAAAATGAGCTTGCCTTCTGAAACTTAAAATTAACTGACTTTATCAGTACATGCCAGCAAACAATATTGTCCAGAAACATGTGAACATCCAGTTTAATCAGTGATTTTTCAGGCTATCTAAAGAATGAATATATCAGACACGGGCTGCCCTGTCCGAGGGAAAGGAACTTTGAATGCTGAAAATCAAACATTCTTGCCAACAAAAAAGGGGACACCGTTACATGACTAGGGCACTTCCTCAGCCTGGGAGAAAAAAAAAATTCCAATTGTCTAGAACTCTGTTTTATTTTTTTAATCGCATTTCATTAGCAAACTTCCTATGTTTTCATTTCTGTAAAACGTAAACAATTGACCATAAGGCTATCTGTTGTCTTTTGATAAATTGGCCCTCTTATTTACACATTAGTGTCTTGTCAATTGACTTAGGCTGAGTCTGCCTCCAGGATTCTGATCATCTCAGTGTGTGCTGAGTAAGTCCAGTTCATGAACCTGCAGAGTCAGGGAAACAACATGGACCACCCCAAGACAGCCAACAGCCATGCCTGAATGGAGACTCATCTGTTTTTCTGAGAACGTTACCTGCTGTTCACTTGTTCACTCACTAGGAAACAGAACTAGAAAATTGTATATAACTGAAAGGAATTTTGAAATTATCAGGGCCAGACCTTTCACTGTGAAGTTGAGGCCATACCCTTCCATTAGAATCTGAGTATCTCTTGAACCTGGCCATTGACAAGACAAAGGCTAAGTTCACTGTTCAGGAACATTCCACAGCCTGGTGGGGTGTTTCTACTTTGTGAGATCTTCCTCTGAAGTGTGGTGCTTAACACTGGGTTCAGATGCTAATGCCAGAGAGAGAATCCATCAAATCATAACCCCTAAGCCCCTTCTTTGGTTTAATTTAAGAAGTCCGTATCTGCATTATAAAACTTGTCTGTTTTGCTTAACTTTAAACATGAACTTCCCTTTCATTGAATTTCTCTTTTTAACCTTTTAGCACAGAGTGACACTTCTTGATAAAAACCTCAAAGAATAAATCCTGTTGACATGAGCATATTCTTGAGAACATATCAGAGGGAAAATATGCATCAGAGCACCAAATAAGATTGGATGGATTTTGGACTTATTGTACTAGGACCATACATTTGAAAACGTGCATTCAAATGCTCATTAATTTATAAAGCGAAACAGAAAAAACTTTTTAAAATAAAGAACTCAATATTTGTTGCTTTTATGTATTATCTGTTATAATGGAAAAAAGTGGTCATAAAATTTTGATTCTAATCATTTACTATTATTTTGGGTTTCCTTTTTTTTTTTTTTTTCCTGCTCTAAAAAAGTTGGCTGCAAGGATGAGGGATAATGCAAGCAGCTTGCCTGCTATGTGGGTATTGGTACATACTTGAGTATTGGTAGTTATTCTTTTTTTTCTGAGAACATTTTATTGGAAGAGCACTTTTAATTTTTTTGTTTTTTAGTTACAGTTGTTCCACTTTTTCCCCTGTTGCTCCCTGCTGCTCTTCTTTGTCCCACCCTCTCCTTCAGTCAATCCTCACCCTGATGGGTGATAAGACTGAGCAAAGATGGATTTAAAAGCATTCCAAGAATATATCTGATTCCCTACTGTTTAGCCCTGCCTCTGCCTTCTTCAGCTTTTTTACAGTTAGATCCCCTGAGATCACTATCCTGCAGACAAAGACCTGCCCCAGTCTTAACTAATGTAAGCAGGCTATTATTACAGCTCTAACCTCACTACCCGGAAGATCCCAGAAGTCAATCACCCACCTAAGTATATGTGGTAATCTGATCACAAGCACTGGAAGTGCCCCTCTCTGCCCCTAAGACCACCTCTAGGTCCCCATGTTGCTCTTCGGTTTTGTAGAACATACTTCTCCCTTAGCTCCTGCTCACTATCTAGTTAGTTACTCCATCTAACAAACTGTCCTTCTTGTGCTCTGTGCTGTTTTATGGTGAGGCCCTAGATCCTAGCAATGTTCATATCCATAGTCTTCCTTCTAACTGATGTCTCACCTATTGCTACAACCTGGAGACCCAAGCCCTACCTTGCCCTACTCCGCAAATACCCACACGCAGCTCTTTATGACTGAACTGTCTTTTTGGTCTGGCCACCAAATTAATGTGCAACCTCAGTAACTGCTTCTTGAACCATTATCTAAGTTTGCCCTTTAGAAACCACCCTTGCTACCAACCCCATATCTGGCCCCTGCCCAGCTCTGTGACCTCATCTCCTACCATGCTCTTCCTCACCCTCTCATATTCTAGACACAATGGGCTTCTTTTTGTTGTTCAGACATGTCAAGACCTTGGCAAGAGCTGTTTCCTTTGCCTCAATTCCCCTCTTCACCCTGCCCAGTCTCAGCATGAATAGTTTCTTCTTATCTTTCAGATCCCAGTTTAAATGCTTGTGCTGACCACCCAGTTTAAAAGCTGTCTCCAGTCAAGCACCATTGCTGATCATATTTTAATGCCGTTATGCACACAGGTCGTCTTATTACTGGATATTTTTCTTGTTTATTTTCTTATTTGTTTTCTAACTGCTTTCCCTGTTAGTATATACCCCTAGAAGTATAGGGATCTGATCTTTCTCATTCTCTGCTGTAACCCCAGAGCCTAGAACAATGGTTGACACATAGTAGGTGCTCAGTAAAGACTTGTTAAGCGCCCAGATGCCCCTCAGGTTTATTTTTGTATCTGAGTCTGTTCTCACAATTTCTGTTCCATATTATATGCCAAGATCATGCTTCCTTTTTCTCTGACTGCAATAATGAACCTACTTACCTCAGATACACTGGCCAGATTCACCCAACTCTGCTAGCTAAGAGGACATTGATAACTGCTAGCTATGCCTGCCACAGCCTTGGAACCCTCCTAGTGTTTTAGGAGACACCACCGATATACCTGGGCATACAATCAAAATGGAATGTTCATTTTTATCCTTAAAGGGGTTTCTGAATTTCCACTCTACCAGGATTGGATTGATGGTAGCTGCAGTGAATTATCCACATTCTGTTTTCAAGTAAAGTAGTTTTTCAGAGGATTGTTTAGGGAAATGTTTTTCTTCATTTTAAAAACACCGGAAAGAAGCTATCAAAATAGTAGTATAGCTTCAGAATTTGGAGCCCACTAAAGTTCAGCAGTCAGAGCAGTCAGGACGGATATGAACCTCAGTGGACCAGGGAGAGTTCCTCAGTTGTTCTAAAAGCACATGAAGAAGCAGTGGTACACACACATGTGGGCACACTTTCATGCCTATGTGTTATTTGACACTGCTTTTCTTTCCTTTCCCTTAGATGTTTAGAAAGCCTCTATTTTAAAATTTCATGGTGTGGACACGTGATTTCACTAGTTCATCATTCATTGTCCCTTGTTTTCACAAATGCAATCCAGTCTCGTTATTGGGAGGCTAAGCTTCTGTTGGATATGGTTTTAGTTCAATTTGTTATCGATAGACAAGGAGCATGGACAGAAGGTAGACCCTTGAGCCAAGCTAAGAAAGGCAAGTGTTCTTTCTTAAGAAGATGTATCTTGATTTATTCATGTTAACTTTAGCATTGAAAAGATAACTATCTATTAACTCCCTCAGCTTAGATACCCACAGCTTCTCTGGTACCTATCAAATACCTGCTTCTTCAGATTTGCCTTTGCTTTATTTAGTTAGATTTTTTTTTGCTCTGGTTAATAAGGAGCAGTTACTGTTATATGTAGCCATGAAACCCTAACACATACAGAGTATTTAATAAATGTTGAATAATAATAAGATGAAAAATTATATTTAGTATTGTAAAGAAATATAGTAGAAATTCAGACTTCCCCCTTCCTTCATTCTTTATTTCTGCCTTAACCAGACCTATGTGATGTGCCTGTTTACCTAAGAAAGAAGCAGTAGTTACTTCCAAACAATGTAGACTGCCTTATCAAAGGGTCCCCTTCAGTTGATCAAGTTGAGGGCTTATATCCTTGATGTTGCTTATGCTGTATTCTTAGGAACTTTTCTCATGTCTCTTGGACCCATCTCCACCTTCCATGTCCTGCTAATATCTTATCTCCTATAACTATAACTTCAGAGATTAAAAATGGATCTCTTTCTCTTGTCCTTTCATTGTTCCCATTGTCCTTCCATTGAATTTTACTGATTTTGTAGCTTCTACAATGCATAGCGAGGTCATTGTGTCTTATTGCTAGAAAGCTACATTTTAATTTAACCTGTTAATGTAAGAAAAAACACACATTTAAGAAGAAACTCAGTATTCAAAAAATGTATATTTTCTGCTGCATTTGTCAATATTGTTTAAAATACCTGTGACTTCTGCCACTGTTTACATTTCATTCATTGAACTGGGTAGCCTTAAAACATCCTCTCCTCTCCATCTTTCCTCCACTCCTCTTACCTGCATTAGTGTCCATTCTATGACCTATCAGAGAACTAATCAATGCATTGTGGTTTCTCTAAAGGAATCATAGTGGAGGATTGGAGGAAGGTTGTGCTCTCTTCAGTGCAAATGTTTTTGCATTGCTTATAAGCAATTAAGTGTGTATGTTAGTCCTATTTTGAGGAATTCATTTATAGTTGGTGCTGCAATGAGTAGGCATATGATTCTCTATTTATAAAGTGGCTCCTATCCCCTTCCCATGCTTGTCTGGCTAGAAGTGGTGGTCTATATTGGGAGACGGGGTATTGTGCTGGGAACCAGACAGGAAACCCAGTAGGATTTAGGTGACTCATGCCTGTGCACTGCTTATGTTTCCTTCGGACTGTGATGTTCGTTGATCAGTGCAAAATTGAAGCCTGAGCAGGATAGATGAGAAATCCCATGTAAAGTGCTAAACAGGTAGACAGTGGGACTTCGAGATAAAAAAAGGGGAACATGCCTTTTATGGGGTAGATGTTCATTACAGCAATCCCAAAGCAGTTTCAGTCTACCAGTGTAGGAGATAAAAGCTTTTGTAAATTAATTGCTTGTCTATGATTTAAGGGGGTGCAGAATAAGGATATAAATCAATTATTGGTTGATGGATAACTTTGTTATTCATATAAGATGTTTAATATTATATATAATACATGTTAAATGAATAAATATTAGGGAATGAATAAATCATTAAATGAATAAAAATGTGAATTTTATGAATCAAGAAAATTACGACTTGCTTTTTGCCTTAGAGTTAAATTTACTGAAAATGTGCCAGATTCTTCACTGCTTAAAAAAAATGTAATCCAATATATAGGAATTTGTGTAATAGCATTTTTGTAAACCTGAAAAGTAGTGTAAAACTTTTAAAAATAGTTGTGGGATGGCATGTTCTGGCAATTGAGATGACTATTTAAAACTGATAAAGGTTGAGTTCAATGCATCATCGAGTTCTGGCTTGTTATAGATATTTGGAGAAGTGTTTGACTTCATGGTGCATTTATTTCATCTGTGAGTTTAGGGAAAATTTTATTCTGCAAATATTTATTTAGCACTTGCCTTGTATGAGGCACTCTGCGAGGTTGGAAGCATTGGCTTATTGGCGGAGACAGAGTTATTTTCATATTGCATTTTCAATCTATCATAGTGTCTAGTAGGTAGAAAGTACTCAATCAACAGTGGGCGAATAAGGTGGATAAATTACTAAATATGAATCAGTATATAATTTATGAAGGAATTTAAGACGGTAGCATACATGCCAAGTATGTAATATATGTTTAGTCCTGTAGCAGATGAGAAGCCTGCCAGGGCCCAAGTTTCATGATTATGACCGTCTGGAACCACTGGTGAAAATTTCATGGAGGGTTATGTTGTTTGAGATGTATTTTGAAGATTGTGTAGAATTTTGTAGCAGTGTCTGAGGGATGGTCTGGTCAAAACTCTGGAGCTGGAAAGTATGCACTTAAGAGGTATAGAGCATAGTGGTTGAAAACATGGAGGAAAATTGGGAAAAGAAAGTTTGGTTAGAAATCAAAACAATCTTGAATGTCATGGTAGCGATGCTATGTCTTTTCATTAAGATCATGAGCTCTAATTTTTTTTTCAATGTAGGATGATATTATCAGGCAATAGTTTTGAACACTTAGACTAGTATTGATTAGGATGGGGATGCTAAAGACAGAACTTGGAAGCAAGAGGTGAGGTTAGAAGTTACAGAAATAACCCAGGTAAGAGATCATGAACTTCTGGCTTTTACAAGTTCTTTTGAAAATAAAGAAGTATTGTAGAGGGAGCATTTGCAGATATTGAGCAGTAGTTTGATTCCTGCCTGTGAAGGATAGAGATGTTTCAAAAGTGGGTCAAATGCTTCATCCTGGAATGACACTAAAGATGGAACATTGTCACCTGAGAGATGAAGCATAGATGAAAGAACAAGATCAGGAGACCATGAGTTAAGTTTTGGATATGCGAACTTGGAAGTGTCTGTTGTCCTGTCAGCCTAGACAATGTTAGAAATTTGCACTGAGGGTTATAATAAAGATCTGGAGTAAGGAATCAGATTTAATCATATTAAGAAAAACAGTAACAGCATCAACTAGCTCCTTTGGAAGGTTTGTATTGTACGGACTCATTAAATTCCTCCAATAACCTATGAGGTTGGTATCATTTTACTGATGTTTAGAAGTAATCAGCATAGCCGTTAGAACAAACAAGATTAAAATGGAAATTGCAGAAATAGAGAAAAAATGCAGGACGCAATCCTATAGAGTATTAAGGAGGCAGTCAATGAAGGAGCAAGAATTAGAGAAATAGAAGTGAGTATTATGATAGTAAAGAGAATATGAAATATCATAACAAGAGAGGTATTTGGTGACTTCATGTATTGGAAAGAGTTTAAGATAGTTGAGCATATTTGTGGTCTTAGTTGAAGAACAAGGCGGCAGTGAAGGATTGGAGATGTGAGGAGATGGGTCAGGATGCCATTGAACATGTGTCCTGGATCCAGGGGTGAGGGTAGCAGATAATGACAGATTAAGGGCACAGATGGGAAAATTGGCCTTAGAAAACTTATTCCAGAATCACTTTTTTTCTCCAAGAAGGGAGGAAAGAAGGGTTGGCTGAGGACAAAGATAAGTTTAATGTTGGGACGAATTAGAAATAGATCATGTCTGAAAACTTTAAACTCAATAAAGTTGGTCATCTTCTGCAAGTGAGCCAGAGGGCCTGGGAGAGGTCATATCTAGAGAAGCAAAGGCAAACTTTTCTTCCCAGTAGAGCTTCATGCTTTATAGTTCCAATAATTAAGGAATTGGAAACAGAGGAAATTATTACTAAAAGCACAGGAAGCACATGCAGTAGAATTGGATCCTTTCCATTAAAATTTTTAAATACTTCAAATCCGAGATTTTAAGCTTTTTTTATAAAAAAAATAAAGCCTTGCCCTGGCTTGTGTGGCTGAATGGATTGAGCACCAGCCTGTGAACCAAAGGGTCACCAGTTCAATTCCCAGTGCAGGGCACATGCTTGGGTTGTGAGCCAGGTTCCTTATGTGGAGCGTGCAAGATGCAACCACACTTTGATGTTTCTCTCCCTCTCTTTCTCCCTCCCTTCCCCTCTCTCTAGAAATAAATAAAAAATTTAAAAATCTAAAAAAAATTAAAAATATAAAGCCTTGATTTTTAGCAAAGTTCTATAACCATGGTTAAGAATGAGGGGCATGTATACCTTATTTGTGTGTGAGCATGTCAAAACTGAGCTATATTTGTTTATTTGTGAGAAGATCTTTTTTTACTTCCTGAGGAACATGAAACAAAAGAAAGTCACAAGAGTTATCTCCTCCATCCTCTTCTTTCCTCCTTGTTATTTGGCTAAAGCTGGAGGGAAAAATCATTTGAGATGAACCTTTGGGGTAAACTGATCTGATAAAAATTTATTGTCAGGTGGCACTTCAGGGAGCAGCAGTTGGCATATTTGTTTATGTTTATGGCTATGACGGTCATTGTTAGTCTATTTTTATTACATAGATTAACAAGTGTTTTATCTCCACTGAGTTTTTCTGTTATTAGACAAGAGTGAAGCAAAGCAAGGCAAAGCAAAACAAAACATAAAACCTTTTAGTTTGCACAGTGCAACTCCCAGTGAGTCCAAATCTATGTCTGATGTTATATATCAACATTGCCTCTGGGTTATCACTCCTGAGTGCTGCCTTTTCTGTGGCCTAAGCCATAGGCATTTCTTTTCAAATCATATCCTTGATTCCGTAGGTTAATGGTGTTGCTGAGCATAGTAGTGGTTGATAAATAGAGCTAATAAGCAAAGCTCAACATTATCTTTTATGTGCAAACAGACTTGAGATGAGTTTGGTGAGGTCTCTTTTTATCTCCGGAGAGCCCTGGCAGGACAGTATCATTCTCCAGTTCTTTAATATGACTCTTCTGTTAATTGAAATTGAGATCAGTTTAGGTTTGGAAGAACCTAATAAGTTTCTGTAGACTTCTTTAGGCTTCATAGCCAGACCTCAAAGAAGGAAGGCCACGGGTCGGGCAGGTGAGGTGCATGTGATGGGCACTGCCTGCCAGATTGATTGAGGAATAAATACTTAAGATTCTCAATGTGTGTCTCCTATTATGACGTATAAACCCCCATGGAAGGTGGTATTGTAACAGGAGATATATGAAGCCATAGAATAAATATGGCATATGCTCCTAGGGGCCCATTTAATGGCGGCGTTTGGGGAAAGTTTGAGGTTTATTGTTGTAGGCAATTGAAAGCCCCGCCAGGGCAATACGCATGGAGTAAAATTCAGTGGAATTTACATGTAGGAAGATTTGCTTGATTACGGCATATATACGTGGCTAGCAGAAGATCAGAATAGGGAAATGAGGGGGCTTGAATTGGATCAGAGATTCCTAAAAGTAAACTTCCCAATACACTTGTGTGGGGAGGCGTACATGAAAAGAAAGGGCTCTCTAAACAAGTCAGTTTGGGAAAGGCTGCAGAGTCAATCTATATCATGGAGGACCCAATGCCCATTGGTATATTGAAGGCTTTGAGAAGATACGAAAGTAAAAAACCTGTTTAAATTGGGTGAACCCAACATTTCCCAAGCTTTGTGACCACATAATCTGTGTAAGATACCACCTCCAGTGTTATATTCAAAATTATAAGACAATTATCAGGTAGTTAAAGTCTAAAACAACCAGTTATTGTTTCTCCAGCATTTTATTTCTTAGGGTGGACTTTTTTGAGGACTATATGCTCTATTTTTAAAACTTGAACTGCTCTCAACTTGGCAAGAGGTTTACTCACATAGAAACAGAACAGAATCAAGAATGACCAAGGAGAAGGCAGAGTAATATTTCAGGACTAGAGTTCATCCTCTGTTATAAATTCATGAGTGGAGTGGTGGTGGCCATAGTAAGTGACCGCGAGTTTAAACCACTAATTTATTTTTATTGTTCCTGGTTTTTTTCTTTCTCTCTGTCTGCATTTGTGTCTGTGTGTCTTTCCTCTTTCCCGTTATATCTGCAAGTCTCTGTCTATTTCTGTTTCTTCATCTCTGTTACTCTACCCTTTTCTCTCCTTTCTTTTCCTTTCCCTCTCTTTTAATTTTCTCCCAGCCAGCACATCTATGAACACAAAGTTCAGTTCCCATAAATTAAATGTGCATGTGCTGTGACTCCCTGTATTGACCTTTTGCCGAACTGCTTTACCCGGGAAACCGTAGACACTTTATATAATCCCAAGATCCTTTCCTTGCCTTTGATCTGCACACTCCCCTTTCCTGGATCCTGTGGGTTCAGTGCTGCTTTTCCCCTTAACTTCACTACCCCCACAGTGTTATTCTTATCTACCCTATTGGTTCAGGACAGAGTCCATGAGAGGGATAAGAGTCCGCTCTTGTTCTAACCCCTTAGCAAGTCATTTCTGCATTTCTCAATGCTGACCTGGAAGGCATTTTCTTATCATCTGTGGATCACATAATTAATTACTTTTTTGAAAAAATGTTCACATTTCTTATCTTGCTTGTTATGCACGTCATTTTTCAAACTTTGGAATGATGAACTGGCATTTCAAGTAAGGGTGGTCCCACAAATCAAATGCAGTGTGACTTTGGTTTCATTTCTTTGTTGAAACATCTGGTCTTGTTTAGTGCACGGCAAGAAGGAGGTGGGAAACATGCAAAAACCCTCATTGCCCTCAGCCCTGTCTTTATCTGCCATTATGTTGTGAAACTTACCACCTCCAGTAGAGAAATGAAGTTAATTCCACAATAGCTACATTTTCCAAGACTCATTTTCATGTCTATGGGCGTGAAAGCTGTGTATATGGCCAGGTTTTCTAAATTGCAGTCTGGACTTCCTGTCTTGAACAAGGAAGGTTGAGGTGCAGGTCACTGTGTGTTTGCGGTCGCAGGATTTCCTTGCACATTTTTGTGTTAAATATCGTGACATTAGTAAGGGTGCTATGAACCACCACCACCTCTCAGATTTCCTAACCAAAAAGGAGGACTTCTTCCTCTCAGGAGTCCTAAAACTTCCTCTTACGAAAAGCATTCTACAGCTTAAGGTTGACAAAACTTAGTTAAAACAGCATGATGACCACAGAAAAGACAACTTTCATCTCTGACGCAAGCAGTGGGAACCACGAAGGTAATGGTGCATAGATGGACAGAATGTTTACAATTTTAAGTCCAGTATCTTTTACAGAGATTCTCCCTTGAATGACAGCCTCAAGTCTTGGCTCTCTTCCCACCCAGGGTTTATGTGTTGACAGCTTTTGGCAAAAAGAATCCAAAATCAGTAGAGAGTAGTCAGTATAACCTAAAGGGATAACCCTTGAACAAATAGGTGAAAATCTCCTTGCTGTTTCTTTTTATCATTTTCTTGCTGCTTGGTCATGGGTGGATTCTCTTCCTTTGGTTGTGTATGTGGTGATGATGTAGTGGTGGTTGTGTTGAGGTCATGGTAGTGACAGAAGCAGTCATAGTGACAAGAGCTAGCATTGTATATGCCACCTACCTCATGCCAGGCCCTGATCTAGGTATTTTATATATTCTCTTAGTCCTCATAGTAACCTTAAGGTAAAGCCCCATGACACTGTCTGCTACAAAGTCGAATCTAGTGTTGTCTTCAGGGCAAACTCTCAGCCAGCTAGCTAACTCTGGTCATTTCATTAATTGCACGTTAATCCCTTCTCCTATTTTATGGGATTGAATATTTAGGTTGCATTTTTAAAATATGACATTGGCTTACTCTCCTATTAGTGTCCTCATTTTACAAATGAACAGATTGAGATACAGAGTGTTTAGATAGATTTTCCAAGATCACAAAGCTAGAAGGCAGGAGCCTTACCAAGTTAGCATGACCCCAGAGTCCATGATTCCTACTACTACTCTACGGGCTGAGGTTTATAAGGTAAAGTTGTTACTTTAAAGTCAGAAGACCATGGTCTTCATTTGGGTTCAGTTACAGATGCCCTGTGTTTTAGCAGTATGTTCTGCTTTACTCCCAGCTGCAGATAGGTGCGGGGAAGCACGCATGATATACACAAAGCCTGCTGGGGAGCTGGCTTGTCAAGGGGCTTCAACTTTGAATTCAAGTCTCAAAATGAATTTTATGAACTGGAGGGACTATTTTAAAAGCTAACTTCTTGTATCAAATGTGAGTGATGTCCTATGTTGTATATTTTTTTTCTTACATAGAGTTGTTATTTCCTAAAGTGCTGCAAAAAGGCATGTGCTTTTGCATGGTAAAGTGATTCTAGCAGCTGGCATGTGAGATCAGTAAGAGATATGCCAAAGGAACAGTGGGTCCTCTATCTGGATTTGACTTCGGGGAATCTACGATTGGGAAAAATTCTAAATGCCTGCAATCAGAAATATAGACCTTAAATGTTTATAATATGAAGTTTTTAGGCCTAGGAACATGGCCATCTCTTGTCTAATCACAATGTTTGCTAAAATCTAACTCGAAATTTAACCTGAAAAATAAAATATATAAACTAGATTCCGTTGACACCATTGAAAAGCAATATGATGACATTATCAATAACCTTGAAAAATTCATAAACTTTAATTGTCATACTTAGAGAAGTAGGAGAGGTTCATATGCAGAGATTTCTTCATTGCATTGTCTATCTATCTATCTATCTATCTATCTATCTATCTATCTATCTATCTATCTATCTATCGAGCTATCTATCAACCTACCTACCTACCTATCTATTGACCTACCTACCTATCTATCTATGTATCTCTCTAAAGGACAATATTCTGGTTGAAAAGAGATCAAAAAGATCTATCTATCTATCTATCTATCTATCTATCTATCTATCTATCTATATAAACATATAAACATATATATAGAAAGAGTATCAAAATGTTCCTTATTTCAATTCTAGTACCCAAAGTTCAACCACTTTTTTTCCCAGCATTATTGAGACATAATTGACAAAAACATTTATAGTGTACAACATGATGTTTTGATATACACATACATTGTGACATGATTATCACAATCAAGAAATTTAACATATCCATCACCTCACATAGTTACAGTTTTTTATGTGTTTGGCAAGAACATTTAAGATCTATTCTCTTAGTATATTTCAAGTATACAGTGCAATATATTATTATAGTCATCTTGCTGTACATGAGATCAACAGAACTTATTCATCTTGCGTAATTAAAACTTTATAGATTTTGACCAATATTTCCTTATTTCCTATACCTTCAAGGTCCTCAAATCACCATTCTACTCTCTGCTTGCAGATTCAAACTTTCTGAATTACATATATAAGTGAAATCATGCAAGTATTTGTCTTTCTGTGCCTGGCTTATTTCACTTAGCATAATATCCTCCAGGTTCATCCATGTTGTTGCAAATGACAGGATTTCCTTCTTTTTTATGTCTGAGTAATTTTCCACTGTGTATGTGCATGTGTGTGTGTGTGCGTGTGTGTGTGTGTATCTCACATTGTCTTTATTCATCTGTCTATGGGCATTTAAGGTTGTTTCTATATCTTGGGTATTGTGAATAGTGCTGCAGCGGATTTGGAAGGATCATCAAGATACTGAATTTTTTTTCTTAAATGCAGTCCCAGAAGTGGGATTGCTGAATCATATTGTACTTCTATTGTTTATTTTTTGAGGAACCTCCATAGGTTTCCCATAGTGGCTATATCAATTAGCATTCTCATCAGCAGTGCACAAGAGTTCCCTTTTTCAGCATCCTTGCCAATACTTGTATTCTTTTGTTTTTTTTGATAATAGCCATCATCAAATGTGAGGTGATATCTCACTGATTGGCATTTGTCTGATGATTAGTGGTAATTTCATATACCTGTTATTTGCTCATTTACAAGTCTTCTCCTTAGAAATGTCTATACAGGTCCTTTGCCTATTTTTAAATCAGCTTATGAATTTCCTTACTATTGAGTGGTTTGATTTCCTTATATATTTTGAATATTAACTGCTTATTTTATGTATTGTTTGCGATTTTCCCCCCTATTCTGTAGGTACCTCCTCATTCTGTTGATTTCTTGCTGAAGTTTTGTTTAGTTGGATGTAATCCCATTTCTTTATTTTTGCATTTGTTGCCTGTGCTTTTAGTATCATATTCAAAAATTACTGTTCACACCAATGGCAAGCTTTCCCTCTCTATTTTCTTCTAGTAGCTTCACAATTTTCAGGCCTTAAATATATAATCTATTTTGAGATGATTTGCACATGTTGTGTGATAAGAGTCCAATTTCATTCTTGTAGATGTGGAAATCCAGTTCTCCCAGTATCAGTTTATTTAAAGAGACTGTTCTTTTTCCATTTTGTGTTCTTGGCAGCTTTGCTGAAGACCAATTCACTATGAATGAGTAGACTTATTTCTGCACTCTTGATTCTGTTCCATTGGTCTATAATGTCTGCTTTTATGTGAAAACCATACTGTTTTGATTACTATAGGCTTGTAGTATATTTTAAATTCAAGTATTGTAATGCCTCCAGCTTTGTTCTTTTTGCTGAAAATTGCTTTGGCCATTCTGGGTTGTTTGTGGTCAGTCACCCTTAATAGTATGGCATATTGTTCTAAACCTCATTCTCATTATGTTTATTTCTCCCTTTCTCATACACACACATGCATATATGCACTCACAAACACAAATACATTTAGTTATACACATATACAGGAATATAATTTTTTTTAATTGTGGTAATGCTATAGATATTGTTCAATAACTTCTTAAATGAAATTATAAGTATCTTTTTTTGTAAGGCCATGTAGATCTACATAATTCTTTTTTCAACTTTATAGTAGATTAGAGTCATGATGTTCTCTTAGGTATTAAATTTAGTGAACACTAAGAATGTTTCCAATCTTGATGATAAAAGCATGCTAAAGTAACACACTGGTCACTGTATTTTGCTCCATGTGTAGAAGCATGCCCCATGAAATCAAATCTTAGAAGTAGAATTGCTGAGTCAAAAGAACATTGAAATGTTTATAGACTCTTCTGCTCTGCCACTGGCACTGATAAAGCTCCACCAATTTACTTTCTCACAATAAATGAGAGTATTTTAGTTTTATTTTGATGTTCTTTTTTTCTAGATTTCTAACATAAATGCTATATCTTTTATTTTATTATAAATTTACTTTTGGTTATAACCTATTTTTGGGTATTCTGTTGGCTGCATCTCATAGGTTTTGATATGTGCTACCAGTAGCGATATTCAGAATAATTAAGAACTGGTAAGAACCTATCAAAAAAGGCACCATGGCCAATAAACAACTTGTATGGCCATACTGGTGTGAATCTGCTGGATACCAGATATGTGACTTTCATTACAACTTACTTCCTGCAGCCCAAACATAAAACTTGATATTTTCTCAACTTGTCAAGTATTTTTTATTCCTATACCTCTTATTATCAGCTCTGTTGGTCAAATTCTTAGCCATAAGTCAAGACTCATCTAAAAATGATACCTCCCTGGTAAAGAAGAAGTTCATTGTCTATTAACTCTCTTTTCATTTTGTCTGTACTTGCAATGAGAATTATTATTTTTGCCAGGGGTCAGCAAACTTTCCTGCAAAGGACTAAACAATAAGTATTTTGAGTTTGATATACATAGAATCTCCACTGCACTTACCTCTGCTCTTGTAACATAAAAGCAGCTATAGGTACTACCTAAAAAAAATAGGTATGGCTGTGTTCTTATAAAATTGCATTTACAAAAACAGTTGGCTAGCCTCTGGGCCATATTTTACTGACCATTGTATTTTGGGCTACACTATTTAACAGTTATTGTTAACTTTTAAAATCATCTATTCTGAACTAATTAGTTCTTGGAAATGAGGCTAAATGACTATGTGGCTTAAACTTTAATTCCTGTGCCCTCAAGAGACATTGGTTGGATGAGTAAAAAATACTAATACCACTATTAATCTCCTGTAGAAATTTTAGCAATTCTAATATGAACCATGAATATTGGATATATTTAAATACCAAAATAAAATTTGTCTAACACTTTAATTTGGTGTACAATTTATACTTTTATTGCTCTCTTGTTCAGATGCCAGATTTAGTTTATCCTTTGAGGTTTACTCTTTTTTTTTTTCAAAGTGTTTTTAGAGATAAAAGGAATTTAGAAAACACTCAGTCCAACATGAAAAAAGTCCTAAATCATAATGTGATAGGTCTATGCTCTTGAGCACTGTGACATTTATTCTTGTCTAAAAAGGTTTATGTGAGTCTCTAATTTGTTTTTGGCTTAACTAAACTGAGCTATGATATATCTGAGCAATGATATATTCAGAAAACAAACACAATATCGTGAATGAAATATGTTATTTTTTTCACCCTTATATTTCATTACGTGCCCTGACTGGGACACTCTTTAAGTAGCATATTGAGTTTTCTTCAGTCTCCCTCTCTCTGGTTTTAGGCTTTAACTGAGCCTAAAAGCTTTAAATCATCTATAGTGGAAAATCTCACTTATTCTGTTCTTAGTGTGACAGGCTCATGAATGTAAAATGAATTTGCAACCATTCCAAGGCCACAGAGGAAAATCACATATAAGCCATTATTAATTGTATAGAAAAGACAAGAATTAAGCAATACATATGTTATATACCACACACAAAATACTTAAAAATAAACTAGACATAAATAAGAAATTTAAGATATTATAAAATATAAGACATTGTATATTTACATATTAAAGATTTGAGTAAGAATACTTGTCCTTACTGACTATAAAAGATCAAAGAATACAGTGATGTCATATCATTTGAACTACATAGTTCACCTTTCAGAGGTAGTGGCATGATGTTTTACTCACCTTCAGTTTTCTTCTTACAAGACTACACTTGTTTTTCTTCTTACAAGATCCACTCATGGAAAGAACAGCTTGTCTTATTACCCTCCAGTGGAAATGAGTTATGAGCCTTTTATCTGGAGTTTACAGGGCAGCTTCAACCTCTTTATAGTTGAATTTCAGTGATGAATGCAATATCTTATTTCATCTTAGTTAATTTTTTCCAAGAATTCCTTTCCTGTTCTGATTTGTAGGTACATAGAAGATAATAATGGAAAAGCTCAAATTACCCCACTTGGGATCCTGTTAAACACTTTTCTATTGTCCTGCAAGTCTTCACTATTAATTTCCTGTTTTTGCTTCTGCTTATGTGAATCCAACTAGAAAAACCAGGCATTTGTGACATTCATAACAATTATTCTATTTCAAAGGAAAGCTTGCATTTTATGTGATACTCATCATAAAATAATCCCTCATGTCTTAATTTGGCTAACTTTTTCTTAGATTTATAAAATGGGCATTGGGAATCTTGTAAACTGCTATAGAGCCTCAGGTCACTTGGGTGTCAGTTGCATGTTGAAATGATAATTTATAAAGATGCAGAAGGGCCTAACTTAGGTGCTGTAAGCAATAGTAATAGGCGGAGGGACACCCACTGCTTAAGTAAAGTGGATGGCCTTATTTGTCACCTCGCGGATATCTTGCTTTTTAGGAAAACAAAAATCCTTCAAAGTATAGTATAAAGCACTTGTTGTTTGAACTCATCAACTCCAAGAGCCCCTTCCCAGTAAATATGTCATCCCTTGACACTGATTAACACTTGGTTCTGAGTGGTTATCTTTGGGTGATCCCACAGAATTTGTGTTTTGCCCCAAATCACAATGTAGGTACTCATAGAACACCTTATTTCTTGGACTTTTCATTTATTCATTCACATACTCAGTTTTTATGGGCCAGGTATGTACTTCATGCCAGGAATACCAAGTTGAGTAAAACAGTATCTCAAACTTCGAGAGGCTTACAGCAAGTAATAAATATACCAATTAATGATGATGTTTTTATCAATGCTATAGTAGAGGCATGAACAGAATCCTAGGCAAGTGTAAGGGCATCCAATCCAGATTCAGATATAATAAAATACTATAGAGGAACTATGTTTAAATTGAATTTGAAGAACAGGAGAGAATGCTAGTCAACAGGCAATGAGGCCTCATTGGTAACCTCATGAAAAGTCAAGGAGACATGAAAGAGCACCAGGTACAAAGTCAAGGAGATATGAAAGAGCACCAGGTATTTGAGTAATGTCAAATACTTCAGCATGTTTTATCAATGGGGGCTGAAGGGTAGGTGGAAGATCAGGATCAAGCCAGAGGCCACATACCCAAAAGGTCGTGATGCTAAGCTAGGGAATGTGAAAACAACACTTGGAACAAAGCACTTTAGGTTAAGGGAAGAAATCACCCTACCTATTCCAAAGCATTCTAGTGTCATGCCAACTCCATGGCACATAGTTGCCCCATTCACATCATTTTCTTAAGGTTTAGGCTATGCCCTTCAAAGTAAAGGCAGGTCTACCTGTCCCCAAATGAGATTCACATACCGACTGCTGAGAATTCGAATAGCTTCTTCTCTATCTCATTTTATTTGTATGTCCCCTGTTACGTTCTGGGGACCTGCCCAGCCTGCCTAGCTCTTGTAAACCACTTTTTCTTGATTTATACTAGTTTGACTGTATATAAAAAGCAGCAGAGATGCTGTCGGGGAGGTTTAGGAGGTAATGGCACAGTCTGTTAGCATCCTCTACCCATTAAACTCTGCCCTCCTAAACCTCTTGCATTACTATCCGGCCAGGTACACTCATGGAAGAGAAAATCAGTTCTCAGATTCTGGAGACTCAGATTTTAAATGTGGTGCCAACTATAACACTGAGATTGGATTCAAGTCAGTTACTTAGCCTCTCTGAACTTCAGTCCCTACTATGTGAAAAGAGGCAACTGACTTTATTGGTAAAGTTCTTCTCCTGTATGTTCATGGATTTTCTCAAGTGAGACATCCAGTTGTTTATCTAGATTGCTTTTGCACATGGTACTGTGTTACTGAGAGATAACAAGGACTTAATTTCAGTCTGCGGTTAGACCACAGGTGACAGTGGATGGGAACGGACAGAGGTTCTACAAAATGAAAGGACTTCATAAATTCAGAGTTTCAGAATGCCTGGTTTTGTTTTTAGCTCATAAATATCAGACTCCTTGAAAACTTTCTCAAGGAATTTCATGAAAAATGTTCTTTCCAAAGGTGAAAGGGGCCACTCATTTTTTAATAAACTGAATTATCTTTTCTTTTGGAAGCAGTGTATGGAATTTAAAAAAAAGACATTTATACAATCACAGAGAAAATTTTATAAACATGCCATACATAACTTAGAGATGCTTAATTCCTGGAACTAATAATCAAAGAGTGTTTTAATCACTTACAAAGGAATATTTTTAAGAGAAGCATTTGCCAACAGGTTGCTCTTCTATTTTGTGTTAGCTACTTATTAGCAATATCATAGCTTGTTACTCAGGCAACTTGGAGTCATCATAAATGCATTGGGGTCAGGATATTATTTATAGTTATGAATTAAGAGTTTGAATACATAACTCTAGCTATGATTAAAAATTTTTTTATTGTTGTTCAAGTACAGTTGTCTCCATTTTCCCCTCGCCACTCTCCCCCGCCCCACCCATCCCTGCTTCCCACCCAACCCTGTTTGGCTTTGTCCATGTGTCCATTATGCATGTTCCTTGATGACCCTTCCCCATTTTCCCCAACTACCCCCTGCCCCCTTTCCTCTGGTTACTGTCAGTTTGTTTTTATTTCAATGTCTCTGGTTATATTTTGTTTGCTTGTTTGTTTTGTTGATTAGGTTCCACTTATAGGTGAGATCATATGGTATTTGTCTTTCATTGCCTGGCTTATTTCACTTAGCATAATGCTCTCCAGATCTATCCATGCTGTTGCAAAGAGAAAGAGTTCCTTTTTTCTTTCTGCTGCATAGCATTCCATTGAGTAAATGTATCATAGTTTTTTGATCCTCTCATTTATTGATATAGCATTGCTATGAACATAGGGGTGCATAGGTCCTTTTGAATTGGTGTTTCAGAATCTTAGGGTATAATCCCAGCAGTGGAATTGCCAGGTCAAAAGGCAGTTCCACTTTTAGTTTTTTGGGGAAATTCCGTTCTGTTTTCCACAGTGGCTGTAGCAGTCTGCATTCCTACCAACAGTGTACTAGGGTTTCCTTTTCTCCATAACCTCGCCAGCACTTGTTGTTTATTGATTTGGTTTAAATAGGCTATTAATAGATACTGAATGGCAGGTAAAAATGCCCTTTTCTTTAATAAAGTTGATATAAATAGAATGTTACAAATTGAAAAAAGTAGATGTTAAAGTCAGAGGGTATAGATTATGAACCATGGCTCCAATGCTCTTTATTTCTAAGATCTTGAGAAAGTCTTTGAGCTTTGACCTGTCCTGAAATATCAGTATGTTTTGAGGAACAGATTCAGTTAAGATAAAAAATACTTAGCCAATGCAGGTATTATATGATTTCTAGATTTCTGTTTATGTCAAGGGGCAGGAATCTGAAGATAAAATTCCTTAGAGCTTTTCCTTCACTTACAACTTGAATAGCTGCCAAGTAGTCACTTTGCATTGGTGTTTTATTATACCAGACACATGTTTCCCAAATTTTATTAAAAATTAGTCATTTTTCATTGAAATATATGATCCTAAGAACTTCTTTAGGTACTAAAATAATCAATTTGACATTATCTAGTGTATAATAAAGTAAAATGACAAGACAAATTATTTCTGTTTCTCATTTAACAAATGATGTACCCTGTTCAATTACCACAGAGTTAACTTATTAAGAAAAATATGAAAATATAATTTGACCACAAAATTACCTCAAATTACCAAGTTTTATATGGGTAAATTTTATAATTTTATACTATTTCAATATGATGAGATAAAGAAGAGGTTGTGAGCTTTCTCAACTTGTTACACATTGCTGGCATGTATAGGCCTTTATTCCTTATAAATGAACCCAAATGGGAAATGTGTCAACATGTATTTTGTTCTTCTTACAGCTGGCTGAAATACTGGGGTCATCTTGATGTACTTCGTAAGATGAACTCCAATTGTATCTCAGCATCAGTATTCTATATGTTTTCTGCCTTTTAACTGGAGACTCATCATGGAAACAAATAATTAGTTGCATGACTATAAACAGAAATGATTTATACATTTATAAAGGTAAAAGCCACCAAATCAGGTAGAGGTGTTTAACTTAGGGTCACAACTACTTGAGCCCAAGTCATGGCTATAGTTGTCCCTCTCTACGAACCGCTGTGCCCCTTGACTCTGTAGTGCTAAATGACTCTAAATGGTTTCCTTTTAAGAAGAAACACTATGTAATCATTATTTATTGATTTTTTTAAAAAAAACTAGATATTATAATGGATTCCAAAATGGCTTTAATGACAAGAATATCCAGGAACACATGATGAAAAAGATGAAAAATAATTAACAGTGATTTTGCCAAGCACTATGGCTATTGTTTTATAGATTTTTCTACACATTATTCCCTTTGTGAAGAGTTCTCAAAGTTTCTTTTCTTTTCTTCTTTCTTCTTTTCCATCTTGCCTGCCTCTTTTTTCTTTTTTTTGAGTCAACCAATGTTTTAGTACATTCCCTCTAAGAGCCAAATGAGGAACAAGACTATGAGAAGAGTTTCTAATTGAGCAAAAATGTTTTCTGTTTCTTTGTTTTTAGTTTTCCCAGAAGTTGTATTTATTTACATATAAATATACGAATTTTAATTAGGCTGTAATCACTTTGGATGCTTTAAAATACAGTAATATTCTGGAACTTTTATCACCTAATATAAGCCTCTACATGCCATAGACACAATTAAAAAGTTTATTCTTTCACACTTAAATAAATCTGGTGACTATAAAGAGTGCATTTTATAAATAGAAAACCTTAGTCTTTGCTACTCTTGACTGCAGTTCTCTTAAATATCCTAGTCTAGATCAATTCTGTCATCATGCTAATAATTTTTCATATGTGGGGGAAAAATGGCCGCACTCCAGCTACTGGTCCTTCTATTTCAGGAAGTATGTCATATAAGAAAATGCCACTATAAGCAAAGGATTTGTAGGTGGTTCCTTGGAGTTAATTTTCATGTGCGTTAGAAGGTTCTTAAACCCCAAGCCACAGAGAGGGATTATAAATGATTGTCATAAGCTCTTCAGCTACTTAAGACAGAGTAGCACCCCTTTACCACTGAATGAATAGTGTGAAGAGTTTGTAGGCTACCTAGAACTGTGTAGCAGCCAATTGTTTGAAAATTATGTTGCTGATGTTTCTTGCTACAAGTCATCCATTCACCTAGTAAGTGTTATTTAAGTGCCTATGGTGTGCTAACAACTGGACTTGGCATCTTCATGGAGACTATCACATTTTAGCCTTAACCTTTGGAACCAAGCAAAAGCTGGTGCTGTTAATGTCAAGAGCAAGTCAAGGAAGACAGGTTCAGATAGCACGTCACTCACAAAATCTCCATTTTTGAAGGTGTTGCTCTTACATCAAGTATCTTATGTTTATCAATGATTATCATGATATGTACTTTATATACAAATTATTTTTCTAAATAAAAATAAACATATTTCAGTTTATTTTTTCACATAAAATAGTTTTTGTAATTGACATGCATAACACAATAGAATTTATAGTAATTGCAGAATTATCTACCAATTACCATCGGTAAAAAAAAAAAAGATATACAGTAGCTTGTAGCTTATATATATTTTTTATCTTTTCAGTTTTTGGGCAGAGCAAAGCTTGTGACTCGGGTGACTGGGAATTGGAAAATGCTGAGATTCCACTCTTCTCTATCATTTACCTTATTCTGATCTTTACATGACTGAAAATGCATGTTTAACTCTAGTATGTGTAGTAAAATTGACTATAAAAAGAAACAAAAAACAGAGGTTTTATGTAACACATCTATTGTGCTCTTGGCTCCTTTGTTTCCTCCTTTCTCTTCCAAAATGTACCCTACGTAGATGGATGAGTTCTAGATTAAATTTAAAAATCAACTATTTAGTATCTCTTCATATCATTCATGCTCCCTTTGCTCTCATCATTTCCCCCATGACTTCCACTTAAGCATAGCAGCAACTGCAGGCATGAAATAAGCTTTATAAGGCATTATGCTGTTATAGACATTTTTGGAAAATGCCAATGAAGCCAATAAAATAGCATACCCAGTCAGATAGTACCCTCGTTCAAACAGGGGCCTGAAATGGGGCCTGTTTTCTTGGACATGTCCATTCTGCACGGAAATAAATTCACTGTTTATAGTGATTCACTATTGTTAAATCACTCTTTAACAATACCTAGAGATTCTTTAAAAATTTGTTGTTATTTTTAACTCTGGACTTTATTAAGAGCACAAAGAAACTCACTGGAGTGAGCATAATGTAGATTTTACCATATGATGAACTTAAATGCACTTCTACAAAGCAAGTCAGGAACACTGACTTCAACCTTCCATTTCCTCAGGAGGAACCCAGTTGGAACTATCAGTCACTGTGGCTAAGTGAAGAGGCACCATATTATGGTCTGGTCTGCATTCTTTCCTTCTTTGATCCCTCCTTTGTACAATTTGCACTGCTCTTGTGAACTTGTTGGAGTTAAGGCCTCATAACTATTTATAGGTTTTGCACAGTTTTGACTAATATGATTAACATTTGCTCCAAAAGCCAGGTCTTTATCTGTAGTGAGTTCTTTTTCTTTTTTAAAATTCATGTAATCTAAAGAATATATATTTTGACTTTTAATATTATCAGTATTTTAGTTGTAGGTGCAGAAGCATAATGGTTAGGCACTCATATACTTTGCAAAGCATCCCTCCCAATATTTCCAGTACCCACCTGGCACAGTACATAGTTACTATAATATTATTGACTATATTCCCTATGCTGTACTTTATATCCCTGTGACTCTTCTGTAACTTACCAATTAGTGCTTCTCGATCCCTTCATCTTTTACACCCAGTCCTAAACTCCTTTCCCCTCTGGCAACCATCATTCTTTTTCAAAATATGTGGCTTTCTTCTGGCTGGCTCATGTGCTAGACAACCTGGGATGGCCATGTCCTGGGCTTGGATCAGAGGTGTGTGCCTCTCCGTGCTGTATTTTTAGTCTCGGAACTCTTCTCTCCTACGTTGCTGTGGTGGGTAGGATGGTTTGGACAGGAAGAATCACTTCCTTGTTATGCTCTCCCGGCATTGTAGAGCTCTCGATGTTTCCCACGAGACCTTCCATTGGGCCCCTCCCTAGCACTACAGTTTAATCACTTCCTTCATAAGATCTTGCAGAAGTCAAATGCTTTCCCCACTCTCAATTCTTTTCCTCTCTTCTAGTTCCCCTTTCGCATTGCTTTCTCCTTTTTGTTTTTCTTAGCTTTCCCTCCTTCCTTCTTCTCATCATTTTCTTTCTTTTCTTTTTTATGATATTATCTTTCTTCTATTTTTTATTGTTATTAAAAACTAGACCCTGACTTAATGGAGGTTTTATACCATAGATCTATTTGCACACAGGGGAAAAAATAAATGCTGATGTTTACTAATTGCAGCATAGTTTTTAATAAGAAAATATAGCTGACAACTCAAATACTCACCAATAGAGGACACACTGTATAAAGTGTGGTATTTCCCTATAATGGAATATTATGTAGCTCTAGAAAAGTGTCAGAAAGCACTGTGTGTATTAATTTGGAAATATCTCCAAGACATTTTATTAAATGAAGAAAGCAAAGTGAAGAAATATTTATATATTTTAAATTTCCTTTTGTGAAACATGTGGTGGTGGGGAGTGAGATTCTATTTTTGCTTCTTTATTGTAACTATTAAACACAAAGAGATTTATATAGAAAATATAGGAAGCTACTCATTGTGTCAAGGGATGGGTGGGATGATGAAGAGTTGGAGGAGATCTTTCTTTGTTATACCCATAGTATTTATTAATTTTCAAAACCATGTTGATTTATTTATTCAAAAATTAAATATAATTATGCAAACCTTGATCCAGTGATTCCCCTGCTGGGACTGTACCCTAAGAGTCCCAAAACGCCAATTCAAAAGAACCTATGCACCCCAATGTTCATAGCAGCACAATTTACAATAGCCAAGTGTTGGAAGCAACCTAAGTGTCCATCAGTAGGTGATTGGATCAAAAAACTATGGTACATTTACACAATGGAATACTACGCAGCAGAAAGAAAAAAAGAACTACTAAACTTCGTGACAGCATGGATGGAACTCGAGAGCATTATGCTAAGCGAAATAAGCCAGGGGGCGAAAGACAAATACCATATGATCTCACCTATAAGTGGAACCTAACCAACAATTCAAAGATGCAAGGAAAATAAGACCAGCAACACTGAAAGGAAAAGAAACCAACAGAGACAAGAGGGAAGGAGGGAGGGTGGGTGGGGGAAAAGGAAGGGAAGGGGCAAGTCAAGGAACATATAGCAAGGTCTCATGGACAAAACCAAAGGGGAAGAGTTGAGGGAGGGAGGGAGAGAGGGGGCAAGGGAAAGTGGTGGGGGGAAGACAGAGTCAAATGTATTTAGGAAAATAAATAAATTAATTAAAACAATATAAATAAATAAATAAAATATTTAAAAAAATAATAATGCAAACCTTGAAAATCAAAGTAAGATCCAGTTGAAATAAAACTACTGATGTTAAATGTTAAAAAATTATAAAGAACTAAAATGATAGATACATTTCTCCAAACTCATGGGTGCTCTTTTAGCATTTTAGTTGTTTATGGTTGGAACCATGTAAAATTGTCATTTTCAGAGACAAAATAAAAACATTCAAATATTGGCAATTTTTTGTATTTCAGTGGAATGTTTATCTTAGTCAAGGCATCAAAAAATCCATCACCAGCTTGTCTGAGGTCTTGATATTATGCCTTTTAAATTTTATTCCATTTCTCTTCTGTGCCATAAAAACATTTGTAGTCTTATTTCATCCAATTTCCCAGGCTACCTGGGTGGAACTGTGAGATGTGGCGATGCTCCTGAATTATCTTTCCACCCTAGCTTTATGAATTTTGCACATAACTATAGATTAAGCCCTCATATTCTACCACTGGGATTACAGTGTTCTGTGAATTCACTATGGATTCCAGGCATTCCCTGCAAGTCTAAGATCTTCATGGTCACCAAATTTGTCTTTCTACAAGCCAGTTTGGACGATGGTGCACCTGAAATAATATTATTATCAGTTCTTTTTCTCTGGAGAGCTCTAATACAGGATAAATGTGTGTGTGTGTGTGTGTGTGTGTGTATGTATGTATGCATGTATATGTATTTATGATAAGGTTTAGTGTTAGTATAGGAATTGGCTCAAGCAGTTATGGAAGCCTAGCAGTACCATGATCTGCCTTTTATAAACTAGAGAAAGCCGATGGTATAACTCAGTCCTAGACTGAAGGCCTGAGAGCCAGGGGAGCTGATGGTATGATTCCCAATCTGAGGCCTAAAGGCCTGTGAACTAGCATGGGGGTGGGGTGCAGTGTGAGGTCAGGTCAAGCAGAGAGAGAGAATCCACTCTTTTTTGACTTTGTTCATTGAGTCCTGCATGGGATGAAGTGATGTCCACCTATATTGGTAAGGACAGGTCTTCTTTGCTCAGTCTACTGTATCAAATGCTAATTAATCTCTTTCAGATACACATTCACAGACACACGCAGAAATAATGTTTTACAAGCTATGTGGACATCCCTTAGTCTAGTCAGGTTGACATAAAAGTAGCCATCACACACCCCATCTCTCTTCACTGCTTATGGAATAAATATACATTGGACTCCTTGGCAAGACATACAGTTCAGCCCCTTCTTACCTCCAGCCATTGATTCTTTTTGCAAACACTCCATAATTGTTCATTCCCCAAATTGCACTCTTCAATAGGCCTTTATGGCTTTTCTAAAGACTTTGTATTTAAAGAGAAGGATCATCTCTACTTTCTGTGTCTTTCAAACAAGTCTTCCTGTGTAGCCTAGTCCCCAATTTCCAAAAATTAATTTTTCTCAATATTACTTAATATTACTACTGCTATGTAAGTTTCTGTGGTCCCATGTGCCTGCACTCTCTATAGGTGTTATTAACTATTGAGCTTTTGACCTCAGAAACAAAGGTCTTGGTTACCGTGTATTCCTTATGCTTAGCCCACTGTTTGGTATGTAGTTTTGTGCTTAGTAAATATTGGTATATGAGTAATGCTTCAGTTGTATGTTTGGACTCCTTTTTTGAAAGAAAGTTTTAAAAAATCTCTTTTGATCATAGATGGGACACTAATGTGAAAGTTGATCATGGGGGTGGAAATGTTACAGTATGACATTACATTATAATATGAAAGTTGAAAGTCTAAAGCAAACTTTCTAGTTTCTTCACTATTTACGATAAGGACACAATTTAGTTTTTAATGTATTTCACGAGGTTTTAAAAAATTTTTCCCCTGTTTCATATTTGTGTGTATTCTAATTATGATGAAGGCCGTGTAGTAGTATGAATGATATTAAGCCTTTTGTTAATTATGACTTTAAAAAGCTTTGATCCTTCCTGTGGCTACGGATTCCTATGTTCAAGTTTAATTGTAAAAGTTCAGGATATCTTTATACCACAGAAAGAGTTGAGATTTCTCAAATAAAGTAAACTCTGGCAATTCTGACTGGATAATAAATGAGAGGTTGACTCTTCATACTTCATCCTTCTTCTTTTCCCTTTTCCTGCTATTACTTAATATTATTACTATTATTATTTTCCCTAGTCTGGAAAAAGACTAGACTATCTAAGTTGTTGAAATATATTAAATTATCACCTTGGAGTAAATACTCATCCTAGAATGTGAATTCTTTGTTATTACGTTGGTACCATTGATTGCACGGATATATTATTAAGTGGTACTTGGTGCTGGAGAGTTTTACAACAAGAGGGTATTTTAGTCATTGTATCTTTATCTCCTCCAGATATTAGACTCCCCATTTTGTAGCTCATAATGAAATGTAATATTTATGTGAAATCCACTATTGCCTTTCAATTCATCAAAATTCCACACCCAAGAGCTATTATTCATCACTTTGGAGTGTGCTTTAGAGGATGAGAGAAAACAATATTAGTCCCCACATCCTAGTTGTTGGGTATTTTCTTTCTTCTTTGATAAATAAATGATCACTTCATGACTAAAGAAAGAATATGAAATGGCATCATTTAGCATTGTACTCACTTAGTGAGAAACTTCTCAGGTTTAGTCTATGATAACATCAGTTTACCTAATTAATGGTGCATCCATCCTAAAAGTATTTTCAGAGAGCCCCACTACTTAAATAATGTTGACATTCAATGGTTTAGTAGTACTAGCAAATCTTTGGCATGCATTAGATTTTTAAAATGAACACATTTTATATTGAAACCAGGAGTATTTGACAGTGGACGTGACTTTAAATGTTGAAATAAAAAGTCTAAGAATGCCGAGATGGTGATTAGTTGTTGGAAACAAATGATAGTTCTGTTTTCTGTAAACATGAGTAATCTGGGACAAAATTTTCAAGTCTGCCAGGGTAAACAAAAAATGGATGTTCAGTATTACACAATTCCTTTTCAATTCTACCATTCCCTACTACCCCATTCTTCATCCCAAAATTGGAGTTGATCAATTTCTTTCCATGGGTTCTGTGGGAAAGTTAGATGACTTAAGAAGTCTTCAGGGCATCCTCCTTTCCCCCAACCTCTAGGTAAATGTATTGGCAGTTAATGCCACTAGTATTTTTATGGACTAGAAAGTGTTCTCTCTTTACTTACTTAGCTTCTGTTTGTCCTTTTAATCTCTGTTCAGTTCTCTCTTCCTCATGCCAGCCATTCTTGGCCTCCTTGGCTGGATCAGAACCTCCTGAGTAGGTGCTCAGGGAACTATTTACTTTCTAAAGCTTGTCACAATTTCAAGTCTACTTTTGTTTACATGATTATTTGACTAGTCTTTGTTCCTCAGTTCTTAGTATAGTATTTTGCACACAATAGGCACTAAATAAATATTTTAAAAAATAAACGACTGTTCAGATGGAAAATTCTTATTTTTGGCTATAGTTGATCATTTGGGGTACTTTTAGTAAATGTGTACTGAGTTAAGATTTTATGATTTTTATATTTTTTCTGAAATTCAAATCAATATCATTTTTTTTTACTCTGAGAAGTAAGTTAATGACCTGTTCAATGCCAGTATGTAGGTAACATAAGTGTTTTAGGTTTTTTATTTCCCTATAATTTAATTAAAATTTCTCCAGTGTTTTGAAGATAACCCTTTTGGTTTCAGGGCATAACTGCACCAACATTTTCATGAACCAATGACAAGTATGACCATATGGGCTTTAAAATATCTCTACAATTCTCCAGAGTGTATAGTGTAATTAAAATTTGGAAGGGGAGGCGGTTGAGAGCTTCCAGTAATCTATTGTGTTGCTCTAGGATAAGTATCTAAAATTTAAAATTCACAGCAGATTCCATAGTTAGCATATGTCCCATGCATATACAATGAAAACCACAGAATTAGTTTCCCAGCGAGAGAGTTTATTAACAGATTTAGAATGAAACTGAAAGAAATAGTCTATTAAGAGTTCAGTCTTAGCATTGCATCATAGAAAAGTAGTAACGTTTAAAGAAATCTCTCACCCTCTGCTCCTCCTTTGGTCAGAGGCGACTGCAGAGTATTAAATAGGTAGATTTATCAGTGCCTCAGTTTACTCATTCGAAGAAAAAATTGGGTGTGTCAGTTGGGCCATGCACTGAGGCAGGCATAATGCCTAACTAACCACAGTCCCAGCATTTGAGTGAAAAGCCAGTACTCTAGTCACTAATGAACTTTTAAATACTTGTTCCTGACTGCCAGAGACCATGATCAGATCTGGAAAATGTAAACCCCCTGTCACATTCACAAGATACTTTTAAAAATTATTCATTCCAATTTGTCATACAGAGCTATTCAAATCTATGTGAAATTCACATCATCCTCTATGACATCACTGGGCACCGTTGCCAGAATAGACCAAGTAGTCAGAGCTCTATGTCTCTTCACCTTAGACATCAGGCAGTGTTTGAGCAGACTCAACACTTGCAACTGTTGCTCATCCAGGACCCTAGATACCTAAAGTTCAAATATACCACTATGTGGTATTTTGGTCTCTGTTTCTCCACACTGTAAAAATCTTGCCTTCCTGGATTCCCGTCATCCTGTTTTCAGAGTGGGTGTTTGTTTACTGGTGCTAGCTGTGGTTTATAATTCCAGTTATGTTTGTCACTCAATAGCTTTTGCATTCAACCACCCCTGTCCTAGATACACGTTGGAAGAAGTAATATTTAATGAGTAATATTTTAAACTAATCCTCTTTATCTAATTTATGAAATTATTTGGGCTGGAAGCAACCTACAGTGAAACACATAGCTCATCCCCTTTCTAGAAGAATGGGATAGATTTTTATTGTCTATAAAATCCATTCTGGGTGGGCATCTATTCTCAGCCTTCATTATCTCTAGTGATAGCAATTCCACAGCCTCCCTTGGCAGCCTTCCCTATTGCTGAACTAGCCTTGCTTATTAATCCTATAATAATACCTTATGTTCTCTAAATATTGAAGCAGCACTTACGTTTCCCTGCTAACTCATTCCTCCCTGCCCACCCTGTGAAATCTTTCTGGAGGGGGCATAATTATGTAAGCACACATTACCAAATGGTATGTTGTGCAGTTTGTCCTGAGGCATTCCGCAAGGGGCTTGTTAGGATGGACATTGTCAGTCCATAGAAAATTAAGCTATTAAATCTGCAGCACCAGGGTGGTGATTGAATTGCTTATGCCACTGGGATGAAATTGCTTCGCAGACACATGCATTTCATAGCCAGGAATATTCTCTCCTTTCTACATGCTCTAATGGTAGCCTTAGGTTAATGAAATGTTTAAGGGGTTATCCTGGCATGTTTGTACTAGTGTTGGGACAGGGACCTGTCCAAGGAAGGAATGATCCAAAAATGGTCCCAGAAAAGAGTTGGTTATGGCGAATGGATGAGGAGCATCTGCGTCCATTTTTCATCAGTCTGTGCACTACCCAGTGTTGGTACTCCACCCATCTCCTTGAATCGCTTTTATCATTTCTATGCTCCCATTACCAAGCCTCTCGATGCTTCATTTGTGCTGGTCAGCACTTGGGACTTTCTTCAGAAAAGCGCCCTTGGACTTCCGGATTCATGTCCTCCCTGGCATGTACGAAAGCTCGGCGCCCTTGCCTTAAGTCAGGACAAACTCTAACATGCAATTTGCCATCTGTAGTTCCCCAGTGGGACCAAACGAAAGCTGCCCTTCACAGCACTTCCCTTGAAAATGAATTCTTGCTTGGCTCCCTTCCCTTTCCTGTCATGCTCCCTTCCACTCCCTGCCCAGTTTATCTTGGGAGTGCTTCTTTAATAAATCCCAGCCATGAATCCTCATCGTAGACTTTGCTTCTAGGGAAGCAGACTCAAGAGACCAGTCCTTGTTCAGTCGCTACTGAGGTTGTGGCAGTCGGGATCCCCAGGCTGGTGTGGTTAACTGACCTGATTTCCACGGATGCCTTTCTCATGATGAACACATCTCATCCTGCCTGAGGAAATCATAAGTTTTGTTCCAAGTTTGAAAGGGGCTCATCCATAATCTTACTTGGACTATCCTGAAATCACAAAGCTTACTTGATATTCAAATTCAAGATAGCTATTTTTTTAATTCTTTTTTTTATCCTCACCGAAGGACTTTTTTTCCCCCATATCTGTTAGAGAGTAAGGAAGGCGGAAGAGAGAGAGGGGGAGAGAAACATCGACCAGTTGCCTGTCATATGCATCCTGACTGGAGACTAAACAGGCAACCTAGGCATATGCCTGAATAGGAATTGAATCTGCGACCGCTCAGTTCACTGGACAATGCTCCACCCAACTGAGCCACACCAGCCAGGATGGGAAAAGGCTCTTTTTATTTTTTTCTGGAGTTTTCCTCATTGCAGCATCTGTCCTATGCTGCTTCTTAAATCAGCATCTGTCCTATGCTGCTTCTTAAATCAGCTAACTGTTAGAGCAAAAGCTACATACTGACTTCATTTATAGGATTTATCTTTCTCTCAGGCGGTACTGTGAATTCCTCATCATCAGAATGCTCAACAAGCAAGTTACGTCGTGTCTTCTACTCCAGAGCTGCCCCCTAGTTGTTTGTTGCCTTCTTCTGATGAAAGGACTTAAGTATGTCTGTGTTCATGGTGAAGTGCTTATGGTTGGTTCACTTTAGCTATTTTGTTTCAGTTTATTTAGCTCAGTTCTTGAAACACTGTCTGACTTATTTTTTTAAAATCCAATTAAGTCTCTTACCACAAATCAAGAAATATTAGAAAAATTAAGGACCAATGGCAAGATAGGAAGGAAGTGATGCATTTGGGGAGAAAATAACAAGAACCAGTCATGATCATTCTCTTACTTCCTTTTGTTCTTTCCTATGGGTCTCTGTCCATAAAGAGAAGTTTCCCCCCCCACCCCCACTCTATTCTCTCTCTTTTTCTCTGTCTCTGCCTGTTTTACTCAAATATTTTAGGAATATTAACTGAGGAACATGCTTTCCAAGAATGAAAGCTGCTCTGAATGTAATGTCAAATTAGCGTTGGGGTACCAGGGACAGCAAGTCTGGTCACGAAAGTTCCAGAAGCTATTTACTGAAACTTAGAACAGCACACTCATAATGCCGTCACTGTCTCCATCGGTCCTAACCTCTTTCAATGAACATCTGAACTATCCAGTTATAGATCCTCTTTCTAACCATGCCTTACATGCAGTCACTGGTCCATGAATGTCTGTAAAAATTATGTTGAATGAATAAAACAAGGATCAAATGGAGTAAATACCATATTTCTTGTGAGTATAAAAAGCTATTTTCAAATACTTGATCGATACCACTGAAAAATAAATAAGGAAGTTGTATTTACATTGCATGTTCCTGCAATCATTAGCAGGTTGACTTTGAAATAAGAATACAAAGTATAATTAAATAATGCATTGTTCTAGGATGACTTCATACCCTTATTGTACAGCACTATATGATTTTGCTTGTTACTATTGTCCTAGCTACATTCTGAAATATTAAAAAAACCTGTAATGAGAAATAAATATTGATAAGTTTTAGTAACAGGGAAACCTAACGTTTTACTCATTGATCATGTATTTTTGTTCCCATTTGGTTGATAACCTCATAAATTTATATATGTGTGTGAGTATATTGTCTATGTGTATAATAATATCTGCATATGCTACCTTTATATCAGAGAGAAATTAAGCAAAACAGTCTTGACAAACCCTGAAATTATAACATAGCTTATCTTCAAATCAGTTCTTCCTCTTTCATGGCATGATACTACCTACTAGATTATTTCCCTTATTATAGGAGTGGGCAAAAGTAGGTGTACAATTGTGAGTATGTGAAACAGTTTATTCTTGTATTATTACTTGTTAATAGTGTATTACTTATAGGTATTATAGCTGTAAACTTACTTTTGCCTACCCTTGTACTATGACCAAAGATGAGCTAGTCAGTGACCATTGGCATCCAGGACTCTCTCAAGGTTTTCTGCCTAATTATAAAACAGTGACCATAGTATGCCATGTCAACACATGTGACATTCAGTGGTGGGAAGGTGACTTAAAGAAGCCATGAGGCTACATTAAGAAAAATATATATATATAAAATTTATATTAAATCAAAACAACCTACTACATGAACTCATTCTCCAACTTTAGACCATTTTGGAGGGAGGAAAAACAAAAACAAAAACAAAAAACCAAAAGTACTTTCAATGTATTGGAGACGTAACTCTTAAATTTATAATGAAGCTATGCTTAAGATAAGTTAACAATGGCCTCTGTTCTCATTTGGCAAATTTCCCTATAACTGGGGTGGGAGAGTCTTAAAATATTTCACAAAGAGTGATGCCTATAACTAAGTTGTGTCTCCATTGCATAGTTGTTGAATAAGAACAGATGCAAAGTTGTCTTTGTTATTTTAGTGTGAGCAGGCTATGATCTTTGCTACGACTGACATTCTTTCATGGGCTAGCGTGACAACCCTACATAGTTTTTATATGTGAGGAAAAGAGCTCCCCAACCCTGCTCCCAATCTAATGAAACAAGGAAATAAAGTAGAAGAATAGGTTAGAGCTCAGTGCTTCTATAGTCAGAAAGACTTGGATTTGTATCTAGCCCCATGACCTTAGGCAAGTCATACAGTATATGTCTTATTTTCCCCATCAGTTTAGTGGGACTGTTTTAGAGAATTGATGTGAGAATGAAAAATAAAATACATCTAAATTGCTTAGCATACTACTCAATACCTAGTAGATGCTTTTTAAGGGTAATACTAGTTAACCATATTAATAATAGAGTGAGTCCTAGTTATTTGAGTACCCTTTTGTTTTTATTATGTTATTACTATTTTATTCATAATTTCTGTTTGTAATGCAAACATAACTTAGTGTTTTTAGTTCATATCAAGATAAAGAGCAAAAACATCTTCAAGAATGTGAAGGGATTAGTAGGTTAGTAGGTTTGAATTACTTTCTATTCCCAATTTTGATAAAATATTCTCTTAAAGTAACCTTTTGCATTACTGAATTTTTTCATTTCCCATCATACAAATACATTGTAAAGAATCTCATGTCTCTATATTTTTAAGAAACAAAAAGTGGTCTGTTTTTATATCCAGTTTAGTAATTTTGGGTTTTTTTCTGCAGCTGTGAGGCAGCAGATGATAAATCAAAAACTAATATTTCCAACTTCCTTAAAAAATAAAAGTCTGTGACAGACTAAATATGGGCTAAATAAGGCTTGTGGATGATTTGTTCTAATTAGATATAAGGTAAATGTTCCTGCACTTGTGACTTTTATTAAAGTCAGAATATGTGGTTGTTTAGGCTTTCCCGCATTGTCCTTTTAAAAAATCATTTGAAAATATTTTGGGTCGGCTGTCGCTGAGACAATATGGCTTGGCAGTGTATTGGTAACTTAATAAGCTCCCCGCATTTGTCATGCAGAAACTGTTCTTTATATGCAAAGCTGTCAGACAGATTGAGTATATAATTTTTTCGCATGGAATAATATGATAAAACTCAAGTATCAAATTGAATGCTGTACTGGCGTTTGGAATCTTTCATGCATAGGTTGGAATTGTTTTACAATAGAAGCATTGTTTGATGACAAACACTCTTTTTGTAACATACGAATCAGTTATGTTTTAATAGCGGGCATTATCCTCCTGACTATAGGTCCTCCTTTTATGCTGTTAACATACTGGAAAATGAAGCCTGCTTATCAGTTATGTTTGACATATTTTGAAATGGTTAACTGCGACAATTAGACTGCACTATCAGCATAGTAGTTTTTTTTTAATTCTTTCTACAAAAGACTAACATATCTGATTTTGCAGTTTTGTGATAGAGCAGACAGTATTTACCTCCTTCCTGGTTTTGATTTAATCTCTAGTGATAATGCTTACTAATATAAAGTCTCAGCTCAGCACAGAGGAGAATCTTGCATGTGATAGGTACACACATAATGCATGTTGGCGTGAGCAGTAAAAGGATCAGCAGAAATTGTGGACAGAGCCCATGTGACAAATTCTGAAAGGTCTGGCCTTTGCATTTTGTTCAATGGTAGATGTCCTCAAAGAACTGGCCCACCCATGTCACTTTCTAGAGGCTAAAAGGGAAAAAAAAAATGCTACAAATATGCACACAGCAAATGTGCTTAAAGCAGCTCTTTGCCAAGCAAGTTCCTGTTACAGAGTGGCCCGGTGCCAGCGCTCTTCCAAGCACTCCACTGCTACTTAATGTATTTGGTATGTGGAAGAAGCTCGTAGCTCTGGAACTGCCCATTGTACAGCGTCTGTCACGTCTGAAGTCTGAGCCTTTCAAAGCCAAAGCGGTTTAGCTGCCCAACTCAGAACTCAACAGAGAGGTGCATTTTCACGGGAGGCAGGTTTTAAATGGAATGAGAAGAGACCAAAATGTACTGAAGTTATCCCTCTGGCCCTCTCTCCTCCTTTTCCCTGCTCTCCCTCCCTTCCTTCCTCCCTTCCTTGCAACTCCTCCGCACTCCCTCCTTGTCTCCTCCCTCCCGCTCTTTGATTTTGTTTTCTATTCTGTTTTATTTTTGAAGGAAGCTCTGTTCTAAATGTATGAAAAATAATTATGAAATATTCATGGAGATTCTAGGTCTGGGCTTGGGTAACCTTAGTTTTCCAGCTGATCCGCCTTTCTGGGTTTTTGTAACAAAGGAAAACCAGATCTTTTGCATCCCCTAACTTCATAGCAAAGCCCCCATCTGGAATGAATTCAGCGTCTCTAGCAAATATGTGTTCTCTATTCAAAATCCATCTAAAAATAGTACTCAACCAAGTAAGAAAAAATATTTTGACATTCTCTTCATGTTTTGTGGGGTAAGCACAGTTTGAAACAGGCTTTCTGTTAATTTTCACAGGCCTGAGAGTCGATGTACTTTTTTATGCGTGTACAACCTGTTTTGCTAAAGGATGTTTCCTAATTCAAAATATAACATTGCAATTGTGTTTGTGAGCGAGATGCCACCCTCACCACAAGCCAGCCTACACATGAAACTCTAATCCTAGTATCCAAAGTGACATGATTACCCGAGGCCTGTTGACATATGCCAATACCGGTTTTTCTTATGTGACAAATAGTTTTACGTGAAGAAGAGTTCAGCCAGCCTATGAGGTTGTGTTTACTACAGCCTGAACTAATAGATGCCAGTGACTTAAGTGCCGAACCAAAGGATTGTCTTCGAGGAAAGCTGAGCCCTTCTAAGAACAATAACCACTCCTATAATTTATTAATCGACGACCATGTGTGAGGCAGGATGAAAGGGACTTTATATACATTTTCTCCTTTAATCCTGTAGTTATTAGTCATTCTGCAATGAGAAAACTGAAGCTCAGAATGTGTAGCAAGTTGCCAAACATAAACTGACTGGTAAGCACTTGCAAATATACTCAATCCCAGGCCTGACACTGTCTGCTGTACTTTTGTGTTCACCCTTAAGGAAGTAAAAAGTGGCAAATCTTGACCTTCAAATCAGTATTTAAATAATTAGTAAAAACTCCTTTTCCTAGTCTCCTAACACTATCTGATATTTGAAAATGTCGAGTTTTAGAAAACCTGAAACTGTGCTTTTTTAAAATACTATCATTGTAATTTCATTGTAACATGGCTAAAATTCTAAAATTAACCCTGGAACAATAAAATATATAATATTTTTGATTACTTAACCCCCTAAACCAATTCCTTTCTATATTTTGTGGCAATGATGAAGGAAAATACATCAACTTAAAACTGATAGACACATATATTTATAAATTAACAAAAACATTGCTGGAACTGGATTAATATCTAGCAATCCAGCAATTGTCCTTGAAATATCTTATTAAGAATGTTGAAAAATATTTCCAGTTGATCAAAACTATTTGTTCTATTAGAGAAGTGGTCAGTGTGTGGCCCAAAGGATCCATAGTCTCTAGGGGTATGCTCAGGAAAATTGCTGCAGATTTCTTCTCGGTGTTCTGAGGTCATAAGTGGCTGCACAGAATCAAGGACTGAGGCCATGATAAAACTACCTTTTAAACCTACAGCACAAATACAGAACAACCTCAGAGTACTGCTCGTCTCTACCACTGTACAGTGCTTCCAAGTACGTTGTTAAGGAACACTTGACAAGGATGTTCTTTCTCAGCTACATCTACAGTGGAAAATGGTATCTGGTGACTGTGATTTAGAAAAGAGCAAGTGACTTGAAAAACAAACAAATGCATTGACTCCCAGATAACCTAGGTTAGAATGGTACACATGGAAGAAACTGGTCTACTATTCTGGCCTCTCCATTTTTGAGATACGAAAGTTGAGGCCAACAGTATTAAGTGACAGACCCAAAGCCTAAGGCCAGTTAAAGATGGTGGAAGCCAAGAACAAAATCCACAGGCCCTGGTCTGTGTGCTGTCCTCTACAGTGAGCCTGGCACTCTCTCAGTTTTTTGAACAAGCTTCACATCCCTTTTATCTTTGACTTACATTCATTGTTATATTTCAGCTATAAAATATCAATATCAGTATCTTAAATATTGTAAGCGAGGCTTAGAATGTATTTTATATTTCATCTGTGAGTTACACAAAAGCAAATACAATGTTTTGTACTATACGGATTGACATCAATTGCAGCACAAAATAATGAGTAAAGAAAAAAAGCTTGCCTTCAGCCCAACAGTATTTTCTTTGTTAACTATAGAATAGCGTCTCAAGGTTTAGAGTAGTGAGTCTCATAGTGAAGCCCCTGAACCAGTAGCTTCAGCATCACCTGGGAACTTGTTAGAACGAGTTCTCTGATTCCTTAGAACTGCTGAATCAGAAACCTTAAGTGGGGCCCCACAACCTGTATTTTAGAAGCTCTCTAGGTAGTGCTGATGCACATTACTCTTTAAAAACTACTAGTCTACTTATTTATATTTTATTGGTCTACTATACAGTCTTCCTTACATCCTTTCTTCTTTTTTTCTTCGTTGTTATTTAAGTATATTCATTTTTTTGGTATACTTAATTGATTTTAAATACATAGTTATTAAAACAAGCACTCTGTCAGCCATTATTCCGGACTTCCAGTGTAGTTTAGAGCCAGTTTTGACAAGCCCTTCTGGATGAGTGGACCAGCATCATCTGTTTTGATATGATTCTTGGCTGGTGTTTTCCTTGCTAATTTCAATTGATTGACTCCCCTGCTTGTCCCTGCCACTCTTGCAACTAATTGGCATCTTTGTTGGCAGGCCCCACTGAGAGGTCAGCCATTGCAAGCTGGAAGACTCCACCGCCATCTCCACCCTTGCTTTCCTCCCACCCCGCCTATGGTCCCTCCAAGGCAGGGGCATGTGTCCTGATGAGTTGGTTGGGAGAGTCTGCTTTCTCTAGAGCCCATGCCATAATTCTTCTGGAGATATGTAGGAAGCCGTGTTCCTCAAGATCTGGACCTAAATCCCCTTTTTCCCAACACTAAATTCATTTCATTATCCTTGTTGCGCTAAAGAAAGATCAAGACAAATGGCATTTGCAAATGAAAAAATCTTGGGGGCGAAGGCTTTGGAGTGTGCCTAATAAGAGATCAGTTGTTCTTCCTGTCAGTGTTTCCTGAGCTGATGGGACCGCCTGGAAGTGGCTGTAGGTCCCCACAGACACAGAACTTCTGATCTGAATTTCTGATCTCTTGTTGTCCATAATGACTGGAGAGTGCTATGCCAAAGAGCCATTAATCATGATTATTAAGCAGGAGAGCATGGCTGTTCTTTAACTCCTAGCAGCTCTGTCAAGAGATAGGCCACAAGTAAACCTTATCACTTTTTTAAAAAAAGAACAAGATGGTGTCATCAGGCAAGTCACAACTTTCTAGTAAGGGGCCAGTGGTGATAAATAGGCAGTGGCCTCACAAGTAAATTTTAGGAATTCTCACAAGAACCTCTTATAAAATATGCTCCTGACACATCACAGATGCCAAAAAATTCCTTTTACAGAGAGAAACATTTTGAATAAATTAGCAGAAAACCTGAAGTACAAATACCTAGAGAAGAGACAAACTATTAACTTAAAAACATAAAATGGTATGGAGTAGTGGTTTCAGATTATGCTCTCAAATAGGGTCAGGAGCACATTTGGTCGGTTGCAGGTAGGAGGAAAGTGAAAGCACCTGAGAAAATGACCACCAAGGGAAGGATGGTGCAAAAAGATGAGATGGAGATGGACATAAATGTTATCTTTCATTTTTCCTGAAGACTATCCTTTACTCACAGATTTCTCATGTCAAAATAGTGTCCTCCAAGTGATGGGGCCAATCCCAGATCCGAGAAACCTCTACCATGTGTAAGGAGAGTCTATAGCAGAGTTTGCCTGTCTTCTGTCAGGGATAGTTTCAAAATTTGCAGGGTGCAGGACAAAATGATAATGGGTTCCCCTTGGTCAAAAATTATTGAGAATTTCTAGATGGCAACAGCAGGGAATAAAGCAAAAAACAATGTCCTTCTGAGCGAAGAGCTCTGTGTGCGCATCTCCTGCTATCACTTTCCCCCACCCCACCCACCCCCACCTCCCTCCCCCAATCCTTTCCCCCTTGGCTTTGTCCACGGGTCCTTTATACATGTTCCTTGATGACCCTTCCTCTTCTTTCCCCCATTAACCCCCCTCGCCGATTACTGTCAGTTTGTTCTTTATTTCAGTGTCTCTGGTTATATTTTGCTTGCTTATTTGTTTTTTGATTAGGTTCCACTTACAGGTGAGATCATATGGTATTTGTCTTTCACTGACTGGCTTATTTCACTTAGCATAATACTCTCCAGGTCCATCCATGCTGTTGCAAAGGGTAGGAACTTCTTTTTTTCTGCTGTGTAGCATTCCATTGTGTAAATGTACCACAGTTTTGATCCACTTATTTACTGATGGGCACTTAGGTTGCTTCCAGCACTTGGCTATTATAAACTGTATTGCTATGAACATTAGGGTGTATAGGTTCTTTTGAATTGGTGTTTCAGGATTCTTAGGGTATAACCCCAGCAGTGGAATTGCTGAATCAAAAGACAGTTCTGTTTTTAGTTTTCTGAGGAAATTCCATACTGTTTTCCACGGTGGCTGCACCAGCCTGCCTTCCCACCAACAATGTACTAATGTTCCCTTTTGTCCACAACCTGGCCGGCACTTAGTTTTTTGTTGATTTGTTTGATGATGGCCATTCCGACTGGTGTGAAGTGGTATTTCATTGTGGTTTTAATTTGCATCTCTCTCATGGCTAGTGATGCTGAGCATCCTTTCATATGTCTCTGGGCCATATTTATGTCCTCCTTGGAGAAGTGTCTGTTTAGGTCCTTTGACCATTTTTTAATTTGTTTGTCTTAGAGTGGAGTCATGTGAGTGTTTTATATACTTTGGAGATCAAACCCTTGTCCAGGGTATCATTGACAAATATATTTTCCCATAGTGTTGGTTTTGATGAAGTCTATTTGTCTATTCTTTCTTTTATGACCCTTGCTCTAGAGGACATATCAGTGAAAATGTTGCTGCATGAAATACCTGAGATTTTCTTGCCTATGTTCTCCTCTATTCAGCGTAGTGTTGGAAGTCCCAGCCACAGTGATCAGACAAGAAAAAGAAATAAAAGGCGTCCAAATCAGAAAGGAGGAAGTAAAACTGTCATCGTTTGCAGATGCTTGACAGTGTACATTGAAAACTCTATAGACTCCTTCAAAAAACTACTCAACCTAATAAGTGAATTTGGCAAAGCAGTGGGATGCAAAGTCAATATAATATTAAAAACAGAAATCAGGGAAAAATCCAATTTTTAAATCTGTTTATTTTTGTTCCATTACAGCTGTCCCCATTTCCCCACATTGTTCTCCTCTTCCCACACCCCCTTCTATGTTCAGTCCTCCCCCTTTGCATTGTCCTTGCCCATGGGTCCTTTAGACATGTTCCTTGACTTATTATTTTTATTTGTATTGAATTAATTAGAGTGACATTGATTAATAAAACTATGTAGCATTAATTCCAAGTATATACCAGTGAAATTCAGCAAATTGCCATTTCCTTTTTTCTCCAAAAGTTGTGTCCTTAGAAGAGAGAAATGCCTTGTGCCTGAATCAATGATATCAAAAACAAAGCTGATTTTATCACAGAATCTCCTAAAACCAATTTTACTTTTTTAGGAGATGTCAAATAACTTAGTATCCTTTATGTGTTTTTTGATTGTTTGTGTTTTGGGTTTAACAAGATAAAATCATAGTGTTTTAGTGGCATCTCAGAAATGGTAACAAATAAAGTACATTTTGTGTTCCTGATTATCCCTTTTTATTATATCATTAAAAAAATTTAGAATAAAGTAAATCCTTTCTAAGTAGTTAAAAAAACGACCTTTATTTTATGCTTTGAAATCCTATTCTTCTATTTTTTATTAGTTTGCAGCCTGTGAGATATTATTGTCATAAGTAACAAGATACTCTTGCAGTGAATAATAAGAGTTAACCACTAGCAATACTCCTTTCAGCTTGTTGGAGGAAAATACATAAATAGCTAGATGATAGATGATAGGTAGATAGATAGATAGATAGATAGATAGATAGATAGACAGATAGATAGATAGATAAATATAGAGCTTTTATATATAGGCATGTATAAAATAAAGTAAATAAATAGTGAAATACTTTATTTATAATGTGTAATTAAATTAAAAAATTAGTATGTTCTCTCATTTAGTCTTAACAACTCAGTGAAGAAGATATTGCCACCCTTTCTCCAAAAAAGAAATAGATTTAGGGAAATTGTTTGTTGTCCATTTTCACTCACTGGAGTGTTATAACATAGTCTGTGTTAACTCTAAAATCCATGTTCTTTCCATATTATCCTTCAGTCTCAAACAAATTTTTGTTGAACTTTTGAAAGTCTTCTTATTCTATTATCTCTTTTGATCTGTATTGAGTAAATCATGTAATAAATACTCAATTTGACCAGGGAGGTTATGAAAGCTCAAGAAGCTTAGGTGTATTGCCTGAGCTTGCTTAGTTCTGCAGGAGCCCATAGGAGAACAGAATGCTGTACCCATGACCCCAGTGCCCGCAGCTCTGTGTTCTTGTCCCTGGACCAAGCCATTTGTACTTGGCTTCTCCTGCTGTTACCATCCTTAACTAACTAACAGCACACATTTTTAAGTAGTTTATAATTCTTTGTAAGTCTCTACCTATTTAATGTGTAAAATCATTATCATCCATCTCCCAGCGTCTGAAATAATAATTACCCTCAAACAAGAAAGTACACTACAGTCATTTTCATTCAAAGAATGTAGAACTCAGCTCTTCATTTTAGGGACTTTGCCAAACACTGCTAATTGGATTTAATTAATTGGATTAAAACTAAGGAGGCTTTTTTTTTTTTTCTCTTGTCTTGTAACTTCACCCCTCTTGCTTAATTTTTATAAAACATCATGTGCTTTGTAAAATTGTGTCCTTGGGGATATATCTTGGGTATCTGGTGACTCTGGAGAAGTCTGAAAGTAATAATGACTCCTGGTGTGATAGGCAGATGCATTTTCATAGTAATAATGTTGAATAAATTGAAAGAGACTGTGCCAAATTCTGAGTTATTTTCAAGAATGGAGGCTTCAAATGTAACCACAAAGTAAATAATTGGCTTCTTTACTAACTAATGGAGTGAGTAGGTCATTCATGGGGACAGAAGACCTCGTTCACTCTGTCACTCACAGCTATACCAAAAAGCTGACCAACTGTAATATCAACATTGAAGGCAATTTCCAATGAATAGAAAATAGTGAATCTTTTATTGGGTTTAGTATATTTTGAGCTGATTGTGTTCTTTACATTTGGAATATGCAAAAAATTAATTTAGTTGTGCCTTACCCATTGATGGCTGTCAATCTGTACTGTTGTCTCATCTCTTTACACAAGATGTTGAAATATAAGAATCAATGGGGGAAAAGTATTATTTAAACAATATATTTCAGGATCAGAGTACAGTGAATAGCTAACTTAAGATTTAGATCACAGAAACACCGTAGGCCAATTAGCTGTTTGCCTGCAATATTACAAAGTGTGTGAGGAGTTTAATTGTCAGAAGTAAGATATCTTGAACCTTATGTGCTACTCTTATTTTGACCAATTGCAGAATTAGGTGAGTATACGTAAAAAATCTATAAATTGTAATTTAATCAGGAAGTTTTCTACACATTGCAGAGACAGTTCATACATTTGAGGAAGATCTGGAGAAGACACCCTGAAGCCCCTTCTCACTGTTCAATTTTAATGTAATGATTCTAAATTTGTAAGATAAAGAAAGTCTTGAGAAGCCAGAAAAAAAAAATGTTGGGCTAATTTACTGGTGGAAAAATGGATTTACTGGCTTATGTTAAAGTGGAGACTGAAATTCTAACCAGATGAATGCTATACATTATATGTTTAAGCTATTTTAAAAGTTGAGCTATTAGGAAAGAATTTTAGTTCAACTGGTTTTTTATATAGTTACTATTCAGTTGAATAATTTCTGAAATGGTGACAAGTTTGTATATGTAACTAGATTTAGTAATATGTTTGCATCCATAATTTTCATCTAGTAAAGTAATAAAACAACTTAAGAAAAAGCATGCATGAATCCAATACAGGCTATGATTGATGTGAGAGAACTATTTTACGGAAATGCACATAAATGATGCTCTATTGAGATTTCTTTTTCTCTTAAAATGTAGCCAATTACCTGAGGAAACCAGGTGTTTTCTACTTAAATCTAGTCATACCAACAATGATTAATGTTCCTAAGTCTAAAAAAAACACTTTAATTGACCCAAAAAATGCAATTTGGAATCTTTTGTTCTAGTCTGAGTGAATAACTTTAGGAACTTTGAAAATAAACTTTACTCCTTGAAAAAATATTTTATGTGTCTAAATAATATTTCTAATTTCTCTTAAGTAGATAGCTAATATTTATTTCTTATTTATTGAAAGTTTTCCTTTGTATATGATATCAAATCACAGAAAAATTCTACTAACTTTAAAGATAAAAGAGGATGCTTTTCCCACTGGAAGACCACTTAGGTTTTGGTAGAAATGTTGGTGAATTGGAAGCATCAAGGAAAACTGATTCTAACTCAATGCTCCTCAAAAACACCTCTATTTTTAACAGTTCCTTCAGAAACAAAGAATCAGTTCCAGTGGCATAAATTTAACTTCTCCGCAGCCTTTGACCCTGAGGTCATAGCTGGGCAGAGCCTAGATTTGAACTGAGACCATCCTTTCCATTCCCCACTTTGTTAGAGGAAGTAGGGGGATGCACTCAGGTCCTTTGGTCTTCATTGTCCTTGTTCATGTATAAGGATACACATTACCTCAGAACAGCAAACAGCATTGCAAACATAAATAGTAGCGTTCCTGTTTCATAGATACGGGAATGTATGGAGAGTATGAGGAGTTAGGGTACTGGCCTAAAGCCGTACAGTAATGGGTGGCAAAGTTGGGATTTGAACCTAGGTCTCTTTCCTACGGCAGCTGTTGCCTATACTGGTCCCAGACAGAAGAAATCACACTTTTCTTCCTCCTTTCCCCCCTCTCTCCCTTCCTGCCTTCCTTCCTCCCTCCTTTTTTTTCCTTTCTTCCTTCCTTTCCTTCCTCACTTGCTCCTTTCCTCACTTTTCCCCTCCTTTACTTCTTTCCTTCTATTACAGCAAAGGAACTAAACCCCCTCGTTGTTGTAGAAGAATGCCTTTTCCTATCATTTTTCTTTATGTGTTACTTTTGAAAGCGTGCCATCAACTGGGAGCGGTTCTTGGCCCCACGATGTGCTAAACCACGTTGCATACTGTCACAATGCATTGTGGTCAGTAGAGTTTTCTCACACGTTAGCAATCACTTGATTCCTGGAAAGTACAACAGACACTGCCTCCTAAAAACTTGTATTTCCCTTACCTAAACAAGGGCAAATTGAAATTGTCCTTGGTTTATTTCAGTTTTCCACTTCTGAATTTTCTTTTGGGAACTGCTGATAGAGAGCAAGTTCCCAATTATAGCTATTTTTAGTTTCACAAGGATTATTGTGTCTATAAATTGTGTTCCTTTTGTTGAGGCTAATGTCTTAAATGCAGTCCAAAATCAATTAGCTATTATGTACAGCCAGGCTACCCATTAGAAAGGTAACATTTTTCTTTTTTGTATGCTACCAATATTTGGCACCTACACCACAGGGTAAGGAATTAAGGGGGTTACTGTTGCTTTTCTAGAAGTAGCTTAAACAAACAATTTTCATGTACCATATTTTGCTATGTATAATGCACTCTCACATATAATGTGCACCCATGTTTTTGGCCCAAACTTTAAGGAAAAACAATCTTTTGTTTAAATTTTTTAATTCAATTATTTCTTTATTTATATTCAGGTACTTGTTTTTTGTATTGTAAAGAAATTTTAGCATCTATTTTTTAACATAAGATGGTACAAGAAATTTTATGTAACAAATAATTACAAAACACAAGAACAGACACAAGGTATTTCAGTACTACCCATGTATAATGTGCATTCTTATTTTTCACTCAAAACATTTGGGCAAAAATAGTGCACATTATACATGGCAAAATACAGTATGTGTTGCCCTCTCTCTCTTCCCCCCAAAAAATCATTTAAACTTTTCAACATTTAATCATTGAAAACATTAATAAGATAGATTATTTTGTAACCTCATCATAAGGGAATTCTCTAGAAAAGAGGATGTAGGTATCCCCAGTGGCTGCTGTCTCTGAATCCCAGCACCTGCAGATTTTTCTTCAGGAACTTCACCCCCAACCAGAAGCCTTTTGACAATGGGCTGCACGATTGTTAATTATCTTATGTGGCATATCAACCATCCTGCAAACACCCTTTAGCCAGCTGTGATGGCAGCAATATTTGTCTTGTTAAAGACCCTGAAGTTAAATTACTGCTGCACTATTTTCCTTCAAGGCCAACTTGTTAGTTATGGTGGTAATGAGCTATTGACTGGGGTCTTCTCATTCATCTAGGCTTCCTTTATTACTTCAATGATCTCATGAACTAAGGGCCAGTAATTTGCATTCTTTGTTCAATGAATTCTACCTGACATTCTTGTCTATAATTTTCCTTGTAAGAGGAACAGAAAGACTGAGAATAAATAAATTGCCTCTTGAATAACTCATGGCTTTATCTACTTTGTTGCAGAAATGCTACAGATTTACATTTTCTTGACTGAGCAATGTTTAGTTAACATGAAGTCCTATATTGTAGAATTTTTGGAAGAAGAGGAATTTTTTTTTTGCACCCTTCCTCGGCTTTTTTGCTCTCAGCTGCTTTTACCCAAAACTTTGATATCTCTTACTACTTTTATGGGGATTCCTCTGAAAGACACAAAAATGCCTCTCTCCACAGGAAGCCCTTTCATGGGAGAGAGCTCTTTTCGTCTGTACATTTTTATTTGGCTTGCATGTGGTTTTCTCATCCAAATGTGAAGCTCCTCATGCTCTAGTGCAACTTACTCAACTTCTCCCTTGAAGATGCCTGGGTGTTACCAGGCTCACATGTGGGGCTGGCGTTATAAGGGACAGGCTGGCTGTCCATGGCCAGAAGAGACCAATAAGAAAACAGGTTTGATTGAAGTCCTGACACAAATGTTGATGGCATAATTAAAATGATTAATATGAAGTAAGAAGAGTGTTTCAAACTAATTAGAAAAATGGTGTGGTCATACCCCCAGACAACATGTGGCCAGGGGAAGCCAACTTTTTGATACAGAGAAGGGAAAGTGAAAATGTGTGTTAAAATTGTGTCATTCTTTAATCAAGGGGGTACTACAGTGTTAAAATCTAAGCTTATTTTTCTGTTGGTGGTTTTTCTGTGAGTCTTTGCATCACTTTTCCAAGCCCGTTTTGCAAACTTGCTGACAGGGCTTACGGGGGCATCCATGTTAAAACAAACAAACAAACAAACAGAAAATACTTGCATATCTCAAGTTGTTCCATATTAATATAAATTAATTCTCAATCAAAAGGCCCACATACTCACTAGCTTACTGCTCCTTATGGGAGACACAAGTAGACAAAAACACCAGCAGAAGACATAGCATATAGTAGGGATCGATATTTGTGTGTGTACTGGTGCAACCAAAACAATACTTTTGAAGAGAGCAAAGTGATGAGACTGTGAAGTTTTGCTCCAGTTCATGCTTTGGTTTTGCTGCCATTTCTGTTGTCCTGTGAATTTCAGGGAAGGCAATTACAGCTTGTAAATCAGAAAACCTGAATTATCATGGACTGGTAGATCCGTGGATTGCTAATGAGCGTTATCAGGGACACATTTTCAGACTTCTTTGTGTACGCAACTTAGTTAAAACACTTCTTAGCTTCTTAGGGCACAAAGAAGATATTACATAAAAGAATTGCTTTGGCCTGCAAACATAACATCTCAATAGCTGTTGACTGTAACTTTCTAACTAAAAGTATATGAGAACTAAGTTCTTGCCAGATTTCAAGTTTTTCTTCTCTTTGTGTTCTGCAAAGCCAAGCAGTGGATTCTTAGCTAATGCCTTTGGCTACATGAAAAAGGAGTTTCACCAAGAATGTTGGGAATTCCTTTGGTGCTCAAAAAGAAATATGAGGACTCTGGAGGCTGATGAGAGAGAAGAAAAGTGGGGAAGCTATAACATCATGCCAATTTGTGCAATTTATTTCTTTTATTTCCAAAGAAGAAATGTTTTGTGAATTTTTATAAAGCCTAAGTGAACTTTCTAGCATTTTCAAGTTTAATGAAAGTTAGTGTTTTTTCAAGTGACAAATATGTATAGGTATGTGCACTCATTCTAGGTCTGTAATTTTTAAATCTAATAATTTTACAGTTAATTAATAATTAATAATTAGGTTCCATTCATTGCACACAGAATGCAAACTAAAATTGATAGGATAAAGGGTGGTCTAGGGATCTGTTTAACTTAATTTTAATGAAACTAGACACACTTGTAATCCTGCTAAATTATAGATTATTCTGTATATTCTTAATAATTAAATTTATTATCTATGATGGTGTGTGTGTGCATGCATGTGTGTGCTCATGACGAGGGAAAGAAATGTCCTCTTGGGAAGAATGGCATTTTGACAAATTACAGGAAATAGTAAATTATGTGGATTCCACCCAGTCCCCAAGGCAAGGACAAAGATTTTACCTCTGAAATTCATAAACCAAGGTCAAAAGGGAGCTTGGATGGAATTATAATTAAATGGTTTAACATGGGAGGGGTATAGGGTGGGGACAGAATTAAATTTTTGGTTTATTTCTCTAAACAAAACCCATTGTTTCAATCACCCTTAAGAGGGAGAAAATGCAAATTTTTATGCTAAAAATTTCTGGTAGTATGAAGCACAGAAACATTTAAGATGATACTAGCCTTTAAAAAGTTAAGGTTGGTATTATAATTACCACCTATTCAAAACATTTCAGAAAAGAACATAACTGTGCCGTGTAAGATTGACTATATACATGAAATGGTAGTGAAGTAAACAATAACAAATGACTGTTCCTGATTTGTGCATACTTGCAATGCAGTGAATTTCAGGGTCTCTTATTAATAAAGTGAAAGCCTTATTTTTTCCCTTAGTATTCTTGTTTTTCTCTCATTTCAAGTTTCTTGGTTGCCTTGTCAATTAAGCTAATTAAGGCTGAAAGTAATTCCCCAAAGGGGGTACTGAACTAAAACATTTCAGGCAGAAATCATTTCTAAGACTTAATCTAGTCAGGAAATATTAATAATATGCAAGCGGGGTTATGCATAAAAGGAATGGTATAAAATGCTACATTGTTCATGGTACATATAGTCAGACAAAACACAGCATTTACTGTCTCCAGAAAATGAAAGTTAATTTATGCAGTTCATCAACAGGCTTTATTATAGTTTTGCATATTTGTGGTAGACCTAAGCCTGTGGGAACTTTTCACTCTTGATTCCCCATCTTTAAAAAAAAGTCAAATCAAATCACCCTTTATTTTTTTTAAAGGGGTACAATACAATAATGGGAATGTAGTTTATCGTCTCAACTTTTCATTAATAAGTTGAGTAGCAACTGGCAAAAGACAACAATCTTAAACTCTCTGAACTCCACTTTTCTCTTAATTAAATGAAGTCACAGGGATTTAGTATTGACTTTAAGTAGCAGATTGAGGCTCCATTCAGAAATTAGACTGTGCAGTTCCTCCAGCTCAAGTCTGAAGAGAATGGACTCTTTAGTGTAAGTAGGAAGGTACGGTGCTTCTTTCTGTCTTTCCCCTCCAGCAGTTCACCACCCCGCCACCCCCCCACCCCGCCGTGCCTTTGCCGGCTGGCTCTCATTTCTGACTCTGCTAGTGTCCAAGTGAGAGAAGGGGTGTGGTGAGAAAAGCAGGGAAGTTCCTACTTGATCTTTGTCTTGAGATAGCTTTGCATTCTCTTACCAAGTCTTGTTCTTTCTGGGGAACCTTCTCAGGATCTTCAGCGGCTTCTCCTGTCAGGGTTTGGAAGTATGATTGATATCTATCACACATTTTTCTTCCACTATCTGCTCTCTCCTTAGCCGTCTGGAGGTCCACTCTATAAACTCTCTTTGTAAAAGTCTTATTAGTCTCCCAGTGGTTGGTTCTCCTGGACAGGAGACACAAAATCTTGAGTTTGGCCCTCTCTCCCTCTCCTTTGCAACCCTCCTCCTTGTCCAGGGAAGACATTCATCCTTGGCTCTCGCAAAGTCTGAGTATACAGGCCAGTCCCAACAACACACCCACACTCTTTCACTTTGTGCCCAAAGCAGCTCACCAGCTGCCCACTCTGTTCTCCAAATTTCTACAGTCACAGCACATTTGGCTCTCTTTACAAGAGAGAACATGCAAAGCCCTTGAGGGCTGCTTTTAAAGATCCCCTCTTGAGTTGAGGGGTGAGCACAGAACAATGTTCTCTAAACAGATCTTCACAAGTTTGTTTTTTTCCCCCCCAAATCTCTGTTTCCTTGGTCTACACCACTTTTTTAACCTTCAGTGACATTTTGCAAATGCTATGGTATTGTGTGCCTTACAGCTTACTCAGCTGTTTGCTATTTTATCATGATACCACAGTTAAAAGAATCTATTGATAATTTAACATCTTGGTACAAATGATGCATATTCTAATAATCTTCAGAATTTATTATTACATTTTCTCTGTGAATCCATCCAGTAAATCCCTGTTTATTCATATGATTTTAGCTATTTATTTTAAAGATTTTTTAAAATAAGGGGATTTTTAAAAATTGTTATGAAATTGTGGCTAAGAATTAAAGAATGGGTGTTCCTATTAGTTAACACTGTTGATTATTTGTTTTAGTTTTGCAAGTCAAACAATCAGTTGAATTAGGATTAGTTCATTTTAAAGATTAGTAATTTACTTCCAAATGTTTCTACGTCTGGATTTATAAGTGTGTGGAACAGAAAATTCTATAAATAAACTTCAGTTTGTTTACCACATTTGAAATAAATGAAAACTTAATTTAATATTAAAAAGTCTTCATTTGATGACATTGCACTGAGCATTTATATATGCAATGCACTAGAGTCAATGGTTCAGGAGCCATGGAGATGGATAGAACTGAAACCTCCCCTCTTGGAACAGAGTGGATGGTCCGCTCTAGGACAAGGAGGGTGTGCAAGTTGAAACTTAGTCAATATCACACATGTGGAGTAGCTTAATTTCTTTTTGATGGTAATTGAATATTTGGAGAAATATTTGAATTAAGTTGGAGAAATAAAATATAATACTGTTTTCTCAGTTGAATATTAAAGAATACAAAGAGGACACACAATTTTGTCTATAGCCTACTGTGTAGATAATGCCTTTTGACAAAAAATAAGCAAACAAAATAAAACGAAAACATGCATGCATTTTAAGAAAATTTAATGGATGGAACTGGAGAGCATCATGCTAAGCGAAATAAGCCAGGGGGTGAAAGACAAATACCATATGATCTCACCTATAAGCGGAACCTAACCAACAATGCAAAGATGCAAGAAAAATATGACCAGCAACACTGAAAGGAAAAGAAATCAACAGAGACAAGAGGGAAGGGGGGGGGCAGGGAAAGGGAAGGGAAGGGGAAAGTCAAGGAACATATAGCAAGGACTCATGGACAAAACCAAAGGGGAAGAGCTGAGGGAGGGAAGGTGGGAGGGGGCAAGGGAAAGAGGTGGGGGGGGAGGCAGAGACAAATGTATTTAAAAAGTAAATAAATTAAAAAAAAAAAAAGAAGGCTATGAAGGAAAAATGAACACCTGTCTGTCCTGTTTGCTTTTACAAATCCAACTATTTTTAAGCTTCTTTCATGTTCTCCTAGAGAATATTTGGTATACATAGTTATATGTACATATGTGTATAAAGTTATCATTTTATGATACACAGGTACGAGCTTACTTACTTGGTTTCTTCCTTCTTTCCCTCAGTTCTTCACCTTTCTATTTCTCGTACAGCTCTAGCTGACTTTTTAAATAGCAATAGTGTATTCTCATTATTGATTTATGATAATGTTGTTAAACAGTGCATTCTTGATGGATACTTTCATTGCTAATACAAACAGTGATGTGATGAACATTATTTTGCATAGATATTTATGAACCTTGGGCTATATTCCTGAGTAGCAATACTAGATCAAAGGAGCCCTGAACTTTTTGTTATTTTAATAAATATTTCCAAATTGCCCATAAGAAACGATCCATACAATTATACTTTAACCCACACAGTTGAGTCTGTGTATTCTCATAAACTCTCTGGTATTTTAATTGCTAAATCTCCAATTTTTTTGCCAATCTGAATTAGTGAAATATACAATCTCATTATTTTGTTATACATTGTGAAGAAGGTTAAATCACCGTTATCCATCATTTGTATATTTTTCTAGAGACTTACTGTGGCTTATATATTTTTATTTTAAATCGTATGTTCTTTTACTGATTTTTAAAATTTCTTTGTAAATTAAGAAAATAACATCAGTATCTAACATGACATTGTATATTTTTTCCTCAATTTATTTTTTACTTTGTGATTTTATGATATTTGCCATAAAGAAGTTTGAAATATTTGAGTAGTAACATCTAACATTTTCTTTGAGCCATCTAGGTTTTTAAACCTACTTAAATAAGCTCTTTAACTAAAAGATTATTAATAAATTTAACCATAATTTGTAATAAACATTTTGCTTTTATTTTTGTATTTCAATGTAAGAGTGAAATTCATACACACATATACACATACTTATATATTATCTATGTACATACATATGTACCTTTTTACATATCTAATTATATATATTAGATATATTTTTACATATCTACTATATATATATATATATATATAATTTTAAAAATTTAATCAACTGGACCCAACACTATTGAGTAATTCTTTCCACAGTGATGTGAAATATAGTTAAGGTATAGATTCAATTTTCATAAATTTTGGCTATATTTCTGAATTCTCTAATTTTATGCCATATACTATAAATTTATTTTTTTACCCAGAAAAATAATTTTAATAATTATAATTTCTTATGTACCTTTTAGGTCTTTTCTCCCTTCTTTAATATTTATTTTTAAAAATTATCCTCTAGTCTTTGTCTTTCTTTTAAAGATAAACATTTTGTTCATTTTCACAAACACTATTTTATGGATATTTTAATTGGGATTCCATTGTATTTATAGATTAATTTTGAATAATTTGACGTTTTTATTCCATCATGTCATCCTTTTATACTGAATGGCACATCCATTCAGCAAAATAATCTAAGGTGTGTAGTAGAATTTTAAAATTTCTTCACATAAGTGATGTGAATTTCTTTTAGATTTGTATGCAGTTTATATTTTGGCTTGTTATTTATAATTAGTTTACCTCTTAATTAAATTTTCTAGATTAAAATAATAATTTTTATATCACTCCTCTACAGAATTATCTTAGTGTTTCTAACATGTTTTTAAATTCATAGTCTTGGGTTTCTGAGGCACAGTACTTAGGATTAATGATAATTGTGTCTTCTGATATTCTGTTTTTGTAACTTTTTCTTTCTCTTATCTGATTGCATTGTCTAATACCTACAGAGCAATGTAAAATTGTAGTATGTTCTTGTTCTTTTCTTGATTAAGAAATGAATGATGCTGTTTCTCTATTAACAATGAAATGGCAGTTGACTGTGTGTGCATGTGTGTGTTTGTGTAAAGAAGGTAGATACTTCTATTAATGAGGTTATTGCAGTATCAATATTTGACTTCAACTCTGTGCCCTTTTTTTGGTAATCGATTTGGAGTATAGATTCATAAAAGCCTTTATTTCTTAAACGACCACCGGCCACCTGCTTCTTTTTTCACTTGATTGCAGCTGGGCTTCTTTGCTCTTCTTTTATTTATACTAATTAGGTTTGTGGGAAGAAAGATTTTAATATCATGCTTCATTCTGCCACCAGAAACTAGAAGTCCTGGTGGGCGTGTTTTAATAATTCATTATTGAATCTCTGTGTAGTAAATCAAATAGAGTTATATATTTTTTATTTGATGATTTTGCTGATAGTATTCTAATATTCACAACTTAAGAAAACAAAAACAGCCAGTAATGTTTTAAAACAAAATATTTATTGCTTGGGAGTTTCTAACGAAGAGCAGGTGGACATCTTTGAGATAAAATTATAAACCCAGGAAAAGAGAACTCAACACCTGTATTTTAATATATATGTAGTTCCTTATTAGAAAAATCTCGTTGATAATCTATGCAGAATTATTTTAAGTGTGAACCAAAAGCCCTTTCCACATAAATAATTCTTCATCTGGACTCAAAGATGTTTGAAATCACATTACTTGACACCAATTAGTATTAGATCCAGATGCATTGCTAGCACTTCTAGTCTCCAGTAAAAGTGAGTTTTCACTTGTTTTTTTTACAGGGTGGGGCAAAAGTAGGTTTACAGTTGTGAGTAAGCAAAACAGAAGTTATTCTTGTATTATTATTTATTAATTATTATATTATTTTCTATATGAACAACTGTAAATGTACTTTTGCCCCACACTGGATTTGTTTTATTTTTGTTTCTGATTTTTAGCTAATGATGAGATTTTTTATTTTTATGAAATACTCATTAAAATTTCTCTTACAGCTTGTTCGTTAATCTTTGACACTTTCTGTTTTTCTTATTGTGATTATCCAAATTATAGAATTAGGAAATACTACACATTTGCACATCCATTTGCTCTCTTTCTTTAATTCTATATAGGTATGTGATATATACATACATGTGTTTGTACATACACACATGAGGTCTGTCTGGAAAAAGTCCAGCCATTGTTAGTCCAGCCACAATGAGAACAGTTTGCATGACATCAGTGTAACCTGTCAGTCAAGGAGAGTGGACTGGAATGCACATGCATGAACAATGATGACTTCACTGTATTAGTCAATGAGGGTGGCAGATACCATTGAGTGAGCGTGTGCACTGTGTGGCCATTGCATTCACAGTAACTGAGTGAGGAGAGCAACAGATCTACGTCAAATTTTGTGTTAAGCTTGAACATTCCTCTGCAGAAACTATTTGGATGATTCAGAAGGTTTTCGGGGATAATGCAATGAGTGCAACACAAATAAAAATGTGGCACAAATGCTTCAAAGATGGTCTAGAATTTGTTGAAAGCGATCCTGATTCTGGATGACCTGCAACGAGCAGAACACCTGAGAATATTGAACATGTATGGGCTGCAATCAACAAAGATTGGCAACTGACAGTGTGAGAACTAGAAGCTGATTTGGGGATTCCAAAAAGTACTTGTGTCCAAGATTTTGATTCAGGATCTTGGCATGAAACATGTTGTGGCAAAATTCATTCTGTGGCTTCTGCTACCAAAGCAGAAGGAACATTGTGCTGAAGTTGCTAATGACTTGATTCAAACTGCTACAAATAAACCAGATTTCCTCAAGAAGGTCATAACTCTGAAGGGGATTGAGGCATCATTGCCCTATGTACAATATCTCTTGTATCTTGCATCTCCTTCAATAAATGTCTCTAGTTTTCACAGTACATGGCTGGATACTTCCTGGACACACTTGGTGTATTTACACATTTGTGTATGTTAATTTCCAAAAGTATTTTATGCCCACAAATAGACTGCCATAATAAAATTTTATTTATTTATGGTATGAAATATAACTTTCAAGCAGATCAGGTCTTTGTTTCTTACAGTCATAGCATCTTTTTGTCTCTTTATCCCTGTGTGTATGCCTCATTGTGCCTATATGTCTCTGTCTCCGTCCATATGTATACTTATCAGCTCCATAGGCGAGGTTTCAAAGGCTTTCAGGGAGTTGACACAAGAGGAGATGGACAATACTATTGCTGGCCAGCGTCCAGCTCTACAGTCATGATGAATTCATCACCAACATCAGGACACCTGGAAGAATGGATGCTTGACCAAGAGCAATACTCTTGCCTGGATGTTGCCTGTTTAGACAGTGTCAGTGTTGGCCAATTATACTTTCCCTTAGTGGCTGCACATCTCCCTGTTACTTATATAGCACTCACTCTCTCAGGCTGTGTTCTGAAAGCTTTAAATCCATTACCTTTCCATTCCATTTTTAAATGGAAAATTGAGGCACAAGACATTTAGGCAACTTGTCAAATATTATACAACTGGTAAATGCAAACCAGGATTTGAACCCCATAGTTTGGTTGCAGAGCCCATACTTTCATCCACAACACTCCCTCATTTCTTCCCTGTGTTGTAATTATGTAATGGCATGGGCTCCTGCCAGGCCGTGTGCCCTCTGAATAAGGATCCATGCTGACCTGGCCTCTTTTCCATTCTCAGTGTCATCACAGTACCTGGCATGCCATAGTGGAGACATAACTGTTTATCTTTTTAAAGAGAATTGAAGTTTTGTCTTTGTAATACTTCTGTTTTATGCCTCCCTAGTAAACAGCCTTCGTAAAATCTTTGAAAAGATGAAGTTTGGTTAAGGAAAAGCAATAGAGAAACAACCCCATATTTTTCTAACACATGCCTCATCTGGTCTACTGCTTGATTGACATTTGTCATCAGTGCACTTTAGTATTTTAATGGCAAATGGCCATTCTTAATAACTTGGAGCTTCCTTACAGTCTTCCTCCTCACTCTTTCAGTCAAACAGGCACAGTTAAACAAACAAACAAACAAAATACATGGAAGCTCTGGTCATCTTCTGATGACACTTGTAATTCTTTAATTAGGAAACATGACTGCATACTTATCACATCCCAGAAAAAACATACTACTCATTATGGCAACTCCACAGTGAGCTCCTTTGTTTCCAGAATCAAAGAGAAAACTTTGGCTAAATGACAATTTTTTTTGCAATGAAGAAATCTTGTAGGCAATGCCTTGAAAAATAATTTACCTAAAACAAAAAGTACAAATCTTAAGTGTATGATGTGTTCAATGCCTTAAGTGTTAAATGACTTTTGATAAAAGCATATACCCATAACTATGACCCCAATGAGGATATACAACAGTTCTGTTCTTCCAGAAACTTCCCACATTCCTCCTTCCAGCCAATTCTCCCCACTCCCACCCTTCAGCAAGCCCTACTATGATTTCTATCATGATAGCTTAATTTTTCCTGTTTTAGAACTTTATGTGAATATATGAAAAACAGAATTTACTAAAAAGAACTGTGAACCATGACCACTTTTATTTTTGTAAGGTCCACTAATTGGTTATATGGTAGATATATCCTGCAGAGAAAAATGTCAATGAAATACGACCAGTGCAAGTTGAATTCACATATGATGCTGAGTAGTCACTTAAGGGTATTTTCAGATTATTCTTGAGAATCAGGTGTCACACTAACAGTTTCCCTCACTTTCTGTTGCATTGTCTCTTTCCTTTGAATGACTACTGTGTGCAGTGGTTTCACAACCTTGTCAATAAAAGACTGATGGGAAAATACTTTTACTCTGTGTTTTATTGTCCCAGTGGCAACCAGCTGTCAAATAATTAGACCATAATAATCCTTCAATAGAATATTTTCTTAAGTCAATTTATTGGGCCAACAAGTCCTCTGAAAAAATAATAGTATCTTTTACTTTCAGAGAGCTAGTTAACCTTCTTCTACTTGTCAAGACGAGCTAAAACGTGATCTCAGTGGCTTTACTCTAGTAAATAAGTAGTCATGGTTGTCCTGAGTGTACACATGAAAGTAGCACGGCCTCTGTAATAGTTGAGTTCACTTTTATCAAGGACTGTGTCTCTTTAAAAGTTGGTAATTTGTACATATTCATGGGATCAGTCTAAGTCTACATAGGGAATAATATTTACTGGGAAAGATATATTTGTGTTTTAGCAAGACTATGTGTTCAGACACTTAATACCTCCAGTGGGATAAGAGACTCCATTTTCTCCCTGTAAATAGAGAGTTAATAATAGCATTTATTGCATCAAGCTTTGGGGAGGACCAAATGAGATAATATAATCAAGATGTGTTGGATATTATTTGGTTTGGAAATTTATAAAAGGACTGGCCTTACATTGGGTGCAGATTTTACAAGATTTTAAACATGAGTAATTGCATAAAACTATCTAGTTTCAAAGGGAGAAAACTAATAATTACTGTCACAATATTAACCTATATGGTTACTTCCAAAAGGCTACCGCTTCTTTTCTACATTGGACCAACTACAGTGTACTGCACAAATGGGTTCAGGTATTTTTAAGTGTAATTTTGTCTATACTTGAGCTTTAATACTGACTTTAAAATCAACTTCCAGAAATGGTACAATTCCATTCTACTGCAATTTTTTTAGTCCTTGGGTAGAGTCCTGTTTGGGATGTCATCCATCATCAATAATTTTTGATATCCTACTGTGTACAGAGGAATATATGAGTGGTTCCCTTGCTTTTACATTTTGGGCCAAATAGAACAAATAGAAACTCACTCTCTCACTCATCTGCCTTTAAAGTTGAACTGGCCTAGATTCAGGTATTCCAATCATCTCAGCATAGTTTCAGCATCCAATCTGATTCATGTCCTTGCCCCTAGGTCTTTTTAGTTGCACTTGGTCTGTCCTCGTGCTCTGGCCTAAATCTGGTGAATGCCTCATTATAATCTTCAAGGCAGCTTAATACTTAAGTTAAAAGGAGTGGTACACAATGTATTTGAATTGTAATAAATTTGGGCAGAAATAAGCCTAGAAAGAATTAGGGATAGGTTGTGCCTATTTGGGTTTGTCTACTTTGTGGGCCAGTATATTCACCGTGGATAACCACAAAGACATTAAGAAGACCACAAATACTATACAATTGACCCTTGAACAATGTGGAAGTTAGGGGGGCTGACCTCTGAGCAGTGAAAACTCCATGCATAAATCTTGACTTTCCCCCAAGCTTAAGTTGTCCCTGGTGTCTGCAGAGGATCAGTATTGGGACCCCCGCAGTCACCAAAATTCATGGTGCATAAATCAGTGTATATAGTCGGTTCACTGTATTCACAGACTCCCAACTGCAAATTGAAAAAAAGAACAGGTATGTATTTAAAAAATCTGCATGTAAGTGGACCCACACAGTTCAAACCTGTGTTATTCAAGGGTCAACTGTATATCATATATACAGAGGCTCTCTAAGCCAGGGTTTTACGAAACATGAAAATGTATAAAAGAATTATTGAGGCTACACTATGAAGGGACACTATTTACACAATAGTACAAAGTTAAGTCTCAATAAAAAACAACAATGAGAAATCTTTCTATTTTGCTATCAAGTGCATAAAAATATGTATAAAATATAAATTGCCTAAGAGGGGAATGACAGGCAGAAATTGTGATACTTAGCTTCTATTAAGTCTAAATCAGAAAAGCTTTTTTTGGTCATTTGGAAATATCTCAAAATTTTAAATTTTTATGTTTTAGGTCCAGTATTTCTGCTTCAAGGAATTATGTGCACCCGTACAAAGTCGTATATGTACAGGCGTGTCCATTATAGACTTAGTGGACACTACTAAATGCCCAAAGTGAAAAGGGATTGGTTAAATGTGATACAGCTGCATATAGGACATTGAAAAAAATCTCAGACATATCATTAGCAAAAAATCCTGCAGAACAATGCATATAGAATAATCACATCATAGTATAGAAATAGATTTATATGTATATGTCCATAAATGTTTACAACTGCGTAGAAACATTGGCAGTAACCTGTAGAGGGAGTGGGGTTCAGGGAAGGGTAAGGAAGTGGGTAGGGAAAAACTGAGGGACCTTTTTGTTGCAGACCTCAGTTACATATTGTAACCAAGCAGTTCATTCCAATAAGTTTTATCTAGGATTTCTCAATTTTCAAGAACAACATATAAATAAGAATTTCATGAAAACAACCTAAAGCTGGCCAAAATTAGCTTCATTTCTAAGGTCTCTATGTGAAGGTAGCTAGCAGCAAAACAACTGAGATCGTTATCAGTCTTGAGCCTTTTGCACATACTTTGTATTTTCGATCTATTAAAAGGATGCTCTGGAAAAAGCCACGAGAGTCCTTCAGGAATGGCCCACTCTCTGCAGCCTTATTAGATGCACAGACGTGTGTATCCCCTGGTGAGAGCCTCATGCTGTGAAAGTCATTAGAATAATAAATTAAACTTCTCTGCGCGCTGGCTTTCTAAGCTTCAGGTGCAGTTTCCTTTTATGCTTTTTCCATTTTCCTGTAGCTTTGAAGTATTGGGATTGTCGACCTAGTCCTTCCTCCCAAGTTTTGCCAGAATAATGAGTTCATGGAGTCACTAATGCCTAAAATAATTTGTGGAGTTGGGATTGCAGTGGTTCTACACGGCCCTCCTTATTCTCAGTTTCTAAGTGCTCAGCAAAAAGATAAGACCTAATTAATGGAAATAGACTTCACAAGGGCTAAAACAGAAGATCACAAAAAAATACTTTTTGATATTTTGTATTAGAGTCTAAACTCAGCTTCCATTATACCAATATCATGATCATTCAAAAACATCTAATTTTTTGTATGGAAATTATTACATTAAATTATAATTTCCTAACAGAGATTTTGGAAACGGCCTTGGCCACTCCAAGTGGCAATTTCTGAGTAGAAAGATATTTGGGAGGAAGGCTTTGGGAAGCAATAACATGTAAATTAGCAAATGGCTGTGCCTTTTAAAGGTGAGGCTATGAAAAAGATTTAGGAAAGGTATGCATTATTTACACTAGTTTTAAAATTTGAAGACATTGGTGTTCAATTTAAAAATTTAGCATCATAGAGCATTTCTCCATCATTCAAATATTGTTAGAATGGGTTCTGCCCACCTGTCTGTATCAAAGGAGAGAAATATAAATGGTGATGAACATCTGCATCTTTTAAACTAAAATTGGAGAAATATATATATCGCAATGCAATAAGCATGAAGCAAAAGACATGGTATTTCTTTGTGTTAAATCTCATTATATGCTCTTTCCTTCCAGCTCATATTCTTAGAAAGGATGTCCTCCCTGTGTTTACCTGTCTCTGTATGCCATCTCTTTGTCTCTCCTTAGGATGCCATGTTTATTGCTTTGGGTTTCCTTTCAAAACTATCTTTTCTACTTCTGCCTTTAAAGTACAGAGACTGTCTACTATATTTTCTCTGCTCCTGAATAAAAAACAAAACAAAGCAAAAAACACCCCCAAGACCCCAAAAAGTTAGCTGCTAACTTTACCTCTTACAAATTCCCTATATTTCATTTCTAAACTTCTTGAACCTATCATTTCCATAGACTTGTCAGTTCTTGAACATTGTCTTAATGTTTGTGAGCTATGGATGGTTCTTACCAGATTTATAACTTAAGAAAAGGATGTAAAGTAAGAGTTGAACCAACTTTCAGCTTTAACAATATTCCACACTCTAGAGTATGCATCTAAATTTAGAAGAGATAAAAGAAATAATTTGGTAAAAATTTAAATGGAAAAGCTTATTTATTTTAACATAAAAATCATTTAAAAATAGAATTATTTAGGTGACAATTCTATCCTCAGGGCCATTCAGGCAGTACCCAACCATGTAGATCTATGTTAATCTGAAAAAAAATAGGATTCTAATAAAAGATGACTCCAAATTTGTGCTGATGAAACAAAATGGAAAACAATTGCTATTCTGGGGAAAAATATATTCTAAATACCGCAAGAACAAAGCAAATACTTTAACACAAATAAAATTATACTCATCTCTCTCCATTCTTTTGTCAGTTTTTGATGACTTCTTTGTCATTTTTTATTGTAGCATGATTGGTACACAACAACACATTAATTTTAGGTGTCCAACATAATAATTTGATATTTGTATATACTGCAAAATGATCCCCACAATAAATCTAGTTAACATCCTTCACCATAGATAGTTACAGTTTTTTTCTTGTGATAGAACTTTTAAGATTTATTGTCTTAGCAACTTTCAAATATATAATACAGTATTATTAACTATTGTCACCCTGTTGTGCATTACATCCTATGACATATTTATTTTATAACTGGAAGTTTGTACCTTTAACCTCTTCACTTACCATCTACACCCTGTGGCTGGCAATCACCAATCTGTTCTCTTATATCTATGAACTATATTTTAGGGCTTTTGGAATTTTGCTTGTTTAGATTCCACGTATTATTTTATACAATACTTGAATATCTCTGTCTGACTTATTTCACTTAGCATAATGCCCTCAAGATTCATCCATATTCTTGCAAGTGGCAGGATTTCATTCCTTCTATGGCTGAATAATATTCTATTGCGTGTATATGTATACATACATATAATTTTTATCTACATATATAGATATGTTACGTATATTTATTTATCACATTTCTTTTATCCATTCATATGTTGATGGCTACTTCAGTATATCTTGGCTATTATAAATAATGATGCAATAAACATGGGGTATACATATCTTTTCAAGTTAGTGTTTTATTTTTCTTTGGATATATGTTCAGAAGTGCAATTACTGGGTTATATGGCAGTTCTATTTTTATGTTTTTGAGACATCTTCATACTGTTTTCCATATTGGTGCACCAATTTACCTTCCCACCAACAGGGCACAAGGGTTTCCTTTTCTCCACACTTTATTCAACACTTGTTATTTCTTGTCTTTTGGCTAATAAACATTCTAACATGTGTGAGATGGATATTTCACTATGCTCTTGATTTGCGTTTTCCCAACGATTAGTGATGTTGATCACCTTTTCCTTGTATCTCTTGACCATCTGTATGTCTTTGGAAAACTGTCTCCTTAGATCCTCTGCCCATTTTAAATTAGGTTATTTTGTTGCTATTGAATTGTATGAGTCCTTTATGTATTTTAGATATTAACTCATAAGATGCATGATTTGCAAATATTTTCTCTCATTTAATCGTTTGCCTTTTTATGTTGTGGGTGGTTTACATTGCTGCGCAGAAACCCTTTTTAGTTTGATGTTGTCCCACATTCTGTTGTTTGTTTGTTTGTTTAGTTTAGTTTGTTTGTTTTGTGTTTGTTGCCTTTGCTATCAGTGTCAAATTCAAAAAAATCATTGCCAAGATTGATGTCAAGGAGCTTACTGCCTATATTTTCACCTAGGAGTTTTACGGTTTCAGGTCTTGCATTCAAGTTTTTAATCCATTTTGAGTTAATTTTTGTGGATGGTATAAGTTAGTGGTTCAGTTAATTTTTCCATTGTTTCTCTATCGACAACTTTAAAATGAAAATGGAAGTCAGTGTTTACTGGAAAAACATTTTAATCCTTGATCAAATAATCAAAGCAATTATAAAGGTTAATTTTCAACCCAGATGTCTAATGTTGGGTGAAGTATTATATGTGAAATAAAATGATATTTGGAAACATTAATATATAAAAACTAAAAGAGAAAAAGACCATGATCTATATGTATCCTCTGGTAAAAATTGTGTAAAATTATTTCTGAGTTAAATATATAACATTTATAGGGAGCCTTTAGGTTTAAACATTTGATATCTTATTCCATTTTCTGAATAAACCTATGATGTAAATTTAAATAAAAATTACTGTTAATCCTATCAATAGTTATAATAGAAAAAATACCTACTTCTAATATGTAAACATTCCATTATTTTATGTGATGAAATGTTATATCTGTGTTAAAACTTATATTCAAGAAAGGGATTTAATAACCTAAAAAACAATTATAATATATTAAGAAAACAATATACAATGTGTAAGTGTATGTGTGTAAGAAACAGAAGGAGTGAAAGAGAGCTAGACAGAGAGACAGAGGGAAATAGAGACAAAAAGAGGGAGGCAAGAGAGAAAACATTTAAGTTGCTACAGAAAGACAATGTGCCAAAGTATTAGCGCTGCTAGAATCAGATGATCTATTTATTTGTTATAAAATTCTCTAGATTTCGTATTTTTGGTTATTAACATGTATTACCTTCATAATCAGAAAAACACAATGGCTGATTTAATTTACCAAAAATAAACTGTATAAAACATAAAGGATATATAAAGCTTAAAAATTATGGTTGTGTTTGCTTTAGAAGGATATAACTGTTTTTTGTTTCTTTGTGACTTCCTATATATCCCATTTTTTCCTACAAAGAACAAACATTACTCTTAAAGAAAAACTAAGGTTAATTTTTTTAAAAAAGAAAGATAAAATATTTCCTCATTTTTAATCAAATAGTTTTGTAAAGTTAGAAAAATAAAAGCGAGCCATGTACTTTGCCTACAACTAGATTATTACTAATGAGGAAGGACAATAGTGTGCTTTATTTTGTTATGCTTTATCCTTTTGTTCCAAGTCAATAAATGAAAGGGAATATTGAGAATGATATGTCAAACACCAACAAAACAAAAATCAAGATGTCAACTTTGACAGAAATAGGAGAATCACTGCTGCATTTTTCTTTTAGACACAGAGAGCACTTTGAAAAGTACACAGAATTCCGTGAAACTGTAACTAGTTCTTCAATTCCTGTAACAGAGAATTACAAAACGTCTCTGTGTATAGATTTGGAATAATTCAGAGGCCATCAGTTTAGATAACTTTTTATTAAAATAGAGAAATTTCAGCTGGGACTCACTTGCCATTAAAAGTTAGAACGGAATGTGACATTTTATCATTAGATGAAAAAACCACCAACGTCCATGTACTTCTATGTTGAGTAACATTGATTCAGTCTGTGGACTGGCAAACCCTGATATTATTAGTAGTTGGCAGAAAGGACGGGACTGTCATTACTGCAATGTGGAATGCTCAGAGTAGAGTGGGTTGATCTATGTTCACTGGAGTTACAGCTGGAGAACAAATTTGCCATCACTTTTTTTTCAGTGCCTAGTATATTACTTGGCACTCAGGGTGCTCAATAAATATTTGTCGAATGAATTAAAGAATTCTGTAAGCTTCAATAGGAGCTATCTCTCACATCACAACTAAAAAATGAAAGTTCAGGAGAGGCTGTTGAAAAATAAACACATCAATTTAAGTTTAAATAGAGTAAAGAAAAAAAATACAAGAATTGTTCTAAATTTCTTGAATCTGTGACCTCCTCAGTTTGTGTCAGCTTTTTTTTTATCTCACAAATGTTTGCAGTTGTTTAGATGGAACTTCTTAATCTACTGCCTCCAAACCACACACACACACACACACACACACACACACACACACACACACACACACGTTGAAGGTGAGGAGGGGAGGGAGCAATGGAAAAAAATGGAGTTGGGTTAATTCAGAGAACTGTTGAAATATTCTTTCAGCTTGTCTTGGGGATGGTTGGTGTGAAAGGAAGAAGGGAATATAGAAATGGTCAGTAAAAAAGTGCCCTAAAGTCTAAGTAGCAAGTAGGAAAGCCAGATATGAGGAACTTGGATGAAATGAATTGTTGAATCTGGGAATAAATATAGCTAAAATTCTTCTTTATGTTTAGGTAAAAGGACCCAAATGGTGACAATCAGGATTGTAAAGACAGCCATTCCTATCACACTTTGCAATTTTAATTCTGATTTATAGAAATAACTTGTCTCAGTAAAGAAGTCGCTCTGTCTGAAATTTCAATTCCTAACTTCCAAGGCTCTTGCTTAATTAATCTGAAGATGCAAGTGTAGGCACCATCTTTTCTTTCCAATGTCATTTTCTTGAAGCCTAAAATTATGTCTCTTTAACAAAATAGGCCAGAGAAATTGCTTTGTGGTTTTCCTTTCATATGTGCGGGGATGATGGACAGATAGGCCTGTGATGTGTGGTTCTGGGAAGCTTTTTAATGGACTTATCCACAGGAGTAAAGTTCAGTAGCTATGTTTTCTGCTATTTCCTCTATTGCTTTCCTGATGGACTTTCCTCAAGAGAGGGTGAGTAGATAATGACATTATATGTGGATTTCAAGTGGGTTTTTCTGAGTCTGTGACTCTGATTGTGGTATAGTCATAACTGACCCTCCATCCCATGTCTTGAATTAAAATTTACATGAACATTTTATCCTAAGTGGAATGTCCAGACTGGAGATTCATTTTCATGTTAAGTAACCTGTTTTGAGGATTCCTATCTCCTGGTAGATATATGGTTTTGATAATGTACTGGATTTTTAATTTCCACATTTTAGTTATCTTTGGACTTGACTATGCATGCCCTTTGAATTTTAGTACTTGATTTTTAAGGCATATTCAGACTGGACTCTTTCTATTGGTTAATGGTGATATGAACCTGGTTCTTCCACTCATGCAACTCCTAGATTCAGGCCATCTAATAAATCACCAAAGGAGGAAGAATTAAAAGCTTCTTTCAGTTCTATTATTAAATCCCCAAGGATGCCTGGACCCTGCTTCTTTATGTGCTGTAATTTATACTATTAGTGTGGATTGTTTTGGTTTTCTAAAAATAATAAATGACCCAGTGAATTGCATTTGGCCAGAGGCATACAAGAAACAATCCATAGTATATAGATTTGTTCAATGGCATTTAAAAGACCTTGATTAGAATTCAGTCTGGGCTGGAGTGATGAGAATGCTGTTTACTGATGGTTGTTTGAAGTCCTCCTACGTGGCAGAGGCTGCAGGGATTCACAAATAGAAACATTTCTTACCTCCAGTGGCTGAGCCAGCTGTCAGGAGGGACTGACATTTTAAAAGAGGTATAAAAATGTCTGAATGGCATGATTGCTGTACTATTTTCATGTTTTTGTTTTTGTGCTACCTTTGTTCACTAAGAGCTCCAGCAACGAGCTAGGGTGGCATTCCTGAGATGCTATGCCCTTGCAGTTCTTTGAGAAAAACACTGGTGTTTTGTGTGTGAAGTGGGAAGTATATCCTCTGACATATTGGTTCAGCAACACCTGTGTTTCTGTCCACCCACCTAAGAATTGTTTCAACATACTTAATGGTTTAACATTGGGAGGGTTTACTTGGATGGTGCAAGGCTACAGGATGGAGGTTGGGGAAGGGAAGGCAAGATGATTAATTTAAATAGTTCATCTTTGAAATGAAAACCAAGACATTTGATTGGTTTTACCAGTGGGCTGTGGCACTCTCTAGTACTGAGAAAGCAAAGTGGGCACTTGATGGGCCAGTCAACTTTATTCTCCAGGATCAGATTTAAACATCTATATGTAAGATTATATTGGAAGCACATACATGCTTTACTGAGTGAGCAGACTGTGGCCACTGCTCTCAGAGAAGGAAGCGATAGCATGCACAAATAATCACAATCAAACATAAGTATCCTATTCTCCCCTTTTGATGAACAAACAGTATGTATTATTCAGTGAAACAGGGATGTTTCCGAAATTTCAGTTGGAAACTATTAAAAGGAAAAAAATTAAAATGGTTTTGTTGGGAACCAAATTTTTCAGTGTCTCCGTGAACTGATTAAACAACAAAATAATTCTGCTTGTTTCTTTAAATTGCAATATCAGTATTGGAGCCCTGTTTTTTACTACCAATTATACTGTTGCTCCTCTAATAATAAATGTCTCTGGAAGACCAAGCACATCTTTCTTCTGGGATGGGAGAGGAGAACCATTGATTGAGTGTCCACTTACTCTGACTAGAATTACCATTACAGAAAATAAAAAGCAGAAAAGATTTGTCTTCAAGTCTACCCATCTATAAAATGGAAATGATAACAGAACCTACTTCACAGACTTATTGTGATGTCTCAATGAGAAAAAAAATGAACTGGAAGCCATTAGAATAGTGCCTAAAATAATGTAGGTGCTCAAGTATGGTGGCTCTTCCTATTCTATGCTTCCACATTAGCAAACCTAAACATAATTTTTAAAAACTAGTAGGAAAAATTGTAAGATATAGGCACACATAACTTTTTCTGAATGTATAATTATGTGAAGCAGAATGCTTATTAGTGTTAGCATATGGGGTTTTTTTTTATGTTAGAGCTCTACCTGGAAGCCACATGAATGAGGGGGTAATGCCATGTGCCTCTTGTGTGTTAATCATGAGTTCCTTCTGTCAGTTTGCTTCCACAAACCACTGGTCATATGCAATGCAATACACGCTCAACTGTTACTTTTGGGAGAAGCAGCTCCTAAAACTGGGCAAAAAGAAAAAAAAAAGAGCAGGGGTAATGTTGGGTCATGCCAAGGATAACCCTCCCCCTCAAAGAAATTCTGGCTTTCCAATAATACCAGATGGGTGTTCTCCCTAACCTCCTGGCTGCACATATGTGATGAATAATTGCGATTGAGCTAAAGAAAGTGAATGGAAATGGAACAAATTGAAGCAATTAGCTAAAAGATGGAAAAGGGAAACAAGAGTTAGACTTGGCCCCCAGATCTTGTGGGAAGGAAACCCTTGGTGTTGGTTAAAGAAATAGTAATGATCACTTTCCTTGTTTGCAGACTGTTATCAGTGGTTAAGGTCCTTATGATTTGCTCTAGAGACTGGGAAGGAATGCTAACATATGAAGCCAAGCAAAGAAGTGGCAAATAATTGAGCCTTGAGGGATCCTTTCAGAAAGAGGCTAGTCATTTAGGGGAATGCACTTTTGATATTCATCTAGCTGGTTTCTGAGTGCCTGTTTGCAGGAAATGAAATTCTAGGCTCTGCTGTCTGAAAGGCTAGGATAGGGGAGGGTAGTGTTCTCAGAAGTATTCAAAACCTTTTTAGCATTCAAAATGACTGAGGAATGTTTGAAGCTGGAGGCACAATGATGTAAATCCAATGGTGTATTAGGATCCTGCCTAATGAATGTGAAAGCCTTAAAAATTCTGCTTTTAGGTGGGTGGTCAGCATTACAGCATTAGACACAATGCAGAGGAAAGAAACCCAGAATGCTGTGCACACTTGCTGGAAAGAGGGTTTTTTACTGGAGTGGGTGGGACACCACCGGCTTGCAGAGATGGCAGAGTGCCTAAGTCCCAGGACATCACCCCTTCTCCCTTCTCCCCATCTGAGTGTAACAACCAATCCAAAATGGCAGAGGTCAGTAAGAATGAGATACCCGGAATGCGGAGGTGGGTCCTTCACGACGTGAGTAAACAGCTATGTTGTAAGTGAGTGCTTCGCACTGAGAGTACACCTGTTAAGTGGTAGATGGTATCCGTGGTGACTTACAGGTAGTTCCTACCAGCTTGTGAGAGCCAATTTTTAAATTTTCCAGGAACTGCACAAGCTGTTTCTAAACACAGTCATTATCAAAAATTGCATTATAGAAACTTGTAATTAAACAGCTATATGAAAAGGCAGTGCTCAAAATTCACCATTTCATGATGACTTTACTGTGTGTTCCTATTCTATAATCTACCTTCTGGAAGGAATTTTACATGCTTATAGCTGTCTGGTGAAAAGACTAATGGTGTGCTACTGCATATTTCTTCCCAGCTCTGCATTCTGTGATGTGATGCTGGAAGCTGGAATTGGCCTTCCATTTCCACGTTCAGTTGCCTTTACCCTTACCCACATGTAAAGCAGTAGCAGAATGGTAATTCTGAAGGTTTCACAGGAGCAGTTAAAAAGACAATGTGTTAAATGCAATATTACTTGCTAAAATCAGCCTCTTTGTTATTCCTCCACTGGCTTTTTTCTTAGTGCCTATATTTTGTCACAGTTAATTAGCACTCCTGCTATATCAACAAAACCTTTGCCAAAGCCAGGAGACCTCAGGCATCACTGGCGATCAGATGTGTTGAACATAAACATGAACATGAACATGAACAAAACCAAACGTCCTGATTTAATTGCTCTGGGGTGAGGCCTCGACTTCGGGTATTCTTAAGGCTTTCTAATGATTCTAAAATGAAAGCAAGGTCAAAAACTACTAGTCTAGTAAAAATTAAGATTTAATATTGCTTCTAACCTATCAATATCCTTTCCCTCTGTTACCCTGCTGCCTACATGATTCACCTGTGTTTACTCTCTTAGCGATTCTTCCCTGACGTCCATATTGACCAAATAGCATCGGGATTACGTAATTCTCCGAGACTCCTCACTGAACCTGAGAGGAACTCTTTCCCAATTGTCCAATTAAAAGCCCCAAGGAGAAATGCAATGGGCCTGGCTTGGAATATGCACGCCCGCCTGACAACCAGTCACTTCAGTGAGGTTGGTTATCCCCCTGCCTCCTCATGGTGCTATACCGCAGTCAACTCCGTGAAGGCAGATGCTGAGCAAACTGCGCCACTGGCTTAGCTGTTCATGGGTGGAATCATATGTGTTCAAGTCTTCCATTTTTATTTTATTTTTCAAAGAAAACTGAATGGCAATTACTAATATTATTTTTATTAGTTTCAGGTGTACAGCGTAGTGGTTAGGCAATTATATAATTCACAAAATGAGCCCCCCAATTATTCAAATACTCACCTGGCACCATACATACTTATTACAATGTTACTGACTGTATTCCCTATGCTGTGCTTTACATCCCCTTGACTATTTTATAACTACCAATTTGTTCTTAATCCCCTCATATTTTTCATCCAGCCCCTAACACCCCTCCCATCTGGAAATTTTAAAGGCTTTATTTTAATCATCAGCAAAAAGTGGTGGTAATCCTAAAATGGTATCAAATTATTCAGAGTCTGGTCTTTCAGCAAGTTTCTTACTAGGGTAAACGTGCTTCGTTGCATGTATGTTTGATTGGCCTGTGTAATTTTATCCCACCTAAAATATTATAACCTCAATGTACAAAAGTCCTGATTCTTGTTTTTGGGCATTAGTTGTTAGGAAAGCCAAAGTTATAGTAGAAAAACTAATGAGGGCTCATCTCTCATCTGCCTCTATTTATCTCTGCAGTCTTAGGCAAGTCCCTTAACATTTCTCTGTCAACTGACATGCCTTTGAAATAGAGATTAAAATACCAGTCTATCTACCTCACAAGGTATTATGAGGATCAAATGAGATAATGTTGATGAAATAATTTTGAAAAGTGTATCAATCTACAGCTGTAAAGTATTATTCACACTTTACTGGTCAACAAAGTGGTGTTAACTGTTACAAGTAAAGATAATAAATATGCAAACTTTCAGATGATTATTTTTAACATAGCTTTTCTTCTGATACACATTCTTTTGGTTGCATATCTGATTTGGTTGCAGATTCTGTCTTTCCTAAGACAAAATTTTACTGAAAATCTTAAAGCGATTCTCCTTACCATCCTTAACCATTAAGTATAACATTAAAATTAAAACAAAAGAAAAATAAGTCACATTAAAATGCATTAATACATGAACACATAATTTATTTTCCACATAAGCTCAACTGAGACTCAGAATAAGATCTCTCATCTGATGTTTTAATTCTTTTGAAACACAGGTTCACCTGTGTTGCTTCCAGAGTGTCATCTCTATTTTGTTTGACTAGTGACTTTCTTTCAAGATCAATCTCAAATTTATAGCCTTCTTTGAATTCACTGTGATGGAATTCCTGGTACCATTCTCTGTGTTATCCTCTGAGTTTTCTGAGCATCACGCATGCACGTACACACACAGGCCCTCACATGTCATGTTTCATAAGGGTTATCTGTTCATAATCTCTTTTTTCAATTCTTAAAAGCACCCAATGTATCGTTCTGTTCCCTTGTAACTGAGAGTATTGATATGTACCTGTAACCTGGTGAATGTTGAATGAATGAGTGAATCGTAGAAGTAATTTTTGGAAGATGGAGAGATGTTAGAGTAACACACACAAAAAAAGGTCAAAAGAAGGTTATTAAATTTTGCTTTGGATTATTAGAGACATACACTTCATTGATGCAATAGTATTTTTTGAATATTTACAACATGCCAGCTATCAAGTTGGATATGGGATTTGGTAATGAAGACTCTTGGTATTGCTTGATCCATTCTGAGGTAGACAACACCACCTAAATAAATAATTTCAAAATGGGGGAGACTTCACTTACTATGGCCAAAGAAGATCACTCCAAAGAGATGGCCTTTCACCTGAGGTCTGGAGAGACAGAAGGAATTAGTTTTGGAGCAGCCCAGAGGACGGCATTTTTTTTGTAAGAGAGGAAGGGCAAAACTGTATGAGGACCTGAAAGGAGAGCAAAGGGGCAGGCACATGATAAGTAAGAAGGTTCAGATGAGAGGTGGGTACTATCACACAGTGCCTTCAGCCATGGAACAGAGTAAGGCATAGCCAGGATCTACTGGCATTTTACTTAGAAAGAGGTGCATGGAGGGTGTGTGTGTAAATAATAAATAGATTTTTAACAATGTCTTCTACTTTTTAAAACATGTTAACTCATCATAAGTATGGTTTATTCTGGCAAGTGGCAAGGGGTACCATTATAGGTTGCTCTTCACATTTTGAGGTATATGAGTTGCAGAGCCAGCTGGATTATGGTTTAAAATGGCATAATGAAAATAAAGTGTAACACATATGGCTACTACGTGCTTGATATTGTTCTAACTGTTATAGTTGCTCTGCATATGTTAACTCATTTTAATGATCACAATCACCCTGGGAGGTATGTGTTGTTTTGTCACTATTTCACAGATGAGGAAACTGAGACACAGAGGGATTAAGTAAATTGCCCCTGTCATTCAAGTTAGTAAGTAAACAATGGAGCCAAGATTGGGGAAGGAGATTGAGAGTCCAAATCCCATACTGTAATCAGTGCGATGCCAGTCTACGAGCTTCTTGTCATTGATCTGCCATAAGTACAGAAATCAAAAGAAAGTATGCAATCAGTGGTCTTTTCTCATTGAATCAGGTAGAGACCTGTTTGAGTATGGTGGCAGCGATGTGGAATCGCATGTGACATGAACAGAGTATAAGCCATGGTCCGTAGGACCACACACCAGTCCATGACAGATTGGCAGAAAAATGGTCCTTCACCTCAGATAATTCGAAAGGCTCAGGTCTGAACCGTAAGCTATGCCACCATCGATGAATTAAGGTGGTAAATCTCTTTTCCTGTATCTCTTGATATTCCACATGATATATCACCTTCAAAAATGTCATCTATAACTTACCTGTGGAAGCTTATTTTATTTCTTTCTTGCCTTTTGGGCCTGGAGGTATGAGAATAACAGACTAAGTATAACAGAAAAGTCCAGAATGGGATGAGGTCATGAGACCTTCTGCTCTCAATTGACACTGCCAAGTGGCAGTTTGGGTTCCATCATATGACTGTTATCTACCTGTGACCATCCTGCATCACCTCCAGAAATTGTGAGCCTGCGGCAGAAACAAGGTGGTATAGTGCTAAATATTAATCATGATTACCTCTTGCCACATGGTCCAGCAGATTTTAACATGGTGTTAATTGAACCAGTGGTATGTGCTGCCATTTTTCTCTGTAAAGACAATAGCCAAGTCTTCTAGCTGCAGCCTACCAGCCTGGATAAATGAAATTGGTTATGAGGTTTGGATGGATTCCTGTAATGTTGCACCCTAAGTGAAAAAGGGAGATACACTCATTTGAAAATAGTATAAAAAGAAGTGAGGTAATGGCATTCTTAACATTATGCAGCAAATCAGTACCAGCAACACGTTGTCCAGAAATCTTCACCTTTTAATCCAATATGATAACCCTTGGATCCTATTCCCCCTGCCCTCTAGCTCTAACTGGAGAGCTTCATCTTGTTTTTAGCCAACGACTCTCTCTGGTTCAGATATCAGACGTGCAGTACTTGGGTGAAAGTGATGTGCTCATTTTTGTCATAGTTGTTGTTATCAGTGTCACCTCATGTGTTTCATATTCTGCACTGGCTGTCGAACCAGATTCCTATTGCCTTCCTGAAGGACACACAGCAATTCCTACATCCTAGTGGAGGAACAGTTGCCCTTCCTTCCTCCTTTCTTTCTCTTTCCTTCTTTCTGCCCTTCTTCCTCCTTTCTTCCTCATCTTCCCTCACTCCTTTCTTTCTCTTTTTCTTCCTCCCTCCTTTCCTCTCTCTCCTTCCTTACTTCTTTCTCTCTCTTTCAATCTGATAAAATATTATAAGTGAATATTGCCACTAGATAGGCATTTGCTTGCAGTTTTGAATAAAATCAGAGCCCTGATAAAGACATTCTGAAGGCTTATATTACCAAGTTCAGATGCTTCCACAAACAAGTTACACACGAAGGGAAAAATGTGGACTTTCTGAAAGACATTTAGTTCTCATGTTGTCTTAGTAAAAAAATAAATACAATTTTATTTCAAGTAAACCAGCAACTTATTCTACTAGTAAACAGACATTTGCCTTGTGTAGTTGTTTCATGGATAGTAAAAGGCAATAGAGAAGCAATTTCTATCTCATACACAATGACATGAATGCTCTCATACATATAATAATGAGTATCTAAAAACATGGATTTTACTTTATTGATTTATTCTTTAATACTACTTCCTGCATCTTGGAGCTTGCAAGCTGTCTGTTGCTTTGTTATCTAAATTGACTCACTTAAGTAAATTGCCTACTCTGTGTGAGGGAGGGGGAGGGGTACATGAAAAATGAGCTCTCTGAAATGTTAAAAGGCTTCCTGTTAACTCTTGGGAACACTGAAACTCACACAATTTTTATTGGATGACTATTGTATTCATTGGAGTCTTGGAAACAATACATAGTTTTGAATTGAGGAGATAATGCCTAAAGTGCATGTGATCTACAGAAACACCTATACAAGTTTAATATAAGCTCTAGATATATGGTAATTCAGGAATTTGTTTTTTATTGATACCCCCTTTCTATACTGCCACCATTTAAACAAACTAACACAAAATATTCTTTACGATTTTAATATAGAGTGGAGATAGAGAACATCCTAAGTAGTATTGTTATACTTCTCATTTCTTTTACTATATTAAAGCAAACTAACAAGATCTAGGATTGATAAATGAAAAAAAAAAACCCCAAAACTACACACACATAACACACATTCATCCACACACATTACTAATGACTGTTCTGAGGAGAAAACAAACCAAAATGAGGAAATCTGTCCTGTGTTTCAAGGTATTGAGTGTAGCTGTCAGAAAGGATGGCCTTGCGAAGCCTTTACTCACCTGTGCTTCCAGGGTCCACGAGCAGCCCCCCGGACTACAATGTCAGAGTTGATATATTCTGTCCAAATAACAAAGCCTTTTATCTTTAGGGTGCAACTTATAATGAGGAGCAGATCTTTGCCAAAATAACTGTTACTGTTTGGATTTCAGAAATAAGTAAAAGTTGTGTTTTAGTTTCAGCCTAGGATATTTCAATAAGAATTGAGGCTTAAATGGAAAGTTCCTTGTTTGAGAAGAGCTCAGGCCCCTCTCTGAACTTGTGGTTCTATGTGGGAAGAGTGACCGTGTGCACCCTGTCCTGCTCCTCTCCCCCTGTGACGTTGGATGCACACTATCCAGTATCAGTGTGCACTCACGTGGCTAACCATTTAATATGGATGGAGGAAAGACTACAGGAAGTTATTTCTGTAATGTTAGTCTTTCTTCTAGGATTCTTGTAAATTGATTTGCCAAGAAGGGTTCCTCTTAGCCTCTGAGAATGCTTTAAAAATCGATGCAGATGTCTAAATTTATTGTGATTCAGACTCAAGCTGTTGTGTTTTTGAATACACTTAAGAATCAAGGGATACTGTTAGCATAAACTGTCTAATTCCATACTGGACTATGAGCTCCTTTCAGTCAGTTATCTTAATCAATTTTACAATCTAACACCTCTCCCAGTACCTCAAAGTGTATTGTATTGTAGTAGCCAAGGTTATTTGTGGTCTGGAAGCAAACTACCCAAGTTCAAGTCTTGGCTCTGCTACTTACTACCCATGTGGTCTGAGGGTCATAAATATTTCATGTTTCATTGTCTTCAAGTCAAAAACATGGGTAATATTATTACACGCACCCTTAGATTATTATAAAGATTAAATAAGACAATGAATGTAAAGTACTTAGCTCACAGTAAATAGCTAATATCAACATGTTAGCTATATAATCAATATTTTATATCCACCAAACTTTGGAGTAAACTGTTTCCCTGAGGTGGTTGGTAACTATGAAATTATAATGGAAAGGAATTTAAATGCTAAGATGGAATTCTAACTTTGCTTGAAAAGTAAAAACACATACACCAAAACAGATAAGCCAAGAAAACTCCAGACATATTAAATAACATCTGACAGGATCTGAAGGAGGGAAGTGAAGTGAAATAGAGGCCTGAGGCTATTACTTTCTGGTCTGAAACTTTTTATTGAACTACCTGTGTCATAAAACAGGAAGAGCAGTTTTGCCAGCTCGGACAATAATTTTATGCCTTAACCCTGTTACATAGCAAGTGCGGTCCTGTGCTGTTGACTGGAGTTGAAGTGGGCAAGTCGGAAAGGAGACTTGGCATTTCCGAAGTTGGAGCTGGGAAGCCAAGAGGCGGTAGCTTTTCTCTCCAGGCCGCCCTGTGTCCTTGCTCTGCAGGGCCTCTGACATTCCTTAGTGTTGTGAGCAGGGAGGAGAGAAAGGCTTTTTAGTTGGCTCACGTTACCTTGTTCTGGTTAAATGAAAAAGGATCGGTGTAAGTTCCTTGTCACCCCAATTCCAGCTGGCCACGTCGGGGCTCTTGAGGCAGAGATATATGATCTTATAAGTCCTGAGGTTAATAAAAAAAGAAAAATGTGTTGCAGAGCAAACCTCCCCATCTCTGACACCCTGCTTCCTGCCTGCCTCCTATGGGTAACAGGAAGGTAAAGAGGCGTGGTCTAAATAACAGAGGCTCTTCAGTGAGTGGCTAGACCAGCATTTGCTGATGGTATGTAGTGTCTGACATTCAGAGAGACACTGATCAGAAGAAATACTCCTTAAGGAGGAAAAATAAGTCAGATTTTTTTTTTCTGGCATGCCGTCCCTGAGCACGTGTTAAAATGACCACCGTTGATTTCAATGCTCAGCAGACCTTCAAGGCTAATCCCTTTACCACAACAGCCCTAAACCATCTGGTTAACACTCAGACCCTAATCCCTCATAGCTTTGTCCACTCCTTTTTCTGGCTCCATATCCATATCCCTCCCCTGGGTCCTCTGGAACTCATAGAATCATATACAAGATCTCTCAGCCTCAAACTTTTCTTGAACTCCTCTACTTTGTCACTCAAACTCAAATTTGGAGATCCCAGAAGACGCTCTTTGCCTAAAGCCACCTCATATTCGGGGAGTACATTCCATCTGTGCAAGAAAGCCATCCTTGTTGTCATTTTTTGATCATTCTCACTCTTTCTTTTTCTGTAAAAATCTCCATCTTTGAATCTCCTGGGTCTTCAAACCCTATCACTGGCACGCTCTCCATATTTCAGCTACTCCCTGATACAAAGTTGACCATGTTCTTACTGATTTTACCACCCTGGCCTCTTTTTTCCTTGCCCCCTTCTCCTCCAGTGATGTTCATTTCTATTCTACCTCAGCTACCCATTGGTCATATTTTGGATCTTGTTATTACCAGTTACTAAAAATTCTACAATTCCAATTTCAGGGGTTCCTACTCTTGAGTCACTTCTCGTTTTTATTTTTTAACTCATTTCTTTGCATATTCTAATTCCAACACTTAAAAAAATCTCTTTAGGAACTATGAATCAATGCTTCTATTATTTTTTCCTTGTAATTCATTTTTTTCATGTCTACATCTTTCAATACAGTGCTTGGATTTCATGAAAAACCATATTTCTCTCTTATATACACATATTTATTTTATTGTCCTCATTCTTCTTTGAATTACTTTGGTAAAATCTTGATCATCTCTCCCCCCCCCCAACCCCCCCGTCTCTCTCTCAGTTTGCATGCACATACACGTACCTGGTTATAGAAAAACATGTACGATGGTGAATGGTCTCACTTTATATTTATGACCACTAACCTCAAGTGAATCTTTAGTGTGATCACCTAACCATTAGATTTTCTGGTCTATTCATTTTCCCACTAACTTAGTTGACTAGTTTGTTCATATATCTCCTCTTTCTTTCTCAGTGTTTCCTCTAGCTGATAACTTTGCTTGGCATTTCACTGAAAACATAGAAACAAACAAAAGAGAACTTAATAATACTCCCACCACAATATCTTCCAGCAGCAGAGTTATTCCTATCAGCCAGCAAACATGATGTAATGTTTCTCATCTTAAGAGAAAAAGAAAAAAAAAGGCAAGTTCTCCGTTCCATTTCCTTTTCAGTGACTGTCGAATCTCTCTGCTCCATTTCATAGCAAAACTTCCTAAAAGATAAGTCTCTTCCCACTGTTTCTGCTTGCTCTCTTCCTGTCCTCTCCCTAGTTTCTCCATCTCAATATTCCAGGAAGATGCTATATGTCACCGTCACCAAAGATTTATCTCATGTTGCCCAATTCAGTGGACCATTTCTATTCATCAATTTACTTTTAATTCTTGGCAACATGTGATACACTTGCTCAACTCTTCTTTCTTAAAATTAGGATGGCGAGACACTGTTCTCTCTGTGCCCCTCTTAACTGATTAGGTGCTTCTTCCAACCCCCCTCCCTGGTGTTCCCTTACTTCAATACTGGAGGAGTCCAGAGCTCAGTCCTTAAATCTCTGCATGTCTTTGCCTTCATTCATTTCCTGAGTGAGCTCATCAAAATTTACCTTTTTAAATATTATCTCTGTCTTGTGATTTCTACATTTATATCTCAGAGGTTAAAGTCTAGTCTTTATAGAAACTGGAAACCATTTTCATTTTAGATATTGAGCAGGAATTTTAAAGTTAACATTTTTAAAGTGAGTCATTATTTCTTCCTCACACTTGCTTTATCTTCAGTCCTTATAATGTCAGTAAAGAGTCCTTCCAGTTGCCTCAGGGAAAATCTTGATTCTTCCTTCCCCCCGCCTCTTATCAGACAGAACCCATCAGCAAATATAAATGGCTCTACCTAACCATTGTTCACCATGTCTATATCTCTAATCCCAACCCAAGCTAACATTGTTCCTTTTCTACATTATTACAATATCTTTTAAACTAATGATCCTGTTTATATCCTGCTTCCCTATGGTCTGTTCTCAACCTTACAGCCAGAGTAAACCTTTTAAAATATATATCAGTGCATGTCAATTTTTCTACCCCAAATCTTTAAAAGTTTCTCATCTCATTAAAAGTATAAACAGATTTTATAAACATCTGTGAGAACCTGCTAATTTTCTGCCTTGCCTTCTTCTTCTCTCTTAATTAATGCATACTAGCCCTGACAGCCTGTTTCCTATTCCTTGTGGTATGAGGACCTGAATCCCACCATTTTTTCATTCCCATCTCCAGTTTTCTGTTTATTCTCTCATGTATTTAATGAAATGTCACCCAGTCAAAGAAAGAACTTATCCAACAAAACTAAACACACACACACACACACACACACACACACACACACACACACACACACACACACGAGGTCTGTCCAGAAGGTTTCCAGCCATGTAATATGAAAAACAGAGACATTTATTGAAGAAGATACAAGATGTAAGAAACATTGCACATAGGACAGTGAAGCTTCAGTCCCCTTCAAAGGGGGCACCTTGGGACCTCACACAGTTCTCCCAATTGCCATCAGCTGCCCCATCATATTTTCCTGAATATCATCGATGGTCTAAAAATCTCTTCCCTTTCAAAGGTGTTTCTAATTTTAGGAAAAATGAGAAGTCACAGGATGCCAACTCTTGGCTATAGGGAGGCTAAGTGACCTGAGTGATTTCATGTTTTGCAAAAAATCCCTGCATGAGTGTGATGCATGAGTGGGTGCTTTGTCATGATGAATCTTCCAATCACCAGTTGCTCATAGTTATGGCCTTCTGAATCATTTGAATAGTTTCCACAGAGCAATGTTCAAGTTTAATGTAAAATTTGATGCAGATCCATTGCTCTACTCACTCAGTCATTTTGAACACAACAGTCACACAGTGCACATGCTCACTCAATGGCATCTACCACCCCCACTGACTAGTACAATGAAGTCGTCATTGTTCATGCATGCGCATTCCAGTCCACTGTCCTTGACTGCCAGGTTACACCAATGTTGTACAAACTATTCTCCTTATATTAACAATGGCTGGACTTTTTCTGGACAGACCTCATATGTATGTGTAGGTGAGCACATGTATTAGGTTGGCCAAAAAGTTTAGGGTTTTTTTTTCTTTTTGTAAAGTGAAAGACATATTTTTTTATTTTCACTAATAACTTTATTGATTTGGATATCTTGAGTATGCCAGCTATCTCCTGCTATTGGCTTCCATTGAGTAAAGGCTAGGGGTTCCAATGCATAAGACAGCCCCACAGCAAAGAATTATTTGGCAAAAATGTCAGTAGTACCAAGAAACTTCACAAAGCACTTTTGACACATTCAATCAGTCACAGCACTTTCTCCATATACTGCACAAATAATTGTTTTTGCACTTCAGTTGTGTTTTTACCTTTCTTGAAATAATAAAGCAGAAAATGCCAAGAAAAGTTGCATATTTTCTTTCATCTTCTATATTAAAATGGATGCACAAAAATTCACCAATATAAAGTATTCTTTGTAAATGCACTCTGATATGACAGTTGTCACAATACAATCTAACTAAATTGTTTAGAATGAAGTTAAAGACAACTAAGCACTATTAGAGCCATTGTATGAAAAAAAAACAACAAAACTAAGCGAACTCTTTGGCCAACCCAATTTACACACACACACATATATAAAAATTAAATAAAATCTCTCAACCCCTTGCTTTTCATATACCTCATTCTACTAGTTAGAGACATAGAGAGAGAATTTTTAAATCCTCACCCAAGAATACACATACTGATTTTTAGACAGGGAGGAAGTAAGGGAAAGAAAGAAACATGGATGTGAGAGAGAAACATCAATCAGTTGCCTCCAACATGCACCTTGACTCAAACCTGCAGCCTAGGTATGTGCCCTGACTGGGGATCCAACCCACAACCTTTTGGAGTGCAGGTGACAGTCCAACCCCCTGAGCCACCCACCCAGGGCTAGATATTTCTTTTCTTCTTCTTCTTTTTTTTTCAATTATCTGATTCTTGCCAATAGAATGTAAGCTTCAGGAAGAAACAAACATGTATTTTGTTTGTTGCCAGATTTCTAGTACCTAGGCAAGTGCATAGCACATAGCAGGTGCACAATAAATATTTGTTGAATGAATAACAAATATTTAAGCTTACATTCAACTCTCTTTTTCATCACTGCAATATTTAACCCCAGTTTGCTTTCCAGGAAGGCCAATTAAAGAAACACTGTAATTTTGCATTGAGTAAACATCATTTTGTGTCCCTTGCCCTGTTTCCAATCTGTGGGGTGACAACATTTTTCTGCTGCAACATTTTTTCGTACAGGAAAAGCCTGCAGACTGATGTGTCCCTCCCTTTAATGCAGACACATCATTAGGCAGTTTCCCGCAGTGCTGGTCTGAGCTTTTGAGAAGAGTTGGGTAGAGGCAGATAGCACTTAACTAAAAATTAAATCCTCGCTTGATTTTATTTTAAATGTAAAAGTGTCATTTAATTGAATTCTTTCAGAGAATTATCCTACCTTGGGAAAAATAGTGAAGTAATAACAGCAGAATCAGTGTGACTCTCCCTCTAGACAGGAAAAAAATAAAAATGTGCCAAAAGATCCAGCTACTCTTACCATCTCTCCTTCCCCTCTGATTGCCCAGGTTTATTTCCTAGCCATAGGTTCTCATTTTCCTTTTTTGCCATTAACTTGATTTTTTTTTTATTTTCTGTGTTAAAGGAGCCTGCCCTTGAGATTTCTGTGATAGTGATTTCAGTCTCTGATAAGACAAGTTTACAAACTTAATGAGGAAAAATGGGGGGAAAGTCCACTCTTTAGCTGTAGAATTGCACTTGGTTCTGCATTTGCTGCCTGGGCACTGGTGTCTAAGAACCCAAACAAGTGTTTTGTTAGAGAGACTAAGCTGTTGAGGGATGTACATAACCCTCCAAACACCTTCAGCTGTAATTTATTTGTGGACTGGGCTCCGTTCAGTACATTCTGACTCTGTGGTCAGATTACTAGCCATTGCACCTGGTTTGGTCAATGTATGAATTTTTCATCAAGTTGAATGGTGATAGACATGATTAGCAGGAGTGTCTTTCTTGGTTCTGAAGTCCTCTTGGTGCCAGACACTGGGTAGGACTAGACAAGTGGGTTCCGAATACAACAAGAGCAATTATCCTCAATTTTGAAGGGGCAGTCACAGCCTCCATTCTGGTCCATTAAATGAAGGTTGTGATTTTGTTTTGCTTTCTGCTTTTTGGGAGGCTCTCTCATGGGGAGGCTGAGTCCTTACAGGTAATGGCACCAGCCTTCCCCCATGGGCATGGCAGCGGCAGCGTGAGGCTTCTTGTTGGTGGAGGAAGGGGTGGAGGATGGCTTCTGAAGTGGCCGGCACACTCTGTGTATTTAGATTGTAATATGATTGGGATGCCATCAGTGGGTTTTAATGGGCTGTAGGAGGGCAGACGGAAAGTCAGAGATTTTTAAAGGACCTCTACAAAAAGCCCTTTGGTGCCACCCCTGCTAAAAACTAAAGTTTTGAGTTATGTTTGCGTGGCTGTGCATCAAATTCCATTTTGAATGAGTAATAAAGCTATGGGGATTTTAAAAAATTCTTTTGAAAATAGAAGATTGCAAAAATCCCTCCATCACCATTTTCCCTGCCTTGTTAGATAACCTGGGGATTTCCAAATTAGGGATAAAATGTCACTGTTCTAAAACAAATAGATTTGGGAAATACGGTTTTTACACAATATTTCCCCAAATATGTTTTATTGCCACATAGCAAAAGAGATATTTTGTGATTTAAAAAATTCATAGTCAAATACGCCTTGCAGAAACTGCCTATTAATGTATTTTATTAAATCTAATACACCATTGGAATAGACACTTTTTTATTATTGTGCCAGAAAAAATTCCTGCCAATTAAACTATGAGTCAATTATAGAAGCATCTCTACATCAAAACTGTTTTGTAGGAAAAAATGGCATGGTTTTAAATCTATGAAATACAATGTATGTAATCATTTTTGAGAGCCACAGAGTGCTACAGTAAACCCTTCTGCTGAAATTCCTTTAAACCAAAATTTCCCAGTCCACCCAGTTAGCTATCTGAGTTTCTCTCACACCACCCAACATCGTAATATTTGTTAAAAATTCTTTGGGGGTAACTGATAGACTGTCATCCAATATAAGCATGGCACAGGTAGGTGATATATTGAAAGATTGGAAGAATAATGAAAAAAGGAAGAGAAGAATTGAAATACAACCTTTAAAAAACAGATGCAACAATTCAGGCAGAGCAACTATTAAGATTATAAAAATAGTTCAGAGAAAATACTCTGAACAAGCCTTTGAATTTGTGTAAAAAAACCGTGACTTTACTAAGAGGAGTTCAACTAAGAAAAGGGTAGAAAGATTGTCTGAGATTGTTATCAGTGAGAATTTACAGGAAGAAACACAAGCACAAAAGCTATTATTGCCATTGATGTTATCTTGGCTCTTACCATAGAGTTTTTCTTGGAATACTATTTAAATCTGATGTCAGTTGGAGAACCAAATTATATTTGTGGAAGTTTTATGGGAAGGGAGAGGGCCAGAGAGGTATGGTTCATATCCTTGGAAAAAAGGTGTTCAGTTCACTTAACTTTGCAGCCACTTCTTCCTCAACTTTAAAGTGGCCTGGACAAAACTGAGTATGTGAAGACTTTAGGGTACAATTGTTAAGTGATTTATGAATTTCATACTGTCATATTGTGTTGCAAAACTGCGAAAATGTAAAGTAATTCCATTTTGCAACCCATTGACAACTAAATGAGAACAATAACTATGGAACCTACTCTTAGTATAATAAATGAGTCATAAGTAAATAAGTAGAGTTAAGAAAATAAATAGAGGAAAGATTAGGTGGCCTCTTAAACATATTCAAATAGAAACATGAAATTATCTTATTTTTGGTTACTTGTTTACTCTGTTTTACCCATTTAGAAAGTATCACTCAGGAGAGTAGACTTTGTTTTTTTTCATCACTGTATCCCAGCTCTTCCGTCAGTGCCTGGATTATGCTCATTCCAATATTTACAAAATATTTGCAAAGTGAATGAATGAATGAATGAATGAAATGTAATTTATCACATTTACTACTCATTATAATTTGATAATGTACCCTCCTTGAAGCCTTTAAATCTTTATTTGGTAGATGATATTCTTCTGAGTAATTTATTACAATTACAAATAACGAAGTATTTTACGCAACAAACAATGACACCACAGTGGGGAAAATGTTACAGACGCATATCATTTGCTTTAATGTGCTCGATTATTACTGCGTGTCTCTGATGGCAAGGCTAACGGAGCAGAATCTGCTACGACCTTTACTCAGGTGGAGAGAGGTCACTCCTGTCCTCACTGACTGCAGTCGCGTGCTGCAGCATTGCAAAGTGGACCAGCGTCTGCAGAGCAGCCCGAATGGAGCCTTCCCTTCTCCCCATTACAGTTTTTCTTCCAAAGCAAAGGCTCATACTCATGCTACTGCTGACTCCCTCCCTGCCTCCTTTATCTTCCTTCCTTCCTTCCTTCCTTCCTTTTTCTCTTTCTTTCTTTCTTTCTTTCTTTCTTTCTTTCTTTCTTTCTTTCTTTCTTTCTTTCTTTCTTCCTTCCTTCCTTCCTTTCTTCCTTTCTTCCTTTCTTTCTTCCTTCCTTCCTTTCTTTCCTTCCTTCCTTCCTTCCTTCCTTCCTTCCTTCCTTCCTTCCTTCCTTCCTTCCTTCCTTCCTTCCTTCCTTCCTTCCTTCCTTCCTTCCTTTCCTTTCTTTCCTTTCTTTCTTTCTTCTTTTTCTTTTTTTGAAAGAGCCACTATTTCCACAGATTCCTTTAACAGTGAGTAAACTTTTGCTGGTTTAAGTGTGAACACTACACCACAAAGGTGAAGCTGCATCTTTGAAAGTCAGTGCTCAGATGTAGATGAAACGGTGTCTTAGCAGCTTCCGGATATGAGCAAGCTTCTTGTTTTCTATCATGAGACTTGGCATTGTAAACTTCCGCTATATATTTATGGGGGACTATGGACGGGAGGCTATATTAAGCTCTCTGTCTCTTTGCATTCTAATGCTGCCACAGAAGAGGTGAATTTTTAAAAATATTTTATCTGAGAGTTTTCCTTGCTTTTTCAAAACCTGAAAGTTGATTTAAAATTTTATGTTTTTCAGTGACAATCCTCAATATAATTTGGGTGTTTTGTTTTGTAACACTGTTGTATTTTTATTTAACTCTCAGCAGAACAGAATGTTTTCTATGGCTTGCAATATGAATGCTGTATAAACATATACAGATATATTCTATCTCTGTGTAGAGTCACTCACTCAATACTATAAAGCCCCCTTCTGTGACTCAGAAACTATTGGGTTTTTGGCAAAGACTACCCTCAAGGAACTCTTTATCCAGGATGTGATATCAATATCTAAATAAATACAATGTAATGTAGTAAGGAAGAGGAATGGGTCTTTTAAAATTACAGAGCAAAGAATAAAGATGAAGAAGTATAGAATTCAGGTAGAGATGTTACACACACACACACACACACACACACACACACACACACACACACACGCATTATGTATATAGCCCCCAAAATAAAATTATCTTCTGGAGGGCAGGCCCCTTATAGTACAGGCCTCCCCTGCTAGGTAAGTGTTCTAGGGACCAATCTGTCTCAGTGCACCAGCTAGCGTTGTTGTCGTGAGAGGCTGCAATAGGCTTCAGTGAAATTTTTTTTAAGGCTCTTTCAGTGCATTTGCCCATTTCATGATGGGTGGTTTAGGAGCACACCTGCCCACACTGAGCTGAGTGTTCAGAAGGTTTTGACCCAAAACAGCATGATATCTGTGCTCCACCTTCCTATTCATCCCAATCTTCTCCTGAGAAACCTTTTTTTTGTGTTTCCCTGGATAAAAAAAGTCTTTAAAGGGAAATGTTTTGCCGATGTGGAAGAGGTGAAACAAAAAAATGGTGGAAACATTACAAGGCATCAAAACCGATGTGTTCAAAGACTGTTCTGAGAAGTAGAAAAAAATGTCTCAATAGGTGTATTACATCAAATGGAGAGTTCTTTGAAGGTGACTGAAGTTTAAACATGTAAGAATAAATACACAAATTTATATAAATTCTGATTTTTATGTATATATGTATATACGCACACACATAGTACATTAGGCTAGTACATTAGGATAAGGAGAGAATAAGGACTATCAGCTACACAGATACCCAATGAATACTTTCATATTTAGCAAAACCAGTTTTACCTATGAGAATGAGTAGATCAACCCTACCAATCCCATTAAAGTGTGAGTCAGATCATGTAACTTCTGTGCCCAAACCCTTTAGCGATTCCCTAAAGTCCTCACATTGGCTCCTAAGGCCCGCCATGACCTCTGCATCTCTCACCTCTTCAACAGCACCTCCTCTTACTTTCTGGCTCATCTTCCCTGCTCCAGCCACGGGGACCCCCTTGCTGATCTTCTAACACAGCCTTGCTTCAGTGATTTTGCATTGCCCTTTCCTTCTCTCTGAAATGCTCTTCTTCCCTTAGATAGCCATACCTCCTACAAGACTGTATGCAAATGTTACCTTTTTAATCAAGGCTACCCAGACTACCCTCTTTTAATTTACAAATGGCCCCACCTCTCACTTCCCCCAATCCCACCTCCCAGTCTCCCAATACTTTTCTGGTCATTCCTATGGTGGGTTAAGGTTCAGTCTGTAAAGAAGAATGGATAATATTTTCAAATTCTCATTATGATTTTCTAATTCAAACGTGAAAAGAATCAGGAAGGAACCAGTTATCATAAGACCCATTTTCTCCATTGCTGGTCATGTTCTACCATAACTTTCCTAGCCACTATTGGAATGATTCCATGCCAAACTTCTGGAATTAGGTATTAACCTGCATATTGACAATAGTACATGGATGTGCATTGGAAAACACTGAATCAATAGAAGAAATACTTAGGGCCAAATCCCCATCTTTAAATAGGGGTAATACTTATTCTACCTAATTTGCAGCATTCTCATTAGGTAAAAATAAGTTACTTTATGTCAAAGTACTCTTAATACTGGAAAGTGCTATGGCATTTCCCATTATTATCTTAAGCTATGAACATTTAAGTGCAAGTTTACTTTTAACAACACTTTATATTTTTATAAAACATTCTCCTTTCAAATGGATGTTCATGTACAATTATTTTTGTTTTCACAAAAATGTTATTGACATTAATTTAATGATAAAACTTAGATTCAGAGAATAGCAGTAACTTGTCCATGATCAATTTCCAACTACATAATAAAGTGTTCTCTATCTATATTGAGCGTTTCTTTTGCACCACTATTTTTATCTTACATAAATAATGAGACAAGTAATGGAGTAGATATGGAGGGAAGCCAGAATGGAAAAATCACCATATTTAGATAAAAATAATGAATCATTAATAGATGTTGAATCTAAAGAAGAAATTTTGATGGGTAACAAGATATTTACACGTACCTTTTCAGGTACCTAAAGTACGTTTTCAGAGAGCGTTCATTAATTCTAAGCTAAAATATTAGTAAATATATAATGGAAAAATTTGCCAACATGTTGGGTAATAAACATTACCAATGAAGAAAAAGTAAACATTGCTTACCTCTGGATGTGATACCCTGAGAGAACATAATATCACATGTATATTCTACCCATGAATAATGCATTACCTGAATTCAATCATGAAGAAACATCAAATAAATCCAAAATAAAGAGCCCTCTTAAAACAAAGCAACTATTCTTCAAAATTGTCATTGTAACAGAAGACCAAAAATGACCAAATATATATTTCAGGCTAAAGGAGACTAAAGAGACATGATGATTATATTCACTGTTACTGGCTCCTGCACTGTAGGGGGAATATGCTGTTAATGCCATGTGGTTAAATGGCAAAATTGGGGTACTGTATCAATGTTATCTACTATACAGGATAATATTCTTATTTTTAAGAAATTCACACTGTGGTTTTTAGGGGTAGTGAGTTACCCCTAAATTTAGTGATTTAGAGATTTATTCTTAGATGGCTCAGAAAAAAATGTTTTGAAATAAATGGATGGACAGATAAAGAGAGGACAGAAAAGTTAGCACAAGCAGGACAAAATGTAATAGGTGAACCTGAGGAAAGGGTACAGGTATTCTTGCATATTCTTTGTACTATTCTTGCAACTTTTCTGTATTTGAAATTATTTCCAAATAAAACATTAAAAACCAATGAGGCGCTAGGTTACAATTTCGTGCAGCAGTTGAGACTTCTTGATTTATCTGGAAGAGTTTATTTTCTTCAGTAAATACCTAACTTAAAGTCAGTCAGGGACTTAGTCTCTTGGGAAGGTAAGCTGTTTTGTGCATAAAAATAGTAATATGGAGCTATTTGATATGTTAATATTTTTCTGCATTTTCATTTTTTATTATTTATTATTAATGAAATGCAGTTGTCTTTGAAGGCTGCTAAATGTTTAATAATGAAATTGTGCAAAGTACATTTTCAAATGTCTGTGCTCCATATGTGTTAGGAACACAAATTCAATATGCTCTTCAAATCATTTTATAAGGGATTTAACCTACTGATGCTCTTTAAATGCATGTCTACATACACAGTTGCCAGGTTGACCCGACATGTTAAGAGTTTGTGTGTTGTGAGCCAAGGGCCCGTTCCCTGAACTTTTGGTTATATGCTCTTTAGGCATCTACCAGAGTACTCATAGTATATAGCACAGTTCAATAACATATTTCCCATGGTTCACAGTTGAATGTATTCACTGTCGAAGTCTGATTAATTTCTTCCATAACATCCCAGGATTCCTTTTGTACATTTGTTCTCAATTTCTTTTGGTGCTGCCACAAAAATTGACCTTGGTCTTAAGTCATTACTCTGTTGAATATTCCTCCCCAGATTTTACCATTCATACTCAGCAGCACAGTGCCATATTTGCCCTCAGAGTTTGGAATGAGGGAGTAAGATGGGCTTTAGTTCCTAAGAGAAGCAAAAGATCACCTAAGACAGCTGTGCCCCCAAACTTACTCCTTCTCTTGTTTTGCTTCTCCCCTTCCTCTTCTCATTCCTTCACACCCGGTAACTCTCCCCTCCCACACCCCACCCCCAGTAACTTACAGCTCTTCTCCTCCAAGCTTTTGTCCATTTTGGCCACAAGAGAGCTCTAAACTGGCAGTCCCCAAACCACAGGTTCTTTCTCTGGGGTTAGTGACAGAATAATAGAAGAAAAGCTTCCATGATGACCCAGTGCTCAAATTATGGTGAGGAAGGATGTGGGAGAGACTGCTTTCCCCATGGCCTTTGGGGAATTATAAACATAGCTATTCTCAGTGCCATTAATGAGAGTGGAAAGCCTTTAGACCCAAATGGACCTGAGTTTAAATCCCTTCCTCACCACTTATTAGCTGGGCGAGCATCATAAGCCGGCTGCTCTAAACCAAAGACTCATCATCCATCAAGTGATGGTAATGACAATACCAATTCAGAGGATTCTTGTGGGGATAAGATGAGATTACCCAGATAAAGCATCTCTTATAGTGGCCAGCTGCTGTCTAACATGCTATTTATATTGTTATTTTAGTCAGTAATGGCATTTCTTTAATTTTACTTTCTTGAAAGTCCACTGTATAATACCAAAACAGTCCTTGTAGAGCTTTTTTTGGGTTGATGAGAAGGGTGAATACAATTTGTGTGAATCAACTCACTGCTGAGTGAGACAAATCTCTCTTCCTTCATCTCTCTTCTTTCATCTCTCTAGTATAGTAGCCCAATGTGTTCTTAGGGTCCAGCATCTTATCAAGTACATTTCCTAGGATCATGTGCCTAGGATCCATTGGAATAAATAATCTAGTCTTTTAACTGATAATAACCAGATCTCAGGTTGGCAAAAGTCAGAATTATTTTTGTGATTTGAAAATTCTTCTGAATTAGAGATGAAAAGATGTTTCTCCAGTCTTCCCTGTTGGCAGAAATCTATCCAGAACACATGGCCATGGCCCATCGTGAAAGTATGCAGCTAGGACTTCTGGAAATGCTGTCAAGATGGGTATGCAGTAAAAGTGTTTTTAGTTCTTTAAATACCCCTCTCTTTCTAAGAACGTCATGTGCTGCAAGGGTCCAGTAACCTGACAAGTGTTTACCTACCATGAATAAAATCAAGAACTGTGAATCTCAACCAGTCTATGTTTTATGGCATGTTGACACTCTGGAAGACACTTATAAAGGAGGCAATGTGATTTAGGCCCTTGGAACTCAGCTTTGAAGAGGAGAGTTTGATGTTTTTCTTACAATTTTCTGCTGTACATCTGGGAAATGTGTGTAGAGAGTGTGAATCACTTTGTAGATCTCCTGGGAAGGGCATTTCCGTTTCCTGTGTTCCCAGGCTGCTCCTGCTAGGTTGTGTCTCTGACTGAAGGCCAGCTTTGGAAAATCACTTCTTCCTCCTATATTAAGCATCCTCTTTCTTTCTAGCCTGCCCCATCCCCTTCTTTTTGTTCCAGAAAAATTTTAACTTTCTTTCATAAATTACAGGGCATTTCTTGGAACAAATAAACAGGCAAAACCCAAAACTAAAACAGCTGTGGCCCTATATTTGCATATATTTTTATATAGTCAGGCCTGTACATTAGGTATATATGTATAATATACGTTAATATCTACACACATATTTATGTATGTTTTCATCTCACAGGTGGCTCAGAACAGTAACAGTTTTGTAATAAATCACTTGAATTTGAAGGTGATTTTAACAAACCTCAGTTTCTTGCATGTATGGGCTTATATACAATTTAACTGAGCATCCTGAGTAAAAAATAAATGCTCTTAATTAACTACAGGTAAAAGACTATCTATCAGGAACTTTAACAATTGAAGTTTATATGTCTTTTATAAAAGAAAGATAAGAGAAGCCCTATAGGAACAAGTTGCTATACAAAAGTTTCAAATCCCCATAGCGTGTTGGCTTTAGCCTCATGATCTCAAAATAGCTGCAGAACCTCCAGGATCATGTGCTGATTACATCAGTATTCTGCATTCTCTCTGTGCTTGAGGTCTTACTAAGGCCAAGGGGAAATGAACAAAAGCCAAACATGTGTGCCAACTGAGTCTATCACCTTGATTAGACAAGTAAGATTTTTCCCAAATACTAACTCAGCTGACTTCTAATTATGCCCCTTTGGCTAGGCTCTTGCAAAGCCACTCCTAGGTAGAAGGCCACTAGGCAGGGAGGAACGTAGAATGAAGGACAGCGACTGAGTCAGCTAAACCGTTGTGTTTACCACATCTCCCAAATGAATATATTCTTAAATATACATATTTAAGAATCATTGTGTGGGTAGGTTATAAAAGTAAAAGAGCCTGTGGGGGAGGGGTCAAACCTTATGCATGTACCAGGTTGTATTCAGGTTTCAAACAAATGGAGCTAAAGTTTTGCAAATTCAGAAGCAGAAAATGTGTTACACTAAGCGGAATATTTAGCTACAGCAATAGTGAAATTATCCAAATGTCTACTTTCCATCTGTTTTGGAGAGAAAAACTTGATAAACCTACCAGGGCAAGAAAATGCTGTCTTTATTTAATTCTGAGACTAAAAGTTGAATTCATTTTAAGGAATATCCATGGACTTTCTACAAAGCTCATAGCACTGTGCTTGATGCCACAGAAATTCTGACTCTTGCTACAATGTGGATAAACATCGAACACATTATGCTAAATGAAATAAGTCAGATGCAAAAAAGACAAATACTGTATTATTCCATTTATGTGAGATACCTATGGTAATAACATTTGTGGAGAAAAAATATAGAATAGTGGCAACCGGGGGCTGGGAGGGAGAATGGGGAGTTACAGAATAATGGATATAGTATTCCAATTTGGGATGTTGACAAAGTTCTGGAGTTTAATGGTGCTGATGTTTGCACAATAAACTTTACATTTAAAAATGGTTAAGATGGTAAATTTTATGTTATGCATATTTTACCACAATAAAAAATTGAGAAAATTGTGGGGGGGGGGGGCAAAGTACCTACCACCAAGGAGGTTATAATTAAATGGCAAATAGAAGTACACTGCTTAATTTTAGACCAGGCAGAGCACAATAGTGGAACAAATGTCTGTAGGAATCAACAGATTGGGAGATCGTAGTTGGTCAGACAAATGAGGAATTTCTTCAGTCACATGACATTTACTTATTTAAGATGGATCTTAATGGATGTGTTCAGGTTTTACAGGGGAAAGCGGTGGGGTTGATGGTGAGAAGCATGAAGTTCATGCCACGTCTAAGGGAGGATAAGTAGATTTCTTTGTCTGGAGCATGCGGCATGGTCTGTAAATACAAGATCCATGAACTGGAACATTCATTTTGGAGAATAAGTGAATACTAAACTAAAAACATCTATGCAATTCATGGTGTAATTGGAAACCACTGAAAGCTTTTGGATAGGATACTTATGTAATCAGTATTGCTCTGAACTCAATTAGAGAAGAGCAGTACAAATAAAGTGAGGGAATGAGAGCAAGATACAGTTACAGCTCTTGATCTTAACTGCTGATATAATATGGAGGATGACAGGGCAAATTTGAACAGTAAGTCTGGTCTGAGTCCAGCTGACTGGGCGTGGTGTCATTCCCTCCCCCGTCCCCCAACAAACGGGCACACCTGAAGAAGACATCAAGTTAAATTCCGTTTATTTCAGTTAGCACAACTGGCAAGTAATACGAAATATAGATCAGTGTTGGATCTGGTGTGAGAAATCACTCTCCCAAGCATGGTGGCTGAAGCTTGACGGGAGAGAGAGAGAGAGAGAGACTGTTGGAGATAACTAAGAACGGAGCCTTTGAGATATGCCTTCCTGGACTGCATACAGGTTTGAGAGAACAAGGAAAGGGCATCTCCAAAGGAAAGGGTTGGGCGGTCTAACACGTTGTGGAAGGAGGGCAGAAGAATGGACTGTTCGAAGCCAGAAATTTAGTTTCAAAAATGTTAGATGCTATAGAATGTAAATGCTTCCAAAATGTGAGGGAGATGACAGCTGCGAAAACGCCATTGGATTGGGTGGTTAGAGATCTCACAGCACCTGTGAGACTACAGTCTTCCTGTGATGCTGATAGCACAAACTCAGAGAGGAGTTTGAGGTGAGAGAGGAAACTGAAGAAATAAAAGAAATAGATGTGGGTTACTCTAAGGAAGCTCAATAGTTAAAGAAAGAAGGCGGGCACCAAGCCTTGGGAGGAAAACAAGAGCTAATGGATGATATTAAACATTAGAGAGACCTGAACATGTGGCCAGGAGCGAATGGAGGGAACAGGAGAGATTTAAACTACAAGAGAGAAAGAGGGCAGTCAGAAGGGGAAGGGGTAGGTGTGGGAGGATGGAAGAAGGGGCACCTAGAGCCCTACACTGACCAAGGTCAGATGGGACCAGGAAAAATCAGAGGAAGAGTTAGAAAGAAGTTATTTCTAGGTGGAAGGGTAGATGTCGTCATGGCTGAAAAGAGATTTTTGTAAAACCCGAGTGAACACACTATAATAAAAACAAACAAGAAAGAAGGAATATTAAAAGATAATACAAGGAAGGATAATAACTTTCACTTCTCAGCCTTCCAACTCGTTGTGTCATGGGGTTTCTGCCATCTCTTTGTCTTTCTAGCTTTACTGAGATATAATTAACATATAGCATTGTGTAAACTTAAGGTGTAAAACATGATGATTTGATACATGTATATGTTGTGAAATGATTACCACAGTAAGGTTAGTTAACATATCTATCACCTCACATAATTACAATTATTTTATGTGTACATTCTGAGAGAATTTAAGTTCTACTCTCTTAGCAAGTTTCAGGTGTGTATTATAGTATTATTAACTGTAGTTATCAAGATGGATATGAGATTCTGGGACTTATGTATAACTGGAAGTCTGTACCCTTTGACCAGCATTTCCCCATTTCTTTTGGCCCCAGCCCATGGAAACCACCATTCTAGTGTTTCAGGGAGTTTGGATTTAAGTTTCCACACATAAGTGAGATCATGCAGTTTTTGTCTTTGTCTGTCCTACTTATTTCACTTGGTGTAATTTCCTGAAGATCCATCCATGGTGCACAAATGGTAAACTGCCTTCTTCTTCATAGCTAAATTATTCCATCGTCTACATATCATACATACACACATACCCACACACACATCAAATATACACATTACATTTTCTTTATCCATTCATTCTTTGATGGACACTTAGGTTGTTTCCATTTCTTGGCTATTCTGAGCACTGTTGCAATGAACACAATAGTGCAGCTATCTCTTTGATATAGTGATTTCATTTCTTCCAGATATACACCAAGAAGTGGAATTGCTGAATCATATGTTGGCTCTATTTTTATTTTTTTGAGTGGCTGTATCAATTTACATGTACACCAATAATGTACAATCTTTTCTCCACATCCTTGCCAACACTTATCTATTATTTTTTAATGGCAGTCATTCTAACAGGTATGAAATGGTAACTCATTGTGGTTTTGAGTTTGCCTGAATATTAGTGCTGTTGAACACCTTTTCATGTACCTGAGGACATTTGTATGTCTCCCTTGGGAAAATGTGCATTCAGGTCTTTTGTCCATTTTAATTGGAACACTTAGGAGATTTTTCTGCTATTGAGTTGTATGAGTTCCTTATATATTTTGGATATTAATGCTTATCTGCTGTGTGATTTGCAGATAAGTTTTCTTCCATTCCTGAGGTTTCCTCTATATTTTGTTGAGTTTTTTTGTACAGAAGCTTTTCTCCAATGTAGGCCCACTTGTTTATTTTTACTTTTGTTGCTTGTGCTATTGGTGTCATGTTCAAAAAATTATTCCCAAGACTAGTATCAAGGAGTTTTCCCCTTTGTTTTCTTCTAGGATTTTTATAGTTTCTGGTCTTGTATTTAAGTTTTTAATCTATCTTAAGTTAATTTTTATGAATTTCATAATACAAGAGTCTAATTTTACTTTTATGCATATGAATATCTAGTTGTTCCAACACTATTTGTTGAAAATACTGTCTTTTCCCTATTGAGTATTCTTATCTCTCTTGTCAAATATTAATTGATTGGATATGTATGGGTATATTTCTGGGACCTTAGTTCTATTCTATTCCTTTGGTCTATGTGTCTGTATTAATGCCAGTACTATACTGTTTTGATCACTATAGGTTTATAATACAGTTTAAAACCAGAAATGGTGAGGCTTTCAGATTGTTTTTTCTCTCTCAAGATTGTTTTGGCTATTCAGTATTTTTTATGATTACATGAAAATTTTGGAATTGTTTTTCTATTTCCATTTTCTATTTTCTATTCTATTTCTGTGAAACATGCCTTTGGAATTTGGTACAGATTGGAATGAATCTGTAGATCTCTTTGGACAGTATGGACATTTAAATAATATTAATTATTTTACTACATGAACACGTGATATCTTTCCATTTATTTGTCTTCAATTTTGTTTTGGTCAATGTCCAACAGTTTTCAATGTAGCTGTCTTTCCCCTCCTTGTCTAAGTTTACACCTAAGTATTTTATTGTTTTTGGTGCTATTGTAAATGGGATTGTTTTCTTTGTTTCACTTTCAGATATTGCCTTGTTAGTGTATAGAAATGTAAATGATTTTTATATGTCGATCTTGTATCTTGCATCTTTACTGAGCTTGTTTATTAGTTCTAATAGTTTGCTATTGCTTTAAATACACTGGAAGGTAAATATTGTCAGTGTTTTAAACACTTAATGAATTTATAGTTAAAGAAACCCTGGAATCTAAAGAAGGCACTGCCAAGTAAAATGACAGAATCCACAATGGAAGACTAACTGAAAAAAATTAAAGCTCAACAAACAAGTGAATAAATAAAACACGCCAATATTTAAAGCAACTTTATTCATAATTTCCAAAATTTGGAAGCAGATCAAGTTGTTCTTTGGTAACTGAGTAGATAAATAAACTGTAATACTTCCAGTGAATGGAATATTGTTCGTGACTTAAAAGAAATCAACAATGAAAAGACATGAGAGAAACTTAAATGTATATTAGCAGGTGAAAGAAGCCAATCTGAAAAGACAGTCACCCTGTATGATTCCAGCTCTGTGATATTTGGGAAAAGGGAAGCTATGAAGATGGTAGAAAGGTCAGTAGTGGCCAGGGTAGAAGGAGGGATGAATAGGTGGAACATCAGTAATTTTTAGGGCAGTGAAGCCATTCTGTGTGATACTACGATGTGGGATATATGCCATTATACATTTTTAAAATCCATAGAATGTAGAGAACCAAGGATGAACACAAATCTAAACTACAGGCTTTGGGTAGTAATGATATGTCAGTGTAAGTTCTTCTATTGTAATACATGTACCATCGTAGTACAGGATGTTGATAGTGGGGGAGTTTATACATGTGTAGGGACAGGAAGAATATGGAAACTCTCTGTACTTTCCACTCGCTTTTGGTGAACCTAAAGTGCTCTAAAAAGTAAAGTGTATTACAAATACGAGACTGTATTGGATATAAGTAAATAAAATAGAGTTTCCCATATATCTATCACCCATTGTCAAAAACAACCTGTATTAATGACAAATTATTTAAAATGTTATGTTCTATCATTTCACATTGGTATAAAATAATATTTTAGTCGGATTCCATCAAATCATTGATAAGATGAAGTGATGAACTATTATATGTACCTCTATGAAAGAAACATGAAATCTTCCTAGGGCTTGCTGCCTTTATAGTCTTTGCATTTTCAGCCTAACATCTGTCAGATGGGTGGAGGGCTTCAGAACAATTCATCATGAAAAGGTATTTTATACCCTCATTGGTGCAGAGCTACAGCAAGGAATATTGCTTCTGTTACCTACTGCATATTGCAACTGAGGGCATATTTTAAGAAAAGATACAGCAAGACTTTGTTGGCTTTCTATTTAAACAGTGATAATCCCTTTAGTATCATATGTTGAACAACCATAGTGAGAAGTTCTGAATGAAGAGTAGGGATAGAAACCTGTCTTCCTTTCAAACACTGTTTAGAAGTAAAACTGAACTTGAATTTTATTTTCTTTAAACTTTATGAAACAAAGAAGCTCCCTGTATAGAGAAACTTTAGTGCTGAGGTTTTATCCCTCACAGTGTTTAGCCTGTTGCTACAAATTTTTTCTATCTCATGGTTATGGTATGATGGTTAATTTTTAAAAACTGGAGAAAGGGAAATTGCCTCAACTTAAAGAAAGACAGTTTTGAACAAGTTGCCTTAGAGTAAAGCATTTGGAACATCACGTTAGTGAAGCTGCCTGTATTGTAAGTTAGATAACAGCACAGACACGGAGCTGGTGTGTATGTGTTGTTCAGACATGGGAATAATGGGCCCGCCAGTGTTCTTTATTTGATGCTACAGTGTTGACTTTTTACACTGACACTGAGGCAAAAGAGACCTTACTCATATACTGAAAGCTAGGCTTTTGAGTATATGCTTGAAAAAATAGTGACTCCTATGGTCCTCGGATCATAAGGAACAGGCACATAGAACTCATCCTAACAAAGAGTTTAACTGGCACGTCTTTAAGAATTCAAGATAGTGCTCCGGACCCCAGCAGAACCATAGAGGGGTGATCGAAAGTAGGATTACAGTTGTGAGCACCTGAAACACGGAGTTTATTCTCGTGTTATTTCTTCTCAGTCGTTGTATTACTTATCTGTATTGAAACTATAAACCTGATTTTGCCTACCCCTGTATGTTAAACCAAATACACAAAAAGCTCAATTGCTCACTCTAAAAATATTTCAAGGGATTGTGTTTTATTTGTTTTTGTATTCCCTGCAAAGAGCTTGTGTTCCATAAGTGTTCCTTGAGTGAACAGTAAGCAGTCATGTAGGTTTTTACAACACCAAAAAACCAAAGATGTGAGTAACATCGTATAGCAGTGGTGAGATGTGCTGTGACTTTCTTGTTTTCTAATAGTGATGGCAGTGAGTTAACTATATCACTCTTTTCAGAGAGAGGTTGGAAAAGTTTCCTGACTTGATTGCAGAATATTCTTGACCAGACGTAGAACTGGTCAATGATCAGGAGAGTTTGGAAATGCCTCTTGTCTACCTTGCACTGACTCCGAAATGTAGCATTTTTATGAACTGAGAACTGGGATTAGATTTTATATTTTTCAAGTGGAGGGACAGTGTGCTGCAAGAGTTTGAGGCTTGTGGCACAGAACTTTACACCAGAGAGTACGCAAGCTGTGTTGATGAAGAATTCAGACAGAGGGCTATGCTGATGAAGTTGAGTTTATTGGCACAAAGTAACTCAGCAGTTCCAAACAAAGGGAGACAAAAGACACTATGATCTCATACCATAACTATCTGCTGTTTATACTTTATTTACAGAGCATTAAATTTGTACAAGGCCTTGGAGAAATGAAGAAAAGTATAAGAGGATCCTTATTTTCTTAAGATTGTAGAAAAAAATGAAAAAGGGTGTTGAGCTGTTGGTCACAGATGAATCAGATATGGCCTGTTCTCAAGCCAAGTAAAACATTACAAAGTTAGTAATTAAAATAAACAAGCAAACATATCTCCTACTTCCCTATAGTTCTCCCAGAATTGTGGCTGTGTCAGAGTATATTTCCTTATCCGGGCAGGAGAGTGCCCAGCCATGCCTAATCTGAGGTCAAAAGGCAATACGTGCACCTGACATAGATGGATGGGCTTCTTTTCCCAAGAGCTACTGGTCTCATCTATTTAAGATGTTTATGTAGAGCAGGGCAGGTGAAGCATCTGCTGTCGCTTTAAGTTGAGGTGTGTCTGAAGGAAGCGATATTATGCAGAATCTGAACCAGACCTGGCTCGAGGTAGACGAATTGGAAACACTTGAGTAACCGATGTTACTCTTCTCATCACACTGGTTACCTGAGCTGAAAGAAAGCTATATGTAGGATCTGTTAGTCTGTACTTTCATCTTTGGGCACAATCCATTGTGGGGTTCACGAAAGGTCAAAATTGAAGGAGCAATGGGATTTCTAGAAGGACATCCCAAGGCTTTTGAAAACTCCATTTCCAGGGTAGTGTGATCGTCATTGGAAATTCTCTGAAAAGACAATGTGAAGTGAAGGGAACAATAAATTGCAATTTAAGTTGGGGAAAAGCAAGCATTTTTAGTTATCTCCTTTTCTGTTGTTGTCAAATGAGATTTGAGACATGAGATTAAAAATCTTTATTAATAAACAAGTTTGTTATTAGAAAAATAAGAAATGAACACATTTTTAAAGTATACAAATCTGTCCCAAAGTCAATGCAATATAGTTCTGAAACTGCTCAGTGGTTTCTCCCCTTCTCTCATATGAAACTTGCTAGTAATAGAAATTTGATTGAGTTTGTTACTTTTTTATTGACTTCAATCTGTATCTGATAAAAACATTCTTCCCACCTGATTACGGAATATCATCATAGACTGGATGAGAAAATATTGACGAATATGGAAATGTAGTGGAGAGACCGACTTCTGGGAGTTAAGATAGCTACATTCCAGAAGTGCTCCTCAGACTACCCAAGAGGGAGATTGAGTTTTGTTTATTTCCAATTCATTACAGACTGATACTTCTGTAAAGTAGAAAACCAGACACTTGGATGTTGTGACAATGTCAGATTGGCATAAAAATGTAAAGTTCTTACTCTCAGACCATGTAATCAATCTTGCAGACTGGTCACAAGCTGCAGATTGCCATCAGCCCACTCCGAGAAATGGTGATTTTGAGTGCTCCGTTGTTTGTTTTGGGGACAGTGATTTTACCTCTCAGAAATTCTTTACCTTGTTTTTAAAGTGAAGTGGGAACATACTAGATGATTACTAAAATCCTATGATTCTATCATTTTTGGTAATATTTTCTTTTTAATAGCTAGGAGATATTTGTCCTATATACAGCTTACTATCTAAATAGACTCTCTTTGGGCCTACTTATGTAAATGAGTGAAGAGCATGTTTTAACTAAGGGTTTACCAGCAATATTTTTGCAGAGGAGTCACTTAATTGCAGCATCATTTTGAGGGCTGCTCGTTTGAGGAAGAACAGCACTGCCTGGGTAGCTCTGGACTTTCTAGTGATACACTTCCCCTTCCTGCCCTTTTCTGTCCCCTGAGTGCCCGAGGTAGTATGATGATGATGGGCTGGCAGGTCAACCCTGAGTGATAAAACTTTAATTCCGGTCACTAACAGAAGTGAGAATGCTGAGTTACCAGCAGGACAGTTCTGAATATGGCAAAGTACCTGCAACCCAGACATGTTAGCTTTATTAGCTGCTTCTTCTTTCACAATACCTGTAGTGACAAAACTGTATATCCCCAAAACATGGCAACAAAAATGCAACTTTAAAAATTGTTAAATGGTAAAGCCTTAAGGACTCAACTGTGAACTTTTAATAAATGATCATAAAAGTAGGTATGGCATAGAACATTTATCTAGAGTTAAAAGTCACAGTGACCATGGGTAAATGATTGCACAGGGTCATTTTGTGCCTAGAATTTATGTTTTTACAATGTGTTTTAATCCTAGGACTGAAATGCAATTTTTCATGGATTTAAAAAAATTATTTTCTTTTAAGAATATCATCAGAAAGTTAGATCTTAATGGGAAAGTCAGATTTTCTTCATCAATAGGTTGTTTGGAAAACTTTGGGTTGTTTCTGAGAAATCCAGATGGTCAAAACTTTGAGAAAACAGATACTACAGGTAGTCAAACCATTGACTGTGCTTTTGGATGCTAACTCCCAGACATTGAGTATAGTCCTATGCTCATGTTTAAAAAACAAAAAAATCACAGAAAATTTATTTGCCAAGTCATGCTTTTAAGAATTGTTCATTCTTAAGTGCCTCTAAGAAAAATAAAATATTTTTCCCAACCAGTACTTCCAAATCCATAGTCTTGTTCACTTTATAAATTGGTTTTGTGGCAAGTCAAGATACATTATTTTCATAGTGAACATCATTCATCTCTGGTATATTGTTAAGTGCCATTTGCCACACATGTGGTCGTAAAATATCTTGGGTACGGTGGGCCAGAGCAAGTGGGAAACAATTGGATGAATGAGTCACATGCTTACTTAAACACATCCAGTTTGTCAATCTGCAAATGGTAAGACTATTGTTCAACTGTCTCCTTCGTTTGTTATCTGTAGAGTGGGAAAAATTCAGCCACTTCAGCTATATTTGCAATCACTCAAGGTGGACCATATGACCTAGTGATTGATTTGGACAATAAACTTTGCTGTTCGAGCTCTCCCACTTTCCACTATTGGAAAAAGGTGAAGATAATTGCATAACTTTTGAACTTATCCTCTTGAAAGAGGTATATTAGATTACACAGATAAAAAGAGTACTGGAATATTGAACATCCCCACAAAAATTTTAACCAAACACAGACATGAATTTTTCTATGCTGCCAAGCTGCCTATCCTAGTTGTTCAGTTAAATATATATATAGTTTCTAGACTGCCTTCAGGAGAGATGCAAATAAACATCGGGGCTATGTTTAACAAACCTTCAGTCACTGTCAGCCACTGTGATGTTTGTCCAGAGGCAAATTAAAGTAGATATCTTTGGTGCATTTCTGAAGGCAAATTCTTCAGCACTGTGATCTGCTCTTGATGTGTTAAACAGTTGTCGTTCACAGTTATGCCATCACCAAATTCATTCCGTTGAGCCTGACCGTCAGATAATGTAAAAAAGCAATTAGTTTTAAACAGTAGGAGTGCCATCAGTGTGAAAGAAACAAATTACATGGTAGGGTGATAATTTTAGTGATTGTTAAGGAAATTATTAAAAATGGTATCTGTACTAAAAGCTATGATTGTAATCTGTAAAACTGACACAGAGCAATGCATTCCTTTTAAACAGCTCTACTCCCTAAATGACAACTCAGTTGACAACCCAGGCCTCTTTCTGTGTCCCCATGAGAGGTGGTCTGGCTCATTAAATCGTATGAAAACTCCCCCTGAATAATCAAGCTAAACAGTCCCTACACTTGAGTTGTTAAATTCTACCCTATTGCTTTGTCATTCAATATTTCAGCAAATATTTATAGTGTACATATTATGAGCTACAACTGGACTCGTTATTACATTTTATTGTTTATAACCCTTAACCAAGCACCTAATTGCGTGTACTTTCATATATACATACACATGCTTTTATACTTTAATAATTTTCCTTTATTCAACTAAATTTTTACTTTCCTGTTGATTCTTTACTTTCAATTAGCAATAGCAAAATGTCATTCTATTTCTTTGAAATTCTACATCTTTTCATTTTAGCAGTGGCTATAGCTAAAATTGTCAGAATTTTTAAATTTCAAATAAAATTTTAAGTCTATATTACAATCACTTATATATATGCAGGTGTCTATTGCCACAAAAGAAATGATCTTAAGGTTGTAAATTTGATCATCATTAAAAAACATATTTATGAAACTTAGACACATGTTGATCTTTTAGACAGTATCTTGAAGTTGAAGCTTTTATACATAGAAGTGTCTCATACATTCTATAGAATAAATGTCGATTCAAATTCAGTTCAATAATAAATTTATAAACAAGTACAATACAAATGATAACAATGATAATTACTATATAGTGTGCTACCAGAAACTGTTCTGAGTGATTTGTATCTGCTCAGTTCAATTAATTATCAAAATAGCCCTATGGGTTTGGTACTATTGTTCAATTTTCAGAACTGGTGACTGAGGCTCAGAGAAGTAAACTAACCCTCAGAGTTTTTCAGATGACCTTGAAGAAGCATGTATTCAAACTTTGGAAGTTTCCAGGGTCCTTGTTTTACCACCAGGCTCTGAGGCTGAACATTAGGAGCAGTTATCCTCATTGATATACTTATCTTAATTTGATTGCAACATACATAGTCCAAGAACCTTAGCATAGACAGGTACAATGTACTTATCATAATTTTATTTAAATACACAGAGTTAATGAATCTGAATAGAGGCAAATTCAGTATACTTAGGAATGTGATTAAGTTATACAGAGTCAAAGAATCTTAGTCTGGGAAGATGCTTTCAGTGTTCAAAAATCTAGCCAGGGACTTAAACATTCCTACAATCTCCTCTCTCTTCACCCTGAGATATAATTGAGTCAGCCTTGAGCATCCCTTTTACTTCCATGACTGAAATGACTCCTTCCATCCTTAACTCTTAGCCCAATCATATTTATGGTCAGTATGTATCAGTATCCTTAAAACTAATCTGGACAAATAAATATCATTAAATTCAGTTGTTGGAATATTTTTTTCATAAGTATCCTAATTTGGGTAATGATAGAATAATTCACATTATTAATGCAAATAAAATCAATGAATAAATATTAATATTTTTTAAGAGACACTGCAGAATTTAAGAGGAAAGCAGTCCTAATAGGTGACTTTTTGAAAACTCTGTAAATAAAATGTTTCTGATTAGTGTGCATCAGATTTAGAGATTTCTTTTGAGTTTGGTTTTAATTTTTCTCTTAGCAACATGTTTACATTCAAAACAGTTTCTGACGTAATGCTTTAACTCTTTTAATATTCCCATCACAGTAATTGGCTCACTGAGGTCAGAAATTGGTTCAAATAACAAGACAATCTTGGACTTATTTCCCATATGGGTCAAAACATTGTGTGTAGGGGAAAGCATGCAGAGCCTGGAGCCAGCCTGCCTAGGCGAGGAGGCCAGCTCTGCCAGAGGCCAGCTCTGCCACGTGCCAGCTGTGCGCTCTGTCCCTCTATGCTTCCATTTCCTCACCTGTAATATGTTGGGGACAGTGTATGACATATCGTGAGTACTATAAAAGTGATGGTTTAGGAAGAAAACATCTTAGGCTTAAGAAGCAATCATAACCTTATTCTTTGTACTTAATTGGCACAGAATAAATATTTGATAATGGTATTTAAATTCCTTTGGGAGACTTATGTGTGCAAATAGGTACAGATCTCTGGTGCTCTAATGCCATTGTAATATGATAGAGTTTTATTTCCTTTCTCTCTAAACTGTGGTATCTTACATCAGCAGAGCCTACCATTTTTGAAAGCATCTGTGTCATTATAGTGTGTAATCATGATACAAAACAATTGTTGTGGTTGTGGTTTTCTTAAGTTGAAGAATCTATATTAAAATGCTCAGCGGTGATGAGGCTGAGCTAGAAGCCTTTTTTACACACACAAAAGTGTTTTGTTATCTGGTAGATTTATATTAGATCATGGCTGCCAACTAAAATCTCTTTCCTTTGAGGTTGCAGCGCTCCGTAATTAGTTTGCTGGTATGGTCAGGTCACTAACAACCTTTCTTCCAATCCTAGTACAGAGTGAAATAGACTCTCAGAGCTAGAAGGAAACTTGAGGTCATCTAGTTTAATTTGCTCACGTTATAGATGAGAAAACAGCCTCTGTCAGTTTAAATGCCACACAGCAAGTTAGTTATCTGTCCATCAGTAGCTCAGAAAAAAAAGTTGCATTTTTTTAAGTGACTCAGTTTTCTGTTTCTACGTAACAAGTAACAGTAGAGTGGCTAAAACAATCATGATTTGTTGAATATTTATTAAATTGTTGACTGAATACCGCCATGATTCTCTGCATTGACTGAGCAGCTGTACTGCCCCATGCGATACCACTGGAGTCACACAGCTCCATTTATGTGAGACGCTGCGGTGACCCTTCCATCAGGCACCTCGGTTCTCCTCTACATGGTCTCTTTCTCCACATGGTGTCTCATCCTGTATGGTCTCTCCATGCAGCCTCCCTCTCTTGCAGGCTATTTTGTGACTGAAATGGTGCCTGTTTCAGTCCTAACTCTTAGCACAATCTTCCTTGCACTGAGTGCACATTATTGTCCCTAAAGCTTATCTGGATAAATCAACTTCAAGAAATTCTGCTGCCGGGATTATTTCTGTGCAGCATGGTGGCTGGGTTCCAAGATGGAGCATCTCAAGAGCATTAGTCCCAAGTGCTCATCAAACCTCTGCTTGTATCATAACTTGTGGATATCTGTTGGTCAAAGCAAGTCTTAGGGTCAAACTCAGAGCTAATTTAGTAGGGCACCATAATAGAGCATAAATTTTGGAAGATACGGTTCATCTGGAGCTACCAATGTACTTGCCTATCAGAGTTGGAGAGAATTTATGTGGTCAAGGTCAAAAGAGCAAGATGAAAGAACATGATCTATTTAACCCATAATGGGATGCTATTTTACTTAAGTTTTTTGCATTGCTTCAGTATTAAGCACACAGTCGTATGTGGATTGTAGAATTAAGGAATAGGTGAGCCTTTCCAGAATATGAAGAACAATGGAAATGTTCACATTGGCTTTGGCAAACATTATTTCTTTATTTCAGATGGTGGGATTGTGATAAAGCCAGGCAGCTCTTAAAATTTTAACACTTAAATCTTTGACCATAAGACTAGGAAAAAGCCAATAAAAAGTGAAGGCCTATGAATGCTATTTTGGATATGACTCGCCAATAACAAGAACAAGACTTCAGTATTAGTTTTTTATTGGGATGGAATTATTGTGGCTTGAACCTACACTGAGCTGCTACAGGCTGTAATGCAGAAGGGAAAATAAAAAGTGCCAACCTCCTAAGGAATATCACCTATTGGCGCTCACAAAAAAATTCAAGCTGAGTCAGTCATAGAGCTATGTCCTCTATAAGGCTTCTCTTGGCGTCTGTGAAGTCCTTGACACACACCTGTGTCACTGACAGCTAGTATGCAAATTGCCTAAAAGCTCCATTAGGCTGGTCTGGGCAAGGGAAGCCCATCTGTCAGCTCTGTGACACTTCCCCTCTTGGATCCTCACCTGGGACTATGTCCTTGAGACACCCAGATGGATGAATTCACGCCAGTGTCTGGTACCACCAACCTTGGAGGATGTTGTCACTTCTGTTTCTTTCACTGATTTTAATGTCAATCTTCCTTTTGATTCTCTCCCAAAGAATTAAATTTTAAGGCTAAAATTTAAATGTATGGCAAAGCTTTTTATTCTCAACAAAATGAACACATTATTTTTAAGCCTAGAAAGTGGAACGTGGTGAACCCTATGTTGGAGAAATCACGGTATTCACTGGTTATTTTCCAATGCTGTGTGTGGTCTTGTCCTCACAGAAAACACATGATTTCAGATTAGCTGGAGCTTGTCAGCTGTTGCTGATAGCTGTCAAAGGTTTTGAGAAAGACAGTGGCATGGTGTTATTTTAGCAAGCTTGCCTATTAAGGGCATTTATTGGAAATTGTTTCATGATTCCTTTCCCCTCTTTCTTCTCCTTTTTTTTTTTAAAGATGACACGCCAATTGCATATAAGCATTTGAAAAAGGAAGTCCAACCTTCATTTCTTTGATGGTTTTATGATTGGATTCAAGTCTCTTACCCATCTCAGGTTGAAATCCCCTGGGTAAAGTTGGAGTGACAACAACAGAATCAGAAGTGCGGCCATCTCTTTGATAATTGATATCTACTCATCATAAACAGGCTTCTTTTACCCATCTGGTCTAGCAGAAAGATTTACTCATATTTCTTTCTGAACATAGGAAAGGTGGCACATGGGGAAAGAAAACATTAAGGATATGAAAGAGTTCACAGAAATGTAAAATAAATCAAAATCTAGAACCAGGGAGAGTATTTCTTCTTTTGAAATTCTCAAGTGTATGGCAGGTAATGTATGCAGGTCTATGAAAGTTTTTTGACAGGACAGACTTGATGCTTTTGATCATTTTGGCACCTAAATGGTTCATAATTTCTTCAGATTAGATTCTGTTTTCCATTTTTTTTTTTCAGGAAATGGTCCAAAAGACATACTGTTGTTATTGACAGGACTCCTAAACTAGTCATTATTTGCTAATAATGTTTTGTTAAAAGTCTGAGCAGAACATCTTGCCAGATAGAGAGTAAAACTTTTATGCCCAACGGTGTTTGGATGAGCAAGATAATTATACCCTTGTCCACAGCAGATGCTCTGTTCTTCGCTTTGGCAGTTTCCCTGTTCAGTGTGCAAATAATTTTCTCTACTGAAGTTGGTAGCTATTTGCAACAAATATATTTCTTTTCCAGAAAAGAATGGATCTCTTCCATCAGCACTTGCAAATAGCAATGGAATTGAAGTTTATTGTTTCAAACCCACACACAAATCTGATGTGAAGCAAACAGAAATGCATACATGCCCCCATGTCATAAAAATAAATTATGTACTAAATAGTTGAAAAACTACATTGTAACAATTATTTCAATACCCTAATAAAATCAAGATTAAAAAATATCTCAAGGCTAGTAGGAAAATAAAATTTTAAGTCAGACATACATAAGTTTAGTTCATAATAGAAAAGACCTTTATTTACATGTATTTGTAAAAGTCGTATGAGCTCTCTCTACCTCTGTATTTCTGTATCAGGCAAAATTCACTTTATACATATATTTTGAGACCCAAAATATGGAGTTCACTTCCCACACAGTTTTGACAGACCTATATGACTCTCCTATGTTTGAAAAAATGAGGGTACTCTCCTTGGTCACTGATCAAGACATGTATTTCCATAAGCCAGTGTACTCACGTCTTCAGGGTAGCACAGCTGCTACAGTGTGCCTCTAAGCAGCAGCTAGCGGGTGTTTGGCAGAGAGCTGCAGAAGGAGAAGAAGAAAGGAGATCTATTTTCCATTGCTCCCTTTTTGTGTTTTTACCACAAGGCCTCCTAAGCAGAAAGGCAAATATAACCTCACCTCAAGTCGCCATGTTTTCATAACCGCATAACGCAACATGCATTTATTTAATAAAACTAAGAATATAATTGGGGGTTGGGTTTCTGGATTATCCCTAGATCTCCCAAGAATAATCATTGCTGACAAGATTTTTCTGGTGAAATTCAGCATTCAACCAGTGATTAAGTACCAATGGAAAGGTTTTCCTAAGTCTATAGGGAAGTGTTGAGGAGAAGAGTTGTGTCTTGTCACACACCCTGTCCTCAGCTCTTCTGCATGGCAGGGGTGGAAGCAGCTATTGAAGGACAACATTTTGCACACAATATTTATCACCAGTAGAGGCATGAGAAAAATGTCCCCTGGAGCCTTAAGCAGGGAGGAGATAAATCTGCCTGTGTTAAAGGTTTCTCGGAGGAGGTGAAATTTGAGTCAGGATAAATAGGTTTTGCTACTAGGAAACAGAGAGGAGGGCATCCCATAGGGTGCAACAGCATGGATCAGCAGGCAGTAGATTCCATTTTTGCCAAATGCCTTTGTCAGAGCATTCTCAAATACCACTGTTCGGCTAGATGGCACAAATGAGGATAAGTGGCCTGTTTGCACATGGACATTGTCTCCTCTTGTAGAAAATGAGTTGCGGCTGAAAAATCAGGAGAAATCCAGGAGAATCTTGATAGGGAGTACCAGACTGTTATGTATATTCATATCCTAATAAATATTTAATAGCTCAAATATTTATAAATATATTTCTAGTTGTATGCAATAGTCACATGGTTGTACCTTGAGGTAATATCAAAAATGGTAGTAGGAATGGCAGTGTAATAGGATTCTAGGTTGATGCAAAGTTAAATGAGATAAGTGATAACTTTTATTTACATGGTACTTGCAGGGCCCCAGGTCATTTTTACTTTGGATCCTGAGTATTGGATTTTCCTCTCTGTTTTCAGATGGAGAGAATTGACTATTCAAGGGCCGTTCAAAGAACTTAACTACTGCTCAAAACATTGCATCCTAAGTTATAAATAACTGAGTAGATCCCGTGTAAAGTCAGGAACTTCCTCCCCAGTAGAGTAATTAATGCGTCACTGGGGACCTGATCCTTCTCTCTTTTTTCCTTTCCCTTCATCTTTCTGCTCATAGTTGGCTATCCTATCCTTTCTTCTCTAATCACACACAGCTAAACACATCCATGCTTCCACACCATTCTGCCTTTGGGAATGTATTTATACACAGTCAAAACAACCACCCTTGGGATATTCATTCTTTGTGGAGAATTCTTTTAAGGTTTTAGGATGAGCTTCTTTTGGCAAGTAGCCTGTATCCATTTTTGATCATTGTTGAACCATCCCTGTAGTTTCTGGATTTATCCTGGGACTAGTCACATCCAATAATGAGATTTTTACAAAAATAAAATAAACAAAGATTGAACTGTAATTAAGTGGTTAATCAAGTTTTACAAAATATTAGAGAGAAATGTATCTTACCCATGAGATAGACTGTATCTCAAAGGACCACCTAATTTTTCATTGGTGCACATCACTCAGTCTGCTTCTCACTGTATTTTTCATTCTCTAGGGATTGCCACCAAGGTCTTTTCATGGAAAAAAAAAAAAGTTAGAACTAAAAACAAAGGAATGTCATTATTCTTCAAATAATTTAATTACTCAGAAATGCTTTCTGGCGAAACATAGTTTCTAGCATCTTCCATCTTCCTGCTATTTATCCGTGCTCCAGATTACCTCATTCATTAGTCCTGACAAGAGACTGTATTTGTATCATTGCCTGACAGACGTGTTACATGTTTCAGTCTTAAAATATTCGACTCTGAGCTCAGCGCTGCATACTTGGGAGATGATGTTAAATCAGCCTCGGCGACACACCGCTGTCATCATGCCAAATAACTCAGGGGAAAAATGATAAGGGTATAAGGAGATCAATAAGGCAAGAGAATTCGTGCTTTCAAAAGCAAGGCAAAATATGAGAAAGCCTATCAGTCAAGCATTGGGGCGTAAATAAGGCAAGAATATGCCATGTTTGGGACACCCTTACACTAGAGTGAACCATTATACTGTGAGTAGTAAATTTCCCTTACATTTGCCTAACTCCTTTAATATAGGTCATTCTAAAATACAGCCATAAGACTCACTGGCACATCGATCAGTCTGGCATTGCTCTCCCTTCTTTCCTAACAGAATAAAATGAGGAGATGCCTGATGAATGCTGAAGACGTTTCCTAAGCCATTTAGATGTGAATGGTCACAGTGGAGCATTCTCTCTGCCTAATAATGATTTGTATCACACACATCTATGTAAATATGAATTATGCAGGTACATTTCTGCCCTTTCAGATTATGTTACTCAACAGGGCCCTCATAAGTACCCAGATGCATTGGATTTTGGGTGGAAAACAAGCAAACTGTAGAAACTGTCAGAGGGCTTCATTTCTAAATTGAAGAATTGAAATATGAATTGTTAAGAAGAAGGTACTCCAACATGAATTGGAAAGTAATAGTTGCTCTTTCATAGCAAAAAATCATAGCATTGTAAATTTGCAAAATACCTGTGAATAACTTGCAGACATGAGACAGTAAAATTTATGAACATTTGGAAATCATAACTTAGTTTTGTGGGCTAATGGTCAAGGAGACTGTGAAAATAGTCCAGAGCTCTTGCAAGTCAGGCTAGAAAATGTGACCTTTAGATTATGAAGGACATTTTAGGATTTTCTTTTTTCTAATATGGGGACAAAGTATGGAAAAGAGTATTTGTTTTAGGAAGGTAAAGCTTAAGGCTGTGTGCTGGGCAGAGCAGAATATTTGGAGCTTGGGAACAGGAAGCACAAGTTGGAGACAGTCGCATTAACCCATATGTGAAGTGCTCCCAGACAAGAGTAGAAGCAGCAGAATGAATGAAAAAGACAGATGTGAGGGACACTGAGAAGGAAGCATAAGCAGGACGTGGTGCCTGAATGAAACATAGCCATGAAAATAGAAAACAGATGTATCCAGACATGAAGTGACCAAGACACAGTTCATCTGGAAAAAATGACCTCTGAGTTCAAGTTGAACATTCAAGGCATAATGTACTATAAAATGGCCCTGCCATAGTCTAGGGCCACACTTGGAGGAGGCCTTCAGACCAGTGAACCTCTGGAAAAGTGTCCGGAAAAGTTAATCAAGAAACATGGGGTAAACGTACATTGTAGACAGAAACAACACCAAGTTAAAAAAAAAAAAAATAGATGCAAATGGTTCCACAAAGTAATTACATCTAAAAATGGAGGATTACCTATTGGTATGGGGGAGAGTTGGCTGGAAAGGTGGGTTACAGAGTTAGTGTCAGAAGATTTGCCTGGAAGCTGAGGGAAGTTAAGCTCAGGAGTCCCAGCTCTTCCCCACCCTTTTCTACATCCTATACTTAATTCCGTCTTCATTTTGTACTCTTCTCTTTAAAAAAGGCCAATGACCATCCAGACTGTTTAAACCTTAGCCCCACAAAAGCCACCTCTTTTCATTGCCTAGCCATGTCTTCACACGGTCATGTGGATTTGGAAAATTTGCAAAAGAAACATTTTAACCACACCTGGTTAAGACCCTTGTCATTTCCATTTCAGCTTCCGTATTTCCACTTTTTCTCTGATGGTGGTGGGTATCATGGAATTTAGCTAAGGGGAAGTAAGTGGCCAAAGCATTTCCTTTGGATGTAATGAGATAGATATTTGTGTTATCACTAGCTGTTCTGTGGTAAGAATGATTTCCAAGAAAACTCAAACTGCCCACTATCCTGGGCATCATGGCAGAAACACGCAGCCACAGGTCCTATTGCGACAGTTGTGTGGCCTATGACACCCAACACTGAAAGTATGTGGAAAGCATAATGAAGAAAAGTATTTGCAAGATCTGAGGCCACAAGATAGCTTTATGCAAAATTCTTCCCATTTTTTATCCTCAAATTTACTATCCTAACAATTTATAAGCAATTGCCATTAATGAACTGTGAAACTGAAGGGGAAAATAAAGGCTATTCAAAGCTATCAATAAAAAAATATATTTCTATCAACCACTAGAAGACAAAAATATATTTTCATTTTCTATACAGAAAATATAAAATTACTGCTATATGATGAGGCAATCAAAGAGTATGCAGACCAAAAAAAAAAAAAAAGAATAAAAGAGGGAAAATTATTTTGAAGTGTGTCAGGGAGCTGATATTGTTATTTTCAGCATTTTTTATATTTGTGTTACATGACAGCATTTTAAAGTCAATGACGTGTTGCAACCTCTTTTTAACTCTAAATGATATTCATTTTTATACCTAATTTTATAAATTTTATTTATTTTCTCTTATGGAACCCCTGAAGTTGTATAAGTTTTAGGTATTAGGTACTATAACACTTGGATCTGTTCCTACTTTGAGGGATGGACCTTAACTTTCATAAATCAGTACGTAACCTTCTCCCCCAACCTTTCCATGAAGACCGCTTTAGTGTTAAGTATTTGCTGTGGTTAGAATGTTTGTGTCTCTCCACAAATCACAGGTTAAAACCCTAACCCCCACTGCGATGGTACTAGGAGGTGGGGACCTTTGGGAGGTGCTTTAGATCACAAGAGTGGAAACCTCATAAATGAGATTAGTGGTCTTATAAAAAGAGACCCTAGCAGGTGTCCAACCCATGGGCCATGGGCCACATGCAGTCCCGGATGGCTATGAATGTGACCCAACACAAAATCATAAATTTACTTAAAATCTTTTTTTTGCCTATCAGTTTTCATTAGTGTTTGTGTATTTAATGCGTGGCCCAAGACAACTCTTCTTCTTCCACCATGGCTCAGAGACGCCAAAAGGTCGGACACCCCTGCTACAGAGACCTCCCTTATATTATGTGAAGGAACAATGAGAAGTCTGGGACCTAGGAGAGGGCCCTAACCTGACCATGCTGGCACACTGATTTTGAAATTCCAGACTTCAAAACTGAGGAATGAACTTCTGTTACTTACGAACTGCCCAGTCTGTGGTGTTTCATTATAGCAGCCTGAATGGGCTAAGACAGCATTCGTTGCTTTCAGCTTTCATGGTGTTCAGCGTTTTACCTTCACTCATCCAACTCTACTGTAAATATCCTAATTCTCTAATTATTATAACTGGGGACTTTCCAAGTGGCTTATACATTAGTGGAATATATTAGTATTCCCTAAAACCCTATACCCAAATTCAGGTTAAAATATAATTCCAGTTTCTGCTCAGCATATTATTTGAGAAATATATTTAAGTAGGACTTTATAACTGAATCAAATCAGAAATATGTGTTCAAATCAGAATTATAATAAGCTATATACTAAAGTCAGGAAGACCTTGATACATAACATTATTCCACTTAGAGAGTTTTAGGAATTATAACTAGTTTAATTCAGAAAAGCATTTTCAGAAGTACAGAAAGGATTTTGAAATAAGGCCAATGGAAAGGAATTGTCCATTGTTTATTACTACTCTATTGCCAGCCAAATATATGTAAAATGATTATTTTTATTATATTTTATAATGGAACAAATAAGATACATTCTAATAAACAGGGAGACCAACCAATGAAATTTAAGTTTAAAGAATGAGCAAATTTGGAAGACAGTTATCATTTTCCTCAATTTCCCCCAATTTCTCTGTGTCTTCTATAAAGAAAAAATCTGTGAGACTAGGTGGGGACAAGATATGTGGATATTGTTTGGTCACTGAAACTAGCATGTCAGCTACAGCCATAATTTTCATTTTTTTTCAGTGCATAAACAAGTCTTATCATTATATGGCCTGCCAGGTATAATAAGTAGCTCAAAGTAAATGGAACACATTGGGTCATGCCATTTTCAGTATTCTAATCAAGATAAAGCATGTGCAAAACATACGTCTTTTTTTTGTCTTTGTCTGTGTCCATGCACAAGATTGTAGATTGCATGTATAACGAAAATCGGTGGCCAAGATTAGAGGAATGTCTGTCCATCTATCTGTCTGTCCTTACAAATTGCTAGCATGACACTAACTGTCCTTGCCAGAAGCCTTAGTACTGATTAAAATGAATGACTAGTGGAATCCAAGTAAATAAAAGGAAACATGCCTTTACACATAGCACAGCCAGCCTCGGGGTGAGTGGATGGCCAACATTGTAGACCATTGTAATATTCCAAACAAGGCTTCTCTGCTAGCGGTGCGAGTGCTGAGGTGTTGTGCTTCCTCCTGCCACTGTGGTGTGGTGGCCCACATTCAGTGATTTTCACTTTACTGTGCTGAAATCAGAAGAGAAACCCAGTGGGTGCCTGTTTTCACTGGGTAAGAAATACTCCTGTGCCAAAAAAAAAAAAAAAAAAAAAGAAAAGAAAAGAAAAAAGAAGTCTCAAATGTGAATCTACTGATAGACTATCACTCATCTGAGTAAAAGCAGCACTCTGTTAGAAAGTTTATGTTGTTATTCCAATTTTTCATTTTTTTATCCATATTATTACCTATTTCTGCAAAACAACAAGGAAAAACAATCATATTAATTTCTTTTATTGTCTTTGAGAGCTCTGGTTATATAACTTGACCAGTCAGTCCACATTTCCATTTACTCTGATACTGTGAGTTGTAAACTGTTGTTCTTTATGAAAAGCGTAGCTTACAAAAAAACAAAACAAAACAGAAATTCTAATAAGAATTAGCATTGGACACAGGCACTCTTTTCTTTTACACTTTAATAAAAGTAAATATAGACCGCATTTTGGTGCATATCACATTTCTCTCTCATTTGCTTCCTATCCTGTGGTTATATGTGCTGCGAACTTTATGCTAACTTCAACTGTGTAGACTGTTTCTCTATTTTTGTTTCTTTAGTACTTAAGCCATTGGTTATAGTTTATCTTTTAAAATATTCTCTCATCATAGTATTTAGCTTTATATATTATTGTTAGATTTACATGACTTCTAATTAGAGTCATGCATCACTTAACTATGGGGATACATCCTGAGAAATGCATCACTGGGTGATTTTTATCCTTTTATGAACATCTCAGAGTACACATACACAAGCCTGGGTGTATAGCCTATTACACACCTAGGCTACAAAACCTGCACAGCATGGTACTGTACTGAATACTGTAGATAATGGTAACACAATGGGAAGTATTGGTTCATCTGAACATATGTCAACATTAAAAAGGTACAGTAGAAATATGGCATGAAAGATAAATAGCACACCTGTTGAAGGCATTTACAATGAATTTCCAGACTGGCAGTTGCTCTGGGTGAGTCGGTGAGTGAAAGTTTTGTGAACGTGAATGCCTAGGACATTACTGTACATTATCGTATGCATTATAAACCATATATACTTAAGCTTCCTAAAATTTACTTATTTATTTATTTTAAATAAAGTTTTTGATATTTGATGTAAAATTAACTTTAATCTTAGTTTTTTAAAAAGGGTTATATTTATTTATTTTTAGAGAGGTGGAAGGAGGAAGAAAGAGAGGGAAAGAAAGATGAATGTGTGGTTGCTTCTCAGGCACCCTCTGTGGGGGACCTGGCCCGCAACCCAGGCATGCACCCTGACTGGGAATCAAAGTGGTGACCCTTTGGTTTGCAGGCTAGCACTTGATACACTGAGCCACACCAGCCTGGGCTTCATAAAGTTATTTTTAAATATTTTTAGTTTTTCAATATTAAATTAACCTTAGCTTACTATAACTTTTCCTTTATAAACTTTTATTTTTTTAAATTTTCAACTCTTTTGTAATAAAACTTAGCTTAAAACATGAACATTGTGCAGTTCTATAAAAATATTTTTCTTTATATCCTTATTCTTTAGATTTTTTTGTGTGTTTTCCTTTACTTTTTAAACTCTTTGTTACAAATTAAGACACAAACACACCTTAGACACAGAGTCAGAATCATCAGTACCTTCCACCTCCACATCGTGTCCCATTGGAAGCTCTTAGGGACAATAGTGCACATGGAGCTGTCATCTCCGATGACAACAATGCCTTCTTCTGGAACTCCTGCTGAAGGACCCTTTTTGAGAAGGTGTCCTCCTTTTCAGAAATATATGCATGGTGGTTTGCTTGATTTTTTTATCACAGATTTCCTTGTAAGAAAGTAATTGGCCACGAGCATTCTCCTTTATTAATGAAAACTTCTTGGTGTTAGGGTGCACGTTTTAAGGAGCTTGTTGAGGTCTGCAAAAGGTTCTGCTAAACCCTTCACTGTGAAGTTTCTTGAGGGTTCATTTTCTTCTCCTGAAGTTTCCTTTTCCTCTTGCCTCTTTTACAGCTATGCCTTCCTATTCTACTTCCCACAACTGCTCATTAACCCATTGCTCTGGATCCCCCTGTAGGAGCTTCTCAGCACCATCCCCCTCCATCCCCAGGTTAAAGCTGTTTGCCATCTCAGCCACAGCCTTGTTGATTTTTGGACCTCTTTCACTGTGGTGTTAGACCAGCTAAGTCATTGGTAGGTGATAAGAATTTTTCAAGCTCCATTCTAATTTTATGGGACCACAGTTGCATATCGGATCCACCGCTGACCAAAACATTGTTATGCAGGGAATGATTGTCTGTGTTGTGATTTATGAATGTTGTATCATGGCTTGAATCAGCAGCCTTTGGTCTTTCTTTGCTGTAATTTTTCTCAAGTTAGATCCCTCCTTCAAGTCAAAATTCTGGGCAGAAATTCTTAAAGTCAGCAGCTTCCGGAGATCTATACATATGGACCTTCAATTTTAGGCTCCTATGCTATACTGTCTGTGCTTTATAAACTTGAAAATTTTGCATACCCAGTTTTGTGTTCTGTATGATGTTGGTTATAAGGGGTAATGTGATATTTATGTATTTTATATTATATATATTAGTTAATATGCAAAGCTAGCTTATTAAAATGTTTAACTCCACACACTGTTATTTCCTGAATTAAGGAATACTCTACATCTACTGATATTATGATCTCAAGGAGGCAGTTCTTATCATTATTCCAGTAGTTAATACTATATTTTTGCTTTTTTGATGGACGCTGTCATAGTTTAGTTTCTTAGGTTTGGTTGTCTCTTTTTTGATTTTGCTTAAGATGTGAACAAGTTTATAGTGTTAATGGTCTTCCCTCAAAGAGTGTGAAGTGGGCCGTGAGTATTTGTACTGGAAGGAACGATGGCATATTGGTATTTTCTTTTCAAGGAGCTCTCTGTTGGCTAATGAATAGGGAGGTTCTCTGAGTCCCATCTTTCTTTAAGACATTCTTATGTTTCCTGGGCTGTTTCTCCATGAGATCATGGTGATTTACTAGTCAGTTTGCACACTCTGCCCTCACACTCTCGGTGCCCTCTGGTCCTAGCAGCAGAGACAGCCACCAAGAAATACTTATTCTGCCTTCCCAGAGTATTTCTAGCTTCTTCTTTACTACTCATGCATTTAAAACCCTTTCCTCTGTTTACGTCGTCTAGGATGTTAGGCCATTGAAGAGGAAGCATTTCACCTATAGTCACATCCACTTTGTGGTGCAGTGGGGGGCTGGAGCTGGCTCTTACCACTTGGGAGAGCTGATTGCTAACTTCTCAGAAATTTCCCGAAGCAGTGGTTGAACTGTGAGTAGGTTAAAAGCAGCCAAATAGAAGTAGTTACATGACAAAACTCAGCAAAGCTATACTTCAGGGTTTTGTTTGTTTTGTTTTCTTTTGTTTTGTTTTGCTTTTTTCCTCAGAGACCTGGATTACCGGCACAGCGCTTCTTCTGAGTTAGTTTTCTGATGTGATCCCCCATTCCAGCCAATTAGCCTTCTCTTGAATAGAGCAGCCACTGAGGCTTTTTTTGGGAAAGAAAAGGGACAGTGACTCCTGGAAAATTCTTGGTGATTATACTTTAGAAAAGGTTTTTCTTTCTGTTTGTCAAGTTACGCATGATACTCTAAACTGAAGCCATATTGGAAATGTATAGTAAGTACTTTAGATGTTGCAAATGAATGATAATTCCATTTTACATAATAAACTATTTGCTAGTCACCCCACAACACGTATCATATACAACTTGTTAGAAGTGAGGAAGATAATTAAACTGAAATAAAGAATTTGAGCAATTGTTTATTGACAACATCTCCTTTCATGGAAGCACTTTTTAAAAACAATTATTTTTAGTGTTAGAAGCTATAAAATTGGTATAGTTTATTTTCTGTATATAAAAGTCATTTTAGTTAAGGCCATGGACATTTAGTTAAGCTTTTCCCGCTTATCATAAGAATAAGATATATTTGGCAATGTTATATCTTATTTGAATGAGTGCTTTCACAATTTATGGATAATTTCGCTAAACCTGTATATTCTAAGAATGACTCCCCCTGTGAAAACCCATGTTTATCTTTTAAAAACTTCTTCTGAGTGTCTTGCTGTCAGTTTATCTGGAGACAATTAGTGTCAGTAGCTAAAATATTACTAACGAAGCCTAACGTCTCATTGAAGAATGACATTTCTTTATTTATAACCTAGAGAATTTCAGTTTGATAAACATCATTGGACATTTTATTTTGTATTGTAAGATTTTAAACCAGGCAAACCAGAGTTTTCTAGATCGTTCAATGGACCAACCAATATACTTCTTACTCAAGGGAAAATTATCGCCATGTTAACAATGAGTATTGTAAAAATGCTTTAGGATTTAGATGATAATAATAACTAGGAAAATGCAGAGTGCTTACTGAACTCCAGATTTTATTCCCAGTAATTTACACATAATCATTTATTTAACATGTTTAACAATTTTCTAGGGTAGTTATTATCCTAAGATGAGGAGACTAACACAAGAAAATACGAGGTAATTTGCCCAAGGTGGTACAGACAATCAGTGGTAAAGCAGGATTTGAACCTGGATGGTATGGCTTCCAGATCAATGCTCTTAGACCAATAACAATAACACTTCCTTCTTCTTTTTAAGCCTTTGGATAGTCTACAAATCAAGGACAAATACCCTTTATTTGCAAGTCTCTGAAACTTTAGTCATTTATTTTAAAAGGACAAGAGTAAAATTTGGAGAAGGAAATTGAATTGACTTATCATTGGGCATAATTCATTCTCTCGATTATGGAAAATATCACTAGGCAGAAAAAATCAATAATCACATGAAAGAGAAGATACATCGAAAACTGGATATATTCTTGCCGTGGCCAGTGTGGCTCAGTCAGTTGGGCATTGTCCCACAAACCAAAAGATTGCCAATTTTATTCCTAGCTAGCACACATGTCTGGGTTGTGGGTTCAGTTCCTGGTCATTGCACATGCAAGAGGCAACCAATAGATGTTTCCCTCTCACTTAGGTGATTCTCTTTCTCGCTCCCTTCCCCTCTCTCTAGAATCAATAAAATAAAATAAAAATTTAACTGGATATAGTCACACTATTGTGGAAATTCTCTAAGGTAGAAGGTAAATGAACTTAAAATATACAGGAAAGGGAGTCCAATATAGAAGTACATAATTATGAGAAGTCAAATTCTGAATGCGTAATATTTCATAAGTTTCTGATTTAAAGACTATAATAAATTGATAATGACTAATAGTCACTTTATTGCTTGATCCTTTTTTAAACTTGGGCATTAATTTATCTTTATAGTTACTGTTTCATGGCACAAAACAGAATAAATGTTGGATATATTCACAGAAAATTATCTGTGCAAGTGCTCCTTCCAAGTTTTATAAGGAAGCAGTTATTTTGCTTATATTAATTGCTATTGCATTTTGATCTGTGTTCTAGCATTGTCTTTTTGAGAAAATTATTGTGTTTTGCAGTCTAAATTTCTCAAATTTAGGACTTTCAAAGCATAGGTTCTGTTCACATTTAATTTTGCTACATCCATAAAATATGAATAAATTGGCTTATAAAACAACACAACTATTTTACGTCATGGAATAAAGGTTTTTGTTTATGAATGCTCTGAACCCAGTCGTTCACTGTAAGAAAGCATTCTTCTTCTTTTGCCTTTGTTCAGTGGTGAGAGAAATAGGATTGATAGAATAACAAACTCTATGGGGGATAGGGTGCTCTTCCTTAGGGATGTGCAGGTAAAGCAGATGATATCATATTGAAAATGCAGAGCTTCCTACCTCGGCAGGAACTTGTCTGCCCATAACAGGGTTATTTATTCTTTACCAGCAGTTTATCTCAATTGTTCTCTTTTCTTGGTATTTAGCAATTTTACAATCCTAAAAATTTTTGTTATTGGCTAAAAACAAATAAAATCCATTTTATTTCTCCCACAGATTATACTTTACTTCCTTTTAATAATGCCAATTTTAGGGCAAGGGAGGTATCAATTGAAGGAGAGATTTTATATGCCAAAATCAAGACTCATTAATGAAGGAGAAAACGCTGAATATGATCTCTACTGAAAGATCAGTTGCATTCAAAGAAATCTATGAACAGCAGCATGGAAATTGTGACTATTATTTTGCTCAGCACACTTAGATACTGTAGATGTGTTGTATACTGGGGGAGATGATGCCTTTTGCTTGGAAGAGTGATCTACATCAGCACTGTGCAATAGAATTTTCTGCGACAATGAAACTGTTCTATGTCTGCCTGTCCAATATAGTGATTACTAGCCATGTGTTTTTAAACATGTAGCTAGTGCAAATAAGGAAATGAATTTTTTATTAATTAATTTGAATTAATTGTATTTAAATGTGAATAGGTTACCGTGTCACACTGCACGTGTCTAGAGTCAACTGTGGAATTAACTGGAGTGAAGACTGCCTGGCTTCAGGTCCTGCATACGGTGCAGAGTAGTTGAACAACCTCGGAAAGTCGTTTAACCTCCCTGAGTCTCAGTATTCTTGTATTCTCATTTTCAATGTGGGAATAATAATAGTACCAAGTTCTGGGATAATTAAATAAAGCAATTAGTGTAAAGCTCTTTGAACTGTGCCTGACATATAGTATATTCTCAATAAATAGGAGCCATTGGTATTATTATTTTGTGACCTTTGTAGATTTTAATGATGTAGAAACTGAAAAAGAGATGGGCATGAAATAGGGCTAATATAATACACAGAAAATGCTGTGAAGTAGGTTAGAATTTTAAGTGATCCTGGAGGAATGACTAAGATTTAGATAAATAGAAAGTACTTATACGGTGACCATGTATCCTAATTTGCTTTGGACAGTCTCAATTTATACTTTGTGTCCTGGTTTAATTATTAATATTCCCCGTTTTTCTCTCAAAAGTGCGTCACAAATGTTTGTAAGATAAATTTTGGAGTCACCCTGGAATAAGATACAGAAATAGAGCCCAGGCATTCCAGATGGAGGAAAGAAGACAAAATCGGGTATAGATGCAGCTGTGACCACGGAGTGTCCTGAAAGCCAAACAAGCACTGGGAAACAGAAGAAAGCAGAGTTAGAAATGGCCTAGGGAGACATAATGGAGGAAAGATGAAAGCTTGGATAAGGAAATTAGATTTGGTTTTAATGTTATTTATGATATTATTGCATGACTCCTGAGTCAACACAGATTCACTTTCAGAAAAAAAAATTCTGATTTAATTGGACAAAATTATTTGGTAGATCAAAAGAGCCTTATGCCATTTGGTGTTTTGATTAGCCTTCCATTATTCATAGTGATTTTTGCTATACATGATTTGAAACAATATTCTTTATTATATTGCCCATTAACTACAAGTAACTAAATTAGTAACATGATTGGTTAATATGAAAAGTCAACTGAGAATAATTATGGCTCATTATATCTGTTTTCAAGAAGAAGGGAAAAACTTTGAAAGTGCTCATTTAGTTTCAATAAAATGCTGTCTCAACATGTCTTCTGGCAGTATTTTTTAAGATACACCTATTGGTCTCCATTCTTTTCAGGTCAGCATACCTGATGAAGCTAGGGAAATTAATTGTTGACGATATTACTGATTATAATTTTAAGGAAATAAAGATTATATTGGACTGTGAAATATAGAAGATTATAAAATAATGAGGAAGAGAGTCAATAGAGATTACGGGAAAACAAAACAAATTAAAAAATTTAAGTAAACATATCTTATAAGGTACAAGAATGCAACTCAAGCATAATTGTTTTACTTTTCACAAGATCTCTTCTTTATTTCTGATTGCATTCTGAATTCAGATGCTGACCCAGTGGCCCAGAGATTTCCACAAACAGTTCATAGTGACTTGTTCTAGGTTGGCATCCTTTTCCCAATGATTCTAGCCCATTGTAAAGCAGGCATTTGAGTGGATCTCTCAGGAGTGTCCAACATGTGGCACAAGATGGCTATGAATGTGGCCCAACACAAAACTGTAAATTTACTTAAAACATTATGAGATTTTTTTGTGTGTGTGATTACGTGTTGCAATGTATTTAATGTATGGCCCAAAGCAACTCTTCTTCTTCCAATGTGGCCGAGAGACACCAAAAGTCTGGACACAGCTGCAGGTATTCCTGGGACAAACAAAGTAGAAGTCCTATACAGGGATTGCAGCCAATTGTGGTACTTCTGGAGAAGTCTAACAATTACTTTGTTATAGTGGTATAGTGGTAGCAGACATGGTAATCTACACCTAGGGAACCAATCATGGCTTTTTGGATTTTTCTTTTTTCAGGAACAACCAATAATTATCAATATTGGAATCATGAACTGTTTGGTTTATTTTCAAAATATAGATCTGACTGTTTAAACTAATGCCACAAGCACCTCACATTTTGAAGTGTGCTTTTTGTTTTTCTTTAACGAGATCAAGAGTTGGTCAAATGAGGAAGGGTTAGGCAAAGACCAGATGGCACTGGCATTTGGAAAACTGAGCAATCTTTATAAAAGGCTATTGGCATCATTTATAGCAGCCCCCTTTCTCTAGCTTGTGAATGTATTAATGAAATTGGTTTATCAGTGCTTAAAATGAATAATAACTAACTTGCGTTTTTAAGTACATGCATTTGAAAATGTCACTTAATATCTAAACCTCTGAATGGAATTCAATGCCTTCAGATTAAGCCTATTTGTAAATAGTACAGAGCAATGTGTAATTATGCAATCTGCTGAGGTCTTCAAAACTAAGATTTAGAGCAAAAGTGAATCTTATCCTAACAGAATTTTAATAAAAACCCGGCAGTGATTTGTAAATACCTTGAAACTAATTAGCCATTCCATCCACAATGATTGTTTCATCACTGCTTAGTTATTGCTTTTTTGGTTCTTGATGAGAATGGCAAACCACAGTTCTAATGACATGGTTTCATCTGAAGCAGAGTGACTCCCATGCTTAAAAACAATAAATGATTAACTCTCGTAGCTCCCCCTGAAAGGTAAGTTGTTCCAGCTAGGACTGAGAGAACAAATGTTTATTGTAAGGATCTGCCTCATGATGATGTTGATGCAATTGATAGGAACAAAAAATATTTATTGGATATTGACTCTGTGCCAGGCAGTGCACTAAGTATTTTATGTGTCATTTATGTGGTAAAGCCTCACAACAGTCCTGTGAGGTGAGATCATCATAATCTCTCTCTTTCTTATGACTGGAGGTTTAAGTGCCTAGTTAGTGGCAAAGCAAGGTTCTCAGTGGACAATCTGGGGCTCTCAAACACCGTATTACCACTGCTGACAGCAGCTATTACCTAGACCAGTTGGCAGCGAATGTGCAAATGATTGCCTTTTGTGCAGAATTTTGTCCTTTATTGCTCATTTCCATATCCGAGCTGTGGGTAGCAAGAGAGAAGTGGGGCAGGTTTTTACCAAACTCTATTATAAAAGGCGTAATTGAAACAATTGTTTTCTATAGTCATATTCTACATAATGGAGAGGCAATTGCCTAGTATAAAATTGCAAAGTGATAATGTATGTGGTTGATGAAAGTCTAGCTAAAATTGCATGGCTTGCCTTAGATATTAATTTAGCTGCATTTGTTATTGCTTGCATGGACAATATTCATATTCACACTCATTTGAGGCTATTATAGACACTCCAGTGATTGCCACAGTTTTTTCCATGTCCACCCTCTCATGTTGTGTTGATACTAGAGGAGAGGTCTGCAGAAGCAAGGTCATGTGGAAATTACACTGTCTGGGAGAGGAATCCAATAGCCCGCAGCAGCGTTATCCACCAAGCAATGGATTACATGTGTACGTGCAGGCTAAATAATGTATGATTTAAGACAGGAATGTGGTTTATATTCATTTTTGGATAGTGAAAGAGTTGGCATGTCAATCCCCTGAGAGACTTTATCCAGGGCTTTACCCTTGAATGGATGAAAGAGTACAAATTCTATTGCACTGAAGATGAATAAAAACAAATTGGGGAGCCCATCAGCAAAACAGACTGCTGCGTGATGCAGTCCAAGGCTACTCCAAAACCACCAGACCAACTGCTTCAGGATCCTGCCAGCAACCAGATGCTGGCAATAGAATTGACTGCAGTTTGGCATCAAGGCTCTGTGATTCCCAGCCAAGGGGGATTGCATGCAAAAAATATTTTAAATTCTCTTTGTAAAAGAGCTATGTTTTCAATCAGAAGACAAAGTATGGTTTCAGGCCTGTTCTGCTTGCTAATGGAATGTGGCATATCGACGTTTTAATTGCACAGGGTGGAGGTGTGGGGTGGTGATACCATATGCACTTATGGATAAGAACTTGAACTTTGGTTAGGTAGTGGGATTTTTCAATGGAGTTGCTTCTAGGAGATGGGGTTAGTGTCATTATTCAATGAGGGTACTGTATTGTCCTTCAAAGAGAGTGGCTAGATCTGTTTAAAGCTGTGATCCTCAATCAGAGGCAATTTCACCCCCTTAGGGGGCAGTTGGCAATATCTGGAGACATTTTAATTGTGAGCAGGTAGTACAACTGGCATCTAGTGGTAGAAGACAGGGGTTCTGTAAAAGATGCTACAATGCACAGGACAGCCTCCCACAGCAAAGAATCATTCTGTCCAAAATGTCAGTAGTGCCGGAGTTGAGAGCCATGGTTTAAAATGATCTGGCTAGTGTATAAATATTACAGCCCTGTCTTTAGACAGTGGTTCCTCTAATGTAGTTAGACATTGTATAAAACATAATTTTTAATGAGTTACTTTACTCTATTGGTGTTCGAACAACATGTATTGGATGTACCAAATGTTTTCTGTTAAACAAAAACGCAGGCCACATCCTTCTGTAGTTCACCTCCAAAACACATAGGGGGTGAAAAGTTGTACAATGAACCTCCCTCCAAGCCTACACATACAAGCCACATATTTTACAAGAATGTAGGAGGACCCGGTTGATTCACTTTTCAAACTTGAAAAATGAGGCCTATTAACAAAGCACACTAAATGAATCAGCTGTTTAGGATGATCTACAAGCCAGTTCATTTTCCTGTTATTAAATAACAAACCATGAATCTTGACAAATGAACCCCACTAGTTTGTCATTGTTTGAAAAACTCATAACATGCTTGCTTCTGATGGTCATTCCCCTTTGAAATTAAATTTTAAGATTGACCTTATTTAAATTCTGATAGAGGGAAAGAGCTTGTTAACCTTCCTTTTGACTGTGTGTTGTTTATCATCATCATTCCTATCTCTGCCCTTACACGGGGCTCACCAGAGCTCCTGCCGGTGCCACCCTGCAGGGCTCACTGCAGCACGGCTGGCTGGGTTTATTGGCGCCCATATAGTTAAGAGGTGACATTCTGTAGTGTGGTGGGGACTGCATGGCTTCTGGAGTGAGACTCCCTCAGTTTAAATGGGGACTCCAACCTCGTGACCTTGAGAAGGCCAATTGCCCTTTCTGTGCCTCAGTTTTCTCGTTTGTAAACTAAGATGGGTATCATTTTCCTCATTGGGCTGTTAGGGGAACAACATATACGATGCTTAGCAAGCACACATTAAGTGTTACACCTATGATTATTAGAATTTTTATCTTAAAAATAACATCTTCAAAACTGGATGCCACGTCATTTTACTTAACCTCCTAAAGAGGACGCTGATACTAATCCACGGATTCAGCAGCTCCAACATGTGGCTAAGAAAGCTTTAGCCCCCATCCCATAATCCCACACAGACCCTCCCAGCCATTCCACTGTGAATAAACATCTATGTAAAGCCTGCATGTTTGCCAAGCGTATGCAGTTTCAAGAGAAGTCTTCTATCTCCCTTCTTCAATCAAGTGCCATCCCAAGCCCTTCTTTTGAAAATCTGCCTTTTTTACTGGTTTTAACCACTGACATTGTGAATTCATAGCAACCCCTACCCTGTTGCAGCTCAGTGTTAGAGTGTTCAGGAACTCCAAACTGTAAGTCCTCCCTGCTCCTCAACAGGATTTATAAAGCGTGACTCTGAGCCATGTAGCAAAGTCAATTTCATCTGAAGGAAAATACTTTTTTACTAACATTTTTAAAGTTCTTCCTCAGTACCTCAAACTGATTTAAGAGCTAATCAATGATAAAATTCCAAGTTCATTTAAAGACAAGGAATTGAGAAAGGAATCAGTCACATTTAACCACTTTTAATCAGGAAAGTGGCTGCTGTGAACTATTAACCCGTAAAGATTATTGATGCTCTTTTTTTTTTCTTCTTATTTTTTAAAGATGCTGTAGTTTTTAGTCATTTGTCTTTGGCAGCCAGAGCATACAAAATCTCTTTTGCTTTTCACAAATTAATTCATTTCAGCCTGTGCATTTGTCAGACATTCCCGGAACATTCAGCCAATGTTTTGTTGATTAAAAGATGTGTATTTTGAAAATGGGTGGAGAGGAAGGAATTTATAAGTCTCAAAATCAAAGAATGATCTACAACGCAGACTACTACCTGAATCATTCAGTGCATCGTCAATGCATAAATGAAATACTAAGAATTAGGGAGAGTGTCAGCACTGGGTCTTAAAATCTATGGATTAATTGGTTCAATAACACTGAGAAATTCTACTTCTTTCAGCAGAATTTCTAGAACTCACAAACAAGAATATGATATAGAAAAAACCACCTTTCTGTAGTTTTTCAAAGGGCTTTTGAAATACATCCTTTCTCCACAGCAGTCTGGTGCTTCTACCTCTTATTTATAAATTACATACCTTGTTTCCATGCGCCCAAGTCCCTGCTACTCATTCCAGCTTTGATTTGCTTCTGACTGTTTTGTTTAAATTTTTTTTTCCCAGTGAATACATTGGGCCCTTTGCAGGGCACATTTATTGTTTCAGGCACCGTGCAATTTACTAACTGGTGTTCCAGTTATGTAAAATGCTCACAAAGACCCCTGAGGGAAAACAAAAGAATTAAGTAAACACCTATTGATCATCCTGTAGTTGGTGCTTTCTTATTTGATCAGTCAAGGGCCCAGTCTGAACTGGTCCATCTGATCTGTGATCTATAAAGCTACAGACATTTTTCTGGCTCTCCGGTGGTTTAAAAGGCTAGACAGTAGGAACAACTGCTTTAAACAAAGCCTTATTTTAAAAGAAGCCTGAGTACAGAATGGAATTCAAAGAATTTAGAGGGAGGGGAGGTGAAAGTGGTAAAAAGAAGGGGAAAAAAAAAAGCCCTGGGAAATTTAAGAGAACGAGGCACATGGGAAGTAAAAGATATATTCCATCTGTCCTCTTGCAAGACACAAACACCAGGATGCTACTTCAGCCTGGACATATTGAACACCTACTAAGTGCAGGGTTTATGAAAAGGTAGAGCTTAAGGGTTAGAGGGTATCTCAGGAACGAAATAGAATTCTTAGGTCAAGAAGGAACGGCTTTTCATACCAGCCAAGAATCTTTAGGCAGATATTAAATTCCAAAAGACAATGAATATATGCCATTTTATTCAACTACTGGGAACAGAAAATATTGACCTGACTAATTCATTTTAATACCCTACATCAAAAATGTTGGTAACAAATTAATACTAAAGATATAGTTGAGAAAATGTTTATTTCAAAGAAGGGGGTTGGAGGCTCTGGGTTTCACTCCTGGCATTTCTGCCCTGTTACCTCCCCCTTTCTTAAACAACATGCCTAACACACCTCGGCCACTCTGTTGGCGTTTGACTATTCTGTCTTCTTCAGCAGTTAATAAGAGGAAGGCTTGAGGAAAGGGAAGCCAGTAGGAAGCTTGAAGCCCTTTATATAGGAGGTGGTTCAGATGCTGGGAAAGAAAAAGTGGGAATTCAGAGGAAAGGATGATTCTAGAAACCTCTCAGAGATTTTGGTAGCTGACTGTATTCTGAGATTTAGGATTAGGGAAGAGATGAAGCTAACACCAAAGTTTTTAGCACAGAGGCTGGAAGAATGACAGTGACATGGAAGAAAAATGGGATAGTTGCGATGGGTGGCTGGTGTGGGAAATTGGGAGATGAGAGCAGATAGGAGATGCACTTAGACAAACTGCATGTAAGAGGCTCTGTTTTAGTTGGAAATATGGACTGGGACAAATCTGAAATCCTGGAAATACATGTTAAACAGGCTGTTATAGAAGGAAACAAGGCTGGATACTGCTAAAACGTGGCCTCTTGTGTGGGTTAAAGGCTGTGTTAATTCAGTTTTTATTGTACATCATGCAGCCTAAGTATTTATTAAGCACCTACTCGCTGGTAAAACAGCTAACACATCTTTAGGTCAAAACTCAGCCAAAAATGTCCCCACTGGAATCTGATGAGTATGTTTATTGTGTCTTTAGGTAGCATTCTGGGTTATGGTTGAGAATAACTGGGATAGTTATATAGACTAATGTCACTGGCAATACAAATATGAATGAAAAATGTTATCATTATTTTTATTATTATTATTATTATTACATTTTTATTACTGTTAACATTTATTGTGTACTCACTAATTTCCAGGAACTATTTTGTTTGCATTGGCTCATTGAGTTTTGGTAAACACCCTATGACATAGGAGAGTACTATTTTTATCTTCCTTACATTAATGAGAATGTTGAGTCTCAGAGAGGTTAAGGCACCATCTGAAGGTCACACAGCCAATAAGAGACTCCAGGGACTCCAACCCAGTCAGTGTAATTTTAGAACTTTGGAAGAGATGCCTGTGTGGAAAAGAAATAAAGTATAAGTAATATATCTACTAGTTTTGCCATGTATAATTATAAAGATCCTCATATTGTATATTCCAAGTTGCTGGAGGTCATTTTATTATTCCAACTGTATCATAACATAGTGTGGCAGGTTAGAGAAGTAACTCTCTACTGGGGGAGATTTTATTCCCAGAGGACTTTAGCAGTGTGTACAGACATTTTTTGGTTGTCACAACTGGGTGATGGGTACTACTAGAGAATGGTGGTAAAGGCCAAAGATGCTGCTGCCACACTATGATGAACAGAACACCCCCAACAACAAATAATTACCCTATCCACGTTGTCAATAGCCCCTAGGTTGAAACCCTGGATTAAGGTAAAATGAAGGAAATCTTGACTGTGCAGTGAGGAAAATGGTGGCCAAGTCTTGCTAACAAAGTGTTTTTCACCACGAAGCAGCAGGTTCGGGAAAGGGGGAAGAGATGAGCTAGATTCATTCACTTGTTTATTAATAGAATCACTATTTACAGAGTGATTTCTTTTTTTAAATTGATTTGAGACAGAGGGACAGAGACATTGATTTGTTGTTCCACATATGCATTCATTGGTTAGTTCTTTTATGAGTATGCACCCCAACCGGGGATAGAGGAGGAATTGCTGGAGTAATGCTGAGGAAACAATCTGAAGAAGTTGCTTTGGAGAAAAGGAGCAACAAAAATTAGAGGCAAACCAAAGGTGCCCGGCTATTAAAGGTGCACTGGGCAGAGCTTTGGTGTCAAGAGTGAGCTGCGTTCTTTTGTCAAAGAGGGAGATAACATGCTACCGTACAGGCCTAAGGAAAACCACCGTGGACACGCTCAGAAGCCATAGGCTACTGTCAGGGGCACCTGGGCACTTCTCTTTGTCCCATGTATGGCAGGCTTTGCTGATCTGAATACAGGGCCAGAGAGGGGAGAAAGCGTCAGATGTTCTCAGAAGTCCACAGAGCAGTGATATATAGAAGTGTGTGTGTGCATGTGTGGATTGGACAGGCCGAGACGTTTGCATTGCTTTCGAGGTGCTCTGCTGGCCTGGGACAAGGTGCTGGCTTTGTTTTTCCAGTAACAGCCTTTTCTGTTTCCAGCAGTCCTATGCACCAGCTCCCCACCCCATGGCTCCTCCCAGCCCCAGCACAAACAGCAGCAGCAACAACAGCAGCAACAACAGCAGCGGGGAACAGTTGAGTAAAACCAACCTGTACATTCGAGGCCTTCCACCAGGCACCACTGACCAGGACCTAATCAAGCTGTGCCAACCGTAAGTGCCCTTCTGCTCTCTGCGCCGTTTCTAACCCAGATGCTCGCCCACCTGGGCTCAGACCACACAGCACTTGATTCTTGTACCCAATACTCCCATTCATTGGGATCTCAGTGAGGAAGACTCTGTTGTGTGAATGGGATTTAAATTTGAGATCTAAGTCCAGCTTACTTTAGGAAATGAAATTTGTTTATTTCATGGTGGAAAAATGGAGGTTCTTGAGCAGATATACATGGGTGGACTGGCTGATATGCATGTATTAACCAGGAGGATGATGGACAAGCATTGAATTGAGCCTCACACCTTGTGGCTGATGGAGTCAGTGATGAATTGTGTGAAGAAAAGCTGCTTTTTTTCCTGAAATATTAGTGGAGGAAATCTCAAAAACTCAGAAGATGTGGTAGATTTCAGGGTGGTTATCTCCTGTGTTGCAAAGCTTTCCTGGACAGTTTTTGGTAAATATCAGTTTGATGGGAACCAGGTATTTGGAGAATTATAAGGCAAATTCTCTAGTTTCCTTGAAGATATCTACTTCTAAGTTCAGTAAAACTATTTTCCACCGAGGCCAAGAACTGCTAAGTAGCTTTATATTTTCTAGGAAATAAGGTAGTGATTAAATGCCGTCCCAAAATGGTTTCATTATTCTCTTACCTACCAACATGTATTTTTAACTCTCTCATTTCTGTGAACATAAATTAAACCTATTTAAATTTACCCTCCAAATATAATTAATAATGGATAATGAAGTAAGAATCATAGATCTGTATTTTTGGATTGTTGCCCGATGATTTGCAAAGTAATATCAGCATAGCTATTTGTTATTTGTGCCTTAGCTGGGTATTTTTAAATTAGGGGAAAATATTACTCAAGTTTTCTTTTTCTCTTTTGCAATGCTTTTACAAGAAGGTTGAGAGGATATTTATTTTGTAAGTTTTCCAACCTCTAAAATATTGGAAGAGGAAAACAAAGCAGACAGTATTTATTTGCCTTTGTTCTGGTTTTTAAGATTGGGAACAAACATCAAAACAACAGGAAGTGGCAGATAAACCAAAACACAAATATGTAACTATATAACCAGTTGACTAGGCAGTAAGTGGATTAGGGTGGGGACACTGAAAAAAATTTTTTAGAAGCAGTTTTGAAAAAAAAGGACAAAATATGCCTTGGCTAAGATGTGAATATGGTAGATTTTGGTCTATAAAATGTAGAGGTTGAGAATTAAAAGGTAAATCACTCACTTTTGTTGTTGTTCTTGCTGTTAGAAAAATCTAAACCACTTTTAAAAATAAGGTCTTGGAAAATGTGAAAGATTATAGACTTTATGTTAGAAGTTTCAAATGAAGTATCTCCAGTAATGAAATCTGATGTGAAAAAGAAGGGTAGCTATTAACTTTGTTTTGTATATGAATCTCATTCATAAAAATATATTGGATGGCACAGAAAGACTGTTTCCCAATTGCTCTTTACTAGTCAGAGCACTCATCGAAACACAGATTTCTGGGGCCCAGGAGATTATGATTCACTACATCTCAGGTGGAGCCAAAGCATATCCATTTCTCACAGGCTCTGTGGTGTTGTTGATATCCGTGGATTTGGGGGATGCACTTCTCTCTACAATAATATGAAGATCACTGACCGACTGTTCCTAATGCATAAAGTTTCACTTAATATGTGAAGGTCGTTGAGTTTGACTTCTGTGTATGACAGCCTGTACAGCTACTCTATGACCTTGAGGCCGATCATTGACTCTTTCTGAGCCTCAGTTTCCTCTTATAAGAGGAGGTCACCTGCACTATTGGTGGTATGCTGGTGCTGCCTCTGATGAGTGCACTTGAGCCCATTGTTAAATATTCCGAAATCCTGTCAGCGATTTGTTACAAACTTAATATTTTAAAGTTGGCCATAGTGGGAGTATTTATGTCACAGGAATAAGGGAGCCCTACGAATCAGTGCTTTTTAAAACTTTTCTCTCTCTCTTTTTTTTTCTTTTGTAGGGAGCTAGTTTAATAAACATACCACTGATAGAGCATTATACTATGAAATTCTATATCAGTGTCCATTTCTGTAGAAGAAAATGTTGCCAGAAATGTATAAATGAAAATTATTACCTAAAAGCCCGTATTGGCATTTTAATTTAGGAAAGAGATTAAATGACATGGAAACATTATTTTTGAGAAAAGAAGTTTTGTTAATGTTTCTTAGGTGCATTAGAGAAATTTAAAGAATGCTAAGTGCACAGAGGGTAATGGTTACTTGTTCATATTAATTTTTGCTAGCTAATAAAATGTGGCCCCTACTATTGTTATTATAAAAATGTTTATGGGTTCTCCAGCTACTGATGTGGTCTAGACCCGAGGTTTATTGCTTAGATTTGTTTTCCTACAGAATCTTACAGAACTAGTGTGATCAGACAATGGGAATGTAGTAGAAATAGTGGTGCACTAAGATCTCAGTTTCAGTCCTGGCTGTTTTGTCAACTGGGTAGTGGACATAGACAAATGATGTGTCCCTTCTTAACTTTGGTTTCCCCCATGTACAAAATAATCTATTGGAACTTGATAATTTTTTCCATTTCTTTTATCTTAAAATTCTGATATTTTATTGAGGCCCCCATTAGTTAGTAATAAAACCTGCTCTGGGCCACCATTTATGTTTTTCACCAGGCTCCTTTTGCAGAGTTGTTGGGGCTATACCCGAAATAGATACAGCTACATGAATATGCTCTGATGGCTAGGGATGCTGTTTGTACAAGACTAGTTCAGGTCATGTGTAAAATCCTGTTTTCTCTCTGGTGGTATTGGTCTCTCACATGCTTACTACTACTTTACATTAGCAGTCTTCTGAAGTGCAAATCGTTTTGCATTTTGATCTCTCATCCAACTCTTTAATTGCATCTACAAAACAGATATTTGTTGGTTTAAATGAACTTGCTATCAGGATCAATTTTCCATGTTTATCTCTATGAAATTATAAGCATTTTAGAGTTAATATTATCTTATAATATAGAAGATGCAATACTTGCTTATATCCATAGTAATGAAATGATAGAAAATAGAGATATACAAAAAAGGGCATACAGATATATCAAATTATCTGGAATTTAAATGCAATATCCATATTAATAGCAAATGCACAGCAAGAAAATGATATTAAAGGAAAGCAATTGCATTATTTCACAATGAATAACCTGAGAGCAAATTCTGTTAGGTATTCCTTTCACATTCATCACCAAAGCTCCTATGTTTGGATTGCAAGTAAAGTAAAAGAAATGAAGACAAGACTGAAAAAATACTAGACATGAAGAATGACTTCACTCCATAGAAAATCTCTAGTTATACCTATGTTTCGAATGAATACATTACATTATGTGTCTTGTAGGAAATACCCTGTAATGTCTTCATCTTGAGAAATCTCAAGGAACTTTATTGTATTCTCAACCAAGAAATAGTTACAGAGTACCTCTGTTGTATGCCAGATACTGGCCTTGCTTTAGCAGAACTTATATTCCCTTAGGCAAAATAGTTCATCAGTTAAATAATCACATGATTTGATATAAAACTGAAACTATAAATGCAATAAATGAGCATGGAACTAGGAGTCTCTATAACATGGGATTATACCTAGATAGGGCAATGAGCAAAGGGATCTCTGAGGAAGTGACAGTGGAGCTAAGATCAGAAGGAGAAATTGGTTTAACCAAGGAAGGAAGGAAGGGAAGAACATTCCAGGCAGAGGGAACTTCATGAGTGTAGAACCAGTGGCTGGAGGGAGCATAGCAAGATAAAAGATTAAAAACAAAGCCATTGTGGCTTTAGCAGATAGATGGAGTTGGAGTATGAGGCAGTATGAGCTGGAAACATGGAGGGGAATAAGGTGATGATCTCTTTGTGTATTGTGCGAAGAGCTTTTTTTAAATTCTAAGAGCAATGGAGAAAATCACTGAATTGTCACAAACGGAAAGGTAGCATATTCAGAATTTGTTTCAAGAAGATAACTCCAACGGCAGAGTGGAAAGAGAGGATCCCATGAAGGAAATCAAGGAACAAACAGAGTAGGAATAGGTGAAAAGCGATCTGGAAGAAGAATAATTTATGGTCAGAGAAGCCAGCATGAGGACGAATAATTATGCTGGTGGAAAAATTATGTATGGTGAAAGATGTCTTTTTTTTTTCACGTGCATTTATTTTTCTATTAAGAAGCGATGACTTGAGAGACGGTTAACCAAATGGACTCCCAAACCAGTGAAGTAGCACAAAAGAGAACACAAATTATTGATTTTTAGTCTTTTTTTCTTAGTCATGTGTGTGTCACCAATATATGATTAAACATTCAATGTCTGCAATGTTGAAAGCACTAAGGCAAATGCAGTGGACCCCTGAGCAACATGAGAGTTAGGGACACTGACCCCCTATGCAGTCAAATATCCACATATAACTTTTGACTTCCCCCCCAAACTTAACTACTAATAGCCTACTGTGACCAGAAGCCTTACCAATAACATTCAATTAACATATATTTTGTATGTTATATGCATTATATACTTTATTCGTACCATAACTAGACAGAAGAAAATATTGTTAAGAAAATCATACAAAAGAGAAAACACATTTATAGTACTTTATCTGTTAATACCATAAGTTTGTCATCTGTTTACTAGATAAACTATCTGTCATTATCTACAGCAATATTGTCATCCATTATACAAAACACTGTAGATGTTATGTGTTTAACTAACACTAGACATCAAAAATTAAAAGATAATGTGAAACAATTCATATTTAGTTACAGGTGTAATTATTCATGCATTGATGACCAAGAAATAGTAGTATGATTGCTTTTTGATAGTCTACTGTAATTGATATGACTGCTTCAGTGGTAGTAAAAAAATCTCAAAAAAATTTTCCAATATATTTATTGCAAAAAATTCCATATACAAGTGGACCCATGCAGTTCCAACCTATGGTTTCAAGGACCTACTGTATAATAAAAACTAAAATTCCAATTGATTATACAATTATGTTCACGTTATAGGTTATCGGTTGGAGACTATGAGTGCAATAGTTAGATTACATATATATACACATATGTATGTGTGTGTGTATCTTTTATTCTTGCTTCAAGAAGAGGAGATATAAGTTGTAAGTGGGGAAAAATTTATTTTCCTTAATAAAGAGAGAGCATTGCAACACTTTTGGACCCAATAAAATTTTCATGGTATAATTATTTTTCACATATTAAGCTATATTTCCTCTCTCAAAGAAGTTGGAAACCTATTATATGATTGTAAACGTACCCTTGAAAGACATTGAAATTGTCCTTAAAAACTAAAACCACACATTTAACATAATGGACTGAATTTTAAATGGAAATAAAAATCATTAATGTGTTTATATTTTCCATGTGAACAATACCTTTTATCTAATCATCCGCATGACTTACAAGTTTTAACAGATGTGATGCTTTCAGAAAGCCCTGGCTGGACATTGCCCCCACTTGCACTAATTAACTAATCTGGAGCTAATAACAACCTTATGCAGGTACAGAATGAATGGTTCTTCTGTTACAAAGTGAACATGCTGCTGCTAAGGCCGCTGGAAGCAGAATGAAGGCAAAGGAGGGACACTCTTGGGTAGGTGCACACCTATTTCTAGTCATCGCCAGACCAGGAAGTCAGCTACCTTGCCTTTCATTTTTCTCTGTAAATGTTCTCCTTCCTCAAGCTCTGACGCCCTAGCATTGCTCCTTTTAAAATGAAGCTCTAAATATCACTTTAACATTTAACAAGAGAGGAGAAATGCCCACAGTGAAACAGGAGAACAAAGTGGGAGTGTTTGCACTCCAGAGCTGAGGGTCTGCCCAAGCTAATCTCCACACTTTTTACCCAAACCTTTTGGACGCCTTGTTAAGGTGAGCACTGAACGCTGAATAGCTGAGGAGCTGATTCAAGTGCCATCCGGCCCCCCGAGTGCAGAATCCATTATACGTGGTGTCAGACAGTTTTGACAAATGCACCAACACAATCAAACCTTTTATCAATTTAAAAGTAACCTTGTCACAGTAATCTGTCAAACTGTTCAGATACAACTAAAGAAAAACAAGTCATCATGCACTCTCAAGTAACTGAGTAAATAAGAAAAATATGACTGGAAATTTTTTGAGCTCTTTCTTACTGTGTCATTGAAGATTTAAAAGTTCCCTCTAATAAGACCCGAGGAAATTTATTAGGAGCTTTCTTCTGCAAGTCGGACTCAAATTACGCAGCTGCTTTTGAGGTGTCATAAATCTCTGTGGTGGCAGGTGTGAGTAGAAAGTGAATTTGAGGATCTTTGAACCTTGCCTTTGTGTAATTTAAATGAGAGAGTGCTTTTAAGGCCCAAACTACATGTCTGAATTTATTGAGTCAGCATACAGCTGATACTTGGATACATATATGAATTCAGACTTGGGTACAATTATATTTGCCAAGTATATATCGTAAACCAGACATAGTTTGTCACTAAGAAATACCTAATAATAAATTTTAATGTATATATATTATTTACAGCATTTATTATATAAGTATTACGTACAATGTACTCAGCTAAGATTTTATATTACCTTATTTAATGCTCAAAACAACCCTATGAAGTGGGGAAGATAATTACCGAGTAATAGTTGAGTAAATTGAAGCTCAAAGGGTTAAGAGTTTTGTCCAAATTTACACAGCCACCAGGATTCAAAACCCGGCTCTGACTTCAAAGCCCTTATTCATATCCATTAAAACATTCATTTAATGAGAACAAGAGTAGCATAAGTCACGAGTTCTCAAATCCGTGGTGGCTCATGAGAATCCCTTGAGGAGCTTTAAAAAATACTGATGCCTGAATTTCACTCCCAAGGAGTCTGATTTAACTGGTAGGGGGTCAGCTTAGACACTGAAAATTTTAAAAGCTTGCTTAGGTTATTTTAATATGGGACAAAGTTTGCAAACCCCTTGAGCACATGCTGCCCATGCTAATTGGAAAACATAATTTTATCCGTTGTCTTAACTTCCTTAGTCTGATTTTCTTAGAATCAGGAAATTTCATAGGAGTCACTAATTTGATTTGAATTAACCATAAGACTTAAAAATAAATTTTATTAAGATAATTTTAGAATGAACTGGACTTTCTGATTACAAAATTGGATATGTAGATTTATATGTGAAAAATCAAGCCCCAGAATGGGTCTCCAAAATTGCTTTAAGAGTGTGCTTAGAAGGATCTCATTTTCCTTCTTCACATGATTTTCATAAGCCAAATATTTCTTCAACATTTCACTTTTTAATGTTTGCATTAATTGATTATTAAGCAAGAAACCCTATTTTGACTCATGTCAGTAAACTCTCTCTCTCCATATATATATATATACACACACACATACATACACACACACACACACACACACATATATATATATACTAACTATACTCTAGTAAATATAAATCTATTGACTCATAAAAATAATCAGCCTTACTTGAGGGCATCCTACAGATTATTGTCCCATTGATTCATTGACCATTCATTCATTATTTTCACTACTTTGGGTGAAGAAGATTCTGCTGAATGTCCATGAGTTTTGAAAATCTATTTATTTAAATTGCCAATAACTAATAAAACATTTTCATATTTATCCTAGAAATGGATGAGATAAATAAAAATGAAATCATTGAGAGTACCAGTTACCTTAGGTAACTATGTTGGTGGTCGCACACACACAAAAAGGGGGTTTGGGGAAGGGTATGATCAGCTCTCCCTGGATGTGACAAGTCAAGTCCTAGAGACCTGCGAAAAGTTGGATTTCTGGCAGATTTGCTGTGTGCCTGTAATTTTGAGGGATTTGGGGTTCAAGGGCAGGTCTCTGGCAAGTTCAGATGGCATGTTAGTTTTCAGAGTGCCTAGTGATCTTCTAATTGCCAGGTCCAGCTACTTTTTTGGTTCTTATTTATCTCTCCATTACTTGACCCTGTTGACCTCTCCTTTATTCTCTGAACTTTCTTCCTCCTTGGCTATCCTGTCACTCTTTTCTGGGTCTCCTCCTAGCTTTTGTAGATTCTTTTTTTCAACTTATTTTCCTCTATTTGCCTGTGGAATATTTTGGTGTTTTCCAGAGTGTTGACCTTCTCTCTTCTCACTCCACAAACTCTCTTCTCTACTTCTCTACTTAAATAATTCCAACTATTCTGATGATTATTAAATCTATATCTCTACCCCATGCAGATATGTTTCCTCGAGTCCTAGATCCATCTTTCATTATTCCCTAGACAATTCCAAGTTTGATTCTTAAGAACTATCAAACTCAATGTCCTAAAAGAACCATTATTGGAATCGTTTCTTTTTCAATGTTTTCTTTGTCTGTGAATGGCACATTATCTATCCAGTCATGGAAAAGAAAGGAAAAAAAAAGCCACAACAAACAAAAAAACCCACAACAACTTGGAGTCACGCTTTTCCCCAACCTAGAAACAGTTTCCAAGGTGCATGGATTTCAATTACTTGGTGTTTATGATATCCAACATCTCTTCTGTTTCACAACTGCCACAGTTTATTTGCTTATTTATTTAAAGATATTTATTGAATGTCATCTATTTGCCAAGCACTGCAGATAGCTGAAGGACTGTTAAGTCCCTGCATAGAATTTTCATTCTAATGGGGAGAGACAATAGATGAAGGAATGAATAATTTAAAAAGATAACATAAGGATATGCCATTAAAAGGTTCAAATGCCATAAAAAGGAGGTTGTATGTAAAGACTGGGAGGCGACATTGAGATGATTTAAAAAAAAATGTTATGCCAGGACTGATCAGCAAAGTTTAGTTAGCCAATTATGAAGATTGGACTTTTTCCTAATTTATTTCTTTTTTAAAAAAGTTATGCTTGCTATTGTGTAAAGAGTGGATTTTAGGGGGGGCGGGGTATGAGAGAGGGCAGCAAATGAGCAAACAGGCCCTTCAGGAAGTCCAGGAAGGAGATGGGCGTGGCTTGGAGTGGGATCAGATGGTAGAGGAGGTTAGTAGTGATGGGTTCAGGCTATGTTTTGGAGTTAGTTTTGACAGAAATTATGATGAATTAAACATGCAATAAGGCTAAGTGAAAGAGAAATTTGGGATAATTCTCCAATTTTAGATTTAATATTCAGAGAGTATAGAGTCTTTTAATAAAATAAGGAGGATTGTGGAAGAAGCAATTTTGGGTGGAGATAAATCAAGAGTTCTCAGTATTGTTATATTTTAGATCCTCTTTGACATCTAAAGTCAGATGCAAGTTGGCAGTTTGATTTATGACTGGTTTTCAAAGCAGAGTTTAGATTAAAATATTGATATATAGAATGGGAATAATTAAGCATTATAAATGACATTTAATCACATCCTACTGATACAGTAATATAGTGCCTCATATGTGCTAAACATTATTCTAAGTATTTTACATGTAAGTACTTCATAAAACATGTGTTAAATAATTTACACCTCATGAGAACTCCCTATTTTAAAGATGAAAAATTAATGACACAAAAAAGTTAAGTACTTTCCCAAAGTTACCCAACTAGTAATTGTCAAGTCCAGTGTTTAAACTAAGGAGTTTGGTTTAATAGTTTCCTCTCTTAATTATGATTTATATATAGGGTGTGTATGTAGCAAGAAAAGAAAAGCAGTTATATTACTCAACATTCTGAGGTTCGGAGATGGGGAGAAGCCAAAAGTGTTTGTAAAGCAATAACCAATGAGGTAGAGGAAATCCAAAGAAGCAGAAGAATGTGATATTATAGAAGCTGGAAGAAGAAAGTATCTTGAGAAGGCAAAAAAAAATCAAGTGTGTTGAATGCTATTGAGAAGTTAAGAAAGGTACTGACATGAAAGTTACACTTGGATGTGGCAACATTAAGGTCATGGGCAAACTTGACCAGGGTAGGCTTTGCAGAGGGGTAAAATCTGAACCACTTGGTGGGCCTTTCTTCAAGCTCATTACCTGACAGTCCTTCCAAGTGGAAATGCCTGTCTATCCTTTGTGCCCAAACTCTATTTAAATAGTTATCTTTTCTAAAAATTTTCCCACTGATTTTCTGATTTATTCATTCTCTCTCTCCTCCCCCGCCCCCTTCCCTTCTTCCCTATCCTTTTGTCTCTCTTATCTATCTCTTGTTCTATCTCTGTCTCTATCACTTTCTATCTATTTCTATCTCTATCACGGTTTCTTTAAATTCTTTCTCTCTTCTCCCTCTCTCCTTTCTTAACTGTAAGCTTTCGAGGACAGTAGATTTTTCTTGTTCATTTTTATACATCAATGCCTAGCACAGTTCCAGGAGTTTACATAGTAACTGATAAATATTTAATGACTGAATAAGCCTATATTCATCAGTAATATAAAAATGATTTTACTGGACTTATATCATAAAACTTGTTCCAGGGTAGATTTTGAGTTCATAGTGGGAGATAGAGGAAGCAGGATTTTATCTTAGATACTACATTCTAGCTGTACGACTGAAGTAGAAGATATTTTTTGAATATGAAGCTCTTTTACTATGTAGATTCCAAGGAGAGTTTTGGAGGGAAGCCTCAGGATAACTTGAGTCACATGTATTTAAGAAACTAAATAAGGATCAATAGTTTGCTTACTCACTCAGTACTGCTACTGAGACAGAAAATAACCATTTATTCTTGCCTGAGCCATGAAGTTTTGGCTGTCAAACAGATCACAATGTGCTGCTGACTGCTAATCCCATACCCAATGCAAAGTAATTTGTGCTCATTGAATAGTGTTCACTGAAAGATTTTGGCTTTGGAATTTTCCTACAGATTTCTCTTTGCAACCAAATGACTTCTGGGGCAAAGATGTAAGAGGCTGTTGAAAAACACACATGAAAATAGCCCTTGGAAATATGCATCCATATATTCATCATATTAAAAATGACAGCATTTCATCTGAAAATTGGCAGTAGTATGGTTTGTATATGTTATTTAATCATATAATGGAGAATAACTTATAGTTATAATTTATTCTTAAAAGAACATTTAAAAAAATTTGCTTACTTTTTATCTATTATATTCATTATATCTCTAACACTGTGGTGTGTCTTGAAAAATGAGTACTTTATTTTGTATAGTAAATATGCCCCTGGCATTGTTGTAAGTAGATTTGTTGTTTAGTTTTTAAATCAACACTGTTGAGAAGTAAAATTAAATACATTCATTTTAAGTGTAGGACTTGATGAATTTTGACAAACATATACCCCTATGTAGCCAGCACAGCAATCAAGATATAAAACATTTCCATCATTCTAAAAGCTGTTTAAAAATATAATCACAGACTAGGAAGTTCACAATTTAAAATCCCTTACTTAGAAAAGCAAGGAGGTATCATCATACCACAAGAACAGCAAAGAATTTTGTCAGTTGTGAGTTCTAGTTAACCACTTACTAGTTGTGGAAGCTTGGTTGAGTCATTTATCATCGGAGTCTATTAGCGACTGATACATATTAAACTCTTAATAAATACTGGTTATTGTTATTCATTTATGCAATGTAAAAAATCTTTATTGCCACTCATATTTATATAACAGGACTACATTAGGTGGAGTTTGCTTGCATTTTTAAGGGTTGTGCATTCAAGCAAAGAGTATATTTTGGTGTTTACATTATTCCTGTCTTTTTTATCTCTACATAACCATGATACCTTATATTATCTTATACTGTTTTGCAATCTTATGGCTATCTATTGTGTAGTGGTATATTTTTACTATAAACACTCACAGTATCAAGACAAACACATATAATCTGGTTTCTATCTAAAAGATAAAAATTAAAATATAGTGCAAAACAAATTGAAAACCATTTATAGTTGTAGTGCATAAATATGGCAAAATAATATACCTTTTAAAATGAAATGGAAGTTTTAGAATCAAAGTGATAACAAACACTTTAGCTCTTGAATATAGTAAAGCTGTTTAAGACAGTAATCTAGTCAATGTGCATAAATTAATGGTATTCTGATATCACTCAGGTTTCATTGATGAATGAACAGGTTAAGTTAGGTTTCAGGTTGAATTAATTCTTAGGAACTAAATTTTCTTACAAAGTTTACATTAAAAAAATGTTTCCTCAGTGTATTAAACAATTTTTTTAAAGTTTTTTTTGCTAACTGGAGATTTTTATTTATTTAAATAATTACACTAAAGTTAGAATCAGGGACACATATGCTTAAATACTATCAATTATTGAAATAGTCTCTGATCACTGTATAAAGTCAGATGCATATCAAACTTGGTTTTGGGTGACCTCTTTCTTGGAAAATGTAGAGACCCTGTTCTTCCAGTTCTCAGCACAGATATCCTTGTTCTCATTACATTCTTCTGAGGACCACTCTGAGTTCCACTCTCAAATATATCATTTATTAGCTGTGTTTCCTTGGACAAGTTACATATTTCTCTGTTCCTCAGTTTCTCTAGCTATAAAATAGGTACGGTAATGGTACCTCCCATTTAAGGTTGTTAAGAGAAATAAATGAGTTAATACACAAAAAAACACTAAAATAGGGCCTGGCACAGAGTGGGTATTATGCTTAGAAGAACTTTCCTGTTATAAATGGAAATTAATTTACTCCCAATCTGGACATTTTGTGTGAAGCTGGTGGTCATTTGATTCAATGATTTCTAGCTCTGTGCTGAAATTGCATATTACAACACACTATCCCAAACCCTTCCTAGCCCTGGTGTTCTATGATTCTTTCCTCCTAGACTTGATCTACATAAACACAGTTGCCTTCATTATTCAAGATGGAGACCTTGGTTATTGGTAATTGCGGCCCAGTGTCTGAGTTTTCAAAGACGACTAAGGCAACTTGTTGCATTAAAAAATTGACCCTTGTAGATTCTTGCACAGGAATCTTACAAAAACAACCAAGTTAGAGACAGAGAGCTGACCTGTTTCACTGATTCACTGCGTGTCTCAACATGGCACCATGGCGCAGTCACAGAGTGAACTTGTGAAGCTGTGATTACCTGTGTGCTTTATTGGATAAAGTGTCCTTAAGGATACTTTCATGACCACAAACCAGAGAAAAGCTGTAAGCAGTACAAGTAAGAACTAGAATTGAGGTTATCAGAGAACTTTTGCAGGCTCCTCCAGTTTCCAAATGTAATAGAGGAGTCATTGTGCTAATAATGGATGGAACCTCCGAGATCAGGAAAGGGGACGTACTTCCAGAGAACACTGTCCTGTCAGGATCAATTCATCTGAGCAGAAAGTGATTTGCTGTGGACCTTTACGTAAACAGTTGAGTTCCTGCTTCTCTGCCTCTGTGTGTACGAAAGGGCAGTATTTATTAGGTTACAACTTCATACTAATTCTGTGGAAGATGAATGCATTAGTATTCATTGCACATTTGAGTGAAAAGGACACCACTTAAAGGGAGAGCTGACATTTTAGTGAGTGCTCTGTGCCAGATACTGTTACAAGTACTTCACAGGTAGAGTGGTCGGCTCTTTCTGGCTTGTCCTGGATTTTCCCAGTTTCAGCATGAAAGTCTCACATCCTGAGGACCGACTCCTCAGTTCCGGGCAAACCAGGACTCTGCTGACCAGAACTGTACTCAAGGGCGTTGATTGGTTTTTGGAAACTGCTTCTTTAAGTGAAACAATGTATAAAATGAAACCAACATAACCGTAAGTCAATTTTCTACCAGGGTGCTGTGGCACACTGATATGCCACAATAAGTTTTAGAACACTCAATACCTGCGTATTTAGTCAGGGACACTGACCTCTTTTCCTTTAGATTATCAAATTAAAAAAAAAAATGACAACAGCCAACACAACAATAGCTGTCTGGTGTGAATGAATCAAAATTATACCTATTGTTTTTGTCAGCTCAGCAAAAATAATACATCTTTTTGGTGTGCTGCAAAATTTTAGTAATTAGGTTATGTATGTCAGGAGATGAAAAAGGGTGAAAATCACTGCCATAAGTTAATGGATGGAAACGTGGGTTAAGTCCCTGTGGCATATCTCTGGTCACAAAAACATCACCAAACTCCTAAAGAAAGACCCAAAACCATTCTAATATTAAACATTGAAGTACATGTGAGTTACATGTCCATTTAAGAAAGATGTATAACAACAAGTATCAAAAACAAATAAGATGATGATTTATTACAGTTTGAGGTTACGGGTGGCTGGAGCCTCCTCTGGCAGTTCAGGGCCAGCCCCAGACAGGACGCCCTTTCATCACAGAGCGCGTCATGCACTGACACTGACGCAGGCTGGGACAGTATAGATATGCCAGTTCCCCTCATGAGCACATCTTTAGGATGTGGGAGGAAATCAGGGTCTCCAGAAAAAGCCCACACAGACATGGGGAGAATTTGCAAACTCCACATGGACAGTGTCCTCAGTGTTCACGTGGACTGGTAATAAATTTTTTACCCCATTAACATTATAGCAAAACACCTTTGAACAAAACAATACTATTTGAGGACCCGCTGTATTATTGCCTTTAATTATCAAACTCTTCCATTCCCAAAGAGTTGACTGCTAATCCTTATTTGCATCGAAGGGAACTGAGGCACAGGGAGGTTAAGTAATTGCTGAAGGTTAGAAACTACTGACATATTCTGAAAGTGGCTGAATGGAAACTCAAAATCAGTCAGTAGAGCCTGCTTTCTCAATCTTCACCATGTTTTTAGTATTGGAGTAAACACATAAGCTGTTGAATCAGGCCCTCTCCCTCAAAATGGGGCCTAGAACATGGGTATTTCAATCCCTACAGAGGTAGGGTAGGGGAAAATTACTTTAATATCATTTCTTGGTGACACCCAACCACATAACAAACTTCAGTCTCATAAATGCCTATCAGTGGGCACAAAGGAATGACTTTCTGAACCACTGCCAGAAAATTAATTATTTGGAAAACTCTGTCAGAACAATATACCTTTAATGTGCAGTTGGCGTAGCACCTTGCATTGTAACTACTTAAGAAATAGTGTTGAGTGCCTAGTTTGACGTAAAACACTTCAGCAAAATGGGTTTTATTTGTGTTAATGCCTTTTCTCCCTTTATAAAAAAACATGAACAACACTCAAATTATGGTGACATATCCAAAAATATGAAGTTGTGTTTCAAATGAAAGTTACTATTTCCTGGTTATCAGTGTGATATAAATGCCCTTTGATAGAGTTTTATTCCTTCCATCACTCACTGGCTGCATAAATTGCCAAATGTTCTGGGTAGAATAGAATAAAAATTCCCAGGCTTTCATATCTAGGAAGAAAACAGTCAAATAACAGAAAAAAAAAGGGATCGTAAACATGATATTGCCAACTTTTAATTTCATTAAACGATAATACTAAATAAAATATCTGCTATTTCTTGTTTACTAGCACATAGATCTAGTAGCATAAATTATTATCACTAGCATTTTTTCCAAAGTTCATTTCAATACCAAAAGTGCCATCATCTTAGTGTAAGACAAGAAAGTTAGACTTCATCTCAACATATTTCAAAAACACTTGTTAGGTTGCAAAAACGTTATTTATTATATTATTGTATCACGTGCACTTGTGTTTTGGTACTAGAGTGTCAGTTTGAGATGCTATGTTCAGTGCAACACTACACAGGATGGGGTTTCCAACTAGCTCCAGAGGTTTGAGGGGATTTTTGTTTGTTTTTAAAAATATTTTCATTTGTTTATTCTTACAGAGAGGGAAAGGGAGAAAGAGAGGGAGAGAAACATTGACGTGAGAGAGAAACATTGGTCTGCTGACTTGCAAATGCACCCCAACCAGGGACCAAACCCACAGCCCAAGCATGTGCCCTGACTGTGAATCGAACTGGTGACCTTTTGCTCTGTGGGATAACACCCAACCAACTGAGCCACACTGGTCAGGGTCAGAGTTTTGTTTTTCACCACAGTCACGGTAGAGTTCCCATTTCACATCCCTGGGTTGACAGAAATGGGAACAGCGTATTTCATGCCATTTCACTCAGTTGAGAGTTTTCTGGGAAGACTTAGAGAAGCTGAGGAACCACAGCCCCTGAGCCAGGGCCAAAAAGGCAACAAGCCACAGGAAGCCCAGCATCTCCCTACTGTGGTCAAGGCAGGGGATTCTCAGATCAGGGGTGGTACCCACCACCTAGAGCACCCAACTGGCCAATAAGGAGGAATCAGAATTATATTTAAAGGGCATACACTGGGTCTGGAAAAATATGGCCAAGGATTGACCACTAGTGCAGAGGCTAGAAATTGGGAGACCTGAAGCCTTTTCCTAGCTCTGCCACCAAACATCTCTGTGGCCTTGGTAAGTCCTTTTATCTAGCTGAGCCTCTGTTGCCCCTACAATTTTATGACATTCTAGACCCCTGTTACAAAAACACATAACTGTGTGATTTCCAGTTCTCTGAGATCCCTGCTTTCTGCTACTGAATAACATAACACACACTAAAACACTAATCTATCTTACTGAGTTACTACATTTGTCACCTCAAGTAAGACATCCAATTTTACCCGGATTTTAGTGACAGTGATTGCACCTGAATTCAAAATCTTATGATTCCTTCATGCACAGAACTGCTTGGTGTTAATGCTGATTGCTAAAACATCCAAATTACTGCAAATATATTGCTCATCTTTTGTTTGACTGCCTCGTGCATAGAGGTAACTTTGAAACCTGGTGAAAGATTGATGCTATAAGCCTAAATCATAATGATTAATATAAAACAAAACTCAATAAAAATAAAATTATGGAGGCATAAGGAAAGCATGTATTTAATGAGCGAAAAGTAGTGGGGTAAACTGGAAACTCGTGGCTAGTTTCCCTAGTCAAGTACTGTGGCCAGTGCCTATCAGCACATCACACACACACACACACACACACACACCAGTGTCCATATGCTTATTAACACTTCTGTATTGCAGAGATGATGTCTCCTTCTTAACTGTATTCCCAACCATTTAGCTCAGTCCCTGCCACATGTCAAGTGCCCAGTAACAATCTGTGGCATGAAATGTTGTTAACTGTTGGAACTAATTTCAAGATCCTTCTTACATCTTAAACTCTTATCATTTTCACCCCTTAGGACAGAGTGGAAAGAAATTGCATTCTGTAGAGTCAAACTTCACAGAATAACTAGTTTGTGTTAACCTCCCTTTGTGTGTTAAAACTTTGAGACCAACTTTTTTAAAACTGCAAACGCTGAGGCACGTAGTTGGGAGGGTATAGGTGATAATGAAGGTGAAACAGGAAAGATATTCTTATAGGATACTGTCTTATGTACTTTCCAAAATCAGTGTCAGTTCCCCATTATTTTTTAATGCACAGATAGGAAAGACACAGTTTCAGAACATCAGCAGGGAGTGAACAGGCAAAAGACCCCTCCATTGGCATTTTAGTCTCTCCTCCATGCAGAATTAAACAACATTCAGTATTAACCACAATGACCTTAGCCCTCTGCTTATGAGGTGTTTTGTTTTATTTTCTCCAGACATTCAAGTAGCTCAGGATTCCTCCCTTTTTGAGTGGGGCAGACATGGTTGGTTTTGCACAAAGCTTCTGTAAGGAGCTGAGGGCCAGCATTTCATATTTTTTTCCCTTTGATAGGAAGTGATGGGCAGTGTGCCAACTCACTCATGCCCACCTTGCCTCATTTAAGAGGGTCTAATAGACAGGTACCTGGCTTTTCCTTACCAGCCAGCTTAGACAGTATATAAGCAACAGTTTTTAAAGATAGTTTATCCCTAACAGTTTGCAAGCATACCACAGTCATATAGCTACAGTATATCTGATATGAATGGTTTGAACAAATGCTGTTAAGTACAGTACAATGGCATGATTAGCTGATCGCCTCTGTTTACCCTGAAAAAAATTATTAACTGCATAGTTAAAATTATTAGGGGCATCTCAGGTAAACGAAGACAAATTGGACTACACATCTTTCTTAGGAGATATTTTCTGGATCCATACGGGGTGTCAAGTTATACACTTAAGAATGACAACAGGCACAAGGATTTTCCTCTGTATGTAGCTAATAGCTTTTGACTGTGATATGTATAATAATTAGCACCTTACTAGGAAGGGGCCCTCCTGGTTGAACCTCAGTTTATTTACCTGGCTGTTGTATATTCCATGTACAACGACACTCAGGAGTATGTACATCTGTCCTAATAAACAAAGCACAGATACACTTTCTTACAATCTGGGCCAATGGAAACAAGACAAGATAGGCCAGTGGCTGACTAGTTGCTTCCTGTTTTTAGGGTTTGTGATGTGATTGTGCATATGGACATTCTCATATGGTTTACTTTATGATTTAGAATCTACGATTTCTATAAAATCTATACTAAAGATCAGATTTCTTAAAATGGCTGTGAAAAGAGAGCTCTATGATTCCAAATGTCAACATGATGACCAATTACTATATTTTGCTGTGTATAATATGCACCAACATTTTTGTGTGCATTATACATGGGATTATCATACCCATTATTATACGCATGGTATATAATCATTATACCCATGTATAATGTGCATCCTTATTTTTCCCTCAAAAATTTGGGCAAAAAAGTACATATTATATGCGGCAAAATATGGGTAAGTTTTCAGGACAACTAGAATGCTCATAAGCCAGTATTAGCAACACAATGGTTAAGTAAACATCAGGTGTTGTTTGGTGTATTTTGTGTAAAGAATTGAAACCAGTCTGAAAGAGGTGGAGAGAAGAAAGAACTTTAGCTGTTGAGCCAAAGGAATTAGTCATTATTAATGTCCCATCAAATCATTTGACTTCTGCTTGATTTTCTGTAGGGGATCTAGGTTATGCTTTACAAAAACATGTAGTAAGCATGCAATAAAATGGAAAGAAATGCACATTGGTGCTGTCCATCTGTAGGAGCTCAAACCAAGTATTTAATATTAAACAGAAGAAATTTAGATAAAGCTGGAGTTCTGTGGAAATGAACCTAAACTTTTGAAAGTATGCTTGAATGTACATGTTTTCTGGGTAAAGTTCACAGCCTGAAAATGGTTTAAAAATTAGTACACAATTTAATGGATTCTTGGATCTCCAGCAACCCAGTATATGTAATCCTGCTATTAATATGTTTATACATGGAAGAAAATCTACATATTCATGGAGTTTACCCTGAAAACTACTTGAATTCCTGGTCCTTTTGCTTGCTAAGACTGAAGTCTCAGGGACAACAGCAGCTGTTTCAGGGACACCAAATTTAGCTAATCTCAAATGTCTTACCTTTAACCCATTCAGAAGAGAAGCTTTGGCATATAGCATTCTCTTTCCAGCCATTTTCTCTGGAATGCTTTAACTCTGCTTCGGCAAGAAAACCTCAGAACTCAGGCTTCCACAGGAAGTAGATGCCGCTGGAAGGGATTTTAGACAGGGAAGTGCTCTCTCTCTCTCTCTCTCTGGGCTGGCACAGCCTGGTGAAATTGTTGAGCTACAGCACTTCAGTCATGGTGCCCGCCCGACGGCTAGATGCCAAGATTGCTATTTGGCACGAAACATCCAGACAAGCAGCTGGATATTGCAGCGCATCCCAGCAGCATGCCCGGGGCCTTGACTATAGTGCCAGATCCTTCAACCCAGTTAGCAACTGAACCCTTGAGGCTTTTTCTGGCTCTGACCCCTTCTCGCCTCATGGTGGGCTGCTTTGCCCTGGAACGTGTGTGCTCCAGCACACTGCCCTGCCTGGGTCTCGAACTGTGGCATCTGTCTGGAGTAGGATGCTTATAGATAGACCACCTGAAGCGGCGAGACCCCTTAGCAGCTGTGACCGACGGGTGTGGGGCACTGGCCAGAGCATGTTTCCACTGGAGGCTGGCTGGAAGAGGGATCCATATGAGCTGCTGGCATTCCACTGTAGCCAGGGGCGAAGAAGTAACACCCCCCTGGTGTCAGCTGTTGGCCCTGCTGGCATCCTTTTCATGCTATCCTTTGTGAGGAGCGCTAAGGCTGAGAGGCCTGGTGAGCAAACTTGTCAAGAGAAAATGGGCAGAACCAGGTGAGGGAAGAGAAACTGGCTCAGGAGGTACAGCCATACTCAGCAATAATGCCATTAGCAATGGGTGAGCAGGGTATTCCTAAACTTTCTCTGTGTCTTCAAAATGGGGAACGTGCCTTTCTTAGTCTTTTTAAACCCCCTTTTCTGCCAGGACTTCTGGACCTTGAGGATAGTGTGATGTTAGGCCTTTGGAAGGGAGAGAGCAGGGCTTTTTCAGGAGGCCCTTTGTTCCTGTAGGTGTTCCCCTCCTGGGATCTGGCGCCTTCTGCAAGTTGCTGCAGCTGCTGATGGATTTAAACTCGGTTAGCAGGAGTTGGGCACAGTGCATTTGGAAGGCAATCGCCCCTCTTATTTTGTCAGGGTAGGAGCTGGGAGAAACAGGATGATTTCCCCGCTGTTCTCTAACAGACACTGTGATGCCGCTTCCAGCACTGTGCCCTCTGTGTTGATTCCCTGGAACTTAGAGGGCTATTCAGGATGGTTCAAAATGAAGTCTGACAATTTGAACATAGCCATGGGGTAATTCTCAGCATCTTTCAAAGGATGCCTGTAATTTCTCCCGGGGAAAGTTGAAGTCTACTACAATGGTGGATCTATTAAAAATATTGGCACAGGGGAACAAGGATTCTATTGTGTTTAATTGCTAGGATTCCTGCCTTACCACACAAGACATGTACCAACAGGATACTTTCTATGAAACTTGCCTTTTATTCTTGATATTGGATCACTTTCTGGAATGAAGCATATGACTAGCATGTCTATATCACCTAAGTAGATAAAGTAAATTGAATGGGAATATAGTTCCAATGTTGAATGCCAACTGTAAAAATTTATTTATATTTATTTAAATCAGGTCCACTGATATTCTTTACTTATTTGGTCATTTAGCCAAGAAACACTATTGTTGTAACACGCTGTGTACAACAACCCTTAAGACTTTGTAGGTCAGAGACAAAGCAGGCTTGCATGCATAGTATAAGGGAGACATCTGTTATTAGTTTAATTAGTGAACACTTCACTCAAAAATAATTTCACAATATTAGATATGAGTATTTTTTCTTATTTAGAGATCCATTTGCACTGTAAAAACAATATATTGGTTTATTTGGCATTTTTTATTCATGAATTCAAAGTTGCATAATTTTTGTTTGAGCCTTGATTTACTAGAGTAAATCCCCTATTTATCTCCTCAACTCCCACTCATACCTAAGAAACCAACTCAAGTACATTGCATCATGCATTCCATATACTTTCTCTAATTTTCTTTTTTTTTAATTGTTCAAATGCATTTGTTTGCATTTTTCCACCACCAATTTCCCCTGCCCCACCTCCCACCCTCAGTCCTTCCCCACTTTGGCTTTGTCCACGGGTCCTTTGTACATGTTCCTTGATTTGACCTTTCTCCTTCTTTTTTCTTCACTAAATCATTTGCCACAGTATGCATCTACATTCCCATTCCATCTTATTTATATATTAATTGTCACTTTTACCACCCTGTGTTCCAGTTCATTCTTTACCTGTTTATTGTTCCTACAGATTATAAACACTCTGAAGAAAGAACTGTTTCCTATCCATATTTGTATACATTTTAATTTCAGTGACATTAAGTTATATAGTGAAGTGTAATTGTCACCATTCACAGCAACAATTTTTTATTTAGATATGGAAATACAATCAGTTCATGTTAATTGCAGAAATTATTCCTGTAGTCACTGTGGAGACTGAATTAGCAAATATTGAATTATTGTTCCTAAATCATAGTTAGATTTCTGCAAAACGTTGATCAAAACATTTTCATCAATTGATCGATATGTAACCTTGTTTTATGTGTGCTGTTTAAAGACATCTATTTAACATATATTGTTAATTCATTAACATGGAACTCAAAATCAGCAATAGTATAAATCATGCCCGAACAAAGATTATCTAACATATATTTTCTCTCTAAGTTACTGCAAAAAATGCAGAAATAGAAAAATTAAAAACACCCAATCAGTAAAACAAAGTACTTGGTAAGAGTATATTGTACATAAAAGAACATTTCACAAACTGGGAGCTTTCAAAATCGAAAATGCGTAAGTTATTTAACATTTACAATGATTGGTTATTACAATGGGGGTTTCCATAGCAGGGGATTGGTTGAAAGTGATTGTTTTATACCATTATGGGAAAATGACTCAAGTTTCTTTTATGATTATCAGAGGCATTTACAAGAAATGACCTATGTTTTACTCATGTTCATGAAATAGGATGGATTTAGTTTTGCTTACATGGCTTAAAAGGTTTTGTCTGTTTGGGGGATTTTCAAGCTTGGTCTTCATCGTATTTTACTTTAACAGCACATTGTAACCTTAGGAACACTAGGGAGCACTTCAGCACTAGGCTTGAGGTCCACTTTAAACAAAAAAAGGCACAAAAAAATGTGAAAAATGTGGCACTAAATAGACCGCAAAGAGGACACTTGTTTATAGCACCAGAGCTGAATCAAGAAGGCAGAGCTTTGCTGGGAGCATTCACAGCACACAACTCAAATTTTTCACCTCATTGCACATGTCCACAAATGACCATGAAGTCACTACTGCAAGCAGTGGTTTGGGGGGTTACAAATACATTTTAGTAAGTAGGTAAATTCACAAATACAGAATCTGTGAGTAAAGAGTGTTTACATATAACTAGTAATGTGGTATGACAATCACCATTTTGTTTAATTTACATTGGGTAAGTGGTGTGGTGTAGAATCAGAAAACTTAATTTCTGTGGGGTACTTTGGAAAAAGGGATTAGAAAAATTTCATTTGAAATACTTCTTACTTTAAAGTTATATGACATCTAAAACACTCCCTATTTATCTTGAGTGTTTAATTCAGAAAAGAAAAATGAGACCATTTAAAAATATATTTTTTTCAGAAGACAATCCACACCCCCAATACTTTGCTCTAATCTAGGAGACAATGCAACATGAACTAAAAGAAAGGCATTGAATGCATAAAGGCACAACCCAAGCACAAAGATCCACACGATGGATTTTCAGTAGCAGCAATGAGCTTGACTCAGAATAGATTATAGATATGCATGTATTATTAATGATAATTCACTCTGGGGAACTTCCCTCTGCAATTTATCCAATCTACTATGTGCCACTGGATATAGCGCATGTATCTTTTTATTCATCCTGTGTGGGATTATGAACAGTACCAGAAGGACTCACAGGAAAAGTAATGGCCATTTCATACTAATAGATTTTTTCTAATAGAAAAATATGGGTATTGTGCTTCCAATACATTATTCAAATATCGTGCATGCATAAGTATTTGAGGAAAGTCAAAAAATTCAAGCTTTTACGTCTTTAAATAAATATGTTCTATTAAAGAACCAAGGTTTGTTTGTGAAATATGATATAAGAAATACATGATAAGGCATATGTCCTGCCATAGCCCTGATGATATGGAGGTGGAGGGAGGCATAGCAAAGGCATTAAACAAGTATATAGGGCGAATGGATGCAGGAAGTCAAAAAGTACAAATTCCCACTTACAAAATAAGTAAGTCGTGAGGATGCAGTGTACAGCATGATTACTATAGTTAGTAATGTATAGTATATTTGAACATTAAAAGTTTTCATCTCACACACAAAATTGTATATCAATAACTTTCATTAAACAGCATAAGAAAGATGTAATCAGTATGAGAAAACCTAGAGAGTGTCTTTTGAGATGACCCTTGCATGTGATGAGGCGGAAATAAAATAGGAACAGCGTTACGAATGGGACACACAGGACACACTTGGAGTCACGTTCCAGTCCAGGCTGACTAATGTGTGTGGATCATCTGGAATGAGGTGGCACAGGGATGGATTTGACTCACTCAAATCAGTAATCAGAGGGATGTCCTTGACCGTCTTTCTCCACCTTCACATCCAATCAGTTGTCAAGTCCTTCATGACTGTCTTTTGGATTTCTCCAGAGTCTGTTCGTTCTTTGCTCTTCACCCTTCCTACCATTATTTTTATCTAGGTTACTGCTGTCTCTTACTGAAAAAGCCTCTTCACTCTTCTCCCTGCCTCTAACAAAGGCCGTTCGATCTCTAGTCTATGTTGCAACTGGAATCAGCTTCACATTATGTGACCCAGATAACCTCACCTCTAAACCCAGGGTTCTTCAAGTGTTCCCATCATGCTTGCATCTCATAAAGTCCACTCATGTTTAAGTAGGTCCCCCATTTCCTTCCCCAACCTCACCTCTCACCACTTCTCACCTTGCACTCTCTATTTCAACATTAATAAACTCACCTCAAGTCACTACAATTGCCACATTGTGTTTTTTCCTTCAGGCTTTTATAGGTGCTGTTACCTCTGCCTGGAACATTCTCCCTTCCCCATCACCCTCCTATACAGTTAACTCCTATTGCGTCTGTCCAGGTGTCAATTCACATGCCCATTTCTCTAGGAAGCCCTTCCTCTCAGATTACACCAGATGGCTTGAATTTTTCACATAGCACCCTATGCTTAGTTAACCCATATAGAATTAATTCACAGTGTGTTATAATTACATTTCAAATTGTTTGCTTCCCCCTCATCTAGACTAAGTTCCTGGTAGTCTAGTTATTTACCACTCTACACTTTTCAATATAAAGTAAATGAGTTCAATGAGTTATACAGGCTAGTGAAGATTTTTGGAGAAAGGATAGTGCTAAAATAGATACGCAGCCAGAGGTAAACATTATTTATCTGTATATTATATAGTTCATGGTTACTCATGGTTAAGCTTTTAGATTACATAAAAATAAATATATAGAAATAATAAATGACTGACTAAAGATCTTGATAGGACAAATGGAAGAAAAGCTGTTGTTTAAATATTTTTGCAAAACATGAACATTGAGTATCACCCATAGCCTAAGTCTATTTTGAATACTTGGATGGAAGTGGTTAAGCAGGATGAGTATTAGCACTATACTCTCAGCTATGCATGGCATATTATATAACTCCATACAAATAAGGCTCTCTCTTCTTTTATTCAATTCCTCTAAATATGTTTCTTTATAATTGATTAATTTTCCTATTACATCATGATGCGAGAGAACATGGGTGGTTAAGTAAACACTGCCAGCAATCAAGAGATCTTATTCCGAGCCTGTTCCCTTAGGTAAACTATTCTGACTCTCTGCCCAAGGAGCTGCTGGGATGACTTGATCAGAACTTGTAAGTCATTTGTTCCCATAGACAAGTGCGTTATTAAGACCCTATTATGTGCAGGGCACTTTCCAAGGTCCACTGACAAACACATCTCATCTTTTCTTAATTAACATTTGGAAGTAAATTGACAAGGTTTGTTTGCTTGGCTTTGCCATCACCCCGTTCCTCTTGGTGTCACAGCCCAGATGCATACCTTGTCACGCAGTTCTATTAGCGGAGAGTACTTCATCACGAGAGGCATCAGGCAGGGCTGGTCGAGAATCCGAAGGCTTGATTTTATATCTCTTTTTCTCCTACTACCAGCTGAATAATTACATCAACATACAGCATTCATCTGAAAAGTAAAAGATGGCATTATGTGTTGTCTACCTGTTTAGTATGCCATAAAGATAAATTACAGACTTCCTACAAACTGTCCTCTGTTTTCTAGGCCTAGGTGCTCATCAACATGAGAGATATTCATTCATTTAGTCTTAAACTCATTTAACTTACACCTACTGTTGCCAGCTATGTTGAGCCTCTGTGATAGGTGCTGGGAATTAAAAGTGATGAAAGCGAAGACCCAGGCCATGGGGACCGGAGAGGTGGGCGGAGAGACGAAGAGAAGGAAGTAATTACAGCAAAGTGCTCACGAAGAAGTGCATGATTCTAACTTACAACATTTCTGCCTCTGGTGCGTGTCTGTCATACAGGCCCTTTGAGTAAGTGCGATAGGAAACTTAAACCAGACATGTGCTAAAGTTAAGGAAGAATCCAGAACTGAGAGAACTATGAAATCACAGGGTTAGAGCGAGCCTGAAGACACATCAAGTCCAAACTACTTTCTAAAGCTTAAGTTCCATTTTAAACCCAAGTGTCAAGGGATCCACTAGTTTAGCATGAACATTTTTAATGAGATGTATTCCCTACTTCGATATATTTCATGTCACTGTTGATCCAACTTTCATTGTTTATGAGGTGTGTTCTTGTAACAAATCAAAATGGATCTTGCCATACAGAGCAAAGCTAATTCTTCTTCAGGATAACAGCCTTACAAATATAACAAGGTAATTGTTGGTGCCCTCGGGTCTTTTTTCCAGGCTAAATAAAATCAATACACTATTGGTAGAAGTCTGTTTATCCTTCTGAAGTCTTTTCTGAATATATACAATAGAATAATATTTTTTAATGTGCAGGTTACAATCAGTGGGTGGTGAGATCAGTCTGGTGGGTAAGAATTAGAGTAGAACAGAATCAAATACAAAATGTCAGAATGTTTTACACACAGTAAGCATATGTATTGTTTTGTGAAAGGTTTCTTTCAGGTGCATATGCACATCTATTGTGTTTCTGTATATTTATGTTTTGTGTATATACTGAATCCTAGATTCAAATTATTTCCTAATGTGAGTTGGAATAAATAAAATACAATAAAGTCATAAAATACCACTGATATAGTCCCAGAGGAGAACTTCGTGTACTTTAAATAAGTGCTTCTCAAATATTATGAGTGTGCTTAGAAATCACCTGGAGAGTTTGTTAAAAAAAACAAAACAAAAGAGACTGGTGATGCCCTTTTCCTCCTCCCTTTTCTTTAGCTTCTGAGTCAGAATGTCTGGGGTGGGATGCATTGCACTGACATTTTCATGTGAATTGCACTCTTAATACACCCCTGCTGGGATGATCTCGGGAGCCCCCTCTGAGCACCTCCCCACCAAGAGACATATGACTAACTTACATAAGAACTGAGTAAGGACTCCGGTGTCAATCTCTATAGCAAATATTTAGTAGTGCTTAATTTAGTTAGCAATGCTTAAGTTCTTTTACATTTTCCATTCAAACTAAATCCAAATAGACATTTTTAATAATTTCCCTCACACCCCACTTTGGAGACAGTTGGGATTGGGAAATAATCCTTGAAAGGGAGATCAGGGTTAGACACACAAACTCTAGAAAGACATACAGAGAACTATGACTTTCAGGAGTTAATCATTTATATGAGGGGGGACCCTGACCCATCTTAGTTCACTAACACCTGTACCCCAAACTGTTCTTTATTCATTCGGTGGAGAACTTACACTTGGCAGTCTCAGTGTAAGTTCTTTTCTTTTATAACCTCACCATCAGTTTTATCTAACTTCTCCTGTTTTAAGTGGATTTTCCTCCACAGAGAACCCTGATGCAAAATAGTCCAGAAAATGCTGCTTCCTACTTGTCATTTCCAACTGGACACTTGAACTTTCAAGCAGATGGCTCATGTTGATGTTCTCATTTTGTTGCTGCTTGTTTTGTAGTAACATTCAGTTTCCTGTTCTTTTTCCTTTCTTGAGTCCCTCACCTGGTGTTGCCTTCCCAGGTCCCCAGGACTCTTCTGTCACACAGACGATAACAGCCAACAACAACAACAAAAGGACATCACGAGTCTCCCACAATTCCAAAAGTGTTAAATGGTAATAATTGGAAAAGCAAGATTTAATATACAGGGATTGGAAAAGGGTACATGTTGGCAAAATTGCAACATTGTGCAAGAGGAGCTCCATGCAATGTTTGTAAATCTTGAATATTTTGGGCTGTAACAATGGGAAATATAATAGAAAAAGGGAATCTAAGCTTTTGAGTTCAAACCTGCCACTTACTAGCCTTGTAAATTTTGGGCAAGTTGCTGAATTTTCTGAGTCACTATTTCTTTCTCTTTATAACGTGGATAATAATGCCTCATGAGGCTAAGTGATTTAAGTGCATGGTAAAAATATAAAGAATTGCACTCATGGAATCTTCGGTCCTAATTACCACTGTTAATCTGAATCCTGATTTACAATACCATTTTTTAGGTTAAATCCCATTCCTCTTCATATCCCTTCTCAATGATGTTAATATCAACTTCAGGTTGTATTCGTCCTTATAGACAGGCTGTATTCAATCTATGCCATTTATTCATTTAATTGTCTTGTCAATTCCAAATATTTAAGGATAAATCACTGGCTCCTTCTTTGTTCTGTGCTGTCATATATCGTCTTCTAGCTGGATAGCATAGTATATTTTAATTTACTTCTGTTGTCCATTTATTAAGCTTTCTTGGGTAGTCTAGGCCAAATTGCCTGGCTCCAGACATAGAGTTGCTGCACCTCGCTTTTCTTGGTGGCTTTGTAAATGCCAGTTCTGGGATAATGCCACCTGCTCTGTTTTTCCCAAGGTTACCCAGCCCTTTGAGTGAATATAATACTTACTTGACCCCCGCTTCTCCCATTTTAGCAGTATCAATAAGATGTTTTTGATGCTGTGCCAAGATATGTGTTCATGGATTGCTACCAAAGATAGGTTGTTGAGAATGATAAATCCATAGGATAGGAGGATGGAGTTGTCAATAAGAGCTCTTTATTTATTGCTGTTGCTTAGAAACACAAAATGACTTCAGAAAACTAAGACTGGAATTGCAAAATTAAACCTGTTTTTTTCAGATTACTATAGCTTTTTAGATACAACGTTTAGTCACTCATTCAATAAACTTTTATTAAGTGTTTATTATGTGACTGGTGCTGTGTTAGGTGTTGGGATATCCAAGAACAACAGTACAGACATGTTGATGTCCTTATGAATCTTTGAGTCCCAATGAAGGACTCAAACTACTAAAAACTATGGAAGAAAATTACAGAGTACTATGAGAGTATACATTGAAAGAGTCTTACTTAAATGGGAAAGGTTGGGGAACCTCAGGGAAAGGCATAATTAAGATCTTGGAGTCTTTCAAGTTTGTTTTGGTTCAAAATTGTCAGCAATTCATTTGCTCAAGACAGTATAGTTCAGACTGAAGGTCGCTCTCCTCTCCTTTGAGGCAACCTCAGCCTTTCCTTTAAATGATCAAATTTGAGCTTGAAAGGGGACCAGGTTATTAGGTGACTGGGCTTTCAAATAAGTTGTTCTGGCCATGGTTATTCACAGCAGAGCTAGAAGCAATTTCAAACCAGGACCTTGTCCTGAAACTTTTTTTTTTCTAAATGATCTTCTCTGGCATTTGCTGCACTTAAGAGACATGAAAGAAATATTTGGAATATTTGGCTGACGCATTGAACTTTCTATGACTGGCAGGTCCCCTAAGCTATCGATAACTGTTACAGGTTGAACAGTTGAACGTTGTTCATCAGGAAAAAAAATGCAAATTCCTGAGATTCAGCACAAGTGCCACTTCCTCTGGGAAGCCTATGATACTGCCTTTCTCTCTTTATCACCATCCTATTCCTAGCATCCCTTTAGATATACCGCTGCTTGCCCTGTTCCCTTATGATATATCATTCTGTACACTTCATTCAGCCTGTTGTTACCACAAACGCTGTATTGGACTGATTTATTTTCATGTCTCTGATCCTGCTTTAGTCAGTAAGCCTTTTGGGGTTAAAGCTCACGTCTAACTCATCTCCATATTCTTGGGACAATTATTGGTACACAGGAGAAGCCAGATACATATTTATGCAACAATTAAAAGAATAGTGAGTAATAAACATGACATTGATAAACACCTTAATTTACCTATCTAGTTCAATCTCATTTCTCTAAAAGGACAATTAAGATAGCACAATGGGTTTTAATGATAGTGAGTGCAAAATAGAAATTTGGTCCTAATTTCTGAAAAGCTACACCAGAAGTCATGTGACTAAAAGACATAAATGTCAACAAATGTATTTATTGGTGTTAACTGTGCCAGCTTCTTGGTGTAATGCTTGAGCATTAATAGTAGGCAATATATTTTAATGGTTACATACAAGTGTATATTTAGAGATGGGAACACTACAGTACTTAAATAATTAATAATAAATAATTAATATGTTCCTCCAGAGAAATGGTTTCTATTATCTCTGGCCTATTGGGCGCTCTCCATTTATCTTTTTAAAAGGCTTTATGATTTGAGAACAGAATAGAGGGAAATGTACATTTCCTTTGAAATGTATTCTCCCCCTGCATATCTAGTGAGCCCCCTGAGCTTGAGGCCTTTCAGAAACACACACTTTCTATTTATAAGTTCAGGTAGATTGGAAAAAAAAACTCTTTGATTGGGATAGTTTCTATAAAGTCCTGAAAACTGTGTTTTCAAAGGCAGAGTCATTGCTATTCAGAAGGTTTATTTTTCCAAAGCAACTAGTTCATGTTATTGATAAAGTTAACTTTCCCTAAATAGTCTTTCAGTCACGCAGATTCTGAAATCACTTGAAGGGACATTACCTATATGTGCTGCTGTTTCATTTCTTAAATTCCACCCTCCTTTGGGCCTGGGCATATGAGGGTGGAATTGCCTAGAGGAAAAAAGATTTGGTCATTCTTGTTTGCCCTCAGCCATCTAAACAGCTGTGTAAGCAGCAGGTCCTGGAAACACTAGGCTCACGACTTTTGGATATAATTCAAGAATCAGCGTGACTGCACCGCAAGACCTCACTCACTGCCTGTAACTGTTCCTTTGTGGTCATCCTGGAAGTCAGGATTCCATATGAATGCCTCTTGAGAAATGCTTTTAATGAACTATAAAATCAGTAGTCTGAGGAGAAGGCCATTCTGATACAGTGATTATACTCATTTATGCACACCAATGCCAATTACGGTCTACAGACGTGTAACGAGGAGGAGATACACCAACCAGCACTGCAGCCACAGCTGAATTGCAGCAATGACGGAACACGCACCTGGAAGTGGGCGCTTTTCTCTGAAAAGCAGAGTTCAGGCTCCTGTGCTTCCCACTCTCCTTTCAAGTGCCCTCTCCATGAACTCTCCAGAATGCTTTAATTTTAAATAATTGTTTTGAATTCACAGACCTAGCTATTGTTTGGTTACCTTTTTTTTTTTTTTTTTGCCTTCTTTGGGAAGATTAAATATTTAAGACTTTTTTTTTTGGTCATACATTTGCACATGCACAGCTTTTGAATTCTTTTGAAATAAAATTGCTCTTAATGAAACATCTGAAAACATGAACAAACAGTGAACAAGCAGAATTCTCCAGAATAATGATGGTATTGTTAAGTGATTGAATACTTGGGAGATTAATATCATGGTGTACTGGCATGTTGGTTCATTCTAGACATAATTTAACAGTAAAACCTATTTAAGAAAGCAGTAGGCTGAACAGCTTGTCAGACACCAGGCACATATACATAGAGCTCAACACAATAACAAATTAAGCACTGTTTATATACAGACATGGCTGGCCTTGTTTTTTTCTTAATCTTCGATTTAGGTAATAATTGCACTGTAATTTTAACTCTCTGTGCAATTTGAATGTTCACTTAATTGTCTTATTACCATTGTATTTACTGATACTGACACAGGGTGCCCGCAAAATTTGGCTCTGGGTCTCTCAGTCTTTATTTACATAAGGCTGGCAATGATTTAGACTTGATAACATGTATCCCATTTCTACTAGATTACTCTAAAATTGTTTGACCAAAAGCTATGGGGACATTTGAGGCCAAGTGAAAATGTGTAATTAAATTTCTGCAGAGTTCTCACATTCTCTAAGCCAGGCGTTTCTTTTCCTTGCATATTTTACAGAATTCCCCAGATGAGACCCAAGTGCCTTTTCCTCAGATTTTGTCATGCATGCAATGTCTGCACGTATTAGCTAGAGACTCAGAGAACATGTCAGCTGAAAGCTGTAAAAAATCTTGCAAAAGGAGAAGAAAACAAAGCCTCACATGAAGTTCAAATCTATCCGTCCGCTAGTCAGCTTTGGCGAATGCAGAGTTTTACTAACTTGAAAGTTATCTTAACTCTAAATACAAAGTTAATTTGTTTTAGCTTCACGGTTCAACAAAAATGTGTGGAATTTCATGTGTGTGTGTGTGTGCACGCACGCGCACGTGTCATAAAACAATATGTTTACTGCAGTGATGTACATATAAAATCCTTGGGGAGCTTGTTAAAATGCAGATTCTAATTCAGTGGGCCTGGGGTGGGGCCTCAAAATCTGCATTTTTGAGAAACTCAAGATAATGTCAGTATTGTTGCTCCAGAGACTGCAGTTTGAATAGCAAAGTCATAAACATGAGACTGAAACATGTAAAATCTTTTGTAGGTGAAAGAATAAGGCTCCAACAAGTTTGTGCAGGTGTGTCACAGGGAGCACGGGGCTCCCCTGGATCTGAGGGTCACTGTCAGGGGCCCACTGAGGTGGGACGCCAGACTCTGAATCCCGCAGAGCCCGTCCCGGGGTTGTCACGATGGGGGGAATAAACACGAGTCATCGCAGACACTTCTCTGTTTGCCAGGAGAGGGCACGTGGCTCTTCCCTCTAGTGGAGAAGGCCTGAGCCCCTTTTCCAAAGGCTTTTATTGAAAAAGTTATCAGTGGGGCCAGGTAACAGGAGTGCACAAGTTATCTCATTACATCACTATGGTAATGTTTACAGAGAATAGCTGTTTTGAAGAAAACAAATGGCAGGAACACACTGATTTACATGGGACCGAGAAGAGACTAGTAAACATGAGAATGTAAACATGAAAGCACCAAAGAATATAGAGTTAGGGTCTGTGAGTAATGTAAATTTCCTTCCCAGCATGAGCTGGCTATCATAGCGTTTGAGGGAGAAACAAAGCATGCTTTAAAGAATTTACTTCTAGGTCTGATTGCCCCTGGAAACCTCCAGATCCAGTTTAGGGCTGTCTCCAGTATTGTTTCGAGCCTGAGCCAGGCGGCGGGAGGGAGCCGCCAAGAGATGAGGAGACTGCTTTCAGATACAATGACTCTGGCCATGTCCAAGCCGAGCCCAGGGGTGTGGGCCTTTCTGCCCGTTCTCCATGTCCCCCAAATCCTTCTCCCACTGTCCATACTGGCCAATTCTGTTGTAGGTCATATTTTCCCTGTGAGGGAACTTACCTGTCATCGACAACTGACTATCACAGGGCCAAGCAAGGTGACGTGAGGGAGACAGGGACACAACCAGGCGGTCAGGTTTTGTCTCCTCAGTGGCCTGCTTTCCCAAGGCCTCCTTGATTATTTCCTGCCTTGGGGCCCTCTCGCCTGTCAGCAGGGACTACAGTTCCTGAAACCAGACAGGACATTTCCCAGCACATGTGTGATACTATAAACTTAAGGAAGTGAGGGCCTATGTATAGGATTTTACTAGGGTAGGGGAATAAATAAATAATACTTAATTTATTTGCTTTTTAGCTAAAGTTGAATCTCTCAAGGAATACTATTAGTACCTTCAGCTACTGTGTTTCTCTACATTAACGTGATTCCCTCTATGTATAATACAGAAATATATGACAGTGGCAGTGACTTTGCGTCATAAAAGATCCGATAAATTGGGTGGTTGTGTTGATTTTGTGGTTTTAAAATGACCTTCTGGCAGCAGTCTACACGCAACATTGTTGATGTTCTTGAAATTTTCCATCCTTCAGAAAGGAAGAGTGAACCAGAAGGCGGGCGTGTCCTCTGACTTCCCAGTGGCAGATCCCCCACAAAGCTTGGGGCTTGATGGAACTTAAGTTTGTTTAGATAATTGCATGCAAATACCCATCTGTTACCTTAGAAAGGCTTAGCTTGTTTATGGCCACTCCACTTGGAAAAAAGTCATGTCACATTAATTTGGAATAAGTCAAGTGGCTGATCCTGAGTACTTGGTAGAATACAGTGGCTTTATAGGACTTAGGTTTTAAAGCTTTCCAGGATAGAAAGCACTTTAATATCTTTTGTAATATGTGAGGAATGATCTGAATGAAAAGGAACATTTACTTCAGCTCTCAATTTTGTTTGTATGGTAATGCCAGAAAATACACTTTTATTTTGACTGTCAAGTACTTATTATTTGAATACTCTTTTTGGTAGTTTATTTTGTATGGAGTCAGTTTTCTAAGCTAGGAGAGTCTTCCCCAGGCCTAATGTAAATTGCTTCCAATTGGCCAAAATAATCTAGAGATGGAACCTTCATAGGACCAAGTATTTGGGAACATGGATGTTCTTTAGTCATTTTCAGTTGCTATTCTTGCCTCTATTATGTTCAAGCACACACACACACACACACACACACATTCAAAGTTCTGTTTCAAAGCTTGGTGACTTATAAAGACATAGTGGGATACAACATTACAAACACTTACCTTTTCTAAAAAATGATATCATATATTGGAACTAGTTCGTGATGAAGTCATACTACATTGATTCTCTTAAACAGCAGAAAGATATGCCTAATTTACTGTTGTCCATCTCATTTCATTAATGCATTGTTTACTAATCTGTAAAACTTAGAATTTGTACAACAAGTGATAATATTTTAAACTCAGTAGTTTGGGAAAATACTAAAGGAGGCTGCAAAACTAAGCATTGGTAAGGCTGTGGAGAAACTGCTACTCTGCTGACGATAGCAGGCCTTTGGGAAGCGTGTTCTGCGCGCCTCAGCAATCCTTCTGATCACAGAGTCCAGAAAAACTGATGCACGTTTGTACAAGCAAAGAAATATGAAACTATTCTTGATGGCAATGTTTATAATTGCAAAAATAAAAGGGCAAGTATGGATAAACCCAAGTGAAAATAGACAGAAACTCTAATGAGCAAACTGTAAATTATTTGTTCAAAGAACAGTGTAACTCAATGAAAATAAAAGAATCAGTTTCTTGCATCAACATGGTTGAATTCACAATTTAAAATGTAAAGTGAAAAATGAGCAAGTTGCCATAAAATATGTAAACTGTGATTTCTTTTAAGTGAAGTGCTGTTACAAATAAAACTAAGTATGTATTCTATACATGTGATAAAATAATAGAAAAAAGCAAGGGACATTTTATTACAGAATTACATGGCAGTGGTTGTCTGTGGAGGAAGGTGCAGGAAATAGGCTTAGAGAGAGGCAAGCAAGATACTTCACAGTCACAGTCATAGTCTGTCTCCTATGCTCTGTGATGTCTATTAATCTAAAAAAATGATAGCTTTTAAATGTTATAAATATTTCACATCTTCAATATTCATTTATATAGTTATTAATATATAAATTAAGGTACAATATAATATGGTAATACAGGGATAGGCAAAAGTAAGTTTACAGTGGTGAGTACACAAAGCAGTTTATTCTTGTATTATTATTTATTAAGTATTGTATTATTTCTCTTATTAACATTGTTATTATTTTGTATCTTTACTCAGATGTATCTTTTAGGTCATAAAGACTGGTAATTTAACCTCCTTTTTTAAAAATTTAATTTGTTTAGTTTTAGAGAGAGAGGAAGGGAAGGAGAAAGAGAAGGAGAGAAACATCAATGTGAAAGAGAAACATCAAGTGGTTGCCTCTTTAACATGCCCTGACTGGGGACTGAACCTGCAACCCAGGCGTGTGTCCTAAGCAGGGATTGAACCAGAGAAATTTTGGTCTGTGGGACAATGCTGAGCTACACCAGTCAGAGCTTAACCTACTTTTTCTTCCCACCCCTGTGTATTATAGAAAATCACTATATAATTCAGTAATTAAAGTATTAAAATAAACCTATTATTTTTAATTTGAAATATAATGCATTCAATATTCTGAGTTATAATAAATTATAACACAAATAAAACAAAGCAGAGTTTGATATAAACAAACTAAAATTTAAAAATATCCATGACTTAACTTCTACCTTTTGAGGGCAATATAGAAAATGATGTTAAAAAGTTGCGTATATTTTAACTTTTTAAAATGTTGGTTTGCTTTTAAAATGCAGGTTGATAGTGAGTACTCTAAAATACTCAGCTGCCACATATAGGGTATTGAAGTCAGTGTATCAACAACTTTAAGTAGAAAAATTCATTGTTTCTCAAACAAGATAAACTCTTTTCTCCTAGTGGCCCCACTATGGAGACTGTAGGAAGAGGCCTGTCTAAGCCACACAAATGTGGACACGCACAAACACTCAGGTCTCCATGTGTTCTAATGTTACTTGAGAAACATGTAACCCTCAGGAGGAAACAATAAATGTTAGCTCGAAAGATAATTATAGCAATACTAAATCTAAAATAGCCAGTGGACATGTACATTATAGGTGTTAACTGACCACACCTTTATTCTTTTGAAGTTTTTTGATACACTAAAATACCCTGGATTGATGATATACTTGATACCAAAAAAGATAGTAGAAATACAGTAAATGAGCTGTCTACATTTCTGAGGACATTTTTTGGTAGTTCATAACTATTCACAAAATGTAAGTTCATTAAATAATAAAGATTTTTCTAAGTGTGTAAACTATAAACCATCCAGTGTGATGACTGTATTTTTCATGCCAGCTTGTTTGTGTGTGTGGCTTACACTGTTAAAATTTTCTAATAACACTGAAAGAACTTTTATATTATATACATTGCTTATATTTAAAAGTCATGTAGAAAGTCCTTAAAAGTGCAACATTATGTAACTGATAGCATTAAATGAAACACGTAAAGAAGAAAACAATATTTTTAAAAAGAAAGTAACCCACATGGCAAATAGTTCATGTGGTGAGATTATAAATTTTTTCTATGTTTCTCAAGTCTTTATGAGACATATTTCCTCTATAATGGAAAAAATAATCAACTTATTAAAATGTCAGTAAGCAAGGGAGGAGTGGGCTGAAGACTGGTAATAACATTTCAATTTTATGGGCAAGAAATGTGGCTTTTTATTACATTTTAATGTAAAGGAAAGTGGAACCAATTACATTCCCATAGCACAAGAAAAGTACGTACCATCTAAACATACCAACTTTGACTTTAGTTTACTGGCAGTTAGTATTGAGACAATTATACAAGAGGCCACCTCCTGAGCAGCGGAACATAGTGTATGACATCTTGTCTGTGGGTGAATCCCCATCATGGGATCCATATACACAGCTGTAACCATGGCACCGTGAAACCATTGCTAATCCAACTGGGGAAAATCAGGCTGCTTCACAGGGGATCCATGTGGTGATGGAATCAGGCTTACTTGCAAAAAAATAAACGTATGCATGGGATACACAGGATAGGTTAGCCATTTCTCAAAACTAATATTTTTATTGCCAGACTTTATTTTCTATAAGAGCCTTACTTAGTTACTTGTTGTTTTCTCTCCCCCACCTCCAAATTACATCCTTTAATATGGGTAAAAAAGTTTCTTTACACAATAAAAACCAATATGCTGTTGACGGTTTGTGAGAACCTCCAATCTGTAATTTTGTTTGTATATTTCTCCTTTAGTCAGCTTGCAGCAAATGGGTCTACATTAAGGATTTTAGCACCTGTAAGTATAACAGTAAAATGTCCTGAGGGAATGGATGGATGGGAAGTAAATATTTCTGGCCACTCCATGTCTGTGTCTCCTCTTCATTAAAAATATTATTAGCTTTTGCCACCAGTGCTAAGATTTTCTGAATGTTTTATTGAGAAATACTGTATGATAGAAAATTGAACTAATCATCAGCTTATAGCTTCTTGGCGTATTCTCACAAGCTGAACACACCATAGGACCAGCAGTCACCTTGTGAAATGGAACATGGCTAGCACCGCAAAAACCCTCTCACGTCCCTTATAGTGACCACTTTCAGGGGTAAACCCCTACATCAATTTATAGAAATAGAATAATTTAATATGTACTTTTGTCCATCTTGCTCAACATTAGAGATTCATTCATATTGTTGCTTGTAGATGTAGTTTGTCGTTCTCATCATGGTATTTTCCATTGTTCGAATAAACTCAATATGTATATATCACCTTGATTTGTGTCCATTTGAGTTGTGTCCAGTTTTAGGCTGCTAATGAACATACTTATAAACTATTTTTTAAATATTTTATTTATTTATTTTTAGAGAGGAGGGAGGGAGAGAGGGGGTGGGAGGAAAACACAGATGTAAGAGAAAAACATTAATTGGTTGCCTCTCATACACACTGGACTGGGGACCGAACCCACAACCCAGGCTTGTGCCCTGACAGGTTTAAACAGGCGACCTTTTGCTTCCCAACCAACTGAGCCATGCTGGTCATGGCATAATCTATTTTTAATACAAGGAAAAATAAACACAGCTTATCTAATAATTTCATGTTGTGGATGTAACAGAGAAAAAATCAAGTTTAAGATTTTTTAAAGCTGATTATTTATTTACATAGGAATTAACACCCTCATTGTTGTCCATTCATCAACTTTTATTGGACACCTATTCTCCACTGTCTTCTGTGTAAGGGCTCAGTGGTACGAAGAAGAAAGGCAGTTGTGTTCTCAGGGAACTTTTCAGAAAGAAGCCTCTGCTTACCATACAGCGGGGACAGAGCGGGGACAGAGATGGTGCTGGGAGAGGAGATGCTCCTACTGCATCTAAAAGACGAATGAAACCCTTCTGGAGGAAAACCTTCTGGTGGCAGGCAGAGGAACTGGGGATTACAGAGGCAGAAGGAAAGAAAGAAAATTCTTAGCTGATGGAATTGCATTCATTACAGGAGGGAACATCCTAGAAACCTGCAGTAATCGACTCTGGCCACATTTGGAGACTCAAATTGGGGGGTAATGAGAATAGAAGCTATAAAGAAAAAGTGAGCCTTCTGTCTTCTCTCAGTGACATAATATATAAATATATAAAGCATTGTGGAGGGCCAAGAGACTGTTAAAACAAAACTATCCTTGGATTTTTTTTCTTACCAAGATAATAATGCAACCCACTTTAGTAGCATTATACAGATAATATAATAATAATGAGTTAATTTTTGTGTTAATAATGGTTGCAATGGACTCTTAAGGCACAAATAAACACATAAAATAAGAAGAATCATTACTGAAGCAAGAATGTGTTTGTCAGTAAGTGATTAACTTTCGTAAGTTTCTCTTTTTCTTACTTCCACCACAGTTAAGAGCACCTGGTTTTAAATTTGCTGGAGGCATCGCTTCTCAGCCTTTTGGCTAAGATCAAGTGTAGTATCTGTTCTTATCAGTTTAAATTTGCTGGAGGAATATTACCACAACATGAAATGTTTATTGTTTCTGTTAGGCGTACATACTCTTTGCTCCATAAATATGTATAAACCATGGGGTCTTCACATAAGCATTCCAGGACATGGTCTGTGCTTAAACACAACATTCATAGTCATAGATTTCTCAATAAAGTATAAAAACAAAGCTTGAGTTGTGATAGTGTGGAAATTACATTACACTGAGGGTATCATAAGGGACCTTGTAGTGGAAGTTAGAGACTATATATTCAAGTTTTATTAAATAAGAGTTGATCAGATAAAAAAAAGTCTGTAAGAAGTCTTGATAATCTTCCTGGCATGTGGGAAACAGTTGAATTTCTCTTGTGTTTGTCCCTTTAGCCCATGACCTTCCCAAAGGGCGCAGATGAAAATGTGTGATAGGTGTGCTCTTCATCACGCAAGCCACCTTTCCCACTGGAAGGGAAGAAATGCACTCAGGGGTGTGAGCCTGTGTACACCTGCAGTCAGAGTGGGAAGGGTTAAGGCAAATGAACTGGAAATCACTGATAATTGAGTTGAGACAGCATTGCAGGAATTTTGCAGTCTACTCACTTCCTTAATTATATTGTCCAGAATCTATTTATAATAGCAGCCTAAATTTTCTGTCCATTTGGTAATTGAAAGATGGAGCAGCACCCTAGCAATTACACTTTTGATTATCTACTGTTAGTTTATCATTAATAGAATGCTCAAAATGCATTCTTCTATTGTGTTCCTACTTACCTAGTATGGCAATTATATATTATACATATAGTTTTAAAAGCATTATGGATAAAATAGAGAATCTATAAAACAAATAATTTTCACATAGCTAATTGGACTATACCATTGATTTATGTTAGCATGAATTAATTGAATGTCCATTGGGCAATGGGTTTCTTGTGATAGTTCCACAGGATGGAATCCTCTTTGATGACACAAAACAGTTTTATTCAATATACTTCTCAAAATTTAATGCAAGGAGATTGCTGTGTTGACAAAAATGACTGTATTCTCAACTATTTGGGCATGTTGTTGTATACATTTTTGGATGTTAGAAGAAGGTTAATTTAAATTAAAATTGGACTTGATTTTTATATTTTCTGCTTTTGTACATGTGAGCTTTTAAAAAATGAAAATTATCTTATTTAGATTACTTCTTTCTATATTATGTGATTTTGCTTGGTTTTCTCTTTGTGAGTTCTAATTCTTTTAAATGAAGTACTGACATTCTTATATTACTTAATTATAGAAATGCATTTTTAAATGTTATGAAGCTCAGAAAGATTCCACAGATCAGCTCAAGGCTATCATTCTTTTAAAGACAAATCTCCCTGAGCAATAACTCCTTGAGTTCTTAGCATTAGGCACTTCCACATACCAATAGTAAAAACTGCATATTCATTAAAAAGCTTAGAGCAGCTGCTATATATAAATTTTTCTTTCAGTATTTTATGTCAATATTTTCTCTCGAATGTCTTTGCAGAATTGAAATGATGTAATCCATTTAAGATTTTACAAAGACTTCAAAACTATTTCTTAGTTTGAGTGATGTTACAGCTCACTCTCTTTTTGAATGAAATGAAGTGAATGTGCTCAAGGTAAGATGTAGGAAGTGATGGATCACTATCAGGAGGATATGCACCTGGCTGTGTTGCAAAGGGGAGCTATGTCTGTGCCTCGATATATTTGACTCTCATTGCCATTCTGATTGTCTTGTCTGGTGAGAGGTGTGATATTTGGCATTTGCTCATTTATTTATTTATTCAATAAATATTTATTGAGTGAACCCTTCGTATAAGGCCCGGGGTATAAAATAAATAAGACCTAGATCCTACCCTTGAAGATCTTATCCTTAATATTAGGACAGGAAAATGTACAATATAGTAAAATATAATATAGTGCTGATAAAATACAGTGGTATATTGGTACTTGTTAATTTGTTCAATAAGGTGGCGAGCAAATGAAGATTGATGAAGTATTTTCTCTTGTGGGACGGTGTTGTGACTCATACAAATTCTAGCAAGTGTGACAAGTAGTGAGCAGGTGCTGAGTGGTGAAACATTTTTTTTTCATCAAAGTGCATGAAATACCTGGTTTGATGAGTTCTGAATCCAATGAATACCAAGGCACCACTCACTTTACTGCATTTTTATCATTTGTACAATTGGTGATGCAATGCACTCTTCAATAGAGCTATGCTCAATGCCTGTTGGATCATAACCAGAACTGAAATAAGCTGCTTGGGGAAGCAAGAAAATGTCAGTTGACCTGGGGTGAGGAGGATGAGGGTAGTGACAAAGCAAAACAAGGAGGAAGTTAGAATGGAGCTAAGTGACCCATGTCAGGATCAGAAACTACTACTTCAATAGCAACAGCACCATCACAAAACTTTTTGAGAAGCTGCTTGTGTAGTTTGGTCCTGGGGCACACCATGGAAACCAAAAATATTCTCTAAATAGCCAGATTTCACTGCTACTGAAATATGGCCTCAAAATGAGTGTGTGTGCTGTGCATTTGATGAAGTGTTTTGATAATATTATTGAGGCAACAGGTGATATCAAGATTTTCAGAAACTGAGGTTTGATGTCTTCCCTAAACAGCAAGTGTAAATTCTGCCACAAAGCTATGATTTTAATTATGCATTCAGTTGATGTTAGATTCATAGATGCAACATGCTATGAAGTCATAAGCTTCTTTAGGGAATACATTTCTTTGGAAGTGAGTTCTAATAATCAATGATGAATGTCTGGGTACACTATTTCCAATGAACAGTGGTCATTTTTTGGTCTACATATTCAAAAGACTTCCACACATTTTTGTGTCCCCATGAGTGGCCAAAGGACTGAATTGGATCCAGACTTGCTTGCTATGCATTAAGCATGGTGTGATATCAAGAAGAGAGTAAGGATTTTATAACCAAATGCACCTTAGTTTAAATATAAGCAATATAACTCAGTATCTGTGTCAACTTGGGCCAGTAACTTAATATACCTAACTTTATTTTTTTAATCTTAAAAATGAGATGATAATATCAACTGCTCAGGTAATTGTGAGAATTTGGAATAAAATATTTAATTTGCTCTGTGTAGTGACTGGCACCTAGCTGGTACTCAATGAATGGGGTATGTGTGTGTGTGTGAGTGTGTGTTTACATATAAATGTAGTCCAATCATTAGTAGGTGTTTCTGAACTGGAAGAGTTGTCAGGTTCATAAAAAATTATTTAAAAATCAACATATTTTTATAGAGGTTTACTCTGTATCAAGTTCTATATTGGATATTTTGACAATCATTAGAAGAACATAAAATATTATCTGAACTCTTGAAAAATCAAGTTCTGGTTGAAAAGACAGTCTCCTGGGAAAGAATAAGATGATGTTATAAAACAGTAAAATAATAATAACAATACTACTAATAATAATAATGCTAGGTGATTTTTATGCAGGCTGTAAGCACAATAGCTGTACAGATTTGGGAGAAATAGCTGGTGGACATGGAAGTCAGAATGTGTTGTTTACCCTTGAAGGACCTTTATTATTTAGAAAGAGAAGGGGCAGCTGGAAGACATCAGTGCTACCATCACAAACTGGCAGTCGTCAGGCTCAAAGCCCTAGAAGAGCTGTTTTATTTGGCCTTCACATTAACATCTCCAAATGCCAAAGAATGAACTAGCCATCTATATAGAAGTAGGCAAACAAGCACATTTTTTAAAAGGATAATGTTTCATTCATTAAATAAATGTAATACCTCTTTCTAGTTTGGTATCAATATAGAAGGCATGTGAATAATGAGTTAGCTGGAAGTTAATTGACTGTGGAGACGCTATTTTCAGTCTCTGCCTGGTTTTTTTTTTTTGAAATAATATACACAGTGGGTGATTCAGCAAAAGGATGTAAAAATAATTTTTCTATAGAAAGATCCCGTCAATATGATGTCTTCATAATTTATAAAGCACAGACCCATAATAACTCTATTTTGTCTTTAGCTTTGGAAAATAAAAGATGCCATTAGTTTAAGTTAGGTTTATATGTAGAATAATTATGTATGAGGTCTGTCCAGAAAAAGTCCAGCCATTGTTAATATAATGAGAGCAGTTTGCATGACATCGATTTAACCTGGCAGCCAAGAAGAGTGGACTGGAATGTGCATGTGTGAACAATGACTACTTCATGTACTAGTTAGTCAATTGGGGTGGTAGATGCCATTGAGTGAGCATGTGTACCACGTGGCCATGGCATTCAAAATGACCGAATCTGCATCAAATTTTGTGTTAAGCTTGAATATTACTCCATGGGAACTATGTGGATGGTTCAGAAGGCCACAGCTATGGGCAACTGGTGATTGGCAGCCTCATGACAACCATATGCCCGCTCATGCATCACATCTTGTACAGAGTTTTATGGCGAAACATCAAATCACCCAGGTGACTAAGCCCCCCACAACCCATATTTGGCACCCTGTGACTTCTGGCTTTTTCTAAAACTAAAATCACCTTTGAAAGGAAGGAGATTTCAGATTGTCAATGAGATTAAGGAAAAAATGATGGGACAGCTGGTGGTGATTGGGAGAACTGGGTGAGGTCCCAAAGTGCCTACTTTGATGGGTACTGAGGCATCATTGTCCTATGTACAATGTTTCTTGTGTATTGTATCTTTTTCAATAAATGTCTCTATTTTGCATTGTACATGGCTGGATACCTTCTGGACAGACATCATATAGCAACAGATATAGTTTGATTCAGGTGTTGTTTAAGAGAATAGAAGCCAGAAAGAACTGATTATTTCTTTAAAAAGTACAATGTAAAGTAAATACTAAAGTAAAAGTATCTTAAAGAGTTGATAGATGAGACATGAATTTATAAAAGTTATGAAAAATCAAAATATAATAAGCAGGTAGTTATTATAGGTTGGCTACTGGTTTACCAGGTGCTGTCAGAATTAAATAAAATATTTTCTGGGACATGGTCATGTTTGGAGACTGTATGGGCACACAGGGTAGCTGATGAATACATAGTTAAGATGAGAAGTTGCATATTTTAATGTTGAAAAGTGCTCTAGCAATTCTGTGTTAGGTTCTTCTGCCATTGGCTGCAGAAGGTACACACCCAGAAGGAAAGACTTACAGTATAAAATGTGTTCATTTTACTTATTTGTTTCCCGCAAGAAGTTGAACTCCCAAGGAAGTTGACTGTGGATAATACTATATCTCTTATAGCTGTAGGAAATAAAAGCATAGAAACATAATTGGATTTGTCTGGGAGCTTCTGGAGCCAGGAGACGATGGGACCAAAGCTCAGGTGTCATGTCCAAGCATCTTTCATTAATTTGGTCACATATTTTTTCATATATCAGGTTTGCTTTCTACTCATGAGTGGCATGAAGAAAAACTTTATGAACTCTTAAGATTTTAATCTAAACCCTAAGAAGGGAGAAGACTAAATGACTGAGATAATTAAGTTTAGTGACACCTTTTACCTCAGAAATATGTTTTCCTTTGGAGTGTGTACAAATGTATCTTTAATTTATATGGAAAGTTGTACTCTATTTAGCCTATTAGTATACTTTGACAAAACATCAGGAAGAGAGAATTACTATCATTCTTCCCAGGGATATTATATTGGTGGTTTTGTGTTTATTGTGTTTTGGGTCATAAAAAAGTCGAAACTTTATTTACCTCCATCAGTTGTTGACTTTGCAGAGCATGGAGAATATAGCACCAGTCATGCAGAAAGGACCTCTTTGTTGAGTGAGAGTTCAGATAGGAATTGGAACCAATGGCCCATTAACTATCTCCTTTTGTTGTTTAGAGCATATTCTAGCTTTGCGAAATAATTGTTAATGCAGGATGTTGTAGCTGAGCCAAGAAATAAAATTCCTACACCTCCAGAGACTCAGTCAAGTACTGGGGCTTGTGTCCCATTGTTTTGTAATTCTGTACTGTTGGAAAGTCTTGGCTAGAGTGTAATTAGGAATCAGGAAATCGAGAAATAGCATAATTTACTTTTTGGCATGCATACGTGTGTGTGTGTGTGTGTGTGTGTGAGATTTTCCAATTTTTAGTAGTATTGTAATATTTTCTGGAAAATAACTGTTTAATTCAGAAAAAAAGTTGCTCGCTTAAATATTCGCAGATGGTTTCCACAAGAAAGCATTTCATTTTTTTGGTTCTAAAAAAATATAATCATTTTTTACTTATACCTCATTAAATGAAGGAGAAGATATCTTCATAACATTGCCACAGTAGGGCAATGGGCCCACCCTAAGTTTAAATTCTTATTGTGAGATGTATTCATTATGAGATATAGTGATTTTTAATGTCCTCTTTAAAAGACAGGGCTAAATTTTAACTTAGAAGGTACTTCTATTTTTAAAAATTCAAGAGTAGCTTTAGCAACCAATTAAGAAGGATTTTTGTCTTAAGAGTTTGTGTGTCTCATGATGTGAGACGGTTACAACTGTTCTAAGTTATTTTTTTTATTCTAGTTTTGAGTTCCCCCATACTATACTAATGGTACTTTGTGTGTCGGGGGGGAGTTTCAGCAAGTGTTCCCTTCTCTCTTTTTGTTGTCCACTGTAAGATAAATATAATTTTGCAAATGTTTGCTTGTCTGAGTAGCTAAAATGTAGCAAACATTACTGTAGTTAATGGGTATGATTTTAGGTACCTTGAATCATTGTCCACTAAAGAGACTGGTCAAATAGGATATTATTTTACTGGTTATTTCTCTAAAAGAGAAATTCTTGGGATGAAATGAAGCTTTAAAAAAGAGGCTGTATGTATTTGGGGTGTGTGAGAAAGGTGGGAAGGTGAGGAATTTTGGAGAGAGTGGGCTTGGTATTATTATAACATGAGGAAGTAGACCTTTGAGTAGTCCTAAACCCCAACAACTCTGTGAACCTATGGGTACTTGCGTGATTGAGTACTGTGCAATCTCTAACATTGAAAATAACAATATAAACTCTAAATGCAAATTATACATTTAATAAATATCTTTACCCACCAATTTTTTTTACTGGAAGATTTTGCAATCTAAGTAGTAATGTTTTAAGCTACCATGACAGAAGTTTTACCCTTGTTCACCTTTTACCCCCTTAGAGAATGACAAAGACTGGAGATATTTTTATATAGCAGAGTCTCATTGCAAGAAGAACTGATATTTAATGATTACTTATTCTATGTCAGCCACTGTTATCAGCATTTCTAATAAAACCCGTTTAAGCTTCACAAAAACTCTATGAGGTGGAGACTATTATAATCACTTTACATATTTAAATAGCTATATATAGATTTTAACAAATAGTGTAAGTCAATATTTTTAAAAAATAGATTTATATTATTAAAAATGTTGCAATAACACAAAGAATACATAAAATTTAACCAACCAAATATACCAGGGCTGAGTTGAGGTTTAAGTGATGGCAGATTTTTGTCATAGTATATTCTTTTAACTATTATACTATATTTATGCCCTGGAGCCTAAATCTGGGTTCCCAAAGAAACGAAGATTGATTGAACTAAAAGCTTTGATATATGTACCTTCTCTATTTTAGAGGCAGCATGATGTAATGGTCAGGCACTGTACCAAATTTAAGAATTTCACATCCAAGTTTCTGATGTAACTTTCATAAATTGTGTGATTTTGATCATGATACTGATCTTTTAGACCGTACTTTCTACATTTGCAAAATAGCAGAGACACTTTCATCCCTAGAAATCTTTGATTTAGTTAGCTGTAGGAGTAGCGTTATAAAGGTTCAGGGGAGGCAGTGGTCCCAGGGATGTAAGAATATACCTGAAACATCAGGGTTATCCTGGCAAAATACGCCCAGTTCATTACTAAGATACTCCATTCCCATTCTGGCTGATTTTAACAAGGGAGGAGCTTGTAGGTGACTGGTGGCAATTATCTCAGACCCTTGCATCTGATTTCATAAAAATACTCTTCTTTCTATTGTAACCTATCCTATTAACAAAAGGCGATAGGTATATCACTTTCATAATAACATTAAATCCATCCATTGCTAGAAGAGCCTCAGTTTATCTTTAGTCAAAAGCTATCTAAAAAATAATGAGACAAAGGCATTTCCAGCACAACTCCACTATCAGCACTAGAATTTTAGGAAATGACCACCAAATGCTTTAAAGAACTAATGAAATAGTAAAAGGTGACTGCAAATGAAAAAGAAACATTGCTGATAGGGAACTCAGTTCATTAATACATGGAAGGTTTAATATTTGTCATATATTTTTACATTTAGGAACACAGACTTAAAAGAAAACTTGCTAAATATTTTGTGACAGTACCAGAAATATTGAACATGTGAGTTATTACTAAACTTGGTACTTAAATTTGCATTATAACTTCTCCATATTATTATGTTGATTCAGAAGCACACTATGTGGAATCTAAAGACCAGGGTGTTAGGAAATCAACTTCAGTCCCATCAGTTATACCTCAGGAAACGGGCTCAAAGAGATTGAGTTTTATTTTCCATATTAGTCATATTTTAAAAACAAAGCCTAGAGTAGGTCATCTGCAAGAGATGATACAATAATGACTACATTAATGATGTATATAGATATTTATGGTAGACACTTTGTTTTAGATTATGTACCATTAGATAATTTATTTATTTATAGCAAGTATGTATTGAACTTTTATTACCCTTGGTGGCAGGCATTGAGAACACAAAACTCAGTCCTTATCTTCAATTAATATATAGCATAATATCTTTTTAGTAGTAAAGTAACTAACTAAATACATCTATTTATTCCTGTGTACCCAAAGAGTACTGATAGAAAATCTCAACATTTGAATTTAACTCTCTCCCAAATCCAGAAAAGTGATGATGACAATTCTCATATTTACAGATGAAAAAGCTTCCTCGGGGAGGCTCTGTGAAACTGCTCAGGAGCTCCCCACTCCGGAAGCGCCAGGGCTGGATGCAGGCCCTGTTCAGCCTGGCGCCAAGGCCCTTGCTTTTTTTCCGTGCATCCACAGTGCGCGATTTACTTTGATCGCAACCACGGACAACCCTTTGAGCCACCTGTGACAGCCCAATGGGTTTATTTTTGAAGGGTCAATCCCGTGATTTCATAGGAATGCACATTCTCAACTTACAGAGAAGAACTGGTGAAAAAAATATTGTCCCAGTGTGAAGGGGGAGTACAGAGCTTGCTTTCTTGGTTCAGTCCTGCTCAACTGTGTGTTCGGTTGTGTTTGTTACAGTGTTTTAAGCATCTTCATTGGGATATGATAACTTTTTTTCTCTCTCTCTTTCAGGTATGGAAAAATTGTATCTACAAAGGCAATTCTTGACAAAAACACAAATCAGTGCAAAGGTATGTATGAGGGCATCTGAACCTTTAGCTCTGGCTTATGCTGTTCTTTGATATTTCCTCCCAGGCAGAGGTCCAGGCACCTGCTGTATAGTGATTATGATGTACATTACATGACAAACCTCTATAATAATGCCAAGGCTTTCATGACTTGTATTTCTAGTAACATTGCTCATTAATTTTTTTCATTAACAAACAAAATGAAAATCACAAATTAGAACAAGTACCAAATTGCTTCAGCATAAAACTAAATTACCTCTTAACAACTTTGGGTTGTCTCATTTGAATGAAATCATCAGTGATGCAAATTGATTTCCTATATAAAAATGAGGAACTCTGGGAAAAAACTTACCCATGCAAAACATATTGTAATTTATCTTTTTTTAAAGCTTTAGTGACATAGGTTTACTTGGAATGAATTTACTGATGGGCCCACTGCATCTAAGCTTTAGCTGTAAACACCTCATGGGATCTCAAAGTTAGTATATTATTAAGGTTTTTTTTTTAGATGAGGAGAAATATTTCTGAAGTATTTGACTATGTCTGTGGCTCATGTTTCTTCATGTCTTAGAATCCAATACTCTTTTAAGGGTTGCATTATATTACTTGTGAAATCTATATGGTCTCTCTTACATGACTCAGTTCTTACTGGAAAATTGGAATGCTTCTTGTAGCATATTATTTGTTGTTCTTGTAACCCACTCTTTTTTTATAATACTGACATTAAGAAGTAAGGTAGAGCCAAGATCATTTTAAACATTGACTCTATTTCACATATAAATATAATGTGCACAATTTTTAGGAATAAATACTCATGCTCTGCAAATGTATCCTAGCCTACTTGGGTGGTGGTAGTCAGATTTAATTCAGCAATTTAAAAACACACTTCATGTTTCCTATAAACTTACAAATGCACTAAGTATTCAGGCACTACAAGAAAAAAAATAAGACGTGGCTCCTGTTATCTAATAGTTCAATTTCTTGTTGAAAAAAAAAAGCCATCAAGAAAACCAAGAAACTAATAAAATTATTAGGATCAGTATATCAGCCTAATATATGTGAGAATGTAGCAGAGGTATCTATGAGAGGGGTATCTGCAAAATACTGTGGGTAGAGAATATGGAGATTCCTTTTGGGGGAATTAAGTTTATAAAGCCAAGGCACAATGATAGCCTTGAGAAAGGTTGATGTTTAAGAGAAAGAATTTCAGAATGTGATTGATCCGACCCACATATCTGAAAGAGAAGAATGCACAGGTAAGGATATTGGTAGAAAAAAAAGGAAGGGATCAAGATTTTGGAGGCTTTAAAATAGTTATCTGGAACATTTGGAACTTAATTCTGTATGAACCCCTTAATAGTTTTCTTGAGCAGACATAGTAAGAGTCTATCCGTGTTTCAGAAAAGTTATTTTGACAAAGGTAAGTGAAATCAAATTACAAAGGAGAGAAACTGCAGGCAGAAAAAGAGCAATGTGGATTTGAAATCTATAGATGCAGACGAAAATGAGGAGAGTCACCCAAGGACTGTTAGGGAAATAGACAGGGGGCACCGTGAGTGTTAGCAAAGGTAGAATTGAATATTTTCTATAAAGGTGAGATACAGAGGTGACAGAAAGGGATACATGAAATGAAGGCTATGTGTTGAGCTCTCATGATTGGGAAAGACGGCTGTGGTGTTACTGAGGGGCAGGGGAGGCTGTGGCAGCTCCGAGGAGTTCCAGGGACTGATAAGACAAGGAAGGCATCGAAACAGCCATCTAACTATTGATTGAAATAGTCAAGAATTGAAGCAAGAGTAATATTGGGAAAAGTGACTAACCCGGAAGATGTTTGTGGAGAAATAGGAAGAATGATGCCAGAGATTTATAGACAATGAAGAAAATGAAGATTCATTGGTTATACAATTTTATTATATGAGATTCTAAATTGGAGATTTTAGGTGGGAGGGAAACCATATGGAGTTAGGAGCAAGAGGGACTTCTATTACGGGTCCAGTGGGAGAAGGGATGTTAGAGGGAAAAAAAACAAGCAAAAAATACTTGAGAGACTACAAGGAAATTGTGTCCTCAGGGTGTTAGGTAAAAGATCAAAAACATGCAAATTAAAGCAATTTGCAGTGATAGCTCATACCCTCTCATGTAGCAAACATTATAGCATGCAGGCCATCCAGTGCTAGTTTCTATGAAACTGGTTCACCCATTCTTCTTTAGTATCATGCTAAATTGGGAGAGCCTTTTAAAAATGTCAGTGTGGAGAGAACAATAAAGGACACACTATTTATACTATTGATCCTAATAATTCAATTGGGGATGCTTCCCCAAGTGTTTTTCTCAAACATATTGTATTAAGAGTGTATATATGCACACTCTTAGCCCTCTTCTATTCTCTGTATTGGAGCAAATATAAGGAATGCCAGTTCTAGCTTATGGAACACATACAACTTTTATATAGGCCTTGCAATGACAGTAAAGAGGATTTAACTATGTCCACAGTGGAAATGGTTATTATAGGTTAAATAAATATAGAAGAATATAAAATAATGTGTACAATAAATATGGAGTTACATAAATATTTGAGAGTCATATTTGTTTATGATTATGTCACTGGTGGAGCCAGACTCTTTGGTTAGAACTCCATCTCTCCATCTAGTAGGTGTGCGACCGATGCTAAGTTACTCAGTTTCATTGTGTGTCTCAGTTTCTCCGTCTATAAAATGATAGCATTATATATGAGTAATACTGATATAGATGAATAATAATATAGATGAATAATATTGATGAGTAAATGAGTTAATACATGGATGATGCTCAACAATACCTTATGCTGTCTGTTGTATAAAATACTGACAATATTAAGCAAAATGAGAATGTTTGTATTGAGGTGATGGAAATAAACTGATAGATAATTATTAACTTTATATTTCTCCAAATCTGTTATGTTGTCTTTTCAGGGGAAAAAAATAGCAAAACAATTCTCTGAAAAACTGAGTTGATTTCAATCGTGTTTATATTTTTATTGTTCTTTCTATGAAACCTGAGTTTCTTTGTCATGTGTAATTTATTTGTTTGTGTAGAATTAATTAGCAGTGTAAAGTAGTATCAGATGAAAATAACAGTGAATTAGAAGAGAATGCTATCTTTGCTTCTTTCTTTAATAGGCAGGAGTTGAGTTTGCCTTGCCCCTTGCTTTCTTTAGGAAAGAATGGGAAGGGTGTGCGTGGTAGCTTTTTCAAACAGAATCCATGAGAGCATTGAGCCAGTAATTAGAGAACACAAATTGGATTTGGGCTTTTCCTAGACACCTGCTTCTGAAACATTTGCAACTTTGCCTCCAGACTAAGGCTATGCAATCAAAACTACATGTTATGAAAACAGGCTTTATTAATATTGTTTCTAAAGAAATTGTATGAATTCAGTTTTTCATGAACTGCTGGACATGTGACATATTATATGCAAGTTCAGTGTTCAGTGAGGTATGAGAAAGTACATGCACTAGTCTCCTTGGAGTTGAAAAGAAAAAGCACAAAATTAACCTTGTTATATTAACCCTGCTCGAGACTCTTCCTCTACCTTAGCATCTAAAATAAACGATTTTGTTCTGTCTTGTATCCCACCTGCACCTATTTCTAATTTAGCATATTAAGTATTTTAGAGGGTCCTATTATTATTATAATAATTGTATGTTAACTTTGAGAAGTCTTTGTAATAAATGAAAAAATGTACATATTTTGGGAGTTCTACAATTGCAAATTTTTTCTCAAAAGTGTTTTAGAGTTATATACAAGGTGAGGCAAAAATAGGTTTACAGTTATCAATACATGAAACATAGAGTTTATTCTTATATTATTATTTATTAATTAATGTATTGTTTTCCATATGAAGAACCATAAACCTACTTTCACCACACCCAGTATTTACTCAGTATTGGCTTGTGATCACTATTTATATACATATCTGGCAAAAGTAAAACTATCCACAAACATTAGAAATAATAGGTAGCCTTGCTTTTTAAACATGTATTTATATTTGACTGCATTTAATACTATACCTACCTGTTTAATTCTTTTGCAGTAATTATTTTATTGGGAAAAATTTTAAATAATTTTTAGGAAGTTTAATGCAATTTAAATAAAGTGCTACTGTTATAGTGCTTTCGCCCATTATCTGAATATTACTTTTAACTAATCCGTGTCTTCTAATTTAACAGAAATCCCTTTTGCCTTTTAATTCCTTATTTAAAAAATCAGACATATTAATATACATAAAATGCTCTCTATTCTTACTCTACTAGGTTATGTCGGTTATTCCTTCCAAGAGTCTCCTTCTCAAGATGCTTCCTATCCTGCCTAACACTTTACACTTCCTCCTTTGAGCACCATCTGACAGCAAAGATCCCCCACTGCCTTATTCCTCCCTCATGGCTACTGTGATTAGTTTGTGTCCTTTATTCAGATTACAAACTACTCAGGATTCTGGTGGGAGGATATTGGCAAGGTAGGGAGGAAACAGAATGGTACAGAATGGTTCAGAGTGGTTACTTAAATTCCAGAGGCTTTTTTCCTCCCTGGGATCTTTGATGTCTTATCAATGGAAAGAACAAACAGGGCTTGGTATATGTCTTACAGGCCTGTAAAATCACCAAGAAGAACAAAAACATACACATACACATTTCCAAGGGTCCTTTAAAGTAAGCATTTATAACTGGGAATATTTATCAGTGTAGAATTATTCTTTTTATTGGTTTAAAGTTTTCTATTTTCACTTATCCATGATTTTATGAATACATTGGAAATTGGATATAGTAATAAACAGGGTCTGGCACAAATAACACCCCTTTTTATTACAAACTCTTTTATTACAAAACCATAAGTATGTAATTCTGTAACATAACAATATCACACTCAAGCACACCATATGACATTTTAGGTAAAATGTTCAAATTAAAACTAAATTATTACACCAATATTATTACCCTACCAACCTCACTCAAGCAGGCGTTACTTCTGCCGGACCCCGTATATTTAAATGATATGTGAAACATTATAATGTGACAAATATAATATGGGTATGTTCAGTTTTTAAAAATGCACATAAACTTGCAACAGCATAATAAATACCCTTTCAAATATGTATAGGGTTTCAAAAATATAAATTTTAAAAAATCCACTTAGATTGTTTTTTGGAAATTTTCTTGGTATAGATTATAATTGGAAAATCCTTGAAGAAGTAAGTTTTCTTGGACAAATTACAAACTTCCCTCAACATCTGTTTTTTCAGCTGTCTAAGCAGGTTATTTATAACTATGATTCAAAAAGAATTTTCAAAATTACTTGGAACCATGTTTGTACCCAATATGTCTGGCACATATACCAGGTAAATTTTTCTATGGCTGTGGACTTGGGTTTCTTCTCATAAGAACCATATTTTCTAGAGCTGCTACATATCTCATATAATTTAATGCAGTTCTGAGTACACATTAATGTTCAAAGAATGTGTATTTTATGAATTGACATGTGTTTATTGAGACTGGCTTTGATAATAGCAGAAAGTATAAATACTTAAGGAACGTTTCTTTCACACATTTTGGTGTTGGCCATGTGATAGCCCTAAGGATTTTTCTGAAGGCCTATAAACCTGATGTCTTTGAGGAAAAGCACATTCCGTCACAGTAGCAGGTGGTGGAATTCATTGTAATTGAGTTGGATAGGTTCTGAAAACCAAATGCTTCTTTGTTCACCCTTTGTTATACTATTTACTCTGTCGTTTCATAAGTTCAAGGGTAAAAAGAAAACAGAAAACCTAAAGAGGTTTGCTTCCTTAGTGTTTGAAACCATAGTAAAAGAATATTTTGTTTAAGGTATGGTGAACTGTCATTTGATTTAAATTAGCCTGCCGCTGATCTTATTGACTTATTGGTTATTTATTTTGCTATTGAAATAGCTACTTTTTCTTTAATTTAGTAAATAAATCAGAACTTCAGTATACAAAAGAGAAAAACTCATGCACATGGCATAAAAAAATCCCAAAATCATAAAAAATGAAATTGAATTTGAACGATGAATATATTATTTGTTATGATTCTGCAAGTGGCAGTAAGTGTGGTTAAGTGTCTATTTGCTGTAAAATATTGGTGATATAAAATCCCTATATCATATAATATTTTTAAAAACTGGCGTGGTTTCCTCCCTGTTGTGGAATAAGAAAAAAAATCAAGGATTGCCTTTAATTTGTTCATTTAACTTCAGTTAAGAAAAGGGCAATTCATTTAAGTTGCTTGGCATCCAAATAGATCTACTGGTCATTCTGTTCACATCAGCCATGAGCTAAAAGAAATCTGTACTCACAAAGTATCTTTGGAATATCTCTAAGCCACTTTTAAAGCTACTATTTGTCTTTTTTATTTGTTTTTATTTTTCATTTAAGTATAGTTGGTCTATGTATTATATTAGTTTCAGGTGTACAGTATAATAGTTATACATTTATGTGCCTTACAGTGTGATCGCCTCACTATCATCTGTAACTATGAAAACATCACAATATCATTTTAATAATCTAGTCACAAAAGGACAAATACTGTGTGACTCTACTTACGCGAGGTACCTGGAGTTGACAAATTCATACAGACAAATGGCAGAATGATGTTTGCCAGGGGCTGGGAGTTTGGAGGATGGGGAGCCAGTGTTTAATGTGTACAAAGCTTCAGTTTGGGAAGATGAAGAAGCCCCAGAGATGGATGGTGATGATGGTTGCACAACAGCGTGAATATATTTAATGCTACTGAATTATATACTTAATTCTTAGAATGACACGTTTTATATTGTTTTATCACAGTAAAAAAGCAAACCAACAAATTCATCAAAATATGTGTAATCATAAAAATAAATAAAGATGCAATTGCTCTCCAGAAGAAATAAGAAGCTTAAGCTGCAGATGTCTCAGCTGTTGAGGTTCTCAAGGCTTGTCTACTCTGGTAAAACAGGAGCAGAAGCAACAGACTGTAGGGAAGCAAATGTTAACAAGTGCACTAGGCTCTGGATTTAAGGGTGATATGAAAAATAAACACACTTAATAGCATACTAAAGGGGCAAAATCCCATGAGAAATATACTATAAGGCACCTTGGAATTTATGTCTTTGGGGCACATTTGTTACAATAGGTGATTGAAGTGAAAACTGTAGCCTTTTATTGAAGGAATGACTGAAAGGAGCAAACTTCTTTTTTTCTGAAAAAGAATTATGTGAGGTAGAATTTAAAGCCTCATTTAAAATAAACTATTAAACCACTGTGGTTACAAAGTTTCTTAAGGTTTCTTGAGATATTTTTGAGTTCAAGAGGTTAACATTCAGAAAATCTCTAATTTCATATGATGTAAAGAAATTATGGCTAATACTTTTCATAAACAGGTGATAAAATTGAGAATAATTTGATTAGAAGGAAACTTTTAATTTTTATTTTTAAAATAAAAATCACAATGCATTTAATGTGTACAACATGATGATTTGACATACATACACATAGTAAATGCTTACTACAGTCAAGCTAATCAACATATCATCTCCTCACATAGGTACACATTTTTGTATGTGTAATGAGAGCACCTAAAATTTACTCTCTTAGAAAATTTCCAGTATTCAATGTTGTATTATGAACTGATTATTATTTCAAAACATATCCATCCTACATAGACAACAGCAACATCGTACCCTTAAATCAATAATTAATTTCTCCTGCTTTTTTGCCTGTGATAATCACCTTTTCACTCTCTGCTCCTATGTATTTAAATTTTCATACTACATGTGTACGTGATAGTATGCAATCATTTTTTCTTTCTATATCTGACTTATATGACCTAGCACAATGCCCTCTAGATTCATCCATGTTCTTACGAATGGCAGGATTTCCTTTTTTCAGGCTGATTAATAGTCTAGTGTTTGTGTATCAAAATTTCTTTATCCATTTATCCATCAAAGGACACTTGTGTCTGGGCTAGTGTGAATCATGCCGCAGTGAATGCAGGGAGTGCAGGGAATGCAGGTACATATCTTTGAGATACTGATTTCATTTCCCTTGGAGATATACCTGGAATATGTATTGCTGATTAGACACTAGTTTTATTTTCAGGTTTTGCATAATGGCTATATCAAATTACAGCCCCATCGACAGTTTAAGTGCGGGTCCGGGGCGGGGGGTGGATTCCTTTTCTCTACATTCTCGCCAGAAATTCTCTCTCTCTCTCCTCCACCCCTTCCAATAGCTATCCTAATAGGTATGAGGTATGAGGTGATACCTCATCGTGGTCGTGATTTGGGTGTCTCTGATGATTAGTGATACTGAGTATCTTTTTATATACCTGTTGCCCATTTGTAGCTCTTCTTTGAAAAATGTCTATTTAAGTCCTTTGCACATTTCTTAACAGGGTGGTTTGGGGATTTTTGCTATTGAGTTGTATAAGTTTCTTATATATTTGAAATACTAACACTTTATCAGATATATTGTTATCTGATATTTTCTCCTGACTAAAGAAAAACTTAGCAACCCAAAGATTTCTATATGAAAAGTAGAATGCCCAATCTCTTGTGAGTCTTAACAACTGTTTAGAATCAAATGAGAGTAACCCCAAATGAAATATATGTACACATATGATTTTTATTATATGTGTTAATGTACTTATTTATATAGGTATTATACACATTTGATTACATGAGACAGGGGCAAAATATTTATGGGTTAATTATACCATAAATGTGTTTTCAAAATCATTTTATAAAGATTTACCTTCAAGGTATGTTTCTGTTTTATTAAATGTAATTTTTGTTTTTAAAAAAAGATTGAAATGAAATTCCCATAGGTCTTTGTAACTAGGCATCTGTTGTGTTTCCTAAACCAAGTAAGTCCTGGAGAAGTAGTTCTGCCTTAGATAATGGTCAGGGTATTTGGAGTTTCTTCTACTGCCAGAGAATGTAAGACAGTAATAAGTTAAAATTGCATATACAGCTATCAAATAAAGTCATAAGTGTGTATGTTTGAAATCTGTGGGAAAAGTTAATATTGCTACTTTGCACCAATATATTTTCACCTATTATGTCCTATTAATATGGACTATCATAACAACATACATCATTTTACTATCTATATAACCACATATGTATATATATGTGTATATATGTTAATTTCCAGGTAAGACAGTTCCATTGTATCAGTGAACTTCTGTAGATAATAAAAAGTCAACATGATACATAAGCTGATGAAAACATCAGATGTGACGGCAAGCCAGAAGATAGTTGTATCTGTTTGGGGAGAAAGAATTGTGATATCTCTAATAACCCAGTCTTTTGTAGCACCAGCAGCTATCAAGCTTCCACCAAAATGTTTATCTTGTGTTTTCTATCTGAATGCCCTTAAGCAGAAGGAAACTTTTCAACCTATTGCCCACAAACCTACAAACCAACCAATCAACCAATTAACCACAAAATTTAAATTAAAATTAAAATAAAATAATAAAAAGGAAACAAATCGCAACCCTAGCATCAAGAATGGGGTCTTTGGTTTGTTTGGCTAGGACAGCAGGAGGCTTTACCAGAATGGGCTTGGAATGAGTAGATGATGAACTATAGACCCAGAAATATGGTAAACAGTGGTTATAGAGACAGGAAATATGTCTATACTAATATGTTGTGCAATTCAGCCTTTGTCAAATAGTTGTTCAGCATACTAAGATTTGGAAGTCTCTTAGAACATTCCTGTAATTCATCAGAAGGGCAAATTTGTGTAGTAAAGGAATGTCGTTTGGCTGCAGCACTGCTCAAAAGTATTTAGATGTGAATGTTTTTTAGAGTAACCTAAACGACTCTGTTATTTTCTTAAATCCAGCCCACTATTTGTGCACCTGTGTGGCCCCTGAGGGAATATATATCTTCAACTTTCAATAGGCTATACATTTATTCAGTGGACATCACATAACTTTAGAAGTCATTATTATCCCCATTTCACTAATGAGAAATCTAACCTGGAGACACTGAGTAGCTTCTTGAACATTACATAGCTAGAATCCAAATATGCCTGCTAACGCCTAACTCTCCAGTATTTGTTCTTCCTCACTCAATATAATCTCCATAAGTATTACCAGCAGTAAATGCTCCTGAATGTTATTCATGGCAAGCAGACACATGCACAATGTTTTGAGTTTATGTAAAGGTGAACAGTTAGAAATTGGCGGTAGTTTTTTACCCATCCACTTCCAGTATTGATTGGGCATTCTAGTCCTCTTTTGTCATTTAGTAGAAGTGTGAGAGAGCATGCAGAGGGAACCTCAAAAGCATAGACATCTTCTGAAACTGTTTTGTTCATTTTGTTTTATTTAGAGTAATTTTAAATAAGTTTTAAGGATGGTTTTCTGTTAACTTCAATTCCACACTTAGGTTACATGAACAAATGACTACACTTCTACAGGTTTTAGCTTGAAAGTGAGCATCAGTCAAGTCAGTTGTGTGAGAAAACGTCACAGAATTATGGAGGGTAGCAGGCGGACCCAGTGCTGTTGGCAGTTGCTCTTCCTCTCAGGATTCAGAGCGAGCCATGTGCTTCCTGAAAGGGCCGATGTGGTAGAGTTCCACCGCAAATGCTCTCCTTTATCTTATTTAAGTTCTGTTTGGCTTGCCTCCCTTGTTTGTTCATGGGAGTAAGGTTAAGACCTCTGAAGAGGCCACTCCATCCCAATTACTTACCCAGGCTCCCTTCTTTTCTTTAAATAGCTTGCACTTGGTTGTGCAAAGTGTTTTGGGGTCATTATCTCCTTGATGGATGAACCTGGGCATAAACAACTGTTTTGTATTGGATTCTAAAAGTGTGATAAAGTTGAATCAAAATGGACTTTTAAATGTTTTGAATTTATCCGTGAACCAGCTCTTATAGAAAATACCCAAATGCCCGCTAAGGTCATATTTTTTGCTCCTTTTTATTTCATTTTATTTTTTTTACTTTTAAAGATTTTACTTATTTATTTTTAGAGCAGGGGAGGGAGGGAGAAAGAGAAGGAGAGAAACATCAATGTGTGGTTGCCTCTTATGCATCCCCTACTGGGGACCTGGCCTGCAACCCAGGCATGCGCCCTGACTGGGAATCAAACCCACAACACTTTGGTTCAGAGGCCAGTGCTCAATCCACTGAGCCACACCAGCCAGGACATGTTTTTTGTTTCTTTTAAAATTTTTCTTTTCTCAAAAAGTTCTTCCCCTGTTTTCATAATTTCTTATTTCTCAAGTTTCCTTCAAATCTCTAACTGCAACTTGAAGGCTGCCTCATCTCTTATTTTCTTGTGTTTTAAAGAAACATTGAGTAGTTGCGCCTAGTTTTTTTGCACAGGTCTATTTAACAGGCACATGTTTTATTACTTCAACATCCCTCTAGAATCCCCTGCCCAAGTTTGAGCCTGAATTTTTATAATGTTTGGATTGGATTGTAACTCCGTTTCTTTTTCCTCTGGTTTGTGAGAGATATGGTTCTCAGGCCCAATGTTCTACCTCCAGATGCTGATCTTAATACTAGATCCTATTTATTGGGACTGTTGAGAAAATTATTTTACTTCTCCAAAATCCTCACTTGCTTTTAGTCTGTTTTTGTTGATGAGATTTATGATAGGAAATGCCATAATAACAAGGCATCTATTTCATATTTGTAGCTCAAATTATCTCATGCCACAGTAGTTCATGGACTTGTTTTGTCAGGTTTCTTGTCCATAGACAACTTTGAAGTCCCTATGCAGTGGGAACTATAACAGTGTGTCTCATGGAATCTATATTCCTCCAGAGTTAACAGTGAGCCTTGGCATTGCCGGGATTCCTTGAATTTTTTTGACAAATAATGGGGAAACAAGTAAACACTCTTTCATTTGGCTTTAATTGAACAGTTAAAGCACTACCTGAAGCTCTGTGCTGTAACTGGTTTCATTCAGGCTTTGTTCTCTCAACAGTTTGTAGGTGGTTGTTCCAAATTCCCAGTCATCATTAGCTAGCTGCACACATGTGGAAACACAGAGGCTATGACCTTCAGATCCACTCCAGAAATACAAACTTGGTCTCTAAGTTTAGAGAGGAAATTCTTCTCTCTCTCTAGCCAGGAACTGGGAGTGATGTTTTGCCCAGGTTGCACATACGTGGGAGCTGTACTGGACAGCAGGGAAAAAATGACCTCCTGTGTAATATGTGCGTCATTAAAACTTAACTGTGTCCTTGGTCCAGGGATCAGCAGCTCACTTAAACTGTGCAGGACCTTAGCACTTTTTTGGATTGTTGTTCGGTGACAGCTGTCCCGCCATGTTCACCATCGCTCTCCCCTATCCTGTCCCCACCAACTCCCACGGTCAATCCCCCCATTGTCCACGCCAGTGAGTCCTCTATTTGTGTTCCCTTGTTTGTTCTTTCCCCTTGTTTTCCCCTTTACCCCCCTCTACCCTCCCTTATGGTCACTATCAGAGAATTTTTTATTTTTAAAGGCACAAAACATAAGCCCAAACAATTTGGAAGTTATTGATAATTGATTAAATTATTTGGTGCTTTATCTGTGAGAAGTCAACCAAAAATTTAATTTAGAGGGGTAGTGAAAGTGTCTCTTACCTGTCAGCTCTGTTTAAAAGTAAAGGTAATTTTTTATGACTACATTTCAAGAGTCTCTAAATTTCCTAACACTTTCAGCAAGTAAACTTATCATGCTTTTTCTAAATAGATAATGTTTTAGGTATAAAAAATATAGACAGATGAATGTAATTTTTGCATCAAATTACTGAAGCCTCCGGAATAATGTAAGTATGCACAAATAGGAAGTGGCCTAACTCTGGTTAAAGCAATAGAGTATTTTACAACCATTTAAAGAAATAATTGTTAAGACTCTGAGATAGCATGAAGAACTAGCTACAGTGGGAAAAAGAAAAATAGAAAAATTTATGTATACTCTGCTAATAATTAGGTCAAAACATAATATATGATGACTACTAAGGATATTTTGGTTTGATAAGTATCATTACTTGTTTACATGTATGTCTTCTTCTCTGGGCTAAAAATTCTTTGAATAAGAGACCACATTTTCCTATATCTACAAAATGAAGATCTAGGACATAATAAAGGCTAATAAGTGTTTCTTGGGTAATCTGTTAAAAGATAACAAATATCTAGTAAGACAACAAAAATGAGTGATGTAAAAATGATTGAACAGTATTGAAATGCAACAAGGAAAAAAAGTTCATTTATTCAATAATGAGAACACTTAATGATGAATATCTTTATTAAAATTCAATTACATGTATAAATTTTGGATCTCTGTCATTGGAATGAGATATCAAAGATGGTAGACTTCTAATTACTTATTATGGAGTATAAGGCAATGCTTTTATGATGTGGCCTGTCCTCTCTCTAATACCGGGCTAACTACACTCTTGTCTGATGTGAGCCCTGTATAACTCTGAAACTGAGAGAGAATTGACATTGATGCCATGTGAATAGTGCCACTGGAGTTCTACAATGAGCCATATTGATGACCCTAAGTCAGTTCTCATCTCTTTCCACCACACCCAAGTATTTCCACATCATATGCAAAGACACTTTGGTACCTATTTCCTTTGCCTGAAATACCACCCATCCCCCATTTAATAATAAAATCTGGTATGTATTAAGCGCTTACTATGTACAGAAATTATGCTAAGAGATTTATATATGTTATGGTAGTGTTTTCCCAGTTGTTATACTTATCATCTTCATTTTATAGGTGTGAGAGACAAGGAACTTGTCCTTATCTCCACAACTCTGTGATAGCAGATGTGGGATATAAATTCAGCTTGGCTTTGTTCTAAAGCCTGGTTATTCAATCTCATTCAGTGCCTATGCTGTCTCTGTACTCTTCCTTGTCTTGCAAAACTCAGTGGATAAGCACCAGCCTTCAAAACTTTATCTTTCCCCTCTATTCCAGCTCAAGCTGACTTAGATATCCCTCTTCTGTATCTCTTAGTAAAACTCTCTGTTTTCCCCAAAGTCTAACCAGCTCTTAACAAACTGAATATAATCAGTGATTTTTCTCTTTCATGTTCCTCTTAAACCATGGCCTTATCAAGAGCAAGAATTACACACTTCTTCAGATTAAAAAAAAAGAGAGTCTGTATCTTGTTCGTTTCTTGTTCACTTGGGCTTGCACATGCTTGACACATGAAAATGGGAACTGGGAAAATGGGAACTATAAAAAATATTTATCCAATGACTGTCTGGACAAATAAAGCAATGAGTGCCTTAACCACATCTTAGGTTCTCAGTACATGGATGTAGCACCAAGAAATCGTCATGCCTATGATTTGGGTTGTGATTAGAAACCAGAATAAAATTGTAGCCATTTATCACCCAGCTGTAATGAGCACACATTCTTGTTAAAAACATTTGGAGTTAGGGTTCATTTGGAGATTCTTTGACTTTTTGACAACAGTGCTTTAACCATGTCCCATAACTGCTTAAAACCTGTTTGTGACTTGTTATTGTATTCTCTCAAGTCTGAATCCCTCAGTATGGCATTAAAGCGCTGCCAAAATGTGTCTCAACTCACAGTATTTTTTATTCTGTTTCAACAGGTACCTTAACACTAAGCAGAGTCACTTTACTCTCCTAACACATCATGGTTATACCACCCTTAGGTCTTAGCTCGTCACCACCTCCCAGAAGACCATTCTCTATAGACTTCTTCCATTATAACCCACACTTAAACTACTGGGTAACTTCAGATTCTACTTAGCCAGTGCAAGCTTCTCTATCTTCCTGAGCTCTCGGTAAAGTCTCTTTTCTATGAATTTTTCTTGCTTCTGTCAGATAATTTACCACCTCATGATATTGTTGACTATTTCCAGCAATGCTGTAGTTGTATTAGCATGGTTTTCCCTGCAAAATTATTAATGGACACCATGCATTTCTCTTGTTTAATACCACAAAGTACTGAGTTCCCACTATGTGTGCTAGGGGTCTGTGCTACATGTATTACAAACATCTTATCGGGAATAGATTTGAGTTTTCCATCAGCTAATGACAAAGTAGAAACTCTTTCAATAGAGAATTGAGTAAAGTCAAAAGGAGTTTTTTTTTTAAATAGGTTTGACTCTCAAATTTAACAGTGATTCTAATAATTCATTGTTGTATTTGAACAGATGACAGCATAAAACTAGTTCTGCACTTGGGTGTTTTGTATGACTTTAATATTTAGTACATAGCATATGTAGAGAACAGTTTCTTACTCTCCTCTGATAGTTGGTGCCTCTGTGAGTCTCTGTGTTTGACCTACCAACTACTCCATGTTAAAAATTCTCAATCCTATATTTAGCCCAACACTTTGCCAGCATCTGCTGTTGGTTATAAACAGAAACCTGGAAAAGAGTTTGAGTTCATAGGCATAAAAAAGTGGAAGCTATGGGCCCTGCTCATAGGACCATCATATATAAAGAATAACACCATTTTTGCCTTTATTTGGAGAATATTGTGCAATCATTTCAATTTATAAGAATAACAACAAAGTGGGATTTTCATATTATGAGTTAGAAGTTAAGGGTTCCACTGTGTCTTAGGAACTAATGAAAACATATGCATCACAAGACTAACTGAAAACAGAAATTTCATATCTGTTCATGTTCTGAGTCACTTTGGTGACATTGTGCTGAATTTGGAACTCTTTGAAGAGCAGATATTGGAGAGTAGAAGGTGAGCTTTTCCAATAATATTTGCTTTAAATTTACATGCAATTCAAATTCTACCATTCGGAGGTGAGGGGGTAGGTATATGTGTGTGTATCTGTGTGTGTGTGTGTGTGTGTGTGTGTGTGTATTTCAGAAACATTAGCAAAAGCATTCCTTTTTCTTATAATTCCTAACTATTCATTCCAGGAAAGAAATAAATGGGGAAGTCTACACCATGGAAAGGTTAACCTTCCCTATCTCTCAGTAGATAGTCATTGAAATCATTTAGCAAGTAGAAACTTGTTCTGTCATATTATGCTGGTTAGTAAATAAGTACATCACATATTTCTAAGTTTTGAATATGAACATTTGAAAAGGGTAAAGAAGTAATTTATTCTTAGCTGCACCATGTGCTGAGTGTAATAAGCAAATTTTGATTCTGTTGGCATTATCTTTTAAATTAAATTATTTAGAAACCATAAATACTGCATGAATCCTTCTTAAATTTAATGATTAAAATCTATGAGAATGTCCACAACTATTCCTGTAATAAGTAACTTAAATGGTCTTCAAAACTTTAAGATTTAATATCAAGATATTAATGTAACTCCACTTATTTATATTTTCTACTTGATACGGGGTCTGGCCTGTTTTATTGTTTCCTTTTTCACCAAGTAACTGGCCCAAAGACTTGAGAATTAACACCAAGGACCTGACAGGGAAATAAAAACTAGAACCAACAAAACAAAATGCAAAGCAGTGGTCGGGAGAGCTCTAGTCCTGCCTGTTCCTTGTAGATCAATCTTGGACAAAGGCTGTCTAATATTTCAAATTCTGTGGCATGTGACTAATAATGTGTGCAATGGGCTTCCACCTTTGGCATTTAGAATGCATATATATGAGCTGAGGAATATTCTGACAATCCATCTTTTCTTTATAATCTTTGCAGCCATTCCAAAAGTCCTTAGCTGGAGGATATATTTGGAAAGTGCTGCTTTTCCGCTCTCCACACATTCAGGTAACCATTCCAAAGCTGCTAAGGTTCCACTTGAGAGGGAACTTGCTATTACCGTTTGTGCTGTGTGTCATAAATGGGCCCTGTTATTTTCAGCCAGACCCCTTAGCAGCATTTCCAAAGGAGCAGCTCGAGATTTGATTATACGCGTCTCTCTCCCAAACACATCCTTTCACATTTGACATTTACACTGGTTGTGGATTTTTATGTAACTCGTTAGAGAGCAGTCTGAACCTTAAAAAGGTGTTAGTCTTCCTAGAACCCTCGGGCAAAGGAAAGTCTTTTATTGGACTTAAATGTTTTGAGTTGAAAGCTGTACTTGTCTGATTGGAAAGTGTTTCAGGGAACAGATTTTGTTATTTTTCTAAGCGAGGCTGCAGGAATTGAGCTGGAGATATCACTGACCGAAAGGAATTTTTTTCCTCATAGAGCTGAGAACCAAAGGAAATGACTCCAGTGTTTAAAATCCTTTTATTTCCTCTGTGGACGATATCTGTGCAGCTGAGACGAATCATTCCAGTTGGCCCCCACCCAGACTTTATGGGAACTGAGATTAGGAAGCTGTATGGTCAAAATAGTCATTGTACAAATTGCTTCCAGTCTAAAAACCTCAAAGTTCTTGACAAAACCATGGTTTCTTGCACTTGACTTTTTTTTTTTTTTTAAAGATGGGTGACTGACCTATCATTCATTAATTACCCTGCCAGGATTTCTTCAGTTCTTTTGGTAACTTCTCTAACTTTTCTTTTCCATTTCTCTTGCTGCGGGGTGGGGAGGGGAGAGGAGAGGAGGCAGAGTTTGTGAGAGAAGCATGAAGCAGAGCGCCTGTCAAGCTTCTCTTTGTGAGACACCACATTTCACCCTTTTCCGTCACCTTCCATTTGAAACAAAATAATGCTGGACCCCAGTAAAGCTTATAAAAACGTGCTTTCTTCTTTCCTAATTTCATTCTACACTTTTCTTCTGGCCTTGCTCTTTCAAATCTGAGCAGAATGAAATGCTGGATGTGGCTTCAGATGCAACACCCATAACTTCCTTTGACATGATCGTGCTCTGGGGAAAGAGAGTGGTGCCCATCACTCTCTAAAATGCTCTGTGCCCTGGGCTTTCCTCCCCAGTGCTCAGGATCTTCCTCATTTTTTTCTGTTTCTTGTACCTAGCATAGTGCGTGGTGTGTTTAGAGGCCTTCAGACATACTTCAGCAATGCAGGAGGCTAAAGTGGGTGGCATATGATAGTGTCAAACACTTTGAGTCGTTAAGAGAGGGATTTATGACACACTTTAAAATGTCAGAAGTATTCTCTGAATTAAAAACTGTTCCCTGTTCTGAGCATTCTTAATTTTTTCCTATATCTTATTTTCTTCCTGGGAAGTTGTATAGCAGAAGACGCCCTTGCTGTGAGTGACTTTTTTCTCTACCAATAATTCTACTCACACTCCCATGGAGGTAATTGCTTCTCTAGCTCAATGTTTTTTTCTCAGAAGTCTTCGTATTTGAAGATTAGTAGTTCTCTCATTGAACATATAGTACACATTAGAATGAATATTTAGGCTGAGATTTAATACTGAAGGGGATTTATACATACTCCTTGCTCATTCTAATTTGCTGGGTCCAACGTTGGTCAAATGAGTATTTTTGACCGATACCGTGGTTGGCACTAGGAATAAGTAATAGGGAAGATATATTGCCTCTACCCAAGTGCTCAGAGTAGGAGGAGAAGACACGTGTATAACTAAAAGTAGTATGAGCATAATAGCTAATAATAACATCTAATGGCCAGTGAGCAATTTATACAAATCAGATCTTCTAATGACTCTGCATGACTTATCTTGTTTAAATCTCCCAATGGCTCTATGAGGTAGATGTTAAGGTTATTAGCATTTTACAGACAAGGATACCCAGACTCCATTTTCAAGATCATTCACCCTCTTAACCTTAGAGCCTAAGTCTAGGCAGTTCCAAATTATAAGCTCTTAACAGCTATGCAGTAATGCTGTAAGTAAAATGTTCTTCGCTAACAATGAAAAACTAATGAAATTTTCTCTCTGTTTGGATAAAGCACAGAGGAAACTTTTAGGGAGGAGGCAATATCTGAACTTGATTCTAAAGCATGAATGGAAATTTATCTAGCAGAGATAGCAGAGCAAGATTGACCTGGAGAGCAAAGAACATGGCTATGGCAGAAAGCTGCGGAAGTAGATGGCATTTTTCTGGTGGCTTAAAAGTAGAGTGCTTGCCTGTACGGGAACAGTAAGTGATATAACCTGAAGTGCACGCTCAAGTCTTATTGTGAAGTTTGTTGCGTGAAAATCAGAGCAAAGAGCATATTACAAAGGCAATGGGAACCAAGGAGAGATGTATAGGCAGGGGAAAATAATGTGGTCAGAGCTATGCTTTAGAAAGTCAATTCTAGCAAAAGAATTGGAAATGACAGAGGAAAAGGTAAGCTAGAGGGAAGAGACAGGCTAGGAGAATGAATTTTTCCCTTGCATTCTTCTGTTAGTGTAACAAATAAAAAACAAAAAAAAGGGAGACCGAAGAAAGGTAGGCGATCCACAGCTAATACTGTGACTCTTATCAGTAGAGATTCAGCACTTACCTAACCTTGAATAGTGTTTATCAAATTCAGAGTATACGTATGCACCCTGCACAAATTAATATAAAGTGTTGTTCTGCATTTTTTTTTTTTTTTTTTTTTTTGCTATTTCCCAGTACAGAAAGTGCTGATTTCCTTGTAATTTCAAAGGTGCATGCTATATTTCTTCATGGCATTCCATTATGACTCACTTGTGTTTAATTCTATTGAGTGAGGTTAACCAATCTTACAGACATCTAAATTTGGAAGGAATCATAGTGTATTCCCTATTAAGGTCAGGGTTCTTGTCAAAGTGAATATTAATTCTTCCATCTGCTTGTAACATGCTTTCCACAGAAGGACCCCTGGGGTCACTCCTTACTGTGTGTGGGCCTTTGCTCAAATGTCATCTCTTCAGAAGTCCCCTCCATAGCAGTATTATCTAAGACAGCACCCAGTTACTTCCTCATTCTTACCCTACTTTATTATTTCTTTCATAACTCAGGCTTCCTTATTTCATTTCATTCCATTCTTTATTGTACTAAATCTTTTAAATTGTATTAAGTAGTATATATTATGTTCTGCCTTCCCAACTAACATAAAACTTCATGACGGCACAAATATTCACTGCAGTTTCCTAAGAACCTAGAATAATATCTAGATCACAGGTAGGTGGTGTGATCCTGTGACTTTCTGCTATTTCTTAGTACAGTTACTTCTTCTTGTTTCTGTGACTTAATAGTTTGTTAATATCTAAAGAAGTCAAGTTTTTATTGGTCTTTCCCACGTTGTAAGTCAGCAAAACAGAGCTCCTGGATCTCTGTGCTTGCATCCGCTCCTGTTGGTCTCCTGCAGTGAGGCAGGCAAATGGCGGGCGCTGGGAGTACAGCGGCGATCCGGATAGCCAGAGCGCGCTTGCCTTTCTAAAAACAATCTCACTCTTAAGGGTTTTAGGCTTTCTTTTTGAATTGGAAAGCCAGAAAATTGAGCTCATTATGTGTAAATCTGTGGTGATAAATTTGTTTGCTACTTTTTAATGGAATCAACAAAATATAAAGCACTTCTTGGCCTCTGTTCTCAGTTCTTCATGTAAATTAACTTCTTTATCCTTATTTATGTAAATTAACTCCTTTTTCCTCACTGTAACATTATCTCTGTGTTTCAGAGAAGGAAGCTGAGGCAAGGAGAGGCATACAGTCATGAAGTGAAGAACTATATTTCAAATCCTGACAAGCTAGGCCTGGAACTTTCTAACAACTCAGATACATAAGGTTGATGCAACCAACTTTGTGTATTTAACAGAATATAACTAGTGTCAACCTTCTCATTGAAAGTTTAAGATCATGATTTATTGAATCCAGTTTGGGCATGCGGTCAGTTTGAAATGTCCTTTATCTCCATTTTAACATGACCCAGTCTTACCCATTGTACAAGACTTGGCTTGCTTTGTAGCATTTTATGAGTCCAGTCAGGAAAACAGAAATGCCTCTAGACTGTTTATAAAGAGGGGTTGTTTCCATAGAGATAGAAGAGCTAAGAAGCTAAACACAGCCCAGAGGGGCAATCCAGAGGTCAGGATAGTAGGGCACTGCTAGCACATCTAGGTCTGGAGGGGCAGTGGGAGGAGGTGGAGTTACAGGAAACTGCTAGCACCGTAGGTCTAGACAAGGGTGGAAGGTGGGGTTTCCATAATCCAGAAGTTGGGGCCATTCAGTGAAAGCAAGAACCCAGAAAATGTGTCTAGTGAGAGCTCGAACCAGGTGGAGACACGGTAGGAGAAAGAAATGCATCGTCTCTTCTTCTTCATGCTTTTATTCTTCTGCCATTGCATTCCCTTGGTGAAACCTACTGAAATCCATTTGGCAAAGGATCCTAGGAAATGTAATCCCCAAGGATACAGAGAAGAAGAATGGTTCTACAGGCCAACAGATTATTGACCAGCACACATGAGGGATCCTCTGTACGCAGAACTTCCGCGGCCCTTCCCTAGCACCTCTCCTCTTTTATGGCATAGTGCTAGGCACAGAGCCACTGCTCATTGACCTTGTTAGGTCTCCAGCGCTGTTGTATGTAGTCCATATAGTAAATTCCTAAATACTCAGGACAGCCCTATGAAGTGAAATTATTATCCCATTTTCCAGATGGGGAAACAGTGGCACGGTAATTCCTCTAATACACTGGATTCAAATCCAGGCTGTCTAGCTCCAATGTCCATCCTCTTAATCACTGTACTACTTTCCTCCTCAAGGTTTCTGCCTTTCTAATTCTTTGGGCATCTAATACAGGGCACTGCATGTAGCAGCTGCTCTTAAACACTTTTGGGGAAAAAAGGGTTTTTTTCTGATTCTAATATTATGTAAGCCCTTAGTATTCTTAAACTAATATAACTACTTGGGTTTGTTTGTCTTTCAAACTCTCTTTCTTTCTTTTTTATGTGTTAATTGTCTTATCTCCCATAGTCTGGCTTCTGTTTGTATGCATTTTTCAACTCTATAGCTTAATTTTACATTGTTTTGGAAGGCAATATTCTTAGGATCAGATGTGCAGATGTAGCTTCTTTAGATGTCCCCAGTATTACCTGGACAACTGTCATTGACTCTGCATTCTTGGGAACAAAATCAGTTTGATTCCTGAAAAGTTAACTTTAATGAGGCAAATAATCTTACAGTTGCTACTTTCTATGATCATCTTACCGTTGATACCTTATCATACTTAAGAAGTTTTACCTATGTGATCTCCCTGAGTACCCACAGCCGCCCTGTGAGCATTCTGGTAACATTTTCCAATGTATTTCTTTTGTAGCATTTTTTGTTACCTATTCTTTTTCAACTATTATCATGTTCAGTTTCCATAAGAAGAAACTCAGGCCTATGTGCCACACCCAGCAAGTGGCAGACAGCGGATCTGAACTTGTATCTGTCTGGCTACAATAGGTTTCAGGGAAACTCAATACCTTAGGACACAAAAGCCTGCAGAGATCAAGGAAATGTAGCTGCTCCTTATGATGCCGAAAGATGATGCTTCTTTAAAATATATATGCCATACACTGAATTTACAAAACATTTTAGCCTGAAAATATAAGAGGTTCTCTTTAAATTCTTAAGAATGTCTTCTTGTGACCACAAAGAGCTGAGGAAAGAGTCTGAAGAATAAGTTTATTTTAGTGAGCAAAACATTAATAAACATGTTTTAAATGTAATTGGAAAGTACAGTTAATTAAGGAATTCATATCCCTCTCTTGCATTTTGGCTTTTCCTTCACTTTGGGTTTCTGTGTAGGACTGTGTATGGGGACTGGAACTTTAAAAAATACTTAAAAAAAAAAAAAAGCCCACAGTTAGCCTGTGAGCTCATTTTTATTCTGGCTCTGGCCTCAAGAACCGAGTTTGACTAGGCTTTGTATCAAAATAAAATCCAGGGAGGCATTCCTAAACTTGGACCTTTTGTCCATGCTCACTTCCTGTTGACCGAGTGACAGCCCTTTCAGCTGGCCTCTGGTCAAGCTGTTTGCACAGAATAAGGAGCAGCTGATTAAAAGTAGCATGAGATGCAACCAAAATGCCAATTCTCTTTCCGTTTTGGGTTTGCTCGAGTCCAAAGGTCAAAAAGAAGACAGAGCAGCTCAGTGTACTGGTTTGTAATTCCACTCCCACTATGGCTCAGTGATACAACATATTCCGATCCTTGTCTCATCATGGAGTTCTTCAATCTTCAATCTTTGTCCCCTAAACACTGGCTTGTGTGAACATGCTATTAGCCGGCAGGGTCCAATTTCAATATCAGCAGTTACATTTGGTTTCAAGCTCCTCACAGTTGTCTGTGCTGGGTATGAATCTGGAACTGCTGCCAATTTTCTTTGAGGGCATTTTAGTATCATTATCCCAGTGCTTATGCTATTATCTCTGAAGTGTTGTTTTCCAGCTATTTTCTGCCTCTAAAAAGACAGGGTGAAACGTTTAGCTATTTTATCAATGAAATTTGAGTGTGCAGTGTAGCTAACTCTTGACTTGTGATTTTCTTTCTTTCGCTACCTGGCTGAGGAAATGCGCACTACTGACAGCGAGGAGGCACCGTAAGGATCACCTGGTCCCTTGCTACTGCAGTTGTGTTGCACACATCGGCAGCTTGGGGGTCACCTGGGAGCTTATTGGAAATATTCCATCTGAGGCCCTCCCAGACCTGCATTTGGTCAGAAATGCATTTGCATTGGTCAGAATCTGCATTTCAACAGAACCCCAGTAAGCTTGAAAAGCAGTGAGCTGGCCCAGGTTTGCAGTGACAAATGCAATTGGTTTTCCCAATTTTCTGAATATTTATAATAATAAGAATGTTACTTTTCAAGACTTGGAGAGCTGAACTCTGCCTCCTTATAATTCATGCACTTAGACGTTTATTTTTCTCTTTAGCAAACAGCGTAGGTCTAATGTGGCCTTTCTAATATTTGAAGGTAGCTAACATGTTCCCCAACCCATTCCATCCATCCCTCCCTCTCTCCCTTTCTTTCCCTGCCTCTCTTGTTCTTTCTGTCTCTCACTCCCTCTCTTTGATACTCTCCCATCTCTCCTCCCTTTATGCCTCCCTTTTATCTCATTTCATACTAAGTGTTTTTTTTCTGACATCCCTCACCTTGCCTGGTTTCCAAATTTTTCAATAACAATGGTTTTACTAAAAAACTCTAGTTGTTCAGTTGCCCGTAGCATGGGGTGTCTAAGATGGTATATAATATTTCATTAGATGTTTTAATAAGCATTTTTTTAATCATATGTCTTTGTAGAGAAGTATAGAGGATTTTTTAGATGATAGTGCAAAAACAGAGTTGCTGCTGCTGACTCTGAAGAATTTAAAGGCTCTTCCTGGTGGCCACCTGGTTACTGCGTACGGGTGGATCCAGTGAGTGACATCATTGTTTCACATGGTCATCAATAGGTTGAGTAGAAAAAAAGATGGGAGGTATCTACTTAGATGACATCTATGCCGGGTAATTCGAAAGCAGCAGTATGAAAATGTGGAATCATACAGTTCTTTTTCACTTTGTTAGCCACACTCCTAACTTGAGTGGAAACCAAAGTTGGGGGTAAGCAAATACTTATGAAGATTCAAAGCATAAAATAATCGTGAAAGTACAATTGATTACATTCCTTGAGGTTCAAGGCCAGTCCAAATGACCAGTCTCTCACACAGCATAGACACCTAAATAACGTGCTAGTGTGGTTGGAACAAACCTGTCTGATATCATTTAAACAATTAAAGTCCTAACGTAGGGTTTAGAACTCTCCTTTAAAATCCAGGGGAGTGCCCTGATATGGGTAAATAAGTAACAGAGTAAGGAAGAGTTGGCCTGAACTCAGGTATTTACAGGGAATCTGGGTCTGAACTTCGGTCCAGCCCAGTCAACACCTCCCAGGTTCCTGGGGGAATAAGCACCTGTGAGGAGTATCATAATTTCTAGCTAAAGTCTGCCTTTTATTTTTCATGTTTTGCATAAATCAGCTGTCCAGAAGTCCTAAGATCGTATCACCTTTACCCTTGGTTCTTATTTGACATTATGTCACTCAAAAAAATAGCAATTGATAACATTTCTGTGATTTAATGTAAAGACACTGCCTGATTTTTAACTAGAACTTCTGCATAAAAATACCAAGTGATCCTCCTGTTAAATTTTTAGTGTCTTCCTTTTTTTCCCCCTTAAATGCTCAAGTGCTGATAATTGTCTTTACAATCATCATGGCAAAGAAGTGTAAAGAGATCAGAAGTAATTTAAAAAATACGAAACATTTCTGAAACTTTCAAAAATGTAAAGAAGTTCAATAAATAACTTCATCTTATGTGGCATATATTGTGCACCATCTTCTAAAAATTTGTACAATCCACAGTAACACACAGTAATCAAGTATCTTAACACAAGTAATTATGTATCTTATGATACATAAGAGGTTAATCACTTTTACTACCCCTGGACCTCAAGGATGTTATCAATTGTACTTTCATGATCTTTTTCTACTTTTAATTTTTATAAGCATTTTATGCTTACTCTATAATTTGTTTCCCAATTCAACTGTCTTTTGGTGTAGAGATACAAAACCACACTTACAATAGGATACCATATTGAAAATGTCTGAAAACTTTGAAAAATTGTTCTCTAAAAGGAGTTTTGGTGGTAGAATAGTCATTGCTCTTATGTTGTCTGAAAAAATAAGAAATAGATTCTGGCATTGATTTGCTACTCATAATTTAGGACTGACAATGAGAGCAATAAGAAGTGAGGTTATAGGATTGTATTGATTGATCTAAGGCAATTCCTTAGACTAGCATGTGTGTGCTTTGAGATAGAAGGTTCTAAAGCCATATCAGAGCTGAGACCTTTCTCCTACACAGAATTTAATCTTTCAAATAATGACTGTAATTGCTAGAAGTAACACAAGTGTAAATTATGACGATATGGGCAGGATGCCAAATTTGTAGGGAGAAAAAAGGAAACAGATGACCACCAATTTGCATATATCTGGTTTTTTTATTAATTCAAAATATTGTGGGTTTATTTGAAAAAGCAAGAAGTCATGAAAAGCATCTCATAATTTTTAGTTGCTTTATTTAATATAAATCCAATAAAGAACCTTCTGCTATAAAGAGAGAATTAACAGGAATCCAGAATATACAGAGAATGAATACATTTTGCATTTTGAATTTGAAACACAGCATATAATGATTCATTTTCAAATTGTCCATATAGGCCATCCCACTGGGGACCATTAGTAAAATATCATAATTACTACATGTGTGGGTGCTTCAATGAGGTCTAAGGATTAATTCCCTAATTGCATTTTATCAAAGGATAGAAATTAAAAGTTCTTTTTTTCTATTTTGTGGACTAGAAGCGCAACTCACAAATAACGTCATTGTGAAATTATGAGATTTTGTGAGTAAATGGGATCCGTGGCAGTGTTTATAAAATTCCATTAGCCTTTTATAAATGCAGATGGGTAATTATTGGAAAAGAAGAAAACATCTGGAAAAAACTGATATGCTACAGGATGGATAGAGAATTGATTTCACTTACCAACACTGAAGGTAGAGTGGGTGGTGTGTTTTATTAAATAACAAATAAATATTTTTTTCATCTCAACATATTTCATTCTTCAGGCATTTCCTTATTCTTTGCCAGCTTTCTCCTGCCCTCCACCCTTGTAACATGATCTTTCATCTCAAAAATCTTCTTTTTCTCAAAACTTATCCAAGGTGACCCTATTGTGTACTAAGATCCAGCACGTTTCCCCTCATAGGCTGTTTGTTCTGAGAAACAAATACAAGCTTTGTCTTTTATAAAATTTATAATAAATATTCTTATAGAAATGAATCAACACAAATATCATTGTGACAACAGCCAACACAGCACATTGTAAACTTCCCAGAAGAATCAAATAACATAGACCAAAGTCAGAACTGCAAAATTTTCACCCCCGACATTCGGATGCCTTAAACTACTAGCCACAAAAAAAGAAATTCACAATGATAAAATTTGATATCAACTAAAAAAAAAGACAATTTGTAAAATTTGCATGGAAAGTAACACACAGGAAAGAATTTCAGTAAAGTTAAAATTAAAATACTTTGATGCTATGTATAGAAAACTAATATGGGAAATAACTTGGCTAAATGCAGTTACTATTGGAAAATACTTCCTGACAGATTTCTAATGTCTGATCAAAATGATTGTATCCATAACCTTAGAACAAAAACACCTTGCTCATAAAAAAATTGGAGACTAAACAGTGAGATCAGAATACTCTTTAGTCTCAAGAGCTTACTAGGTTATTCTTCCTATGGATGCTTGGTAGTTTGTTTATTTGTCTCAGAACTCCAAGTTTAAATTTTGAGAATTTAGCAAAATGAAAATGTTACTGCACCATCCTCCTGAGGGATGGAGGCTGAATATTTTGCGTCGAGTACCAGGGGAATGGTGGTCTATTCTCATAATACTCAAAGTATAGTCTGCAAAACGGAACATCAGTATCACCTGGGGCTAGCCAGAAATGCGGAATCTTAGTCCAAAACCAAACCTACTGAATCAGAATCTACATTTGAACAAGATCCCTAGGTGATGTGCACACACATTAAAATCCGACAAGCACTGCTCTGTTCTAAATAGGGCAGGCTTCATCCATGCACTTTACCTGGGTTATTTTCATTTCAGTTTATTTAAACTACAGACTACATGATGATACCCCCACCTTTGTGCCTGTACAAAGGCATACATCTTTTATTCCTCATTTGTTCTCTTTTCCACTTCATTTGTAAGGTGACATAAATAATGTAATTTGAAAAGAAAACCTTGTGATCTACTTCAGGACAGACTTTTGTAGCTAGGATATTTATAGTATAAGAGATGCCTATATTCCGCATGTCCTAGGTGGCAGCTTCTGTTGTTTTTGTTGCATTTAATAAGGACCCTTGCCTTTGTGTTTGAGCTTCTCAAATGTTCTTGCTGAGGCAGCAAGGAAAATGAATCTCTGTTCTCATGTGGGATGTTGGCCTGGTAGTGAATATGATGCTAACCCTCTATCCGTCCCAACATTGATCATATTTGGACACAAACTTTAGGAATAAAAATAGATCTTGGACTACTAAAGTCTAAACTACACTTGGCTAGCTCATTTGGGGATCATTGTAAGCTGTCTGTAGTCACGTAGCAATTCCCTAGTATTTTCCCTCTTTTCCATTACTTGTACATTCTTCTAGAAGCCTGGTCAACTAACTATTTTGGTCTTCAGTCTGTTTGCTTTGTTTCCTGGAATAACAGAAAGAGCACCGTTCTGAGTCTCAGGAGGCCTGAAATAGTGCAATACCTACTAATATTGCAGATATTCAATAGATGTTCGTTCTTTTCCTCTTCCTCATTAGTAATAGATAGATGTACTTTTAACTCCTTTAGGTTTTTCATTTTCCCCATCTACAGCAGAGGATTAGACTAAAAGACCATGTATATGAGCTACAAATATAGTTCCATAGATCTGTTATTATTCATGGTGCTTTTCAGGTTGGTATGTCTTAAACAAGAGCCCCCTGGACACTAGGATTTGATCGAGATGCCTTAAGGGCTATTCTGAGTTTAGGGAAGCTGAATGAATAGGGGTCCAGACTCCCTTCTTCAAGCACAGGGGCTCCTATTGTACATACTATGGTTCTTTTAAAATTTGTATTGAGAAAAATTATAAGCTCTTATGCAAAACTGTGAGACCTGATTCTCTAAGAAATTAAAAAATATAATTGATATTTTTGTGCAAAATGCACAAAAGTGCAAAGCACATCAAAAGCACTCTGACTGGAAACAATAAAGCACATGTGTGTTTTTGGCCTTCTAGTCTTCACTTGGTGTAGTAACACAAATCAGGGAAACATGACTCCAAAATGTTTTGTGTGAATTAAGCCCCTGGGTAACCTGTATACGTTTACTTTCCAATATTTAAGGTTTCTTTTTAGGTTTTATTTAAAAACTTACTATCTCAGAGAATCCTGATGATTAATCTTCTCTCAGGTGTTTCTTTTCTTACTTTGCATTTTTAAATGGTTATGTTTTGTGACAGTTCATTATGAAGTCACTACAGGCCAGAAACATTTAGACCCATTCGGTTGGATTCAATATCCTCATACCAATTTCGTTTTAATGCTGTTATCTTTAACTACTATTATCTATTCAGTGCTCCCTTTGGAGTTTATACTTCTGCTCAGTTCTTGCTATGGAGATTAAAAAAAATCTGTTTCTAATCTATTTGTTCTGCCAAGCATTAAAATACTCTATGATAAAAAGCCAAGCAAGTGTTTACCAAGTTCTTGATCAATATTATGGGTTATTCCTTAAGTCACTCCTAAATGTGTTGTATTTTCATGTTCATTTTATTGGTGGAAATGCAAGAATAATCAAACGCCATGGCTCAAAGTCAGAGACCAGGCTGATGTCCTTGGGAGTTCATGAGTTCGGTTCCCTATTTTTCCTCCCATGTCATGTTCCATCTTCACATAGTGTCACCTGCCACCTGTAGAGACAACAAATGTTTCTGAAAGACGTAATTTCCTTTCTTCTCAGCAGTCTGGGGACAAAGGTCACATTCTAGCAACGCACTGAGCAAGGCTTTACCACCAAGCGCATTCTATTTGGAAACTCAATCAGTTGTCCTTGAAAAAGAAATATGAGGTTTCTGCCAACAGAAAGGACAGACTGACTGGATACCTGTGCCTCCCAAAGTGATCACCAAGAAGTGGCCCTCTCCTTACATCTGTCTTGATGAGTGACACAAGGACAAGGGTTCCCTTGCTCTTTTAAGAAATCTTTCATTCGGTAATTATATAAAAAATATATACTCTGTAATAAGAAAAACACTTAAAACACTTTCTTTCTTATAGACATGTGAGAGATAGGAGATAATCCCTAACTGTTAAATGTGAGAAAATTGTCTCTAAATTCTCTGCACCGTAAGTTATATTTAAGATGGCCAATTTCAGATGTATGGATTTGGTTGGAGTTAGTTTAACCTCTTGGATCATAAAGATATTTAGCAGCTAGTATTTAGAAGAGTTTATTGCAAATCTTTGATACGGTGACAAATTAATTATACTTTGAACAAATCTTGATTCTCCGTCAACCTTCAACTATGGTTCCACAGCTTTCAGCCTCACAGCTGACATATTACCACTCATGCTGTGTGTCATCACACAAACTTGGTAAAGAATTTTAACTTAGCACAGTAATTAGTTAAAAGCCTTTTTCGATGAGAGAGATTATTGATTAAATGGAAGTATTTGAAGAAAAGAAAGCCCAGCACAAATTGAGAAAATAAAAACCCAGTCATCATTATGATATATGTTGGCAGCTGCCGTTATGCAACTGCCAAACTAAATATCAAAGGTGTATTTTGTTCCCATGAATAAAACTGACTGCAAATAATGAAGCAATTTAGCACATAATGTACAAGATCATTTACCTAGTGTTTTTCTATTAAGGACATTCCATTGTCAGACAGAGGGGTTCATATAATTTTGCTAAATTTCCTTAGGGGTTTTCAGAGCAATTCTGAATTAAAGCAATAAAAAAGATCCTCTTTACTTAGCAAAGATTGGTGTGTTAGAGATGGTAACTATATCATGATAACATAAAAAGATTTTACAAATGTCACTTAGTGATTTGTTTTAATCGTGACAATTTGCATGAGGTGGTAAATGCATCTTTTGGTAACCTCATTTGCTAAATGATAAAGATCACTTCCATTTAGTTTTTCATTACCTGCCACTGCTCAAATTCTTTGACTGTAGTTAAACAAGAGCTAATTGCCATCTCTAGCAAGTTTATTTTTCCCTTTGCATGTGCAGTTCTCCTAATTAACTTTTTCCACCCTCCTGAGATCTCTGAAGATTCAGAATATTGGAGTTTTCTCAAACCTGGAGTCCTCAGAGATGGAGTTTGGCAAAACCTAGTCTACATCACAGTCTCTTCCGCAAGCTTTCCCTTGACGTTCAAGTCATAAAGAATTTGTGAGGCCCATAATACAAGATGTTTATCTAATAAGGCTTTTAAGTGTGAGATCAATGGTTGATGTCATTGCTCTCTTTTTATTGGTTTAAATAGCAGTGGAATTATAGCTGATCAAGAGGTATTCAGTTTGGTGGGTCTGGACTGCATGACTCACGGGCTGATTTAACATTTGAGCAATAATTCTATTAGAATTATTTTCCTCTTACTAATAATATGATTTATTTTCATCTATATCTAGTGTATTGGTTTGATGTGTCAGCAGCAGTTGATTACATATGTTTGAGAATAAGCAACAAATAGTTGTCCAAATAGTTTCTAAAGTATACCAAACTTATTCATCTTTAATTCTCATCTGAAGCTCCAGATATACAAATTTAGCTAGACATACGTAGTACTGCCAAGGAATGACCTCTAAACCTCTTGAAAGTTAGCACTGGGGGTAATCTAAATTTCTTTTTGATTTGCATTCCCTTCCCAAATAGCGAATATCTGAGAAAGACAATGCCAAGAGTCTCTTGGTAGGCAGTGTGCGCTACACATTCACAGAGGGAGCCCTTGTCTGTGGTAATCTCATTCACTGGAAGCTTGGACATTTAAGGGAAAGACCTTTTGTATTTGTGTATTTTTAATAACTCAGTGATGCCAACATTCATAATATGCTAGATCAGCATATTTTACTTTTTTAAGACTGGCAAAAAAATGAAAGAATTGCTTCTAGGGTTACTGAACGATTATTAAGATTGCTCCTCTTTGCCTTCCTCCTGGACTGACCACGTGTTACATCTGTTCTGTTGTAGTTGTGTGCTCTGCTCCGATAGTAACTGATTTGGAACATATGCTGTTGTAACTGTGCCACGATCTCTGTCATATTTCACCAGCATAACCTTCCAAGGGCTGAGGAAGACTCGGAGCTGTGTCAGAAGAGCTTACCGACCTCATACGTTAGCTGTGCTCCACGGCAGGGCTGCAGAAATGAGCTGCAAATTCCAAGCAGTATGTTGAGTGTGTGATTTATTTGTTTGCTGGGCAGGTCAATTAATTATTTCACTGTGATGCCACCCTAAGTTGTAAATAGAGAGAGAAAATGAATTGTCACATTCCGTGCCTGTCTCTGTTACCACTTAGGATGACAAAAGCAGTTTCTCCCCTGAATGCAGGTGATAACCAGAAATATGAGGACTGGGCTGCTTTAAAGGTGTTGGTCAGTGCATCTTAGAGATGCAATTTGAAATGACTTTAAAGATAGTGTACTCATACTTTCACAACCTTTAAGTTCTCGAGAGGGTATCTGTCTTTGTCATTTCAGACTGCTCTAACCAAAAAAAGGAAAAAAAAAATAGACTGGATGGCTTACATAACAAACATTTATTTCTTACACTTATGGAGGCTGGAATGCCCAAGATCAGTGTGCCTGCAGATTTGGTGACTGGTGAGAACCATGTTTCTGGCTTATAGGTAATAGGTAGCTGTCTTCTGGTTGTAGTCTTACATGAGGAAGAGAGCTATAGTTTTTCTTTTCTTATAAGGACACTGCTCCCCATCATGGTGGCTCTAATCTCACGACCTCATCTGGACCTAATTGCTAGTCAAAGGCCCTCTCTTCTTTACCATGCCTTTGGGTGTTAGGGCTTCAAAGTATGAATTTGGAGGGAAGACAAACATTCAGTCCATGGCACTGTTATAAGTCAAGAAAAGAAAAATAATAATTCTTATTTCATATTTGCTATATTGCATGCTTCATTTTTTTGGAAACATGAAGAATGATGGTGTTACCAAATTTTCAGGTTTATTTTCCCAAAAATATTTGGATTGATTATTGCATTAATAATTGAAAAAATGCATTTCTAGATATTTTGCTGAGGGAGAATGGAAAGGACGGAAAATAAAACTGAACATGGGGGAGAGTGGCTCAGACACAGTTTTTCTAGTACAAAGATGAAGCTTCTAGACTTTTCATCACTGAACTGCAATTCCTTTAACCTTTGGAAATAATTTCTCTTTTTCCCAATTTGAAAATATATTTATATTGGCAAAATGAAACACTGGCATGTTTTCATTAGTTTAAATGGAATTTGAAATGGTTTGTTAGGACCCTAACTTTGGCCCCAAAGTTCCTTTACTAGGTGAAATACTAATTTATTTTACTTGGAAAGAACAAGTATTTTAATAGAAGAACGTTCTGGCTTCCAAATCGTCCCCCTTGGCAACATCGATTTGAAGTCAGTATATGCTAGTGAATACCCTGAAATCCTAAGAAGTTACCAAAATACCTAAACTAAATTCCTTGGATGAGAGTTGTTAGAAGAAATTCTTGTGCCATCTTCACAAGAACCACTCAAGTGCTCTCATAAAAACAAATTCTGCCTCTGAGACTATGAGTCTGAATCTTTTCCATTTTATCATGAATTATGACTGAGTATTAATACATGGGACTGGCCAGTGTTTCAAGTCCTCTGCTTGGTTTGTGTATACATGTGTTTGCATCCAAGTTTTATAAAATTTGGCAATCATGGGCCGGATAAATCTGTGGCACTTCGGAAAATAGACTGTACGCATTATGTTAACTCAATGTATAGGCTTGGCCCTAAATGTAATGCATGATTCTTATTCTTGGGCAGTTTATTACATATCATAGAAAAGCACTATAGACTTACACTGGGTTTTACTTGACGAACATGAATAAAAATAAATGTGGATGCACAGAAAATCAATCAAATACTCTAACATTTATGTTGCCATCACGTACATAAACACATTTATAAATGGTTTGGCCTCCGTACAATTTATGTACCCTGGATTCCCACAAAGACGTGAGGTGACTTATAAAAACATATACTTTACAGTGGATATAATAAACCCAAATTAGAAATAGAAAACCAGAGCATTGACAGGAAGTGGAAGGAAATATATACTGTTATTGAATGCTAAGCTTCCTGGTAACCCAAACAAAAAGAGACACAAATAAGGAACATTGTTATCCTTATTATAACTGAGGAAGTTCTTCAAGAGAAGCCAAAGTTTTTTCTGGCAGAAAATTCTAAAAGAAATGTTCTTAATTTATTTAAGTAAGAGTTGCTTGGAAGCCAGTGAGTTTGAATTTGTCTGGTGCTTAAAAACAGTACTAAAGGTAGGATTTATGTTTCAAAATTACAGGCTTTGGATTTTTTCAGTATTACTTTTATAAATATCATCCTATTATAAAGAGGAGGTAATAAGCAGCAAGTGGTTCACTTTGGTCACTTAGTCCTTGTGGTCAGTAGAGGTACATGTGTCTGGGAAAGAGCACAGGGTTCAGTCAGCCTAGATTTGTATACAGCTGTGTGTCCTTGGTCAAGTTCTGTGACCTCTGTGGCCTTTCATTTGTTTTTCATGAGAAAAATGTATCTAAAATATCTGAGAACATCACAGGCTGTAGCATGAAATATTGATGCTAAAGATGAAAGAAGATATGTTTCTCACTTTTTATGCTTACTTTGCCACTGGTCACTAACCTTAACTTGCATAATAAAGGAATAAGGCACACAGATGAATGAATCTAATCACAGAAATGGCCATTGAACTCTCAGCTTGTGACTCAGGTAGTTCCATTTGGCAGCCAATACCACACTTATTTAGGATTTGCAGGAAATGAGTGATGCTGGAATTGTGTATTTCCACAGCCAAGGAGCTACCCTTTTGGAAACAAAACACACTATTGTTTCATTTACAATGAAAATCTTTTCCAAATTGGGTTGCACCATTTCTTGCTTTTGAAAGGTGAATCTACCAGATAAACACAAACTCTTTTAGCAGTTAGACTTATTAGAATTTATTCTGCCCTAATCCAGTGCTAACTCCAGGGTACTTTGCAGTCATTGTAATGTTTGTCCCACACAAGGAGCCCCAACCTCTGTGCACTTCGAATTTTTGAGTCATACTGTTCCTTTTACTAGCCCTGTGGCCACTTTAGCCCCTTCTAATCTATTATATCTAACGTACTCAAGACTTGAAAGTTAGATTACCAAGCTCATTTTAACTGTGAATAAAATAAGTAGAACCTGGTCCTCTGGGTATCATGTACCTGGGTTTTTATACATTAACTTTGTGCCTCATCTTCAGTTCCTTGGAGCTCCTCTTACTTTAATTGCTGGTCTTCACCATGTTTTAAAAGGGTGAAGGGTTATTCTGTGTTCTCCGGGAGTTATGAAAGACTGATAAGACATCAGGACTGCCCAATGTGCACAAAGTTCGAAGTCATTAAAATTCTCAAGTACTCAAATATTCAGTTATATTCAGTAGTAGAGAATCACAGCTCTTTTCTCTGTTTACTTTAGAATTATTCACAAGCGGTAGCTGTTAATTCCTTAAGGAATGTGAGGGAAGGAAACATTCATCTTCTTCTCCATAGGCTTGGTCCAAGATTTAGCAACACGCACCATTCAAGCGTTCTTCCGTGTGTCTCACCGAGACACTCCTTGGTAACAGTCTGCCCTTTCTTTGTGCTTCAATCGCAGCGAAGAGGAAAGACATTCTACAACAACCTCGAAAGTATTTTAAATTAATTACCAATGTCTTTACGTTTTAGTGTTCCCTTTAACTAAATTATACTTAAATCTTTCTTTGTCCATAGGTTATGCTTTCTAGCACATTGTAAATGGAAGATTTTTGTTTCTAATCTATTCTTTAAAGATAGAGGGACTTGAGAAGGAGTAAACGTTTCCCACATGACAAATTGGAAGGAGAACATACCTCTTATACTTTCCCTGATATATATGACTACACAGTTTCCTTTTCTCTAATTTAGTTCTGTCACATTTATTGAAGCTTCCATTAGGCAGTTAATTTACTCCTTTTCATTTGACTCTACTATGTAAGACTCTCTACCCTGTACAACATTTGTTCGTTAATAATCAATAGTCCCACCTAATATTTCTCTTGTGTTGAGTAGTATCTAGGATGCTTCTACCAGTTCTACTAACATATATTGTGCTCATAATCTGTGCTGTGCTCTGGATTAAAGCTTTACATGCTTGATTTCAATATAGCATCAGAATAACTCTCCAACATCGGTAAAATTATAAACTCTATGCAATAGATGAGAAAACTCTGGACAGAGAGATTAAGATACTTGCCTTCATTATCTAGCAGACCTGTGGCCTGGAACTGTCCCCAGGTAGGGTGGACTTACCTCTTCCTCCCTCTTCCTGCCAGCACTGTGGGTGATGCTGCTGATACATGGCACGGGCTGGTGTTGATGCCTAAGAACTTCTATCCACTCCCATAATGTTTCTTTCAGAAAGAGTGGAGATGCATCTTTGGGCTCGTCTCCATCTGACATAGGGATCAATTGCTTCACAATCTGTGAAGTTTCTCAGAAGTGTTCTACTCTGCCAAATTGCATTATTAATCTCATGGAAATGCTAGCAACTAATCTTCACTCAATTGCCTGTACTTGCATATGATTTCAGGGAAATGAGCTGAGAAATAGACAGAAAACCACAGCCCCATAGCCATTGTGTAACTCCCAGGGACATGGACATATATAACCAAGCTTACCTGCCATGTCACCCACTGTAGGTGGGTGGGCCCAAATTTCACAGTGTTAAACATCAGATGAATATAAAGTAGGGCTTACAGTACCTTCTATATATGAAATACTCCCAAATATGTATTTCAGGCTGAGCTGTCTTCCCATAAGTGCAGACTCACATGCCCAACTTCCTATCACTTATTCTGACAAGTAGGTGGTATTCTTTGCCCAAAATCAAGAATTAGCATTCCCAATTTTTAAATGGCAAGAGAGGTGACAGTTTTCTCCCTGTTAACTGCTCTGTTCCCTCTAATAAGTGTAGAGCCATTTCTAGGTAGGCTGACAGTTGTAAAGTTGGAATAATTCTTCCTTCCTTTTATTTCACCATCCCCCAGGGGCATATATGTCAAAGACTAGCTTCTATCTTGCCTTTTGTAAAGAGATCAGAGAATCTAAGTAATCTGTAAAATACGGTTCACTATCCATGGTAAAGGTAAAATTTAATAGCCCATAAGAATTTTCAGAAGCAGTAAAAACATTTTTAAATGATTTAATTTTAAGAGACATGATAAAGCCTTGGTATGTTCACCGTGGGAAGAATCCTCTGGCCGGTAGCCCCTTTTGAATTTTCTGAACATGAGCAGAGGAGAGAGCCTGCCACATGGTCACTGGTGGGACGAGGGGACACACAGCTTGAAAACCATGTTTCTCCTTGATCTCTGAGAGACATGTCTGTTAAGTTATGGAATAGAGGTTAATGTTTCTATCAAAAAATAAACCCACAACCTTCTTCACACATGGATGGGGCCAAAGGTCTACATTTTTTGAACTCAATTTGAAGTAAAACCAGAAAAGAAAAATATAAAACAAGAAAAAAATGACCAAGAAAACCATAGTACTTGAATAGCTCAGATTGTTTTTTTGAAAAAATGTTTTGAGAAAAACCACATATGGTATGACAGTTTATATTTACCAAATAAATAAAAGGACCCAAATCCCTTAGTTAATTTTCTGACTTGTTATGAAAAATATTGCAATGCATTGCATAAGTTACTTTTTAAAGATACAATATTCAGTATTTTATAGACTCTTTTCTATTTTTCTTTAGCATAGCAGTAGAACTCTTCTAAAATAGCAAATATACATAATTATTGGAACAACTAGGATATAATTTTTGGGATGAAGATGTTTGAAGGCTATCAAAGAACTTTTATTATATGATGTCAAATAGCTATCATTCTATTGATATTGAATAGTTTATTTTCATGATCATTGTGGAAAGAGTGGATGCTTTTAAAAGTGATATTACTTATTATTTTGCCAAGAAAATCATTGTTCAAGTGGCCATTGCTGCCCTAACATAATGCACCAAGAAGGAGGAGAAAAATCAATGAAATACTGTTTAATATTGTAATCTTAATATTCCAACCAGGTTCTAAAAGGCAGGAGGTTAAATATCATTAACTCAATACTATTTTGGCTAAGCTTAATATTACATAAATAATGATAAAAGTAATGGAAAGGAAAATAGACTAAAGCAGGCGAACAATAAAATCTAGATCATTTATTAATTCATTTTGAATTTTTGGAATTTCCTTTCACTAATGATGAAATCTAGTTGGCCCATGCTCTCTTGAGAAATGTTACAATTTTTTTCTTTTAGCAGATAAGCAATCAAGCAACAAACTCCCTTGGGTGGTTTTTGTTTCAGAAGGTCTTTCCTTTAGAACCACTTTGATGTAGCAGAGAGATCACTAAAGCTGATAGTCCCAACACCTAACTTGGCTGCAACAATAATTACAGGACGTTTCTTACCTCAGTCATACTCTCTAAATGTCAATTGTCTGTAAAACAAAGAGGTTAGGCTAAGTTTTTATGATTTTGTACAAATTTACAGTGCTTTCCGAGGCCTGAATATTCCCGAGGAGAATATTGTTAGAGTAGGAAAAACGTGGGAGGAATACTGTGTGTGACGTATGTGTGTGTGCAGTGCATTTGTGTGATATGTGTATATTTGGTGTTAGCCCGTAGAGACAAGACCATAGTCAGTCATCAGTGGTTGGCATACATTTTCCATTAAGAGCCATATAGTATATATTTTAATTTTGTGGTCCATGTTTTCCAATAGAATTTTATTTATAGAAACATCCAGTGAGTGGGATTTGGCCCATGGCTATAGTTTTCTGAGCCCTGATCATACATGCTGGTGAAGGTGTGTTAACAGGTACACTGCTTTGGTTGGGCAAATTTGAGGCTATAGCAGTAGGCTTTATGAAAGTGTCTGGCCTTTGACACTGCTATCTCACTTCCAGTAATTTATCCTAAGGGAGTATTTGGGCAAATCTATAAAGATGTTATCAACAAGGACAGTTATTGTGAGATTTTTACCATAGCAACAGAAGAGTCACAAATGAAAAGCCATTCAGTAAGAAAAAAATTATATGTGCATTATATTCATATAGTGAGATACTGTATATGCAATAAAATGACACTCTGTCTATATGTACTGACATGGTATAGTATCCATAATACCTTATTAACTAGATAATAAAAGAGATATAAAACATTCATTATAACATGATTCTGGATTTGATAATTATCTCTAGATTATGAGATTAAAGTAATTTCATTTTCTTAATATTCTATGATGCTTTTTGCATATAGTGTCTTACTTTCATAGCCAGTATAAAACAACAAAGGCATTTCAATTTAATAAAAAATGTGTCATACTAAAAAGATTCTTCAATTTTTATGGAGCAGATAGTTTCAATGAAATCTTAAAATATGATATATTTCTGTAAATATTCTAATGATGTTAATTTAGGGGATTCAAACTCTTGGCGCCTCAAAGAAAAAAGTATTTTGGTCCTGATTTAAAGAGGCCCATCACCATATAATCTCTCTACAAAGGAGTAGGTTGCTGTATTTAACATTGTAATTTAGACCCCTTTCAGCTTGCCTGAAACAAAACATCTTCCTATCTCTATACCGCGCCGTCTTCCTATGTCTATGCCAATGTGGCAATGCCAGTCAAGATGTCCTTTGGCCTTTCTCAAGGAAGGATGTATTTCACAAGTGTGTTATCCAATATCATAAAACAGGTTATAGGTGGAGTTCTTCAGGAATTTAGAGAGAGCTTGGCTGGCTATCCAAATTCCCAAATCTGTGGCCCTCCCTCATTTTTCTATTCAAACTATAAAACTCTCCATGTGAGCTTTATTTTAAATCGGCCCTGGAATGTCAGTTTTCCTGAGGAAAACTTTGTCCAATGGTTAGCAACAAATTCTACCTGGATAAACCACACTGACATAAAACAGTAGCAACATTTGGTAAAGGCTTTATTTAGTGCTTAGTATGTTGTTGGCACTCTCTGGTGAAATAAATGTGTGCCTATGTGTGTGTTCATATATTCATTTAATCTCATGGCAACTCTAGAAGGGAAGTGCACTTATTGCTCATTATCGTTAAGTGTACAGAAGAGAACAAGTGACGCACAGAAAGGCTAAGTCCATTGCCAAAGTGTGTGCTGCCTGCCAGTAGCAGAGCTGGAATTCAAACCCAGGTAGATTGTCATCTCATCATTTCCCTCCACTGCCTCGGCACACTTGCCATGTAGCCTCCATAGCTATCTGACACTCAGTTATAAGACAAGTGTGCGTAAAAATGGTAAAGCCGTAGTCCATAGAACAGTACATCCTGTTGTGTTTGCCGTAGAAAACATGAAAATGTTAGTCCAGCTCAGGAAGACAAGAGTTGTTTCTCAAAGACCTGAACTAAATTTTTTGACAAAATATAAATATATGCCTGGGCTAGTAGCACAATGGTGATGCCTTCCACACGGTTTTGCTAGTCCAGAACTGCATTAGGCTGGGATGCAGGCAATGCTTTGCTTAGGTAACAGGTAAAGAGTGTTTCTTTCTGCAGAGTGGGCTCTTTCCACCATGGAACTAAAGGTGTCCTAGGAGATTTTGACACATTTTTCCTATCTGAATGAGAGATAATTGATGACAACAAGTTTGTAGTTTCTGAAGTCACTGCCTGTATAAATCTTAGAAGACAACTTCAAATAATAGTAAATTGTACTTTATTTAGCTGTCAATATTTTATTGTTTTATTTTTTATTATTTTAATTAGAGTTTACATATTCAATGTTATTTTATATTACAATTAGTTGTAGAGCATAGGGCTTAGACAATCATATACTTTACAAAGTATTCCCCCAATATTTCCAGTACCCGCCTGGCACTATAGTTACCACAGTATTATTGACTATTTTCCCTTTGCTGTGCTTTTCATCCCCATGACTATTTTGTAATTACCAATGTGTACTTCTCAATCCCTTCACTTTTTTTCAGCAATCCCCCAACTCCCTTCCTTTCTGACAACCATCAGTCTGCTCTCTATCTATGAGTCTATTTCTTTTTTGTTAGTTCATTGTTTTTAGATTCCATATATAAGTGAAATTGTGTGGTATTTTTCTTTCTCTTACTGACTTATTTCACTTAGCATAATAATCTCTAAGTCCTTCCATGTTGTTGCAAATGTTAAGATTTTATTCTTTTTTATGGCCAGCTAATATTCTATTGTATGTATATACCATAACTTTTTTTTTTTATCCACTCCACTATTATTGATGAGCACTTGGGTTGGTTCCATAGCTTGGATTGCAAATAACACTGCAATGAATATAGGGGTATATGTATTCTTTCAAAGTAGTGTTTTAGGTTTCTTTGGATATATACCCAGAGGTGGAATTGCTTGGTCATAATGCGGTTCCATTTTTAATTTTCGAGCAACAGCCATGCTGTTTTCTATAGTGGCCGCACAGTCTGCCTTCACACTAACAGTGCATGAAAGTTCCCTTTTCTCCACATCCTCACCAATGCTTGTTGTTATTTGATGTGTTGATGATATCACATCATGGTTTTAATTTGCATTTCTCTGATAATGAGTGACATTGAGCATTTTTTAATGTCTACTGGCCATCTGTATGTCCTCTTTAGAGAAGTATCTCTCTAGGTCCTCTGCCCACTTTTTAAATTGGATTGTTTTTCTTTTTTTGGCGTTGAGTTGTATTAGTTCTATATAAATTTTGGGTATTAATCTTTTATTAAATCTTTGGTGAATATCTTCTATTCAGTAGGTTGTCTTTTTGTTTTATTGACGGTTTCCTTTTCTGTGCAAACACTTTTAGTTTGATGTAGTCCCATTTGTTTATTTTTTCTTTTGTTTTCCTTGCCCAAGGAGATATAACAGAAAAATATATTTCTTGTTATATATCTGATATAAAAATATTTTTCTAAGAGAAATGTCCAACATTTTACTGCCAATGTTTTCTTATAGGTATTTTTTAGTTTTGAGCTTACATTTAAGTCATTAATCCATTTTGAATTTATTCTTGTATATCGCTAAGAAGGTGGTCTAGCTTCATCTTTTTGCATGTGTCTGTCCACTTACTGAAACTGCCTTTACCCCATTGTATGTTCTTGTCTCCTATGTCATATATTAATTGACCATATAGACATGAATTTATTTCCAGGATCTTTACTCTGTTCCATTGATCTATGTTTGTTTTTATGCCAGTGCCATTCTGCTTGATTACTGTAGCTTTGTAATTTAGTTTCATATCAGGTAGTGTGATACCTCTAACTTTGTTCTTTTTTCTCAGGAAGTTAGGTTTTCTTAATGAGGTATATTAACAATATCCCCCAATGAAAAATATGCAATAAGGTTATCAATGCTTAAAAAATTGAAACACTGCATGGCAAATTTGCTTCTAGACTTGGATGCCAGATTTTAGTTGGGGGTACATTTCGAGGGCTAATGGATGGAATTTTGAATATCAGAATTGAAAATGAACATTTTTACACAGCATGCTGTGGCTGTGAGGAGTGAAAGGGGGGTATTTGGGGAGTAAAAAGAATGTTTACTTTTGTTCGGGTTGGTGGACAAGTCTGGTCAGAACAGTATGAAGAAAATGTATTTCTGTATGCAAGACTGTGTTATCTCAATGTTTCACATTCCTGCCCATTTTTGAATCTGTTAATTATTACAAAATCTCAAGAGGTTTGCTGTAGATCTAAATTGCTACAGTCATCCCTACTGATTAGGTATCCATAGTCAGGGCATGTAGTGGGAAAAAAAAGAAGAAGAAAAGATGCAGATATTGCATGATTCTTCCTGGCGGCATGACTCTGAAAATGGTTTGATCTTCTTTTTACCTGATTTTTGCCATTCCCAGAAGTGTGCAGAGGAATCATTTTATTCCTCTTGAAAGTACTCTGAGAATAAAGTTAGTGGATATTAAATGCAACAGTTATTACCTCTAAGCAAAACATGAATAGCAGTTGTGCTATTCTGATGGTTTATCTTTAAATCTTTACTTTGTCACTTTTTTTGTTGCATATTGTCCTAAAAAAAGAAAAGGAAAAAAGTTATTGCAATTCTCAACACCTTAGAAGTGAAGAGTTTTGTTTATTCCTAGGTGGTCAGTGCCTAGAGAGTAACTTGTGTGGCAGCTGGCAGTCACCAACACCCTAATAGGTGGGGGAATGTGTCCCTCAGCCCTGAAGAGGGCATCTAGGGACCCATCACTACAACCATCAAGTGCACAAATATAGAACATTATTATTTTCATTTGTCACCAGTGTCTGATTTGCTTTGACATAGATCTTGCAGGTTTAGATTGAGAGCAATGTAAAACAACTTTTTTATAATGTGAAAATTAACTGGCTAATTTAATGAAAAAATGTGTCCCAGACACCTGCTTCCTTACAATCTGAAAGTTCCACTATGGGAATCTTGATGTTTCAGCTTGTTATCTTGTTATTTCTAGATATAGTCTGAGTTTGTGAATTCGTAAAGTTAGAACATTTTATAATTATTGTAACCTTTTTCCAAGCATAGCTTACTCTGAGCTTTGAGTTTTCATTTCTAAGACATAAATGGCATTTTAAGAAAAATAAAGGGAAGTTTAAATGTACCCGTCATTATTCCATGCTATGATAGCAATCATATTTACTCATTTGTTAATTGCCTTATTATCCTTCCTAATATGCAAAGGTATTTTACATAGGTATATTTACAGTTTGTATTATTTTTCATTATCTTTTTTCTTTAACATACATCATAAATATTTTCACGTAGCTACTAATTTTCTCATTTGTAATTTTAATAGACACATAAGATTTCAGTGCATTGCTGTACTATAAATCACATAACCATTCTCTTGTTTGGCTTTTAGCTTGTTTCCAGGTTTTCCTGATCAAATCATACCATAAATTATAAACTTCTGAACTCAGCAAATCATTTCATTTCAGGGAACAGTATTGGTCAGTGCTGGCTCACATGAGACTAAAGGGCAGGAATAATAATAATAAATAATAATAATAAAAAGAAGAAGAAGAATCGCTCAGTGCCTCAACAATATTTATGAATAAAAGTGAAGCACAGTCACATAAATAAGTAGCCACATAATAAAACATGGCCAGTGACAATGTAGATCAAGACAAGAGTGATTATTTCTAACTGTGTAGGAGGGAAAATGTCACAGGGAAGAGGATTTTTAAGTTAGGCTTTGCAGGATGAGTAAAATTGAGACAAGGAAAAAGATGATTAGGGCATTTTAAGCCAAAAGAAAAGTAATGGCAAAGAAAAGGGGATGTAAAAGTAATTGATACATATAAGTAACTGTGAGTCATCTGGTAGTGGTTTATAGGGGATGAAGAGGTGATGGAAAAATAATTAAATCATGTATTCCAGAAACTGGGTCTCTATAGTCAAGAGTTTGGGTTCATCTGTAAGTAAAAAGACAGTTTTGAGCCTAAGAGTGCCACCATTAGATTAGTGAGTTCTTCAGGAGAAAGTCGCTGGCATTAACATGAAGCATAGATTCGTTAGAAAGATGGACAGGAAAGATAATGCACTAGTTTGAGAAAAATTTATTAACTCATTATTTCATTTTTTGGTTCTTTTATTCATTTATAATTATCATAAATGTATAGTCACCCTGTAGGTTGTTAGACCTGGTGCTATTGGAATAGAGATCAAGATTTATTTAAAATTATCCATTAATTCAACAAATATGAACTGAGAGCCTACTTTGGTCAAGAAGGGCAAATCAGACTGAATTAATCTCAATCCTTGATCTTGAGTCCTCAGTCTGGTTGTGAACAGGGCAGTCTTTGGTGATTACAGGCCATAACATCCACTGTATGAATAGAACACTAAAGTTCCTCTCCAAGTGACATTTCACAGAGGAGATCAGACAGGCTCCCTAAATGACTCTTCATCTGAACTCTTGAAGAAACTGGATCAGCTTCATTCTCTTATGTTTTCTTCTCTTTCTTCAGGGACTCAAAGTCTAAACCTGAAAATCAAAACCAAAATGAGACAATACACAAGAAATGTCCTCTGGCTACTTGGGGATCAGGAGGAATTAGAGTATCTTGAAATAGTTTCTGTGTATTTATTGAGTTTTTTAGGACATTCCTACTTCCTTGAGAAATCAAGGGCTTCGAGATGCCTGCATTTTAGCACTGTTATTCCTAGTCTAGGGAGGGCTTTGATCCTTCACCCCACCCCTCCTTCCCATGAGTTGCCTTATTTGCCATCAGGCATACCCCAAGGCACTAGGCTATTGATACTACTTCACTTAGATTTCATATTAATGGGTGAACTACCACTCTAAAGAAAAATACTTCGCTTAAAAAGGCCATTTTCACAACTAATGTAATAATAGTAATGAATTCTTATATGCTATTACAGCTAAATTAAGTGTTTGATAAAATATACGAAAGCTAAAGCCAAATTACATTTGGAATATATAATCTCTGAAAATATGTTTTAATATGAAGACATGTTGAAAGTGATTAGCTACATTAGAGATTTCAAAATTCGCATTTTATTACTTTGCCCCAATCAGAAGTAGTTGATCAGCTATCATAAACTTAAATAATGACAAAGCTTATGACCAGGTAAACGGCCTTCTGCTTTTAGGGATAAAATTGTGTCTGAGAATCAGTCTTTAATCAGTGGACTGTTACTTGATGGTTTGAGGCAGGAGTTAATGACGTTTTAATAGGTATGATTAGCCTCCCATGCCCCTGGAATGCAGGGTGGGTGTAGGGAAGAGATGGGCTATACTAGAAAAGGTATTTAGAGAGGACACTGTCCAGAGCTCACCCAGTTCCCCTTGGTTCCTTTTCAACTGTCCTCACACCCTTCCCCATATTTGGTGTGCTTGCTTCCAAGTGCTACAATCTGTGACTCTCCTTCCTGGGGTGGCCCTTGGGCTACTAGTGCTGCTTTGCCTGTCGGAGCAAGAGCTAAAAGAGTCTGGAATTTTAAGAGCCTCCTCCTTCTCCACCAGTTGTTCCTACCCAAAGACTCTGCTTCCTGAAAGTGAAGGCCCAGCTCCCTGGCTTGCACTGGGACAGCTTTGGGGTGTGACTTAAACAGTCAAATGTGCCGGAGGGGTTAGGCTGAAGCTGCTCTTCATGAAATTTGCTCTGAAAAGATACCCCCTTGCTTGGTTTCTTCTCCTCTGTTTCTCTCACTCCAAGAACATGTTTTTCTAGAAGTGCTTCCTTAATAAGTGGCTTTCTTGTAAGTACTTATTTTAGGATATAGTTCTAGGGAAGCTGAGGACAGATGTAAAGCATCTCTTCCTGTAGCCTGCCTTTTAGAGATGTATTCCGGGTTAATAACTTTCTAAGCTGTTGAAATAACCTGAAAAGAATAAGTATAATGAAAATGAACATTCCCAACAACGAGAAATTACAGATGGATCCAGTAACTAAGATTCACAGGAATAGCAAAAGCAGGCTGCCAGGATGTTGCTTTTTAAGATACCCAAGGCACTGTGTCCATTTCTACCAGCCCTGTTCTCTCTATTCCCAAACAGTCCTATAAGTAAGATGCTGTAGGAAGGAAGATAGAAAGGGAGATATAGCATCAGGTATCCTGAGAGTGTATGATTCTCTATCCAGAACAGTCACGAACTGACTGTTAGACACTGGGATTGTCCCACTGTTGTATAACCACAGACCTGATTGGGATTTTAACTGTGTTTAAAAAATAATCATGAGCCAAGGGAAATCCACTAACTCTATAAAGGCAAAATCTGGGAATTTTTCTCATTATTTTGGGTAAGTAGGGAAAAAATATAACTTGCAAAAACCATTCTGTGACAAAAAATGAAAAGGAATAATATCCTGAACACAAGAGGAAGAGCAGACTTCTGAACATTATTTATAACAGGAACAAGAAAAAATTTAGAAGGCTATTTGTCATACTTAATCTGATTTAAGAAGACACTGCCTTTGGTAAACAGGAAAAGAGAGCCACGAAATAGAATCAGCTGAGATGAAGGGGCAAGAGGATGAAATGAAAAGGGGACAGGATGTGAGGCCAGGGCAACAAGCTGGGATGAAAAGGGAGCTCGGTGAGATCAAGGAGGAAGAATAACAATTTCAAAATTAAAATCACATTAGAGTCGACCCCTCCACATTCACATTTCCCGTAATAGCACACAGAAGGACAACAGAAAGAGATATTAAGTGAATGAAAGGAATACAGGACAAGTTAAGGTGATACAAACTGAGAATTATAAGTGTCTGGAAGGAAACGAGATTACTTAGAACAGAAATAAATATTAAAGACACAGTTGAAGAACTCTTCCAAAATCTGAGGGTTTAGAGAAAAGAGAGGGGAACTAGAAATTCAGATTATGGAAGTTTGCTGTAATCAAGGCAAAACTATTCAAAGGAGAATTAGACACATATCTTGATAATATTTTTGAGTGGCTAAAGCAACGTTTTTTGAATTTTATTTTTTGATTACAGTTTGAACTCAACTCCTTTGTATTAATTTCAGGTGTACAGTTAAGTAGACAGACATTCATATATTCCCTCTGATAATTCAAGCACCTACCTGGCACCATAGATAGTTATTACAATGTTGTTAACTGTCTTCCCTATGCTTTACCATATACCCTATACCTTTTTTTGTAACTACCAATTAGTACTTCTTAATCCCATCACCTTTTTTTTACCCGGTACCTCCACACACCCCTCCCATGTAGCCTTCATCAACTTGTTCTCCATATTTATGTCTGTTTCTATTTTGTTTGTTTATTTTGTTCTTTATATTACACATGTGATAGGTATCATATGGTATTTATGTTTCTCCATCTGGCTCATTTCACTTGGTATAATGCCCTCTAGGTCCATCTATGCGATCACAAGTAGTGAGATCTCATTTTTTATGGCTGAGTAATATTCCATTGTATATATGTATGACAACTTTTTTAGCCACTCCTCTCCTGATGGACACCTGGGTTGCTTCTATATCTTATCTATTGTAAACAATGCTGCAGTGAGCATGGGGGTGTATATAGTCTTTTGAATTAATGTTTTGGGTTTCTTCAGAATATCCTGATAATATTTTTAAATTACAAAGTAAAAGACTGACAACCATCCAGGAAAAAAAATACAGGTATTCTCTAATGGAATTAATATTAAACAGTCCCCATAGAATTACTTGCATCACAAAATTTCAGGGGATAAAGAAGCAAATTTATAGTAGTTGTCATGTAGTAGCTCTTACTATGTCTCTAAGTTAGCTACTGAATGAAACATTGTAAGTTTTTATAACATGAAATTATCTGCGTATGAATTAAAAATAGTTGATCATCACAATTACATGCAAAGACTTCACATTTTCCTATCTGCTGGGCTTTCCCCCTGAAGTTTCTGATTTAGTAGGTCTGGGGCAGTTCCCAAGAGTTTGCATTTTTAAGAAGTTTTCTATGTGATGCTGATGTAACTGGTCTAGGAACCACACATTGAGAACCACTGACTCATAGTAACTGGAATTTGGGAAGGAAAATAACAGAAATACTCCACTACATTGGAATGATTACATAGCTGTAGGCACAAAAATATTTCTGAAGATTCTTAATGCTGTAGAAAAATACCAATATTGTAGTAATACACAGATAAGTAAGCACATAGTTATTTAACAATATAAAGAGATACAGTGAAAAAGGGATAGATGTCATATAAACAGAATGTCAAGAATTTCAAAATTAGTTACTAGTGATTATCTCAAGGCCATGTCCTAATAGTTAATTTTTATTGTTTTCCTTACAACTTTCTGTATTTTCTAACCGAATATACCTTAATTTTATACTGGAGAAAATTAATTTTCCCCGAAGCCCTACTTCAAATGTTGTTAGCTTGATGAAGGTCCCGCTACTCCCCTGTACCATAAAGACAAATGCCATCCATGAATTCTGCCATCGCGCCATACAAGCATTCATCACGTTCTATGTCACTCATTAAAAATTGACTCTGCACAAGAAGATTTCAAAGGCCCTGAAAAGTCTCAATGTTATAAAAAGCTCATTTAATATTACTAATTCCAGTATTTTCCAAACTTGTTTGTCCACCAAAGAGTTCAGAACATCTGTTAGACTTCTAAAGAATAGGTCATCCACACAGTGACGTTAGGTGCTTTGACATTTATTAAATGAAGGAATGAAATCAGTGAATGACTCAGTGCACCATTGCCTAATATATGTTGAATACTTGCTAATTAATATTTTTCTAAGTGGTTAACCTAAACCAAGGGCTTAGTTTTAAATACCATTATCATTTTTATTTATATTAACAAGTTTCTCATTCCCTAAGTCCTCAACAAATTTTATTTATTTTCATTTTTTAAAAGATTATATTTAGTTTTAGAGATAGGGGAAGGGAGGGAGAAAGAGAAGGAAAGAAACATCAATGTGTGATTGCCTCTCACTCACCCTCTGCTGGGGACCTGGCCCGCAACCCAGGCATGTGCCCTGACTGGGAATCAAACTGGCGACCCTTTGGTTCGCAGGCCAGCGCTCAATCGACTGAGCAACACCAGCCAGGGCTCTACTCAACAAATTTTAAAAAGTGCCTGATGGGTGCCAGACACTCTGGGATGTGCAAAGGTATTATACTTTACATGGTCAGAACTCAGCTCAGTATTAATCACAATTTCTTCTTTTAATTTCACCCTCCAAAAACATTTTAATCAATTTTCATAGATGGCTCTGTATCTATATGATAATTATTTAAATTTATTCAAGAGTGAGAATTTCATTCAATAGAGGTGAAAAATGACAACAAGAGAATCCAAGCACCTGCTCACAGAAAGGTACAAATACTGGATAGAGTTTCCTGCTTTTTGAAAGTCGATGACACTGTATTTAAAAAAAAAAAATATTGTATGCCAAAAATTAGAGCCAATCTAGAATTTTATAAATAATTACATTATCTGGCTAAGAATCTTTTTTATACTGTTATGGCTACATTCCATCCCATTTCTACCTAGAATCGTTGGATTTCTTATGGTCCTCTATGGTTTGCAACTATATAAGCTACAGAAAAATATGCAAAGATCTTTGGAAGTAGTTAACTTAGCAATGAAAATAGTATGGAATGTACATGTGTATTAAAAGTAAGCTTCCCAGTAGGTATGCACATATCAACAAAGGTGAAAATTTGAAACAAAAAAAAATATGAAGGGATTAGCCAAAGAACATATCATATACATATAACCCATAAACTCAGACAATAGTGGTGATGGCCGGAGGGAAGAGGGCGCAGGGGCTGGGTGGAGGTGGGGAAAGAGGAACATCTGTAATACTGTCAACAATAAAGTACAAAGAAGTCTTTTCTTAAAAAAGCCTCTGGAATGAGGAAATTAATAAAATTTAAATGTGCTATTTTCATGTGACGATTACAAAATGCTTCCTTTCAACACTGTATATGTACCTGCACACACACATATGTGTGTGTATATAGACACATGTGTGTATATATAGACATAGATATAGGTATAGATACAGATAATTTAGCATGTGCCCCAAAATAGTTAGTTTGGGAATGTATAATAGAATTAAAAGATGTTGTGATTTTGAAAGAGAAGGAGAATGTAGGCTGACTGGAATTAAAGATGGCACTTTATTATATGAACTATGTTTTTTAAAATGGCTTTATAAGTACAAACACTTCCCTCATAATGAAATGATAAAACCCAAATATTTCAATATGGAATGCCATATTTTAAAAAAATCACAACACTTCAAAAGCATGACTCTCTTCCTTTAATAAACATAGAAAATGAAACATAGGCCTATTAGGTTTAAAGTGCAGTTCAAGATCATTCAGTAAATTAGAAGAGAATAGAGTGCAATTAATCATGGCTGTCTACTCTCTGTGTATAAATACTGGTCTTATGAACTTGAAATCAACACAAGCAACACTGTGACTTATTTGTGTGCCATACCTCTTGTAAATGATAAAGCAATTAAAAATATGGTTTTTAATCAAAAACATTTGAGGCCTTTAATGACAAAAATAAATAACATTGCCAGGTATTGATTCTAGTGATTTACATATAGGTTAATTCATTTAATCTTTACAATGACTTTATGAATTGTAAATAGAGACTATGATTATCTTAATTTTCCAGTGAGGAAATGGAGATACAGAGATTAATAACCAGTACTTGACACCAAACCTTATGGTATGAGTTGAAGTGCTTAACCGAGGTGTTCTGTGGGTTGTTTCTCAAAGCAGTGATGCATATTTGGGCAAGAAATTGAAATCCACATATACATATTCCTGTAAAATAGACTGACCCAGAGCATGGGAACAATAGTGTAGAATTAACTGATAACAATTAAAATGTTGTGTGAAGTCCCTTTCCTTCTTGAACATGATTCCGGTATCATGTAAATCTCAGTTTTCAAACCTGAAGGTGTTAGAATTTGAGAAATCCAGCTTTTTGACTAGTTTTGCTTATTTGCATCCGCCAGAAGTACTCCAGGTAAGCATTGGAAGAGTGGCTAGATGAGCAGTATGGCAAACTAATTCAGTGACATCCAAACTAAAGAATGCAACAGCCCCTAATCAGTGACAGTCAACTCTTTTCAGAAAGACATGATGCTTGCAAATGTCCTGATTATTAAAGAGAAGCTGATAATCTGATTCTTATCTGAAATGTCTCCAATTTGAAAATATGTTGCAAAGAATTTAAAAAATTTAAAAACCGTGGAACATCGAGATCACATCTCTGGACTGCATCCACTGCATGGACACAGGTCAATAAGGAAGAAGCCATCATGTTAATTGTGGAGTTACTTGTGCAAAGTGATGACTTGCTACCTCTGGGGGAGGTTCCGAAAGTTTACCCTCTCCACACAATGGAACTATTTCTTTTACCTTTTACCACCTACTGTACTGGGTGTAAGATTGCTTTTGGTACAGAATTCCAAATATATGGTTAGACAGCTTGAGGCTCTACCTTTAGTTGTTAATTGCATGCAAGGAGGTTCTACTGCTACTCTCTTTCTCCGCAGATGTTTTTAATGCACACATCCCAACTCAGCTTTATCCGCCTCTAACCCGTGCTCGTCTCCCATGAGCACTGACTGCTTTTGAGCATAACACCAAATCAATTTCTAGGGAAAATCATCACATGTTACAAATACTGTTTGTTTAGGGGAAGTCACTTTTGAGATACTAACAACTTACTTAAATGGTTTCATTTGTGTTTTGGGCTTAAGGATGTGACTTAAAGGACTTAAGGGTAGAGATATGTCTAGAAGAAAAACTTAGAAGCAGGGGGAGGGGGGGGGAAAGGAGAAACAAAGAAATCAATTCAAGGGATATATAAGGTGATTAATTTCACAGTTAGATCCAAGGGAGATAGTGCAGGACCAGGTCTCCTGTGATCCCGGCCTCCGTGGGGATAATCAGATACAGTTCTAAAAAAGCAGGTCATTGTAGAGGACTCCCTTTTTCCATTTATAGTGTCCTCTTTTCCCTTGCTAAGAGCCTTCCTGCAAAGGAACCTAAAGGTCTACAAGAATAAATGCTGCCATTTAATATATCTGGGCCAGGACTATTTCTATTACATTGAAAGATGGAGAAGAGGAAATATACATATCAATTGATAAAACATCCTCCTAAAAGTCTCAGAGATTTCTTGCTTTACCCTCACTATCAATTACCCAAAGTGACTAGTGACCATCCTGGGTCTGTCCTTTACCCCTTCAGAGGCCATATGTTAATTAATCTATGCAATCAATATTTCTTGACTCTCTGTCACATGCCAGGCACCCTTGCAGGTGGTAAGGACACCATATTGAGCTAACACCTATCTGAACCCTCAGCCAGGATATATCAATATGGAAACTCTTACATCTTTGAGTTTTATTACTAAATGAAGCGCTTCTAGCACAAGTATACAAGAACAGATGTTTTAATATCATATTTTCACTCATATATTCAACTGATATTTATTGAAGGCTTACATTGTACTAGTTGTCTAGACACTGAGGCCCAATAGATGAGCTTTTAAAATCCTTGTATATGTCATGTATAAGTATTATAATTGAAACTCGTTTTCTGGAAAATGTTACTGAATTTATAATTGCATTATAAAATACATACATCGCACAGAAGCCCTGCTGCACAATTACCGTTTATGCAACTCATTTATATTACAATGAGATAATTTTGATTCTCTGAGACTAGGTTATCTCATGTGCAAAATGGGAGTGATGATAGTTATATAGAGTTGTTATGAGATTTCAGTGAGATAAACTGTGAATAAAAGCTTAATAAAGTGCACTGCATAAAGTATGTAGCTTTTATTTTTATTATTATGTGAATTTTGATAGGTATAGACCTCAAACCACGAGGTTTCAAGCACCCTGCATAGACTCATGAGGAGAAGGGTTGGATACTATATACCAGCCCCAGCTGCTTTTTCAGGATAGAAGTCATCCTGGGCAATGTTCGGTCAGCTTCAGCAGGTCAGCTTCTGGAAAGATACTGCCATCGCTTTGGGTTTTGATTCAAGTCAACTCTATCGTGTCCAAGAAAAGAATGTTTTAAAAAGCAATCTCAAAATAGCTGATGTTACTGAAATTCTCATCCTAGAAGAGGAAGCTTTGGGCAACAGAACTTTAGCCGTGTTTTGTTTTCATCCTTTCCTACTTCGTAGGGAGAGAAAGCAAGCTCTCTCAGACAAGTCTATTTTTACTTCCATGTGTTTTTGAAGCCCAGAGGGAATTCCAAGCTTCCTGTTCAAATGCACAAAGAACTGACATAAATAAAGAAGAGAGAAATGTATTCTTCCCTCATGAGCTGTTTGGGGAGAGAAACTTAAATTATACTTCAAACACTTATTTACCCTGGATGTGGTATTTGTTAAATGGCTAAGGAACATTAGGGTATGGGGAAAAGAGAGCTTTCAAGAGCTTATAGAAAATGGGTTATTAATGTAATATTTCTGTGTCAGAAAGGGAAAAAATGGGCTTGTGCCACTGTTTGTGAATTTTTGTGTGTTTAATAACATTTCCAAGGTCAAGTTTGAAGAGCAGGACTTGAAAACAGTAATTTTGCTACCTTTGCAATTGTCCTGTTTTACTACAGAGTTCTGGCATTCTCTAAACTGCCCTTCTTTGTAAACATCGTTGATCATCGTATTTTTTTGGCCATCAGCTTACGTATTTTTTTTTCTTCTGCTGAGCAATATTGTCCCTCGGTACTTTTGTGAAGTCACAATAAACTAAGCAAGCAACCAGCAGGCCATTGACACAAAGTTATGTATTGATCTAAAAACAGTGCTGTGCTAACCTGCCTTAACTCCTGTGGCATGAAACTCCAGTTCCTCAAAAACAGCCAAGCATTAGCATCAAAACACCTGGCCTCCTTGTTTTCAGGGTACATTTGACATATTTAGAAGAGAGAATCCTGCATTGTTATGCTAATAATTACTGTCATTTTAGTTATGGTAACTTTTATATCAGCATCTATCAGGTCTTGCTAAATAGATTGCCTTGTTTTAGCCAAAAGTGTATAAACAGATCAGGCCAATGTCGTAATTTTAGGGTTGATGTTGCAAATTTGCAAGACTCTACGTTGCACCTTAAATTATATAGTAATTAGAGGGCATTTCAGAAGAAGAGGGGTGAGGAATTGTTTGTCAAAGAGAGTTGTGTGTCTTGTAATGCCTGAAGCTATACATGTGACTGGATAAAAGCAAAGGTGTTTAATCTGTTATGAATTTACCCACTTACTCACACACTTATTCTTTCAGTGGCTAATATGAACCAGGAAGGGTGGTGGGTCCTGGTGATTTGTCTAGTTATGAACAAAACCATCCTGTTCTCTGTAACTGTGGCACTTACAGTGTGTTAGGGTAAAATATAATAATCTTACAAATGAAGTAATCCCAGATTGTGCCCAATGACATGAAGGACTTTCACAGCAGGCAGTGATGGAAGCTAGTGGAGGAGAGGAAGAACCCAGCTTCTGTACAATCTGGGAGAAGAGTGCTCAGAGGGAATAGCAGGCACAAGGTCCTGAGGCATCATAGCCAAAGTATAATGAGGGAGCAGGAGATTTGCTGTAAAAATTGTTCAGAAGTTCTACATGACGCATGGTCTGTTCACATTATCTGTCCTGTATTATTTCTCCAACCCTGCCTTTTTGGTCTGCATTACGTTTGGTCTATGCTAAGGTCTTGAACTCACACATTTATTACCTATCCCTAAGTCTTTGCTCAAACTATTCATAGAATGCCATTTTATTCTACTCTCTACATGTAATCATTATGTTGAGTAAAAAACAAAAAGAAAACAAGGGAAAATACTGTGTGATTCCATTTGTATGAACTTCTAGAGCAGGCAAAATTCATCTGTAATGACAGATAACAAACCAGTGGCTGCTCAGGCCTAGAAGTTGTGAATAGGGAGGCTATAAAGGGACATGTAGGAGCTTTATGGGTGATGAAACAGTTTCATATCTTGATTGTTATGGTGTTTTTACAGATGAGTATTCTTGTCAAAACATATCAAACTGAATGCTGAAGTGGGCATTTATCATATATAAATTCTACTTCAATAAAGTTCATTAAAACATCATAAAAAAAAGAAAACGAACTCAGGGACATGGACAACAGTGTGGTGATTCCAGAAGGGAGGCAAGTAGGTGGAGGTGAAAGAGGACGTAAGGGGAATAAGGGTACATAGGAAAAAAATACAATAAAAATAAACTATTTTAAAAAAGAATACAAGGAAAAACAGCATGTTAAAAAGTTAAAATTCATCATCTTTATTATTTCTGCCCTACTCAGAAAAAAAAAAGCTTTCTTTCCAGCACCATGCTATGTGCTATAGGTTTTTGTACCCATGAAAAGCAGACCATGTACAGCCTTTAATGAGCATCATGATGTTAAATTGGCTGTGTCTCCATTGGGCCAGCCTGTTCCTTCCCTTATGAGAGAACCTACATCCTGTTTGGCTTTCTCTCCCCACATAGTACCCACCTCAAAAGTTATTAAAAGACCTCCTTGAGCATTTGTTAAATCAATAGCATTGTTTTCTTTTTTATGTCCTGCTGGTTCCCAAAGAGGACAAGCAGGAAACAAAACTGGTGTCTAAGAGTGGATGAATGAATGTCCTGTTCCTGGCCCTGCAGCATGCATCTTGGCTCCATGTGCAAAAAATTGGGAGCAGAACAGATTTTCGACTTACCTGGTTTACACCTGTACTTGCTTATTGACTTAATGAAGTGCTAGTGACAGTTTCTCTGTTCTCCAAAATGTAAATGCTGTACAGACCCTCTACATTATCCTTTTTTCATTGAACATTATTGAGGTGGCATTGGTTTCAAGTGTACGATTCTATAATACCTCATCTGTATATTGCATTTTGTGTTGAGTTACCAAATGTCCTGACAGCCCCTCTTCTGGGTACCTACATGGAAAATTTGAAAATATTTATTCATAAAGATATATATACCCCTATAATCATTGCAGCATTATTCATGGTAGCCAAACATGAAAACAACCAAAGTGTCCTTTGATAGGTGATTGGCTAAAGAAGACATGGTACATGTATACAATGGAACACTACTTGGCCATAAGAAAAGATGAAATACAACATGGGTGGATCTTGGGAATATCATGCTAAGTGAAATAAGTCAGGTGGAAAGAGTCAAGAACTATATGATTTTACTCAAACATGGGATATAAAATTAAAAACAACTAATGAACAAACAAGACAAGCAAACAAAACCTCAGACACAGACAACAGTACGGGGGTTACCAGAGTGAAATGGGAGGAGAGAGGTGATAAAGGGTAAAGAGGGTCAAGTATATGGTGACAGAAAGAGATTGGACTTTGGTACATTAACTTCCTTAATGGACTATTATTTCTCTGTAGAGTCCAGCTGTTGAACCAGTGTTGGTAAGCCACAATGAGGTGGGCATGACAGTGTAATAAGAGGGTGGCTATTATGTTCCATTAGTACATGGAGTGCAGAAAATTTGAATGGACATAATGATCTATAGCATAACTTCCAGCCTGGATTGTTCTGGGGAAAAGCTCTGTAAATCAGCCCTCCTGTGCTTATCGTGGAGAAGCCTTTCTCCCTGCCTTCTCTTCTACCCTGTCCCTATGCAATTGTTGGTGTTTTCAACTGGCTGATTACCTGGAATATTAGCTTTTCAAAATATGTCACAGAAGTTCACCAATGCCTTCCAACTCGTAACACTTTAAAATTGCGACTCCAAATTATTCCTGTAAAAATAGCTGATCTTTATGACCCCTGGGGGATTTCTTATTTTAATCTGAAAGCTTCGGAAATGGTTCAGTTTTGTAGAAATGATGGGGGAATGTATGCTCTTAGGAGTTTTTGTGTTCAAGGGCAAATCAACCTCTGTGCTTGCTAACTCTAATTTTCCAAGGGTTATGAGACTTTAATTTGATTCTTTATTCGGTGTGCATAAAATGTTCACTGGAATTTGCATAATACATTCATTGTGTGATCACTCTTCACATTGGTTACCTGCTTCCTCAGGTGGACATCACTTTTTTAAGAGGGTGTGTTAACGTAGGGCCAGTTTGAACTGTGTAACTAAGCAGAATTAGGCACATCTCTGAAGGACAAACAAAAAAAAAGAGAGAAAGGAAGGCATGCACTTATTCTGAAATGGGCTTTTATGTAAAAAATAGCCCCAATCCTATATTTTCAAATATCATTTTGCAAACAGAGGCAGTGGGAGGATTGCTGTCTTTTAAAATATAAAGCTTTCTTATAGAGAGGAGAGATTACACTTGTCTGCCTTGTTGTTAGAATGTGCCTAAGGCATGTGGGTTAAATCAAGGTGCCAGAATTCAGCATGGTCTAAGAAGGTGAGGGAGTTTGAGAGAGAGGATGTCTTAGGCACTACGCCAGGTGCTTTAAAGGCATTTAAATTTACTCAATGCTCAGAGCCAACACATAATTAAAGTAATAGTATTATTACCCTTAATTTTGGTTGAATGTTCTGTGCCATTGGATTCATTGCTATCAAATAAAGGTGCTAGGTATTAAACCCAGACTGTATAATGCCAACATCTTTGTCCTTCAACTACACCAAACAGTTTTCTATTAAATGTACTTCTCTAGTGTGAGCTGCCTTGGGAGATGGTGTATTCCCTAACATTAACACCGTCCTGGTGGAACCTGCATGAGTGTTTGGCAAAGAGACAGTAGGAAAATTTGAAGATCAGAATGAGATTGAATGAGATGGCATTTAAGATCCCCGTTTTCTCTGTAATTTTCCTAGAATAGTTGGTACAGTCTTGACTTGATGAGGAGTGGCTTATTGCGGACCAGGGTGTCTCCGTTTCTAATGTGCATTCATCATACGGATAGCTTATCTAAGTGTTGAGCCCGATTCTGTGGATCTAGGGTGGGCCACAGATTCTGCCTTTCTAATAGACTCCCAAGTAATGCCATCACAGCTGCTCCACAGACCACACATATAGTAGCAAAGCTGAAACCCTCTGGTCTCTGCTTGCAAGGCCATTTCCCCAGTGATCCAGGCCCTGATCCTAGTTAGGGCAATTGTACTTAAACATTCTGGTCACGGTTCCTTAAACTCAACCAGCATGTCCTACGATCATGAAATCCTATTCTCTTTAGGCAATTAGAATTCTTCAACCAAGCTTTGCTTACAATAAAGAAGACCTAAGCTGTAAGTCATGGATCACCAGCTATGAATAAGAAAAAAAGAGTTGGTCTATTAGCTAGCATACCAACTTACAAATTATAGTAAAATTTCCTTTGGGAAAACATGTCTTTGTTGAAAATTTTCACTCTTATAAATAAATGTAGAATCATGAATATAATAACATGACTATTCAAAATCTTGGTAACCTTTCTGAATCACAGATCTGTGATTTTTGTCTCATAAAGTCCTGATGTATTTTCAAAATTCCTTTGAGATGGATCCAACTTGAAAAGAAAAACAGGCTTCCACTCCCCATGTATTTCAGGAGGGTATTGTTTTAATTTGATTTCACTGGCTTCTGATATTTGGATTGCAGTACCTAAGGATCTATCTTGAAAACATCTTGGAAAGAAACAAAAAACTTAAGAAAATCACTCTTTTCAGTCTAGGAGGCTTTAAAACTATACTTTATTTCTTTCAAAAAGTTGGAATAAAATCAGTGTTGCAAGTTAGGAATCTTTAAGAAAGATTAGGGTACTTGAGATGCTGAAGATAATAAATTGACAGGATTATAGAGACCTATATTTATTGGCTAGGAAAGGTAACCCCATAGGTCATGAAGAGAAAGAACCAATTATAAAACTGTGTGCATAATCTGATACCATTTAGTTAAAAATAAATAACAAATTAAGTCAATAGTTTGTCTTTGGGTGGTGGCATCATGGCTCATTTCTCTTCATGTTGATTGAAATTTCTTCAATAAATTTGTATAATTTTTAAAATTAGAAGAAAAAATACTTATATTTATTTTTAGGGGGAAATGGACAATTGGGAACCATTCATAAAATCTTAACTACAAATTTTTTTCACTTTTTTGATAGCAAGAGCTATTTTTATCACTATATACATCCCTAAGTTCTTCTGATAAACGCAATCATAAGAGCTAAAGAATTAGCTCTAGTTGCTTTTCTCATAATAGAACATTAGAAGGAAACTTAGGACAGTCTGTAGGAAGGTAGACCAGAGAAATAAGGTCTAGGTAGAAAGGGACTTTTATTTCACAGAATGCTGTTTTGTTTGGCTTGATATTTCTTAGCCATGTTGCCAATTTGTGCACTTAAGTTCATTTTTTTAATTCTAATACCAAACTAGAATTGTGTTTGGTGTACAGGCTGGGATGAATAAAAGTAATTTGGGGTCTAAGACCATGGAAAAGCCATCGTTTCTTATAGTGCTCAGGACAGTACTTGTGGACATTTATTTCGAATAGTTGGAATAAGGCCAATGAACACATGGCTGAAGAGTATATCCAGTAAAATATGGGTGTACATTAGGAAAGGCATGACTTTACTTAAACAGAAGCTTCCTGAGGGTTTGAAAGTGAGTTTTGTCAAAGATTTGGAAAGGGGGTTATGGATGGAGCATTTTCCTAGGAAAATAATGGTGTTCAAAGGGACACAGGGCTTCATACAGAAATTTAGATGAAGTGACAAGTCTAGAGTGTGACAGAGGCTCACAGGTAGTGACTGCTTCTGAAATGTGTTGGCCTCTATGTAAGATTCACTTTCTCTTTTCTTTGGCACTGAGCTACGCTATTAATGCATCCCTCTGAGTGGTTGCCCGTTTGTGGTATAATGTCCTTCCTGTAAAGATGAATAGGTGGCCAGTTAGGGATGTCTCTGCTGCAGAAGGATGTGTAAGACTTCGAACATGCTTCTCAGGCCATTGGTTAGAGAGCCTTTGAATGTGAATGTGAATCACAGTGCCTGGGGGGTGGGAGTGGGGCACTTGTACTTCCCTTAATCCTCACACTTGGAGGCTATTCTCTCCACCTCTTCTGATGGAGGAATAGTCTACAGTTCTATCTGTCTCTCATACCAGAGCAAGAAGAGGAAGGGAAGGATGAGCCCTCAGTAACATAATCATAGTTCCTTTTGCGTACCCTACCATGCACTGGGATTATAGATACATGCAGTTGCAGCTTGCTTCCATGGTGATTACAAACTCAGTGGAATTGTATTACCAGTACCCTGGCTTGCTTCTGCAACCACACTGTGTTACGTACTTGTACCTCCTGCTCTTTTTGATGGCAGAGACACAGAGGACCAATGATTCATACAAGACAGAATTTTGAACACTGCCTGTTAGCAAAGGAAAGCTTTGCAAGATGATTCATGGAGGTTACTCTGCCCACTTGCAGCCAAGAAGACTGCTCCCTCAGTCTCTGCAGTATCTTAGTAAAATTATGGTTGGTCTAATCGAAGACCTTGGCAAATTAGGGAGTTTCTTTAATCTCAATAAAGCATAGTCATCTCTCCAAACCAAAAAAATAATGTTCCTGGTCCTAATTTTGACATTATTCAGTAGAAAGAAGCTGTTTCTCTCATTTAAAAATCAATTGAAGGGGGTGAGCAGGGAAGTGAGTTTGGGGATTTGAATTTGTGTTTGATTTAATAAGACTTTCTGTGCAACATAAATGGAATGAGAGTGTCCCATTTTCAAGTGGCATACTACTAAGCACTTTGCTCCCTAAATTTGTCTGTCTTTGTAATTGTTTTATTCTGCTGGGAAATGCCATTTAGGACCTAATTTATTTTTCCTGGTCTTTACTTTTGTCATTTGCACACAAAATGTACTGAGTTTGCCCCCATCTGGAAGAAATATTTGCCATTTTAGAATAGTAGCATTTTCTTTTTTTCCTTTTATGTGGTACTGATTCCTCTCTATACTTTTTATTTAACTTATTTCATTTCTACTGGGCACAGAAACTGATGAACAGAAAGAGAATAATGCATACGTACATAAATTTAGAATGTGGATAATGTTATCATCATGTCATTCATCGAAAGGGGATCTGACTCAGGTTTTCAACCCTAATGAGCAAAACCATGCATACTAAACTGAATGAAAATATGTCGTTTTGCATATACTCACCTAACTTAACCCTTACATGTGAGAGGACCCTCTGCTGTATTTAAATTTATCTATCTTAGCAGACCATACACTTGCTGACAGGAAGAGCCACATTGGAGTGTCTGTTTTTCTTGCACTGTCTAGCATGCTATCCTCTTTGCACATAATACATACTTAGTAAATAAAATAATAATAATAATGGGAACGTCTCATCATGGTTCAAAAGTGTTCCTCATGATAGGTAGATCCTATTCCAAAAACAGATGTCTCATTTTAGTGTTTCTGGCTCTAGAATATCAGAATGTCTAAGTAAGTAAGCTCAAACATTTGGGAAATATAATGTACACCGTTACCCATCTTACTTGCCTCTCTGTTCAGTGTCTAATGGCCGTAGCCTTTTGCGTAGGAAGTACATATGTTCTCCTTTTCTGTGTAAGCATCTTATTTGATAAAGATGTTTCAAAGCACAGGTGATTTCAGATTTTAATGGTTTAGGTTTTTTTGTTCCCTCAAAATAAGCATTCTTGTCTCTCTGGCTTTTACATTCCAGCAGGATTTGTCTTTACTTTTATTTTTCACACATCTAAAGTAAGCCATCTTGCTATTGGTTCCTCTGTCATACCCTTGCTTCAGTATGATTATTCACATGAAATGGATGCAAAAAAAAAAAGATACTAAAGAAATAACTGGGTTTTCTTCTTAGTTTGGTGTGATAAATATAAAAGAAGCGAAGAATTTTTCAGTGCTACCTTTGGTCACATAATGCAGAGAATTAGGAAATCCAATAATAAGAGAATACCTTCAGCAATAACTCAACAGTTAAGGGATGATGCGAGAGTAACCTGGCATTCATAGATTGACATGGAAGCAGCCTAGACTCCCTCTCTTCCAGGAAGCGTGCAAACCACTCCTCCCTTCCTGTCCATTAATCTCCTTGCACCTCAGTTTTCCTGCTCTGAGCCCGAACAACAGCCACAGAACATTGTACAGCCTAAATAGAAAGAGGAGGGATTTATGGAAGGGCAATTCTTAAACATCCCCAACTGTTAAATTTGAGTAGAATTTCAGTTGAACGTATAATTCCTAGACCAAGTGTTCATTTATTCTGTTTAAAAATCGCATTTGACTCACAGCTGGATCGTCTTTGAAAGAAGTTGGGTGCTACATCAAGCCATCTGTGTTTCAAGTCGGCTTTTATGACAGTCATTCTGAAGAGGAAGAGCAATGCAAATGTTGTGAAATTTAATGTGCAGTTAGTTACACTTGGAGAGCAAGTCTCCTTCAGCCGCTGCAGTGCCACTAACAGTCTGAAGCTGGAGTTCTGTTTTGTTTTGTTTTGTTTTTTTTTCATTTTCCCCCCACAGAGAGAACAATCCCAATACTAGTTAATAAGTAAGCAGTGTAAATAGAGAATGTGAAGAGCCGGTAGTAACGCTGAAGTAGAAAATAGACTGGTAAAGATGGAAAAGAAAGTTTAACAAAACTCAAATGGATTATCACACAGCAGTCCATTTGAATGGCAAAGGTCACAGAGAAGAAGCTGCCTACAAATGCGCTAAAGAAAACAAAATCAGAACACTTGGACAATACCATTGTTTATAAAACTCTGTTACCTTTCTAAATATATATTTATATATATAAAATGTCTATAAAGTCATCAGGCTTGTAGTGCAAAAAAATAAAATAAAATAAAATAAATAAAAGCAAATATTTAAATTAACACCCAGAGTTTGAAGTATTTCGGGGGAGCATTGATTCTACCTGCCAATGGATTGAGTGCATTTGGCGAATGAACTAATTAGCGTGGAGTGGTTCTTTCTGACTGCTCTGCTTCACGCTAATTGCAGGGCTGCTGGCCTTCTCCCCCTGCCTACCCTTTCCCTCCAAGGAAGGAAAACAAGAACGGGGTGTGTGGAGAAAACAGTGACATTCAGTTCTAATTCATTTGAACCCGCTGCCAAGCTTAATTATGTAATTGAGGAGTGAGACCAGTGGGCTTCCAGCCACTTGGGCTGGGGTTTCCGATGGTTACCAGTCACGGGTGTTTTATCGAGGATTTTTGCAGTCACCATAAAGCATTATTAGCTGGAGCTGAACTAATCTCCCCATTCTGCCCCTCACCAGATGTAGCTACAGAGGTTCCTGTTCCCAGACTTGATTATTTGTCATTAAGGAAAGCAAATTGAAACCAAATTGAAGTTGTTTTTTTTCCTTAGTAAATGTATCGTTATTCTTCAGGGGCAACGTTGTATTTCATTTTGTTTTCTTCTCATTGTGATGTGGCGGATGCTGTCACATAAAACTCAGGAATGCAGTGGCTATTTCTAGAATCCAAGTGTTTTTCAGGATTTCTTGGGGCATTTTTACCTCCGAACTTTGATTTTAATTAGTGAAACGTGTATGAGAAACACAGAAGTTAGTGAAATATTTCAGTTCTGGTGGCTTAGCCTTTTGTTTTTGCGGTAAAATTTATTTTTAATGGTAAACAACAAGAATAAGAAACTCTGTGTTGTTGGTGCTAAATCCTTCTTATAATGTTCATTCTTCCAGTTCCCAAATTTACTTTGCCAGTTATATATATTTCTTTTCTTCTTTATTTCTCTTCCTTTCTTTCTTTCTTTCTTTCTTTCTTTCTTTCTTTCTTTCTTTCTTTCTTTCTTTCTTTCTTTCTTTCTCATTTAAATTGAATTTATTGGGGTGACATGGGTTAATAAAATTATATAGGTTTTAGGTGTACATTCTGTATCATCTGTGTATTGTGTTGTGTGTTCACCATCCAAAACCAAGTCTCCTTCTGTCACCATTTGTCCCTTCTTCATCCTCTTCTGCCAGTCCCCACTGTCCTTTCCCTCTGGTAATCACCATGCTGATATATCTGCGTCTGAGGTTTTTTTTTCTTTTCTTAATCCCCCCACCTTTTATCTTTTTCACCTAGCTCCCCTCCACCCCTTCTAGTGGCTGATTCTTTATAATTTTGTTTCACCTGGTCTTAGCTCCCTTGTTGGTGTGGAGCCTTCAGTAGAAAAGATGTTTTGTAGGTAGGGGACATTGTCCTTGGCAGCACGATGGTCCCTTAGCAATACACTCTTCTCCAAGTCCTCCCATCCCCTCCTTGATTCAGAGAAAGCTGAGGCTGTCCCATGCCTCACAGAGACTCCTTTTGTTTGGATTGGAGTTCAGCCCTGGACGTCAGCATTGTGATTTTGTAATATCCTGTATACATTTGCTGTGTGGAAGGATAGGGAGGAATCCAGAGAAAAGAAGCTGCACCGGCCTAGGGGCCGAGAGCCATGAAAAGCAGGGTTTGCTTTTCTGGGCGGCAGCAGGGCTGAACCAGAACCGTGACTCCTTGGCGTTTATAGTGTTCTTTATAGTCAAAATGTATTAACGGGCATTTTTCTCAGCTCATTTCCATGGTAGTCCCATGCAGGACTTAAGCATCTTTTAAACATGCTTTCAATTAATTTCAACAAATATTTATCAAGCGCAGGCTGTGTGTTATGTACCGTCCCAGTAACTGGGAATATACAAAGAAATAACACCTGGTTACCAAGAGCCTATTTTTTTCTTCCACTTAAAATGAGCAGAGGAGGGTATCCCTCTTTTAGCAAAGCACAATGTTTCATAGAAGTTCCAGATCCCTTCACTGCCTCACTTTCTCAGGAACATTATTTTAATATTATTATATAAATTATCCCCTTGCCCTCCTGGAGATAGCTTTGATCTCTTGCTTTCTGCTTGATCTTTTTTAATAGATATTCAAAATTACCCTTAATAGGTGCAACAGATAAATATTTGTTGAATAACTTAAATAAGTTCTCTACCTCGACTCCACATGGAAATCAGCTAAGAATAGACACACACATACATACACACAAATGTATATGTGCGTGTAAACACTTGGGCCACAGTCCCAAAATATTGATTTAATTTTCTTGGGGGTGATTCCTGAACATTGGTATTTTTTTAGTTCCCAATATGATTCTATTGTGCAGCTAAGGTTGAAAAGCTTAGTATCTTCTCTCTTTAAACAAACACAAACAACTCATTAGACCTCATATTTCCCACAAGCTAAAGCTGTTTATTAATTCTCCATCTAGCCAAAGCTAATGGCAAGAAGGCTGGTAAGCATCGCTCTCCCTCACTCTCCAGCTACTCAGGCAGGCTTCGATCCCCACGACTTGCCCAAAGCACATCACAAGGACAGCCATGTTCCTAAATACACAGGGTATCTTCAAGCTCTCCATGTTCCCGGACTCTACGTTACTTTGCTGATTCCATTCTTGCTGCCCACTTTCTCCACAACCATTCAGTCTTTATAGCAGAAGCCGTGTTGCAGTCACGCTTTTAAAAAATGCTGATCTTTTTATACCACTGCTCCTTAGAACTTTCAATGATAAACAATCAATAGCTAGATTCTACATTATATGCTCTCATTTTCTATCAAAGGAGACAGGCCATTTTGTCATTATAGATTCATTTATACAGTTATTTGTTTTATGTCAATGAGATGTAAAGGATGGGAACGAGAGCTGTTTTATTCACTGTTATGTTCCCTGTGTCTGGCACAATGCCTGACATGGAATTTCATTATTGAATGAAAGAATACTTATGGGAGTGGATGAGGAGGATGGGCCAAAGCCTGAGGTGGAAGGAGGTGCCTGACTTCGGCAGTTCTACTGAGAACTCAGCCCCGCCATTCGCAAATGTACTGAATGAACAAGCTGGACTGAATTCTTTCATGGAATTGTTTCATCGGATGCCCTAACTTCAAAATCCAAGGGAGTTACAAGAATTGTGTCCTTTCTGTGGTGGGCTTTAGCGGCCACTGGAAATGCTTTGCAAAATGAGGTCATAAAGCAATTCATTGTATAGCGTATTTCAGAAGGGCATATGCAGACTTGGCTTCAAATTCTGGACCTGCCAGTTAGGCAGCTTATGATGTGTGCCACCTCTTCCGAGCCTCAGTTTCTTCATGTACACACATGAAGGGACGTGAGGACAATAGCACATAGAGCGATTAGAATTTCACCAGATGTCCACAGTAGCTAACACATAGGAGAAAACATTTGTATTTTTTATTATCCACTCCCCCAACTCCAATGCTTAACTTGTTCTTTCTCTCCTTTCTTTCTGCCTTTTCTTTTCTTTTTTTTCCTATCTTACTTAACGTAGTGGGTGGTAACACTCATATTACTCACATAGTTTGAATTTTGCGGGAAGAGAAGAATTAGAAGTGCTTGCAGAACAGGCTTTCTTTTGGATTAGAAATACAAACTTCACAGCTCCTCTGCCCAGCTCTTCAAGAGCATTTCACGGCGTACTGCTGGGCAACAAGTTCATTTTAGGATAACATGCTGGGAGGAAAAAAGAAGAAGGGATTCGAGGGGAGAAAATTAAAAAGTTAATTAAAAGAAACAACTTGGTAATTGAATTCTCTTGCACATTTCTTTGGTTTTTTTGGAGAGGGGAGTCACAGTGCATGGTTAGTAGGCTTGCCTTTGTAGTTTGCCTCAAAACTTCTAAATGAGACAAGTATATGAATACAGGGCCTATCCCTGCCTCCTAGATGAGAAGAGGCGTAGGTTACATATGGTGGGCTTTTTAAATGTGCCAAACAAAGCTGCCCTCATACTCGTTCTTGAGCATTTTTATTTTTAAACATTCTTGGCAGCCTACATTACTGTTAGACTAAGTCCTGGACTCGTATCAGCTCTTTTATGGGCATGCAAAATCCCTTTTTCATTTATTCTCTTTTACTGGTTATTGCTTTGGCTTCACTCTGCATACACACACACGCACGCGCGCGTACACACACAGAGGCATGCACACAATCAGTGAACAATATAGGCAACTCTTATGCCCTTTTTAGATTGTACTTTAGATTAACAAGTGGCATGAGTGTTTTAAAAGTCTTCACATATTTTAAATTCTGTTCCTTGTTTTTAAAAGATCAAATATTTGTATCATTACTTTTTATCATAGATCACTTTAGAGTCAAAATAATTTATTTAAGATGTGATTGAGAGAGATAAGATCCTGTAATGAATTAGGCTTTGTAATGGACTAGAGCTAGGTTCAAATCCTAAGTCTCATTAACAACCTTTATTAATTCACCTAGTCAACATGTATTGACTAAATGCCTACTGTGTGCTGGGTACTGTTGAGGTTGCTGGTGATGATACCTCTAGGCAAATTCTATCATGGCTTTTTTTAGCATCAACTATTGTGAGGTTTTGAAATTAACTTCAGAGAGAAACCTTTAAAAATTTGTTTTTTAGTATTTTGTGTTCCTCATTCTTGCAGCAAATCCATTGTGGAAAGTAGAACAGGTTGCTGATTGGACATCCACTTTCCAAAGCTATCCCGAGAGCATAAGACTTACTATTTTATTTTTAATGACATTGTAATTTTTCAGACATGGTAAGGACCAGAGATTGAGAGCATTTATGCCCAGCCAAGGTCATGAATGCAAGTGCGATCTCAAACACACATACCATGGGCATGGTAGGGATGCAGCTATCTGTGAGCGCTAACAAGGGGTTTGTGTTTTCACAGGCTATGGTTTTGTGGATTTTGACAGCCCCGCAGCTGCACAGAAAGCAGTAGCATCTCTCAAGGCAAATGGCGTGCAGGCACAGATGGCCAAGGTAAGATTGGTGTTGTAGATTGTTTTGTGATCATCTATTTCTCCATTGCAATGTGCTGTGTCCCAATTGCAGTTTGCAACAATGTGGGTTCTATTTATGTGTTAGGCAAAGCAAGAAACTCCACAGTAAGTTTGGCTTAGAAGAATCTGGTTGGTTTATGTGTTTATGTATATGAGTATATATTAATGTGCCCTTTTGTTGTGGTAGGCTCACGAGTGACTTAAGGGCACTTGTGAAGTGCTCTGTTTTGCCTGAAAAAGTTGTGTGTGTGTGTGTGTGTGTGTGTGTGTGTGTGTGTCTAGGATTTTTAGCAGGAAATAGTGTTGGAGTAGTCCAGTTCTCACCAAGTTGTCTTTGATAAACAGTGCTAAAGAATTGCTAACTCTCATGTTGGGGAGAGCTGACTACTGAATGATGAAGCTTTCTTATCTGTACAGGGCAATGAGGTTAACCAAAGTGTTTGTTGTCTGTTTTGCTAGAATTTCACTTTGGCCGTTATAAATCAAGTTTACCTAGATAATAATTTTCCAGATATTGATAATTTTCAATAGACCTTTATTTGTATATATAAAAGTAGTCTGGAACTTCTACTGAAATTATAATGCACTTTTATATTCAAGAAAAAATAAAATATTTATAATAGTTTCATATCCTGATTGCAGTGGTAGTAACAAGAATCTACAGGTGTGATAAAATGACAAACTATGCAAACATATTGTACCAATATTACTTTCTTAGTTTTGATATTGTACTATAATTACATAATATGTAATCTCGGGGGAAACTGGACAAAAGGTAGATGGGATCTCTCCATATTTTCTTTGCAAATTTCTGTGAATCTGTAACTATTTCCAAATAAAAAGTTTTTAAAAAAATTATAACAAGGATATTTGTTACATATTTGCTTTAAATAATGCTCATTTTGTATTTGTTTCACATGCAACTTAAGTTTTTAAATGTTTTTCTGATGACTATTTCTATTTGATTGTGTTTATCTCTAATTTTCAAAAGTTAGGTAGAAGAGCCAGCCGATCTTGAAATGCATTTCAGTCATAGTCATGTGTATACTTACCCTTAATTATTGCCATAACAGCTTGTTCCCAATGGTATAATGACAAAGTCATCAAATTGTCTGTCATTGGAATTTTTTATGATTGTCAGCATTCATTGATGCCATATTCCATTTTCAAGCTTAGATTACTAAAGGTGGGATATTTGGTTTTCTTCATCTTCATTTGTCTTCTAGCAAGCTGATAGCACCAATATCTGTTAACCTTTTGTTTTGGGTCACTTCCCACATAGATTACTTTGATAGACTCATTGCCCTTTATGACTCACTAATTGTTTTTCAAGATAGCATAAATTAGAGTTTGAATTATATCAGCTGTGTAATGTATTTCTCATCAGGATTATTCCTGGAAGCTTTGAATTTGGTCATGACCAAAGATTGATTAAGTTAATATTTGTAATTAATAAGGAAATTATGTACGTGTCTTGAGTTAAAGCTTACTTGGCAAAGAATTAAGTTATGTGGCAACTTAAGTAATAACTTATATCTTGGAAACAAGTGATAAACTATAGTTGTTAGGAATATGCAAAGTATAAAAGTTGAATCTGGACTTAAAGGCAACACCTATTGACAGCAAAATGATTATACGAATGTTTATAAAATTTTTATTAGAATATCTTTGATGTATTTCATTGATAAACTATCAAATTTTAGAAATTACTAATTAGTGACAGTTTAGAAGTAATGAATATAGTATGCATAATCTCCACTCTCAAATGTCCTGAAAATATGAATGTGTGTCTGTGTGTGTGTGTGTGTATTTCTTATTGGATAAAAACCACTATCATCTTGCACAACAAGAAAAGCAAGTTGCCAATAATTTTATAACCATCAAGGAGTCATGGAATATTTTCCCTCTGTTCTCAGCATTCTTCTACATAAGGACTCTCTCTGTCTCTCACTTCTCTTACATACAGGCACACACATCCCAGTCACTGACATCTCACCTATATTGGATGTTATCAAAGGGAGAGTGTTTTAAGGAGCTTCTAAGAAAATGATTTTGATAGCTAGCAATTTAATTTTTATCTCATGCCCAATATACACAGTAAGAAATTCCAAATAGAATGTTTAAAGGCACTTACTTTTTATTTAATATTATTTTATTTTACTTCGAGACTTGCTAAAAGATTTCTACCTTACCAGTTATGCTGTCTGCAGTATAAATTCTTATTCCCCTTTTTCTCACAAACTTTGTGTCTAATGCCCAGAGCTTTAGATCCACATCTGCTTACTAGAAAACTTTCAGCAGTAAATGACTTTGTAATTTAACTACCCAGAGGCAAATAAATAGCCTCCCTTTGACAATGAAATGGAACAAGCTTGACCATCTGTATTAGCAGATTTCTCACTGAGCTATTGGATTTCCCGGCATTTTTTTCCTTTGTCCTGGTGATAACTATTATTTATTATCATATAAATCTGCAGTCTGCAGGGTATGTGAAACTTGCACTATGTATATATATTTATATATATTTTGCCATTTAAGCTTCTAGTGAATTGCCTCCTGCATCCTTATTCTTATTAATATCCTGTGATGCAGGTTGTGATGCCACATTTTAACACCTTCAGGATTTTAAAGCAAAAAATGCTGAAATAATCTAGGTTCCCAGAAGAAAATAAAGTAGCAACCTGGAGTGAACACGAAACCTTCCAACTGAATCTCTTCACTTAGTTAACACTCCACTGTGTGTATATGATAAATTCAACCAATTTGTTAACAAAGAGTAATTAAACAAGATATCATTCAGTAAGTGGTAATTGATTAATAATATATAACCATTGCCCTGGCCAGGACACTCAGTGGATTAGGGTGCCATCCCAACGTGTCAAAGTTGCAGTTTTGATCCCTGTCAAGGAACATACAAGAATCAACCTGACCTTGGCTAGTTATTTAAATATCTCTGAAAATCTCTAATAATAATACCTACATTATGGGACTACAGTAAAAAATTAATTTTAAAAAATATACAAAAAATTTAGCATAATCCTTCAATTATACCAAAATTCAATAAATGTTAGTTATTCAATAAATTTTGTTGTGCATAATATTCACATTTGTTACTGAACATTCTGTAACATGCGCTTTATGTGTAATGTTATTACAAATAGTTTCTTGAGAAATATAAGTAGTATCCATCAATAAACATTTTTATTACCTGCTAAGTGCCAGGAACTTTGCTTGTTATTTGAGAATCAATATGGAACAAAATTTCTTTCTTATTCCAAATTTTTAATATTTAGTCCATCTCTGGATTACTACAGCTCTGGATTAAGAATAATGGCTGTTACTATTCTTGCCAACCTCAAGGTATTTAGAAGAAAGTCATTGGCCAAAGAACATGTCTGTATGCTTAAAAAGAGCCAAGAAGTCCAGTTAACAATAGCCTAACCTTGTAGATGTTTATTTCACTCATTAATAAGATAGCCATAGATGAGAAGTGCATGGCAAATGCTATGGGGTCACATCAAAATCAAGGCTGCTCTGCCATTAGTTGTGAGTGGCTTTCATCCATACATATTTATATGTTGGTGTCTGAGGCTTCAGCTATTGTATCTCCATTTTAGCCAGGACTTAAGGCCTATATAATTTTATTAACCAGTGTCACCCCAATAAATTCAATAAAATGTTTTTAAAAAGAAGAAAGAAAAGGGCGAATGGCTGAAGGACCATCCAGCTGATTTTGTCCCTTTAAAAACTTTCCCAGAATTTAAATTCAGGAACTTGTGTTTATATACCATAGACATAAGTGAATCACAGTTTTCCCCTTAGCTGCAAGAGAGTCTGAGATGATGAATAATTTAGCTTCTTTGCCTCTAGTACAAAAAATTATGAATGGTCATCCTTTGGTCTTTTTAACATCAATAACCAATAACACTGTTCCTCCCATTTACACATTCTGGGTGGCATGCATTCATTCCTCCCCTAAGGGAACCTACTTTAAAGTCTCATCCTCTAATCACATCTAGTGATGCTATTATTTCCAGCAGGTCCAGACACAGCTGGAACTCATGGTTTGGCAACCAATAAATTTAAAACACTAGTTATATGTCTAAACTCCTATAATTTAGAATGATAGAGAAAAAACAGGATACATGAAACTAAATAAAAGATGACCATTTAGGAACAGAGAGAATGGAAAACAAGTGGAAATCACTGATTGCTTTTTACAAATCAAATACTGTTGGGCAGGAATAACAACATTCTAGCTTTGCCAGTACTCTAAGTTCTTTAGTTAACTGATTGTTTAACCTCTGTCTGCCATCCATAAAGATTTCTCTTGTCCATTATTTGCCATTGGAGGGCTGTACAGCTTTAGAGCTTGATTTTTCTTGGATGTAAATTTCTAGATTTTAGAATAGCTCTATGTATTGAACACTCATAAATTATTACCTGCAAAACCTTGAGCTATCTCCAGCTTAACCGGCTTCTGTATTATTTGCTTTCTGTCAGTTCCAAACAGAAGGAGACAGAACACATCTCTCTCTAGATGAAAGGATCACAGAGAAGGAGCCACCCCTTCTCAGGGCCTTTATAGAAGGTTTTATCAGTTCTGCTACTAGAACTGTCGTTACTATTACCAATAGTGATTCACTATACCATGGGATATGGAGAATAAATCAAACTTAAGTGATTGAAAAAAAAAACACATGTTCAAGAAAATGTCAAGCACATCAGGGATAATATAAAATATTTTGTCAATCATGAGGATAATATAAAGGGACTTTGTGTCAATCATTTCAGAGAATCAGACTAGGACCAGAGAAAAGGAATTCTCTTCTATAAATCAATGACCTTAATAGTAGTTGTCTTTGTGAAAAAAATTAAAATGAGTAGATTTTTTTTCACTTGATATTTTAAGAAATAAAAAGTGGAACATCAATAAATATAGGAAAATAAATTCTATAAATCCAAATATATGCATGCAATTAATTACAAAATATATCACCTCATTGTTTAATATATTACCCTAGTAGTTATATTCAAGTAGTAGAATTTTCTGAGGAAGGGCCTATTACACAGATTATTCTAGAAAAAGATCGATTTTACATTCAACCACTGGCCTCATGATATGGCTTATTGTCTACTAAATGTCCTCTTCTGAATGCAGAGCCACATGCCAGGTTTTGTCACCTAGACTCTTGTGGTCTAAGGCAATTATTAGCAGTCTCTGCTTTCACCATTCCTAGGGATATAAAAGTAAACAGGGTCACTGCAATGGGGTAAGTCCTACTAGTAAACCAGACAAACAAGGAAACTTCTCAAAGGCTCTCATGTAGGAAAAGAGGCAAGCATTGCTCCAGGGTAAATTCAGTGGGTGATAGAAAAGATGTTGCTTCCTGAGGGGAACTCAATCAATCCATTATATAATGATGATCAGGTGCCGTCTGGGGATTCTAATATCCCAGGAATGATCCCCAGGTGTTATTTTTTTTTCCCAACAAGATCAAAGGATCAAAGAAGCCAATATACTATTATATACCTCTATCCCAAAATATTCCCAGGTAGATAAAAGCTATAGCCTGGAATTTAGGTATGAATCTTTTTCATTCTCCTAGTTTCTCAGCATGGTTGAAAGCCTACTGTGTACCAAGATTGTTCTACATGCTAAAGACATAGCATTGAACCAAAGTTTTATGATCACATTCTACTAATAGAAGGCAGAAAATAAACAAATTGGTAAGTTAGGTGGTAAGAAGTGATTAAAAGACAATTAAAGCAGGATGGGGAAATTAAATACTTAGAAAATAAGGAGAGTGGTTGAAGGTTGGGCCAGCATGCATTTTATATAGAGTGGTCAGGGAGTCTTTCTGATGACGTGACATTTAAACATAAATCCAAAAGATATTATGAGAGCAAACTATAACATATTTAAGATTGTTATGAAAAAATGTCTTTAGTAATTAAAATAGAGCAGTCTTTTTAGTGAGCTAACATGTTTAGATTTTGTAATCATTTATACTTTCTTCTTATTAATAGAAGGTATACTACCATCACTTCTCTCTTTATTTTTTGTGGGAGTTTTCTGGCTTCAAATCATTCTAATTAATGGTGCATTTCTCTGGATATATTTTTCCTATGAAACAAATCCTAATTGAGTCAGTAAATGTTTCTTTTGCAATATTTAACTGTAAATTATGCTGTTCTGTTGTACTGCTGGATATAAAGATATATGACAAGATACCACTGTTATGGAATGCGCATTAAGTAACTGTAATTCCATAGAATGGCAGTTCAGTGTTGGCTCTGACACAGTTCATTACTCTTAACTGAGACCGATGCCCTGTGATGAAAACCTTGCTATCTCATTTACTAAAATGAACATTTGTGCCATGTGCTCTGGTGGAACATATTTTAAAGAGAAGAACATCTTTAACACACACCAAGTATTGTTTTCCTTATGATTGATATTTTTGAAGTTGTCACTAAAAGACATACTTGGCTGGTCTTTCATATATCTGTAAACTACCTGTCAAAGTCTGCTTCATTGTCTATGTCAAGTAGGCTCATTTTTCTTTTCATAATGCAGAATGCAAGGATTCAAAGCCAAGTACTGAAATTGTCAAGGTTGATCTTAATCCTATTTGTTAATTATTGAAATTTTTGAATCAGAATCTTCTGATGTTCAACATTTGTATTAGCTTCTATTAAATGAGATATATAATTTGCTTGTGAGTACTAGTCTGTTGCTTCTTCAAGGACTGCTCTGTATCTTCCCTTAATGAAACAGAGGGTATGTACTCTAATACGGTTTGTTGCTTTCTTAGCATTTGACAAAAACAAAAGTCAACAAAAAATTTACCTTGATTTGTGTCATAAGTTGGAGTCTATATAAAGTAAGAAGACAATTTTTTACACTAGGATATGTGTAGAATACAAGTTTCCTTCAATTTACAAGAAATACCAACTCTTTCATATTGCCTCTCTGAAGGCAATGTCTGCATGGGCTGATCTCAATACCTCATTTCTTGGGGTACTATGGAGAAATCTAGTAATGAACAGTCTTCATTCATGACTTTAATAATTTGTTTCAAGTTGAAAGAGACAGATCCTTTCTCTGGCCACCATTGTTGTGAAGTGAGGGAGCCTAACTTTAAGCTTCACTTTGTCCCATGTAGATTCTAATCCTATTGAAAAAGAAGTACATCGAAATCAGAAAACTATAGATTAAATCATTATATTAGGAACATGTGACTTTTGCTTATATGGAAAATGAGTTTTTTATGCCAAAAAATTGATTATCCATTCACAGCAGGTGCTGCAGAAGTCTCCCTATAAAGGGAGAACGGGATTTTCTTTTTGTGAGCCATAGAAGGAAATAGTGAATGTGCTTTCTGCTGGCAGAGGGATCCCAAGGAAAAGGGAGGGAGCAGAGGAGCCATGCTTGCTGAGTTCTTGCTCTCAAACTCACAAGTCAGGTTAAGTTGTTACTCTTCCCCTTTTGGAATGTTGAGTTAAGTGGAAAAATAAGAAAAAGGCCCGGAGTGTTACATCGATATCCTTCCATATGAAAATACAATGAGAAGGGATGAAGGCTTCCTTGACCGCCACTCCTAGCCTACTCTAATTGCTTTTTGCAACTTATTTTGCACTCTACCTTAAAGTACCTTAAAATTGAATGAATTAGGATATATACACGCACACCACACACACACATATACATACATATATATATGCATACATACATATATATTCGTAACATTTTAACATTCTAGCATGGAGAAACCTGCTGATTACTGAGACACATTATCCGCCTTCTATTCTGCATTTACCCTGGTATGCCATGCAACTCTCTTCAAGTTCCTTAATTGTATCTAATCCAAAAGAGGCAAGGAAACATACAAGAAGATGTATAGGGTAACAAAAATTATATTCGAGTGTCTGGTCTGTGCTACTGACAAAGTTAAGTGTTTTTGTAGTTATTATCCCACTTAATTCTTGCTAGATTCCTGGGAAGAATGTATGATTTGCACATTACAGATGAAGAAACAGGGGCTGACCCAAGCTTACAAGGGTAGTCAATAATAAAGCTTGGATTTGAACCCAAACCCAAAGCATGGATTTGGGTTCTTTCCATGAAAATCATAAGGCTGCTAATATTGTTCTCTAGTTTCTTTAGTGGTGCCTGGCTATTTGTTTTCCCGCACCTCCGGCTTTATTGAGATATAATTGACATATAGCATAGTGAAAGTTTAGGCCATACAAGATGAAAATTTAATACACGTATTTATTGCAAACTGATTACAACAGTAGGGTTAACTAATACTTCCATCACCTCATGTAATTACCATTTCTTTTTTGTGGTGAAAACACAAGATCTACTGCCTAAGCAACTTTCTAGTATATAATATATTTTTAACTACAGTCACCATGTTATGCATTAGATTTCCAGAATATAATTCATCTTATTACTGAAGTTTGTAACCTCTGAGCAACATTGCCCCATTTCCCCCATCTGCAGCCCCTGCCAACCACCATTTTATTCTGTTTCTGTGAGTTCATCTTTTTAAGATTCCACATATAAATAACATTATAGAGTGTTTATCCTTCTTGTCTGACATCTTTCACTTAGAATAATGCCCTCAGGGTCCACCCATGTTGTCAAAAGTGACAGGTTTTGCTTCCTTCTCATAGGTGAATAATATTACATTGTGTATATACCCCATATCTTCTTTATCCATTTATACACAGGTAGACAATAAGGTTGTTTCCATATATTGGCTATTGTGAATAATGCTGCAATGAACATGGGAATACAGATGTCTCTTTGCGATTCTGTTTTCATTTCCTTCAGATACCTACTCAAAAGTGGGATTGCATTATCATATGGTAGTTCTATTTTTAATTCTTGAGGAACATCCATTTATATTCTGTGGTGACTATACCAAACTACATTTTTACCAACAGTATGAGAGGGTTCCCTTTTCTCCACATGCCAGCCAGCACTTATCTCTTGTCTTTTTGATGATAGCCATTCTAACAGGGGTGAGATGAAAGCTTATGGTGGTTTTTATTTGCATTTCCCTGAAAATAAGTGATGTCAAATCAAACATCTTTTCATGTACCCCTTGGCCATTTCTATGTATTCTTTGGAAAAATGTCTATTCAGTTCTTCTGTCCATTTTTAAATCAAATTGTTTGCTTGCCATTGAGTTGTATGAATTCCTTGAATATATTAGATATTAACCCCTTATTGGATAAATGATTTGCAAATACCATCTATCCTATTACTAGGCTGGCCTTTTATTTTGTTGATTGTTTCTTTTGTGGTGAAAAAGTTGTTTTTTTGTTTTTTTGTTTTTAAATTTGATGTAGTCCCACTTATCTCTCTTCGCTTTTGTTTCTCAGGCTCCTGGCATCATATCAAAAAAAACAAAAAAAATGTTGCCAACATCAATGTCAAGGAGCTATTTCTTTATTTTTACTTAGAGGGGTTTTATAGTTTCAGGACTTATATACTTAAGACTTTAATTTATTTCAAAATAATTTTTTGAGCAATGTATGATACAATTCCAACCTTATTCTTCTGCATGTAATTATTCAGTTTTCCCAAAACCATTTTTTGAAGAAACTATGCCTTCCCCAATGAGTATTCTTGACTCCCTTGTAAAATAATATTTGACTGTAATGCTACTGTTTATTTGTAGGCTTGAGACTATATTTCATTGATCTATCTTTATATTTTAATGCCAGTGCTATACCGTTTAATTACTATAGCTTTGTAAAATAATTTTAAATCAGGAAGTGTGATGCCTCCAGCTTTGTACTTCTCTCTCTTGATTTTTTGTCTCTCCAGGTTCTTTTGTGGTTCCATACAAATTTTAGGATTCTTTTTTCTGTATCTGTGGAATGTGTCATTGGAATTTTGATAGGATTTAATTGCATTGACTCTCTTAATCACTTTGGGTACTATGTATATTTTAACAATACTAATTCTTCCAAGCTGTGAACAGGTGTACCTTTTCATTTGTGTTTCCATCATTATCTTTCATCAAAGTCTTACAGTTTTTAGTGTCCACAGAACTTTCATCTTCTTCGTTAAATTTATTACTTATTTTTTTCCTTTTGATACTATTGTGAATGGTATTTGTCATTTCTTTTTCAGATAATTTGTTGTCATTGTATATAAATGCAACTGATTTCCGTATTTTTATTTTGTATTTTTCAACTTTACTGAAATTGTGTTAGTTCAAACAGTTTTTTTTAATAGAGCATTTAGAATTTTCTCTATGTAAATTCCTATCAACTACACAAAGAGAGAATTTTACTTCAATTTGGATGCCTTTTATTTTATATTATTTTATTTCTTTTTTGCCTAATTGCTTTACCTGGGAATTCCAGTACTATATTGAATAGGAGGGGCAAAAGTGCCCACACTTGTCTTGTTCCTCATATTAGAGAAAAACACTTTCAACTTTTCACCATTAAGTATGATGTTATATGTGGGCTTATCATACATGGCTCACATGTTGAGGTGTTTCCTCTATATTCAATTGGTTGAAAGTTTATATCTTAACATGATGTATTTTGTCAAATGCTTTTTCTGCATCTATTCAGACATATGTATGATTTTATATTTCATTCTACTAATATGATATATCATGTTTAGTGACTTGTATATATGGAACCATTCTTACACTGCAGGAATAAATCCTGCTTGATTATGGTGCATGATCCTTTAAATATGCTATTGAATTTTATTGCTAGTATTTTATTGAGAATTTTTGCATCTGTATTCATCGGTGTTATTGGCCTGTAGTTTTCTTTTATTGAGTGTCTTTATTGGTCTTGTTATCAGGGTAATTCTGGCTTAGTAAAATGAGTTGGGGAGTATTTCCTCCTCTTCAAATGTTTTGGAAGAGTTAAGGAGGACTGGTGTTAATTTTTCTTTAAATTTTTTTATAGAACTCACCAGAGAATCTTCTGGCTCTGGGCTTCTCTGTATTGAGAAGGTTTTGATTACTGATTCACTATTCTTACTGGTAATTGGTCTGTTCAGACTTTCTACTTATTTCAGATTCAGTCTTGGTAGGTTGTATGTTTTTCACAATTTAACCATTTCTTCTAGGTGATACAATGTATTGACATATAACTGTTTATAGTATTAACTTTGGGGTCTTTTATAGTTTCTGTAGTGGCAATTATAAATGCCCTCTTTCATTTATGATTCTATATATTTCAAACCTTTCTTTCTTTTTCTTAGCCTAGCTACATGTTCATCCATTTGTTTAGCTTTTCAAAATCAGCTCTTAGTTTCATTGATATTTTTTATTGTTTTTCTGGTTCATTTTATTTATATCTTATAGCTGCTCTAATATTTGGTATTTCTTTCCTTGAAATGATGCAGGGATTATTTTGTGCATCTTTTTCTATTTCCCTGAAGTATAAAGTTAGGTTGTTTGTTTAAGATCTTTCTTTTTCTTAACGTAGGTGTTTATTGACATAAACTTTTCTCTTAGACCTCCTTTTCCTATTTCCAATAAATTTCACTATGTGGTGTTTCCATTTTTTTTTTCTTTTGGTTCCAAAATATTTTTCATTTCCCTTTTGATTTCTTCTTTGACCTATTGGTTTTGTTCAGAAGTATATTGTTTAATTCCCACATATCTGTGAATTTCCAGCTTTCTTTCTGTTACTTAACACTGTTTCTTAACACTGGGGTTGGAAAAAATACTGAGTATAATTTTAATCTTCTTAAATTCTCTTAGACTTATTTTGTGGCCTGTCATATGATCAATCCTGGAGAATGTTTTCTGTGCACTTGAGAAGTATATGTATTCTACTGCAGGTGAACGAAATGTTCTGTATACGTTTGTTAGGTCCAAGTGATTTAAGATACAGTTTAATTCCAGTGTTTCCTTATTAATTTTATGTCTAGCTGATCCACACGTTTTTGCAAGTGTGGCAATAAAGTTTCCTACTATTATTATATTGTGTGTATTTCTCCTTTCAGATTTGTTAGTATTTGTTTAATATATTTAGGTGATCTGATGGTGAGTTCATACACATTTATGATTGTTATATCTTCTTTGTGAATTGACCTCTTAATCATTTTATAATGACATTCTTTTTCTCTTGTTATTGTTTTTAGATTAAAGTTTATTTTGTCTGATATAAATGTAGCTATCCCTCTTTTAGTTTCTGTTTGCATGGAATATCTTTTACCATCTTTTCACATTGAATATATGTGTGTCTTTAAAGCTGAAGTGAGTCTCTTGGGCCTTGTTTTTTTAATTCATCCAGCCATTTTATGCCTTTCGATTGGATAATTAATTCATTTAACTTTAAAATAATTATTGATAGGTAATAACTTACTAATGTAATTTTATTCATTGTTTTCTGGTTGTTTTGTAGTTCCCTTGTTCCTTTCTTCCTTTCCTATTTCCTCCTTTGTTTTGTGCTCTTGAACCTTTATACCAGATTTAAATGGTTAACATGTCATCACATTACAATAGTAAAATATCCTGAATTTGACCATATGCTTCCCTTTACTAGTTCATTGTGTATCTTCATGTTTTTCCATGTTACTAATTGGCATGATATTATTTCAACTTAAAGAACTCCTTCTAGCATTTCTTTTAAGGCTGGTCTAGTGGTGTTAACCTCCCTCAGCTTCATTATGTCTGGGAAAGTCTTTATCTTTCCTTCATTTTTGAAGAATAACTTTGCTAAATAGAATACTCTTGATTGAAACTGTTTTCTTTTATTATTATTCAAGTACAGTTGTTTCCATTTTCCTCCCACTGCTCCCCCCACCCATTTTTCTTTTTGCACTTTGCATATATCTTGTCCCAATCCCTCCTAGTCTGTAAGATTTATGATGAGAAATCCACAGGGAGACTTATGGTGCTTCCCCCATAAGTTACAAGATTCTTTTCTTTGCCTGTTTTAAAGATTCTCTTTGTCTTTGATTTTCAAAATTTATATTATAGTGTGTCTTAGAGAAGATGACCTTAAGTTGTTTGCTTGGTACCTTATGAGCTTCTCTTTTAAGATTTGTAAAACCCTCAGCCATTATTTCTTTAATTTCTTAAGTAAGTTTTCTGCCTCCTTCTTCCCCCTCTTTTTTTTTTTTTTTTTTTTTTTTTTTGTGAAACTCCAATAATTTAAAGATTGTTTCTTGTGATGGTGTTCCATTTTCACAGGTCTAATTATTCACATATGCTTTCTTCACTCTGTATATAATTTTTTTGTTGTTGTTCTCTTTTGGATAATTTCAAAGTTCCTGTCCTTTACTTCACAAATTCCTCTTCTATTTGCTTGATGTATTCTGCTATTGATGCTATTGTATTTTTATTCCATTCATACCATTCTTCATCTCTAAAATTTGTTTGACTTATTTTTTTAAATACTACCCTCTCTTTATTAAATTTCTCATATTCTTCATGTATTATTTTCCTTATTCCATTACCTTTTCTTTCTGTCTTCTTGTAGCTCATTGAGCTTCTTTAAAAATGGCAATTTTGAATTTTTTGTTGAGTAAATCACAGATCTCTATATCTTTGGGGTTGATTACTAGAAAATTATTGTGATCCTTCATTGGTGTCATATTTTACCATAATAGTATAATTAATATATTATCTATTCTTACGTACCCACCACATAAAATCTATATGTATAAATATGGCAGTGCATCCAAATACATAGAGATTATTTTTGCAAAATGCTGTGTTTTATAAATGTATGTGACTGAGGAAATATAATTTTGATGTTCACTAATAACCACGGCAAAATTTAACTATGATATGGAAATAATTCAATATGGTGATTCCACATAATGAAAGTATATGTCACATTGAGAAATTAAGAAATTGAGAGCCCTCGTCCTATAATAGGTTTAGTAAACTCTTAGGTTCTAAAGAGATGTCTGAGATTAAATGAGTAACAGTATTTATCAAGGTTTGAACCTTAATGAATAGTTCCCATGTAGAGGCATACTTTTGAGTTAGAAGGGAGCATAAAGAGATTCCAGAGATAATCAGAGTGATGTAGTGATATTCCAAGGTCAAATGATGAACTCTCCTTATGTACGCTAGAGATTAAAGGACAAGTGTTGATAAAATAATGTCAGTAATACTCACAATACTAAAAACTAGACCACCTCCCTGTTATATTATTCAAATGTATCACTGTGCAAATAATTTCTAATTGTAAACAAATGAGTAGCACTGTCCTTCACTAATTAGAATACTGAAAATGAAAAATAATGTCCCTTGTCACTTAATTATTTAATTCAGATGATCAGTATTTTTGTTTGATGGTGCACCTTTTATTTTTTTCATGTCATGAGGTCACCTTATGGGTGAAGTAGACAGGAAAGTTTTGAGCTGAATTAGGAGGGGTCAAGTGGATTCCTTCCCCAACTTGAGAATTCTAGTTAGCCAAAGAGCAACATTTGTAGACTAAGAAGGAATATAATGACCATGGTTATCCATTTGGACATACTCTGAGTTCTAAGGAAATCATTAAATGCTATGTGGGAGCTCCCTAGTGATTTATTCTACTTCACACTGCTTTCATTGTGGTCAACTGCATTTCCAAGATTTTTAATAAAGAGTTTCGCCAGTATAATTATACTAGTACACTGTTAGCTTTTCTTCTTCATATATTTCTCATCTCTTGAACTTTCTGGCCATTTCTTGTATGTATTTGACAAAAGAACTACAGATAGAGAGTGTTATTATATCTTAAATGGAGGAAATGGTCCATGTGTTAAGGTTTGAAATGTGTAATCTTGGCAATGAAGGCTCACTTCAGCATTTGCTGGGACACAGGAAACCAACTTGTAGCTGATAATGTCCAGGAAATTAGTAACTCATACATATGGTAAATGCTCCATTCCCAGCCAAATGATTTATTTAACTGATGGCTGAAGCTCTTATAGGGACTGTAAGGGAACTTACAGGGCTTTATTAACCAGACTGTGTGCTAATCCATGTTCTCAACTGAAGAATTTAACCATAATATACAATACCCTGGAAAATTGTATACCCTGAAACTCAAGATGTTAAAGGCACCAAAGTTCTATACTTATTTTTTATTTTAATATTCTATTTAATAATAAAATTATTATCATAGTTTTCTCATAACACTATTATCTTAATTAGTTTAGAATTCTTTAAAGTGAACTGTGAATATCTTCCAGTTGTGAGAAAGATATTAGATCAGATCTCACTTTGCCTAATGTCCTATTTCTCTCTGTTAATTTTGTCAGTGATGGTGTTGATTATAATTCATTGCCTGCATTCATTGATTTTCCATAGAGCATCAAGGCAGGCTTGTGCTGTGTTTTCACATTCTGCCTCCTTTAATCTTCCCACCCTTCTCCTCCTGCTCCCCTTTTACAGCCTGCTTTCAGCCCGATTTCACATATCCTTCAGGAACAGTTCAAAATGTCAGTTTCTTGGTGAAATCTTAACAATACTCCAGTCTAGGTCACTGCCTCTCTTTTTAATGTTCTCATAGAATCCTGTTCAGTTTAATAGAATTTCTCTTCACAATTTGTAACTTAAATTTTATATGGGAGACAATTAGATACTGTCCCTCTTCCGCTCCAAAAGTACGAAAGTCATAAGTGCAAAGACTCTAATTCTTCTTCACACCATTGTGTACCTTCTGAACTAAGCACAGTGCCTGTCCAGCAGGTAGCAGGAAATAATAAAATGCATTGAATGAAAGAACTTTGTTGGTGCTTATTATTGTTCTAGTTTTACAAATGAAGAAATTAAAGCTCTAAAAGTTTAACTTAACCAAGATCATACAGCCAGCCAGATGCCAAGATCCTATCTTATGTCTGACTCCAAAACCATTACTGTATTAGAGTTCCTTCCATTGAGTAACACAATGAAAGTGCTGTAGAATATTTTTTATAAGAAAACTAAACTTTACTAAATACTTGCCATTTCTCTAAAACAGTGGTTCTCAACCAGAAGCAATATTCCCTCCTACAGGGATGATTTGCAATGTGTGAAGACATTTTTAACTGTTACAATGAGGGGAGAGGCGCTACTGGCATCTTATGATGCAGGAGAGAGCCCTCCCCTGTTACATTGATCATTTCAGCTACCTACCTCCCTTCCTTCTTTCATTGATTTACTCAACATATATGCACAAGGCATCTAGTATGAGGAGAACTAATGGTGAATAAAACACAATTACAGATTTAAGTAAATTTACAGTCCATAGAAATGTACCTATAAGTAAATTAGTAACTATTATAGATGGTAAACAGTTTTCCAGCTATGTACATACAGGAACACATAGTGGGGACAATATATTTCACCTGAGGTGTTCAGGAATCCTTTCATGGAGGTAGTGGCATCTAAGCTACATTTGAAAGGTGATTTAGAGCAGCGGTTCTCTAGAAACATATTTGGTTGTCACAACTGGGAGGAGTGGTACTACTGGCACCTAGTGGGTGAGTAGAGAGGCAAGGATACTGCTAATCAACCTTCAGTGCATAGAACAACACCACCCCCACCATCCTGCAAAGCACACACCACACCAGGAATCATTTGGTCGAAAACGTCAGTGATGTTCAGGTCGAGAAACCCTATTTTAGAATGGTAATGCCAGGTCATTGTGATGTCATCAGTGCATTTTTAATATTCAACTTAATTTTGTTGCTCTCAATTATTATTTTTATAAATTGTGTATGGCAATGAAATACTATCTACCTACCTATCTGCTATGTATCAGGTTATATCTTATAAGTTACCAGAAACTATAAGATGACTTATTGGAAACAAATTAACATTTTTAATACCTTTAATGACATGTCATACTTAACAATAATTTATCATACTTTCTCCTTGAATTCCTGCCAGAGTCTGATCTTAAGCTTCTATACCACTTCACTTTTCAGTATAATCTTATGACCATACTCACCTTGGGGTTCATGCTTGGTTCCTCTTCACATTTACTGTAAGGCTCTGCTCATCATGGGCTCTCACATTGTTATTACACTACTCCAAAAAGTTAACACTCTTGCAGAGGCTAAAAGTTAAGTCTTCTAAAAAGTAGAATCCCCCTGATTAAAATACTTATTTTACTGCAGTACCTGCAAATGGGCTCATATAATACATTTTTGATTAGTAAAATTTCTTTCCATTAGAGTTCTGAAATCTTATATGATTAAGCTTCATCTCAATAACTTGCTGTGAAGGTTAGAATTTTTCAGGAAATGCCTCTGTTCTTTTTTCTTTTAAGATCCATCTTCATAGTTAGTGATCATTAGTTTTCCTTCAGGGGTAGACCAGTAGAGGAGCTGAAATTGGACTGGCATTTGTCTACCAGTATGTCTTTTGGAAAAGGAGAGAGAATGATGTTAAATTAAAACTCAGGTACTTTTGGAAGTCTTTTGGTATTTTTGGCTATGTGGCATATCCTCTACCCCCAAATAAAGCAAAAGTAAAACATTATAATGACTTTTCTTTCTTTTTTTCCCCACATGGATGACTTGATTCTAGTTCCTTTCCCTGTATGCTTACATTACATCTGTACCATAGCTGGTTTTTGTAACCTGCCCCATCTCCAAGCTGTTCTATATTTCCATCTATGGAATAATATGTGGAATGTTATAGGAATTCCTTTGAATTGTCCAGAATTATGAATGAAGTAAATTCATAAAAGCTCCATGTTACTCTAAATACAGGTGAGTCCAGAATATTGTGTGGATAGGGGAACAATATATGTACTTCATGAACTTCATATGGACACTTGTGGATCAGGAAATGAGGTTGAAATTAGATGCTGATAACAAAGGTAATTCAAGAAGAATATAGAGCATGTAGAAATGGGAGGTGATATAACATTGTTTCACAAATTGATGAACCAGTAAAAATAAAACATGGATATCTATTATACTTGGTCTTGCAATTCAGATTTTATGATATTTAATATTCTTCCTAATTCTAATTTTAATGCATCATGTCCAATGTGCAGGCTTCAATGATTTATTTCTTTTATGCTAATGCAGCTAGCATGCTCATTGCGCTTCCAAAGATGTTGAGATCACTAGTTAGGAGCTGGTCTGCTGTAGCAGTTTACAATATTGTAAACCCAGAGTCTACAGTAATTGACCTTTCTTAGTAAATAGGAGTTGTGTTGACTCATGCATCAATACTATTAGATTGTGAATTATCTGTGTCTGATACCTTTGGGTTACATAATGATAAATTAGACCAAGGATGACTGTCTTTTCTCACGCTTAGTTTTTGCTCAATACAAACTCAGTGGTGTTATAGCACTCCTTTTGGCTGGTCATGCAATTGATAGTTAAAGACTACATTGTTGGAAACCGATTCACATCAAAGTGTAAGCAAATGCGTATGGATCAGGACTTGGCTTACAAGCTGATAGACATTCTGGCCATGTTATTTGCACACCAAAGGATTTTGTTCTCAAGGGTTTTTAAGTGTGTTTAACTTCTTTTGAACCTCACCATAAGTCTTACTAGATCCCAGAGGATTTCAGTGAAACATAGAATTTTGCATCAGAGCTGGAGTTGGAGGTGGTTTGCTCATATTATAGGAATCTTTCCTCAGACTCTTGAAGTAAAAAGAAATCCATGGTAAGCTGCTGTGTGTAATTTCTTGTAATAGTGGGGGTTGGTTTTATGAGCAGAACATATAACTGTATTTTTTTGTATGCAGTCTAAAATCAGGCATAAGTGGACATGAGAAAAACCCGAGGCCAGAGTAAACACTTACATCTGTTTCTGAGTTCTTCTGTACTATTCCTTTTTTATTTGTTTATTAATTCTTTCATCTTCTAGAGTGCACATGCAGGCAAATGTTGCTGATGCCAGTATTTAAGAAAAAAATATGTGAAAGAAAATATTGTATCCATCATATATTATTTTTCTTTAAGTTGGGGGAAAAAAACTCGACTGTATTAATTTAGGGTACAGTTTATTGTTTTATACTATTTTTTCCTTTAAATTGGGGAAAAACTCAACTATATTAATTTAGGGAAGAATTATTTCACATGCAACACAACTATTCTAAAATACTGAATCCAAGCACTAGACAAATCATATAAGGTAAGTTAATAAACTAATCTGAAAAAGAAAAAATAAAATTTTTTTCACAGCTTGACTCAATGTAATAATCTATTAATGTTTGTATGCTAAGAAGTGTTAGAAAATGGTAGTCATCCCATTTGGGATTCCAGAAATGCTGTATTGGGTGCGTTTCCAAGATATTTATTATAAATTTATCTTGTCTATTTTTTATAAAATTAAAATATTTATTTGTATAAAGATATAAATAGTAAACTACTAAATTTTTATATTAATTTTAATTGTTGAAGTCATTTTCTATTTGCTATACAACTGGCATTTTCTATTTGCATTTTCTATTTGCTGTACAACAAATAAGGATTGCCTAATTTTAGTATTTCAGATCTGAATTTTTTCAAATACCTTAACTAGAAAAACAGTTTAAGCATTTTACACTTTTACTACACTTTAGAAAATTTATGTTTTACTCATGTATTTTACACATTGTCTTTGCCTGAAATTACAAATCACAGTATATTAAAAACTGAAATGTATAAAAAATAATTAACTAATAGTTTTGAGTATGTTACTTATAAATTTAATTTATTATTCCTTCATAATATTAATTTCTTGCTGTTGGTTTTGTAGAAAAAAATAAGTTTGTTACAAAAGATATGCATACCCTTCCTTATATACTTTAAGCTATAATTTAAGTATTATAAATTTTTTAACAAATAGACACAAAACCAAAGAAAATGGTAAAATAATATAATATAAGGAACTGCTCAATATGTCCCTCAGCTAATGTCATCTATGCGCTTTCTTAATTCCCTCGCATCACTGAAACACATCCCAAACGCCATTTCATTTTTTTCTCTGAATATTTCACCATTTACTTCTATCAGCTAAGGATTTGAATATACCCATGAAACCAACACCCAGATTGAGATCTTTTTTATGAATTTAATTTTTGTGAATGTATCTTAATGTTTGATGGAGTACCCTCAATGAAAATCAACTGTAAATATTTCCAAGCAAATAATTGAGAATTATCTGGAAAAAAAATGACTTCAAAGTAAGAATAACAATGCTACTGACAATTTAAGGGGTGAGGCAAGATACATTTCTTCTTTTCTTCTTACTTTCTTAGTTTCATTCTTTCTGAGTTATAAGCCCCTTAAAGTCTAGCCTATACAATTTTGCAGGAAATGTCCCAGGCTAACCCCACTGGGGTTGGTCCTCTGGCTCTGCTGTTGTTTGGATGACAGAGTGCACTCTTTCACTTACATGTGTCACTCATCTAGGTATTTTTTAATTTTTATTTGTATTGAATTTATCAGGGAGCCATTGGTTAATTACATAGTTTTCAGGTATACAATTCTATAATACATCATCTGCATATTGTACTGTGTAATCAGCACCCAAAGTCAAGTCTCCTTCCATCATCATTTCCCTCCCCTTTATATTCTTCTACCTCTCCCCTCCCCCTTTCTGGTAATTACTAGACTGTTGTCAATGTCGGTAAGATTTTTTTTTTCTTAGTCTCTTCACTTTTTTTATCCAGCCCCTCCCCCTAACATCTAGGTTTTATACATGTTTTTTATACAGACAAACGGCAAGAAGAAGCTGAGACTAGAAGACCACACTCCAGGGTAGAACAGACAGCTCACCCATTCACCAGAACTGCTTAGAAAGAGCACTGCTTAATTTATACTTTAACCAAAGTAGTTGAGAGGCAGGGTAGAAAAAAATGTGCTTAATGGCATATTTTGTGCGTGCGCCTGCCTCTGGTCCTGGCTTGAGTGAGGGGGAATGTGAGAGGGAAGCCAGGAGCCTTCTTTTATGCTATTCTTATGTATTCTTACTATGTTTTATGCATATTCTTCATAAGCATTCACTGCAGTGTTGGTACTAGCAGAGTATTTGCTTCTCAACCTGTATGTTGCAGGGCTGATTGCTCTTATTTTCCATCTGTTGTGGACCAGTGCTTTTATTTTTAAAAAATATAATAAAAATGAATTATCAGAAAAATGAAATAAGAGAAAGCAGGAACATATCAAATACAAGCTCCACTTCTAGTATTATTAGTTCTAATACACATATAACAAGCCTGTCAAATTGCTGTAAGTTTCTAAATGCTTACTCTGCATTTTTGTTCTGTAATTTTTCTCAGACAAACATTTTGTCATGTGGTCCTTGTCTGCAGTCTGGATCGGCGTGTTGGAGGGTATTGCAGAAATGAGTTATGATATTTGATTGCCAGTATGACATTGTCACTGACCATTAATCCCAGAACCCAACCAAAGAACTGGAGGGGGTTCCTGGGTGCCCCTTATTCATGCCCAGCTTCAACTGGATTGCGAGGTGGTTCTAGGGGCCTGATAGAAGAGGGACCAGGGTAACCAAGAGTCTGGGGGCCAGTGCGGGCACAGAGTGTGATGATTGGGTCAGAAACTATTTTCCAAGAGGCGAGGAAGTATTTCATTATGCTAACAGCCAGTATAATTATACGCAAGCCACATCAGTGCCTATTAGTGTAAAGTCCTCAGCACTTCTTATGTCACCTCTACAGACTGTGGAGGAAAAGGAGCCTATTGTTGCCCCATTGTATATGGTGAGTCAGTATGTGCTGAGTGAATGGGTGCCTGATTCAATGAGGTTTGTTGAAGGGACACTTCTCATTAGAAGTTTTTATTAAGCATGGGAATGCACAGTAATTCAGAATCTAGTATAGAATGGGTATTTGTCAACATAAAGGTGTACAGAGCTTGCTCTCTAATTAGCTATCAGAGGACATCTAATCAGATGTATGAGACACAAAAAAGGAAAATGAGTTGTTCTTGAACCCAAGTCCATGTCCAAGAATTGTTAGAGTACATTTGCCTTGTGCTGCACGTGGAGCTTTTCTCTTTACTTGATGTAATCCTGTTTACACGTTTGCAGCTATAAAAATATGGCTTTTTTCATAAGTAGAAATGTAAATTTTTTAAAATGGTTTACTTTCCATCAAGGCCTATTCTAAAATAAGTTATTTTTAAACCTTTATTTTAACATATTCTAGATGATTAGTTTTCTTTATCCGAGGATAACCACCAAAGCAGATATGGAAAATTAACAGATGAAAATAGATCCAAATACATATGGACCCTAAAATTAATGCATGTGTAGTCTAGAATGACTATGACAAGTTCATGCATAAACATCAGGTAAAGAACAGGGGCAAATTAATAGCAGGCCAAATGCCCACAAGAAATACATTTTATTCAGCAGTTACCACAATTTGTCATGTTCTTTCTCAGGTTTAGGGTTATGCATAAAATTTGCTCTCACCACCCACCCTTACCCTCCTTGGTGAAGGAATACAAAAGCATTTTTCAGACCTCTGCTTATGTAGCACTTCTTTCAGGATCCCTTTGAGAGACAGCAGGTGTACTCTTGTTCAGTTGCATGTCCCTTTCTTGAGCCTTCCCAGCCTCCTATAATTATCCTGTCAAAAGACTTAAAACATTTTGGCATTGGCTCTTTTCTCCTGGTCTCTTCCTTAGTATTAGCTCTATGTCTGGCATATAGGGGCTCAAGAAATATATATTGACTCACAAAATAAATGATAGATTATGGAGCTGTTATTAATGAACCTTCAGAAACCATGTGGCCTTATTTTAACTTTCTAGAAAACACTCTCTGCCCCTACTCTTGCTGAGCACAGCTCTGAATAGAGCATGACATCATATTTTGGATGGAAAAATGATTCTGTAAAGGATTCATGCATTCTGGTGGAATTCCACACATAATTTTTTTTAAGTATACAAGAACTAATCTTAATACACACATATTTTCTACCCCATATTCCTGACCTTTCTGCCTTTAATAGGGGGGAAAAGAATCCATCCTTCTTTTGATATATTTAATGGGATTTGTCAAGTCTTTGGTGCAGACATGTTTTATTTCTTGAGTAATGAAATACTTCCGTTTGTGGTAGGGCATCTTGTCCTGCCCCAAATGAGATATGCCAAGGCAAACACAAATTGGAATCCAAACATTATGTCTGTGCGTTTGTCAGTTGTGTGATCTATTTCCCAAACCCAAATGCAGTGCAATGGCATATTTTACTGTTTGTGAACTTTACCTTCTGTTAATATGATTGAAGCCACTGGAAATGGAAATTGTCAGGGCAATTTAACAACAGAGCCCTGTAAAACTTATTATAGTTAGGTAGTAAAAATCAGTTTAGAAGGCATATTCTTCAAACCTGAGTTTTATTTGGTAAAACATGTTGGTGCCTGACCTTTTTAGAAACATACCAAAAAGGAGTCACTTAGAGGTCCCTCTCTTAAATTATAAACAGCAGCTTGATTAAATTCGGCTGTGTTTTGCTCACAGTATATGACAGAATGCATAAGTACCCCAAACAGACAGCCAAATGACCAGCCATTTGGATGAGTTTGATGTGTATTTTCTGAAATAGCATACTCTATAATGTAGCAAAGAGTCAATCTTATATACCGGAAGAACCTACGAAGGATTGATAAATTAAAGAATCTTCACAAGTTTGTGATTGAAGCTGATCTTTCAGTGCCTAGAACTGGAGGCAGGAACTCTACCCTCATGGACAACTTTTAAATTTCTACAGTTCGGGAGTTGGGGTAGAAAACCAGAAGTGTTGCACATAATGTACATTAAAATACATACTCGGAGAATGTACTTTCAATGTAAAAATATTACAAGTTCTGAAGGGTGTGAAATAGAAGGTAAACTCTCGCTCCTCCTCCATCTCCAGAGGTGATCACTGTTGCCCCCCACACATATCCAGACGTTTTCTGTGCACGTTCCCCAGTTTTCACGCCTGAGAGAGAGCACAGCTCAGGGCTTATGCGCGCAAGGTCTGGAGTCGAATTCCTGGGTCTCACCACCAGCTGTGTGAAGTTAAACATGTCATTGAGCCTCTTTATATCTCAACTTCCTCTTTTGTAATGTTAGGATAATTATATACCTGTGTCATAGGACTGCTGTAAGGATTCACTGATACTTTAAGGTTGCAAGATTCAAAATTGAATGATTGAAGAATCATTCAAAATAAACTATGGATTATCCATTTAAATCAAAAGGATGAACATCTATGTGGTAGGCAAATAGTTAGGTGCATATATATTTTTTCATATTTATTCAATATAGACCTGTAGAAACTGGTCTGCAGCTTGTTATCTGACATATGCGTATATCTTGGATGAATTGTTATATTAGTATAGTCGATAAAGGTTTGTTTGTAATCACTATGTAGCATTTTGATTTATGGACATACCACACCTTAATTTATGACTCCTCTATTCATGGATATTCAGTATTTTTCCAATCTTGTGCTATAAAAATGTTGTAATAGCATCTTTGGCTGTATATTTTTGTGGCCTTATAAAACTATATCTAGAGGAAAAATGCACAGAATTAGCCCAAAAGGGTATGCATTTAAAATATTGGTAGTTATTGACAAGTATGCTACAAAAATTTTGCCAAGTTTTGCTTCTACCAGCAAAACAAAGAAGATGTCTTGTAAAGGAGCTATTTCAAAGACTCTTTTAGACCCTATCTTTAGGAAGAAAAGCCAATAAAAGAGACAACAAGATAGAAGAAGCTACATGGAGTTTAGAAACTTGGTTTAATGGATACCAAGTGATTGCTTTCACTTTTTTAACCACTTGTCATTTTTTTTAAACCAAAGGTGAAAAGAAGGATTACATTTCAAACATACAATTTCATTGACATCTAAAAGAAATATTGCAAACAACCACTTTTGTGACCTTGATATATTATTTTTAAATTGTGCAGTAAAGTGATGGATTAGTTTTATAGCACAATTATTGTAATTAATTTTTTAAGGACATAAAATAGGAAATTTGACTCAAGTCAATTCTTTGTTCTCCTCCCCTTGCCTTGTATTAATAGCACCCTGGCCAGCTTCCTGGGGCTTTAGCCTGTATAACCACTCAGGGTCCCAGGCCCAGTAGGGTCCCATCCACAATTAATAGTCTGTCATCTCCATCTTGAACTTCTTAACAATTTTTGCAAAATGGCCCTCTTATATCTATATTTTACTGGGCCCCACAAATTATGTAGCCTGTCCTGCCTAGCAATAATTAATATTTTTTACATTTATGTATATATTTTTAAATTTCCTTTTTTTATTGTTGTTCAAGTACAGTTGTCTCCATTTCCCCCACACCAATCCCCAACCCCAACTATCCCCACCTCCCACCCTCAATCCTACCCCTCCTTTGGCTTTGTGTATATATCCATTATACATTCCCTGGCTCACTTGAAACCTTCAGTATGTTTGGTTGATTGACTGATTGTCTGTTGGGAAATGCCTCAGAGCTGTGCTCGTGCCTTACTTCTGAGAAGATGGCATGATTCAGATGTTTATACAGAATATCGGCCAATTGTTTGACACACACCTCTGAAAAAATAGTTATGTGAGACTTTGATGTAAGTATGTTTCAAAGGTATCTTATTTTATAAGTAATAAAAATGCCTGGCATTTATATAGAGGGATACTCTACAAAGCTGTGTGGAGTATCACTATACACAGACAAAATTACTTTCCCACCTAAAATGTTAGGCCAATGGGACATTGCTCATTTTGTGCTTATGAGGCATCCTTTAGAGATCTAGTTGTCCAATAATACCAATGTAAAAACAAAACTAAAGCTCAGGAAAGTTTAATGATTGTGCCTAATGACATTGAATATTAATAACTGACCTTGAACTTGAACTGAGTCAGCTTTGATATATTCTCCTTCTTCCTTAGTCTAAAGTTTCTTTCCACATTTTGGTGAATGGTTCTAATTGGAGGCAACTTCTATCATACTATTTCATGACTGCATTCTCCTACCTGAAATAAAAATAAAAAGCAATTAAATGTGGAATTTTCCAAACAGCTGCAGAAATTGAGAGCTGCCCAAATCCTGGAAGTAGACTACTTGCCTTCAAAGCCTGAAGCTTGTGACCTCGAGTCCTGTAAGCTTGGCTTTCTTGATTGCAAAATTGGGAAGAATAATAATATTAAATCTATATCATAGAATTTCAATATTAAATATTAAATGAGAGTTTGATATTAAATATTAAATAAGATGATTTATGAGGCACCTGGACCATGGATAGCTCACACAGAAAAAGACTAAAACAACCAAAAAAGAAATGTTTCACGCATATGACTTTCCATAAAATGTCATTGATACAGAAGGACAAGATATATTTTAAATCAAATTTTATGTTTTTAATTATATCTGATGAGTCTATGGTAAGCAGACATGAAAATATTAACTAAATTATAAATTTCTGTTTTTTTCATAAGGTGTACAGAGTGTGCATATATTTGGATTAACAATGTTCAAATATTATAAAAGTATGTAACTAAAGTAGCTTTAAATTAACATTTTATTGCTATTTTTAGTTTATATGTAATATGTAAACTCCCCCACCGAATATTATGTTGGGTGAACAGAATGCCTTTCAGCTCACATGACTTTGAATTGCTGGACAAAGAAAGTATGTCTTGGAGTTACAGTATTTTCTTTAGAGCGCTTTTTTTATTACAGCAATATACATTACAGATTATTTATTCAAGAATGTTTGTAACTAAGAAAACTGAATCCCAGAGTGATTGTATGTGTATTACATTGGATCACACATGAGGGTAATGACAATATTTTTATTCAAAAACCAAGGCATTATCATAAATTAGGTATGTGGGCTACGTGTGACTCATTGTCATCTTTAGCTGTAAACATACAGTTGTGTCATTCTGAATTCCATTTCCTAAATGACCCAGAAATAGTCAACAAGAAATGGCAAACTCACGAGAACTAAAATCAATTTTTATTATCTTTTACCAATTCTTCAAATAAATGAAAATCTGTCATTTGTCTTTACTTTGGGCTTGCTCTAATTGGAAAAACCATACAATGATTGCAGGAAACAATTTTTAAAATGGACAGTAGAAATCATTGCTTTGGGGATTTTTAAATTTAGAGGTTTAAGGAACTGAAACCACTTCAACTGAGGGCGAGAAAGGTAGAGCCTTGTAGAAACTGTGGTTCATTGCTCAGAAATCACATGATGAGGAGACAGTGTAAGGGGAACATGGGAGGTGGTTAAGGGAGGGAAGCGTAGAAAAATTGAACCAGTTCTCCACCGGTTTTCTTTTTCAGGTCTGCTTTTTTGAGATATAATTTATGTACAACATACTGCATCAATTGAAAAGGTGCAAAGCAATGTACTTTGACAGGTGCATACTATTGTGAGACCACCACTGCAGTCGAGGCACGGCCACTTCGCTCAGTGTAAGGCCTGTCCTGCGCTCATCTGCAGCTGGTTCCCCCTCCCTGACATGCTGCAGCTGCTGATTAGGTTGAGCCTTACATACTAAAGATATCTTTTCCCATATCCCCGAATAAGGCTATCTGCTATGTTTCCCTAGAGGTCTTTTTTTAATTGTTATAGTTGGTCTCTATCTTCCTGGGGAAATAAATAGAATACATTTATAGTTCATTGGCCAACTTTATTTAATAAGTAGAAATAATTATGTAGAAGAAACAATATTTAAAACTTAGAATGTGCCATAGTAAAGCAAAAAACAAAGACAAAACCCCCCAAATCTATATATATTCAAAATCAATATATGGGGAAAATATACAGGTGAAGAAATCCCCAGAAGATTAATTTAAGAAAAAAAAATAGAACTCCTGTCTTCCTTCCTTTATGTCTGGAGGAAAAGTCACTTTCACCCTCACTGAAGTATATAATGGGGGTAAGGGGCTGGAGGTGGGGAATCACTATATAAATGATAAGATGGGTAGATGGCTGGAAGACAGAAGGTAAGAAGGCAGGAGAGACCATACCAAGGTCCCTTGCTGTTAACAATTCTGAAAACTGAGGGGCTGGAAGAGAAAGAACATTCCTGTAAAACTACATTGCCACTGATAATATAGGTTTAATGTTGGAGGGACCATGCTTTAATGCCAGCCCCAACACCAGTGTCATGATATGGTCCATCTCTCAACCTTGTTGAACTTGGTTTTGGTGCTTTGTAAAATGAGGATGATATTGTCAGTGTTGCAGAGTTGGTTTAATAACTAAATAAGATAATGCATATTAAGAAACTAGTACAAGAAGCTAAACACACACACACAAAAACATGTGTGCTATGATTTCATTTATATAAAACTCAAACACTGCTTCAACAGGTAAGGCATGCAGAGGCTTCTGGGTTACTGATAATGTTGTATTGTATTAGCTAGGGGTTGTTGTATGGGTGCAAGTGTGGGGCTGTGTGTGTATATATAAACACATAAATAACACAAGCCACTTTTACTACGTTAGACTAGGGAAAACATATTCCTATTTTCTTGTGTGATACTATAAAACCACCTTATCAATATTTTTTTTGTAAAACTACCAGTTGCCTGTTTTGGGTTGGTGGGTAAGAGTCAGGGTAGGAGGCTTTTCAAAGAACACCTCCTTATACTTTATAATTTGTGAAGTATATTGATGTGTTAACTATTGAGTAAATTAAGTACATTTTTACAAATAGCACGGAACCATGCCCAAGTTCCTCCACCCTGTCATTTCTTGAGAGGCCTGGTCCTTTGTGATTAGGGACGGCAATGGCACAACGATGAGGCTTTCAAGATCTTCTCATCCTAAAAAGCCAACTTTCAGACAGAAAATAAAAACTTCTTTTCCTGATTTTCATACCATTACCAAAAATATTTTGGTTTCTAAGGATTTAGGTTAGGAATGTCAGATAACAAGCATTTTTAAATACCACAATAATTTTAACAACTATCTACCGTTGTAGTCTATAGCAAGCAGCTGGATGCTGCTCTAATTTGCTTTCTTCCCCTTCTATCCCTGCGAGAACATGACAAGAACATAGAAAAAATAACAAGAAGTGTCTGCTAGAAATGGTGATTCCTCCCAAACCCAAATGAAATTAGGGAAGGGAAGAAGATGAAGAGAACACATTTTTGAAGATCCTGTTGCAAGATGTGTGAGAAAGTATGTGAGAAGGAAACACATATGTACATAAAGTTAAACTGAGAAAATAATAGGGAAGTAAGCATCTGAAAACACAGTTTTCAGGGAGAACACTTCTCCAAAAAATTGAGAATTACTTATTAGAATTAAGGAGAATTGTAAATGGCTTAAAATCAAAGCCATATACATGATATCGTAGATCTTTGGTGAGGACCATGTTGTCTATTCCATTTGTGTACCTGGCAATAGGATGGATACAGGTGTGTAGGTAGGAGATCTTTACGATGACCACGTGGGCAACAGAAGTAGAGAAAGCAGTAAATGGAGAAGGAATCTGCCTGTGTTGACCTTGATCCAGACTCTTAACCTCCCCAGGACTCAGTGTATCCATATGAACAATGAGAGCATTACTTTAATTAACTTCTGCCAGCTATAAAATACAACTTCATTCAGCCAACACTCCAAAATTTCTGTGCTGAAGGATTTGGTAATGGGAATTTTTGTTCCTGGACTGTATTATTAATTAAGCAAAGTTTAACTTCTGATACCACCTACAACAAAGCCCTTTGGATAGAATCCAGTTTATACCCAACTTACATTAAATTGCTAAATGTAGTATGTTCTGATACAATAAAGTATTCTTGAACACCAAGTTATTTATTCTTGCCTTAAGTATTATGTGTTGAATGTTTTAATCTCTCAAGAAACTGTGGGACATTAAATTGTATTTACTAAGTCTATAAATCTTTGATCTTAAGAAATGAAAATTGGGGATAGAAAAGTAAACTTCCAAATGCTTTGAACCCTGAGAAAATTTTGCTGTAACTTAAATTAAGGGCAGATAGGGGTGAGGAGAGATTTAACAGTTCCCAAAAACAAATGGAAAAATTTGATGCTACCACATTGGCAAGAGTGAATTTAATAACTTTTTGTCTCCCAAGTTGGTCCCTTTAATTGCTAGATTTGCATGTCATCATTCTTATTTTTATGGATATCCATGTATGCCCATTACTAAGAATTCTAGGGTGTTGAAATAAATTTTTAATGTGTTCTAAGTTACATAGTTCATTTGATTGTATATTTTCCAATGATTTTTTTAATAAGGCTTTATTTCCACTGCTGATGATTTCTCTTTAATATTCAAGTTTACAGCTTCCATCTCACTTTCCACTGAGGCAGGTAACAGATACCAGTCACCTTAAGTCATAGCTAAAATAATTTTAGAGGCTATAATTAGGATAAAGCTCATGTGACAAAGGTTGTTGTTCTTTAACTTAGGTAGACTTAAATGCTATTCAAGTCAATTAACAGAAAAATATCTATAAGTTTATTATGTTTGTATACTTAATTTCCATATCTGCATTTAAAACACAGTGGCTTAATTAAAATTTTATTTTTGACAAGTTTCTAAGTGAACTTTGACATTCTTTAAAGGGCTTTTATTCAGGGAGAAAAAGGTGCCTATTTGACTTTTTTTCTTAGAGATAGTTATTAACAAGTTATCTTAGGGGTCAGTCCTTGGCTATTTTGAATTGCTTTTTTCAATAATCTGTAAGTAACTGGTTTACCCTTTTTATGAAGGTCATCATTTTAGGGAATTATATTGGGTAGCTTTATTCATAATTGAAATACTCTGATGACCCAATTATTGTATTGTTTTTTAATTGTGATAAAACACACATCAGTTATTTTAACATCTGACAATTTAAGAAATCTAATATTGAATAGTTTTGATGTACTGCATGCCCCTCAAACATACCCAGGGGACTCAGAGCTGTTTGAGGTTGCTGGAAAAAGCTAGCCCCTCTGGGGGAATTACGCCAACATAGTGTCCCTGAAATTCTGATTCTTGTCTTCATAAATCTTCTGGGATTATTTACTTACGTCTCCTTCTTCCAAATGCCTGCTTATTTTGCTTCTATTGGGTGAAAGAGAACATACTAATTCCACTTATTAAATGCAACTGATACATTAATAATGGAGTAGAATTTGAAACTCTCACCCACTTTAAAAACATCACAAGAGCCTGAGTGGAAACTTAAATCTGCAGGTACTCATGTTGTCATAAATATTGAACTTTAAAAAATTGGAGTAGTATTCATTTCAGAAAGATGCTCTTTGGTTGGTGGGCAGGCAAGTTTGGCACAGAGGGCTCCTTACTGTCAGGACCTCTGTAAGTTAATTTTGATGGTCTTTATGTCATCAATAAAGCAATAAATACAAAAGGTAGGGGTTATATCAATAGAGAGTCTATAGTATTTTGTTTTATACTCTTCAGTAAAGGACTAGACTTTTGCCTTTAGTAATTGGGAAGGACAAATTATAACCTATTAGAAAAGTCTCCTGGCAACTTAGTATCAAGATCTGGAATAAAAATAATAGTTTATTTGGCCAAGAGTAAGGTGGTCTGGTTCAGGCATTCTACTTCCTTGTGGCAGTAAAAAGTAAGCACTGCACCTTTTTTTTAATAAAGAAAAATCTCTCAGATAGCAGAGAAAATCCTGACTGAAAAGACATCACAAACCTGTAAAAAATAGAAAATATACTGTATAGAATTAGCTCCAATTGTGAGGTTGGGATGCCCAATCTAGCCTCAGCTTTGACATTGTAAAACCTGCATACATTTTTAGAGCTTATTTTTTACCAGGTACTGTGCAAGGTCCTAGCTCTCTTAATTCTAGACATCAGTATTAGCCATTCTAGCCCATTGGAGATACAATTTGAGGAAGAGTGTTGCAGTCTGGATATTGTCTCACGTCCCATTGCTTATCTTTCGGGGTCCAGTGCTGTGGTAAAGAAAGGCCAATTAGGTGTCCAAGGAGGAAATGTGCAGAAGCCACCATTTACTCCCAAGGAGAGACCCCACTTCTGTATGCACTGTTGTTTATATGAGCTTTGGTCCTATGTTTGGCAGATACGTTACATGCCTGAGTAGAAACCCAAGAGCTTCAGTCAGAAACAGAACAATACCTGGAACTAGTCCTTGTTCCAGAGGGATGGTGGGGGAATATTTTGTGAGAGGAAACTCCCAGTATTGCTCACTGTAGTTGGTTAATTAATGCTCACTAGCAAAATGAAATGGAGGGGCTGCCTCAGCTGTTTTATGTCTGTGTTTTTGTCAAAGCAATAATAAAAAAACGGGCTGAAGTCCACAATTAATGCCAATGCAATTGGAACATTTCCCCTGAGGGAAGGGGAGGGAGAGAGGTTTTCTTCACATGGAACTGAGTACGTCAGTGATTTTCTTCTCAGACTAGCTTCTCCACCCACCCCAGTAGGAGTGAACTTGACTGAGGCTGGGTGGTCTCCCTTGGGAGCTGGGTTTCACCATATCACAACCATCAGAGAGTATCGAGAGCTTAAACAAGTGTACTAGCATATTTCCCTAAACCAGCTGTGTTCAAAGGCTATAAAGGCTATAAATGCATTTCATCTAGTTTAAGACAAATCATTATTTCATTTCCCATGAGGGAAGAGAAAGGATCACCTTTTAAGGTGACAACACTATCTTCAAACATAAAATATTTTCATATAGCTCTTTTAGAATTCTTTAAGCATAGATATTCTTTAAAAAATCATTCCTGTGCCTTCATCAAAAGGAAAATATAAGTCAATTGCATTGCATGAGGAATTCAGAACAGATTTTCACCACCAGAATCTGATTCTGAATAACTTTATGAGTGAGAATTGTCATAGTCCATGTTCTGTTTTCCCCACTCAGTATGCTTCTGTATGCTACCAAGAACGTTGCTGAGGCAGAAGAGCTCTCTGCTAGTGTCTCAGGTTTTCTTCTGATTCAGCCACCCTGATTGTTTTGAGGTTCATGGGCAGGAAACCATGATTACATCCTAACTGTGCCTGGTTGACAGCCACTTTAAGAAGCAGCCTAATTTCAGAGCTATGAAAATGTGGGAAAAAATGTTCATTTTAGAATTGATGAAATAAGTAATTCACACCTTAATGATGAGAGCTATCTTCTACTTTAAAGGTTTGAAAAATCCACAGTGGAAAGTACATAGATTTCAGAGCCAGACAGAACTGAGTTCATATTTCTCTATCTACTTGCTATTTTAATGAGGGAAATTATTTAACTCCTCTGAGTCTCAGTCTCATCCATAAAACTTGTCTTAAAGCATTATTGGAGATAATAAATATAAATAAACCTTTCCCCAAGCAGTCATATAAAAATGTATTCTCTTCTTTTTGTAATACAAGAGAGCTCAATTTAAACTAGTATCTTCTCTGCATTTGAACTTTTGCATGTGATGTTTCCAGATGGAGACTGCTAAAATCAATCAAGTTGTTAAGTCTCAATAATGAATGGATTACTTTTGAAAATGATGGGCATATTCATACAGCTTGGCTTTTAATATGTGTAATTTATCTAACATAACCCATCCATGGCTGTATTCTCAACTTTTTTTATTCCTTCTATCAAGAATTTGAGTTTTGGCTAAGGTCAAAAGGTGAATAAGCAGTAGGTTAAAGAATTGATATTATTCTTTCTCCTGCATTGCTTTTCAGTTCAACTTTTAAGCAAATGTTAACTCCGGGACTATATCATGGCTTGCAATACCGTTGACCCGTTAAGGTCATTGGCTGTATTTTAGACTAATATGTATCCTCTAGTGCAAGCACTATTAAGACCTGTACTAGAGGTACAAGTCTTGAAAATTCAAATCAAAGTATTAACATTATCACTTCTGGAATTAATTATGAATTAAATTCATTACAGGTCACAGGAAATCATCAGCTTCTCATTTTTTAAAGCATAAAAAGATAGGAAGCCAGAAAATGAAAGCAGCCTATGGACTCCCCCAGAATATGACTGAAACTTGGAAGCCACTGGCTTCAGTTTTGTAAATTTTCTTTTTGATTTCTGTTTCATCTTCATGTTGCCAACTCATTTGGAAAAAGCACCCCATTTCCCATAGAGCAAGAAACAGTACAAGGTCCCTTCACGGAATGGAAAGTTGGACTTTTTTTTTTAAGTGCTGTTTTGGTTTTGTTTTTCCTTTCTTTAGGAAAAACAAAGACAAGCTGGTAAATGTCACAGTTAAAGTCACTAACAACCATTGTTCAAGTTGAAGTACTTTTGAAGAAATACACTTTATCACCACTGATTCATATGCATTTTATTGCATTATAAAGTTTTATTTTTCCAATACCAGGCAATGAGCAGTCTGGAAGCGAGATTTGGATACGAATTCACTGTCAGCTTCCCCCAGGGCCTAATACAGTGCTGGCTGTGCATAGAGGGCATGTAAGTCCTTGTTGAGTGTCTTGAAAATTAGTGAAAAAAAGGGAGACAGAGATTAGGTATTCAGGGAATATTGTTGAATTTTTTCCAAATCATTCTAATTGGGCATATCGCAATTGGCTTACTTATAAATACTATCACCTGCATTTATGGTTAGAAATATGGTTCCTAACCTCACCCCAGACCCACTGAATCCAAATTTTAAGATCAAGGCTTGGAAATCTATACTTATAATTATTACTGTTGATGATTCTTATGCTCAGGCAAAATTTTTTAAAATACTGAGGGACAACAGTACTTTTAAAAAATAGTTAATTTGATAAAACAAGTAATTATTTATTTCTGACTCCTTAGCAACTGGAGCATTAAAATATGATACTGGGTAATAAAATGATTGTAGAGGAAATATTCTTGTTTGAGGCTTGGTACCCAAACCGTCATTTTACTCTTCTTCCAGAGCCCTCTGTCTCCTCCCATTGGGCAGCCAAAAAAACATTTAATTTTATTCTTATCCTAAGATCTAATATTCTCCAGTGCTCAGGACACTGAATTGTTTTTAAAGGCATTAAGTTGGTATTGATTCAGAGTAGAGGTGACTCAGAAACTAAACTTTTTATGTCTATATTATTTGCATTATTCCTAGTGCTGTAAAGAGAATAAATAATAAGAAATATTTTAAATAATATAAATATATATGATTGCATAAATCTGAGAGCATTTTTTTGTTTTATTACTTCTGAAAGAATAAATGATCATTATATAAGTAGCAGAGATTTAATTCAGGGATTATATTCTGTGCTAGAAACTGCAAAAATCCCGTTTGGTACAAATTAATTTTAAGAGGTTTTTTGTTTTGTTTTGTTTTTGTTTTTGTTTTTTTGAGGGTTTCTTAAGGCTCCACTTTAACAGCTTTCCACTGCAGCATGATAAGCAGATGCATGGTAACTTGCCAGACTCTATTTATACACATTCCCTCTCTCCAGACATATGAAATTTTGATCCCATCACTTCATTTCTAATTTGTTCTTTTTGTTATTATTAGGGTCTGCATCAGATAAAACATTATAAAAAAAAAATTATTGAGTGACCTGATAGCTCAGTCACAGAGGAAATAAGAGGTTCAGTTTCTCATGTAAGATTTTGATTAACATTTGTACAAATGTAAGCAGAGATTTTTTTCAGTAGTTTTAGAATATTGTTACTTTCCTTCACTAAGGCATGTTGATATACCATTGATCAAATACCAGAATCCCACTAGAACAAAAGCTCACCATAACCAAAATAATCACACATGTCCTCTATCACTAGTGGCTTATTGATTCATTTATAATGAGATTTGTGTGCAATGAATAGCTCAATCAAAGCATGTTTTTTTCTAGTCCTTGTAAATCAGTATTTATCCCTCTGAAAACCTATTCTGTTCTGTTGTGGAACACTTTTCACTTGCTAATGATCTGTGCAAATTAAACAGTAAAGGGGGGGAGAGGCAAGGTAAACTTTTCAAAACTTTTTCACTCCGATGAATGGGAGCGGAGAAGCGATTATTCTCGGACCCTCCTCCCTCCCCAGCACCAGCATGCCCATTGCCCACCCCCGGAGAACTGCCCAGCCTCAGAGAGAACAGCAGATACTTACACACACCTGTACATGCGACCGGGAAAAAACAAATGGATGGGAAGGGAAGTCTGTTCACACCTCCTTGCAAAGTAATAGCGATTAGATCAGATGCTTTCTTTACCCTGTGCAGACTGGTATCTGTTCTGTTTCTCTGTTGAGCCAATTCAGTTCAGAGCCTGGGCCTGTGTTTTGATGAGATTTCCCTAAATTTAATCCAGTAAAGCAGAATGAAATTCTGCCTGAACCAAATTTTGCATAGATGTAGGCACTGAGGATTGAAGAAGTTAGCAACTTCCCCAGGACTGTAGATTATTGAAATGCTCAATATGACAAATAAAAAGTTTGATTTTTATAGAATTATCTTTTTTCTGCATTAAATTTCATGTTTCTTTGTTTGCCAAGTTCCTTAAATATCTTAGTAGGAGAAGAGACTAAGAGAAATAGGAAAGGATTTAATATCTGTGAATGAATATGCTCATAGTTACTTATAATGTATCAGTTGATAATGATAAATTGCTTTATATAATTACCATACTAGAAAGTTTTCAGATTCTATCTTTCATTTCAAAACTAAATGCTGCTAAACAGTTGGGCACTTGAGTATCTTGGGTTTGGGAGTACTGTCCTTCCCTTATTTATCATGGCTAATGTTTTTGATGATAATTATGAGAGAATCTTGGGGTGGCTTTGAAAATGCTCAGTGTTGTACATAGCATTTTGCCTCCCAAAACCCAGGAAAAATGACTCAAGTGGATCTTTGGGCATTTCAAAGACATTGAAAAGTAACTCCTCGGAAATGCAATTTATGAATGTCTAAAGTTTAAAAAGCAAAGAATGCGCCTTTCCGTGCCTTCTTCCCAACATTGAATGTAAGAGTTTTTCTCTGGACAGGACAAGAACAAGGCCGTGCATATTCTCCTTCTGCTTATTTCCCAATATCTTGTATAGTTTCTAATGACACTTTTTATTTTTCTTTCAAACTGCTGGCATATGTGTCTTCATTTTTATTCCAATGAGATTTACTGTATGCCAGAAGCAATTTTATAAAGATTTCTGAGCAAATCTGGAAGTGTATTTCTAGAAATCAGACTTAAAATGTTCCAGGGAAATAAGCCGTAGGTTTTCACAGTACTCATCCTGCTGAACCATGATCTCTGCCTCTGGTTCTTTCCTCAGATTCAAAATATCCACTTATCCATAGTTCTTGTTCTTTGGGCTACTATAACAAAATAAAAGACTAGGTAGGTAGCTTATAAACACTAGAAATACATTTCTTGCATTTCTGGAGGCTGGGAATTCCAAGATCAAGACACCAGCATGTTCCCATTCAGGTGAGGGTTTTCTTTGTGGTTCATAGTCAGTGCCTTCTCACAGTAGCTTCATATGGAGGAAGCAGCTAAGGGGCTTTGGGATCCTCTTTTATAAGAGCACTAATCCCATGCATCAAGGCTTCACCCTCATGACCTTAACACCTCCCACCTCCTCATGCCATCACATTGGGATTATAATTTCAGCATATGGATTTGGGCTGAGTGTACAAACATTCAGACCATATCAGCTACTTTCATCCCCCTGTATCTGATAGTCAGATAAAAATTATAATTTCTGTATGGCTGTCTGAAAATGTTGGCATTCAAGATGGAAGGAATAAAAGAGTTAGCTCTCTGCTTGAAACTTGCAGTCAAATATAGATATGCACCTGGATTCCAACTCTCTACTTAGCCTACAGATAACCTTCCCAAGGGAGTTACTTGTACAAGGGGGAAAATGCTGTTGAGCAACAGCATAAAAATAAATAGGGTAGGCATAAGGCGTTATATCTTCATAGTTCCCCTAGAATATATTAGATTAGATTCTAACATTAGAGTTTGGATGGTCTTGTTCTTGTAGTTCATCCAGTTTGAACTATATGCTCTGCCATACACTTTTTTTTCTTCTCGCCCCAGGACATGCTTAGAGAGAGGAGAAGGGAGAAAGAGGGACGGAAACATTGATGTGAGAAAGAACTCTTGTGCAGCAATAGCATCATGAGAAAGGAGAAGAATGTGGCATACCAAGTTATTTTTACATAACATAGTATTACTGTTTCCTTTTCAGTGTCTTATATTTTGGAATCCAGAATCAAAATTAGTACCAAATCCAATTTTACTGCTGTCTTGGGCATCTAGATACCGTCTTGCTATTTCTGCCTCATGTTGTAAAACACCAAAGGGACTCCCCCCTTTATTTTTTGGTTTCCAAATTGTTTTGTCTTCAACATTTACTAGTTTGACCAATGGCAGAAACCTGGTCTGACCTGAAAACTGCCTTGAGCTATACAACCGGGTCTAGAGTGCAAATAGAGGGGGAATTCTTTATCTTCTCCAGTTGAATATTGGCACAAGTGAATAACAAAATCTTTGCCACATTGCGGTCATCAGACCAAAAAGTCCAGCTTGTGCTTTAGGCTAAATTCCTCGCTGTACTGTGATTGGACACAATGGCATCTAATATTGGTTCCATATTCTTTCTGCTGAATATTAATATCTCTGCATATGGACTCATTTAAATCATTCAATAATCTCATTTTTTCAAAGAGCGTTGAGTAACATGGAGATAACTCACCTGCTAATATGAAGACATTTCATAGCAATGTTTTAATACCTGCAATGTTAATTTTTGCCTCTGACAATAGATCCTTAGTTTCCCACAGTGGTGACAGATTTAATAATGTATTCTTTGTTGACTCTCTTTCCTTCCTTGATTTGTTCCTCCTATCTTCTCTGGGTGTTTTCCAACAACACCTCACAAAAAGTCTACTTATACTTAAGTTTTTGTTCCAGAGCCTGTTTCTGAGAGAACTTTCACCAAAAATAATAACCTTTTCTAATGCAACCTTTTAATTTAGGTTAGAATAAAACGACTATTCCAAAACATCAGCATTTCCTTCCCCATGCTCAATATTCAACTTGTCACTAATATTTGCACATTGAGCTCTGCCTTGCTATGGTATACTAAGGCTGGTCTTCTTCTACTTATGCTTAGATTACTGCTCCAGAATTTCTACTTCCATATGGATAACTTTCAGATAATCTTATAAACCACAGCCTGACAAGTTTCCCTAATTCTCTATTGGTTCCATGGTCCTAATACTTAAAAAAACTTTGGAGGTTTCTACACCCACTATTGTAGGGATATTATCCAGGTTCATGACTTTATATATTGTATGCCACTGACTCCCAATAATTATATTTCCATATCAAATTTTTCTCTTGAACTTCAGTTTTTTAGATACAACTGTCAACCTGACATATGTACTTGGATGCCTATTAGACATTTCAAATTCAAAACTTTAAAGCTGAACCCCAAACCATCCCCTACAAACCTGCTTCTTCTGCAGCCTTCCACATTTCAGTTGATAGAAGCTACATTCTCTGAGTTGCTTAGACCTAAAACTTTGGAGATATGTTGAGCCATTTTTAATCCCCGGTCTGTTAGGAAATCCTCATGTCTCTCACTTCAAAAGATATTCAGGGTTTTATCACCTTTCTTCCTCTTCAAAAGTAAAATTCTGGCACAAACCAACATCATCTTTGACCTGGGTTCTTATGTCTTCTGATTATTCTCTTTGCTTCTTGCACTCCTTCCTCTTTCTATTCTCAGTACATTAAATGGAGAGCTCTTTTAAATGAGGGGTTAGATTGTGGCCCCTAATGCAAAAGGCCATGCAGTAAATTCCTATCTTACTCAGAATAAAGCCAGTATCTTTACAGTCACCTAGAGGGGCTGACTTGGAGACTTCCTCATATCACTCTGACCCCTGTCTCCATCTGCTTTCTCCCTCTCTCATTTCACTACAGCCACATTAATTAATTAATGTATTCATTCATTCAACAGTTATTTCTAAGCATTTGGTCTGTGTCAGCCATGTTCTAGGCATTAGGGAAACATATAAAACAGGATACATATGGTTCCTATTCTCTTGAAACTTAGGTTCTGGTGCATTTAGAGGTGCAGTAGTTTTAAGGTGCAACTCTAATCAATTACACACTTCAACCTTTCCCCCAAGATTCTGTGTCTCAAGCATTACATCTGTCTTCTAAGCAGAAACAAAGAACAAAAAGCAAGCAAGGGAAAGATAGCATCTATAGCTAGAGAGAAATATTCTTAGAAAAATCCCATAACCTTTCAACTTACTTCTCATTGGTCAAACAATGTCTTTTGACCACCCTAGCTGCAAGGGATGCTGGGAAATGAAAGTGCTTAGAAGGGTTTTTTGTTGCCGCATGATGAAAATCATGCGCTTTTTGTTTGTTTGTTTGTTTGTTTTTTTTGTCAGTGAAGAAGAAAAAGAGAATGTATGCCATGGAGATACATAGTTTCTGCCATACTGGTATAAAATTACCGATGGTTTACCCTAAGTGTAGATCCTGTCTACTTCTGAGCATGTTAATCAGAAAAGCATTATTAAACTCACTTGTTTTTATATTAGCATAAGGGCTATTTATTACAATAAGCTCAGGAAATGACCCAATGTGCCCTTATAAGACAGAATTAATTTGCTGTGACTCAAACAAAAAGTTGGCTGCCTTTAAACTTAATAACTTGAGAACTGTTCATATCCTTTGAAGTTAATGATAGTTATAAAATGCAAACAAAAAATTTCCTAAAAAAACTAAACTCACTAAGACTAGTAAATGAATGTTGAATGCTTCATACCTAGAACTGTTAGTGTGTATGGGAGGGGGTCGGGTGTCAGGGAGCGGGTCAGTGTTTAAATTTCATTGTTATTTTATCTTGTTTTGTTTTGAATTTTGGATTATAGACTGTCCAGAAGTTTTTCCTGTGGACATCAAATTTAAAGCACTCAATTGGTTTCTGGTTGTCTGACAGAAACAAAAATATTCTGTGTGAGCATTAGTGTTGGAAATAGTTAAAATGTGAGCATCACCCATGGTATAAATGTATTAGCACAGCAGGACCTCACAAGGTAAATGAATGCAGTTACTTGCTTCAGTCTCTCTGCCATAGAAGGTGATTTTTTGAATAGGTGCAAGGATCCTCATTTTAATTAGCCTTTATTTTCTCTAATGAGTAAAGTAATTGGCTGAACCAAGCATAAAAGATTTATCAGCATAGAAATAGCAGGCAACTGTTTGTCCAAGTTATGTAAAGTAGCAAAGGGGTCACTTCAAGAATGTATCAGGCAACATATTATGTATGTGTGAAATGTAACCATTTCTAATTTCAGTCCCACATTATTAGCTGTATGGAAGCTCCTAATGAGGCTGGAGGAACTTTCTCACGTAGGAGCATCCTTGCCTTTCATTTACAGTGATGCTACTCAAAGTTTGTTTGAGGAGGAAGCAGCACTTCTGATTTTTTTTTCCGGTTGCTCATTTGTGGTTTTATTTTCCTTAATTTGCTGATCCGAAGAGGTGCCAGAATGACATTTCCCAGGGACTGCAGTTGGTGCCAGTGCAAATGAAGGCACCAACTGCGGTTGCTAGATTTCCAGAGGCAGAAACTTACAAACTCTCCTGAAGTCTCTGTTGATATCTTCTGACTGCCCCCATACCCAAAAGACACCGCAGTTAAGTTGCCTCCATTAAGATAAACTAAAAGATGTTTTCTCTTTTGGCCTTTCTTAAATGCAACCCTTTTGGAATCCCAATGTTTCCATAACTCAGTGTTTTTAAAATCACATTATTATAAGAGATAATGTGCTTAGGGAAAATGTAGATTAAAAAAAATTTTTCCTTTGGAGATTCTGTTTATTAAGACCTGGGCGATAAACTTCTAACATCTCAGGCTGTTCTTACCATCAAGCAAGTGGAAGAAGCAATATTCTCATAGGAATGGGCAGTGTGATGGATCTTAGACTAAACGCACTAGATTTAGTATTATCTTTAAAGTGCCTCATGTCTTCAGTGTGGAGTACTGATGACAGGGGCACAGTTTTAAAGTATTTAGTATCCATAACAAACATGGGCACTAGGGTGACCATTTCTCTCTTTGTAATATGGAAGTAACAGCTTTAAGAGCGTTAAGGAAACTTTTATAACAACACCAAAGCCTGCAAGTTTTTAAGTCTCCCAAGAAGCCACTGATGTAATTAGATGCTATCTCCTTTATGCTTTGTCAGTAGGAAAAAAAAAACAACTATTCATCTTTTTTTGAATATCCATACCATTCAGAGAAATTGTGGGGTATGGAGGGATACCTTTCCTAAAACAACTAGGTTTATTTTAGTAGAACACATAGGTAAGGGTCCAAGTGGGTAGGCTAAGCAGTTTGGGGATGTTCTTGGAAAGCACAGGAAGAGGAAGTAGCTGCCCTCAGTCATGCCAAACAGAAATATGTCAGAGCCTAGACACACTTTTAATATAAGTGCAAAAAATATGCTGATGAGTTTCATAGTAGTAATTTTCTGCCTGTTGTAACTATCTTGGAAAACTTGCCAGGATGGGATCATAGGCATTTGATTCTTCTGGAGTAAGACCAGGTATTAAAACTGAATCCAAGTCTCTAATGCATCATGTGTATATTTCATTGTATGCTTACAACCCAAAGTCAACTCTCTTTCCACCACCATTGAAACCTGTATGGTTTTATTAATTAATGTCACCCCAGTAAATTCCATTTAAAAAAAAGTATGGATGGGCATGTATAGATTAAAAATGTTAATATAAAAAATAAAAATAAAAATGTTTAAAAGTTCAATTCAAGTCAACAATAGATTATGAGCCTATCTTAGAGTAGGTGATAGATATATTTAAAATCATTAATCCACCAAGACTTTAACTCATAACTTTTGATACTCTGATATTATCCTGATTGTTTTACTTAATCTCCCCGGATCATGAGGATTGCAAAGATTTTCCCTCACAGCTAAAAAATTACTTGATAGTTTATCTTCATCATCTTCTGTTATGCAACACATCTCAGAGTCTGTTCTTCAGTGTCTCATAGCCACTGCTGGAGTATAATTCACAGTTCTTTCTTCATCCTGGAATTACCAAAAGATAGCATCACTCCTTAAATATTCAACTGTCTTTCAAGTGAATGATTTGTGAACCATCTGAAACCTACAAAGATATGCAGAAAGAGACAAGCCAACACATTCCATAGTTTCTCCTAGTCTAAAATTTCTTCATAGACATTTCTTGACTTGAAATTATAGTAGGAAAGGTTGAAAAATGCACTATTATTTAAACATTAACAAATTACATCTATTTTGAGTCAAACAGGGCTTAGACTGTTTGGTTGTTTGTGTCTCATGTTGCAAATTATTCCAAAGTTTGTTGTTTACGAGATATTGCTTCAAACTTAGAAATTTTCTTAATGTATTTCAGTGTACACTAAGACATTTTTTAGTTGAGAAATTGGAAAAAAACATTCAGATTCCTGTACCTGCTAAAAAAAACATGAATCAAAGCAACACTTGCCTCACATTAAAAGTTATTTTTTTCTTTTATTTTGAAGACTTTACAGATTTTTTTAAGTTATTAATCCAGTTGATTTATAAAGATGCAACATTGACACTGCAAGGAATCATCCAACTTGGGGAAAAAGGTCTGGATGTGGATATGTTTAGTTGGTATGCCTCAGCTGAATTTTCATTTGATCTAACTTAATCTCTCTGTGAAAAGCTACAGAATTCAATATTATTCATCTACTTTCACAAAATGTTGTAGATGATCGTCATCCCTAAGAGAAAGGAAATGGTCATATAAAGGAAAGATAATTTGGAGATACTTATTTAAAAGTACAGATTGCTGGATCTTATCCCAGACCTACCAAATTAAATTATCCAAGGGGAATTTTTGAAAATTGTGTTTTTTTAATAAATATTTTTGTGATTCCCATCGTCCTGCAAACTTTGGAAACATCACACTATTATATCTGGCAGGTAGCATTTTATTTGGCCATTATATTCTGCTTCCAAAGAATTTGTAGTAAAATGAGGAAATATTTACAATAAACTACTTAATGACAAAAATATTGTGTATACAACATGATCAGAACGTAACAAAGAGTAAATAAAAAGTACCATGGTAAAAGCTGGCCTCAGATGTCCTCTTTTGATTTAGGAAAATGCTTGGATGTGAATGGAGAAGCTCAATGACTATTTGAGAAGAGGACCAGTGTGAAACAAAACATAACTGAAAAGATTGCAGGGAAATGGCAGATTTTTGTTCCCTGGGTATCCTGTGGGGCAAGGACAGATATGTTTTAAAGGAAAAGGAAGGGAGACTGAAGAAGAGGTGGAAGACTAAAGAGACAAGTGATTGATTGTTCAATGAGGTGTTCCAGGTGGTAGGGATAACCTAGATACATAGGAGCAGGGATGCTCACTATTAAAATTGAAACAGTTGTCTATACAATGCTGCCCCTAACTGTCATATAAATCCCCCCATTGCCTAACTTTCAGTAGTCATGGAGGACTTAAGCGTGAAAGCACAGCTACATTCCACGGACATGTTGCTATAAGGCAGAGAGAACATTAGCAAATCAGAATGACACAGTAATATATGCAGATATGTAGCCATTTCAAAGATGTCCCCATATATATCGTGTGACTTCTCACATACACACACACACAAGAGATAGACCTAAAAAAGCAAATGGCAGAAGGATTATTTCAGCATGTTGAGATTAAAAGTGATTTATATCTTCTTTTATTGCTGTCTTCCATTGAGCATATATTACCTATATAACAAAGGAAAAATGATTAAACTTGGGGGAAATAAAGATAATTTTCAGATGTTTTCAATAAAATAGTTTAAAAGTTGATAAAAAATAAGCCAAATCTAATACTCAATTTAAAATCATACAGCACCAAGAGAGCTATGCTACACTAGTTTCCATTTCGAAAGACTTTTGTTGGTTAGTCTATCATAAATAAAACCAAATCCCTGGATTCTGGGAGACTGATGTGACACACAAAATAATTTACATTGAGCTGTTGGATCATGCGTGGATTCCATGAGTTCAAAGTGGGAGAACACATTTTAATGATTTTACATTCATCTGCACAATTCTTTTAGCTATCAATCATACAGTGACTTGTGGCTTCTTTTCCTTCTTTTCAAGGTAACTTTTCTTCTAGTTAAAGAATACTTATGAAACAGTATTGTATTTAGCCCCAAATCATGCAGTTTCTGCTGTCAGATAAACTGGATATGAAGGTCGCCTCTCTCCCTTACTCCAGGGTGACCTTGGGTAAGTTACTTCTTATCTTTGCAGCTGTGTTCACCCATCTGTAAAATGGGGAAAATAGGCTTCTTACATTTTAGGGCTTTTGTGACGATTATGTCAGTTAATGCATGTAAAAAGCTTAGCATAGTTTGCAGTCAGTTGTACAAAATGAATGAACTCTGATTGATATTTGTCAATAATAGAAACTTCCGGGCAAAAATAACAGTAAGAGAGAAATAAAAATCATCTAAATTCTTATACCCAAGGCAAGAGGTACTGTTATTTTAATACTATTTTATCTTTTTTCTTTGTTTAAACAAAAAATACTAAAATGGATTACCTTATACATATTGTATTATAATCTGATTGTTAAACTCTATGTAAACTAAATCACTTCCTCTTCCCAAAACATCATTTTCAGGGACCATTTTTCTATTTGTAATGATGCCTCATACTTTATTTAAATAATATGTTGTTTGACATACTAGCTGTTTCCCAGTTATCGATACTTTAATAAGGCTGCACTCTCTGTCTATGTTCATCATTGTTACCCATCAGTAATGGAAATTACTTAATTGAATTGTATATTTTTAATATGTATTAAATACATATTTGTTCTGTATTGATAAGGTGCCTTCCAGAAAGTTTGTGCTAATTGCCACATCCAATAGTTTACAAAATACTCTTTAAACAATCGATATATTATCTCTTTTTGCAAAAAAGAAAAGACAATGACTTTTTTTTTTGGTATGCTCTATTGAGATTGAGAAAATGCGGTCATTTGCTTTTTATCTTGTCTATTACACAAATATTTGAATATTTGAAAGAGTAATTTTTAAATTGTCACATTAACTAAGGTATCACTTGTTGAGCACCTGCTGAAGGCACGCACATTGGGGTAACATGTGTAAAGACACTGATGCTAAAGTGGGCTGTACCTAAGAGAAGCAGGGCTCAGTGAAGTGCGCTTGGTTCCCCTGGGTCTCAGGGTGGTGCCTATTAATCTTTCGGCCTGCCCCTCTTCTTGGAGAAGGAAACCAAAAGACGGGGCGGGGGGAGGGGGTGGCGGGGGGGGGGTTGACAAGTCCCGCCCACAGGAAACTGACATTTCTGGAGTATTTTTTAAAGTGATAAAGAACTCCAATTTCCCATTTAAAACAATAACTGCTTTCATTTGTTGAACATGCATCTGTGACAGGCGCACTGCTGGGGTTTCACTATTATCTGTCATTCAGAATGGGTCTAACAAGCAGGTCTGCCGGTGAAGCAAATGAACTCGCCCAAGTGGAGAGGCCGGGCTTCATCAGATCTGTCTAGGGCTCTCTCTCCCCCCTCATTTACACTCGGATTTCTCAACTTTTCATCTCATTGCACGTGTGATGTTTGTCTTACTTGCCTGTTTCTTTACTTTAAATTGATTTCCTGTGTTTATTTTTCGAAGTTTCTTTTAAAAGGAAACTGTATATCTCTATCATAAATATAGGATCAATAATATTCACCACATATAAATAAAGTAAATTAAAATATATACCCTCATAGGTACCACATCAAGTTATCCTCACCCTCTAGCACCCGTCATCCGCCATCTCCTGCTAGTGGCCAGAGTGGAACAGCCGGGGAAACAGTGCCCCAGACCCTGCTTGCTTTCCTAACAGAAAAAAATCAATTCAGTGGAACAACAGGATGAGACAGTGGGAACTCTACAAGAACCTGGGACTTTTGTGCCGTCCTCCTTTTGGGTTCTTAGTTCTTACCCTCTTCTGTACGGCTTGGACAACTTTTGTACACTGTGAAAGGTATTCGTTCTTGTCTTCGAGGAGGGGTGGGGAGAACTGCAGAGGTTGAGCTATGTTCCGAGAAGGTGCTCAACATACCTCGTGAAACTGCATTGCAACTGAAAAGGACTAGACACTCAGAGCATTAAAACAGAGCCGCCAGCTTTGTTCTCTGTGTAACACAAGAATGCTTTTCCATCAGTAGATCCCAAACATGGCTGGTCGGCACTGGGGATTTCCAGTTACCAACACAGATTAAGCCTATCTGGCCAGGCTTTGTCTGGTAGCCCTTTCTTAATCAGATATAATGACAATTTTAATAAACGGTTAAGTCCACGGAACATGTCTCATGCTTTATAAGGGAGGAAAAAATAAGCACTTTGTTTCACTGGACATTAAAAAAAGAGAGGGCCCTCACTGTGACAGCCTCTGTTAGTTATTGTGGGACATGGCAGTTATCTGAAGAGAACCAGCCAGATTTAATCTGACAGTCACAGCCAGGGAAGAGTGCTACCAATCTAATTACCCAGTAATCTAGTCAGAATGGGAGTAATTCTAGGACTTTCTCAGGTAGCTAATCACATTTCCTGTGCATTAGCAGCCACACATAGGGAGCTTTTAGGAAAGAGGTTTGTGGTCTGCAAGGGCTTTGTGAGCTCACAGCAGTGTGATTTCTTCGTTGACTTCTCCCCCGTGGGTTCTTTGGGTTGTTGTTTTTCTTTTTCCTCTCTCCCTTTTCTACTCTTCCCCTTCCTTGCTCAAAGGGTCTTCAGCTCAGCGCCCCATTCTGTTGGACAAGCTTCTTGTGGTCCTTTCAGAATGTGGTGGAGGAGGAAGGGTGAATTCTCTGCCCTTTCGCTGATTTTCCCCTCCAGGGATACATTAGGGATTACCTCACCATCTGGGGGTCAGGGCGGAGAAAGATGAAAAACATTATTTTATAAGAAATGTGCTGTTGTTTATGAACTATTTTGCATGTCATTTCTCTATTCATGTGGATGATTTCCAAGACAGATTTTATGAAAAAAAGGCAAGAGAAAAGAGACTTAACAGATATTTAGTCTTTCAGTGCCTCTGAATGTCAAGCTCTAGGAAACATCGATCATGTATCCTTTCTGTAATCATCATTTGAATAGGGAAAGTAAAAATTTAAAAGAGAGAGAGAGAGAGAAAGGGGGATAAAGCACATCCCATGAGCAGAACTTCTGCTACCCTGCTAATTAATATCCTCCACGTTCTTTCTCTGAAAACCTCTATTTAGGGTAATTTTATATTATCCCTATAAATCAGAATGTTTTTTAAGTGCATTGGTTTCTGACACTCTAAAACTGAGGTACGTTTGAAAAATCATTATACCAGCACCAGACCTTTTTTCTTTTACCCCCATGTTGTGAACATTTCTCCCACTTTTCATAATCACTGCTTGGTCAGTGCAAATCTGAATATTTGAATCTCATAGAGGGGAATTCCAGTCACTAATAGCTTTATAATGTAGTAATTTCCCCCCAAGTTATCCATGATAAATGGGCTTCCCAAATAGCCTCTAGAAATCATAACACAACACATTAGGCGGAACACTATAAAAAAGAGGAAATGTGAGATGCTGTGTGAAATTGTTGTAAATTTGAACAGGTTTCAACCACAATTTGCACTCTCTCAGCTGCAGTGTTTTGTGGACTTAAATATGTTTTCATTCCTGTAATTGTGGGAGGTATATATCCCTAGGGGCTTCATTGTTTGGGTGTGCCTCTGTGCTCACTCAGAGACTGTTAATATGTGACAGGTATGTTTCAGCCTAAAGTCAAGCATGTGAGCCTAGAGGCTGGTGTGTCTGGGATGCAGCATGTACACTGATTGTCCTGCTTCTAATTATGTTGTCTCCTCATTTATTCTAGGCTCAGATTTTACAAAAACCTTTGATATGAGTTTATTTAATAGAGAGTTCCATAAAACTATAAATGAACCTGACTTTGAGACTTTTGCCCAATATAAGATACAAATGTTAGTCTCTTATTGCAAGCACTATAACTGTTTGACTCCCAAGTACAGTTGAAAGTCAGATTACATCTGAAGGGTAGTTCCTGCTGGGCGTTTTTATTAATGCTTTTTTCATAAGTCAGAATGTGCATTTCAGTCCAGATGAAATGTATTCTCTAGGTTGCTAATTGAGATATTTACCAATAGAAATTATATTTAAACATTTCAATATCACATCAGTTTATAGAACAACTTGTATCTGAGGATGTGAAAACATTCATGGGAAATTAATACCATGCTGGCTAATCCCTACAGAAATGTTGTTTAACCAAGGCTCACTTCTTACAGAATCAGAATGAGAAAAGTATTATGTTATAGCAATGACTTGAATGATTCCAGCATCTCTTAGTATATAATTGGCACAAATAAAAAGAACATCATTTCTTATAGTTCTTAAGGCTATTTCTCAATAGAAGTGAAAATGATTTAGGAATGCAGGAGACACACGAAGGAGACTGCATATTAAGAGCTTAACGGAGCAGTGGAACCTCTAGGTATTTGCAAATATGGCACTCATTTCTCTGCTTTAAACCCTAGATCTTGAATTACACCTGTGATTCTGATCTGCAAATCAGTCTACATTGTTGATTCCTCTGTTCAAATTAGTATCTGCTGAATGAGTTGGCCTTTGTGTCTTATTCTTCACCAGCGTGTCTGATCTGTCCAAGGAATGTCCCAGGACAAAAGTATCTTTATGTAAAGAACAACGATAAATTCCATTATTATCATATATGAATTATCAGCCTGCCCTCAATCAAGTTAGTTTCTGTTCCTCGGTCAATTTTGAACTTCAGTTAAATCACTATGAAGCAATGATTTTAAGTTTTGATTCATGTGTAAGGGATCTTCCATTTTACTGTATCATTTTAATGCTGTTTATTTCTCATCATCTTTGATTTGGCTTCTCTTTTTAAAAAGTCAACTGATGTAACATGTTTCAGATTTGAGGCAGAGTCTACTTCAGGCTTGTGATCACTTTCTTACACAATTAGAAATTTCCAAGGGAATATTTGTTGTTTGGCAATAAGGATGGCAAAACTCCCATATTGACATTGTTCAATGTCTTTCATAATATCTTTTAAAATTGGCAGTTTGGGTGAGTTATTCCTGGCCATTATCCAAACCCTCCCCCAACCCAAATATAGTCTTTTAAGATCATATTTTCTGTTTATGTGATTTTCTTGTCATGGCCTACTTTTGGGAATTTATGCAAAGCCCTCCATTGCCTTTCATCTCTTCAGGCAATCTTGCTGAACATACACTGGTGTTTTAAATGGTAGCATATAATTCTAGTGCCCTTTGTGATATTCCCTTGAATCTGTGCTGTCCAATGGAATAATCATGCTTCATATGGTACCTGTTTAAATTCGAATTTAAATTAATTTCAATTAATGCAATTAAGAATTCAGTTTCTTAGTTGCACTAGTCACATTTCAAGTGATCGATAGCTGCAGGTAAGTCATGGCTTCCGAATTGGACAGTGTGGGCATTGAATATTTCCAATACTACAGGAAGTACTGGTGCACAGCACTGCCTTACGTGCTTGATAAACTCACAGACAAGAGTTTCTACATTGACTTAGAGACAGAGAGCAATTGTGGCCATCCAATCTCAGGTTCAATATCAGAAACAGCAAAGTCAATACAAGTGGCTGAGACTCTTGGAAGGTACACACTTATAATGACACCTCATTATGAGTTCTCATGGCAATTAAATGAAATCATTCAAATAATGGTTTTATTGCCCTTAGACCTTTTGACCGAACTAACATGGTGCCTGTCCTCATTCCCTACTTCAGAACTAATTATGATATTTAATAAACATAATTTCTGTGGTCTAAGGCACTCAAAGTCTGTTACTCACACATTCCCTCCGTCCCTTCTTATAAACACTATATGTTACCATGTCATTTTTTTTACTTTCAAATCAGTTTTCATTTGTATTTGATTTACTTTTTGAAGAGAAAATATGTTCACCTGACAATAAATGTAAAGAAGCATCGCCTTCTCACGCCTGACCATCATTAAGACAATTTCCCTCCCAAAATCCAGGCAATCATGTTTTGTAGCTCTGGGGACACAGGTCTCATTTGGAGTTGTGCAAATGCCATATGAATTTATCGTTACATTTCAGACCGAGTCATCAAATTGTAACACGTTTTTTTAACTCTTATGAGCACATGCTTATGTTACTTTAGCTAGCTAAGCAAACTGAGTGAAGTAAATATATGATTTGTGGCCTGTGAAGGTGTGTATTACTTGAATTCTTACAGGTTGTAATGGAAAAAAAATACTGTCACGGGTGATGGGTGTTTATTATAAGCATATGTGGAAACTAAAGGAGTAAAATGAACTTTCTGGGCGGCTGTGAAATCACTCTGGGCCTCTGAGTTTCACAGTCTGAAATGTTTATTAGACAACTGAAGAGGTAGGAGTGACATGTTACCATTCGTGGTACAAGGGCAAGTCTACTCACCTTATTTTCTTACCTTCCACCAAGAAAGATTTTGACTTCCTTTATGTGTATAAATATGCTACTAACAGAACAATTTTGATGTACTTATCAGCATCCAATGTAGAGATCCTCTGGGTAGTCTCATGCTAAAACCCATGATTATGTTTTATACTCATGGATGCCAAAGACTACAGTTTGAATTATGACACAGACCATTGTGATCAAGTTGTAGAGTCACCTGGTCAAGGCCCAGGACACTTACTCAGAAAGGCTAATTTCCCATTGGCCACTCCCCTCTCAGTGGGGTTGGGTGCACAAGGTAGACACACCAGCATTACAAAGACGGTGAAGAGGAGTGGTACTTACACTGTGTTTAGTTGTGCATCCTTACATGCATGCTATTATTTTATTTTAAAGGCATTGTCTGAGAGAAAAAAAAGAACAAATGTTTTCTCACTTTACAAATAGGAAAGCAAACACCAAGAAAAGTTAGTGTATTTGAACTCCCTATGAGTAGTCTAACCAATACTTAATACCCAACTAAGTTAATTAGACCCTTGCTCGTTCTACTTGAAAAGATAGTTTCATTATGGCAGACAATGTGTCAATTATATGTAGTGTTTGACAAGGTACTTGCCCAGTGGACAAATGAATAGAACTAGATAAGGCAATTTAATTAATGAGTAAAAACCACTTATTTAAAGACAGCACTAAAATTGTCTTTCAGGTATATTAGCTAAAACTGTCTGTTTTAACAAAGCTTCACTCTTGTAAGAAGTTTTGATCTTTCAATCATATATTTACTTGGAAAACCTAGTGCTCTTAACCACATCAGGAATTTATTAAACATCATGTAGTATTTAGAAATGCTAGACTATTTGCTAGGGTTATAAATAAAATTTATTTTACAGAGCCTGAAGTCTTGATATCATTCTGTACTCCAGGATCAATCCCAACTAACTTAATTGTTCAATTCTTTTGGTATTGCCTTGAAAAAAATTCAAAACCATATTCATTACCAACTGGCCATCAAGCTGTCACATGAAAAGGTATACGGCTCACTTAATTACAACCTCTCTGTCTCAACAACCAATGCTCCCCTGCATCAGAGCTACTGATTCCAGGGCATGCAAATTAGAAGAGGGCTCATGCTACCCTCTACCCTACCTGACAACATTAATTCACATAAAACCTGATAGATGTACTACTTTATTTAATTAGAAAGAACATCTAATTTTTGCAATTGAAAAGTCAAAGCACACTCAAAATATATATTCAGAATAGGGATGGGACTAGGGGTATTGAGTATGATTATTGGTTTTTTGACCAAAGTAAAAGGTAGATTTTGGCACAACTGAAAAAAACTTTGGTTAGTCTCATGTCATGATAAATTTAAAGTTGAAAGTTTACCTATGGTGCTTGGCTGTTGTGGCTCAGTGGACTGAGTGCCAGCCTGCAAATCAAAGGGTTTCTGGTTTGATTCCCAGTCAGGCACATGCCTAGGTTGTGGGCCAGGTCCCCAGTGAGGGGTGTGTGAGAGGCAACCACACATTGATGTTTCTCTCCCTCTCTTTCCCTATCCCTTCCTCTCTCTAAAAATAAGTAAATACAATCTTAAAAAAAAAAAAAAAAGTTTACCTATGATTTGTATGTGACAATTCAGCAAAAAATTTGCTGAATAGAAAAAAATTATTTTGATTTATACTCAGCTTTCAAAATTAGGGAAACACATGCACACAAATGCTCACATACAAACATATATACAAGTTTTGATTGATTGGTTAGTTTTAAAGCACTCTTAGTCTTAAAATTGTAATCTCCACAATCCTAAAAAACACCTCTTTTGTCATATTTTTACCCAGTAATTCACTAATATAAATCCTATAACTACTTAGTTTCTCTATTTGAAAGCAAAGAGTTAAATGATCAGTTACAGGTGGGGTAGTTGGTAGATTAGCAAAATCTCATTCAACTCAGCCCTAGATACAAGTTATCATGTCTCATATTCTGATTTTGAGTGCACTCTAGAAATAAATAATTTAATTTCATTTATAGTACTTATATATATTTAGCCTTTTTAAAAGTAAATACCAATTTTTGATCATTTACTTTTGGTCAACTTAAAACTTTGGCACACATCCCAGCTCATACATACAACAAATAAGTAATGGTATTTTCCTCCTTTTGTTTGGATAAATAATGGACATAAAATTCTGGAGACAGTAGAAAATCCCCCTTTTTATGATGGTAGTGATCAGAAAATGTCTTTGACCCTAAATAACCAAGATACATAGAAATTGCAATGTATTGACAGATTCCTAATATCTTCTTGAATGTGGATAGCCATAAAGATGAATGTGGTCATAATTTCCTCAGCTGCAATTTTATCCTGTTTTGTTTTTGTAGATATAAATTCTTACATTAATAAAAAGTTATACCAAAACTTTCAAATTCTCCCACAACCTTCTATCTTCATTGGGAATTGAGAGATGAAATAAAGAGAAAGCCAAAAACTCAAACATAGTAGCAATTATTTAAGATATCACTGGGTGCTTTTAAAAATATATGAAAGCCAGAAAAACAATGACGATTAGATAAGAAAATAAACACTATGTTTAATTTCCTGTGCCTAACTTAAGCTGTTTAGTATTTGTTACAAAACAATGGTTTCAGGCTTCCCTGCTACTGATCTTATAATGACATGCCTGACATGTATCTGAGTAGGAAGAGGAGTTCACTAAGAACCTGTGGCACAATTTTATTGCTGAAAGACATAGAATAAGAGACAAAACTAAAATTTGTCAAAGCAAATTCTGTTTGGAAGTGTCTAGATCAACTCATGAAAAAAAAAAGATTAATGGTGTTTGAACAGGCAAAATATTTGGAATTCTGTTTCTCAAATATCTCTAAGGTTTGTTTTAAGACTAAAGTCCTCAAATCTAAGAGGGCCCAAGGGAATCTCAGTATTTACCAAGCCACATGCTCTCATGTGAATTTCTGAACTCTGTGGAAATGCAAACTTCATAGTATTAATTTGCTGCTTCTAGAGGCTGACCTGTAAATTTCAAAGCCTGTTTATTCTCTTTGGATTGAACACAGGAGAAGTGTAGAAGAAAACTTACAGGAAACAAGGTAATAGATAGTAATAGACAATTCAAGGTAATAGATAATGCAGATGGGAATGTGGAATAAAAATCAACTTCTGTAGTCAAATTCCATACGAAGTGGATAAGAAGATGACATACATTTGGAGCTATTGCTTAGAAAACAGTGATTACTTGAGAAAATGCAGTGAAAACCCCCTGTAAAGAATGACTTGATTTGTTAAGATTGACTTAGAAATCTTTGTGATGGTGGCATCATAGCATGACTAGATCTATAGAGATCTGACGTTTAATTACAGGTCCGTTGCTTATTAGCTATAAGATCTCAGGTAAGCTATTTAAACTGAGTGACATTTTCTCATCTATAAAATTGGGACAAGTATACTTACATTGTGTGGTTGTTTTGAGGACTACAGATTTGAATAGCAAATACTTAATGCAAAACTTAGCAAAGATTAAGTTACAACTGCTATTACTTTTCATCATCACTGGAGATTCATAATTCTGTTTAAAGTCTAAAGGATGATGTAGAGCTGAAGTTAAACACCTCTGAAGTATGTTTAACAACCGAGGCCAGAGAGGCAGTGATTTCAGGATTACTGTTGTTCTCTTTCAGCTAAAGGATTCTGAACTATGGTGTGTGTATTTATGAACTTCCAGGGGATAATAGTCTTTGTTCCTAACTTAATTATTATAATCATCCCTCTCATATTAATAACACTTTCATTGTGATATTGGCCCCTATCAGTTGGGTGTATATATTTTTTTCAGCAAATAAATCCTACAGATACTCCTCAAACCACCACTAGCAAACACCATTGTCTGTGTCTAGCAATTATCCTGCCATAACTCTACCCACTTTGACTCTGCCATGACTACAGTACCATGCTTGGGAAGGTCTAACGTTTTTCACAGAACAGAAATTGTTCAGTTTTCAACTCCAAGGTCTGCTTTGGCAAGCCACATTTTTCAGTGTCTTTATAAACCTTGTTATGCATTCATTCACTCAGCCCATATTTACTGTTCTCAGCTCAAGAATTCATAAGGATGTATTGTTTTGTATCCCTTCTAAGTGGTCTTCATTCCCCACTTTATCGCTGCAAGAAGGCTGATTGAGAGTGAGTCAATTTGCAGGTACCACTTAGCTTTATTAGATTTCTCAAATAATCACTCTACTCCACCCCCTTTTTAAACAGCTGCTACTGTAGACACAATATTGAAATGTGAGGGTAGGGAAGATTGACAGGAATGATGCTGCATTTAATCCCAATTCTTATTGTTTTGAGTCCACTTTACAAATGATAAACCTGGGATGTAGTGAGGGAGGGATTGGTAATAGAAGAATCCATGTATTTTTTTTCACCCCTTAATGACATAGAGTAATGATATGGCCACAAACTCATATGCCTTCAGGGATACCAGTAATGTGGGGCACCAGTAATTTGGGGCCCTGAAGGTTGTCATGTAGACACTGTAGCAAATTGGAGAGTGAATTCCTGGAGGATAGGGAAACACTGGTACTTATAACTTTAAGGTGCCCTGAAATGTTGGAATATGGGCGTGATTTTTCTAAGAGAAGCCTGACTACATGGATTGATGTATGTGTGAGAGTGCATGCATGATTTTAAATACTAGCAACTATTTCTTAAGGCAGTACTAGCCAAATAAAACCAGGCCTCATTGACCTTGTGACTGTATAATGTCACCAAACCAAACCAAACAAACAAAAAACAACAACAACAACAGAGGTTCTTCTGCCTGTTGCTACAAAAGTAAAGCTCATGAGGCCAATGCTGGTGCAAAAGGAAAGAGGTTTTATTCAGGTGCTGCATGGTCTGGCAGAATGGTAGACTTCTGTCTCAAAGCTCATCTTTCTGCCATGGAAAAAGTCCAACTGTGCTCAGCAAGACCAAATATTGTCCAGAGTTCCTGCTCCAATTTAGAGAACAGTTCTTTGCAGACCACAGGTAGCTGCTAAGTGGCCCATATTTGCCATCCGGGTAATGTAGCTTGTTTCTGGCTCTTGTTCATTTCAGGCTTCCTCCTGGAGCCTGGGTGTGGAGCCTGTGTGGCCACGGGCTATGCAGCTGCTGGAGTTACAAGGTTCCATGCTCCAGGGAGAGAGCATGTGAATGCACTGGCAAATGCATCACTAGTTGGTGAGAGAGAGACAGAAAGAGACACACTCCCTCCTGGAGGCCATAGGCATGTGGTTGCTAAGGCCATGTGGCCCATGGAGAGAACAGGCCAGTGACCTGTGCCAGAGCAGGTCATGAGCCACTGAGCCACAAACCAGAGAGAGAGTGGGAGCTAGCCACCAGCAAGAGAGGGTTTCTTTGGTACCCTGGGATTATATTAGTTTAGGTGTGGGACAGTCCAGGGGCTTTCTCAAATGATCAATCAACTTCCCAAACTTGCATGTGCTTCAGGTAGGTCCACTTCCCAACGAATCCTTTCTCTCCTGGGGCTCGGCTGACAGGCCTCCCCTGCTCCATTTTGACTTCTCTGGTGCATGTGCCTGCCTTCCCTGGCCCCCCCACCCCAAATCTGGTACTGGAAGACAGGGAGCTTTTTCCTTTATCCAACTATCTTGCTAGTCTTTTACCTACTCAAGGTAAGAACCTTGCCCCTGCTGCCATCTTGGCTGATGGGGGAACACCCTGGGACTGCGGTCAGACTGTCTACCAGTAACTAAGATTAAGGTTTTACCTCTAAATCTAACTTCTTTTCTTCAAATGGCAATTAAAATACAGCCCTTTCATTCTTTTTTGTAGTCTTTCTCTCTCTCTTTCTTCCTCAGTGTCTTCATCTGTGAAATAGGGATAAAAGCATTTGTTTTTCTGCCTCCAAAAGATCAAGGATCATGATGCATGTGAAGATTAATGAGGTTATTTGTTTAAGTGCATCTTGCTGGGTGGAAGAACTGTGGCTTATGAATACTAATAGCATTTGAATCATGTAAGCTTTCATGGAAAGAGAGTTGGACCATTTAGCTTCCCCTCTACGAGGGTTTACAAAGAAGAAACTAGACAGAGAGAAGCTGAAAGTGTTTCTTCATGACATCTCCTGTAGTGAATTATGAAGTTGCATTGGGAATTCTGAGAGCTTGTAGGAAACTATGGATTCTGTAGGCACCGTAACCTGAGGAGAGCAGAACCCTCACTATGGAAGTGTATGAGTTTATATCTGTTGGAGAAGAGTGAGCAGGTGTGAATGGAAAATAATGTGTGAACTATCCACGTAAGGCTCTGCTCACAACCTTTTTTATGCTCTAATCAAATTGCCTTTTTATCACTGGACTCTCACCTTTCCTGGTGCATTCATTAGGGGAGGCCATTGAAGTATACCCCTTATGTTATCGTATTAACCCCACAAAAGTTAATGCTCTAATACTCTCTAATACTTCTAGGTGACATTTCACATAATAATTCAGAAACCAAGTTTCATATATTCTATCGCTCCCTCATCCTGTGGGCTTGATTAGCCAATTGGGTAAGAATGCAGTGAATTACCTGTGGAAGATCATTATGAGCCAAGCCTGAGAGTAGCACATGCCACTTTGGCTCACATTCCCTTGGCTATCTCATTCACATTGCTACACAAGGGACTCTGGGAAATGTAGCATCATTTTGATCAGCCCGTAATCACTTCCAAGTGTGTAATAATCCTTAGACACTTGTTCTTCTGTTTTTATCATCTGCTAGGTATGTTTGATTCCTTGACACTGGTAAGACACTGGACTTAGAATTCACTATTCTTTTTATTTTATTGCATCTCTGCAGCTAGTATGCTGGCTTCTTGGTTTTCAGTTAAACATTGTCATACCCTATTTTAAATGTCTTGTTTTGTTTTAATGTTTCTGTTCCTTCTATTCACTAAATATGTTTTCCATTTTGTTGCTTAGAAGGAAGATTTTTGCTCCATTGAGTGTTTCAGTTTGAATGCTTTTGTTAATAAATACTGACAGTGACTAACATAGGTTTTACTAGCTGTGATTTCCTTAGCTGTGGCTTCTGATGACAATCATAAATTCTTGAATAGAAATCCAAAAATGTGTTTGTTATTTTTGGTTTTTAAATCTGAAACTGTCACAGGGAGTGGGTGGGCAGTGTTCTCTTTTGGAATGATGTATAATGTAAAAATAAAATGATTGAATATTATGGAATTATACAGTGACTTTGATTAGTGTAGGCAGTCAATAGTAATCAGTGTACACAAAAGAATACAAATGTTCTTGCTCTTTTAGCACAACATTGTATATGGTGTGGTTCATAATGGTTGACAAATGATATGGGAAAAGAGATAGATATATGAGGTCTGTCAAGAAAATGTCCAACCATTGTTAACATAATGAGAATGGTTTACACAACATTATGGTAACCTGGCAGCCAAGGAGAGTGGACTGGAATGCTCATGCATGAACAATGATGACTTCACTGTACTAGTCAGTTAGGATAGTATGTGCCATTGAGGGAGAATGGGTACTGTGTGGCCATTGCACTCAAAATGACTGAGTGAGTAGGGCAACAAATCCATATCTAATTTTGCATTAAACTTGAACATTCCTCTACAAAACTATTCAGATGACTCAGAAGGCCAGAGCTATGGACAATGGGTGATTGGCAGCTTCATGAGGACAATTTGCCTGCTAACATATCATGTCTCATGCAGAGCTTTTTGGTGAAACATCAAATCACCCAGGCAACTCAGCCCCTCTACAGCCCAGATTTGGCACCCTGTGACTTCTGGCTTTTCCCAAAACTAAAATCACCCTTGAAAAGAAAGAGATTTTAAACCACCAATGAAATTCAGGAAAATACAATGGTGCAGTTGATGGAGACTGGAAGAACTGCATGAGGTCCCGAGGTGCCTGCTTTGAAAGGGACTGAGGCATCATTGTCCTAGGTACAAGGTGCTTGTATCTTTTATCTTCTTCGATAAATGTCTCTATTTTTCATAGTACATGGCTGGATACCTTCTGGACAGGCCTCATATACTCAACCAAACTGGTGTTTGCCATGAGGATTAGCAATTTGAAGAACTATACAAATTACAGACTTATTTAACTTTTGACAAAACTCCTGTTCAAAAATCCATGAGGGTGGAAAATTTCAAGACACCAAAATATAAATAAGTGAAAAATATGTAATTATCAGTCTATAAGCATTAGAGTTTGGTGATTAAGAACTATAAGAATGGGGCCCTGGCTGGTGTGGCTTAGTGGACTGAGTGCCAGCCTGCAAACCAAAGGGCCTCTGGTTTAGTTCCCAGTCAGGGCACATGCCTGGGTTGCAGGCCAGGTTCCCAGTAGGGGGTGCACAGGAGAGACAACCACACATTGATGTTTCTCTCCCTCTCTTTCTCCCTCCCTTCCTCTCTCTCTAGAAATAAATAAATAAAATCTTTAAACAAAGAAACAAACAAAAGAACTATATGAATGGATTTCCCAAATTAAATCCTAAGAAGCACACCAAATCCTATCTGTGATTCTCAACAAATTAATTCTGAAACTCCATTTTCTCTTCTCTAAAATGAAGATAATAACAGAAATAGAACTCATGATGTCATAAAGACCAATAAGATGTTTGTGAAGAGCTTATGGTAATTCGTGGCAAGTAGAAAGTACCCAAAAAGCACACACAGAGAAAAAGCATCTTCTTACATAGAAAAAAAAAGTGTAAAACAGTGCTTAAAATGCTGTGGGTCTTCCAGTCACCTGAATGTTATTTTAGTATGGCAATTCTGGTTCTTTAGGGCTGTCATGGAGCCTGAGATTTTCACTTCTTACAAGTTTAAAGATGATATTAATTTTACTGATGAGTGAACCACACTTTTAATATAAGGGAGCTAAATTTTACAGTTATATTCTTATCTAAATCTTGGATTATCTGTTTATCTGTGAATATGATAATTTGATTCCTGGCAGATGATGACAAAGACCTCTTCACAATGCAAAATATGTGCAAAGCTTCCACAAGTGAGCATGCGATGTTGAACCAGATGTCTGCGAAACAAAAGTAATCCAAGATTTTATTCATGTCATACATATTTTGTGTCAAGAATTGCCATGGTCCAGGAATGTAGTTTGAAGGCCAATGATATAGAGTTGATATGCTTCAATTCTAATGCAACTTTTTGAAATTCTGATTTATTTGCTGGGTTTTTTTTACAGATGTTTTTGAAACTTTTGACTCCCACTGGTTGTGCTGGCATTATTATTTTTTCAATATGCTAATGAAAAGACTAGAAATTTATGTGGGAGACAATAATTGACTTTTAAGTTTGTCTGGTCTACTGTTTGCATTAATATCATCTATCTTTTTCCATTTATTGTCCACTTAGCAATGTATTACCCTGCTTAAGTCATTGGTTATCCATTATTCAGATTTCGAAACTTTTCATGTCTGTTGGTCATCTTGATAAAATTCCTTTATTCTTCTATTTAAAGTAGACCTATCTTTATTTTCATGGAATTCTATAACTGAGTCAAGATTTTGGCTAATGTGGGCAATAACCTGTGGTGAGCTTTGAAGGCCCCAGGGAGAGTCGGATTCCCTCATTTTCCTTTGTTCTCCCTGCATCTGTCATTCTGCCGCGTTTCCATAATGAAGGGTGCAATGACTATAAATCAGAGAGATGGCCAAGGAAGCTCTCAGAAGCTAGGAACCCAGAGCAGTCACCTGATCAAAAGTTCAGCCCCGATATCGTATCACCATGTATTGCGTGGCCATTGTACATCCTCAATACACACATTTTCAGTCTTTGCAATCAATAGTCCTATTTATTACCATATTTTGCCATGTATAATGTGAACTTTTTGCCCAAATTTTTGGGAGTAAAATAAAGATGTGCATTATACATGCGTAGTACTAATTCTGTATATATATATTTTTAATTCTATTTATGCTTATATGTTAAAAACATAACTCTAGAAAGCAACAATGATATGCATATGTAAAATAATACCCTGGAATACAATAATCGGTTTCATTTCTAAATATAAATAAATTAAAAATTGAATTAAAAAATTAAAGCAAAAGATATTTTCCTAGAAGTTTGGGCCAAAAACACGCATGCACTTTTTACACTAGAGGACATTATACATGGCAAAATACAGTATTTTGCATAATTATCAAGTCAGTGTTCTACACATCTTGTAGTAGCATTTGCATTTCCTTTTTTAAGGAAAATTTCTATACTGAAGTGTTTATTACACAAGATTGTGCTATTAAATATACAACATATGGAGAAAAAGAAAAGGCATATGATAACTGTGATTATTTGCCACATATGTATAAATAAATATATGAAAATTTATGAAGTCATGACACTTTTGGAATTAAACACATAGAAAGAGAGCCTCCTAGTGTTTTAAACAAAAGGTATCAGTTTATATTACCTATTTCTAAGCACTGGGAATAAGGAGAGAACATTAAGATTAACTGATAATAAATAATTTTTTTAATTTTTCTCTGGAAAAATAGACGATGCCCCCATATATATTAACTCAGCCCATTTCAAATATACAAAGTAAGGGAAACCCAGATTTTTGTGGAAAAAAAAAAGTGACAAAGAAAAACAAAGAGACATTCCTAAAGTGACCAAAAGTTAATGTTGGAACCAAGCTGTCAACACAAACTGCAAACACACTAACTTTCTACATTACAAAAATTTGGGATTGAAAGTGAATTTTTCACACCCCATAGTTCTCTGACCACACTAATTTGTTTGGTAGCTCTAACCATCTCCAAATAATTATTTTCTTTGAATCCTTCCCATGTGATTTTTCTCACTTCTTAAACCGCCCCTCTTGAGGTTTCCTCTCTGTGGGAACTTAGGGGTTTCAGACACGGAAATAAGGGCTGTTTTGAGAAAAGCAGCAGATCCCCCAGTGGGTTGCTCATAGAATGCTGTGTTGCTAGGGCACCATATTTAATATTTTATTTATTAATATAGATGATAAAATATATATGGTTCTTCCAGGAATATCTTCAGTTGTAACTATAAATATGACCTGGTGTTAATAAATGTCTAGGATTTTTGCTGGTTTAAATCTGTTATCTACCAAGATAGAAGACAGTGGGGTCCTTGGAGGCAGACGTTTTTGTCTGATGGATAGTTCTTTGGAGACAAACGCTGTGCCTTACTTTCTTTAACACCCTGGGCCATACAATGGTCTCATAGAGGAGGAACTCAAAAAATGTGTGTTGAATTAATGATGTCTCTCCACACTTCCCCCCTGTGATTTATAGTGTAATAAATTAAAAAATGGCTTAAAGTTTTAAATCACCACTATGAACATTTCATGAGAGAAAGAGATTTAATGCCTATCATCCCCTGTATAGGGCACAAATGACTAATAACTCCTAAAATTCCTTAGTAGCCAATGTTAACAGATTACAGCAATTGTAATTATTTTTTTACTTATTGAAGACTTCTGTTCTGGATTATCAGTAATGCCATTTGGGGAAGTAGATGAAGAAAGCACAATTTTCTATAGTTTTGGTTAGCAAAGTGGCCATGAAGATATTTTTGTAGCCTTTAAAGAAACATTTTTTTCCCCTGAGTCTTCTGATACTTTCATGGTATTCTTCCAAAAGGAACCAAGAAAGGCTCTCTTGGGGCCTGAATTAATACAGCATTGAAGAGTCAGTTGAGGAGCTAAAGACTGGGTGGACTCCAGAGGCAGTCTGGGGAGACGTGAGTAACCCAGTGGTCTCAGGGGGCTTATACTGCCTAACGGTCCTTTTGATTAATCTGACCCTACCATGGCATCAGTGGGGAGTTCCTTAAAATCTGTTATGGTGAGTGATATTCTGAGACTGTTTATTTTTAAAAAGTTGATATTTAAGATAAAAAGCATATCAAGCTTTTACTTTGCTCATGTGTTCCTTGGGAACAAAGTCTTTGTTAGTTTATGACTCTGTACCCAGTGCATAGCCCTGTACCTGGAGGAGCAGGAGCTTAATAAATATTTAATGAATGAATTGATTATTCAACTGGACCATTTATATGGCTTCTATTTCTCAATTTTCACATAGTTATAAAAAATAAAATTTGTTAAAAATAACTTTCTACTAAATACTGCAGTGGGATTGATCTGTAAGTATGAACTCCCTTGAAAGTGGTGAAATTATCTGTTAGTAGTTCTCGCTCTGACCATTTCACCAATTTTAAGACTAAAAAAAGATACTCTTTCTGATGTGGAGAAATTTGATATTTAACGGGATTGGATGCCAAGTACATTTGTTAGTCAAGGTTATTCTTAACCTATATATTTAATATGACTTATTGTTGCCCAAAGTAAAGGCAATGATTATAAATCTGTTAGAGCAGTACAGTGAAGTTGGCATGATTAAGCGCTATCCAGGGATATAGAATTGAGACAGGAAAGTCTCCCTTATCAAACATCAACTTGATTAGAGGCTCACATAAGAAGAAAATGTTTTGTTTTGTTTTGTTTTGTTTTGTTTTTTTTGAGTAATAGACAATAAGAAAAAAAATCTTTAGATGTTCCTTAAACACTTTGGACATTAATTCTATTAATTGAAGCCCAGTTGTGTATATATGTGGATTGAACCATAGTTAGAACATTTTTAGGTTAATGGTGTTTATTTTGAATACCAAATACAAAAGAGTTCATAGAGGCCACATTTGCAGTTATTCTGGATTTCTGCCCAATGCAAAAATCCATTACAGAGAGAAAAAGAAAGGAAAACAAAAAGAAATTTCTTATTTGAGCTGGCTAGAGGAAAAAGAAAGAAATAATATTTAAAGCCCAAGTATGAGTTGGAAGAGTAGAGGAAATAGTGAAGAACAATGTTTAGGGAAATGAACATTTTGGGTAATACCAGCTAAAAAAAATGCATAAATAAGCAATGAAGACACTAATACCAGAATTAGGCATAGCTAGTCTTTTAGAAGGAACCAGTTCTTACCAGATTTCTGGGAGATAAATATTTAGCAAGTTATTCTGTATATGATAGGCTAAGTGGATTGAACCTCTTCCTTACTATTTTTACTGGCATTTTATAAACATGAGGCCACAGAAGAATAAATAAATTCTACATTGCCCCCAAGGAGAATACAGCCCATTAAATAACAGTGACTCATGTAATAATTGAATTCTATCATTTTTTTTGTAAAACAGTACTATATTTCAAAAGTAAAATAGTTTACACATTTTAGCCTTAGTTGGATTTAATGACTCTATTATTTTGCTCCAAAGAAGTATTCCAATAATTTAGGACTTTTTTTCCTCCTCCTCTTCCCACCCTTGGTCCTTCCCAGCCTAAACTAGCCAGTTTGTCGGGGATGATATTGTGGACATAAACATTCTGATAATCTTTGCAAACAGAACTGATGGCAATATAAACAGTTGCTCTAAATAAGTAAGCATTAAGTTCTCTGTTTCACTTTTAGGGTTTATAACTCCCTCAGAACCCATTTCATTGTGAGAAGAACTTGTTAGTCACCAGTTAAAAACAGTTTTCATTTCAAATCATTTTCATTTCACATGTTTTATATGCTCAAAGGAAAAAAAACTATTAATTAATTATCACTCATATCTGGTACTCTGATAGGAAGTCTGTATGAAACTTTCCAACTGTGCAGTGCAGATAAAATTTCTAATCTTAAATACCAGCAGCATTATCTGAAAGTACCAGTTCATATCCAATGTTTAATAAAATTTCCTTCAATGGCTCTCCATCTCTGTCAGAGTAAAAGCCAGTCTTTAGAATAATCTACAAGGCCTTAGAATATTCCTGGCCTATAGTTAACCCACTCGTAATCTCTCCTACTGGCTTCCCTTAGATTCACTCTGAGTTCCCCGCTGTACTGGGAGCTCCACGGGGATATGCTTGCATCAGAGCCCAGGTGCAGGGCGTTTTGTCTTCCTGGACCAGTATTCTCAGAAATAACCATTTTCCTCCCTAGCTCTTTCCCATGTTTGTTCAAATACCACCTTCTCAATAAGGAATCCCTGAATACCCTACTAAAAATTATATGACCCCTCTTCCAGGACTTTCTATCTTCACTTTTACTTTTTTTTTTCTTTATACTGTTTGTAATATGTTAAGTCATTTACTTTTTTTAACTGTTTATTTCCTCTCACTAGAATGAAACCACCCTGAGAGCAGGAATCTTTGTCTGTGATTTTCACTGCTGTATATCTAGAGTAGAGACATCTCTGGCCCCTAAGTATTTGTTTAGATATTTGTTTAACAAATGAATAGATGCATATTTACTGCATTTTATATTTTCAGAGGGCTCTTGAACTTTTTCACTATGTCAGTAAAAATGTATATTCGTGGGTTCCAGAATATTACTGAGACTAAATGAAAAGGTAGCTCTTTTTTATGCTTGAATGGAGAGAAATGGGATACAGACAAGTATTTGATTATATAAAACTAACACTATATTTTAATCATTTTCTCTATTAGTTGAATATTAATATAATTCAACATAGTATCATTTGCTTCACTAGGATTAATTTCATAACTTTATATTAATAGCTATATAAATCTGCCAAGAGAACCTTTTAAAAATAGATTACTTTGTATAGAAATAGTTTAATATTTAGCATTCTTATAAAAATAGGAATTAGCATATCATAATTATTAATTATTATCCTTCAAAACATTCTTTGGCTTTGAAATTCAATCATTTACCTAAGTCCTACTGACCTGTCCAATTTAATGATTTACTAAGATCAGGGATTCTCCTGCTAGTACCGAATAGGACAAACAAGAACAAAAAATATTTTTTACTGCCCTATCTTGTACTCAATAAGTTTGTTGTTGAAATTATCAGAATGTGTAAATTAATATTAAATATGTAACAACTCTTTCCTCCGCTTCAAAAAAAATCTTAGAAATAATATGTTTGTTCCTACTCCCAATGAAATTGGAAATATAACAAGTAGAACATATCAGTGATAAATGGGTAGGGTCTGGCAGTCCATATGTGATGGAACAGGAAAAAAATAGAGCTCCTATCTATTATCAGGTTGACACTGACATAGGTTGGAAAATACTCATTTTTCTTTGGTGAGAATCCATCCCTTGATTATACTGAACTCTCAGAGGTTTCTATAATCCATCTCAGTGATTCTCAATATGTGATTCCCTAAACTAAAACTATTGGTATTCCTGATGAACTTGTTGGAAATGCAGATTCTCAGGCCCCATCCCAGACCTCTGAATTATAAACTCTGAGAATGGGGCCCAGTCACTTCAGCAGTGCCTTAACAAAGCTTTGAAGAGATTCCGATGCCGCTAGTTTGAGATAGCTGATTGATCCCATTCAGTAAATACATATAGAGCCTTTGTTATGTACAATACACCATGTGTAGTTGAGGGGGAAAGAAAGATGCAAAATATACATTCTCTCTCATAGTAGAAACTTTGTTGAGGACACCAACTGGCAAGGCTCTAAAGGGCAAGTCTTCTGAAGGGACTGCTGGCACACGCTTATGTTGCTGATGGCGACCTGCAGCAATGAAATGCAGGCCTTTCTCTGGTTCTTCTGTTCATTTTTATGTGTAGAAATCTGTAAGGTTGTATTTGTAAATTTAAATTTGCAGCATAAAAGGTAAAAAGAGTATAAATGAAGTAGAAAAACTTCAGTAATCCTCTAAGGATAGCAAATCATATTCATGAAAAATTGTAACACAAAGCAAAAGGAGTGTTCTCTTTATAACTCACATCTATATAAATTTTGACACAGCAAATAGGGCAAGAAGTAACCTATCAGTATAAGGGTAGCAGATGCTTCCTAAGACACTTGTTTCATTGTTTTTTTGTTTGTTTGTTTGTTTGTTTGTTTTTTGAGCTATGCAATTAACCACCTATTCTCTGATACCATTCTCATGGTAGACCGTATTAGCTGATTCATGGAGAGGAAATGTTCATGTTAGATCAGTCACTATTCATACAGAAAAAAAGACAGAAACCACCTTAGGTATTTGAGACTTAGGACCTTTCATACCAGAAATGTTTACCAAAAAAGTTAGACAAATTGGAGGGAGAAAGAGAGAAGGAAGAAGTAACTCAGAGATTAATGATAAGGAGAAAGTACTGTTGCCCCTCAGGCTGGCTGAACAAAGCTGCGGAGGTGGTGTTAGCAGGTAAAAGGGGCGCACTCATCTCTACAACTACTGTGAGATTTTGCTTCTGGTGAAACTCCCACCAGCCCCGCTGCTAGAGCTGCCAGGTGTTACCTCTGGCCCAGGATCACCCAGACATTTGGGGCTCTAGTGCTGGAGCTAGCAGCCGAACTGGAGTGGCCAAAGGTTGCTGGAGCTTGAGGCTGCCTACTGATGCTGGTGACATTTCCAAAGCCAAGAGAAAAGAACACTTTTGCTTCCTCTTATCTTCCAGTCTCCCATCGGTACCTCCTGCCGGCAGACCTAACCAGAAATCAGCTGTAAAATCCACAAAATGTATTTTCAGGACCCTAGCACCTGGGATACAGATTAATACACAAAAGGGTGCCATGAAGCGTCAGAGCTTATGTGGTCCATGGCATTCTACCTGTGACTTTGTTTTCATGTATTCTCAGCTACAGACAGAGCAGAGGTTTGAAAAGGATATCTGAGGGGTAAGTCCATTGTAAAATAAAAGCAAAGCTGTGGCATAAAGTGATATTGGAATATTAAATTCCTTCCTGTAGGGGGAATTGTTGAGCCCATCCATTTTTCCTTTGCCAGGTTAGTACATCCCTCTCCTAGTTGCTGATGTTTGGTTGCCGCTAGCTCACAACTGCCCTGTTCTCTGGAGAATTTGCCTCTTGCTCTGGGGGAACCTGCTGTCAGTATTTATTTTCAAACATTTTATATACTGACTATGACATTTTTGATTCCTTATTATGTATTTCACAACATTCTGAATTTCATAAACTAGAAATTTTTAGAAAAACCATTTTGAGTGATTTGGTCCAATGTCTATGCATATTTTAGAATCTTTTTTTGTTTTTCCATGAATAACTTTACTGGGTATAAAATTTGTAAGTCATTGCCCCCTTTAAAACTCATTGTTCTTCAAGTCTTTTCTCTCTCTCTCTCTCTCTCTCTCTCTTTCCTTTCTTTCTTTCTTTCTTTCTTCTTCTTTCTTCCTTCCTTCCTTCCCTCCTTCCTTCCTTCCCTCCTCCCTTCCTTCCTTCTTTCCTTCCTTCCTTCCCTCCTTCCCTTCCTTCCTTCCTTCCTTCCTTCCTTCCTTCCTTCCTTCCTTCCTTTCTTTCTTTCTATCAATCTTGCTAAAGTAATCCTGATTTTCTGCTTGATAGCTAAATTTATTTTTCTGGTAGACTTCACCAAGAATTCTTTCTAAATCCCTGAAATTCAATTGTAATGCTGTTTCATATCAATATTGTCCTAAAATGTCGTATTCTACTTTGACTTAGGTTTATGAAACTATTATTTCTTTAAATGTTCAATTAAATCTGAATAATTTTGTTCAGTTTGATTTTCATAAAGCATATCTGTAATTTGTTTTCAGGGATAGCTATTCTACTCCTCATTCCTAATTTCTCTGCATTGGCCAGATATACATTAATACATGTTATCTGGAGTTAATAGTGTTTTCCCTGTCTTCTTATAGATAGCCTCAGTGTCCCCAGTTTTTTGATTCTTTTAAAAATTTTTGTTGGGTTTGGAAGGCATGCCGTTTTTGCAACAGGCAGTCTAGGGCAGTGTCCTTGAAAACTAGATGTAATGAAGAATAATCTAATAAGAGTTGTGAGCACTCTTGGGGTTAGTGTGGTATAATAGGAAAAGCCTCAGAGTGGGAGTTAGGTCAAATTTCAACTACATCTCTGTCACGTACCAGCACTGTGGACCAGTTAGACTACAAAAATGCCCTGAGTCTCAGTCTCTTTACAAGGGTGTTGTGAGGATGAAATAAATAACCTACCTGAAGCTACGGGTAAGTAAGTTACATGTGAAATATAAACAGGAGTGCTGGCTACTATTATCTTATTTATTTAAAAGCAACCATAGGGCCAAGACAAGTAAGATTAGCTCGAACAGGATCCAGGCAGCAGCCCTTCCATTATGCTCAGCTCTGGGTTAAGCCTGTGTGAAAATTCTCTTTCCAATTCTTCAACTGCTGTCAACACACGATTCGTTGCAACTTTGGTTGACATAAAATATTCTATTGGATTGGGGTGTGGGGGCTGGGTGGGAGAGAGTGAAAGGCAAGGGATTTTAAAAATACATTGCCTAGGAATTTGGCTTTCAAGTAAGTACATGCCGTCAGTTTTGAGAGAATTCAAAGGAAATGTATAAATATCATTAGGGGTTAGGAAGCTGTCCTTATCCCAAACACTAAAGGAGCTCATAGGATTTTGCTTGGAAAAGAAAAGTCAGAAGGGAGATTTAATACTCTACTACATGTGATACATATGAGATTAATAACCAGCTGAAATTCTTTGTCTCCAGTGAATATAGGGCAGATGGAAATTGGCTTTAGTTGCATCAATAATAATCTCCAGACAGAGAAAGCTGGGTCGGGCATCCTTTAGAGAGAGGCCACCCACTGGTGGTATCAGGAGACTGGGAATGGCTACTTGTTCTCCTACTCTGTAAATGCTTCCCATTATCTTAGCCTGAGGCACTCTTTCCACAATTAAAATCGTATTGCTTTGACTAAGCGACAGAGTATTCCACCCCCAACAAGGTGATATAAAAATTGAAAGTTTGATACAGTGAGTTAGCTGAGTTGCCTTTAAAAAGTTTGATTGACATGGAGAGAGAGTAACAGGATCCTGGAAGGGGAAGGAGTTTACATTACCTCAGAGGGGAAAGAGTACAACACGTGGAGTCTGGGGTCCCATCAACTGCTCCATTTTATTGAGATTCGACCCTCAGTGGGAGCTATTAACGACTGACTGGTTATTGCTTCATCTGATGAAGTCACCTTTCTGGATATCTTTAAAAGCTGGGCAAATGATTTACAGTTATCTTACGTTATTTCCTGAACTTTCCAACAACCGTTTAGTTGTGCTTGCAGACATCAAAAAGGTTTGGACAAGCACTGCTCCAAGTGGTCCTATGATCAGGGCATGGGCAACACCTGAGAGCTTGTTAGAAAGGCAGACTCACAGGGCACCACCCAAACCTGCTAAATCAGTGTTTTCTGGGGTTGGAGTCCCAGGATTCTGCATTTTAATGTGCAGTTTAACAAGCCCTGCAGGAGACTTTTTTATGCTAAAGTTTGAGAACCCCTGATTTTAATTGCCCTTTACTGCTTAAGAACATACAGGAGCTTCTGATGTTTGTTTTTTACCTCTTGGCAACATGTACCCACATGCAAACAGTGTCAAAGCAGGGTCAACTATTTCTTTGCAGGATCCTTTCATTTTTATATTTGTCAGCTAACCTCTTATTAGTATTTACTAGTGTACATTTTGCTACACAATACATTGCCAGGATCATGATTAAGAAGCTCATTCAAATGCATTTAAAATGTTTAAATGGAAACAATCTGGAGATGTAATTGCAAAATTGGATCTAGGAATTAATTTGTAGCTCAGACCAGCCAAATGGATTTTCCCATTTTTCAGTTCACTGTTTGTACAAGGAAATTAAAAAGTATGGAATCACAGGCTGAGCAGTAAACCCCTGAAACATACTGCAGTGTGCTCACTTATTCTCATTAGGCATATAATATATCATCCTGATCCTTGGGACCTGTAGTCCCAACAGCCAGACTAGAGCAAGTGGGGGGAAAAGACACACACACACACACACACACACACACACACACACACACATCTATATCTATATCTCTATATCTATATCTATATCTATATCTCTATATCTATATATCTATCTCTATATCTGTATCTACCTATATAGATACAGATATAGAGATATATCTTCAACGATTATAAATTATTGCCAGAGCGTAGTAGTGCACACATTGCTATGAGAATTAATAGAACAGGTCAAATATCCTGTGTTTTTTTTTTTTAATTTTTCTTGTTAAAAAAATACCCTTGTTTTAGCATGCTGTGCCCAGCTACCCTTAAACCACTAAACTGGGGAGAAGTATGATTGAGAATTGAAATGTGTTTTTTTGTGAATTTGATGCTGGCCACTGCTGGTGAAATACCATTGTGCTGCCTCCTGCATTCTGCCAGTGATAATAGGTTTTCACTGAGCATTTTACACTTATTTTACAAAACCCCAAGTTTTGACTACTTTGCTCCCCACAGTATCCATCACTTAGACTCTGAAATCCCCAAAGTAGATTTGACAGAGCAGTTTATCAACCATGGTTTGCCAGGTCAGCATTAATGCCTGTGTGCTCTGGGGGAGAGGCGGGCTGCGGGGGGGGGGGGGGAGGGGGGGAGGGGCGGGGGTGGCGCGGGAGGAGCAAATAAAGTTGGTGATGTTCTAATCGCCAACTTGATGGGGAAGTGTGTTTTTATATTTACATTTGAGTGGTGCTTTGCCTAACAAATGCTGGATTAAGATACATTAGTGCAGACCACTTTTATCGCTCTGGGTGTGAAGAGAATAGTGGAGTATAAATAAAATAATGTGTCTTTTTCTCCCCTGGCTAGAGTTGCAAAAAAAAAAAAAAATCAAGACATTTCAGGAACATTCCATTTAATTGCACTTTGTGCAAATGGTGACAAATATTTTTTGCTCCCAATCAGAAAGAAGCAAGAGGAAAGATGACTTGATCTCAAGGTTTCACAATAAGATAAGGTATACATTGTAACTTTTCCCATTTTATTATTTCAAAAATACAGAAAAATGGAAAGAAATTTTCAATGAACTCACTATCTAGAGTTTACAATTAATCTATTACTATACTTGTTTTATTACGTTCCTATTGTTCTATCAATTCATCAAATCCACTTTAATTTTTCAATAATGCATCATTTGTGGACATCAGCACACTTCACTTTCAGATACTTAGCATGCATGTTATTAGCTAGAGTTCCAAATTTTTTTCTTTTGTGGTGAAACTTTCATACAATAAATCTTAAGTACACTATTCCATGAGTTTTGCCGAAAGCATTTACCCCCATAACCCAGAGTCCGATGCAAATACAAAGTATTGCCATCACCATAGAAATTAACGTACATATGTTTGAATTCACATATACATACTGCTAGACCTCTGATACTTCTTTTTAACCTAATAATAAGGCTCCCCTAGGACTTCGCATGGTAATTGTGGGGGTTGCCATGTTTATCTTCTCTCTGGTACCTTTCTTTATCATCATAATCAATGAAAATTACACCATACTCAGTCTAATTGCCACCCAACATATCCTGGCCTTAGTTCATCACTTATTAAATTTTCTAATGCTTCATCAAAGTCAGTAGAAGAATGGAAAGGTACGTGAAGCAAAAGTTCATCAGCTCCCTTTCCTCAAAACCATGTCCAATAAAAGTAAATAGACTTGTGCTGATTGATCAACAACTTTCTCGATGCTCACTGACCTTAAGGAAGGATGGCCAGGTGCAGGCAGGCAATTAGAGTAAACTCTGTGTTTCACATACTCACAACTGGAGATCAAAGGTAGCTATACGGAGTTTCTTCTTATATTATTGTTTATTACTTATATTATTTCCCATACAAACAACTGTAAATCTACTTTTGCCACCCTCTGTGTTTTAAATCAGCACCGGTTCATTGATAATGGCTGATGGTTGCTGATAGTGCTGTGCTGAGAAGGATCCTAAGGCTATGTCTGTAGCTGGAGGGGCAGGACCACAATTGCTTAGCGATGCCTGTCACAGGTGGAAGCTGGGGCAGGGAAGCAACAGCAGCTACACCATTCCTTTTGCGTCCTGGTTAAGTGAGCTCCTGCACATTTGCATGTGGTCACACCAAAGCACTTCTGGATCAAACCAGACAATTGCAAAGGGCCGATGGGCAATACCACCCTTAACATATCTGTCTCAGTTTGTATTTGTATTTTATTAAAATAATCAGTGTTGCTTTGCAACAGTCATACTCACAAAATGGATGCCTAAATGGGATTTAAAAATACAAGAGAGAGAAATAAAGAGGAAAATAAGTCAGAGAGAGAGAGAGAGAGAGGGACAGAAGCAGAGACTGACATGTTCTATCATTTGAGAATGAAACATGCGTTACTCTTTGCCTGAAGGCTGGTACACTCCAGGAATTACCCTTCCTGTGCCAAGTGTAAAATTCCAAGTATAGATGCTATTCAACTTATATCCTGATCAGCCCATTGTAAGTTGAAAATATTTTAAGTTGAAAATGCATTGAATACACCTAACCTACTGAACATCATAAGTTAGCCTAGCTTACTTTAAACGTGCTCAGAACACTTACACAGCCCACAGTTGGGCGAAATCATCTAGCACAAAGACTATAATAAAGGGTCAAATATCTCATGGAATTTATTATGCGTATTGCTTTCACACCATCATAAAGTTGAAAAATCCTAAGTTGAACCATCCTAAGTCGGGGACCATCTGCAGTGAAATAGTTTAATCACAGCTACCACGGGATAATAATGCCCAATCCAACTTCACTGCTTTTCTCTGAAAAGCAGAGAGATACTGGGTCAGTCCAGATTATTTGTGGCATGTGGGGGCAGGATGGTGGGGTGAGGAATCAAGCTTCACTTTCATCTTTTTACTAGACGGCTTTATTTATAACACTTCAGCAGATGTCAAGACGGTTTGTTTTGTTCCTCGCAGTCTCCGTGTGATCTCCCTCTCCACGGCAGTGTTCCCCGAGTGTGAGTTGCTTGGCTCAGGATCATTTTCAAAGACTCAATTTTCAAAGCAAATACACACACAAGTCAGTAGTATTTTCGAAAACAAAGGTTATCGCATTTTTCCAAGGGGGATATATGAGAGAAGGGAGGGTGCTGAGAATAGAGTGTGAGTTTATTTCACATGGCAGGTCTCATAAAGATCGCATCCATAAATGCGCTGCCAAATTGAACAGCAGAGGGGGAGCGCTGGGGGTGGGGGGTGGGGAGGGAGGCTCAGATGAGAGGAGGCTAAAGGAACCACTTTAGCAAAGCTTGAAGTTTAAGGAGACATGCCTGTAGGGTAAGTTTTCTTACCAAGTCTCCCTTTAACTCTTGACCATACGTTCACAGGGGGACGCACACACATCCCACCTCTTAGAAGGGAGAATTTTTTTTTTATTATTATTATTTCATCAGGATTGCTGAGGAATGTTGCTGCTGATAAGGCTGCAGAAAATATTTCTGGGAGTGCATTTTCAGAACTTGGGAACAGAGACAGTCTGTCTGAACCCAGCTCAACTTTTCTTTCTTATCACTTTGTAAAAGCATGTTATCTTTAAGAACCAAATTAACATTTCATGATATGGTTTCTCAGCAGCTGATATTGGGCATCACAAGGCTAGACAGGAATGACTAAGCAGTTCTGTAAAATGACTATCCCCAGAGCTGCTGGCTTGACAGTTTGAGTGTCAATCATATATTGAGGCTATTTGGTCTTCTCTAGATTTATGCAGCCCTTTATAAAGGGAACTACTTGTTCCAGGAAAGGGTCTGAATAATATAAGAAACACAGAGAGTCACAAAGTATATTATTACCAGAAGCCAATTAATGATTCACATTGACTTGTTAAAAATATAGTTTATATTCTGTTTGGAATATTGCATTACATAGAATTTTCTCAATGCATTCAGAGATATATTTAATAATTATCCTGGGCAGCAATTTTCATAACAGGGCAGTGTGCTGGACAGTCTACCAGTTCAAACCCAGAAATAAAATAAAGTAAATGCAATCCTCATTTCCAAAAGATGAGGTCCAGGGTTTAAATTTTGACTTTTGATGCCTTTGGTATTCTTGACACTCTGAAGAGTTTCAAATGCCATATTATAAATGCGTGTTAATGTTATAAATAGATGAGGTTTTCAGAACCATACAGCTCCGTAAGGTGTGGTATATAAATGCATTTCTGGGGGTAGTTATACGATAAGACATTTTACCACATGGCTATAGCATTTATGGGAGCAAATAAAAGATCACTTCTAGGGGATTTATTTAACTATGTGTAGTATTATATTTAGAGAGCTATAGACTGGCCGTTTTTCACAGAATATATTATTTTGCTTGTTAGTTTTCTGGGTTTTTTCTCTAGACAAAGCACTTTGAACAAAAGCTTTTCTCCTATAATCAGGGATATTATTTTTTCACATGTGATTGCTAAGTTCTATTTCTTTTATCATAGGATAGCAATTTTTAACATTGCATATTATCCAAAATTTGAATGTCATTATCCTGCATAGCTTCTGATTTCAAAGAATATTAGAAAAATCTAGAGAAGTACCACTGTGAACCAAAATTCAAACAGCTAAAATTTAAGGTTTATTACACACATGCACAATGAGATAAACAGGCTGGTCTTTGTGTAAATCAAGGAATAACACTTCATTTCCTTACTGTCTATGTTTCTTGATAAACTCAAACAATTCCCTTTGGTGTATTTAGCATGTTTTATTTTTTTAGACTTCGAGTATGTGTGTGTATATGTGTGCGTAACTTTTATGTCTTCCAGTGGTAAGAACAATTTCCAGTAAGCATTTTTTATAAAGGGAGTTAAAACGCTTTTGATGTGAGTTTGTTTTTTTTTTAGTTTTTTCTTTTATATGTTTGACAAGATGCTTAGTATATTTCTTAACTTGCATTCCAAGCCCACATTTTGTTGTCTCATGGGATTCATACAAGCCAAAAACAAGTCACAATTCCATTCTTTAAAAAAGGAAAGAACATTAGTTAAAACCTTTCTTTAGTCACAAAGTAAGTGCTGGCTGGCACTCTCCATCAGCTATGGAGGGGGACAGATAAGCAGATAAATATGTACAGAGCTATATACATGGATTTAGAAAGAAATCATTTGCAAAACAATAGGCATAAACTGCAGGACTTGATATTTAACAAGCAGACCTAAGGACCAGGGAACATTTGTATTTCTTTAATGAGCCCTTCTTTAAGAGCTGGTGCACGTCATGTTAGGACACAGCCACATCTTGCCTATATCTTCACTTTGAAAAGAACCCCAGGGACCGTTTCCTGGGGGCCCTCAGCTGGCACTCCCTCTCACGGTTGCTCCCACCTCACCCTGCCAACTGTGTCATTACCACCTCCACCCGTGCCCAGTTCTGCAGCTGGGTGATGAGGAAGAGCTAGTGTGGGCTTGCCATCTGATACACTGTCCCAACAATCCTTCCAGAAGCGCTCTGTGAGCCCAATTTCAAATTGTATGGCAAAGGCGTCCCTGTCTGGAGTTTCATTATTGGATCTCTTGTCAAGCACTTTTGACCTCCGACAGGCAGACCTGGAAGGTTAGTGCCCATTAGCACTTAGTACATAATCGGGAGGACTCCCATCCCACAGCTTTTTCTGGCCACCAAGGCAGACAAAGTAGATTTTTCCTTTGAGCTGTCACTTGCTTCATCTCCATTATGTCACTTAAAGAGCACATTGGAATCTAATTGTTTGCAAGTGTCCCAATGAAAATATGATCTCCTGAGTCCCTCCATATAAAAAACTATTTTATACCATCTTTGCAAGTTCAGTTTGTCTTTGAAGTGGCTGATACATATATTCACTGTTGGATTGAATATCATAGACATTTCTAATATTTTAAGTATAAAAGAATTATGAGTAAGGATAGAAAATGAGTTAAATATAAGAACTAATGTTTGCTTATAATTGCACATATACTTTATTTTTATGTTGCATAGCCATCTTGGTATGTGCAATCTCTAAAATGGTAACATATAACTTTAAACAACTTAATTTGTAATGTTTATTTTTTTATTGTTTTCTTCAATTTCTGTGTGCAAAAAAGTTTTGGGGGTTTGGGGAAAATGAATTCATTCTTTTATTTAAGGAGTAGGGGCCAGTAAACAAGGTCATTTTCTTTCTTTGAGATATAACGGTAGGCTCTGGTTAGATGTTCCACACTACAAAATATATACCATTGGTTTTCATTTGCATTCAGACTACTACCAGGAAAAAATGAGGTCGTGCATTTTGAAAGTGCAGCATAGTTTGTGGGTTTACTTTATGTGCGGCTTCTTTTTGAGTCAGATTTTTTTCCCTTCCTTTTCAGGTCTTACACTGTTATGCAGAATCTTGTAAATTGTGTCAACTGAGCAAATACTTATCTATATAGTATAAGTGATTTTAAAAGCCAAAAACATAAAGGGATTTTTCTAAGTCCCCAGAACAGCTAGCTTTCTGTTTAATCCAGTCCCTTCAGAACATATCTTATGCCCCTGATATTTGAAGCCATATGATCCTCTGCAAATAATCAAAAGGAGAGAATCTTCAAAGCATTTAGTCCTCAGACAACATGTATTATGTTATTTAGTTAGTTTTTACAAAGTCGCCTAGGCATTTGAACATTATTATCTGCAGGATTTCTTTTTTCTTCAACATAAAGACATTTAGTTCAGATTTGTAGAGCAAAGCATGTCTGTTTCATATTTGACATGAAGTGTCTCAATTTAATCCCCATTTTACTTCATTATATAGGCACTGAGTTAATTCTTTTTTGAGGAATAAATGAGAAATAACTGATACTTAGACAAGAAGACTTTAGAGGTATGCTTTGTTGGCAAACATGGGAAAATATTTCTACTTTTTAAAAGTAAAACATTATATCATAAAAAGCATTGATTGGAATAAAAAAATTGAGGTCATCAAACTTGGCATTCTCATTTTCTAGGTTACTAGGGAGATACCGGTACTCGCACAATCATGACTTGCTAGAAATGTTATGAAAGATAATAAAATAATGTACTGCCTCTTTAATTGTGGTGACTAGTTTTGAAGGGATTATTAGCCCCATGAACTGAGGTCAGTTATGTACAGTATAAAATTATAAGGACACATATTAGAAAATTTGCAGGTGTTTTAATATTTTCTTGCCAGAAAAGACAACAGTCACATTATTATTTAATGGTACTTAAGAAAACTGCATGAAGTAGAAAGAATAATTACTGTCAGTTGCATGAAACATTCAAAAGGATTTTATTTTCACTCAGCTCCACCCTTTCTGAAAGGGTCATCTTTCTGTTCGATAAGATGGATTCTTCAGATTTCATTTGTTTTTTTTCTTCTCTTCTCCCACCACCTCTTATTATATTTAGCAGGACCATACTCTCAGTCAATGAATTGTATTCCAATGGTTTCACGTGCATTAATTTCATTTCCCCATTTTCTTAAGGGTAGAGATATCATTTGCTTCTTCAGTGGTTCCCTAAAATTCTTATTGTTACAAGTTGAAGGTCACAATGCACTTGTGGTGACACGAGTTTTGTTGTCCGTTTAGAAGAGGATGGAGGGAAGAGACACTCAATTTTGTAATGCTTTTAAAGGCTACACCTATCCCCACCTACATTTTTCTAAAAGAGTATAGTTTTCCACATTTTAAATGTAATTGTTAGTTTGTATCTCAAAAATTGTTCATGTTGACTAACAGAGATAGCCAAATCAAACAGAGACTCACATGATATTTCTCGATGGCCATTTATAGAGAGATTTGTTTTTTAAAAGGGAAATCAGAAAACTGAGAATTTATGAAGAAAGTATTTTCATTCAGGATTTGCATGGGGCAGCCTCACACCTCTGTTTTCTATTAGCTTTACACCAAAATTTCTAGAGGTAAACTTTTTGTTTTTAATTATATTGGTTTCCTGCCTCCTTTAAAATTTGTGAATTTGGTTGCATATAATTGGTGTAAGTGTGTGTGTGTGTGTGTGTGTGTGTGTATGATAGTTGTTTTAGGAACTTAAACATTTATTACAATGTCCTTCAATATTCTTTTCACCTTCAAATATAGCAAAATGTGTAATTGTAAAAAAAAATCTGCATCTTCTTCTTGTCATTGCTTCTGTGCTCTCAATCTATCTATCAAGAGGATTTAGATGGAAAATATTGAGAGTTCTTTTTCTTTAAAATGTTTTTTTTAATGCACAAATTAACTTATGAGAAAATGCAGCCTAAAGCTTAATTTTATGACCCATACATTTTGAATATTTGAAATTGGGCTAATAAAAAACAAAACAGTAGATATTCTCAGGGGGTTAATTTTACTCACACGGCAAGAGTGGATGGCTTGTGAGTTTTACAGCATTTCATTAGGAAAATTTCACCGGGGAAGCAGAGTGGAATATATACAAGGTTTATCTTAAACTGGCAAAATGGAGCCCTCAATAGAGTGTGTTTATGTGTACTGATTAACTTGAATTCTTACCTCCTGAGGAAGCACTATGCAAATGATTTTATTTTCTGGGTTAGTAGACCAAAAAAAAGACAGAAAATAACTTTTATTACCGAGCACTCGGTGTTTGCAGCCTCATTTTACATCTTTATAAAAATCTCCTGTAAGGGGAGGTGCTAGAGGGCAAGTGCTTCTTTGATGACCCGGCCACTGGCTACCCCGGCGGCTGGGAATGAAACGCATTGCTGAAGATGTGGATTCACTGGTACATTTTTGGAGTGTAAGTTTTATTCCTCGTGTTTTTCACAATACATAGCATAATATAAATAACTTTTGAGAGAAAGGAAAATATATAGTTTTGATGTTGTAGGTAAAATGTATGATTCAAATTGTGCTCCACCTCCTATAAATTTTTAATTACTTGATTTTTTTGCTGTATCTTTGAAATTCATTATATATTCTCATGGTTCGGTTTTAACAATATTCAACTGCTAATTAATCTCTATATTCAAATCACCAAAAGGGGTTTTGAAATTAATTGCCATGAATTAGTACTACACTGATCAGAAATTTAGAAGCTCAGAATTCTCTTTCAAGTTCTATAGATTCCACACCAGAATTCCAGTTTTGTTTGGTCTTAACAGTTTGACCTTTGAGCCCTATCATTAAACTCTTACATTTACTTTCCTGCCTTTTTCCTATGTGTTGAATGTTTAGACTAATTTTAATACATGAACATTGATAGAAAAGAATTTTTATGTATATCTATGTCACTGTAACTCATTAAGCTAAAATTTCTCTTATGCCTCAATAAAAAAGAATGGAAATGTTTGTTTTATTTTATAGTTGGCATCTATTTTAAAGGTGTTTGTGGTTTTTTTCCCAGTTGTGATGTTTAGCAAGGTTTACACATAGTGGGAGAAAAGTAAGTTTACAGTTGTGCACAAAACAGTTTATTCTTGTATTATTTATTAATTATTGTATTACTTTTATATGAGCAACTATAAACCTACTTTGCCCCACCCTGTATACATGTAGTGGTTTAGATATCAGAAAGTATGATTCACAAGAGAGAGTTATATTACCTTGTGGTTTGAAAAACAAATTTAACTCTACAAAATCACAGGCAGGAAGAGATATTACACAAATATGCCAATCATATTAGACATCACAGTCTTGCATTGACACTTCCATCAAAACTTGGGAGAATAAAGCATTAATCTTGAGGTATAAATTTCAGTAAGCATATTGCAGAGCAAAAGTTTTTTCTTGTGTTTATATGGACTATTTCAAAACAAAAACACCAAGAAGAAAATGGACTAAATCATTAGTGATTCTGGACCTCCTCCTGAAATACATGCCCTTGAGCTGAGGAATAACTTTCTCATTTGATAAGATTGACCCAAAATATGGCTTGAAGGTAACCGCTCTATTTGCTCTCTCATTAAAAAATAATAGCGCATGCTGTTGTTACTTCTCATGACCCGTTGGTGGGTTTCTGGCAACAACAATCAAGTAGTTCCTCATAATAGCCAATCATTCATTTAGTGGGTTCTTCATTTCTGCTCCTCTAAGGAGGGAAAGTCAAGAAATCCCCAGAAATAACTCAAAGGAAAAAACCAAACAAGACATCTTAATTCTTGATACTTGTGATTTATTGAGTCTTCTTTCGATTGTCATGGAAGAAGTATAAGCAACAGGTTAAATTTTTGTTTTTGGTCTGGTTTCTCTGATGGAGAATCATACATCTGACGTAGAGTTAAATGTAATGGAAAAGACACTTATTGGAAGCCAATAGCATGTTTTTATCTGTAGAAACTGTCTTTCTCTTCAACACAAAACAATATGGATTTTCTCCTAGGAGTTTCTTTGGATGATTTTCAAACTCTGGTAGTGATCAAATTATTTTAAAAAAAAGATCTTACTTATGTGTGGCCCTTTATTATGTAATTTAAAATGGAATCATCTCAAATTGTTCTTGGAAACTCTACAGTAAGAGAACATATTTGGTAGGCCAAACAAGGAACTGACTATTTGTATTCCCTTCTTATTCTTTCTTAAATATTATTCAGTGTGATCCAAATTCTCCTTTTCAGGCCTCTTATCAATGGGAGAACAGTGGAGAGAAGACAGTGTGTGATAGTGTCATTTCTCTGGTCTTCTACACAGAACATCTAATAGTATTATTACTAAATGCAAATAGCTATATTGCTTCTGCATAAAAGCAGCTAATATCCTGTCAACTCTGAAGGGGTTGTATGTTAAGATAGGTCATTTACAAAGCAGAAAATATACTATAACATTGAGAGTAACTATCCCTGCTATTCTTTAGGATAGTGATGACTATTCAGGTTCAGTATTTATATTTGCTTTATAAGGAGTGCATTGTGCTCATTTATTTTTTTGACATGGAATGATGTTTTATATGATCATTTCATTTGAAGAAGTGGGTACAGACAACAGTGTGGTGATTGCAAGGGGGAGGGTGGTGGGTCAAGATGGAAGAGTGTATGGGGCAGAGAAATGGTAGTGGAAAAAATACAATAGAAGAAGAAGAAAAAGGAGGAGAAGGAGAAGAAGGAGGAGGAGGGGGGAAGGGGAGAGGGAGAAGTTGTTAAAAATCACTTAGTAGATATCATGATTTATATGTATAATTCCAGAAGCATGTACCATAACATATACCATAATGGCTAAAACAAATGTTGGCTGTCTGATGTGAGATGTTGAAACTATTAGAGGTGGTCTACATAGAAAGCTTAATTACATTTTTGTTTTAAAAGCATATCCTAGACTATGAGGTCAAAAGAGAATTTTTAGTCAAGGTACTCACATGTCCCAAGTAGTTGAATCATTGTTCCTTCCTCTGTGTGTAGATTATATATAACTACCATTTGCAGTTCTCTATCTAGTGGACAGCTGACGTCATGAGCAAATAGTTATCCAATAATGAGAGGTGGGGGGTGGTAAGAAAAGAACTCCGATTAATTTCTATTGAATCAGTTATTGACTGTGATCTTAGAAAGTGACTTTATGTTCTTGGGACTCTTGTTTTCTTATTTATAAAATAGACCGTGTCACAATATTTTGTAAGAACATTGTGAGGATTAGCTAATATTAACATATATAAAAACCTAATTTACTGCATTCGTTCACTTAGTTTTATAAATACATACATATACACACATGTGAGTGGTCACAGTTTTCTTGCTTGAGGGTTTTTTTTTTTTTTTCCTAATTAATGGAGGTGGTTTCTGAATTTCCAGGCAATGCAGGATGTGCGTAAGGATTGAGTTCAGTTATCTTTCAGACTCATTGTCTCTGCAAGTCACTGTCCTAGATGTTGTGGCTACACAGGAAGAAGCATTAAAAGAAGTAAATAAAAAAGAAACAGTTCTGACCCACCCCACCCCCACCTCCCAATTAAAAACTGTTAACAAAATGAAAAAAGTACATACAAAACAATAAAAGAAAAACAAGCTGGATGATTTTATGTTCATGTTGCCAGTTGCTGGGCACAGAGAATACATGGCGAAACCTTCCTGAAGGGTTTATTCATAACCTCAACGTGCCTGCTGTTTGCCCTCGCTGTTTCGAGCCAGAGGGAGCCCCCCAGTGCCCACTCAGACTCCTATGGCCTGGTCACCCCTTCATTTTGAGAGCGAGTTTGGCAATCTTTGTGTTTGCAACAATGCCCGTGTTCAAAGGACACCAAAAATCACCACTTCTTTTTTGAGTTTTGTTATTACTACTACCAAAGTAGGATTTGTTCATATGAGGATCTCATGGATTGTATAAGAGAAAGAGATTCTTAATTTAGTTATGTACAAGTTTCGTATAAGAAAGAATAAATAAAATAAGCTAGTAAAAATAACTATGTAAATTTTTTTTTCTTATAAAAAAATGGTTAGTTATGCAGACCTTATTTGATCCCCATAGTGATTAAATGATATATTGTGGGCAATTCACTGAACACATAGGCATTCCATAAAAGTTAAATTCTCTTCTAATTTCTTAGAACTCTGTGCCAAATCTGCTATTCTTAATGATTTTTAAAGAGAGGGTATTTTACTCCTTATATAGAGCTTTTAATTATTATTTTAACTCTTTGATTATTAGTTCTTCTTTTCTAGGGCTTTTATTCTGCCAGATTTGCTTTCTTGCCTTCTTTTTATCCCATGTCTAAAATTTTAAGTGGACTGTTAGGCAGTCCTCAGGTAACAATTCTATGTGAAAAATGAACAACAGTAAACTATCAGAATAATTCTAGAAAGTTTTGAATCTTCACCAAATTTTACTGACAGGAAATGAATTTCCTTTTTATCCTTCGGACACTGCATGCCGTCTGCACAGGGGAACAAACTCTGCTTGTATGTATGTCCAACTATGCTTCATTTAGCTTCACAAACAATCCCAAACATAAGTTTACCCCAAAATGTAAACCAGTTTCCACAACCAAAATTTTAGTAATTTCCAATTTGATTTTTATCTGTTCTCCATCTCCCTTATGGTTGAGCTGGTCACAGGGAGCAGCGAGTTGGTGACAGGACAGATGGCCGGGTCCAGGGATCACTGGCTGTCGTGTTTCCCCTAAACCAAGACCGGTCTCTAGGATCTGAAATTTTTCCTCTTACCTGCCTTAAATAAAGCTTTCCGTAGGCACTGATTGCCCTCTGTTAAACAACTCCCGTAGGACCTTGATTAGGATCGTAATGAATGGTGACGCTTTTGATTGTGGAAGCTCACAGACACCCAGTTCAAGCAGTCCTGGCTTCTAAGCCTAGCTCTGCCCCTCACTAGCTGTGTGGCTTCATGAGTGTCAGGCTGTCAGTATTTTCATCTTTAAAATGGGGACTATAATAGTACCCGTCTCACAGGTAAAATAAATGCCCCTAGTACACAGAGTGGAACATAATAAGTACTGTATAAATGATATCTGCGGTTATTGTTGCAAGCGAGTTAATGGTGGTCATTTAAACGACTCGGCAATTATGTTTTCATTGCTGAAAGTCCTTTATGAAGCAATGGCACACTCTGTACAAGAACTGGGAAGGAGGGATCTTTTGTTATACTGGCCACACTGCATCAAGGTGACTGCTGGCTCCTCCTTTCTGAACAGAGGTCAGAAGCCTAAGGAAAGTTACGTGTTTATAAAATCACTTTATTTATAAGACTCGAGTATTGATGATATTTACTGTATTAGCTAGGACTCCCCAAGCAGCAGAGGCTGAAATGAGATGTGAGAACAAGTAGATGATTTGCAACATAAAGTGGGGGAGTGTGATGAGAAAGGACACCTCATCAAGCCAACACCACTGTGGGTGATTGCAGCTCAGTCTCATTGTGACAATTCTATGAGCCAAAGCAGGATGCACCTGTCTGAGATAGTGCATCCAAGGGGCGAGGGAGTTGGGGTATTTATTCGCCAACCCCTGAGAGTCACTAGTTAAGGGTCACCCCTGGTGGTTTGTTAGTTCTCAGCACCTCTAGGTTGCTACAGAGGAGGACAAAACAGCCCTGGCCAGCCAGGGAAGTCCTTGCATAGGGAAATGCAGGGCCAGTGTGCCCAGTGGTGGGAGACTAGGAAACGTAAATGGACACCAAAAGCATATGTTTCAGTTACTTACATAGAATATTGGCTTGAGTTTGGAGAGTTTAAACATGTAATCTTGAAGCTGTAACAGGCTCGTATTAAAATTTTATCTTGAAACATACATAGTTTTAGTAAAGAAAAGCTATAACACGCCTATGGAATTTGAGACAATTTCCTCCAAACTATCAGTCCTTGCACTCTTGCTGTTTAATGAGCCACGGCATAACCATCTTTTTCAGTTTCACTCCACAGGCTTGTTGATCTCTCTGAAGCTTTGAGGCAACGTGACCAGAGCTTCACCCAGGTTCCCTTTTAGTCCATTCTTTTATCTACCCACCTGAATGAACTACTTTGCATATCAACGTTATCCACTGAACTGCCAGGGCAGAGTTTATTTTAACCTATTATTCTGATTCACAAAGGAGGAAACTTATTAAACAAAAAACTTGGATAAATACCCTGCTCCCTGATCTGCCTAGTGTTGCATTCACTTGCAGATTCTACTGGCTTCTGTCCTTTTGTTATATTGCTGATAATTGTTATTCCTTTGACATGTTCCACGTGCACCTCAATCTTAATAACTAAAGGGGAAAAGCAACACAGAACTCTTCCTACCTGCTGCTTCATTTTATGTGGGCTCCCTGAAGGGATAGGCTTGTGGCTGTGCCTACGTCCTGTGAAATTAATGTTCCTTCTTCAGACTCCTGTTATTCTATTTATAGCCACAGGGCTTCAGTTTTATAAGTGTCCAGAAAGTTCTGAGTGATGCATAGAATTCTACATACACGGCAAATGCAGCCTTGGCAAAATGTAATCCCCGGTGAGGGAAGAAAACAGAGTATCAACAATTTGTTGCTTTTATTGGAATAATAAAACTAGATCGGTTTGTGTCTGAAAGTGCTATAAACTGGATTTTTTTTCATGTAAATTTTATAGCCTGAATATAATGGACCTGTCTTTAATTTGGTAAATGGACAATTATAGTATTTGGAGAAAATTTGACTTTTTCTCAACACTCTTTCTTTTATTCAAATATGCTTATTTTTATGGATGATTAGTCAAGATGTGGGCTTAATTATAATAATATTTCACATGGGCATGAAGAGAATTTGTATACGTCTAAGAACACATTAAGGAAAAATGAATGCAGTCATTTACTGTTACCATCTCTTGTCCTCCCAATCACTTTTTTCAAAATATTCAAAATTATAGAAGAACTCAGTGAGGACTTTGCCAGTCCCAATATTTAGTAAGAAAAAAGCATTTTACTCAAATACAGAGCCCACTCTTAATTTTTATTTTGATTGAATGTAATGACACATTTTTTACAATAAAAATTATAGCATTAACATCATAGTAAAGAATATTATATAATGTCTATCTTCACATGTTGTATTTGGTTCAGGGATAATAGTGTTGGACTTTCATGATATACGACATAATGGGTGGAGCCTGATATAATGCAATGGAATGACCTTGGCATAGCAATAAATGCAACAAACCGATGGAACAACTCCATTGCTCACAAAATTGAATGTGACTTCTTTAATCTCCTTCAGTCCCTGGCTCTGTCGCTGGGCTATCTATGCTCTGGTAGCTCTTTGAGGCAAGATTGAGGATTCAAAATTGTTTAACCCTCTCTCTGTCTCTCTCCCCCCATGATCATAGTATGGATAGTTCAGATTTCTCCTCATTATGTCCCCCAACAGCCTTCAGAATTGTCACTTCTCATGAAGTGACAACAGAAAAATATTCCACTTTCAGCAAGTTTGATTTAAAACTGGCAAATGTATGAGGTAACACAAAGTAGACCCTGTAGGGGGACCTAGGTGGTTGCTCGAGGACCGACATTGGTGGTGGCGTGGATATTTGCTCTACACTGTTGTCAAGATCCTTCTGACTCCCATTCCCATGGGGCCTTACGGCTTCATTCAGAAGCAGTTTGCTTTGGCAAATGTATCATAAAAGAAACTGAGATTTGCTTTTGTCTTTGCAGATTAAGTGATAGAGAACCTCGTTTTTAAACCGTTCTCTTTTTTATTTATATTAATCGTATGAGTGAAAAATGAGATTTGGTTTTAATTTATACTTTGTTGTATACTGATATTAATCTTTTAAACATATGTGTACTATTTCAATTCTGAGAGTTAGCTATTTATGTACCTTCTTCATTTTTCTGTTGTTTTTAAGTGTTTTCCCTTTTTATTATGAAAATAGCAGACATATACAAAGGCAGAGAGTATAATATATGAAGACTCTTCTTCCCATCAACCAAAAAGTATTTACCCAGGACCAAACTTGTTCCTCTATAATTCCACTCACTCCTTTTGCTTCCAGATTATTTTGAAGCAAATAAGCAAATTGTAAATATATTGTAACATCTATAAATATTTCTGCATATATTCCTAAAATATAAGGATTTGTAGGAAAAAAACAACCCTCATACCAAAATTGACACCTACATTTATAATCCATTATTATCATTAAATGTTCAGTCAGTGTTCAGATTTTCTCTTAAATGTTTCAAACATCCAAAAAATCAACATTAAATAATGTCTACACTTGTGATTAGGTAAAATATTTCTCAAATCGTATTTCACTTAGAGATCATTTTGTAATAGTAAGGAACCAAGTGATTTGTCCTGCAGAGTCTGCCACAGTCTGGATTTTGCTATAGCGTCCCCTGGTGCCAGTTAATATGCTCCTCTCACCCTGTGTTTCTTGTGAAATGATCAGTAGGCTTTGAGGCTTGGAAAGATTACTTCGTAAGTGGCGGCATATGCTTCCATCAGGAGGGACATAATGTCTGGTTGTCTCATCTTTTGTGTGTAATGCAACAGCCTTTAGTGACAATTGTCAAGCTCCATTAATCAATTAGGAATGGTGTAATAGTGATATTCTAATTCTGTTGTTCCTTTCTCATTTATTAGCCGGGATACTTGTATAAAGAGAAACTACTTTTCAACTCTTCAGGGAAAAACAGGATAAATGCTTAATTCTTTCCCTTGTCATCAAACTTATTTTCCTTCACAAACATTTGGTAAAGATGTCCAGTAAAGGTTCTTTTGTCTTATTTTGTTTTGAAAATTACTTTGACCTCCTAGAAATAAGTATACTTGCTATGTTTCGATTCAATGCAGTTACATTTTTATTGATGCTTAAATTGTCTCACCTGAGGAGGTCAGCGGGACCCTCTTTATACTGGCGTAGGAGTCATTACTTGAGTCTGCTTAGGCTACCATAACAAAGTACCATAGACTGGGAGGCTTACACAGCAGTTTCTCATAGTTCTGGAGGCTGAAAGTCTGAAATCAAGATGCTAGTTAACATAGCTGGGTTCTGGTGAGAGCTGGCTTTCTGGCTGGCAGATCGTTACCTCTCTTGCTATGTCCTCACATGGCAGAGAGAAAAATGCAAGCTCTTTGGTGTCTCTTCTTATAAGGACATTAATATCATGAGGGCACCACCTTCATGACCTTTTCTGAACCACTTTACCTCCCATAGACCCCATCTCCAAATACTTTCACATTGGAGGTCAGGTCTTCAACATATGAGTAGGAGCGGGGCACCCAATTTAGTCCATAGTGGCCATTTTGACACAATCCTAGTAGTCTCAGTTCCTGTGTTTTCAAGTAGGGCAAGGTATTCTAAGCTCACTTTATAATTTTGCTATTCCAGCCCTGGAGTCACCTAACTTTTCAAGAAACTCCGGTCCCTTTGAGTGGGAAATGGTAATTAAAAGTCAATACCCGGGCACTTTCCTGCTTTTGCTTTTGGTTTGGTCATTGTTTTTAGGCATTTTTCAATACACAGAAACAGGATTTTTTTTTTTTTATCAAGATGCCATAAAGGTATTTCCAATTCGGATTCAGGACCATTGGTTTTTTTTCTTTTACTTCATAGATCTTTTATCTGTATTCTTTTCCTTTGTATCAGAAACCTTAGCTTTTAAAGAAAACACTAGCTTATTTGTCATTTGTAAGATGAGTTTTAGAATAACAATAAAGCCTTACCACCAAAAAATATGATACTGAAAATTTAAAATACTTTTGCAGCTCTCTTTTTATTTTCCTTAAGGTACATCCCAATTGAGATTTACAGCAGAATTACTGTGTAATAAACTCACTATGTATAGTTCCTCTCTGTGTGTTTCTGACACCAACTGTTCCCTCCTTTGGCTTGTGTATTTTACTTTCAATTGTTTGAGATTACTTATTTAATTTCATTTTTATTATAATTATGTAAAATATTAATGTTTCCAAAGTAAAATTTATAAAACAAAGTACACTCAATAAGTCTTCTTTTTATCATTTTTTTGTCCACAGTATTTCTTCCTCCACACATCCACAGCTTTTAAATTACAATTTATCCTTTTTTGAATACAAGCAAAAACATGTGTGTATGTGTGTTTACTCCCTCTCCCTTTTTTACATAAATGATAACACACTAATCACATGTTCTCCATCTAGCTTTTTTCATGTAACAGTACCTCCTGTTGTGTCCTTAATAACAGCACATGTGAACACACCCCTCCCATTGCTTTCAGGAACATAAAGATCGATTTTGTGAATATATCACCATTTAATAAATCAGTTTACAATAGACAGACAATTGGCTTACTTCTAATTTTTTTATTATGAAAATACCACCCCAATGAAGATCCTTTAGTATACACAAGGAATTTTTCTTTAAATACTGATTCCAAATATAGAGCTCCTTTCTAATGGCTAAAATGCAGAATGCACAAAGGTGAAAATGAAAATCACCTATAATCTTACCACCCAGAAACAGTTACCATTAATCTTATCCTTCCAGCTTTTGTTCTGTTTGCACACACCCAGAACCCTAAAAGCTTAGGAGACTAAAACATAGAGAGACTCCTATAGCCTTTCTTTTTTCATTAAACATTTTTGGCTTAAATATTACCTCAAAAGCAATTCGCCATAAACATCAGAATGTCTTCATAATACTGTCATTATAATTAATTTCTCCATAATGTATAGGCATATTAAATCTTCTGTACATATTGCTATATTACAAATAAGGAAAAGTATTCTGATTGGTACTCTAAACAACAGTGTATGTGTACCCACACTACCTGTCCATGAAACCCCCTTCTGACGGATTCGGTAGATTGGGAGCAGGACCAGAGATTCAGCATTCCTAGCAAATGCCCAGGTGAACCGATGCTGCTGGTCCTTGGATAGTACTTCAAATAGCAAGTGTAGGGAGGAGCATGATGGACTTGTGTTTTACCTTATTTCCCCTAAGACTAAACAAAGGGGCTGGACTTGGTATGAGTATTTAGATTAAATAAATAGACTTATATACCTTAGTACTTATGTATATTGACCTTTATATAAGACCCTTTAACATAAAAACTCAGTCTAGGTTATTTCAGACAAATGCTAAAGAAAGTCACACTACTGGACTTTGACCTCTGGATCTCCTTTCTTCCCTCCCTTCCTTTGATCCCAGACACTTTTCTCTGACTTTTCAGTATCTGCCCTTAGGCCTGCTATAGATCTTTTATAGTTAAACATGAAATATGGAGGCTCTTGCTGTGATAAGCTAGGGAGTAATTTCTTAGTAAAGACAGGAACTGTAAGGACTTCTTTCTCCTGTTTCATGTGTTGATGAATCTTACACCTAACTGTGTTGGTTGAAGCTATTCCAGTGAAGCAGATACAGAAAAAGACCTGATGAGAATCTAGAATTTTCCTGGAATATATATTTTCTACCTTCTTGCAGGGCACATATTCCCAACATTTTCATTACACAAATATTTGGTTGGGTAGCCCTAGTAATACATCTATAAATAGATAAGCATACCTGTTCTCAAGGATCTTAGAGTTTAGGAGGTTAGACAAGCATGATAATTGGTAATTATGGAATTTATGTACGGTAAATGCTGTAGTAAGTTACAAGTAGGCACAGAAGAGGGAATTGTAACTCAATATTTTAGAATTGTTTTCCAGGAAGAATGAAGACAAAGTATAATTAGCCAGGGGAATAGAGGGAGCCCTGTAAGGTGGAAATAACTTGTAGGAAGGCTTAGAGGTTCAAAAGAGAAAGGAGAAAATAAGCCAATTGGGGAAGTGCATGTAGTCAGTCTTGAGGACCCCAGGGAGACTGTGGCTGTGCATGTGTGTGTGCTGGGGCTAGGAAACAGTGTCCTTGAAATTATTTCCTAAGACAATGAATAACTGGTAAAATGTTTCAAGTAGGGAATATCACCTCCCCCACCAAAAAAAAAAGCCCACTCACTGCAACCTAGAGAATGAATTGCTGAGTAGCTGACCTGAAGGCTAAAGAGACTGGTTAAGGGCCCTGGACATGTTATTGATGACTAACACGCACATTTATGTCAGGGCTGGATGCCACTACCAGATACGAGTGCTATTCTGAAACATTTTAAATATATTATTTAACAGTCAAAGCAACCTCTTTAGATGTGTAGATGTTTGTAATAGCCATCCCCATTTATACTGAAGAAAACTAAGTCAAAAGTGTGTTTGCGTTACACTTCTGCAGCCATAGGAGGCATTTGTAGAAAGCACAGCCTGGGCTCAGGTAGTTTGCTCCTAGAGCCTCGTCCTCTCTGAACGGTGGTGCTGCACTGCCTTCTCCATGGAGACTATGAGGAAGCAAACAAGCGTAGCTGTTTATCTTGAATGGGTTAATACTTGTGTGTATTATTTTAAATCAGTGGGGGTGACACAAATGCCTGTGAAATTGGGAAAAACATTGTCTATTAGCGAACATTTTGAAGGGATCAGCTGCCAGATACTTTTGAATGGATGCTGTTTAAGAGGGACATCTGGATATCACCTGGAAAGTATTATAGGTAAAAACTTTCTCTCTTAGTGCATTTAAGTACATCTGTGCTCACCTTTCCACTATGACCAGAATATTAGTCCAAGAGGTTGACTGAAAGTTCTGCTCGGATAGTAAGTGCGATGCTACAGCAAACAGTCTTTTTCATTGTTCCATTTCTAAGAAATGAAGATAAGACTTTCTCAGTCATGTCCAGAGTGAATGGCAACCCTGTTGCCGTCGACGTGTCATTATAGTTACAGTGAAGGGCACAAACTTGAAAGATTTCCTAGCAGCTGTGATCCACAAGAGTGTGCCGTTTAAATCTGGTATCATGTAGAAAGCTTAAAGAGTAATTTCCTTGAGGAAAAGGAAGTATATGGTGTAAATCCCCGCTGCTTTTTCTCTGGATCAGGTAATGGTCCTTCAAGTGGCATATTATGCAAATGAAATTCACTTTCTTCTGCTCCTGTTTTGCTCTCGTAACATAAAGAAGCACATGTTGTAGGAACTCTTACTTGTTTTTTTGAAGCCAAAGTCAGATAAGTTTTCCCAGAGCAGAAGGGGGTTTAAGCATAGCACTTAAGCACAAAGAGTGAAAACATGAAACTGGGCATGGTGTTAAAAAATACACTTTAGTTAATATAAAATTTTACCAGAATTGTTCTGGTTTTGAATGATTATAGTCCATTTGTTTTTCCTGCGCATTTTCTTTCATCATTCCCTACCTTGAATCAACTCCACATCCTTTGACTCATTTCTTTATTTATAACCCCATGCAAACCTTGATTCACAGAGAAGCATTATCATAGCCTAATCACATCACAAGATTGCAGCGAGGATGGACTGAGATCTAGAATTAGTCTTGCTGTTCAGATTTGAAAACTAGGGTGACGCTAACTCCACACAGTTGATGGCACTTAATATTTTTCGCATAGCGGATTTTGGTGATTTCAGATGTGTTTATTGCCTAAAAACAGAAGAGTAAGAAGTACTGGCTGGGTTTTCCCTTATTCTTCCGCAAAAGAGCAGGTGTAGCAGCAAGGACTCTGTGTTCACTCTCGTGGCTGTCATCCACATAACGCTGGCTGAACGACTGTGAGCCACTGAAGCTCCAAGGACATGATGTCACCAACTGAAGACTTCCAGTCTGTGTGACAGAATAATTGGTCCCTGGTACAAAGGAAGCATATGCCTCGATTGTGAGAACTCTGTCACTTGATGTTGGGAAGAGAAATCATAAACAGTTTTGAATCCACCATATGCCTAAAACTGTCATAAAATTCCTCTCACAGACACATTCTAGTCCAAGGTTGTATTTTCCTGCATGGATACTTATGATTCCCCCACCTCTAATAAAATCTCTGAAAATATTGAAGTATCTATAACCCTGATTTGCTCTGTTCTGCAAAGGGTGCTATGATGTTGTCATATCAGTCAAGAGTGACACGTAATGAAGACATCCAGGTCTGAGCGGGCTCAGTTGCTCTGCTTCCCAGTTTATGTTGCAGACAGTGCTGAGGCAGGGGGAGATGTGAGTGAAGCTAGGGCTGTCTGTAAAAGACGTCCCCAAGGATGCTTTTCAGTGAAGCTTAGACTCAGGATCTGGCAGAACTTGTACGCCGTATGAAACACATACCCTACTACACTTTCCCACAAGAAACTCTTCAGGCAGAGCAACCAGTGACATCTTGAAACATTTACAGATCTTCAGGGATGGCGCCATGGATGCTCACAAACTCAGTCACCGTCATTTAAACATTCCCTAACGGATGGAGGGATGATGTAGCAAAACCACAATGGCTCACGTATTTTTCCCAGTTTTTTTTTTTGGTTATGACATTTTCATTATTGCTTTTCCAAATTACCCCGAGAATGGAAGATGGTATTAGGAGAGCTGAAATCCCCAGTTATCTTGTATCCATTTTCTTGGATTGGAAAGGAAGAAGATGCAGACTTTTCCAAAGATGGTTTGCTGTTTATTTCTTTGACATACTCCTTAAGCCTCAGAGAGGTCACTGTTGCATGCCTTTAAGATGCCAGACACATGTTGAGGGGTATATTGCTTACTTTTAAAATTCAAGTGAGGTCTATTATATGAATTGTCTGTCTCTCCCTTTGTATAGGTTGACAAAATCTAAGAGACATAAAAGAACTGCTTGAAATTAATATCTTCCATGAAAGTGACTTTTCCACATCTGGAAAATGTTTCTCTATGTTAATGTTTCTGTCCCCAAATAACCATAAAGTATAAAGTTTTATCATGTATATTTTAAACAAGTTATAGCAACACCTATTTAGTTTCTTTTTAAAAATTATGATGGCAAGAAATGAAGTAAGTTGTATGAAATAAGCCAGAGTCCAGGTAGATTTTGCTGATTGGGTTAGTAAACATATTCATCCTCATTGCTAGAACATTTAGATGTAATACCAGGATTCACATTTTTTTTTTAATCAAAGAGCCATCTCTTCTGGGCCTGTTTAATTTGGAAATAGAGTTTAGTGTTAAAAATGATTCTTCGTACGTATTACAATGGGTTCATTATCACTGTATTTACTGTAAAAACAAAAGAAAAACATTTAATGTAGAAAAAACACTGTGCCTGTTGGGAAAAAAGCTGTTTCCTCCATTTTTTTCCATAAGGAAAAAAGTATGCCTTGCTTTTTCTTGGTTTATTCCTTCAATCCCACATAAGGCCAAAGTAGACACAATTCATGTTTACAGAAATCAAAGACACTTTTATTTTTTGGTCCCCTGCCATTTCTCTCTGCCGTGGGACAATTTCTTGCTGTGTTTCTTGCCAAGCAAGGGTAGGAATGGAAAGACTGTCAAGTGCCAGTAAGCCCATTTGAGAAGAGACAGGTCAAGGTTTTCCATTTTTGAGAGCCTACAAAATACAGAACAGCTTATAGTTACATGCTGCGATGCTTTCAGTTGACACTTTTATTGTGGTGTGTTTTATTGTTAACTGCCATTGGACATCAAGTGATTGGCCCAGCCTATAGGATGGTCCTCATGTGTGACAGTGTCAAACGTTCCTGGTGACATGCCTGACTTAGGCTGATTGCTCCTTCCATTTAGAGAGCATCGTGCCTTTGCAATAAAGAGCAGAACAAAGCCCCTACTGATTGACAGTGATGTATGCTGCTTTTGTTTTTAATTCTTTAACACTTGACACTCTTAGATGGTACTTTATACAAGAAGGAGGTCAATTTTGTTTAGAAGTCAGGAAGCAAGAGAATAGATTAAAGATGACCTTCAGTACTGATTATCTCTACCTTTCATTTGAATATCAAATGGAAAGTTTTGAAGCCTGCTGATTATGTTATTAAATAGTCACTGACCTAAGTCCTGGGTAATAATGTAGTGACTACTTCAGAGGCATGGCTATTTTTAGCTATAAATGTAGGCAAGAATATTTTTAAAATTTCCTCAAATTGTTGAGTACAGCAGGTGTTCTGTTGGAGAAAAATAAAATAATTAATAGTGTAATCCTACAAGGTTGGAATTAATTCTTGTGGGAAATGCATAATTCTTCTTGTTAACATATTAAAAGCTGTGCAAATTTCTTCTTTATTGCTATCATCTTGATTTGATGCTCCCACTGAGATGTCAAGAGGAGTCTCAGGGGATTGGGATGATTCTAGCAGCGGCCACTGTTCCCTCCATGGTGGGATGGATGGATCCAAGCCAGTTACCTCTGATGGGAAACAGAGACTGTGGGCTGGTCCCCATGCCTGTGTCTCTTGAGATATCAGGAATCATAACAAGAGAGCTAAGAGATCTTGGAAGCATTGAAGGTTGCGGTCATGCTGTAACATGCCACCCACATGCCCCTTCAGTGAAGAACGTGCCCCAACTACAGGAGGGCTGTTGACAGAGAGCCTTCAGATGTCAGCTTCTGGAAGGGATTATCTCAGCTACAGAGAGCCACTTGGTCCAAGGCCATGCTTTTATTGAGGTGTACCACATTCAAGGACTGATGGATATGGTAGCGTTAATTCCATGGCCATCTTGGCCCAACTCAGAACAACTAAGGACCGCTCTAGCTCCGGAGTTCCCGTGGGGGCCTGCCAAGGCCGGGCCTGCATCCCAGCACAGTTTCTCCCTCTGTCTAGTCCTGCTTCCTTACATTCCCTGTCACAATCCCAAAGCTTCTTAACACACACAGCATGTTCTAAACTCCATCTCAGGGTCAGTTTCCCATGGAACCCAACCTATAATCAGCAAGTAACCAGACAAATTCAGAATCCTTTACTGGATTGTTTATAATTACCATTGCAAGTGACATTGCAGGAGTGTAATCCTGATTTAGGCTTGATAGGTCTTGTGAGCAATGCAAACAACTTTCCAGCTAACATTAAAAGAATAGACATGTTATGTAAATAATTTGAAAGAAGGTCCCAGGCCTTTATCTTTACATCTAGGATCAAGTGTCAGCTCCTGATGGGATTGGGAAAAAAAAATCAAAAGACTATTCTTTCTGTGAGAAATATATTGGTGTTAGTGTATGCATGGGGTTTTACAGTTCTTGAGCTACGTGCATGGCATTATGAATTTTTGCCTTTTTAAAAAAACTTGTACCTTTTGATTTAAGATTTTAAAGAATTATTGCCTTCATTATCAGTACTCACTGATGCTGCCAATTCAATTACCTACAATGGAGGGCAGTGGTGGTGGAGACGAACTAAAACAATGAATTATCCAGAATCATTTATGTTTTGCCTATGTGCTTTTTTTTCACATTGAATACAAATGCCTTATATAATACATATTTTAAAATATAACTTTTATATAAAATGCCTTAGGATAACTGACAAAAGATTATCTTTACATTTGATTTCTTCTCTAAGAAATCTGTAATCATCTATAATCATAACAAGAAAGGATTGTCTTGCATAAAAGTCATATTTGTGGTATTTTCTCAGTCACAAAAAATACTAAAAGGCAGTAGAGGGAATATGGGGTCAGTTGAGTGAAGGGATAATTGAAAGACACTTGGGGGCAAAACAAGTTGCCATTTTTCAGAATGTATTCGTAATTTTCACAGCAATTGCCAATAAAATGGAAGGAGGTGATTCATACCATTACCCATTCAAACTTGATTGTTACATGTATAAAAATTTTCAATGAAGCAACACTTTAAGCCTTTTTGATTTTTAACTGTTTACCTATCTGCTCTTGGAAATTTTTATTTATTTGCCTCTTTAGACTTGTGAATTAAAAAGACTCAGGCTTATACATTTCTATGGACTATTTTTCATTGAAGTAAAATATTAATTAGGAGAGCTAAATTTTCTTCCTTATGTAAATAGTAAATAATATCATCTCCATGATAATAAAAGCTACATTTCATTGCATATATTCTTTGTTCAGACATTGTATTCTTGCCTTTGCATATATGTTCTCTTCGTTTCTCCAGAAGTCTTGGGAAGAAGCTCACATTAAACTTATGAGAAGTTAAAACTCAGAAAGTGTAAATAAAACACAAACAGTAACACAACTAGAAAGGAGAAAATGTAGTATTCAGGGTCAGGCAGCCTGTGGTCTCCATACGCTTTCCAAAATACTGAACAGTAGTGGATGACAGCTCTGTGTCATCAAAAGGAATAGAATCAACTTCAACTGATGACATAGTATGTTAGCTCAGAAATGGAAGCCATAATCTGTCTCATTTCAGGGCTTTCTCTTCATCCAGTTGAACTCTAAGACCACACAAGTCACCATACTATTTTTTTAGAACCTCTGATGCTGAGTTTAAGAAGTGACTGTATTCTTCGATAGCTTCTAAGTATCAGCTACCCCTTGCATCCTTTCTATTACTTGGTACTGAATTAATGCTTTGTCTTCTGAGAATGCTTTAATTTTTTGACATTTTTCTCAGTATGAGCAATTGTTTATGCAACCACTATAATGTATACCAAGGAACATGAATGTGCTCATCAACAAATATTTGAGCACCTACTATGTGTTAAGCTCTGCACCTGGCATTGACTGTAAAATAATAAATAATACAGACATTGTGTTTGCTTTTATGATGTTTATTTTCTTCTGGAAAAGAAGTCAAATGATAAGAATTTTAAGGGCTGATTTATTTTAGTGTGCTCTAATGAATTCATCCATGAGTTGTTAACATTCTTAACCTCATGACATTCTGAAATAAAAGAGATTTACTCCTTCTAAAGAAAATATTTTACTCATCTCTTCCTTGAGAACAGTGAAATGTTATTTAAAAAATTCAAGGGTCAATATAAAATGACATCCAGAAATCAGGATTTAAAGCATACGTTTGCTTATTAAGATGACTTAAAACTTTTCATTGTTATAAACAAAATGATTATTATATGTACTTTATATAAAGTTTTAAAAGCATTCTAAAATATATCAATTATCATTTCCCCTTATATTTTCTATTCTTTTACCTGAAGGTGTTGTACTTCATTCAGTATGTTTAACCAATTGATATAGCTAAGATACATAAGACCTGGAACCCTTAAGCCCTAAGCTTTTCCATAACTGTTCCCAAATATTGAGTCATCCTTTTCAGAATATTAGCTCAACTAGCAGCCAGTTCTGCAAATTATAACCCTATCCAAAGCTTAGTGTCATCAACCTTTCTATTTTCTACCTGGATTACATTCACGACCCTACCTCTACCAATTGAATATGTCATGTTGGCCTATTGTTGAATACATCCCTTAGACTATTCCTGGAAATGATTTTGTCCACATTTGTTGGCACTCTGAGCTGTTCTGAACATGTTTGGAAAGAGAGCTTCAATGTTCTGGATCTGTAAATGTTGCCTGAGTATAAATAATTGGGTTGTGGTCCTGGCCTCAAAGGAACTTGGAGCATGGCCTGAGAGGGTGCCTGATGAACACAGTCATGGAGCCCATAATGGAAAGACATGTTAAAGACCACCTATTCCAATCATTTCAAACATAGCAGAACCTTTAGAGTAAAGAGGGATCAGATGATTAATGCAGGGTCTCAGAGTCAGCTCGTGCACAAGCCAGGCTGAAATCCAGTTCTCTCCTCCAAGAGTCACCCTCTTTCCCATGGCTCCATACACAGGCCCTAACCTTCAACCTGCCCTGGTTTTAACTAATAAATAGGACAGATGGTTGTAAACTTGGAACATGTTTATAATGAGGATTAGCTATTGTTTTTTGTTTTTTTTATTAACATAATCAGTATCTGGCTAAAATCTAATGAGTAAAGAGAAGGAAGATAATAAAGCTAACCAACTACATTATTTATCAATGTAAATGTGAATACTATCATAATTATTAAAAGAGTTAAAAATTAATGTATCTTTGGGAGACTTGTAAATAACAGAGTCATTGTGTTTTGGGGTAATCACTTCACTGTTTCTTTTTCTTTTTTGTGTGCTTAAATATAATAGAAGAACATTTTGTCCCATAGTAATGCCTATATCTTAGAGAATAGAGAAACTTTCCATTTACTTTGTTTTTATGGTTCATTATCTAAGAGAAAGAGCTGTTTTCTGTTTTTGCAAAAGGAGAGTTAAAGTCATTCATAACTTCATCTGTGAGGATGTGATTTTGGCAAAAGTAATATTTATGGCCTTCCTAATGACAGTTATCTATTAGGTTATATTAGATTATAATATATAGATTTTATCAGATAATCTGTTAGACTATCTATTAGATTATATTTGAGCTTTCCTCAAATATTGTGATTCAATTAAAGCCTTTTGTGCCACAAATTACTAATTCCTTGTAAAATCAGGCTTTAGAAAAGTTATCAGTCACTTGGTATTTTTTTTCTCTTTCTTTCTCTTTAATTAATATTTACTTTCCATGATTTGGCAGAATGTTTTACTCTCTCCTGGTTTTGAATGCCTGCCTTCTGACCTCTATAAGGATAATTGAAGCCCTTAAGAGATGTTAAAGTAAGTTGTCTCACACAAGAGAAATGTAAGGCACAATGTGCTGTTCTCCTAGACTACCTGGTATGCTATTCCTAGAGTCAAAGAGAAGATTCTGTGATGGAAGCCTAGAGATGGCCTAGTCCCTAGAGAAAAAAATGTATCTATTTTTTTCTGATTTTGTTAGTATGTCTTGTACCTGGGTGGCCACATCTTATGCTGGCTTCTCCCTGCAAAACCAACTGCTTATTTCTATACCATAAGAAAAGTAAGAATATCTTCATACCTGTACCTTTTTAAATTGTGACCTAGGAAAACTTTCTACTCCCTGCCTCTCCATTTCACATTCTCTTTAAACATGCTAGAGACAGACATGAGTGAAAAAATACTACCTTCATACATGTTCATATGCAGTATTTTTGCTTCTTCCAAGTAGGTACACTGTCTTGAGAGTAGTGGAACCAGCCAATTCCCCAAAACTTTAATAAAAATCCATTTCTTTTCAACAAATATGTATCAAGTGCCTACGGTGTGCCAGGATCTTTTCCAGGAGCTGATGCCACATATATAATCAAAACAAACAAATATCCTACTTCACGAAGCCTGTGCTGTCATGAGAGCAGAGATAACAAAGTAAGAAAAAATATTATAAGTCATTTTGTGCCATATTGTTCTAGAGAAAGATAAGGCATGTAGAGGAAGTGATGTATAGGTAGGTGCGTGCAATTTAAATAAAGTATGGGGTAGTCTTGCTGAAAATTTACAAAAATATGAAGGAGTTGAGGGAGAGAGGCATGTGATATTTTTGGATAAAGATGACTCAAATCAGAGAGAACATCAAATTCAGAAGGCCTGGGGTGTTTGAGGAATAGCAAGGAAGCCTAAGTGTCTTGACCTGAGTGAGCAAGAGGCAGAAGAAACAGAGTAGGGTAGGGCATGTAGGTCATTTTAGAGACATTTGCTGTTGTTCTGAGTGAGATGGAAAAGCAGTTAGATTTTGAGCAGGAGAGTAATATGACCACATTTATATTTCTGCAGGGATTACTCAGTCTGCTGATCTGCTGAGTTGAGGTAGGTCTACAGGTTGGCAAGAGTGGAAGAAGGAAGACCTATTGTGAGGCTATTGTAATAACCCAGGACAGAGATGATGAAGACAGGGAACTGGACCAGTGGGCAAAAGTCGAGATGTAAAGAAGTCATTCTGAAGGTAGAATGAACAGGATTTGGTGACTGAATGCAAAAGAGGACAGAGAAGAGTCAAGGATGACTTCAAGTTTTATGGCCTCAGCCACTGAAGAGTTGCCATTTATAAGAGAACTGGGAAGAAGGAAGTTGGGGTTGGGCCAGAGTCTCAGAGACACCCAAGTGCAAATGTTGAGTAGGCAATTGGGTATTTGAGTCTGGCGATCAAAGGAAAGAACAGGATTGGAGGTAGAGCTTACAAGTGGAATTTAAACTCGTGAGATTTGATAAGATAACCCGTAGGGATTGCATATAGGACAGGAAACACAAGATTTAGATGAGAGTGAATATTCTACTCTCTTCTTCCTAGGATCACAAAGATCAGGTGGATATAGCAAGTCACTTTAAGTTTTTCTTTTCTCCATTTCATATGTAAGTAGGAATAGGTTGTAGAATGTAGGTTTAGATATTTAGGCATGCACATGCTTGCATGCATGTACACAAGCACTCAACTAATAGCTCTGAAGAAATGGTGGCAACATTGAATGGGCTGTTCTTGAAACTTGCCCCATGATAAATGTAATAGCAAAACAGACCTTAAGGCAAATCTTTCTTCCTGGGCCTAAGTCTTATTATTTGAGTAGCATGTTGTATATTTTCCATGTTAAGCACAAAGAGATCTTGTGCTGTTTCTTTACATAGAAAGTAGAGAATTGTTTTAAATTTGGGTAAAAAGTAATGAGTAGCAAGATCTTGAAGATAAATCTGTTCCTCTGTGTATACCCCTCCTACCACTGCCTAATTAGTGGTTTTGTTTGAAACTTTAGTTTTAAGGCTATTTTCAAGAAGATGATTTCCTTGCCTTTGTGCAGTTATGTCTTCTACTCAAGCAAGATTTATTTCTTTAATGAACCTATGTAAAGTCCAGGGGCTGGATGAAGGGTGCTTATATAGGCCTAACACTGGGCCGGGTATTTTGTAAATGTCCTCTCCTAATTTTTCTAACAGTCCTGTTATGTTGGGGTAGTGAGCTTTGTTTATGGCTGAGAAAAGCAAGATTCAGAGAGACTAAACAACTGTTCAGGTTAAATAAGTTTTTATAACTCAAATTCTATGCTCTTTACTCTGCACACTGTACTGTATCTTTTTTACAACTCTACTTTTCCACACTTCTCCAAAATTTCTACCTAGAGTTTTAGGCAAGTAGATCTTCCTAAAGTTGCAAGACTACCTGCTGTGACTTCCTAGGAATTAGTGCTTATTCTCTTCCAAGCATGTCACTAAGCACACATTTTAATACTGACTTGTGTTGACAGCATCTTCCCTCGGAGAATTCCCCTGCATGTTGAATGTGCAACTATCTAAATCCTCATTGCCCACTGGATGGCTGTTGGCTGTTTCTATCATTAGTTTCATTTCACAGACTTAGTAAAACGGTCTCAAGATCAGAGTTGAAATCGTGGGCCAGTTCTGTAGTAACAAGTCATTTCTTTTGGGGGTATATCACCTGCTGGGACATTGTAATTGTTTGATGAAAGGATTGTTCAATTTACTGCATCAAATGCCTTATCATATTTGTGCACATTTTTTCCATGTATGCTCACTTGGCCTGCAGAAATCCCCAACCAGCCTGATTACCCTTTGATGCTTTTTCAACTTTGTTCTGCCTTATTATTTCTAGGAAGTGAAAAGGAAAAAAAAAAAAAAAAACATCTTGAAATATAACACCATTTGAATTTCAATGACTCTCAGAACAGAAGGCATAAGTGTCCCCTAAATTCAGCCAGTAGGTTAGCAAAGATTACAAAGATGGGTCACACTAGTGTAGTTGGTGTGTGAGGGAAAGGGAACTTTTATTTATTGTTGGCAGAGACACATTGGTACAAATTGGGGAAAATATCTAAACATTTTAAATTTGTATTCCCTTTGATTAAGTAATCCTTCTGCAAATGCATCCTCTAGATATGCTTACACAGATACTGGAGATAAGCTACCTGGGCCAAAATGTTTGTTTGCTGCATTATTAAACTGCAAAGGACTCTTCAATGGCTTTCTCAAAACAAATAAACAAAATGTAAATTAAGCTTTGAATTTATATTACACTTATTGTTTTCATAAGGCTTCAACACATCTTATCCTTTCTATATTAAAAAATTTGAGACCACAGATAAACAAGAAGGAAACAGAAGGGGTATTCTTGATGCCACTACCCGTAGATAACCACTATTAAAAAGTCGATGTGTTTCCTTCTAGTTCTTTTCTGTGCAAATGTGAATGTGCCAACATGATTTTTTCCTGGTTTTCACATATAATTATAACATTGATATTTCCTTTTATCAAAATTTTTGTAAGAACTTTTTAGTAACATGAAATCCCCCTTTCTATGGGAGAATAGTAGTTAAAGTTTCTTATTTTGTAGGATATTTGTTTCTAGTTTTCTTTGAAGTACTCTCCCTGATGGTACCTACACATTACTCTTTCATTAGTTAATTTTTTTGTCCCACATTTCCCTGGTAGGTTTTGGTTGCTGAAGCTTCATGAATAGAGTTTGGGTCAGTATATTCTATTTTGTTTCTTGGTAAATCACCTTTATGGCAATTATAATTCAAGAAGTTATAATCAAGATTATATATATATATATACACACACACATATGATTATATGCAATATCACATATATGTGTCAAGAAGTTATAAACACGATTATATATGCTACATATTTTTTCTTTTAATTGCAGCCATAGCATTTAATTTTAATGTACATATTTTTGAATTTTGGGGTGGCAAGAATTATGTTGTTGGTGGTAGTGTCACACCACTTTAAAGTTTAGACTCTGGAGTCTCTGGCCTGTGTTTGAATCTTGACTGGCAGCTGTGTGATTTTAGGCCAGTGTTTTATCCACTTGGAGCTTCTATTTTCTTATTTGTAAAATAGTGATGCCAATAATGCCCATCTTGAAGCCTAAATATAACTATTGGGAAAAATGCAAGGCACTGTGCTCAAAAAATAGCAGATGCTTAATAAGAGGTAGTCATCATTACTATTGTCATATGTTGCTTGTTATTCACACTGTTCTTTTGATATTGTTATAGATTGTTTTGCTTTGTTTTGGCCACACACTTTCGCCTCCCTTTAAGGATATTTTCCTCAGCTATAAACTACGTTAAGCTTATTTAGTCATTCCTGTAATAATCGCACTCTCCCCTCCTTTTTCTTTCTCTTCTGTTTCTTTCCCCAGCCCAAGTATCACTAAAATATGAATTGTGAATTACCAGCATTATATGAAAATTATGACAGAATTCTATTTCAGTTTTTTTGTATCTGTATGAGTTGGTATCTTTTAAATCAGATCTACTAAATTGCTGATTCTTAAAAATCTTTTAATATTTCTGTAAAAGTACAATTCTTCAGTGTATGAATACTGAGGCCATTGACCCACTAAGCCTACACGGAAGTGTGGGGCTTGCGCTCTTACGATACTCTCATACACGTCTCAGGAACGGGCCACCTCAGGCCTGGGTCCTCGTGCAGACTTCAAAATGACGGAGGAGAGGCAAAGATGATTGAGCTGCATGGCAGGCTGGTAGTGACCTGTTTAGATCTCTTCATTATGCTTGTGGCTCTTCTGGATCCTTGACTTCTGCTTTTGTCATAGGCATTTTGCATTTCTTTGGGGAAAAAATCATGAAGAACCACCCTTTTTGAAGGGTCCCATTGTCACTGCCCATCAGATTCTCATGGGAAATGGAAACCACAGAGGAACAATCATGAATGACTGTTCTTATTATGTGATTTTGTGTGAAGTGACATTTGGTGCCCTGTCTTTAGTATAGAAATTAAAGGAACTCCATTCCTGATGTTTTTCATTTTTTTTCCTTTTTTTAGTTTATAAAAATAATGTTAAATGTAAAGCAACAACAATAATAATAACATATAAATTTTTGAAGTAAAAGTCTCTTATAAATCTGCCTCAGAGGCAAATATTATCATTTTTGTATATGAACCTTTCCATCTTTCTTCATGTACATGCATGTGTCCAAATATATCACTATCAGTATTATATACATTTTTAAAATAGCATTGGTGTTTTGTTTTTTTTTTTCTTTCTCCCAAAGCAGACTATGAGACAAAGATTTGAGTGTATTTACTTTATTGGGAAAGTGATCCTGGAAAAATAGAAGCAGGGAAAGTGAGAGAGAGTTGGGAGAAAAGTCCAAAAGAAGAATGTTCCAATAAGCAGGTTTTGTCTGTGAGCAACTGGAACTCAGTTCTGCTGGGGAACCTCTGAGGAACCATGCAGCATGCACCTCAGACAAGGATACTGGAACATTTATTTTCCTACTCCCATATACGCTGTTGGTTGAAGTGTGCCCCTGGGGTGTGAAGCCCTCTGCTCCTTGGTCTGTTCCAGTGCCCACAGGAGCAGCCCATGGAAAAGGCAGAGGAAAGCCACTGCGCATGCTTGTATGGGACAAGCCATGGTGTCTGTGACCATGGTTGTATTGTGATCACAGGAGCCAAGGAGATGGGCTGTGGTGCACTCCAATGATCAGAGATCGTCCCTAATCTCATCCGCTTGCTAGTCTTCAAACAGCTTTTTACAGACTTCAGCCATGGATCTTGGATACACTTGCAAGTCGATACCTGTACACACGCATTTTGTTTTTCATGCACCATTCCTCCCTGAATATTAGAATGGGTGAGTTAATCATTTGAGTGAGAACAATGCCAGTTTTTGTCTTCATTTTACTGTGTAAACCTAGAGGTATGCTAAATAATTCTCCTTAATACCAAGAATGATTTATTGGGTTGGCCAAAAGTTTTGTTTATTTTTTTTCCTTAAGATGGATTTAGTAGAGTTTAGTTGTCTTTTACTTCATTTGAAACAATTTTGGTAGATTTTTGACAGCTTTTATATCAGTGTGCATTTAAAAAAAATCAAAATTGGTGAATTTGGGGGCAGCCATTTTAATGTTGAAGATGGAAGAAAGCACACAAAATTTTCAGCACATTATGCTTTACTATTTCAAAAAAGGTAAAAATGTAACCAAAATGCAGAAAATGATTTGTGCAGTGTATGGAGAAGGTGCTGTGACTGATTGAACATGTCAAAGGTGGTTTGCAAAGTTTAGTGCTGGAGATTTCTCACTGGACAATGCTCCATGGTTGAGTGGACAATAGTTGAAGTTGATAGCAATCAAATTGAGACATTAATTGAGAACAATCAATGCTCTACCATTCAAGAGACAGCCGGCATACTCCAAATATCCAAATCAATAAAGTTATTAGTGAAAATGAAAAAACATGTCTTTTATTTTACAAAAGAATCTAAACAGACTTTTTGGCCAACTCAATAACTTGTAAAACAATGTGTCTCAAAATCTTATGCACAGAGGAATCACCTATGGATCTTGTTAAACCAGAGATCTCATTTAGCAGTGTTGGGATAGGACCAAACTATGCTTTGAGTTCAAGGTTCTACAACCAAATTAACCTGAAGGGAACTTGTGCATTGTGAAAATATTCTTTATATAAGAGCCTGGAAAATTTTCATAAGTATAGACATATTGAACCCTAGTTCAATATGCTGGAAGAATGTAATTTCCAGCTATAAAATTGCTATGGGACCTTGGGCAAGTCTTCTGTGTCCTCTGAGAAAACCTTGAACATCGTTATCATTCAGGTGCCTTAGTTCTTAAATATTTTATGACCCAATGTGTGCATTTCCTTGCTGGCAAAGAGACTTTCTTCTTGTAGGCTAAGCCCTATCAATGTGTTTGGCCAAGCTAGCCTATAAAACTGGATGTAGGTTATTCCAGGGTTCTTGAGTGTTTATACTTATACACCATCACTACTCTTATTAGCTGAAACAAGATGAGTCAGATCACAGACCTAGATATCTAATGAATACATCAAACTTAAAGTGTCCAAAGGAGAGTTCTGGATTTTTTAGTCCTCCATGTCTCCTATTACAATGAAAAATGAGTATGTCGGTAAACAAATACATTCAAAACCCTAAGATCATCCTTGAACCTTCCTTTCTCAAATTCTTCACATCCCCGCCATCAGAACTTGTGCCATCTACCTGAAAAATAAATTTTTTTACCCACTTTTTATGGCCACCATCTCCGCTGTTGTTTCCATAATCACTCTCTTGATCTACCGCAATATCTTCCCAGCTAACAGGAACTCTGCCCCTTTTCTCAACTCCTCATTCCCTTACAAACTTTTCTTTTCTCAACACATCAAATCATGCCTTTCCCCATTTAAACTCTTCAGTGCCTTCCCACAGCACATAAGAACATAATCCCAGGTCCCAGCATGTAGTCACAGAATGGCCCGTGATGCTCTGTACAGTTTGAGCCCTGTGAACCTTTCCAGTGTCGTTTCATACCACTACCTCCTAGCTCACTGTGTCCTGGCCCCACTGGCCTTTTTGCTTTGCCTTGTGCCCAGGAACCTCTTTTCTTCCTGAGGAACTCTCCACCTGCCTGGAAAATGTTTTGAGTTCTATAAATTTCATAGTGTTTTTCTTTTCAGTGAAACTGAATTCATCAATCTTTTCTCTTTGTAAATCTTATCGTATTAGCCATCGTCAGTCTTAATTTGGCAGTTTCTATAGGTTCACAAGGAAAGGGAGATAGAGAGAAAAAAATAAAAGAAAGCTATGAATTCTATTCTCACTCTCCTTCCTACCTGTCTTCTTTGATTTCTGATTCCCTATATGCTAAACAGATAGTTTTAACAGAATAGGTAATAAATTAAATACTATTACCTGTAAACAGATGCATTTTGATTTAGTGTTTTCTTTAATGTAAGCTTCTGAAATTAATGCAGTTACCTATTCTCTCAAGTACTTAATTTTGTTTCCCATTTACTTGAGAAGAAAATATAGACAGGCACAGCAGTTTAAGATTTAAAAAGGGAAGACGTAGATATTAACCTCTATAAAGTGTCTCTTTAATCCCCACAGTAACCCTACAGTAAGAGTATCCTTCTTTTGATTGATGAGGAAACAAAGAATATAGGAATTGAACTCACTAGTCTGGGACTATAGAGTGTGCATGCATGTGTATTTATGTACATATGTACATACATATGTATATTATATATATGCGCATATATATATATTTATGTATAGCTAATATGTAAGTGCTTCTGAATTTAAAACTGGATCAGCCATGGAAATCCCTAGCAATTTTTCATTATGTTGGCATGTTTTTCACTGGAATGCGTGAAAATAATTTTTAAGGCTTCATGAGTTCCCTATGAGAATTACAAATTTGGGGCTTTCCATTCTATGACACTCAAAAAATTTATGAGAGCATATTTGAGGTCATCTGGTTGACTAGTTGATGTCACTGCCTGTGTCTGTATTTATGTCTATAATCACATAGTGCCAGGGAGACCTGTTGTCACTGTCTGGGGCTAATGAGGAAAGAACGAGGTAGACCTAATCAGTAAATGGTGCTTTTAAGCCAAATGAAAGCTGTTAGCCTGGCCGGCTATGCTCAGATGAAGGTTTCACGGTAATCCAAATAGATAAAAGTGTTGAAAGGATCAGAATGTCACATGGCAAAAAGAATATAGCCCATGAATTTCAAAACTATTTGGCACTGTAGCAGTCAGCAGCACATTTATGTTGCAAGTAGCAATTCAGATTTGCCAAAACATCATCCATGATATTAAATTAATGTTTTAATTAAATTGTGTTGGTTATGCGACTTTGCTTTTATGAAAGTTTAAAGTGTATTTGGCTTAATAGTTGCAATTCAAGCTATAAACAGAAGTATTTATATCTCATAATTAAATGTTTGCAGATACTTATGTTCTCTTTAAGAGAAATAACCCAATCAACACTGGGAGTCATATATATGTAATGTATATAATGACATAACATAACAATAGATATATGATGTGTCTTTTTTTCTTCATCTTTAAAGGGTTGATGCCAAATATCTCAAGGATCTCAACCTTGGCATGACAGGTGCCTTTTTTCACAGATAATTCTCTCTTGTAGGCAGCTTTCCTATATGTTCTGGTACGCCATTAGCAGCCCCCTCGCTGCTGTTGTGACAAACGAAAATGTTTCTATACATTGCCAAGTGTCTCTTGGGGGACAAAATTGCCCTTTTTTGGAATCACTGATCTATGCATTATTAAACTATAGTAACCACTGCTTATCGCATTATTACTACACGGTTGCCAAGTGGTGATTTGTATTTCCAACCTTCCTTCTACATTTATTAGTTTGCATTTTACCTTAAAGACTTCCTCATTTATTTAGCTATTCACCTATGTGTAAGAAGCCACTCATCGATTCTTACTTTATTTTATGGGTTAAAATCATTATTAACATTTTGTATATTTATGCTCCAATGTTTTGAATAGAGCTATAATGAGGTAAAGATAAATGGTGGATATAAACCAGCTGCTCTTTTCTCTCCTCTTTAGTGTAGCATCTTAGCGAATTTCACAGTTCTTTTCAGGTATTAGAGTAATCCCGCAGAAGCGCCATTGTCTCAAGGGGTGGGTGCCAGTTCTGCCTTAGTGATTCATTGAAGTGGAGCTGAAGGAGCGCAAGTCACTTTCTCCTTGGAAGCCGGCAGTGTTTTATTGTTCTTAACAGTGGCGAGAATGCCAATGACTCTAAAGCTGAAGGAAAAAAAGGCTCTTAATGAGTTTCAGCATTTTAATGTGCTTCAGGTTCCCAATTGTATGAATTTAAGAAGCTTAGCAATTCGGTATCTTCTGAATAATAGCATTTATTTTATACTCTAAATACTCCCAGGGAAGTCTGAATAACATTGTAGCTGCTTTGGTGTAATAGCTTTCTTTGCTGGGCTAATTGACTTGAACAGTGGAATTGCTCCTTAAAAAAAAAAAAAAAAAAAAAAAAAGTCACACAGTTTTGATTAATGAGCCCAGTAATAAATCATTAATCTTTTTATCTCATGAATGGTAAGAACAGTATTCTCTTCTTCCTACCTTCATGATATATTCCTAGACTTTCTTGCTGATACAGGGGCCACTTTTTAAAAGATATTATCAGTTTAATATGCCCACCTCCACGTTACTTAACACAATGTTTACTAAGTATGCACCTATGAGGAATTCAATGGGACAGATTCTAAATAGCAATAATTACTTTTTTGTAAACAGGATTTACATTTAGTTAGAGACTGTCCTCTTAAAATGCCTTAGATTTATTTCTATGAATTTTAACAATAATTTATGTCACTTGATAATAATGTTAATCCTGTGTAGCAATAGCTATTTCAGTATAAATGTGCCCCATGCAATGTTTGAGACATACTAAAAGAACTTATTTGTGGTTTGTAGGAAATTCAGCTTTAACAGGCTAACCTGTATTTTGTCAGGCTGCCCAAATCTCATGGGACATAGCATTTGCCACATGAGCTTTGTTGCACAGTTCTGTGGGTCACCATTTGTGCTGTGCTCAGGGACATCATTTACATAGAATACAATGAAAGTGGTTGCCCTTGAGTGGAATTCTATGTCTCTAATATCTTTAATATCTCAGTGACATGTTTGTGTGTATACCAAATGTGGAAGTGGGCCTTGGCAAGTCTAAGGTGCATATTTTAGGCAGCAAATACAAAAATGGTTTGTTATCTGTTCTGTTGGGTTGGCCAAAAAGTTCATATGGTTTTTCCATAAAATAAAAGACACATTTTTCATTTTCACTAATAACTTAGTTGATTTGGATATTTTGAGTATGTTGGCTATCTCCTGAATAGATAGAATGATAGTGTTCTCAATTAATGTCTTGATTTGATCTCTATCAACTTCAACCGGTCTATCCAACCATGGAGAACCATCCAGTAAGAAATCTCCAGCATGGAACTTCACAAACCACATTTGACATGTTCGATCAGTCACAACAACTTCTCCATACGCTGCACAAATCTTCTGTTGCATTTCAATTATGTTTTTACCTTTCTTGAAATAATAAAGCATAATATGCTGAAATGTTGCATATTTTCTTCCATCTTCAATATGAAAATGGCTACACAAAAATTCATCAATTTTGATAATTTTTTTTTAAATGTATGCTGATGTGACAGCTGTTACAATACAATCTTAATAATATTGTTTCAAATGAAATTAAAGACAACTAAACATTACTGGAGCCATCTAATAGAAAAAGAAGTGAGCTTTTTGGCCAACCCAATATATTCATATGTGTAATCTACTTCAGATAACACATATGACATTGATTTTCCCAGAAGATTTTAATAAGGTAACAATAAAGCTATGGTTATATTCATGTCATTTACATAATTTCAGTCATTTGAAGGAGGATCATGGGTCAGTATCAAAAAATCATGTGACCTGGCTGGTGTGGTTCAGAAGATTGAGTGCCACCCTACAAACCAAAGGACCACCAGTTCAATTCCCAGTCTAGGGCACATGCCTGGGTTGTGGGCCAGGTCCCTGGTGGGGGGTGCACAAGAGTCAACCACACATTGATGTTTCTCTCCCGCTCTTTCTCCCTCCCTTCCTCTCTCTAAAAATAAATAAATAAAATCTTTAAAAATATCATGTGAAACTTTCCGTCCCAGAGTTCACAGCAGACTGATAGATGAGATATTCCTGGAGAGCCCCTTCAGAGAAGTGAATTAAATTCTGAGAAAATGTGGTGTGATTTGTTTACAATATTGAGTAGTTCTCTATAGTTTTGTATCCTGTTCTCACTTTTGACTGTCAGGACCCTAAGTACAAGACCAGACATTTTGTGATATAGTACTATATTACAATAAAACTATAGAGAGATCTCAATATTGTAAAATGTTAATTTAGCATTTTCTCACAGGGGACACCATCACGTCAGGGCTGATAACTGGTGATACTGAGCTCGAGTTCATGAGGTGCATGTGGAGGGAGAAGTCAAGGAAAGCCAGGAATCCAATCTGGCCACGTGTTCCAGGACCACAGGTAATGCAAAGTCAGTCATAAAGACACCAGAGGCTCATTTAATCATTCCCTGCTCACCTCAACTTGAGGCTGCTCGACTGATCTGGAAGTAAAGCTGGCACCAGCCTCAAAGAGCAGCACAAGTGGCCAGTGGTTCAGGTTTTCCTGAGCACCGGGCATGATTTCATAGTGAGATATCTGCTGAGTTTATTATCCAGAATTAACCCTCCAACTGAACTTGAGGACATGAACTCCAATTTCCAGTGCTGTGCTTACATTAAATTAGAAATAATTAAATGCTTATTTTAAAATATGCATTCCTTAGGGAAATTGTTCTTACTGGTGTTTATTTTAAGAAAATTGTTCTTATTGGTGCCTTGGGAGGAAAAACGGGTAGTCAGCTTTTTAACTCTATCACTATGCAAAACTAGGGAAAGAGAAATCACCCTCTTCTTTAGTGGAGGGAGGAGGCCATTGAAAACACAGGGCAGCCCCCTTCACAGCTTAGCAAACAGGACAGGGGACGCATTCATTAGGCACCATCTTGGGGTGAAAGCCTATTTCTTGGCAGTCCTTTACTTTTTCCTTTGTCTTTAATGCATTACCTTGGATGTATGTTTCTGGGGCACCTATCTTAGGGGAAGGCTGTGTACCTCTCTCTCTCTGGTCAAAGGCCATTGCTGTCAGGTAAGGGAATGCAGAGACCCAAGTGTGAAGGTCAGAGCTGAGCGAGTGTCTTATTTTTTCATAGCAAGAAAGATTTGACAAAATTAACTCGCTGCATCAGGGTTCTCCACAGAAATAGAACCATTGTAGGTTTTATATTTATATGTACTTATATTTATATCTATACTTATACTTGTTTATATGTATATCTATATTTATGTGTATTTCTTATATGGAATCTGCTTACACAAATATGGAGGCTGACAAGTCCCAAGATCTGCAGTGAACAAGCTGGAAACCCAGGGGAACCAATGACATTTTTCCAGTGGAAAGGCCAATATGCTGGAGACTTGGGAAGACCCACTGTTCCCACTGAGTCTGAAGGTGGTAACAAACCAATGTTCCGGCTTGAAGTTCATCAGGCAGCATAACTCTCTCTTAACTCAGGGGATAAGATGATCAGCCTTTTTGTTCTATTCAGGCCTTCAACTTATTGTGTAAGGCTCACCCACATCAGGGGTGCAATCTGACTCAACTGACTGATTCAAATGTTAAAATCATGCAGAAATACCCTCAGAGATACATCCAGAAGTTGGCACATAAAACTAACCATCATACACATATATGATACTGAAGCAAATGTAGCCAGAATGGCAGGCTTCTTCCAAGTCTCATTTAAAGGTGCTGAACTTCCTAGAGCTATGAATCAAACATGCTAAAAATATTCCTAAAGAGTGAGAACATCTTTTTATAAAGTTAGTGTTGCACTAGTTTTAACACCTCAGATGCCTTTTAGCTTGTTAATACAAAAGGCTCTGACTCCCTGCTTCTGTTTTTAGGTTAAGAGAAAACATTTAGCTTTTATTATTATTAATTTTTAAACTGCTACAACATTTACAGTAGACTGTTCCATTAAAATACAATTGCTCCTTTGTCTCCACATTGATTTTTCTTTATACAGGTGTAATCCAATGAATGGCAATACTTATAGTCAATCTCTAGTTGGTGTCGGGTGGAAGAAAGAGTATTAGAGCAAGTCAAAAAATATGTCATTATAATGTCATTTATTTACTTACTAGACATGTGACTTTGGTAAACTTCTTAAGATATCAGAATTGGCTTTTTCATTTCTAGACTCTTGTCCTATCTACTTCATAAGGTTATTATAAGAAGGCACACGAAATAAAATAATTATGAAACATGTCAAATACTGTAAAATTCTCCCTATGTGAGATGATAATGTTACTATCTGCGGTCTATACGAACATACCTTTTTATGTGTTTTAAAGTATTACAGTCTCATGTTTGCTTTAGAGTCCTATCAAACTTCCTCAGGGTATTTTCTGGATCCTTTGTTACCACTGCTGAAGATAATTCATCTTAAAATAGCTTTCTCCATCTAGTAGCTAAAAAAATGACTATAAATTGGTTACACACAGCTTTGTGATTTAAAAAGGACTTGAGAGTAAGCAAAATAAGCAAAAACTAACAACTTAGAATTATAGTATGAGTATTATATTATGATGAAAAAAAAAGGAATATAGTTCCCTAAAATAGTGTTACTTAAAACTTGGTCCATCAAATGGTACTTGCCCACAATGAAGTAAGCACAAAAATTGAGAGTAAGCATTTAAAACCTTTTATAACAATTTCACATTAATGTGACATTTAATCCAAATGTAATTTTGGTCTGCTGATTATAATAATAAAAAATTGCAACTTGCATTTTTCAAGTCTTTTCACTTTACTTTATTTTTTATTAACTTATTTTTATTGCATTTTACAAACATTGGCCAGTGACAGATTGGAAATAAAATGTCTTCACCCCAGGTAGCTTGAGAAACATTGCTCTAAAATCTCTAATGCCTATAACCACTTCCAGAATATTTAATGTCATTTTCTCAAGCATGTGTATTACTAGATTGTTTTGGAGTCTTGTTCTATTAACTATCTTTTTTTAGAATTGTGTGTATAGAATAACCATAATACATATCCAAAATAACGCAGCCCAAGCAATAACCTTTGATCTAGATATGGACAAAAGTATTTTTGCTCTCTATTTGTATCCATTTGCTTAGCTACCTTGAAATGTCTGAAGTTCTGGTTATTTTTAAGCGTTAAAAAGCAAATGAGTGCTAATAAATCTTATTTTGACAGTTTCCATACACAGATAAATCCAAGAAAAGTGAAGTCATTTCAGGAAAAAAGAATTACATATTCCTGAGCAAAATGACTTGTCTTTGTTCCCATTAACAATAGAGAAGGTGCTTTTCTAATGTTTCCACCATCTTTTGACAAAACTAAGTAATAAATCAAGAAAATGCAGTACAGATGAAAATATGTAGAACAGACCAAAATGGGGGAATTATGTATGATGTCAATTAAATGTATGAATTATAGTCATATACTTCTATAAACTAATATATGCTACAGAGTATTCATTCAGTTACTATGTATGAAATTCTGGCTAAGGCTAGGAATTCTTTTTTTTTTTCCCATAGCCTTAACCCTGTAGCTAAAGCTAATTGATGAATAAGCAAAAGTGACTAAAACAAGGACTTCAGAGATACTTATTTCTGTCTGTACTAATATTTCTTTGAACCACAAACTACTATTTACATTGGATTTTAAGAGCAAAGGCAATGTCATGAATTGGTAAGAACATTGACATGGGCTTATTTCTAGCATGTTACTGATTAGCTAAGCAACCTTGAACAATTCATGCCCGCCCCTCTAGCTTCTATTTTGTTCTAGCTGTTAAATCATGAGATTGGATAAGATGTCCTGTTTGGTTTATTCTGGGGCCAAATGGTCATAAAAAATTAAAGTTAAAAAATATTTTTTAAACGTTCCTTAAGATTGCAGTGATCACTTGAGAATTTTTTTCCGAAAAGTTAAGACGAAAGTGCTCTTTGACTCATAGTGCCAAAAATCTTTTAAGTCACCATGTATTTACATAAACCTGATACATGAATAAAATTGAAAGCAAAAATATGAATATATGTATTATTTTAAAGTTCATTCTATGCAGAAATTAAAATCTATTGTCAAGTCAACAAATATATTCAAGACTAATACCACTTTTCAAAGGACAGAATGTCTTAATAAATAACACTGTCCAATACCATATTCCTTCTGTGAATATAAATTAAGGAATGGCACTGTACAATGCTTTATTGTCTCTCTAAATACAAATTAATGAGTTGGCCTTACTGTTTGAATTTGGATTCAGACTGTAGCTTACTGGGCAACCCCTTATGTACTAAGCTCTGTGTGTTTACTGCACACCATTTGAGAAGCTGCAATGCATTCTACACTCAGGGAATTTAGAAATTTAATCAGGACGAACTGGTGCCCTGCTGCTTACGGAAAATGACAAGATCTGTACAGTACTCTATACAGTGTGCTTAGTTGCTTATGATTATTTAGCCTGATCAAGGACAAAGGAGTGCAAAATGTTGGGCAATTTCTAGTCTATTCATGTGACTGCTGCTTTTTGCAGCCCTCTCTGGGTTAACCCGGGAACTCCCAAGCTCTGACATATGTATCTATCTCTCAGAGAACTGAAATTGATGTAGGTGTGTAGTATCCAGAAGTTGCACCATAAGAAAGTTGTTCTTTTTTTACTTCTTTCTCAAGTCTTATTCTTCCCAGGAAAAAGACTCTACCTGGGGCTAGTGTGCTTCTCACACCTTTTTAAATTACAAATCTCATTTGTAATTAATAGAGCGTCAACCACGAGGGCCAAAGTCTTCTGCAAACAAACGGCATTTACTATGATTTAATAACACTGATTTGTTTCCTATTTTAGCAGTAACCTATTAATTTTGGTACCAACATAAAGTTATCTTTTGAAATAAATTAATTTATGCCAAATGGTACATTGAGTTAAAACAAAAAGGTTTTATGTAAATAAAATAATAGTACATGACTGGCAAAATTTTCTAAAGTGCTATGTAAATGACTGAAGCGTTGTAAACATTGGGCTAGTGGAAAGTACACTGAGTGGCAGATAGAAAACTTGAGCATTAAATCTAATTCTAACTCCGTTACTAATTATTGGATCATCCTGGGACAAGATGATGAATCTTTCATACTTCCATTTCTTTATTACCCAATAAATACAATGACATTTGCCCAGCTACCTTTGAAGTAACTGATGTGAAGATTAAAATGAAATGATGGGTAGTGAAATTTGAAAGGTATATGTGCATATGAACCCTTATTATGTATCTGAAACATCACTTTTTCTTTCCTTTATTTTTTTCACCATCCAAGAAAGAAAGAAAGAAAGAAAGAAAGAAAGAAAGAAAGAATCATGATCATTTAGAAAAGTATAACGTTTTCTTTCTACAATTTTACCGTTTGTGTGTGTGTGTGTGTGTGTGTGTAGAGAGACTATAGTTATATATATTCTGCATTTACACTATTACTAAAACTAGAGCTGTATTGTCTTTTTCTGATTGCTTATATGCTGATTTGTACTGTTTTCTGTAGTGATAAAAAAGTTTGAAAACTAAACTATGTTTAAAAAATGAACCTAATAATAGACCTTATTCATCTTAAAGCTTGATAAAAAATATTTTGACCTCTCTGACTATTTAAAGTTGTTTTAAAAATAATGGAGTTTAGTTTTATAGTGAAATTGTTTCTTGACCTGAAATAGTATTTGGAATCTTGCTTATTATGTTTTTTCATTGTGCTTAAAAAATCAAATTTTCTACAAAATATGATACCATATCTTCACAAAAGATATTTTGCTCTTACATAATATCATTTCTTATAGACTCTGTTCAGGGTTTCTCTTTTCCAATTTGATCTCACTTATTTTTGAAATTAAGGTCATTGTTTTGGTTAAAATATAATGGTACAGTGAAATACCTGATGTATTTTGATTTTAATAATTAATTATGTCAGGTTAATGGCTGCTATTTTGAGACATACATACAACTAAGTTCCAATTTATTATGTTAAGGAAAGAATATTTGTGCGCATAGAAATAATGCTAGCAATTTTTTGTTTGGTTTCCTGTTCTATTAAGCAAAGCTTGTTTAAGCACTAGTTCTGATGGATTAGGAAATGATAGACATTATAATTCATTTACATATAAATATTCATGGACCGTCTAGGGCAGCAATTCTCAAACTGGAGCAGTCATCAGAATCACCTGGAATGATTTTCAAACCACAGATTACTTGGCCCACTCTCAAGGTTCTGATTCAGTAGTTCTGGGCGGGGACTGGAAATGTGCATTTCTGGCAAGTTCTGCAGTGATGCTGAAACTGCGGATGCTGTTCTAAGTCCATTTTTTTTTTCCCATTGGTCTGTTGCAAGGCAGTATTAGAGCAGGACAGTGAAGCTCGCCAACTTTGGCAATGCCCCCAGATTTCAACCCTGGCTTTGACACTCAGGACAAAGTTTGTGTAACTTGGACAAAGTAGGGCTCAATTTTGTCATATATAAAGCAGTAACAATTATATCTATTAAGAATATTAAATGAAATAGCTCATGTTAAGTGTTTAAAACAAGGCCTAAGCATGTTATGAGCACTCAGAACCTGCAACACTAGTAACTAGACGTAATGGCAGTTAGAGTGGTAGTTAGTAGTAATTGAGAAGTAGTAGTTAATAGTACTAAAGTAGAAGTAGCAGTTAGTAGTAATAGAGAAGAAAGTTCAGTAGACTTTTTTAAGGAAAGCTGGGCCAAAAGGTTGGTTTTCATTGATGATATTGTTTCTATAAAAAAACAGTCTGGCAAGAAGGGCATTCAGTGAAAAGAAGCATATCATCAATGTGCAAAAGAAGCATATCAAGATGACCTTGGTGAAAGAACTGTCAAGGCCACGTGGGAGCGGAGTCTATACTGCAATTTTAATCAAAACTGTATCCATTTGTGCAGTGTCTGAATATTTAGAACTTACTGCATTTGTTTGTTTCCTTCCCATAGCAACAAGAGCAAGACCCAACAAACCTATACATCTCAAATCTCCCCATTTCTATGGATGAGCAGGAACTTGAGAATATGCTGAAACCCTTTGGACATGTCATTTCCACAAGAATACTAAGAGACGCTAATGGAGTCAGCAGAGGTGTTGGTTTTGCCAGGTAAAACGCTTGCTTTGTGTATTACTTATCTTTCTTCGTTGTTTCCTTTTAATTCCATTCCTTTCTAGCACTATGGACCAAAGAGTAGAATTTTTTCAAAGTAATAGTTTGTCAGCCCTGACCGGTGTGGCTCAGTTGCTTAAATAAAGATTGTATTGTGAAGCAAAAGATCAGTGGTTTGATTCCTGGTCAGGGCACATGCCTGGGTTGCAGGTCCAGTCCCGAGTCTGGGCAGGTATGGAAGGCAGCCAACTGATGTTTCCCTTTCTTGCATTTTTTCTCAGTATTTTGCTCCCACTCTTTTCCCTCCCTTCTCCTTTCTCTAAAATTAAAAAGAAAAATAACTTTTAAAAAAAAAGTTGTTTATCAAACTTATTTTATGTATCTTTGCTTCAAGCCAAAGAATCGTAATGTTATTAAAAAATGGGCTTTCTAAAATATGTATATAGAATGTTTTATGTGTCTGGAGTCATAATGATTTGCATACAGAGACCCCAGGCCTCTCTATGTCTATAGGTCATCAAAATCAGATGCTGCCAATTTCTGCTAGGATAATAAAGGTCCAATACCCCAAAACTAAAGAGCCCATGTGGTGAACAAAGCATCCAAATGGTTTCACATTGCTTTCCAAAGAAGATGACAGAATTTCCCAGTCAGCAGAGGAGAGAAGAAATGAAAGATACAGAGAAACAGGAGTTGTTGGAAAGTCCCAAGGAACACAAAAATATAAGAGGAGGTCAAGGGGCATTTGCATTTAAGAGGCCCTGGCTGTGTGTTTTTGATGTTTTACGCAACAGGAAGAGAAAGCAGATTGAACTTTTTTTCATTGTCAAAAAAGGAAGACTAGTTCTCACTTTAACTTTAAGGGAATATTTATAAAAGGGGGTCTCAGCCAGGAATAGAGTTAAAATGCCTGTACCTGCTGTGCGTTCATGAAAAACAAAGCTAAAGGAACCACAGATAAAAAGAAACTGCTCAACCACAAACAAGAAATGTAATAGCTGTGTCTCCACGACTTTATGTGTGTATGTGTCTCCAGCTGACTTCACATGGATGAGCGGATAGAGGTTAGTGTCATCAGGAAGTCAGTACATTGCACACAGGCATGTACACGTAGAATGAACCCTGCCATTGCTTGGCAAACCATTCCAAACCAACTCCTGTTAACCCACTTTGAAAGATAACAAATTGTAATATGAATGTTAACTGATGTCTAATTTGACTTCCTAGAGGTCATGAACCACTGTCTTCAAATTCTTTATATTCCCTATAATGTTCAACACATAGTAGACCAGTAGATATATGCAAGATACATGTTTGATGATATGGAAGAGAAATGAGCAAAATGAAGAAAATCTCCCTGATTTGAATCAACGCATGAGGCATTTAAGTTTCCAGAACACTGTTGTTAACTGTTCATTTCCATGGTCACAGCAAAGCTACTCACACTGCCTAGGTGTCTGAAATTTGCCTGGGTGGTCATTCTTGGATGGCGTACAAGCTGCGATTGGAAGCGTGACCAGCGTGGAAGTGCCTGCCGTCACGTTGATGCTTCACACAGCATGCACGTCCCTTTGGTTCTTTCCCCCACCTCTCACACCCCAAAACACTCTCTTTCATATATTAGTTTCTCCTTCATTTGTACTCCTCTGAGAAATAAGCATCTTTCAAATCAACTGAGCATGCTTTCTAATAAAATCTACGGTGATTTTTTTTAACAAAGATTTTTTTGTATCAAGTGTGCTAGTTTGTTAGGGCTGCCATAACTAACTACAACAGACTGGCTGGCTTAAACAACAGAAATGTATTTTCGCACAATTCTAGATGCTAGAAGCCCAAGATCATGGTATCAGTAGTTCTAGTTTCTTCTCCTTGTGTTATAGGTGGCCTAGGAGGCTTTCTGCTCTGTGAGTCTCCCTGTGGTCTTCCCTTTTGTTTGAGTCCACACCGTCTCCTCTTAGTGGAGATGGGATTAGGATCCACCCATCTGAACTCAAGTTAATTTAATGACCAGTTTAAAGGGATTATCTTTAAATTCATCCACATTCTGAGATACCAAGGGTTAGGACTTCATCATGTGAATTTGAGCAGAGTATGCAATTCAGTTTATAGCATGAAGACTGGGCTGTTCAGTTCTCTCCTTTCTGTCTTCTCTGTATATGTTGAGTTTACTTAAAAAGAAGATTTTTCTTAAGTGCCGAAGCAAGTAATGCACACTGTGAGGGGTAAAACTGTAATCATAGTATGTGGTGTCATGAAACAGTAAAATCCATAAAGTTTTTTTTTTTTAACCAGATAAGGATGAGAATTTTAAACTATTATTTGATGTCTGCTTTGAATGCAGCCTCTCACTTCTTCTGTGCATTTTGTGTATTGAAGCCACAAGTGATTCTTTAAAAATGCAATTCTGATCATGTCAGGAGCCTGCGGACTTCCTTTCCATATGGCAGGAGTCGCTGAATTTGCAGACCCCTGGCATCATTATCTCTGACATGGCGCATCTTCTCAGCCTGTCTTCCTGCCTCCTGTCCTAGACAGAAGCTGCCCTTCTTGACTGTTACATGTGACTCTTCTTCTGGTTTCTGCCTACGTATCCCTCAGATAGAAACTTAAATGTCTTTTCTTCAAAGACACCTTCACTGACTTCCAACTCTATCCTCCAGACAAAGTTATGTTATTTTATTATATAGCTCCTGTCAAAGTTGTGGTTTTTTTAAAAAATAAAATTTACCTTGATCATAATGAATTCACTAATTTCTGTCTTAACCCACTGGCTTGTACATTTACTTAAGTCATTTTTTTTAATTATCGTTGGATGGATGGGTGGGTGAATGGTGTTGTAGATTGCATAATTACCTTTCTATAAAGTTTCTGAATGACTGAACTCCAAGCAATGATATTTAAAACTTTGAGCTTTGAATATGAATTATTGGTAGCATTCCAGTACTGAAACTTAGGTCTCTGTACTCTAAATCATGCATTTTCCAGTTTTAGAAAACGGCATGTGGATTGTAAAAGAAATTGTAGGTTCAAATCAAGCCAATTATTTTTTTTTTATGCCTAAGAAGTCAAAAGAAAATCCGAATTTCCCTGTCCTGTAAGAAGCCAGGAAACGACAAGAATAAGTATTTCATTCTCTGTTGTCTTAGATATGAAATTCTAAGGAGCAGGGCTCCACTTTACCAATCTGATGGAGTGAGAAAATAATTGTGGCTATTGCGTATGTAAATATATCTGCTCAAATTCCTACTTCCTCACACAGATTTGTTCTGCATTTTCTCAAACACTTGTGGCTACTGCTTTAACTAACTTGATCATTCACAAATTAACTCTTGCACAACTTTCCTGCTTTTTAAAAGCTCACCTTTTTTCCCACTCAGCCTTTCTTAACAGGAGCTCACCTTCTGAACCACAACAGAAATGTTTTGAGTCACTACTTTACAAATTCTTCCAAGGATAGTGCATATGCTTTGAGACAGTGGTTCTCAAAGTATAGTTTCCAGGACAGCAGCATCACCTGGGAAATTGCAGAAATGCTCATTTTTGAACCCCACCTTAGAACTACTGAATCAGCAATGATGAGGGTGAGGTAGAGAGCAGCAATGTATTCTAACAAGCACTTCTGGTGTCTCTTATGCTCCCTAAAATTTGAGAAACATCGCCTTAGTGCATAATGTTCTCAGAGTCATTTGGAAGGTCTGTAAAAACTCAAGATCGCTGGGCCTCATTTTTAGAGATTTTTCTAGATGGCGTTCATTCCTGTTGATGCCCCTATCACACTGTCTCACTTTCTCAAAGTGTGCTCATCATAAAGTGGTCTCTGTTTCTATCCTCAGGGGTAGGGACCAGGCCCTATATCTTTCCTAGAACCTAGAATGGAGTTTGGCACATAATTGATCCCCTCTAAATTCTGGATAATGAACAAATGGAATAACGTTAAGTTTTTTGTTTGTTTATTTGGTTTTGGCTATACAAATGTGCAGGGAGATGGCATTTCATGAAAGAACAATTCTGAAACAGTACAGAAAACTACAGTAGCATCAGCCCAACTATTATTGATTTGTGAATTATTTCTTCCTCTAAAAGTTTACGTTGTCAAAGACATTATGAAAATAATATACTTATTCAATTGAGAGAAGAGCTAGCCTATAATTGTGCTAGGAAATTGTACATATCTCTTGAATTGATGATTACCTCAGTTCATGAAACCTGAATAATTTTTTTCATCAGCCTTCATTTTGAATATTACCATTGGTCACTTCTAACCACCAGATGTGGTCCTTGATTCATGTGTAAGAGATCCTCAAATTGTTTTGACTAGAAAGAAAACCCTACACTATTATCTTTCCCAAAAGCTATACATTAATCTTCTTTGATAACCATCTCTTCAAAGTAAAGGTAGTGTCTTCATTTTATATTTAAAACACTGAACATCAAAGCACTGATTTGGATGCCAGTAGGAAACACAGACAGCACAATTACAGGCTTTTCAAAGTTCCAGGAGCACTAGATAGTGTCTGAAATTACAGACATTTTATTTTTATTTTTTATGTTTTTAACTCTCTTGTAACTTAAACCAATTTTGTAAGACCCACCCCCCTCTAGGCAGCATTTTATAGCCAAGTCATAAACCTCTAAAAACAGAAGTTTATGGTGGGAATGCTGACAGTGAGACAGTCAGACCCACTGCTGCCGAGCTAGCGGGTGCCAACGTACTACCTTGCCTTCGAGGGTGAGGATCAGAGCATAAATCAGCCCCAGTCTGGAGGGACGGGGCTGTGTGTTCATGTTATCCATTTCCCATTCCCAGAAACATGAGACCGTTTGTCTAACAAAAATCACATTGAAAGAGTGTTATGAGAGGCTGGTAAAGAATGACCCAAAGTAGAGAAGGAATGGGGGGTGAGCATTCACAACTAATCCAGCTTCAACATCTGGGAACATAGAACCTCTTTAAGAAATGCATTTACTGTCCCCTGGTGAGCTAAAGAGCGTGAGAGACTGCTGAGCACAGAGACCTTTGTATTTGTAGTATTTTCCGCCCCTCTCCAGTACTTTTAATTTGATTCTCATGGAGCTTTGTTTGAATGACTTTTAACACAGAGGAAGCCCTGTACCCCATTTCTCTTGACCTAATAAGCAAGTTTTTCAGAAATTTCAGTTCTTTTCACAAAGTAAAAAAATGATTCATGGTTACAGGCAGACAAATATCAGCCTGATTATTAACAATCAATATAAATATCAGATTAAGAATATTTTTGTATTTATTAGCTTTGGATATTATTAAAATTTGACTGATTTGCCTTTTATTGCCCAAGCTTCTTGCTCCCTATAATGAGAACTCTGATTCAGAATCAATATAATGAAAATATAAGGATTTTAAAAATGATAGAGCAAATGCCAAAGCTGCTTTTTAAAACAAATATGTGCTCCTTTAAAATGACCATTTAGCCTATCAAACTGTGTTTTCATTGTTTGGAAAGTGTTTTGATCATAACTATGTGAAGTTCATATTTGTGTTAACAATCCCTTGCTGTTTTGGCAATTCTTTTGGCATTACTATCTCACATACATGAGACCAGGCAATCAAATGTGAGCAAAGAAAATCTCTAAAATGTAAACTTAGTGATTAGTAATATGCAAAGTACAGCTGCGTTTGCCCAGAAACAGGTTACAATTGTGTTTGCCGAGACTGAAGAGAATGAGGGCTGCTATTCCATTCAGTGATATAAGTCCTCTCCCAATTGGCAGCAGAAGTGAGCCACTGTAGAGTCAAATCCTGGTCCAGCTTCCAGCTTCTTCATCTTCCATTTATGTGTCACTTTGTTCACCTTCATCTGTTTCTTCTCATTGCCTCTTCGGACATCTTTCCTTTACCATCACAAAGACCTGATCATGGGTACAGAAAGCAGAACTTTCTGCCTTCATTTTCATATTTTCAGAGCCCTAGTTTTCAAAACCCTGACCCATCAACCAAGCACATGAATGACATTGCATCCAATAATCTACTATTCTGAAATCTCCTGGACTCAATTCTTTCTTTCTACATACCTTTGTAAAAATTTAAAAAGGGAAAACGTATACTTTACTGTTTTATAATTACAAAGTTGAAATGACCAGATTCCAAAGACTGCCTCTGTGGAATGGGAGGAGAGCTCTGAATATGACTCACCCATGGGAAACTGAAATGGGAGAACACTGTTACCTCCAGATTGGAAGTGGTGGCCATTCAGTGTGCTCAGGGCCTGTAAGATTTTGCTCTCTACCTGCTCTAAGTACAAACCAGGACAGAGACTCCTTGGCCATCCAAAGGCTGTGTGCATTTGAGGTGGGCTGTTAGCTTCCAGCCAATAAAGGGACAGACTTGGACATATCACTTGGGCTACAAGTGTGGGTCTGTTTGGTTTAGTATCTTTCCTACATTCTTAGTTTTCTGTGAGTTGAATCAACCCATTTATATTCTATATCTGTGTGGTTATGAACATGAGTTTGTGAGTCAGAAGTAACCTAGCTTGTGTCTTAGTTCTTTGCCTCCTCTCTGTGTTCTTGTTACTTAACTTCTCTGAGACTCCTTTCCTGATATGTAAAATGGATTCATTCATCTATTTATTCAGTTATCTAATAAATATGTCTTGAGCACTATTAACATGGTAGTAATTATTCTAGATGCAGTAAATTCAGAAGAATACACAAAAGATAAATATCTACTTTCAGGGATGGATATTGGACTGCATTGAGGAGACAAATAAAGCGTGCAACTAAACAAATAATAAAACAGCAGAGAATTAAAGTATCATAAAGACAGAATAAAAGGTAGGGGTGCAATAAAGAATACTGCAGAATGAGAGGCTGGAGTTCAGGGACAGGAAAGTCCCCTGAGGAGGGAGCATTTAAACTGAGATGCAAATGATGAAAAGGAACCATCTAGGAGAGTGGCTCTATGTGGCTGATGAGTGAAGAGAGCATCACTGGCGAAGGAAAAAGGGAAGAGAAAATCTATGGTGAGGCCAAGTTCACATATTTGGGAAACAGAAGAAAGGCGAAGTTGTTATAGAGGAAAGAAGAGAGACGTAATCAAAAATAATATCTAGGAATGGAATATGATTGCAGCTCAAAGGGACTGATTAAAAGTGATAATGTAGTCCAGTGCCTTTAATGGCAGGATTTCTCTAAACCTAAGCATACTGCACTCATTGATTTCTTTCTTTATCTCAGCTTTAATTTTTTAAATTTAATTTTCTTCCATTTCTATACCAAAATTCCTTTGGAAAACATGACTTTATGGTTAAAAGACAAATTTAGTTTATGATGTATCTAGACAAGGGTGTCAATTGGAGGTAGGCAGTAATTTAAATAAGAGAAGTGGTCCTCTGAGAGAGTAAGAAAACTTTTTTTTTTTTCCCTTCTTAAGTTCTTCTTGAAACACACAGCCTCCAGGATAACATTGTTTCTTGATTAATGATGGTTTTAATGTGTAGCCATCGGAATGTGGGCTGCAAACAGAATTTTACCCTAAAGGATTCAACTAAAGAGACTAGACTAAAGGAATATTTAGAGAAGTGTGGACAGTATTAAGGGACTGACAAAGGAATATGAAGATACCCAGAGATAAACAGCAGGAAGAAGCCTTTACTACCAGAAGAGCAGAAGGCAAAATGGTTAGTGTTCCCAGGGCCCAGTTCAACCCAGAGCCTTGGAAGAGGAGCTGCCTGGATGAGCTATAGAGAGAGAGGGGTACACCTCCTGCCAGAGAGACAAGTACCAAAGCAGAGAGAGAATGAGGAAGAAATGCTCACAATTCTCTTTACCCCCATGAAGTCCCCAGTGGCTGAACCCAATGAAGTGCCATCAGAAAAGGAAGCCAAAACGATACGGCCCATAGAAGGATCACTTCTTTAGGACAGAGGACAGAGCAGAGAAGACATAGAGGGGGCCAAACAGAAAACACAAGTACACGTGGAAAATAGCTGTTTTTTTCCTATTGACTCTATTATTAAAGAAACCCACAAAAATAAAAAAAAAAAAGTTCAAGTTCAGCAATAACTAGCATTTACATTGCTTTAGGATTGACAACTGATACAGGTTGGTTGGAATGATAGCAGGCTGGCTCTGTTTAGAGAAAACAGCTACTCAGCTCTAGTCCATAGTTGCTGTGATGTCTTCATCCTGGTACCAAGTATGCGTCATTTTTCACAGTAATTCTCCAATTCTCTGACAATAACTGGGAGTCGAGGATTCAATTCAATCCTGACACTACTCAGAGTTATCATCTAACTCCAGGTTTAAGGGCGCAGTCCCACAGGACTGTCCCTAGGCTACCAACACTTCTACCAGGCCAACTACAAATTCAGGGATCCCCGTGACCCTCCGCAGGTCTGATAATTCCCTAGAGCAACAGAGAGAACTCACAAAAACACTTATGTATACCAGCATATTATAAAGGATACAACCCAGGAGCAGCCAAAAGAGGTCCGTAGGGCAAGGAAGGTATGAGGATGGCTGAGAGCTTCCCTACCCTCTTTAGGTGTACTGCCCTGCCAGAAAATCAATGTGTTAACCAACCCACAAGCTCCACAAACCTGTCAATCAGTGGTTTCTATGGAGATTTCATTACACAAGCATGACTGATTAAATTAGTGGCCATTAGTGATAGAGATCAATCTCTAGCCCCTTTCTAGGCCCTCCAGAGGTGGGAGGCCGGGGTTGAAAGCTCCAGCTCTCTGATTGCTTGGTCTTGGTGACTGGCCTCATCCTGAAATGATATGGGGGCCCCAACTCAAGTCATCTCATTAACACAAACTCAATGTACGGTCAAAGGGGGCTCATTATGAATAACAAAAAACATTCTTATTATCAAGAAATTCCAAAGGTTTTAGGAGTTCTGTGCCAGGGACCAGAACAAAAACCAAATTTATTTTTATTATACAATCCTTGCCATACCAAAAACATGGATCAAATCATCTAATTTTTAATAGGAATCAGAAATTCAAATTTTTATATGAAGTCTCCCAACTTTAAATTTTGACAATTATTTCAAATTTTCCAAAAACTCTTTGCAGTCCAAACAAAACATACCTAAAGGCTGGACTTAGCCCACAGTTTCCAGTTTGGGACACCTGACATAGATCTCTAGTACAGTGGTTTTCAACCGTGGCTGCACACTGGAATCACCTGGGTAGCTTTGAAAAATATGTGCCTAGACTCCATGCCAAAGCAATTAAGTCAGACTCTCCTGGGCTAAGGCCCAGACATTGGTATTTTTAAAAATAGTTTCCTGATAATTTTAATGTACAGACATTTTTAAATTAGCCTTATATTTTGGAAGAAGTTTGGTTTTACGGAAAAGTTACAAAGATAATACAGAGTTCTCATATACCTCACACCGAGTTGCACTTTTTCTTAACACTTTACATTACCATGGAATATTTATCGAGAGAAAGAAAGAAAGAAAGAAAGAAAGAAAGAAAGAAAGAAAGAAAGAAAGAAAGAAAGAAAGAAAGAAAGAAAGGAAGGAAGGAAGGAAGGAAGGAAGGAAGGAAGGAAGGAAGGAAGGAAGGAAGGAAGGAAGGAAAAGAAAGAAAGAAAGAAAAAGAGAAAGAAACTGACATCGGGATATCACTATTAACTAAATTCCAGAGTTCATTTGAATTTCACCAACTTTTTTCATTGATATCCCCCTTCTGTTCCAGGATCCAATCCAAGGTACCATTTTGCATTTAGTTGTCTTGTCTTATGAGTCTGCTCTGGTCTGTGACAATTTCTCAGACTTTCTTCATTTTTTCTGAGTACTACCAGCCAGGTGTTCTGAAGAATGACCCCAGATTGGGGTTTGTCTGATTTGTTTTTCGTGATAGGATCCATATTATGTGCATGTTTTTGGAATGAATACCAGAGAGGGGAAGTGCCCTTCAGGCATGTCATATAAGAGATATCTCCATTTTTTTAGACCAACTACTCTACTCAGTGGTGGCTGGATAAAAATGGAGTTACCAGGACCCATCCAGCTTCAGAACAGATTAAAGAAGAGCAACACTGGAAATCACACGGGATGACATGAGACCACAGTGGACTCCCGTCTCTTCCAAATAAGCCACCTGTATTGAAAGTCAGGAGACAAATGTTCTGTCCCAGGCTAATCCACTAACTAGTTTTTGGGGAAGCCAAGCACAGCCTCCTGATGTTAGTTTCTTCATCTGTATAATGTAGAAGTTAATATCGGAAGCTATTCCTAATCCTGAATTTATGTGATTCCAAAACTCAGAAGTGGATTTTCGTTAGTCAATTATTATCCGAGGTTCTGTTTCCTAAGAGGATTGTTTTGTAATGCTGAGCAAAACACCACCCAAATATCTGGTTTTCAGCAAAGGGACAGGGAAGGGAGGCCACTCTGCTTCACTCTTCGGCATCTGTGACAGTTGGATCCTAAAACATGTTGCAAAAACTAAGAAGGAAATTCAGCTCACCCTCTCATCTTTGTTCCTGAGATTCACTGTTATTTGTTCTGCTACAGTGGGTTAAGAAGTAAATGACATAATTTGTTTTCGAGATGTCAGGAGTACATATTTTAGTATTCTAAAAAATCTTTTAATGTTGACCCTTTGCGTAAATCTTACCAGAAATAAAGGATGGCTGGCTTGCAGTGTGGGATGTTTCGAAGTTGCCAGTTATTTGTACAGAGCCTGTGATTGCAAAACCACAAAAATTTCACAATAGTGGAAACCTCTCATTAACCATAATAAGTGACATGGCAGATTTTTAAAAAATACGTGGTTAATAATGCTTACTGCTTTAAGGTCATACACGGAGAGATTCTCTACTGGGGTGAGGTAGGTGGTGACTGCAAATGGTTTTGCAAAATTCTTTTCCCTCTGCATGTAAAAATCTGACCCAGAACATTCTACTAATATTGGATCAGGCTCTCATCTGATGTCATTTGCCTGTGGGAATTGTATTGGCTGTGAAACTAGCTCCTCTTCTTAGTTGTTGAAAAAAAAGTAAAAAAAAAAAAAAATCCCAATTCTGTGGTGCGTATTGAATAATGAAGCCAGGTTCCTAGGCACCGAGACAAGAAAGAATGTCAAAAGGACCTTTAATGTGTGTTTATATTTAAACATCAGACCTAACAGAAAACCCCTAAGCTTTATACAATGATTAGAGCCTTGTAAGAACCTAATTAATGTATCATCGGGTGAATGGTTGGCCTGGCATGCAAGCTGTTCGGAGGGACGTGAGGGGGTTCAGGTCCCAGCTAGGAAGAATAGATTCAGTTGTAGTGATTCAGTGGCCCATCTGAAAGGGACATGTAAAGGCAGCTTTGTCTGGCGTGCTGCCTTTTCAGACCCACTTGATAATGCTAGTGTCAGTTTCAACTGAAGCGTGTGCCAGATTGCAGATAGCTTGAGCTAGCATTTCAAAGCAGTTAATTGTGAAACTTGAGAAGAAAATGGGCACATTCTTCCGAGGTAGCTATTCAAATGCAGTCTATTTCACTCCCCACCCCCACACCCAGAGTTCGGTGGATCTCACTTTTGTTCTGTTCCCACATAAAATGCATGAGAAACACTGAAACTTTCCCCTTGGTGGCTCCTATATTGCCGTCTTTGCTGGGATTGTTTTGCCTTGTTAAAATGTGTCCCGTGTATTAAAATGAAATTGTCACTGCTGGGTGGTGCAGCATAACACGGTTTGACACTAAGCGCCGGCAGCTATAGAAAACAGGCTTTTATTGCATTTATTCTTTCAAAAACGAGAGTCTCTAAAGACTCACTGAAGACATTCACTTAGTTAAATCTGAATGAAGCTAAAGTGAACAATCCGCACTGCCATAGTCCTTGTGTTCGTAAAACAGCCCCCATCCGGCTTGATATGGCTGGGAAACAGTTTTAAGAAAAGATAATCGTGTATAGAATTCAGAAGGGAAGACTCGAGCCTTTCAGACCAGAGCAAAAATATTTTAGGTGAGTCAAGTGTGTTGGCCACTTGATGTTCTTCTTTAGCTTTCTCTGGATTCCCTAAAACATAATATGTAGAATCAAGAAGCACAGACACACACACAGAGATACACACACTATCCACATCTAGTGTGGTCTTTATTTAGGATTCCATGTCATTTTTAAGGAAAAGAGAAAGGATTTGATTTGTAGGACTCTTGCAAGCAAGTTTTAGATTCTTAACTGCTTTTTATCTGGATGAGTACCCAGAGAGAGCTTGAACAGGGGGACTCTGGGGCATAAGCTATTCATTCTGTAGCTCTCCTGGAATAAAAATTCCATAAAGTAACATCTGTAGTAATTAGGGCTTACATTTCCTCTCCCATTCATGTCTCTGCTAGAAGGGAAGGTTATTTTCCCTAAGAGACAATGGATAGGAGATCGTGTGAGAAGAAAGAACAGAGTCAGAATTCTTTTTTTCCTAGAAATAAAAGTTTCCTGCTCTTAAAAAAAAGTTAGAAGACTTACTGTAAAAGATTCTACCAGAAAGAAAACTTAGGGAAGTTAGGAAAATTGTACTTAGCTACTCCTAAAGATTCACCTTGTATTCCTAATCCAAATATCTTCTGATTTGGGAGACATTGTGATTAAGCAGTGAGCGAAGTGCTGTCTTTGTTTTTATATTTTTGTATTTTAAAATTGTGTGTTATTAAGCTTAAAGGGTTTCTTTTTTTTTTCCATTTGGACATAAAATTGATTCGTTCTTCAGATGTTTTTCAAAATAACACTTATGTGGTTCCATTGGGCCATCTGATGAGTGAATTCATGCCAGATTAGTTCCCTGAACTTTCTTGTCATAGCAGGGTAAGCTATGTAATTTTGGAAACTCAGTAAAATATAAAAATGAGTGTCCCCTTGTTGGGAAATTATTAACAATTTTAAGATGTTGACAATGGAGTTGTAAACCAAGTGCAGGCTTGTTCTAAGTGTGTGGCTCTGCAGTCCTGCCCGGGTCTTGTGCCCAAATAGCCCATCCTGACTGATAGGAAGGGATTTGTCATGTATATCAATACATAAAATGCCTCACAGGAGTGAATATCTTTCAGAAAATACATTTTGAAAATTATCAGTGAAAATAATGATAGTCCCATAAATGGAACGTGCCCCTGATACCAACTTCAGGTTTTTTAATAACTTTTTTTAGAAGATTGTATTTATTTATTTTTAGAGAGGGGAGAAGGGAGGGAGAAAGAGAGGAACAGAAACATCAATGTGTAGTTATCTCTTGCACGCCCCCTACTGGGGACCTGGCCTGCAACCCAGGCAAGTGCCCTAACTGAGAATTGAACAGAGGACACTTTGGTTCACAGGCTGGCCACTGAGTCACACCAGCTAGGGCCCAACTTCAGGTTTTTTAATATTATCATTCAGATTGCCCTGTCTGCATCTCTCAACTTTTCTTCAAAAGTTTCCCCAAGTGAATCTTTCCCTCCAGCCTCAGTCATCTGCTCATTCTACCCCATCTAAAAGGACACAGGCCCTCTTGGCTGCTCAGCGCGGCTCCTGCCGCAATTACTTTCTCAAGGGCCCTTCTGGCCTTCTGTTCCCTCTTCTCCATGTTCTCCTGGCTTCTGGAATTCCTCTCATATTTCAATTCCTAGAGCTGTAATGAATGTAAAACTTATTTGGCATTTGTTTGCATATCTTTCCTTATCTTGTAGCCCCTCCGACATGGTTATATAATATGATCCTGAAAATGCACATAAGATTTAGATATAGGAATGTTTCACAACATGTGTCAAAGGGCTCCGTTCCAAGCAAACTCATACGAACAACACAGCAGAAAATTTAAATTATACTTTGCCTTTTAGACACATTTTACACATTTCATATTTTTTTCATGTATATGTGTTCTGTTTCTTAAACTTAATTTTGTCTCTAATGTGTTATTAATTAAGTGTGGGACTTCATTTCCTTTAATCAGAACAAACCCACTAATTTTTATGTTTCTCATCCAATTTTATAAATTAATATAGCCTAGATATAGTTAATTATCTTTAAAATGTTGTGGCTACTAGTCTGCTTAGGATATGGCAATACTGCCAATATTGAAATTATGACTGTATAGCTCAAAATGATCATTCATTAGCTTTTATGTGAGATGACAAACCTTGGCATGAGAAATCCAGTTTAGGAACATTGATATCTAGTATAAAATAATAGATTGCCCAAAACTTAAAACTAAGAAAGTTCAGGACCTAAGGTTTGTGTATTTCCATTTTCTCACATTTGAGACTCCAAGTAATTCTCTTTTGTATCATTTATTAAAAACGAGTGGGTTTTTAATGAACGTGTCATGATGCTAACAGCAGCACTACTTATTCATCAGTACTTAAGCTGAAACCCCAACTCTGCCCCTTATTGGCAATGCGGTTCACCTCTCCAAGCCTCAGCACCCTCACCAATATGAAAAGCAATAACAAAGACACTATACCTTTCACATTTGCCAACTCAGAAATTTAATGGGTATTTACAGAGCACTTTTAATTGCCATGCATTGTTGTGTAGATTACGTAAGATTACACCTCAGTATTGCCTCCGGGTGGGACTCAGTACAGAACCATCCACAAAAGTGACGGCAGTGTTGTGCTTGTGGTGTTCCCTTGGTCTGGTCCAGGTGCTCATGGTCAAGAATTCTGGTAAAATTCTTAAATCAAGCTTTTCCATGGCTTTTCTATTTCCTTTTTGAAGTTTATTCATTTTCCTGACTATGCACTAATTTGTGAAAAGTATATGATCCCCTGTTTATTTCTTTTTTCCAGAATGGAGTCTACTGAAAAATGTGAAGTGGTAATTCAACATTTTAATGGAAAATATCTGAAAACACCACCTGGCATCCCAGGTAAGGCAGACCATTAAGTAATCACCCAAGAGTGTCTCGGCTTATTGTGACGATTGCAATGAGTACATGGTAAGGCCCTTGGTGGGTCACTGGGAGGAAAAAGTTTGCATTTATAAATGTATAATTTTTAATACTAGGTAGTAACTCATCCTTGTCAAAAACACCAAAAACTTTTTGGCGATTCCTCTCTGGCCTTTCTTTTGAATCTCTGCTGCTCATTCCCTAAAGTGAATTAGAGGTAATCATAGCAAAGAATAGTTAACAAGACACTTGAAGTGAAGGAAGTTTATGACTCCTTCATTGATATTGGCTTCTCGATTTCTAATCTATAAAATATCTGAACAGTGATGTGCACAGTAGAGTCCACAGGTAGATGCCAGTGTTTAAACATATCTCACCAGTCCATGACAAGAGTGCAGACGGTAAGAGTAAGCATTTAGAAACTCGTACAGCACTTTGACATTGTCATCAAATCTGGGTGCCTAAATTCATATTTTACAAAAATATCAGTTTCTGAAATATTGAAAAAAATTATTGAAATTATCCATTCGTCAGAGAGAGTTTGAGGAGCACCAATCTAGACCGCCCCTTATTTAAGAATTTTGCATTTCCTAAAGCAAAATTATTTTTTAAAATTTTTGTTCAGTCGCAGTCATCCTGCTTTTTCCCCTGTGCTCCCCCCCGCCCCTCCCCCCCCGCCCCCCGCTCCCACAGTCAGTCCCCGCCCCGCTGTCTGTGCCCCTGAGTCCTCTATTCACGTGCCTTGGCTTGTCCCTTCCCCTGCTTCCCCCACTATCCTCTTCCCCCTCCCCTCTGGTCACTGTCAGTTCGTTCTTTATTTCCATGTCTCTGGTTCTATCCAAAGCAAAATTCTTAAGTCCATACATCATAAGATAATATAGCTTTACGCTATTAAGAATTATTTAAAAAAAAAAATTACACTCAGCATACAAAATTGAATATAGCACATGTGTCAAAGCTTAAGCTAGAAATGCCTGCCTTAATTTGATATTAGTCTAGTAGTAGGATATATGGAAAGTATTTAATAGTAAGTGAATACATTTAAGAATATATCTTACTTATCCATAAAAACATTAAAGATTGACTGAGTTGCTAAAAAAGAATTGCAACGAGTGTATAAAGAACTACCTGACTAATGTGTGCTGGTTTATTCTTTTTTTGTTTTTCGTGATTCTCAGGGGAATAATGTGACTTCTTCAGCTGTACAATATTTTTCTTTTGGCCTTTTCAGCTGTATTTTTATATTGTTTGCTATGTAGTCTGTGTATTATTTAAAGTCTATGGTAAAAATGTTCAGGAGTTGAGCATCTCAATTCCCTAAAATAATATTGAGTTTTATACAAGAGGAAGTTTGAACAGAAAGAAATATTTTTGTGGACGAATCTGGGTTCTTTTATGAATTGGTTGGTTTGGGGAGGATGTCAGGATAGAAGAGCTCTTTAGACCAAAACATGGATGATCTGGAAAATCCAAAACAGCAACTCTGGTTAGTCAGAGTCAACCCACAGTAAAGCCTGTGACCCGATTTGGTTAGCGTCCATGCATAACATTCTCTTGAGAACTGACTGTAGTTCCATCCTATTGGAGACATATGGTGTTGTTAAGAAAAGAGTTAGCAATTTACATCTCAGCATGCAAGCTGCCCTTGCATTTTAGGAGACATATTTCTCATTTTTATTTATTTTAGCAGAAAAAGCACTTTAAGACACTCTGCTCAGACCCATTGTTGAATAAAGGAATTGTGTTGTTAAAGGATTTTCCCCATATTTATCCCATTTTATCCAACAGATGCCTATCTGTATAGAAGACATTCAAATTAAGTGTGCATTAGATGGCTATATAAAAAATTAAGAATTGAGCAAATTATATAGAAATCATTGTTCAAGTTTTAATACATGTCTCAGTTTTTTTGGTTTCTTCTTTTTCAAAAAAAGACATGGAAATACTTCTTGACTTGATTGATTTGAAGCTGTGTTATTTGTTTTCCCCATAAAACATATAGCTGACTAAGACAATTTAATGCTAAAGACAAAGAGAGTCACTAAAAACCCCCAAATATCTGGGCATTCTTCCTGAATATGCAGGCTCTCATATCAACCTATCTAATATCATAGCTACACCCAATGGAAACATTGTGAATAGCAAGAACTTGGTTATGAGTTTCTCACTTACTTTTATCTCATGGGAACAGGAGAGACAAAATAATTGTTCACAATTATAAAACTCTTTTAGGAGATATAACTTTATGCTTCTGATTTGTGCACTCAACATTAATAGATTAAATATACCATATTAATCATAATTGCTACTTAAATTTGCTTATTTATGCATTGAAAGTCAAATAGATTTTAATAAAGATTTGCAGGAGATACTTAATCTTTGCTATTTAAATTTGATGTGGAATAAAACAGGACAATGCAAGATGTGGGTATTTTGGACGATAGAGGAGTTAAATACCCTCATTGGGTACATTAGAAAGTTAAGTCAGGTACAATAACATTTAGGTGTATGCTGTTTGCCTTTATTTGTCCTCATTGATTATTTGTTGTAGATGGTTGAAATCTTATATACAGAAACTATGTTAATCCAATTCTCTATTCCATCTTGAAGACTGAGTAGGATGTCACTATGAGTGCTGAAATCAAATCGAAAGCCATTGCTTTGAAATTTTCCTAAAAAGTGACCAATTTCCTAACTTTATCACTACTAGTACAGCTTTAGAAACACTGTCCTTGCTTCTGGGTATACTAATTAAAGCCAAATATAGTTGATCCGATCTACCTACATCTAAAATAGAATTCAACGAATTGTTCAAAAATCTCAGTCTTCCACATTATCAAGATTTGGCATCTTTGAAATCAGAAGTTTGTGGTTTTATAGAACTTTGATTAATGGTTTCACTATAATGCTTTACCGTTGTGTGATTGAGGGACCCACAGTGCCCCAATAAGGACATGAGCTTCTCAGGCTCTAAAAAAGCTGTTAAAAGATTACATGTTAAGTCAATTATCTTCTTTTAACCTTACTTTAAACAAATAGAGAACAATTGATACTGAAATTGCATTCTTTACTTCTCTATTCAGGAATGACTTGGGGAAATGAGCACATGGCGTTGAACAAATATAATGACATTTTGGCTCCTGTCACTTTTGACAATGATTCCTCTTATAGGAAATGCAAAGTTAATTTTTTTTCCCTAAGAAGACCATCTAGTTTCCCAGTCCCTTACTGTGTCATTTCTATAAAAGAACAACAACAACAAAAATCACATAAACCCCAAATTTTTGACATTGGTCTGAATTTAAAATTCTAAAAACATCATAGTTAAGGATATTTGCAAGGACATGTAACATGAACCACATTTATGTTGCTGCCTCTCTTATGATTTGCATTGTTCTAGGAATAATTTACTCACTCATTAAATAGATTTCAGGATAGTGTTTAGTTTTCTTTTCTGACAGAACGTGTGAGTGGGAGAAAACTGTATAGATATTTCTTTTGACTCATACTTTTTTCCTCTGGGTTCCTCCTATTAGTTCATAAAAGATCTAATTTTAATGAATACATCATGAATCATTAATACCTATTAGAGCCTCTCAGAACTAGCTCTGTTCACTTTGATTTACAATGTTATCCTAGATTTTGGTTACCTCAATCAATGAAGCTAAATATACCTGTCAAAAATCAAATTATTTGAATTCTGCTATATATAGTACAGGATATTAACAAAGGTCAGGTGGCTGTGTGGCTATTAGTAGGTGGAAAGAAGATGACAAGATGTGTATTAAACAGCGTCAATCATTGTGGCTATCCTCAGAAAAGAGATCACCCAGCATTCTCACCCTTCCCTAGAGGGAAACGAAAACATAGTGTTCCATAAATGTTCCATGTCCTACATATCGATCTTGATGTTTTCTGGGCAAAATGAAGGATCATTAGTTGCTTGCCTGCCTAACCCCAGACATTCCCTTGTCCCATAATGAATTGCTCAGCAATGTTGTGCAGCCCTAAAGTGTTCCATTTTCAAACCAAAAGCAAAGGGTAGGTTCCCAGACACTTCAGGGATCTGTAGGGCATGAACTTGAAAAGGCTCACTTTCAAAGAGCCCCCAGAGCAGAGTGATGCACTGTGCGGAAAAGGCCTCCACATGTAAGGACATGTATTGATGAATAGAACGTGCAGGCTAGTTTGTAGAAAAATAAATCACGTTTTTCTCTCAAACTAGACTTTTGCCTTTAAGCACGTATTCCTATTTGTAGAGCAGTCTTTCCAGAAGAAAATGGAAATAAACTCCCTTTAGTATAATTTTCTTATTCTTCAGATACTTATTTCTAATCCCAAATGAACTCCAAGAAGTAGGGAAGGGTAAGAGAAAGCTCAGCACATTTGGGGATTTTTAAAATTTTAACAAATCTTGTGGTCAACAGAAATTTAGACAAGTTATTTAAGTGCCAGAAGAATCATATTTTTCTAATAAGTAATATGAAACTGTGTACCTTTTTGGTGCTTTGACATACTTTTACTATTGTGTATTTATATAAATAAGAAATGTATATATTTGTGGTTATGTATGTACATATCATGGGAGCATATGAGGAAAAATATTTAAAATCTGATAACTTTTAAAGAAAATGTCCCCTAGAGTAAAATGTCAACAATGTACTTAAATAAAATGTATGATAAGAGATATGGTTCAAAATTCTGAATATTTGAGCAATTGATGTATAAATGTTTATCAGTGGAAAATGTTGCAGACCCTCACAACCAGTTTCTTCCATGTTATTGGGTTGGCCAAAAAAGTTTGTTTTTTCCCTAAGGTGGCTCTAGTAGCACATAATTGTCTTTAACTTTATTTGAAACAATTTTGTTAGATCATATTGTGACAACTGTCATATCAGTATACATTTTTAAAAAACATTAGAATTGGTGAATTTTTGCGTAGCCATTTTAATATTGAAGATGGAGGAAAATATTCAACATTTTTGGCATATTATGCTTTATTGTTTCAAGAAAGATAAAAATGCAACTGAAATGCAAAAAAAAAAAAATGATTTGCACAGTGCATGGAGAAGGTGTTGTGACTGAACAAACATGTCAAAAAAGTGGTTTGCAAAGTTTCATTCTGGAGATTTCTCACTGGATGATGCTCCATGGTCAGGCAGACCAATTGAAGTTGATAGTGATAAAATCTAGAGATTAACTGAGAACAATTAACATTATACCATGCAGGACATAGCTGACATCCTCAAAATATCCAAATCAATAAAGCTACTGGTGGAAATGAAAAAATAAGTGTTTTTTATTTTATGGAAGAAACCATACAGATTTCTTGGCCAGCCCAATATCAGTCAATTAAGTCCACAAACAGAACATTAGCTGAGTAAGAAACAGCAAATACAAAAATATTATGATACAGTTTAGCAAAATGTTCCTTTATGGTTCTACTGAGGAGAAGCACTGTCTAATGCTGAGTTGTTCATTTTTGTGAAACTAAAACATTGTTTACATAATAAACTTTGCAAACACCACAGTCCCTAATGAGGTATCAGTTCAGATTTCTCGTTAAGAGGACTTTTGCAATACTTAGGAGCTACCTTCTCTGAAGCCTCCCATCCATAATATTGGGGATGCCGTCTAGATTATTTCTATGTACTAAACACATAGTTCTTCATGATGAAACACTGTTGGAATATTATCAGCGAACTTTATGAAGCAGCCTGACAACTTTGTGGTCACTGGTCTTAGAGTCTGTGGAATTCTATGGACGGGGACTTGATCAGTCATTTTTCAGCCTTCTGATAGTCTCACACACCTGATACTGTGATGGTAAACACAGTGTGAGTGGGTAACTGATTAGATAAGGAGGAAAGAGGAAGAGATGATTACATTTTAAATCTGGATATTGAGAAGCCAGATATCAAAGATCCAAGGGAACCTCTTCAGCAGATTAGAAATGGTTGGAGTGGGTTTTGTTCCCAGTGACACCTGCCCTCCTCTCACCTCTGATTACAGCTGCAGATGAGATGGGCAGTCTCCATATGCCCTTAAAGGGTCCAGTCTCGAGCATCCCCAGATTCCCTCCACTTCTCTACCTCAGGGCAAAATCTATAAAATCTCCCTCAACCTGACATACATTTTCTACAAACTTCGGTGAAGTTATCACTCCCTGAGACAACCCTCAGTCAAAGTGTGAGTCAATGCATAAGATCGGGCCTCTTGTCATCGGGCGGGGTAATTCTGAGTTACCTTCTACAGGATTCCTTAGGAGGGGTTGCCAGTAGTGATAACAAGTTCAATGAGATACTTTTTTTTTAATTGGCTTCTCTTTCTTCCCCACCTTTCTTTTCTTTTTCCATCATGTCTTCTTTCTGACGTCAGCTCCCAATTAATCTACCTCATTCCAGGCTCTGATTTTGAGGAACTCAAATTAAAGCAGGTGCTTCAGGAATGGTGGTGGGGAACTACCTTTCGATTTAAAACTGCTGTCTACAAGGGAAGGTAGACCAGCTGAAATAGTGAAATGAACACTGGACCAAATATATTGTTTTCATGGAGTTTTTGGTTGTTTTTTTGTTGTTTTTCTTTTTTTACAGCAGCACTTATGAGCCACATATTAGGATTGATAAAGGCAAATATAAGTGGTAGTAAACAGATGGTAGACAGGATTTACATTTAACAAGAGAAGTATGGAAGAAGATAAGGAGCAGAGACATGGCTGACTGTGGTGGATGGGTGGAAGAAAATGGAAATGGAATTAGGAGCTAGGAAATAGGCATAATGCCAGCAAAGTGAAGGGGAGGTGTGGGCATAGAAAATGAAGGTCACAGGGAAAGGAATGTCTGAGGTTTTGTTTCAGATAAATGGAGAGTGGTGGACATTTCCTATAGTTGGCTGAAGTGAAACAGAGATGATCTTTTGTTGAAAAATCATAGGCTTCTGATTAGAAAGCTTTTCAACAAATACTGTCAACTTCCTTGTTTAATCTCACACTTCCCTTGCTTTTGTCTAAAGCTCTAATCTTCATAGGAGCAGGTCAGGGAATGCGAACAGGGCTGGAGTAATTTTTTGTTTATTTTTTTGATTCTGAATCATTGAAACCAGAGTTGATTTCTTTTTTGTTGCTTCAAGGGGTATTACTTAGCTCAACATAAATTCTCAATAAACATTTTTTGGAGTTGATGCACAATTCCATGAATTGAATGAACTTCATACTCCTATTTGCTTTTAATGAAATGCCTCGTGGTGTGTGGGGTATTTCCCACACAGCTTCCGCTAAGCAAGCCTCGACAACCTTGGAGATAAACATTGAGAGAAATCTTTTCTTAAAATTTGAAAAAAAAATCTCATTATATATCTAAATATATGGAAAGAGAGGAAACCAAATATTCACAAGAAAAAGGAATAATTTGATAGAGAAAGATTCTAGTTACTTGTTAAATGCTTCATTATATTCAAGACTGTTTTCCAAGAGTTATGCTGGCAGTCTGATTGTTATTTCTTTAAATAACTCATTCTTGGCCCAAGGAAAAGTTCTACATTCTGACATGTCCAGTGGTCTAGCCCAATTTATACTGAAATAATGTCTAGATATTAAGTTTTGCCACTTGATCTAAATAACCACTTTTTCCTTTTTTTTCCTCCCAAAATGTGAATATCTTGAGAATAGACAGAAAAGTGATTTTCTTGGTCTATGCTTTTGCCCTTTTTTGGCATAATGTTGCTTCTTCCTGTCTAGAGGAAGTACTACAATGGCTTATTGTTCCTAGTATAATAATATAATAAAATCTATAGTGTTTAATTAATATAATTTAGTTAATATGCTTTGTGAGCCATATATTTTCTATAATTATGTAGAAGCATCAATGAGTAGTAGCAAAATTCATCTGGAGTACCCTTTTTTTTTTTTTTGTATGCGGTCATACTTTTATGAAGCAGATAAGAGGGCAGGGAGGTCTCCTGTATGTTTCCGGAATGAAGAGCCACCCTCATCTATTATTTCTAATATAGTAACTATCTTCAGGTCTTCAAAAATTTATGCATTGAAGATTTTACAGTAAAACCTTGCAAAATAAATGATAAAACCTCAGTGTTACTTTGAAGACAATGCTGGGCTTTGCCTTGAGTCAGCACCACTAATGAGTAAACCATTTAGTGTCTGTCCCGAATGAGCCTATTAACAAGCAAAGAGGGTTGAGTGGCTTAAGACCAATTAAGACACAAGCCATGGAAACCAAGCTTTGAATAATTAAGTGCTTAGTGAATTTCCAAATCCAGGATCTCATTTGTTAGAATTGATTTAAAACACATTCTAGCCAATTCTGGGATCAATGTGTGGTATCCTGAATGAAACACTTGCCACTCTCTCCAATAATTGTCAAGAAGCCTGCCAAGCACACAATTCTTTGTGATCTCATTTTTTCAGAATGAAAAATCTGCAAATTTTAAGAAACTATTTTAAAAGGAATGTTAATGAAAACGCTCATTAGGCAAGCTCTGAACCAGCCATCATTTGCTTATCTTATAACTGTTTCCTCTGATTTCTTGTTTAAGCCTATGAATAATTAATCAATTAGTTTGCTATAATTGTAGTTGCTTTTCAGTACAGGAAAAAAAATAGGAAATTGGCATATTTATGATCAATTTTTTAACTTTAAATATTTCCAAGATACTTTTGTCCCATTACATTGACATTTCCCTAAAAAAAATTTTGATTTTGATTTTTTCCTACTTTTAAACAATTAGCTTACAAACTCTTTGAATGTAAGAATTGCACCTTGCTATTTGTTTTATGTTTAAAGTATCTAACTCAATACATGTCACAGAAGAGTACTGACAATTATATGTTAAATCAGTAAATATCTATTGGTAATAAGCAGAAAAACGCTCCCCTACTCCAAAGATTTTTTTTTTTAATTAATTTATTTACTTTTTAAATACATTTGTCTCTGCCTTCCCCCCCCTCTTTCCCTTGCCCCCTCCCACCTTCCCTCCCTCAGCTCTTCCTCTTTGGTTTTGTCCATGAGTCCTTGCTATATGTTCCTTGACTTTCCCCTTCCCTTCCCTTTCCCTGCCCCCCCCCCCCTTCCCTCTTGTCTCTATTGATTTCTTTTCCTTTCAGTGTTGCTGGTCATATTTGCCTTGCTTCTTTGCATTGTTGGTTAGGTTCCGCTTATAGGTGAGATCATATGGTATTTGTCTTTCGCCCCCTGGCTTTAGTCCAATTCCCACTGCCTATAAATTCGTTTACATGGTAAAGAGGAGTTATCGTTGCACTTGAAATTAAGGTTGCTAATAAACTGACCTTAAAATAGGGACATTATTCTGAATTATCCAAATGGACCCAATGTAATCACAAGGGTCCTTAAAAGTGGAGAAGAAGAGCAGAAGAGGAGACTAGTGATGCTTTTGGGAAAGACTTGACTCACCATTGCTGGCCCTGGAGAGCTGAAAGAGGCAAGAAATTGGAATCTCCTGAAAGCCTCTGGGAAGGAGCTCAGTCCTATTTATATCACAGTGTTAGCCCAATGTAATCTGTGTTGGACCTCTGCTCTACAGAAGTATAAGATAGTAAATCTGTGTAATTTTATGTCCCTAAAGTTTGTCAATTTCTTACAGCAGCAATGGAAAACTAATACACTGGTATAGAACTTTTTTCAACCTAATATCATCTGAACTATTTCTAAATTACGTTACTAAACAGGATATGGAGAGTTTTCTTAATTTCTCCTATTATTAACCTTTGAACCACTGGGTTTCTTGTATGTTAAATAGGAAAATAAATAACCTCTTGTTAATTATGTTGACTACAGTTTTTTTATACCGTCTCTTAAGGATATGTTAGAATGGAAAACTATTGAACATCTAAAAGGAAAGTCTTTGGAGGTGGAACCTTAGATCTCAGATCACATCATTACTAACCCCAATGCATCAAATATTAATTCAAACCAATAGCAAGATTAGGGGGCTGTAAATATGAAAACAGCCATTTTTCCTTGATCTGAGAGTAGGACTTATTTCGGATCAGACATTTTTTTTTTTCCAAATAGTTGTACTAGTTGAGTCCATGAAAAGTCCTAAGGTAAACTGGCTCAGTGTTTTAAATTGATTTCTAGCTGTTTGGTATTAGAGTAGACGTTAGAGCTCCCCAGATGCTTGCCTTACTTCCATCAGCCAGTGCCTACAACTCTCTTTCTAGGTGACTGGCCCCAGGCTGCTGGAGCCTGGTCTACCTATGGGCAGGGAGAATTAGAAGTGCCTAGGAAGTTAGATTCCCTGGTTTGGGGCAGTTCTTAAACAGTCGTTGACAGGTGTGGAAGTTTCTATATCCCCATTCTTTTCTGATGATGAGAACACCTGAGAATGACCTATATTCTTTCCACTGCTTCCCAAACTCCCTGTAGATAAACACACTAGGATTACTCTAAGATAACAGTTGTTGATAGGTAACAGGCTTCTCTGTAAAATTCTTAGACAGTTTGATTATTTGTAAGACATTTGTAAGAGTAGATAAGTCATGATCATGTGTCCTATGATGAGAAGGTCACTGGTTGGCAGCATGATTTAGTTAATCATAATATGTCTTGATAAATGTCAATTCAGTGGATTCAAAATTGTACTGATATATCAGATATTGGGGTTTCAATATAAAAATTATTTTAAAAATACAAAAGCATTGAATTCAAATAATAAAACTAACATAATTATATGGGCAACTGCTGTAAAATGGCATGGTATGTGAGTCAAATGGTGGTCCAGAGACCTGTGAGGTCTTCGAGATCTTTTCTGGTGGTCTTCAAGGTCCAAATATTTTCAAAATACTGACAGAGTTTTTGCCTTTTTCACTCTGATTCTCTCATGAGTGTGGAGTGGAGTTCCCCAGAGGCTAACTGATGTTACAACAGATTAAATGCAGAAGCAAATATGAGAACCCAGATATCTTCTAGGAAGTGAGAAATTAGAGATTTACATAAATATAAAACAAAGCCACTCTTGCCTTTAAAAATATTTTTTATAAAAATGCCTCACTTATGTTATCATGTAATAAATAGGTTTATTATTGCTGTTTTAAAAATAAATAAGGAAACGTCTTGGGATTTCTCAGCTTAATTCTTTAAAATTATAAATATTAATAGATATAACCTATGTCAACAAAAGCTTTTTGTCATCTTCAATAAATCAAACACAAAATAACAACATTTTGAATGCCTCTGACTTAGAGTAAAACTTAAAATTCAAACCATTTCATCTTCTCAGAACTAGAAAAGAAAAAGAAATATAACCAGGATAAAGATGAAATTTAAAATGTTCTCTCATTTTTCTGATTTTATTTTGAAAACCAAGATGTGTTCTAAAGGCTGTTTTAAACAGAATTAAGAAATGCACTTCTATTAAATGAGTTACACTAGTATTCTTTTTTTATTTGAAAAAATCATAACTTAATCTATAATGAATGTTTTGTTTTTCAAAAGCAGAGGTAATGGTTATTTTTCTGAATATTTGCATTATGTTAGAAGATAATATTTGGTTTGAAAGAACACATGAATATTTGCCTGAAACCATGTATACACGCAGCATGTGTGATGTGCTGGCACTGCGGGAATGGAACTGTATATAATTTGTGAGTGGCACGTAAGTGTGAGTCTGCCAGAATTTAGGGATAATTTAATATTAATATATGAGAACCTAACCACACATAGGACGTGAGAGTTCTGTTATCATTATAAGAACTGTTGTGCGTCATCTCTTTGGGTGACGACTAACTTCATACAGTGCTCATATTATAGCTGGACTGCACCATGGAGCACTATTCGCCATGTGGACACATCTTAAATATAGCCTTCCAGGCTTGCTAGTTGTAGTAAATAACAATTCTAATATAACAGTAATAATATAAACACTAATGTGTAAACTAATTGAACTCTGTACTATTAATATTCACATAAAATCATTTATTTTTAATTTTCCAAAATGGTAAAGTCTCCAGTTGTGGAGTCCCCAAATCATGGTTTACTTAAGCTTATTGCCTCTTAATCTAATATGAAAGATCATTAAGGAAAGTAATTTTCTAGTCATTCTTAGCAACTGGTTTAGTTTTAATGTAATGAATCCATGAAATAAGTGAAAGAATTTAAGGTTAAATTTCTCCTGGAATTTATTTTGAAAGGACACAACTTAACATTTGTTTATACTCTTTGACAGTCACTTCATTTCTCTCATCCCAAGAACAAGTGTTCTGCATCTTTGCCGCATCTATAGGATGCTAAAGAGCAGCATCCACTCAGTTCATGATGAGCTCTGTATGGAGCTTCGTGGCTGGGACCTTTTCCCTTCATGAACTTAATTGGGGGAAGAACATAATCTATATGCCTCCATGGGGGCAGATGGATACTGGTTTGAGTTTGACTCTTTCTCTTCTTTACTTTTGAACTGGGGCAAATTATTTAGGCTCTTGGCAGGTTACTTGTGGAACTTAATATTTCCATTACATGTTTATAGTATCTCCAATACAAAAGTCTTGCTAAAATTAGCTGAGAGATTGTGTAGAGCGCTACAAAATTTCTGGCAGGAAATGATAGCTATTACTGTTATTAGTAGTATTTATTAGCATTATGAGAATCATTTCATTAGCATCTACTCTCTGGGCTGGAAATATAATTTAACAGTTGAAGCCTCTGAGGTATAATCATTGATGGGCATCACCTGGGACATGGACTGTATAAGATGTTCCTCCATTATAACTGGGTAAGGACTATGCTAATGCACGCAATTGCCACATCTCATTCTAGGAAGGTGTCCAATTAATTCAAACTGTCCAGATTGGAGCTTGATAGTTTTCTGGGATGACTAGAAGGAGTATAGAATCAGATAAATATTACCTGAAATTGGCACTGGTGACTCCCAGATTCATAAACACAGGTCATCCTTCTTCTAGGACCAAGATGGCCGTGGTAATGCAGAAGGTCATTAATATTAAAAAAAAAATGCATGATCTCAAATTTCTGGTACTGAATTCTTGGCAGATCCTTGCACTTCCAGTTCACTGGACCCAGTATCCCTTTCTAATACCCCCTCTCAAAGAAATCTTTCTCAAATATCAATACATCATTTTTTAATGCAGATTTTCCTGATTCCTAACTCCTCTACTCTTAACTCTCTGTGCATCACATTGAACTGTTTTCTCCTGTACAGGGTGTCTATTTGTGACATGTAGTTTTGCATGGCAGTTGCAATATACTTATCTTATCCCAGTGGATGGCAGAATTATGTCTTTTTTTTTAATCCCATACCCCCTCCAATGCCAAGCAATTGAACATAGGAGATGCGTAATATAGACAGACTGAAATGAATTAAAAGTAGTTGAGCACATTATTCCAGTGTGATTTCTTAATACTGTCTTAATCTCTCCTAATAATGCATTCAATTAGTAAATGCTTATAAAGCAAATGCAGCTACCATCAAATACGATGATTCCGTATAGAAATATTCTGCATATTATGTTTCCCTTTGGAAATTCTAAAATATTTAAATCTCAAAAGCTTTCTTTAGGATGGAAGACAATGATCAAAAGCACAAAATTCTTTTCTTTCACATAAAAGTTATATTTCCATTTCACATTCTTTCTCTTGCTCCTTTCTTTAGATTAAAAAAAATGGCCTATGGAAATTAAAAGAAGCAAAAAATATATAAAATAAATGTTTTGGAACAGCAAACATCCTGTTGGTTGTTACAATTAATGCTACACTAGCATTTAGACATACATTTTTTTCCTAATTAAAATTCTTTGAGAACTCAATTCCAGTCTTCACGAAGGTTTCCCCTTTCCTAAAACTTCCTGCGGGTGCTGTCCTTGTAGTTCCTGGGGCTGCAATGCCCCATGCCATCAGCAGAATGGATTCATTAGTCTTTACATTGATTTGAACTGTTGTTCAAATAAATATTTATACCCTTTTCCTCTAACAGCTTAATGAAGTCCTTTACCAATAGCACCAAGAGCTTCTCCTCTTGACCCTTGTCACCTGTTTGCTCCAAAAATTTTCATTAAGCTGTTTTACCTACATTGTTAATCTCTTGCTGCCTTAGTTCAGTTTTGCGCAGAAACATATTTGTCCTGGATTCAGTAGAGTTATTTTACATTCTTTTGGCTTCTGCAGAGAAGAAAAGTTCTATCTTTTTGTTTCCTATTTTAATTTCAGGATTTATACATTTCCACTTTCTACATATTTTTTTATTTCCTTTTTGTGTGACTATAGAGCATTTCTCTTGTTACTCTTTGTATGTGATTACTTCAATTTTAGTTTTGACACCAATATCTCCTAAAAGGTGTAGTTAGAAGGAGTGCTAGTTAATGCCATGGCAGTATTCATTTTGCAGTATATACAGGTATCAAATCGACACATTGACACCTTAAACTTACACAATACTATATGTCGGTTATATCTCAGTAAAGCAAGGGAGGGGGGGATACAGTTAGAGCCAGGAAATATCTCTGTTCTCCTGTCCCCACATCCTGTCAATGAACACTTTTTTTGTGGGGAGAAAATGAAGGGTTTATTCTATGCCTAACATTGTGCTTAGTGCTTTATGGATTATTGTTTCATTCTCCGAGAACCCACAGGAAAGGGTGCTGCTCCATTTGGCAGATGAGGAGGCGGAGACTTACGGAATGCATGTAGATCACTCAGACTCAGGCATAGTTCACGGACTGTTTGATCCCAGAATTTAGTTCTGCCACTTAGTAGATGTGTGATCTTTGGCCAATTACTTGCCTCTCTCTTCCTCAGTTTCCTCATTGACAAAATAGAGCTGATCATAGTTTTTTCCCCCCCTCAGTATTGTGAGGGTGGCTGTGGATTTAAATGAATTATATTATGTAATAATGTAAATATAATATATTCATCTTAGAATGTTCTTGGTAAATACTAAGTACTATTTAGGTATAAACAGCACTTAGTTATATTAAGTCATATATGTATTTTTTTGGATAGAAAAGAGAAATACTATAGGAGAAGAAACAAGCAAGAAATCCAGTATCTCTTCCGCTGTGCACATTTTTCTTCCATTCCCAAACTTGGAAGGCTAAGTTTCTTTCTTATTTGCTAAATAGAAACAAATTAATATTCTGTATTGCATTAAAAGGTTTTATTCCTTTAGTTCATTGGAAGCCTTCCTCCTTGGGATTTAGTTGTGTCCTTCAACACCCATTCTAGTTTTCAGGAGAGTGGAAGTATTTGCTCATTACGTGCAGCAAACCATGTGCTTGGTTTCTCTACTAGTGTTAATAAATGGTTCTTTTGTTACAAAGGAAAGGTAGCCTATTTACAGAAACTTCCTTTCAAGAAATAATTTTTCTTCAAACACTAAGCTGTAGAATGATTTTCTTTTCTATTCTGAATTGTATATTAAGATTGAGAGCTGGGTAGAGAAGAAAAGGCACATTTAAAAAAGCCTCAATTAGAGGAGCTAAGGACTCAGTTTTTGGATTTTTTTCCCCCTTCATCTGTATGGTATCATTCCAGTGAATGGACCAAAAGTCCATAGAAACTAAGTGGCATGTGATAATGCTTTTTGTTCCTTGCATCGCTGAGACACTGGAGAGAAAATGTCCTGCAATCAGTGAGGTTTTTAGGCTAAAATGTAACACTTAAAAATATAATTGCCATAGGTATCCAATTCAAAGAACTGAACAGAGTTTTTTCTGTGGTTACAAAGGGACTGTAAATCTCAAACCAATATAGGAAAGTAATGCCTAATGGGTGAATATAATTCCAGCAATCCTAGAATAAGAAAACTTAAAAAATCATCTCTTAATGACAAGGTAGAAAATCCATATAGTTTAGTGCCTGAAGGCACAAAAAATATTGTATACAAGAGCCTTGTTTATCTTACGATAATTCAATGGTCTTTAGACTAGTAGACACTTGAATTTGTTCTGAACTTATTCATAAAACAAATGTTTTAAATTTGAGTGTAAAGTAGACATAGGGGTATATTTTCAAGGTGAGAGTTAAACATGTAGTGGATGAAGTGTAACGTAGAGGCCAGATAATGGGGGCAAAAGAGGAATGATCAACTTCACCTACATAGGAAGGATCCAATGTTATCATAGAGGAAAACCCATTTTTACTGCCCTTCTAGTTTGTCATGAGATACATGATAGTGATAAATAGTTACCACATAATTACCATTTTCAACTAAGCAATTAACTCATGTTAGCTTTGCAAGTATATAAAGAACATAAAATGCAGCTTTTAAAAATAGTATATTCCCAGAGGTAACTTTCAGAGTTGTAGCTCTGAGGTTTAAGGAATCTCTAAATCAGTTTGATAACAAATCTGTTTTCCAGTACCCTGTTGTTCCACAATGTCCTTATTTCTTTTTGCTTTTTATCATTGATTACAAAGTTGTAAAAGTCAAATGTGAAGTGACAGCAGCTGAGCCTCTTAGTAATTAATCTTCTAAAATATCCTGAAGTAATTATTTAAAAAAAATTTAAGGATGGGAGGTCCTTGCCATTCAGAACCAGGCTGATGGTTTTGGAACCTGTTTGTTAATAAGAAAATCCCAATCAACACGTTTGCATTTAAATTGATGCTGGTTAGATGCCAATTGGTACTGGTTAGAACAAGGCCTAGGTGGCCAGGTCAAATGCTGATGGGCCCTTGGACTCGAACAGAACCAGGTGGAGCCGGGTTGGTCAGATTGATTTAAACTGCTTGGGTTGAGTTCTGCCCAGTTAGATTTTTAAAAAATGAATTTGATCTAATTTTTCTGTTTTAATAAAATGCTTTCTAGATTAAGGATATTGAAAATGTTTCTATTACACTTCTCGTCTCCTTTTTTTTAGTTTTATGCTGAAATTTACTTCCATATTTAAATAATTTATTTTTTTATATAAAATAATCTTTTCTGTGGCAAATTTTACAAAAGCACTTTAAAAGTAAGGGATTTCATTAGCATTCACTTCTGCATCTTATACTTTTTTTCTACATTTAGCTTCTTAATATATTTGGTATCATCAAACAAGTATCTAAATTGATTATTTAACAAGGTATCTCCGCAGCACTTAGAAATTAATCCATTCCTTTCACACTGTTTGATATCACCTTTCCTTATGCTAATTTAATTACCTGTGATATGTGTGCTTGCTGTGTACAAGAATCACACTGGCACATTTATCTAATCATAATATACTTTGTTTCACAGAAGTAGTCCCTGCTGTAGATTTTACTTTCAAAGTTTTATTTTTAATTTTTAACTATTCTTGATTTTCCTGTTTTCCAGGCCTTTCTCCAAAATTTCAATGATCTATTATTAGAGTACTCTGTCAAGATACAGAATACTTCCTAAAAACTCCCTCATGCTGCCCCTTCATGGTCCTGCCTTCCCTCCAGCTCTTAAGCATCAAAAACCACAAACAACTTTGTTGTCTATCCCTAAAGTTTTGCCTTTTGTAGAATATCATACAAATGTAATCATACAGTGTGTAGTCTTCTGAATCTTCCTAATTTCAGTTAAGATGTTTAAAATGCATGCATGTTGTTGAATGTATCATTAGTCTGTTCCGTTTTATTCCTGAGTAGTATTTAATTGAATTGCTCTACGCAATTTTGTTTATTCTCCAAAAGGAGGGCATTTGGGTTCTTATCAGTTTTTGGAAAGTAGATATGATTAAATACCCATTTTTAATAGCAAATCTGTGTCTTTTTTTTGGTGCTATTAATTGGGAGTGAATCCTGAATTTTATCTACTGAGGTAATCATTATATAATCCTTGACTCATTGTCTCTTATAAAACTAAATATTAAAATATGAAAGCCATTTACTCTCCTGGGAAATTTAAAACTTAATTATGATGGATTCTTCTAATGTACATTTCATTTACTTTATGTTTTGAGTTGATATGTACAAAGAGTTGTGAAATACAAAAGCTTCACAGTAAAAAAGAAATTTCTCTCTCTTTCCTGTGGTACTGCTACCCTAGTTTTCTTCCTAGAAGAATTAGTATGAACTTTCCTATAATTTCCAGAGGCTGTTCCTTAGTCCCAAGCATGTGTTTGTTTTTATTTCAATGGTGGCAAATATAGACTTTCCTTTCAACCTTGATTTTTTTTTTCTTTTTTACTTAATAATGTAACTTGAAGTTTATTCTAAACAGTACAAGGAAAGTTGTCTCATTACTTTTGATAATTGTATAGTATTCCATTGTATAGATGAGCAATACGTTCTATGAAAATTTTTAAATTTTTTTTACGACGGACCTTCGGGTTGTTTTCAAACCTTTTTTATTATAAATAGCACAAGAATGATTAACAAGAGAAAATAACCAAATTTAGTACATACATATATATGGGAACCCCACATACATGAGAGAGTCAGGGACCCCACATGCAGGAGAGCATTAGAGATAGATAGGGAACATAGGCATATAAAACATCCTGAACTAGGGCTGAGGTAAGGTGCCTTGGGGCCTTCAAAAGGTCATTGCAGGATGATAAGAAAGGTAAATAAAAGTTCTTCCTGCCCTACAGATAGGTCAAAGGAAGTTATCTCTGCTAATCTCTTATGGACGAGGCCTCTAATTCAAAATCTTCTATGTAGTTCAGGTGGGGACAGAAATTATCTTGAGCCTGAGGCTAAAGTTGCCTTTAGCTCAAAACAGTCTGCCCACCACAGAGGAACATCTTGGGGTGACTCATTCTGGACCCCCATACTTTATAAAAGAAGCATCTTTTGTAACTATGGTAGGTTATTAGGAGGACTCCATGACACAATTTAACCTTTGTGTAGATATATTGCGTGGGTTTTGGCTCTATGACTTTACAAAGAACATGATTCATTCATGAGTGATCTGTAACCTATACTACTGTATAGGCATTAGAAAACCCTGCTTTGATGATTTTCCGTTGACTATCAAAGCTCTCTGAAGTTTGTCATGGAAAGAGGCCTACATGGATCCTCCAAAGTAACCCAAGAGATACTCCCTCCTCCTTTCCTTTCTCTGGTATTGTGATTTACCAAGTGTTTTACAGGAAGTGATTAAGCATTCAGGAGACTTACTTAATTTTCAAAAGGACTGCTTTTTTTTGTATCTTGCTTTTTGAGTCAAAGAGATTTTCAAGTTTAAAATACTGAGCTATTTTGTAACGTCCATGATAAAATATTTACACTTGGATACTGAGTGAAATTTCCCGAATTGTGTGATCTTTGAATACAAATTAAATTTACATTTCCTTTTCAAAGCTTTTAATACTCTGTGGTTACAGTCCCCTGACTATCCATCCGCTCTGCAGGCCCTTTCTGTTTGTTTAGCTTGGGCCCCTCCCCTGGCCTGAGTCTCAGCCTTAGGTGGAGACAGGCCAGGAGATCAGAGTGAGCCCTCCCACTCCAGTCCCCGGTAGAATGTGCACCTTACTCCTCTGTACTTATTCCAACATGTTTGTGAAATCTTGTAAGGAATCCTGCTTTTAGAAGTCCTTTTAATTTTTTTTGTTTGTTTTTAACATGCCTCTCGTACATAAATGAGGTGAATAGGTGAATAACATAGATGTCTTTCAAAGAAGGGTGTTATGTAAATGACAAGGCCTAGTAGAATTGCATTTCTATTCCCTGCATTGATCTCATTTTAAAGCCTTGAAGTCAATCAGATTTTTTATGTATTGCTGTTTTAACAGAAATTCCATGTTACAAAATGAAAGTGACTGACCAAAGGTGTTGAAATGAAGCTTAAAAGCCTTTCATGTATCATCTTTGGAGTTTTGGGATGCCATTTGAAAAACATGGCAAAAGGACGAATGGTTGTGTACTTTGACATCTTTATTCAAATACATTCTCGGTGGGTTTTTTTTTTTTTTCTTTTCCTCCAAGAAAATCCATTTTAGGAAGATGGCTTTGAACAAGGCGAGCGTATAAGAAATAGGTTGTACTGTTTATCATTAAAAGTGGAAAATTTACTTACCTTTGAGGTGGTGCAGTTGAACCCTAGAATAAATTTAGTCCAAATTCCAGCTGCTCAGCTAAGAGAACCAAGATAGAACTTCCTCCTCTCCTAAGACATCCTGGTGGGGCCTACTGAAAGCTTGTTTGTGTATATCCCAGTAGAGATTTCCATTTACAGTGCAGTGGCAAGTATGTCAATTCATTTCGCATTTGTATCACAGTATCTTGGGGACATTGCATATAATAGTTACCCCTGCACTCAATCATTACCAATTTACTTTTCCCTAAAATCCCAGATTTTACTTTTTAAATTAAAGATAATGTTACATCTTAATTTCCAAATTTATTTTAAATCTCATTGTAATTTATTAAATGTATTCAGTTGACAGAAACATCAACGAGTCCTACCTTTACATCAGATTTGTAAAAATAAAAAAATAATTAGGTGCGCGGAGTAGAATTCATTGTTATATCATCATTTCTCTTTTGTACTCCTGGAATTCTTAGTCTAAAAGTAGAAGAGAAAATGGATTTAGATCAATGTCCAAACCTTGGTTTTCTGCTTCCATTCATAGTTATTATTTTTTCACAGTCTCAATTCCAGTTATCAGAAAATAGGCACTCAAACCAAATTACACTTCAGCTCCTAGCAAAGGAGTTCATATATGTCTTATTTTTCTCTCGTATTTCATATGAAGTGCTTCCTTTGAAATGTAGGGCCCTTCAAGTTTTGGCTTCATACTCTGACAAAGAGTTTTCTAGCACTGTCTTCTACCACCATGTGCACATATCTTTGTTGCTCTTAAAAAAAAAAAAAAAAGGCAACATGAACTGAACTCTGGAACAAGGCTGCCTGGATCAGAATCTTGGCTCCCCCACCTGCCGGTTGTAAGAGGTTGGGCAAGTGAGTTAGCTTCTCCGTGACTCAGTTTCCTCATTTGTATAATTAGAACAATAATAGCACCTCCCTCATAGAATTATTAAGTTAAATGAGGTTATATATGAGAAGCCCTTAGCTTAGAGCTGCCTCCTAGTAAGCACTCAGTATTTAGTGTAGCAACAGTATTTATCATCATCATCATATTTATTTACTTCCAACTTGCTTTAACACATCTTAAATTCTGCCATTAAGGCTTTTTTGAGTGGGAGACAGCTATTCCTGTTTGCAGCCCTAATTACTTTCTAGAGTAGACAAGGCAATTTAATAACAACAAAAACAGGAAGATCGTATTTAGGAAAATCGCTTTAGTAAAACTGTCTCTCTATACTGGAATTTATTCCTTTTACTCAGCAAATATTTATTGAGTTTCTACATTAATCAGGCACAGTGCAAAGCCCTGGGAATATAGTGGCAAACAAAATAGTTACGGTCCCTGAACTCATGAAGCTTACTATCTAAGTGGGAGGGAGCAGATAATCAAATAACCTTCAAGTGAGTAATTAATTATACATTTTGATAATTTTGTGATGGTAAAGAACAGAATGCAATGAAAGAGAGAGTAAATGACCTATTTAAGTTATCAAAAAAGGCTTTCTGGAGTTGACTATTTAATTTGAGACCAGAAATGGACTTGGATTTGTGAAGAGTGGGAGGTAGGAGGTATTACAGGCAGAAGAAACCCATGTGCAAATGCCCTGAATCATGAAAGAGTGTAGGTGTCAGAGCAGTTGAAGGACAATGGCTATACCTGGAACACAAGGAGCAGGAGAGCACAACTACATCATAAGGCTGGTCACTCAGGGCCTCAGAGACCTTAAAGGTCAGGGATGGATTCTGAGTGCATTTGGGAATGACACAGTCCGATATATACCTTTAAATGATTGTACTAGTTCATATGCAGAAAGTGGATTATGAAAAAAAGGAGAAGGAACAGAGCAACCATTAAAGACTATTGCTGTGCACAAGAGAAAGCTAATGATGGCCTAACAGGTAGTAGGTATGGACATATTCCAACATATATTTGCATATTGTTAATTAAATTTACAATTTTGAGGTAGCAGAGGCAGGGCCCGGTGAGAGATTGCATGTTAGTTTGGGGGGATCTTAAGGTATCCAGAATGAAACTCAGGTGACTCTCTGATTAATGATGCAAGTAACATTGCAGATGTTCCTTAACATTATAGATGTAAATAGATGGCATCATCATCTATTAAAGTAGAAAAGATGGAGAATGCCTTCAAAGTAGCTGAAGATCCTCATGTACATTTCTGATTGTGAGTCAGAGAGACATCTGCTAAAGATTAAACAAAATAGTTCACGTAAAGAAGCAGTAAAATACCAGCACATGGCAAGTGCTCAGTAAAAACAATTCTCTAATAAAACTTAGGTTTGGAGTTTACATCTTTGCTACAACATGAAGAAGGGCTTGTTAACGTCAGAGACCCTCATTCACTGTTTTTGTCTGTTTTGTGGTTTGATAGGGCACCGTGATTCCCTGGCAGAGATGAAAGGGCCTTGTATTGGGAAACACAGTTAATAAAAAGTGACTTTCCTTCAGTGCTGGCCAAATTGTCCTGCTGATTTACAATACACGAAGATCAGAAACACGTGAGGGCAACATTAGCCTGCAGGTTGATGTTTGAGAACTGACTCTTTTCCTCTCTTTTCTCTAGACACAGACGAATGAATATCTGTCTCGTTGGTTCAACAGCTGCTCTTTGGAGCCCCTTGTCCACACCGGGCATTGTGCTCAGCCCTGGATGCTGATGCCAGGTGCTTGCGTGAACCTTCTGTCTGTATGACGGTCTCCAAGGGCAGTTCATGCTATCTGCAAAGTGTTCTCGAGAAAAGCCTCTACTGCCACATGGGAGGCAAATCGTTTCTTAAATCCCTAAAGGAGGCTTTAAAAAAATTGAAAAAGAATTACCCGGAAAAAATATTTTTTCCTTTTAAATGATGATGGAATATATATGAGATTTTAAAAAATCAATTATTTTGGTTGAGCGAAGGGTGATGTAATAGGAAAACACAGGCCTCTCAATATTTTATTGTCTTCCTAGGGATGGTCAGAAAGTGCTCTGTGAAGAAGATATCTTTAGAAACCAATAGATAAATAAATAGATAGATAGGCAGACAGAGAGGTGCTTTCCCCAAGCACTCCTTAGGGTGACAGGACTGGAACTATGAGCGCTCCATCAATGGGTGGGTATTAAATGTTTATCTCAAATAGGATTCACTTTATCAAAATATTTCAGGGAAGCCTGATGAACCTCATCTCTGGGCTGTATGCTTACATTGCTGGTACTGACTCCTGAGCCAGAGTCCTCCGACAGCAGTAAAAGAGACCTTCATGAGCAGCTAGGCTCGCTTCTAAATGCAGCGCTCATTCTAGCCTTGAGGGAAGGCCTGCATGAATGTGAACGTGGCTGCAATGGCCAGCTGCAGCTGTGCTTGCAGTTCTTCTCTTGCTTGAGAAATGTATTCTACTTTGAAGTGCATGATAAACATAATTTTGGCTCATTACAAATGCAGTTAACTTCAACTCTCTTTAGCTAGCTGTGTCTTCAACCCAACTGATAATCAGATGAGAAGCATAAGCACATTGCATTCTTTGAAGCTTAGTTTGACTAATGTGACTTCCATGCTGGGTCAAAGATGTATGGTCATTCTTTGGTTCTTTCCAGCAATGTGCAATCCCACTGAGCCCTTAGATGTTGTTGATAGACTGTTCTTATTGAGGTAATTCCTCTTAACTGTCCCTAAGCCCTTTCCAAGAAGAAGCATCTTAAAACCATATGATCTGGGCCTTGCCTCATGGAGGAAAATGAATTTTCAGGCAGGGGACTTTGTAGTAGTCTGAGTCCACAAGTGAATCATGAGCCTGGGGAGCTCTGCTTGTCCCTGAAGCGATTCTTTGACTACCCTGCCACCCTTTAGTTGAGGGGATTCATCATGTGAATGTGCACATGGCTGTGTGTCTGGTATGTGGCCACCCATGTGTGATAATAAGCAGGGCACTGAGGAAAAAAATGCTAAAGGAAATGAAAAAAAAAAAAAAGAGAGAATCGATTAAATTCATTTTCCTTCTCAGAGGGCTCCCTTTAAAACGCATGCATTGTATAGTCTTATAACTCTCTGCTTCCCATTTTCAACTTATGAATGCTATTCATTCAAGGCTGCAGGTGTTCGTTGACGTGAACATTTTTAATATTGTTATTACTGAACCTCATCGGATTCCCCAAGCTGTGTGTGAGTTATCATAGGGAATATTGTTTTACTTGCCCCTTCCATCATTTTACCTATTGTTTGATGGGGATTAGGAAAGGATCGAAGAAGGGCAAGGAACAAAATGGTATTTGGTGGTACTTTCTCTTTCTTTTGCCGTGATTGCAAATGCTTGTCAACCATCCAGGATTTCCTGGGAGAAGAAAAAAGTAGATTAACATGTGAGCTCTCAGGGTGCGTGAAAGCCTGTGTCCCCATGAAATTCATACTTTATCTTGGAAGCACATCAGAGGCAAACTCCATCATCTCTGTAAACCTTAGGGCTGAGGACTTATTGAAAATGTATCCTTGTATTTTTCTGGTTAACGGCATACGTGACAGGCATGATAAAATAGTGCATTTTTTCTTATCATATAATTGTTATCATGTTATTGCATATGTACTTGATTTATTTACAAATTAATTCCCATCTCTCTGTACTGAAGCATCAGCTCTATGAGATCAAGAATCTTTTCAGTTTTATTTGTTGTGATATGCCCATCCTAAGACTACATAACTTGTAAAAGCTTAAAATTTGTGTATTGAATTAATTAATAGATAAATAATAGTAGAATTAAATTCTAATCTATGATACATCATTAAGATTAGGAAGTTATGTAATCTTGAGCACTTCCTTAAAGTCTCTTGCACTCATCCTTCTTCTCCATAAACTAGAGGGGACCAGGGTGAGAGGAGCAACTAAATGACCAGTTAGCATTTTCTATGTGTTATTAGCAGGTAAGGATGCTGGGCTGAGTCATTGCTTCACTGAATAATTTGTACAAGTCACACAGTTTGGGTTCCTGTTTTTATCTTATTCTATAACATCTTTAAATATTTACCAAGTATTTTAACAGATGACTTTTATTTAGAAATATGATTGATATGCCAAAGGGAACAGCCAATTCCCCTTAAAGAAATAATGGTGACTATCTCTTAACTACCCATAACATAAATGATTTAATGTAAAATTATACTCTGAGATAAGGCCACCAAAGAAGTTGCTAACACACGAAGTTAAAGCTATTTGAATAACATATCATCCTGCCTGTATCTTCTCCATCAAATCAACTAATTTTCAAACTGTCAAGCCTTTTACTTTTATCTGAGTGACAGGATATGCTTGAGTTTCCCACATTTCAAAATTTGTCTTCAGATGCAGTTCCTCTATGCACGATGGGTACTCACACATTAATAAATATCCCTGCAACTTTCTTAGCACATCAAGACAAACTATGTTAATACTATCCTACTTAATGCTAATGGCATATCAAAAAAAATTCTTGGAAGGAAACACTCTTTCTTGAAGTCAATTTAAAACTTTCTTATCCATTTTAAATATTTCATTGCATTAATTTTTCAAAGCAACAAAACAAACATTCATCAAGTGAAACTAAGCATGACCCCTCTCGATGGGTACATCTGTTGCTTTCCTGCTGTGTCCTTGAATAATTCATTTTAATACATTTAAACTATACTCTTCATTAAAATGAGCTACACTCGTTTACATATAAAATTTACATTGATGGAGATAAACATAAAAGCTGTTAGAAAGCTGACCCCGGAATTTTGTTACTCTCTGTGATTTATAACCAGCTTGCCTCTGTCTGTTTGCCTCTACAAGGAGTCCTGTGTGGAGGCATCCCCACCCCCACGGACCTAGTGAGAGCTTTTGTTATATCAGCAAATATGTGGAAGATGTTAGAAGACTTTGATACCTTTTTCCTGCAGCCTGTGTTCCTCATGAACACCTTTAACAGAATTTGTAGTCACTTCTTGTCTTTTTCACCTCCCTCTGCACACATCACATAATAGCTCTAGCAGGTATTCTGAATGACATCTAGGAATCAAAGCCAACTCAGAGAATACAAATCAGTTTTAACTTCTCGAAAATTAATCAATGTGAGTTCATCCCATGCAGTGCAAGGGAAAAAAAAACTTCAGTTTTATTCACTTCTTACCCTTTTGAACTCTGTTAACTGATGAGCTGAATGGTTTTGGAGGAAGGGATAATATTTCTCACCATTACTGCATTTTTCTTTCTCCCCCATCCCTATGGTTATGTCTTAAAGCCTAGAAATGTTAAGAAAAGGAAGAAAAGGACAGAAACAGAGTTTACCAGGTAAAAACAGCATTGACTCTTCCCTTTTAAGAAACTTGCTTTTTCTATTTTTTTAAATAAAATAAAAACCTATTTTTCCTATAAGTGTGTCAGATAAAGTTCCAATGACATAGAATCCAAGAATAAAGTAATTCACAAGATAATTTCTACCCGTTTTATTGCAATAATTGACAACCTTCACTATTCCTATTTGAAATCTCTATATCATGAAATTATCCTGAAAAAACATAAATGGAAATATCTTAGACCCTTGAATCCAATCTAGCTGGGGTTAGATTACACCTTTTCCCTTTACCAGCTTTATTACTTGTGAAATCAGGTCATTCATATCTACATTTTTAGGATTGTTGTGAGGATTCGAATATATACTTACATTTAAAAATAAGAGTTGCTTTGATCTTCATTGACTTATAAATTTAAGCTTCTGAACCTTCTAGAGTCTCCTTTTCTATCTCCAAAAATCATAAACTGTCATTTGATTTCAAAAAAGATAATGCACACTTTGAGGAGTAGAAAACATCATATGCAAGTCAAATAATTAGCATGATGGATGTATAGACCGCGGGGATTTGATTGTCTTTTTCTATGTTTTTTTCCATTAATTGCATTCTTTCTCAAACTACTATAGCTTTGGAGGAAGCCTAGTCATAAGCCAGGAGCCATTTGAAAATGTCTAATTAGACATTAGCACAAGATTCTACTTTACGGGCTATTGTTCACTTATTACTATTTATCTATCTGATTGGGCGGTGGAAAAAAGTCTGTGTCACTAACCACAGATTTCCTCAATGGATTCTTAGAAGGTTTTTGTTTGTTGGTTGGTTTCTACTAATTTTCTCGTATTATATTATCAGTGAAGCTGTCCTTCAGTCAAATGGAATTGGATAAATATTCAGCTGTATACAGGTATTCCAGTTTTTATGGTAAAAAGAAATTATGTCCAATTCTTTTATTACTTTGATGATGGAATTTCAAAAGTACTGGAGTAGTACAATACTTACCCAAATGAAACCTAATGCCATTACAACAAGCATGTTCAAAGATCATTGTCTGATGAATATTAATTCCCACATGTCAACAAAATGAAGCAATAATTAAATATTTGAACATATATATCCCAGTCTATTTGCTCATGCTCTATTTATAGCATGCTACTTATTTCATTTTCATATATCAATTTCTAAGCTAGAAGCATGATTGGCTGTGGATTCCAAACTATCGGAGAAGTGAGCGGTTGACCTGCAGCCTAGTAGAGTCTGGGCAGTTTGTTGTCACTGGAAATGATAACTAGCATTCAGTAAGGTTTCGTCATTTACAAGGCGAGGCTGCGAATGTTAATACATTTTATTTTTATCATTAGGCACTTTGTACCTTTAAGACCCAGCACTGTGAATGGTAGGTACTTAACACACAGACACTCAGGATTGAGGTAAGGGAGTTCAATAAAATAGGACAACAAGGTAGACTTTCTGGAAATATGATCAAGGGTTTTATCTGAAAGCTCTAGTATTACAGCTCTGTCATGTGATCCCATTAGATCCTCACAACATCTTGAGGTAGAAAAGATCAATATTCCTTTTGTACAAATGAAGCCTTGCTTTCAGAAAGGAAGTGGCATATGCAAGATCCTAGTGAATCACTTTCCTTTTCTCTAGTTGTGTAGAATCAGAAAATCCAGGTTCCAGTTTGACTGCTATTTGCTGACTTTTGACTTAAGCAGACAATATTTTCATCTGTACAATACATGACAATATCCAAACACTATGCCTGCATTTCCTGGGGTGTTTTGTTTGTTTGTTTTAGATTAAAATTATGTGATGTGAAGATGCTTCACAAAAAACCCCTCAAAAGTAGCCCTGGCTGCTGTCAGTGGACTGTGTGCCAGCCTGCCAACCAAAGGGTTATTGGTTTGATTCCCAGTCAGGGCACATGCCTGGGTTGTGGGCCATGTCCCCAGCAGGGAACGCACAAGGGGCAAACACATTGATGTTTTTCTCTCTCTCTTTCTCCCTCCTTTCCCCTCTCTCTAAAAATAAAATAAATAAAATCTTTAAAAAAAACTCAAAGGTACTAAATGATATAATACATTACTTTTGTCAATATAAGTATCCTGGCCCCAATCACCTCTCTCACTATAGTGTTATGTGAATGGTTTCTAGTGAGAGGAAGTTTGTGGGCAAAAGAATGTTGAAGATGAAAGTGACAATTGATAGGAACATGCATCACCTTAATGTAGTGTTTACAGTTTGAAAGCTGATCAGCTGTAGTGTTTCTTAGATAGGGTCAGGAAATATATTTCATCAACATGTTGACATATGTGTATATATGTACATATGCAACATATGTGTGTATACACACATAGACACACACAGCAATCTCAAACTACAGAAAAAAGAAGAACATATTTTTAAAATGTTTGAGAGTAAGTTGCTCTCAATAGTCAACACGGAATAGGCTCAAGAAATGGTATTTATTGTCATTATCAAATGAGTAATTATTAAGATTAAAATCACATTATTTTGGCAATATTTGAATAAAAAGTAGGCAGTAAGTTATTTTATCCTTCTGTGTGTATCTTTTGTTTAAACTATTTCTGATTTTTAATATTAATGTGTAAGAATCACTAGAGAATACCTAATTCAAAACTTTGATCATATATAAGGAGAATTATGCCCAGTTAATTCATTTACCTTGGACCATGAGGTTGTATGTAAATTACTTCATGTTAGATTTTAAATAAAATTGGTCTTTTTACTACTGCTCTTAAAAAGAGACAAATTATTTGTGTCTTTTCTATTTTAAGAGGATTAGTTACACTCAAGTTTGTTGTAAAACTAATTGAGAAGAACGTTCTTACAGAAAAGATACATACATACAACGGCTTCAGCCTGGAAGCCATTGGTTTAAAATCTATTTTTGACTTGACTAGGGGAATTAACAGAGGAAAACAGGGTCACAAAACAGGCTTGAATAATTTATAATTAGTTACACAGTAAATAACCATATTCTATTTGGGTTGATGCTTTTTGAATACATGCCAAGCAATTCAAAGGCAACCCAGAGCTTGGTAAATGGAAAGAGGGAAGCTTGGATTTGTTTTTAGGATGATCACAGAAACTCTATCAATTAGATAAATCATAAGCTAATAATTGAGATTCAACTCTATTGTTTTATTACTCTTACAAAATATTGAAACCTTTAACACAAACTCTGTACTTCCAACACTCTGAGCTTTATGTGTTTTTTTAAACGATTTTTTCCTCACTTTTTATTCCTAGAAACTAGAGATAGTCTTCATGGAAAGTCTCTATTTTTGATTTCTTTCCTATCAAAAATTTAGTTTGGTTTCAGAGTATGGAGTGAAACCATAATTTACATTATGCCTTAAAGAAATGACAAATGAATCTGTGATGCTTTTCTTCAAATATGTGAATGAAGATGCCAGGGGCTTTAATAGTCTAATTAATAATGCACCTCACTGCAGGGCATCATGCTTTCTTGGGAAAGACCTGAGTGTGTGTGTGTGTGTGTGTGTGTGTGTGTGTGTGTGTGTGGTGTGTTTGTGTCAAAATGCTATCGAAATTTCTGGGGATACCCACTGAATCAGTTTAATTCTCTATTCTAAAACTACTAGTAGTGTTAAATCTTTGTTTATTACCTGTTCTGTGACTGAATTGTTAGATTTTTAAGTTATGTAAAAAATGTTCAAATATAAAGAGATTATTGTTCCCTCATGTGTATTCAAAGTTGGCTGAAAATTCTCTTCCTCTTACTTTAACTGCCCTCTAAAATCTGTTTTCAGCATTAATTTGTCTTCAAAATGTATAAGGAGTAAGAATAACTTTGAGAAGTAGCCTGTTCTTTTTCATTGCAGAGCATAATAGATTTTTTAAAACCAAAGCTTTGATCCATGAGCCATATTTCTCTTCTCAGGCAGAGAATTGGCTACCCGCGAACAGACCGAGAACTCCCCTCCCCCAAGAAAAAGAACCAAGGGAAAGAAATATCACCATATTTAACCAGAGCAGAGTTCATTTTTTTAAGCACTCCTTTATTTCCTGTCATTCTGATGGTGCCTTGTCACTGTGCTAGCGTGTTAAGCCAGGCAAATGACAGAATGTTTCATCCACATTTTTTCCTCTTGTTAATGTAAGCCAGTGAAAAGAACATAGACACAGGTAGTCTTTTGTGACAGACAATACAAAAAGTCACACACAAAAGTGTGTTTAGAATGTATGATATTTTGTGGAAAAGTTATCCTGCAAATTTAGAATTATTTTGCACTTCTTTTTAATCATTTCGACTGGTGAAATTTTGAGGGATAATGAAGGAAGCTGGCCTAGTTTTTAAACCTGCTTGGGTAATTTTCATACTCAAAGACTTAGCACAGGGTTCACAAGTAAATGTGAAATGTTATGGAGCTAAGAAGACTACAGAAATCCTGATTGCTTTACTTCCTTCACCATGTCTGTTTGTAGAAGCCAGCCTTACCATGGGTCATTAATAATTATTATAAGATAATATCAAATTTGTGAACCATGATGTATTCTCTTACTTTATTCAGGTATAAAATGAATTCTATTTATTTTAGCACTTACTAATTATTCTATATTGAATCTTGAACATTGATCAAGACCTATGCTTTCTAATCCTATTGCTCTTTGCAAATTAAGTATTTACACATGCTTTTCCAAAAAGGATTTAGATTCTTATGCAAAACAATGGTAGTGGATTTGTTTTTCCGTTTTTATAATTATCTGAGACCTGAACATCTGTATTCACTTTCAAATGTCTAAGTTCATCAGTTTTTACTATATGCATTATTAAGCTGTAAATTGGGTGTCTGTGAAAATATATGCTTTAATTTGCAAACGGACAATTAAGCAGGAAAACCTTTAGAAGTGAGAAAGAAATGATGTCTTCCTTAAGAGGACCGTGCTATAGAGTGTCCAAAGGGATGTGCAACTAAAAGCACCTGTAATAAAACGGCAATAACATGAAACTGTTACCATCAAGGCTGCTTCTTTCATACCGCAACATGACAAAAATGTCACTCACTAAGACACTTTCTTTTTCTACGCTGCATAAACCTGATTTTTAAGCTTTCTCGAAACCCTTTCTGAATAAAGCAGTGATTCTAATATATTAATAAACACAATAAAATAAGATAAAATAAAATATTCTATGTGATCTCTGCCAGATATAAAGTCTTACTGGACAGTGATTGTGCAGAGGATATTAAATTTTAAAACATGCGTAACCTACGGTCCCTACAATTCTATATGTAGGGCTCTGCCCCACAGAAGTAATGGCATCAATGCATACAGATATTTGTACAAAGATGTTCATTGCAGCATTATTTGTAATATAAAAACTTAAATGTCTCTCAATAAGAAAATTATTTTTTAAAGGCTTTTTAAAACTGAAAATGTACAATGGAGTACTATGTAGGCCTTAGAAAAAGAAAAAAAGAATAAGATGACCATGTGGCAGCTTGGAAAATATTCCATAGCATACTGTTATGTGAAACAAGCAGCTCGGAGCTTACTAAATGTAACTCAGTGCCACTGTAGAAATAAAATACTGTAGAAATGTGTGTGTGTGTGTGTGTTATCTAAATATATTGGTACTGGCGATAAGAAACAAAATTCTTTCCCATTTTCAAATTCTAATCATTTTCTTTCTCTTCTCTACAAACTTAATTCCAAACTTCAATTTTGAATTATGCAAAACCAAATGTAGTTGTTCTAAAAATTTTTGACCAAAATTTGTCAAAGCTGTTGTAAACCACATTCATTTCATTTTTAAATATGGGTAGACTTGATGTTTTAACACCAAGTTACTACTACAAATTATAAGTAATCCAAGGTCAGTGTCACTTAACTCTGCTTTTTCTTTAAACACAATTAACGGGTCACTGCTTGATTATCACCACACTATAAACTCTCACTAGATGGGTCTATTTTTGTTGTTCATTTCATTTGTTAGCTATGCCAGCGGATAATATTCATATTTTAATACCCCTGTGGCTGAGCATCAAAGCCCTATAACTTTGTCATTTTTTTCTCCTTCCTCCTACTTGCTCACTGACCTTTTGCAAATTTAATTATTTATATCCAATTTGGTTTCTTCTCTCTTTCTTCTTGCCTGCTAATGTGTCAAATGTAGAATTGATATAGTCAACCATGCAATGGAATGTGCTCCAGGAAATCTCTGGCCTTCTAAAGTCAAGTGACAAATGAAAAGGAAAATGCCAAAGGATTTTGCAATTTGAAACACAGAGTGGTAAAATAAGAATGCATTGCTGAAGTTATGGTGTTACACATCCACTTTCCCTCAGAAAGAAAGAATTTTACACCATACCAGGAGTAGGTCTTCTGATTAGCTGTTCAATAAAGCACCCAAGCGTAATACTGAAACCCTAATTCCACATTATATAAGTATGGGTTAATAGGTTAACATCTGATCAACCCAGCTTCTAATAATAAGACATCACAGTGTGGCTCAACCTGTTACCTGTTTCACTATCCCTTAGACTTGTTCTATTTTGAGGAAAGAATTAAATTATATAGGGAGAGAAGAATTAAAAAATCTTGGAAAGTGGAAAGGATCAGTTCATTGAATAAATGACATGGTTTGAAAAGCATTATGATAACAATAGCAATTCTGATATTTAATGAAGTTAAAATTATATTTTAAATGGTATTTTAAGAATTTCTGCTGAATTCTGCTCAAATTGACATTAATCAAATGGGCAGTGAGGAAACATTGATCACAAATGTGATTTGTTAAAGTGATGGAAAAGAACCTCAGTGTGGTTTCTCCTTATTTGTTCTTAACCATGGAATGATCCAAAGGTCTAGTTAGCACTGATTTACTTTCATTTCCTAACAGTTAATAGAAAAGACAAAATAAAACTTGAAGGTAAGGAAATAGAAATTTGTCACTATCTCAGACTTCGAAAGTTGAATAGAAGAAAGAGAGAGAGAGAGAGAGAGAAAGAGAGAAGGAAAGAAGGAAAGAAAGGAAGAAGAAAAGAAAGGAGGGAGTGAGGGAGGGAGAAGAAAGAAGACCAAAACTTTGTTGGAGAACCAATGAAATAGGTGAGAAACTTACCTAAAAATGCTTTTTTAGAAACTCAGTTAATGTTAAAAAATTTACTAGTTTTATAGTTTCATAATAATCTTGGGTCACAGGAGTTATAAGGTAAACTATTTTTTTTCACATGGTATTTTTTCTGGTTGTCCCCACAAAAAATATGAATATGATAATGGCACTGACATAGCAGAAGTATTTAACATTTCATTTCTATACCCTAACTTTGAGAAGGCAGCAGGGAAGCTGCTTATTTCAGAGCTCACACTTTTGTTTTTCCCACATTGTGCCTATGTTCTCACACACTTTTAGAAATTAGTAGAGAGTACTTACCTTCTAGACAGATCTCTTTAAGGTTTGATTACTGTGATGATTAATACAATGGACTGAAGTTTCCTGTGAAGACAGCAATGTTAGGCTGAAATGCTTTCTAGTAAATGAAGAAAAGAACTTTCATCTCAAGAATTTTAGAGGGAGAGAAAGGTACATTAGCAACATCTGTTTAAAATAAAGATTCCATTATTGCTACCACTTCAGTCTTGGTGCTTAAGATTTTTTTCGATTGGTTAGACATTTTTAACTTTTGTTTTTTTTTAATATACTGTAATATTAACATAGTGTGCTGAGGAATTTGCTATATTCTTATCCAGCAAACATCAGTTTTAATTTTTAAGAATCAGAGTTAAATGGGCCATTATGGTTAGAGATATATATTTAAAAAAAGCATAATTCCTGGATCATTGTGTGTACTTAGTTAACAGAAGTAATTCTTTACATCTTGATAACACCATGCTTTTGTTTGTTTCTTTTTTATAAATACAGTTTCTTGATTTGGGTGGATAAGAACGAGATACAATGAATTATGTCTAATTAGAGATAGGTAATCTCTTTAGCTTTACCATTTTTTGTATCTCCAGTTACAGTTCTTTTATTCCTAACTTAAAATTAAACTTGCTCTGGGCTTCCTCTGTGTTGTCCAGGGAGCATTAGATACTTATATATCATAACAGGTTGTTTCTAGTTAAGTGAATGGTGGAAATATTCAAACTATCTTGAAACTGTTTTGCATTTCACAAGTCTCCTTTTATGACATTTCAAATCTACAACACACACATATATGTTTATTTATGTATGTGTGTACACATGAGTTTATAACATTTTATTTTTAGATAAGACAATAATAAGGATTAAAATAAGCAAATTAGCATATCTCTTACCATTCTGGAAAGCTTTTTTGCTCCCAAACAAAAGATTCATAGTATACTGAACCTTATATATGATAGATTGCTATAGTACCTATTTTCTTGAAGTTAGTATAGCATAAACCCCTTTACATATATATAGTCTCCTAGTGGTTCTATTTGCCATAATATTTAACTAATCCCCTCTTACTAGATATGAATGGTGTTTCCAGTTTCCAATATTATGAACAACATTGTGATGAACATACCTGTGACTCCACCTTTATATGGGTCCTCAATGACTTGCTTAGGATAAATTTAGCAAAGTCACTCTCTGAGTGTATGAATTACCTTTTTTGGGTAATCATAGATGGCTAGTTCAAAATATGGTAAAAATCTCACAACCAACTCTGGAAAACTTTATTCATGCAATTAAAAATAATTTTTCCATAAGATTGTTGGCACAATAGCCAAAAAAAAACAAAACCTGTTAGGATGTCTTTTAAAAAAAGTATTGATCCTTCAGGATACCATGTTGTGCTATACAAAGATTCGAAATTGCTGTCTATTTTTCTATTTTTTTGCAAAGAAGTTTCTAGTGAACCATAAGATCTTAGAAATAAGTAATGTTAATTTATGAAGACAGATATATAATACATAGCTATCTGTTATGTGCTCCTCCTTGCAGAAGGCAAAGATTCTGAATGAGTGTTTCCTTAAAAAATACATATGGCTCTTCGGAAACTAGGTCTGCCTAGTTGCCAGTTTGAAATTAAAACAAGATGACCTTAGGGCATTGGAAATAAGGCCCTAAAATTATAGTTTTAAGAATTTTTAACATTATAGTTTAAAAAATTCTCCTTCATTTACATAATTATCACTGTAAAAAATGAAAATACTCTAAAGTATATGGAGAAAAATATATACAAACATTTTATATGCCAAATTAAGCACATATAGATCTGTATCATAAATAGAAATATGTTATAAATGTTTTTGGCAACTTGAGTTTTACTTAACAATATGTAATAGAGATCCAACTCATTCTTTTAAATGGTTTCATAGTATTCAATTGCATGTATATGCCACTTGATCATCTCTTTATTGTTACTATAATGAAAACATTAAAGTTTACATTTTAAAAACTTTCATTTATTGACAGCTTAAGTTCTTAATATATATGACCTCATATTACATATACTTCAAAGAACATCTTTACATACATGTAGGGAAAAAACTAGGTTTCAGTTATATGTGAAACAGTTTATTTTTGTATTCTTATTTATTAATTATTGTATCATTTTTCATACGAACAACTGTAAACATACTTTTGCCCCACTTTGTATATACAATGATATCTTTTTTGTTCTTATTTTTGTTACTAGGATTGCACAGTCATAGAGTAAGTGCATTTAACATATATATAAGTCATTCCAGTTTGTCCCTCCAATTTACAGAAAATCTAAAACTGGAAAATACTAGTTTTCAGAAAAATTCATTATTTTACAGATAAACATATAGAGAAATTTTTCAGCATTAGAAATTTCTCCCAAAAGAACCCTTTAGCTTTGATGCTCCCTGAATGAACAAAAATAAAATGGCTTCCTGGGATTGGTTGCACTTGAGAGTTTTAGTCAGGTGTTATTCATAACCCTAAAAGCTCTTTATCTTTTATTTATTGCTCTTACAACCCACATGCTCCTAGAGAATATTTTTTTTTAAGATTTTTAAAGCACTGGTTGAATCTCTCTGAGAACTGATGTTTGGGAAAAGATATTGTGAGCGGTAATGTAAAAATGACTCTTGTAATGGCATAAAAATTCATCCGGGCACAATTGAATAAACATCCACCCATCTTTGTTTTCCATCTTCCTAGCACAGTTTTGGAGGCCTAGTGTCTCACCTCCAGCTGCAGCACAAACTCAGAACAGATCTAACTGTCCTATCACTTTATTTTTGATGCAGGAACAAGCCTCAACCCTGGTCGTATAAGTTAATTCCAGGTTCTTAAGCCTCCTATCTGCCTTCTTGTTCCCATACACACCCAAACCCTGAGGTCACCCACTTCAACCATCCTGCAATAACTATTATTTATAGTCTTCTCATTTATAACTTTAAACACTTAAACCATAGTTGCACCCTCCTTTCTTCCTCTTTGCCTTCACATCTCCCTTTAGGAAACAATACACCGTAATGTTTACGAATACAGGCTTTATAGTGACATCTGGTTAGGAACTGCATGCAGTTCTATTTAATCCCTCTAAGCCTCAGTTTGTTCTTTGTTATAATAGAGTTAAAATTAAAATTAAAAACAGGGTGTTGTGAGGATTAAGTTAGATAGTGTGTTAGCTATTGCTGTGGCTATTATTGGTTCCTTGCCATAAGTCAAGAAAAGTTGAATTTTGGTCATCATAGACCAATGCAGTCAGGGTGCAGGGTGTGTGGATTCTAACCCACGGCCATATTCAGGAATCCAGGTGTCTTCCATCATATGGCTTGAGCATAATATTTAGAGCCTCTGAGTCCTCCATTGGATCTTCTTCTTTCCAGTTAGCAGGCAAAGGAAGAGAGAAAGCATGAAACATTGCCTGAGCAGCACACCCAAAGCCATGTACATCCCTCCCACATTGGCCAGAACGCCATTGTATGACGCAACCCCTAAACACTGAAGAGCAGGGAAATGTAATCTGTTTGTATGCCCAGGAGAAAGAGAACGCAGATGTTGGTGAACATTTCAGCAAACCTCTGCTGTGATTATCATTGGGATATAAAATCAACACATTTTTGTTAATTGGCACAACTTCTAAGCATTCCTGAGACAGTTATTTGCTTTGTTGAAATTTAACACAGCCAAGCCCAGAAATCAAAGGTTTTTGCAGTGATTGGAAACAATTTAATACAAAGATATTATTACAAATGCTCATAATTTACAGTTCTTTTTATTTTTTTCCAAAAAATGAAATTTAAAAAAATAGTCATTTTCATATCCCAAAAATACTTTTATGAGCTATAATAATTGGCACAAACTCTATGTCATGTTTGGTCCCAACTGACAGCTAAATAGATACATTTAAAAATAGGTTAAATGGAAAATGAAACAAATATCAAATACTCCTTATTAGTTATCTCTTTTATAACAAATATCAAATACTCTTTATTAGTTATCTCTTTTATTACTCTTTATTTTTAAATTAAATGTGTTATATTTCTAAATTTTTAAAAGACACATTTTGAAAGACACTAATTGAATTTAATAATCGTGTGCTCTTTTAAATTTTCATTATTTCTTATTGAATCTGAAAGTAGAAGTCATCATGCATTTGAGTAAGAAAACACCAGGAACAAGAAATGCTTTTGGCCAGTATACTTAATATTAAAAACTAGCCTTATTAATACAAATGTCATTTTTCATTTTGGAAGATGATATTCCTAGTGAGAACTATGTCTATGTGAGCTGATGGGGAAAAAGTATAAACCATTTGAAATAATTTTGAAAACAAATAGAATATTAAAAGAAATAAGAGTTATTTTAAATTCAGCAGTCTACTTCATAGTGCTCCTAGAGTCAATATATACTACTGAACCACATATACAACCATTCATCCACTCCTCTGTTCATTTGCATAGCAGAGATTTATTGAGCTCTGTGTTAGGTTAGATCTTTTTACACCAAGTTTTCCTTAACACTAAGTTCAATGTTTCAGCAAACTTTTGATTGAGGTTTACGTATATAGAAATATGTAAATGAATATGGCTATAAGGAGTGAGACAGATATATAATTAATTAGTGATGCATTAAGTGTTGTATCTTAATATGAAAGCTCATGTAAGATTTAAGTTCTGTATTTTTCATGGGAAATATTAAACTCAATCAAAACACTAAATTACCCCCCAGAGAAATCTCAATCTTGTCTTCCATCCTATACAGTAGTATTTTTCTATTTTTTATTAAGCTACTAGTTTAAAATTTCTGCTCATGTAACAGGTAAAATATAATCCTAATTTTAAATTTTTCATAACAGTGAGTTTGTATATTTTTTCACATCCTTTGCCCACATGTATTTTTTTCCTGAGTTTTCTCTTACTAATTTATTGATTTTTCTAGTTGGCCTTTGATAAGACTTAAATCCTGCAGTTAGAATTTCTTAGTGACTTGGGCTTGCATTTGGTATCAACCATGTACTTATAAAGGTTTGTTGTTTGTGATGCTAATCTATAAACATAGATGCTTTGAAAAGTGTGAATAATATTTTATTTACTTGATATTCTTCACAAACATTGGATTAAGATAAACAAAACACTATTTATTTTGCTTCAATCAACCAAACATACTAAAAATAATGATTAATTTCCCCATCTATCCAAATCTGATTAGTAAAATATTCAGTATCTTTTTTTTTTTTTGCATTCCCTGAAAATATATTATATGCTCCCTTATTGGCCTCATGCTGAATAAGCTTAAATTGGTTATTTTTAACTTAGTAGTTCAAACAAAAGTGTTTTCTGCATAGTAACTCCCTTTGCCTTTCTCAAAAGTGTGAGTGTTGCATTTTATTAACAAAAACTTACATAACTGAAATGCAAAGTAGTGGATTTTAAATTAAAATTGCATTACAATTTTCTGAAAAAATATTTCTAAAAGCAGGTCATTTAAAAAAAAAAAATGCATTCTATTTCCACCTAACAAAATTAAACAGATGACAGGGATTGGTACTGTGTTCTTAGATTGATGGTGTTGAGGCAAACATCAGGTGTTTTAGTCTTGTCTCCTTCCCCGGGGTCAGCCATCCATACTCCTGGAGTAGTGTGTGTGTCCTACCCTCACAGGCCTGGGCACCCTTCTTATTTCACTGTGTATTTCTTGCTTATTTTGATACCTTAGAAATGGTTTCCAAAGCCATTTACCATATCTCCATTGTTATGTATGGCAAGAGTCAGCAAAATTTTACTTAAAGGGCCAGGGAGTAAATATTTTAGCGCTACGGGCCATAAATTCTCTGTCATAACTACTCAATTCTTTCCATAAGCAAAATGTAAATGAATGGAGGCAGCTGTGCTCCAATAAAAATTTATTTGTATAAACAGTGGCAGCCCAGATTTGGCCCACGGGCCAAAGTTTCAGCTCCTGATACGTAGTTTTAGCCAGTATATTTTTAAAGTTCTTGAAAAACATCAAAATGTATAGTTGGCAATTTGTGTTTACATTGAATATTATCATTTCAAAATTTATATTTGTTGGTACATATGGATCTAGTTCGTTTATTTAACATGCTATGTAAAATTATTTCTCTAGTCTTTTAATGATGAGCATTTATCTTGTTTCCAGTTTTTCACTGTAGTCAGCAATGCTTCAGGGATCATTCTTCAACTTCTCTCCCTGTGCATATGTGCAAATGACTCTCAGTGGTAAACTGCTTGATATTCAGACTTATGAGACTGTGTGTCTAAATTAGCAAGCAGCTCAAGAGACATTCTAGTAGATGCAAATCATGGACAGCAGAGCTCAGCAAACTTTTCTTGTGAATCTGGACAGAATCAAAGCATTGAAACCATTCTCTTTATTTCTACCCCTTATAGGTAAAGACAATGGTGAATTTTAACACTGTGGTTTTTATATTGAATTGTCATGTTATCAAAACACAAGGGTTTTAACAGTAGAAATTTAAGTCCTTACTGGCTGAAGAACTTTTTCTATTTTCAATTGTCCTAGAATTTTGTACTTATCTCTTTAATTTATAACTATGAACTCTATTTTGCATAAACTTTTGGGTCTCCTAGCTGTTTCAATCTGTATTTCAGATTGTTTCCAGACCTAGATATGGGCTACAAAGCTACTGGAGAGTAATCAGGGTTGTTCACATAATCCCAGTGCATGACAGGATAAATTAGTTACTCAATGCCTAAGTAGGCAGCACTAGCAAGCATAGACTTTTAAAGGAGGCACATAAATTTAGGCAGCATTTCTGCTTCCAACTAGCTTATATTTTCACAATTACGTGGTAAGCAAACTGCCTGTGAGAGAGTACAACAGGTTTTATACTGTGGAGCCAGGAAATCAGGATAGCTTCCTATAGAAGTATTCTTTGGAAGTACAGCAGAACAATTTTAAGAAAAAAACCTAACAAAAAGAATATTTTAGATTTTAGAGAAGGTTCAAAGTAGGTTAGCAACTGAGGCTCATTCTGAGATTTTGTTGTAGTGATCATTAAGTTCTTCTCTGATTTTTTCTTTCTTGTTGCCTCTGGGCACACCATATTTTGGTAGAATGCGTATCCCTTTTTATTGTCATTCAATTGCAGAAACCCGAAAACACATGGTCAGAAACAGACCATGTCTGGCTATTTTTCTCAAAACCCAACTGTTACTTGACTCATAGGCAACGTTATTCCCCTATTACATAAGATTGTCATTTTACAAATTGCACAAGGTGATAATGCTTAAGTCACTGGGTTTAAGGTTTTCTTCTCTGAGTTTTGTCAGACCTGAAGGTACTCTTCCCTTTTTCACATTTGCTCAGACAAACCATTCATCAGGGCATTCTGTGGCCTTTGTCACTTCCTAAGTCTGAGTGTGTGACTGCAAGTATTTGAGAGTTTTATTCTTCCCTTCCTTCAGACTAGTGAATGCCTAATTTTAAATGGACTATTTCTGTCAGTTTCCCCGCTTAATCCCTGTTGCCATGATTAAGTAGCCCAAAACATTCTTCAATGACATCTAAGGCTTTGGAATTTAAAAGTAAATTGCTTCTGGGAAAAACAAATCAAACTTGCATTGCCGACCTACAGAAAGTGCATTAAAACATATTACACTGCACTTTCTTGGTGGAATAAATTGAGAGTCACAGTAATGATTCTTCTAGCTATGTCAGATTCTGAGACACTTCGATTAATTTTGGCTTTAGATTGAGTTTCTTTCCAACACTCCACTCTCTATTTGATGTGTCTACATTTTTCAATGTATCCAATGACAATTTATGCCATAAATTATTGGCTTTGGAGCCAAAAACTCAGAATATAAAGGTAAAACAATATACTGAAAAGAATGCATGAAGAAGATACGTATTTGATTTGATTTCCCATTACTGATTTGTTGCATGACATTAGGCAAACTCTGCAACCCTAGTGGGCTTTTATTTATATCATATTCCCATCTACCTGTGTGATGGTGTCATGGCTGCCATATTACATTTGAGACATCTTCTGGTGGAAGGCAGTGGGTGAATGGTAAAAAGCATTCTGAAATCCTCCATTGTCTCATAGTCACCTTGCCTTCCTGTTAAACCTATAAATTGCAAAGGAAAGCTTAGTAAAGTGTGGTACCTAGAGGAATCCGTTGTGTTACTGCGATTAATTCAAGTAATAAAATACCTTCCTTTTTTTAGCAATGAAGAGGGAATGACTATTTACATTTTTAATTCACATTCAAAGATTTGCTGTAGCTTATCTCTTTAAAATTTCTTTTTTAAAGTATAACATATCTATAGAAAACTGCACATATTAGAAATTGATAGCTTGGGAAATTTTCAAAAACTGAACACAGCCATTGCAGCCAACAGCCACATCAAGAAGCAAAATGTGACCACCTCTTCAAATGGCCCGTCATGTTCTCTCTCAGTCACCACCCCTCCACTGTCACTACTGTCATAACTTTTTATATAATAGATGAGTTTTATGTGTTTTTATAAAATATAAGTAGGGTCTTATAAGTAACTTGAGCTCTTTTGTTTCTGACATTTCAATTAAAGATATTTGTAAGATTTACCATATCATTCCCTGTTGATGTAGATAATTCATTTTCATTGTTACATGTTATCCTTTTGTGTGAATATGTCACCATTTATTTATTCATTCTAATCTTGACACTTAGGTAGTTTCCATCTTGTTTTCTGTTAACTAACAATGCCACTATGAACAGACTAGGGAATAAAGTACAAGAGAACTTACAATGATAGAAATGTTCCGTACCTGCATTATCCAGTAAGACAGCCACTAGCCACATATGGCTGTTGAACTCTTCAAATGTGGCTCATGTGACTGAGAAAACAAACTTTTAATTTTAGCTAATTTAATTAATTTAAATGTAACTAGTCGATCGCATTTGACGAGTGCCTACCATATTATAAACCACAGTCTTAGAACATGTATGTCTTTACATATATTCATTTCTATTGGGAATTATTTCTGTCATACCTAGGAGTAGAATCTCTTAGTCATAGAGTATGTAAGTGTTCAGCTTTGGTATATATTGCCCAGCAGTTTTGTACCATTGTTCAGTTGAGCTTATTTGAAATCCCAACAAGGTACGAGAGTTCCAGTTTCTTCACCTCCTTGATAATACTTGGCCATTAATGACTGGACTTTGTAGCTACCTCCATCATCTTCCCACTTCTATTCTTGGCTTCTTCCAATCTAGATTTCACAAAAGAATCATATCCTTTTAAAGATACAAATCAGATTATAAAAACTTCTTGTTTTAAATCTGTTACCAACTTCCCACTGTGTTTTCCATAAAATCCAAATTTTGACCAAAGTGATAAAGCCCTGGTCACTTTTTCAAGATGATCACCTTCCACCCTCCGCAAGCCCATCATTATACTGTAGCTCATTGGACTCTCTGTGGTTTATCAAATAAACCAACATCTCTTTTTGCTTTTTGGACTTTGAACTGTAGTTCCTACTGCCGGGAAGCTATTCCTCATTTCCCTTTCCCAGCCTTTCCTGGTTCTAACTTGTCTGCAGCCCACGTGATACCAATCTCTACCCTCAAATCTGTTTCAATATCATCTTTCAGTGATGTGTCCCTGATTATCATATTCTAACGCCTGGTTTATTTATTTTTTTCTCAATTATTATCACGGATTATAATCATTCACTTGGTTATTTGTTTACTTGTCTTACCTGTATCTCCCTCTCACCCCACTAAACTATAATCTCTATGATGGTTAAGGGTGTGCCTCTTTTGTTTATGACTGTGGTGAGCAGAATAAAAATGTCCAAGTCCTCATCCCTAGAACTTGTGAAGATGTTATGTTAAGTGGCAAAGGGGAATTAAGGTTGCTCATCAGATGATCGTTAATGGGGAAATTATTCTGCATTATCTGTGTTGGCCCAATATAATCACAGGGCTTCTTAAAAGGGGAGAAGGAAGGCAAAGACAAGGTCAGAGTGATGTGCTCTGTGAAGAACCTGACCCACTGTGGCAGACTTTGAAAATGGAGGAATGGGGACAGGAACTGAGGAATGTGGGTAGCCTCTAGAAAGCAAAATGTCAAATAAATGGATTCTCTCCTCGAGCTTCTAGAAAAAAATGCAACCCTCATGGCACCTTGATTTTAGCTCTATGAGACCTGTGTCAGACTTCTAACATACAGAACTTTATTTAATGCAATGAATTTGTGTTGTTTTAAATCACCGAGTTTGTGGTCATTTGTTATACCAATTTAAAAAAAAACGAACACAGTATCTAAGTGGACTATGTAAAGTTTAAAAGTGGAAAATGACATCAGCGTGGTATTTGAAGTGAGGAAGAGTCCCTATTAGATGGGACAAGCAGAGCACTTTTCTTGAAGAGTCACATTTAATGCAGTGTTTAAACAGTAGCTGGATAGCCCTGACTTGTGTGGCTCAGTAGGCTGGGCATCATCCCACAAACCAAAAGGTCGCTCATTCAAGTCCTGATCAGGGTACATACTTGGGCTGAGAGCCAGGTCCCCAGTCAGGGAGTGTGCGAGAGGCAACTGATTAATGTTTCTCTCCCACATTGATGTTTCTCCCCTTTTGTTCCTCAATTCTCCTTGTAATGCGAGGGGGACAGAGTGCGCTGCAAGGACTGTGGCACTCCAGGATCTGAGGGTCACTGTCCAAGGCCAACTGAGATGGGATCAAGGACTCTGAATCCCGAAGAGCCTGTCCCAGGGGGGTCACGGATGGGGGAAATAAACACGAGTGGTCACAAACACTTCTCCGTTTGCAAGCAGAGGGGACGTGTCACATCTCTCTAGTGGGGAAGGCCCAGAGTTTCTTTCTTCAAAGGCTTTTATTAAAAAGGTTATCAGTGGGGATAGGTAACAGGAATGCACAGGTTATCTCATTACATCAGTATGTTAATGTTTACAGAAAATAGGTGATGTTTTGAAGAAAACAAATGGCAGGAACACACCAGTTTACATGGATCCAAGAAGAGACTAGTAAACAAGAAAGACAGCTTAACTTGAGGGAGTAGAAAACACAAGAGTGCCTAAGGGTATAGGGTTAGGGACTGTGAATAATGTAAATTTCCTTCCCAGCATGAGCTGGCTAAAGCTTCTGAGGGGAAAACAAAGCACACTTTAAAGAATTTACTTTTAGGCCTGATTTTCCTGGGAACGCCAGATCTGGTTTAGGACTGACTCCAGTATTGTTCTGAGCCTAAGCCAGGTCGGGGGAGGGGGTCGCCAGAAGGCAAAGAGACTTCTCTCAGATAGAATGAGGACTCCGGCTTTGTCTAAGCCGAGCCGAGGGGTGTGGGCCTTTTAGCCCTTTCTCCGTGTCCCCCAGTTTCTTGTCTGCTTCCCACACTGATTGATGTCTGGCTTAGGTTGTTATCTCTGCATGAGATAACTTACCTGTCATCAACAAGCGACCATCACAGGGCCAAGCAGAGAGGCCGGAGCTATGCCCCTGCCAGGGGGACAGGTTATGCCTCCTCAGGGGCCTGTTTCACCAAGGCCTCCCTGATTATTTCCAGCCTTGGGGCCCTCCCGCCTGTCAGCAGGGTTACAGTTCCTGAAACCAGACAAGGCGTTTCCCAACATCTCCTCTCTCTAAAAATAAATAAATAAATTTTTTTTTTTCTAATTAAAAAGGATCTGGATTTATCCTTGGAGCAATACATAGCAGGAACTTTTCAAGCCAAAGATACAGTGTGTGCAATGATTGAACAGGAGGATGCGTGAGATGTTAAACAGCAGCTAGAGGAGACTCATGGCTGTGATAGTTAAAGTTGCAATCAGCATTTTAACTAATGTTATTATTGCAGATTAAAATATCTGTAGTAATAACCAAAACTAAAATGCATCATTATTGCCATTTAATCTCTGAGATTAACGCCATCAATATACAGCACTATCTAGTTGTGGCCTTAATAAACAAATTGATACCAAAATAGAAGATCATTTATCTTTCAAAAATTTTTAAGGGCATCATAATAACAAGTATAAGAGTACAAACATGCCAATGAAAATAAAAAAGAAACATTTGAGGTTTACCATGTATAAGAGATATAGTGCTTTCTAAGGATTCTGTTATTTAATCTTTGGAACTCATTGAAATGGATACTATTCTTAATCCCATCTGAAAACTAATAATAACTCTTAATCTTACAACAGTAAAGTGAGTGGCCTAAACTATTACAGATAGTAGGTGGCAGAGCTGGGATTTGAACTATATGATGTTGAAGAGCAATTTCTTAAGCAGTTAATATCTCTCATGTTTAACAGATTAAAAATGAACAATGATACAACTTACCTCAATTCAAAAAACAGTTTAAAGACTCTGGATCAATGAAAAATGTCTTCATTTACTATCTTCCAATTGACTGAAATTTAATAGAGTGTGTTTAGTTCATATTTCTTTGGACTGTATTTTAAGAAAACCTAGTAATATAAAGGGACAGATCATTTCACTCAGAATAAAAGATAAAACAGAGAAAATGGATTGTGCTTCCAGTATTTTCACACTATCTTGCCAAAGGGGCCTTTCCTAGATCTGCTACTCACACTTTCACATTTTATATTAGATCTAGAATCTTGTAAATTCATTTCATGTTGTCAAACACGATCATAATTTTCATCCTCAGAGGCCAATTTAAGATCTCAGGGCAACTTGCTTTAATGGATAAATGAGAGAGAGCTTAGTAAGAGTTTTACATTTTACAAATGAATAAATGGTTTTGAGAGGAGTGAAATTATTTCCCAGGTTGCCTACTTACCATCACACTGTGCTAAATGCTGGAGTTACCAGCGCAGATTAGGCACAGGACTGTCCTGAAGATCCTTGCATTGCTCTTGATTTTGAGAGGTCATCCTTTTCAGAACAAGCTGGAGAATTTTAGCCTCAGATATTAGTTGCAAACAAGTTTCCCCTAGAAGACGTATTACCCCTATAATGGACTGTAAAAGGATCTAATGACATCCTTAACCTTAGCATCCTTAAGGGTGCCCCTACCCAGATCCCTATTATGAGGCTGAAGCACTCCTCTGTCAGCCTCTGGGTTCTGGCAGCTCACAGTCATGCCTGTCTCTTAAAAATTACTTTTAGCAGTAGGGAACTACCTTGGCGAGAAATTCCTTGGAAATTATTCCCTTATCCTAGAGGCAATCAACAACCAGTGACTGTCAGACATAAGGTCAAAGCCCTGTTGCTACAAGGACGGGTGACTTAATGGCACCATTTATGTTGCCTTGTTCTCCATGGGACCAGGCTGAGACTAGGCTCCAAACTGAGATAATGTCCTTGCTTAGCTTCTTCTTCTGCTCTGTCCTACTTTCTTCATTTCCGTACTGGTTTCACTTGAGAGCAGTCACTTGCTCTGGGTTTCTTAGGAAACCCACCTAAGTCAATGTTAGATTTCTAGAATGTTCTTGCATGACCTCCTGATAAAACTTGGAGAAGGACCTAGTTTCTTTTTCTTGTTCTAGAAGAAATATACTGTTTTATCTCTAAGTATCATTCTTCTCTAGACACAGCATTCTCTAGAGGGAGACAGTTTGTTAAAGAAGATACAAATCCAAATGAGGTCTAGCAGAAACCATGATGGGAGCCATTTTGGCATCTAGATAGCTGAAGACTTTCAAGATTAATGGAAAAAAACTAGATCAATGATCTCCTGACACTTGGTCCAGCCCTTTTTCCTCAGCTTACTCACTGCCTCTCTGTACATTGTTGTCAGGATTTAGGATTTAGTGTGATTCTTTGTATGGCTCTGAGAAAAATTGTTCATGTCAGAAGGAAGATTACTACTGAACTCTTTCCAAACTCTTGGAACAAAGATACAGGAACCAAAAAAAATTAAAAAAATAAAAAATAAATCTGTCCATTGAGCACTAGCCCTAATAAGAGACTGAAATTGTTCACAATTGAAATTATGCTGTGGAAACATGAACTTTTCTTCAAGGAGATGTATTAGCCAGAGTAAAAATGGAAAGATACAGCCTCTTCTCTTGAAGGAGTGGATAAATGAGTGCCTGAATAGCTGGATGGATAGCTGAATGGAGGAATGAATAAATCAGTGAAAGAATGAGTGATTGAATAGACTTTCTGCAGTTTCTTTGAAGACTAATTCTTTGCTGCAGTTAGAAAAAGATATTACTAAAAATAACTAAAAACAAAAAAGAGAAAGGTAAGCTAGAATTTTTCTCTTTACTCTCTTTTTACTTTCTCATAAACATAATTAAAACAGAATATGTTCATTATTTGGGATATTCGTTACAGAAAATACTATGCTGGACTCATTCTCTTTTTAAGATATCTAGTGATTTCTAATGTAATTTACATTAGTTTCTTCAGAGACAGTATTTCTACTACTTAGAAGACATGATGTTTTGAAAATGTAACAGTTTTGAGAAGGAAACTTTCCAGCTTCCCAGAACTATATTTGAGAGATATATTTTATTTAAAAAGTAGTATGAATAAAATGTTTAGTTATTTATATGTATGCTGAAAGCCAGTACAATGAAAAAATATAATAGTATATGAAGTTTTAAAAAATATATTTGCAGTAACTGACTAGAGCACCTAAAAAATCAGCATTTAAACCAACTACTCTACTTCTGGGTATTGAATATATTTCTGAAGAAACCCAAAATACAAATTCAAAAAATATATACACATATCTGCTTTCATTGCAGCATTATTTACAATAGCCAAGCTTTGGAAGCAACCCAAGTGTCCCTCAATAGACAGGTAGATAAAAAAAGCGGTGGTACCTTTACACAATGGAATATTATTCAGCCATAAAAAAGAATGAAATCTTATTATTGCAACAGCAAGGATGGACCTAGAAGGTATTATGCTGAGTGAAATAAGTCAGTTAGGGAAAGACAAATGTCATATGATTTCAGTTATGTGTGAAAAATAAAGTTATGAATGAACAAAATAGAAAGAGACTGACACAGAGAATAGCTGTGAGAGGGGAGAGGGTCTGGCGCACTGGGTAAAAAAGTTAAAGGATTGAAGCACAGATTGGTAGCTACAGAATAATCATGGGGATGCAAAGCACAGCATAGGACATTCAATCAATAATATTGTAAGAACTATGTATGGCGTCAGGTGGGTACTGGAAATATCGGTGGGGGCACTTTGTAAAGTATATGATTGTCTAACTGCTATGCTATATACCTGAAACTAATACAAAATAATGTTAATTAAATGTAGATTGTACTGCAAAAAAATTAAAACACGTATTACAAAAATAAATCAGGAGTTACAATTTATTAGCTTGAATGAAGTATTACAAAATGAATCAAAGATTGAATTAAGTAAAAGTATGTGGATAGTGGAAATTCATGTTGAAGCCAGTGTAGCCTTGCATCTTACATAATACTTAAAACTTAATTCTTTGTCTAAACCTCAATGAAGTGAAGGCTTGTGAAGATTATACTTTGAAAGCCTCAAGTGAAGAGGAAATATTAACCATAGACTTTTTTTTTAACCCTCATAACTCGTCTCTATCATGACACTTAGAAGACAGGGGACTCTACTGTTGTTGTATTCTTTAAATGCCCTGGTGCTTTATCATGTTTCTTCTGCAATGCCCCAGGCTTTTACCCTATAATTTTTAAATTGCTGCCTTTAAGAGCTAAGGGAGTAAGTGTTAAGACCAACTGACTCTGAAATATCACTGAGATAAAATGACTTAAAAAGAAAGTAATAGAAATATTTAGATAAAATTACAGAACATAAAAGGAAATGATTTTAATGAAAAGATACGGTGTATTATGGTACTTCTTTATAAACACATCTCCTTTGGTTACTTTTGGCAAGATAACTAAATGCGATTGAAATGTACATGCATACATATATATTAAGAGTATCAGTTTAAATTAACACAGAGTGTTTTACAGGAAAAAAAGATACATACATGGAATTATTTGGAAGTGGTAATGACAGGATAAGTTAGAATAAAAATGACAAGGGTAAGTGTATAGCTTTGTTACACACAACAGCATAACTTCTAAGAGTTTTAGAGGTACCAAGGACTGAAGAAACACAGTTAGACCTTCTAATATGAGTCCTCATGTGGGTCCTCAATTTATTTATGCTGTCATTTTGTTCCTTGTCATTAGAATGAAACAGTCAGGCTTTAATGGACTGCTTCCTTGGCAAATAATAATATAAGTAAATAAACTATCTCAATCTGACCTTCCCATTTATCTCTAATTTGAATCACTACTTCAGGATATTTTACCAATTATATCCCTGATAAACAACGAGAAAGGGTCAGAATAGACAGCCATTCAAAAAAACATTTAAAAATAATGTACTGATGCTTATTTTCAGAGTGTATATTATAAGAATAGCTGGGCCTGTGGAATGTATTGATATGATGAGAATGATGAACAGAGTAGGGAAATGAGAAATACTGCAAGTGTGTTTGATGTGCTACCACAATTGAATTACAGGAAAGCCTAAGTGATAATAAAAAAATGTTTGGTGTAAAATTAATCACACATTGTTTGATGTGAATTTTTAGTTTCTTGTTTCATCAGAATCAGTAGATATATCTATAAAAGCAAATATAACATTCTCTTCTATATACTAGGAAGTTTTTAGCCCGTTTTGTTTCTGAGCTAGGTTTCTTTGGGACTTGTTATATGTGGTTACATTTGCAAACTAATTTTCAAGTTCATCATCAGTGCAGACTTCATCATCAGTAGACATATTAACTTCAACCAGGGATAGACGTTCTGGTGTGAAATTTTTTGTGAAGTTGTTATGATAAAGAAAAGAAGGAATTGGCACATTTCTCCTTGGAATGCTTCCATGTTGCTCATTTGGGTAAGATTACTTATTCTTACTCTAATATTCAGCTCAGTATGCAACTGCTTCACATCTCTTGACTTTTATTTTTCCCTACAGTGCAATAGAGACAGTCACAGGAATTAGAAGTTTGTGTGGGGTGAGAGGAGATGGGGAGTGGTAAGTGATAAGGGCTGATGAAACATGTTCTTTGAGAGTACCAAGCTGGCTTACTCATGGTTATCATATTGTTTGGTTGTAATGAAGCTTGAAAGAGAAGTGGGGGAGGAATTGAGCCGTCTAAGAGTCACAGAGTTTGGAATTAGAATGGGCCTCCAGTAGAGCTGCCTACATTTCAACAAGTAAAGAATTGTATTTACTCATGACAGCTTAAGGGCCTGACCTAAGATGGTGCCTCAGTTATGTGGTTATGGGGTATAGAACCTACTTCTCCTTTCTTGATTGCTAGAGAAACTTCCAGAAAGTCACAGGTATGAGCAATCTCCTATACTCCTCCTTGAAGATTCTTGTAGATACACTCTCATTTGAACTGCTATCAGTCAAGCTCAATTGGTAGTAAAAATAAATTTAGAGCTAATGGAACCTGTGGTTTCAGTGGTTCTTTCAAGGCCATGGGACTGTCAGGAAGGTGTAGTCCGTGTCTACAGCTAGTGGCTTTCTTATGGTAATTACTATCTTCTTTTTTCTTGCAAATAACTTACTCTGAATAAATATCCTAGGATCATAGAAGTTTTGAATCTGCAGGATTCTAATGTTTTATCTCATCTTTCCTTTTCATTTTACAAATGTGTGCCTATACAGAAGAGGGTAAAAGGTTCCCTAGGTCATGGGGATTCTTTGTGACTGAGTCAGAGCTGCAACTCTCAATTCTGACTTACATTCTGAGGCAAGCTTTCTCTCAATGCCATCCTGTGCTGCCTCTGTTAGAGTTACCAGGGTAAGTTTCTTAGAACCAGAACCACAGCTGAGACATTATCTGAATAGCCTACTGCACCTTGGACAAGTTGGAAGTGCCTATCTAAGAAAAATAATGAATGAATTCTAACTCAGCCTCTTCGCTAGGTAGCCTATAGAGTAGCGAGATGATAGGCTGGAAGAAACAAACCAAAAAGATGATGGAAAAAGACGCATGGAAGAAAATCATCAGATTGTGTCTTTCTTAAGTTTTTTGGATCACACTAAATGTTTTGCCTGATGGTAACCTCGCAGCCTCCAGAAACCATCAGTCATTTTTCTCCTTTCCCCTTGATTTTACCCTCGACTTTTCAGAAGTAGCTCAGTCCTGAACAGTTCTCGGTGGAACGGTTCAGCTGCCAACCTATATCTGTTAACCGTACTCTTTTAGAAATCACTTTCCAGCCACATGAAATGTCACTGTCCCCATTCTCCAAGAAGCCTTGATCTGTTACTTTCCTATAGACCCTTGTGTCCCTCTCGAGGCTCTTACCTTAACCCCTTTCCAATTATATGCCTTTCACTCAAGCTTCTTATTGTTGTTTATATGTTTTAACATAAATAGACCATTCACTGATATCAAGGAGACCTCATATATGCTGCTAGGTTGATAGGTACACTTAGTCTTCAGAAAGTAACTCAGAACACAGAAAATAATGCATTAAGCATATTGTCTTCTATTTTTTTTCCCCCAAACTGTAAGTGATGTGAGAGGACAGGATGTACATCTTTTCTTCAAGTAGATTACCTACATTGTCCCCAACATGACCCAGTTCCTTAAATAAATATGGAACATCAAAGAATTAAAGTTGTGAATTTCACATTTCTCTAGACAGGACTTAAAAGAACAGTCTCTGGTAGATCAGAGTAACAAAGGTAACAGATGCCGGATTGGAAACTGCACAGTCTAGAGGAACAAAATTAACTTGTGAAAAGTAGCTTTTCTCCTTCCCCACCTCCCCCACTCAGCCCCGCACCCCCGGGAGAGTGTTTTTAATGGTCTTAGCAAAGCGGAGTGGAAATATTTGTATTCTCTGCAATCAGCTCAAATGGTGAAGCATTTGTTTTTCTTCCTATCCTAAACATAGTCTATTCCGTAAAAACCCTCAGAGTGGAAAGAAGGGTCAAGGGATGCTGTGTGTTTTTGACATCAGCCTACTGTTAGCAAGCAAGTTTCTTAGAGTACAATGCTCATTTGCAGTGTCGTTTCTGGTTTCTGGGTGCACAACTTGCTGAGCATCCTGCTAAGACAAAATAGATGTTTTCCCTATCTCTCTGGTGGAATTTCTTCTCCCTCTGCCTTCTGACTCAAATCTGCCATCTCATTTCTCCAGAGTTGCCAAACACAACAGTCTTCTTTTTTATCTTCAGTATATTTTGGAGTCTTGTGAAGATAAGCCAAGGCAGAGTGATGTGGAGATAGCAGGGAATAAACAGAAACGGTCTGAAGCATGCATTGAGCATGTTTTTTAAAAATTATTATTTATTATCTGCTGATGCTGATGAAATCTTGTAGTTTAGCAAGGCAGTTGTGTTTGAAGCTATTTACAACAGATTTCTTAAAAATGCCTGTTGAATTCTCTATTTCGATATCAGTCATTAAGATGGAATGTGATATGAGAATGGTTTCTAAGGGCTGACAGCAGAGGACAAACTAGAAAAGAGCATCAAGAGGAGACTCTGCCTCTGCTGAGAGGGAGTTTCTACTTAGATTGCACTTCAGCCCCATTTCTTGAGCTCAGATCTCTCGTGTGTCTGGTTAGAATGCACAGGTTTATGTCTTTATTTTTTAAAGATTTTTATCTATTTTTTAGAGAGGGAGAAGGGAGGGCAAAAGAGGAGGAGAGAAACATCGATGTACAGGAGGAACATTGATCTTTTGCCTCTGGCACACCCCCCCAGTAGGGGACCTGGCCTGCAACCCAGGAATGTGCCCTGACCAGGAATCAAACTGGTAACCTTTCATTTTGCGGGATGATGCCCCGCCCACTGAGCCACACCCATTGGGGCAGACCTTGCAGATTTAATGTGAAGCTTCCGGTCCCTCTGACCATCTTCACTACTTTAGTCAAGGAAATTGATTTTAAAAATTGTTTCATTGTTGAGCTGATGTGAATGTATCCCTATTTCAATTAAACAGAAGTCTATTTTCTTTAGGAAGGCATGCTATTTCTTTGGGTTGCATTTATATGTGCATAACAACTAATTATATAGTGCAGATATTTTTAGTAGGAGATAATCTTTTTCTCCACTTGTTTTCTCCTGGAGCATTTTTCTTTTTCTTTTTTAAAAATATTTTATGTATTTTTTTTTCTTAAAGAGAGGGGTAGGAATGGAAAAAAGAGGGAGAGACACATTAATATGTGAAGGAAACATCAATCGGTTGCCCCTGGTACACGCCCTAACAGGGTACCAACCAAACCCACAGCACATGCATGTGCCCCGACCAGGAATCGAACCGGAGACCTTTTGCTCTAAAGGACAATGCCCAACCAACTGAGCCACATGAGTCAGCGCTCTTTGAGCATTTTTCAAAAAAATTTTGCTGGGGACAAGTTAAAAATAATTGTTTTCTATATTAAAAATTTTAAATAATTTGATTAATTGCAGCACAGCTCATGAAACTACAGTTAAAGGTTTAATTCAAGAGTGGAGCACTTAGTCTCTGCATAGAAAATTTTTGTTATGGTGCAAATATCAGGTAGAAAACCCACGTAACATCCTCTTCTCTTTGGTCACATGCTATGCTTTTAACACTTCTCTGACAAATAAATTCAATAGAGTGCAAGTGATGGTAGTTATGATGCAGGGCAGGCTGTTAACTAGCACTGGAAAACAAAGGAAACACATTTCAAAACACAGTTCTGATTGTGGTAAATAGATCACTTTGTTCATAAAGCTTTGATGAAATAAAATACATAGAGTGTTCGTGGATGTAATATACATGCAGGTCCCAAAAGCCCCCTGGAGAATTTTCCTTGATGAGAATATTAGTACTTAACTGAAAATTGTGGCTTTTGGACCCTTTCATTTTTATTCCTGGGAACACGTTAAATACAAAAGCGACTTGTTCAGCTAACATTGCAGTTCAGACTCTTTGCCACTTGCGTATTCATTTCCAGCAGTTTTCAATACCAGCTGATCTGAACCACTCAACAGAAAACGGAGGCACAGGGAGCCAAATATTACCTCAAGAAGTGTAGACAAGCAAGAATTAAATTGACCTTCAACTTCAGCTTTCTCTGTCCTTCCTTGAAGTAGGGATATTTAGAGGTGCTAAGTTGATTTATGTTAACTTAAAGCCATTTCAGTAAAGCAGTGACCTTGTACCAATAAATGTTTAAATATCGAGTTCTTCAGGGATCAGCAAAAAAAATTCCATTTTTAAAATAACACTTTCTGTGAAAGCTTTAGACTGCCAGAGAATTTACTCAAAGTGCATTCATTTATTTAAAAGATTTTATTTATTTATTTTTAGAGAGGGGGAAAGGGAGGGAGAAAAGAGGGAGAAAAACATCAATGTGTTTGGTTGCCTCCTGAACATGCCCTGACTAGAAGCTGAACCCACAACCTAGGTGTATTTGCTGACTGAGAATCAAACTAGTGACCTTTCACATTGCAGAATGCGTGCATTCAAACAACCTCTCAATAGGAACAAATTAACACATGGCTACCACAAGGTTTTTATTTTAACTTTTATTTACAGGTTGAATAGTGCCAAAAATGAATGAAAAAAGAAAACACTAGTTAGCTCATTATATACTGATGACATTTCCATTCTGAGGACTGAGTAAAAGTTATGGGTTTGGGTTCCGATCTCACTTCTCTTCTTAAATTACCTTGGACAGCACCCCTCATAGTGGGACTTCTTGGCCATATAATAAAAGTAGAGGAAAAATGTCCACAACCTTTTTGAATTTTGAATATTCTGGACTTGTAGCTCAAACAAATTTTAAAATGATCCATAAGTCAAGATACACATACAGTTGGATATTTATTACAGGCAATTTAAAACCATAGAAAAGGAATATAAATTAAATCGTATGAGTAATCTTTGCTTCATATAGTAAATGTAATTAATTATTAGAATTTACTCAAAACTTGCTGACATAGAAAGTAAAATAAATACTTCAAAATCCCATAAATACTTCTACTAAGAAAGAGCAGAAATGTTTAATAAATCTGTTAGAGGCGTTATTTCCCTTTAAAATTCTACATAAGATCTTTACCAAAGGCTGTTAGATTGATTTTTTTTTTGGCCTCTTGTTTTTCTAGGGTATAAATTTATACAGTATTTAAAGAGCATTAACACTTTTTTCCATTCACCCAAAGGGCAAACATTCACCTTAATTAAAAAGGTGAGAGAATTGGTACAAAAGGATATAGTATTTTATATGTGATAAAGGTTATCCTGAATCAGTTCTTGTGGGAATGGTGAACCATTAATTCAATAGTTAAGACTCTGTTGTTCCAGAATGCTGGGACTGAACGTCCTGGTGCCATTTAAATCCCAGGAGATCAGAAATTTCATATTTTAGTCCAAGTGCTACCTTTCTCCTAGAAAATTTCCCTGAGACCTCATTCTTGATGTGATCAATACATGAAACACAAAATTTATTTCCCATCCCCCTTCCCATGTCCTTTCGCAGGATTGTGTTCTTCCTTTTAGATCTATTCCTGGATTCACTGCTTCACAATCACCCAAGATCTTATGTCTTGAGCCTTCGCTCAGAGAGTTTCTGCTAGGACCCTGCCAGTATTAAATGCAGGCTGTCCTCCAATGATTCTACTCCATGGCCAGCCCTGCTGAGTTCTATTTATTCCCACTGAGGTAGTGGCTTTCATGATATTTTGTGCCTACTGGATTATTGCCTTTTTTGTAAACACTGCTTTTTTTTGAAGCTCACACAAGCTGTCAAGATCATCCTCTATACCTCTCATCTACTGCCCTCCAATAACTTGCTCTCACTAAAGATTTTTGGCATCTGGCTTAAGTTTTCAGTTCTAACCCAGTCGCTGCAATTGCCTTCAGTGTTTTCAACAACAGCTATTACATTGAACTATCATGTGTTGAATTGGTGTGTTGACTGCCCCATAATGTAACCTCTTAATTTATCTCATTATCTGTAATATCTTCCTCTTCAATTCATTCTCAGAGTTAAACTCAAGACTGTACAGTCTCATGACACTGCTCTTTTTCCAAAATCATGAAACCAACATCCTACTCTCATCCCCAAACCTACTTTTCAGTTGAGTTGTTCAATTAATGGTCATTCTGCAGCCTCCTGGGAATGTCAAATTCATCGGCCCCTGTTTCTTCACTTGTCATCCTTTGTGACCCATATCTGATTAAATCTGAGCCTTGGATATGTTCTCCTTTCTTTGTGTCTTTATATAAACCATAGTTAAAGAAAATGAAAAGAGAAAAAGAGATTACTACACTATGGTCACCAACATCAACTACATCTCTGGAATTCCTCTAAAATTCTACTACTTTTCCTGGTTACCTCATTCTCTGATTCTCAAGGGCTATTGCAGGCCACTTTCACCCTTCTGAAATTGCTGCCTCCCTGCCTCTCCAGACGCTCAGCAAATGACATCCCTTTTCACTTAATTTGTACGATAGCAGTCATGAGATAGGAACTCTCTCTCCCTGCTACCATTAAACTTAAAAATCTATCATCAGAACACAGCTTGTCTCCTTCTCTCCTGCTACAAGAAAGCAGAGTAAAAGTGGAGACATAGAAGGTATGTCTATTTACCAAGAAAAATAGATTTGTTAAAGGAAATATGTTGTCTTTCCATTTACTACCATGTGAAATACTTAAAATGGGAATATTATTTTTTTCTCCTAGACTCACAGATTCACTATTTAATTTTGGTTTTATAGAATAGAGCAAAATCTGCTAGATTTGAAATTAATTTAGAATTTTGACTTCTGTATTTACCAATAAATATAGACATGTTACTTAATCTCTCCCACCCTCAGGTTTTCCATCAGTAAAATAAGAAGAATATAGTTTGAATAATTAAGTGGTTACCCCCAAATGCCTTCCACCCCTACCACTCATCTACTATATTTTTTTCCCTTTTTAATATTCATACTAATAATTTTATGAAACCTCACATTAAAGTAAGACATGATATATATATTTCTTCAAAATGATGAAGCAAGGACACGTTAAAAATAGAAGAGTATAATGAAAAATATTTGTTTTTACTTATCTTGGAATAATACTAAAACTGAAACCTATGACTACAACCAAAATAATATTCGTTAGGCTTAGATGTGAAATGTATTGTTATTGTTCACTGCAAAGAAATCTATTAGATTGATGAAAAGCTAATGCTCTTCATCATCATATAATGAGATTATTATAATGACCCTGTTCCTAGTAGCCATAAGACCTTCTATAAATAACATCAGTCTCTAAAAGTCTCAGTCTCCGGGGCTGCACAATGGGGGCTAAAATAGTCCTCAGAAGGTGTTGGTAAAGATTAAATCATATGAAGCACATAATACATTTAACACTGTGCTTGGCGTATAGAAGTGCTCAATAAATGCTATTAGTAAGTTGAGAGAGAACAGGAGAAAGAGAAAAATGGGACTTGTGATCTATTTTTATCTGCTGCTAGTTCATTTTCTTATACCAATCTCATGGCCAAGGAGTAAATCTATTAAACTCTAATTGATTAACTCATTTAAGATAAAGAACTAGCCTATACTTTTGGACATGAACAAGTTGCCTGGTCTTTGTCCTCTTACTACCTCCAGATGACGGTGACCTTGACATTGAGTGGTTGCAGAAGCAAGAGAAAGGACATTTCAAGCCCAGTCTTTGCCTCAATGCCTAGCCTTTGAACAGTGCTGTCTTCAAGTGATGGTTTTCATCACATTGGAAGATTGGGCCAATGATCATTAATGCAAAATCTTTAGGAAATTTTTTGTGTCCACACTATAATGACAGTTCAAACACAGGTGATTCCCCTCCAAAATCATAGTGATTTTTTGTCTGTTGACATTATGTTCTAGTGAGCACAGAGTAATATTTTTGTTAACTCTTTTTCTACATTGTCCTTATTATTTCTTAAAAGTTACTGCAGTAATATTGTAGATTTTATGCATTATGTCCTGGGTGTTCAGGTTTAATTTCCTTGTTTTTCTTCTTCATACTATAATTATAATTGGTATATATTTGTAACATTAAACTCTCATTGCCATTTTATTCAACAAAGGTTGTCAAACTTCCCGAGCCCTTGGTCCTTCTTGCATGTAAATATGAATCAATATCTAAATCAAAGTTGGATGAAACGTTGTATTCCCTCCCCTGGCCTGATATGACTTGTTCATACATTTAATTAATACCACTAATAAATGACATCTTTGTTCCAAGTAACAAAACAAAATCACCATAATAGAGATTTCCACTTCTGTATTTTATGAGGTCAAGCTAGAATGTTATTTAATGTTTTCAGTATCAGAATTATTCTTGCAACTTTTGTCAACAAAGCAATTCACATTTAGTTTCAAGGAAATGTGCAATTGGAAATCTAAAGCTCTAATGATAGTGACTTTTGACACCAAGACCAAATTAGCATTTTTGTGAACCCTACTGAGAAATGTTGGTTTTGTGTCTCATTGGTCATATGTGCCTGCTGGCTATATCTGACGAGTCACTTTCCTTTAAATAAAATCCTCCCACATTCCTTCATATTGCCAGAGGTCATTCAAGTTATAAACACAGGAAAATGCTGTGGAGCTCTGGTGAAGGCTTTGCTTCCCACAGGCTTCCCTGTGGTGTGTGAGAGGTGCCAAATTATCATTTTCTAAGCTTATGTCACAGAGTTGGCTTTTTTCAGCCCTCAGTCCAATCCTTCCTTCTGAATACTTGAATATAGAAACAGGTCACTTTGTAAAAATAGAACTAATATTTTCTACTACAGATTTATCCATTATTCGTTAGTAATGCTTTGATCTATGGTGAGACCTGCCTCTTGAGCATTAATATGTTCTTCAGTGTTTTATTGATTTCAGCCCCACCTGAATAGGGTATCTCAAATATAAGTATTAAATTGAAAACAAATAAAAGGAGTAAAAAAATATTACATCGTGAATTTCCCATTTTTTCAAAGTATGTTTTGCTTATTTTCTTCTGTAAACCCATATTTTTTCCTAGCTAAACCATTTTGCTGCACAGCAACATTGAATGGTTTTAAGTACTAGCTATTTGCTATATTTGGAATAGTCAATTATTTTTTAATTCAATTGATGATTTATTAATCTTGGTTTTATGATGTAATTAAATCAATTAAGCAGAAGTGAATACAAATACAGATATTCATTAATGTCAAGTTTATATTTCCTTTTTTGTTAAACAACATTTTAAAATGTATATAGTTATCAATTTAGCCCAGGGATCTTTTTAATAAAAAATGAACTATTTAGCATACAATAATGCATCATCAGATTGATTCAGGCATTTTTTCATTTTATTCTGTTCTTATCTGAAATATTTTGGATTTGGTGGTACTTTATTTTTTTCCAGTTTTATTGAGCTATAATTGACAAATATCACTGTACAAGTTTAAGTTTCACAGCATAATGGTTTGACTGACATATATTGTGTAATGATTACCACAATAAGTTTAATTAGCATCCATTATCTCCTACAGATACAAATAAAAAGGGAAAGCAAAACAAACAAAAAAAAGAAGAAGAAACTATCTTTCCTTGTGATGAAAACTCTTAAGATTTACTCAAGTTTATACTGTTTTTGTCAACTAGAACGTTTTTGTTTGGTACAACAATCTAAAAAATAGGCTCGTAAATTTTGTGAGATTGGGTTGCCATTAGGTAGCTCTCAGAATATAGGTATAATTAAAGACAACAAGAGTATTTAAAATTCACTAATTTATGTTCATGAACATTCTTATAATGGCTGCCAGGGGGACAACTTTTACTGGAATTATCTTCTGTGAGTTCTCCTCATTAAAGGGCAAGGTTTTACTAAAGTGACTAATTACCCTTCTTTCCAGAACTACAATGTCAACTGTAAGGGAGAAGATTTGTTAATACCTCCTTCTAGGTATCCCAAGCCCTTCTGTAGAGTTTGATTCGGCGACAGTCAACAATTATTTTAACTGGCCCCTGACGCTGCAATGCACAGATGGCTTTCTTCCTGTGTGGTACAGCCACCACTTCTAAATTTCTGAGAGGTTTCTGTCACTCTCCAAGGAATTTCCTGACAGCAATGACATTTGGCCTAAACATTTATTCTCTGTTACAAGGCTTCTCTGCAGTGGGTCTCAAAGTCAGAAAAACTTCTGTTGTCTGAGATCCACAACTACCTGCATCTGTGGCGATAATTTGCCTGAAGTGTTCTAGCTTCTTTTAAAAAATAAGATCTCTTCTTCATTTTACACTTTTAGGTTATTTTCCTGGAAATAGTGTCAAACTCTTATGATGTTTCATATTGTTACACTTTTCAAAATTATTAATGAAGAAACATTTTAAAGACATAATTGGAATAGCACTGAAAATGTTTATAAAGTGTTACCTAAAATGCAATAAAAACAAACTCAATTTTTATTCATTTCATGAATGATTCAATTATTATAGAAAAGTACTGTAAAGAAGTACACCAAAATAATAGCATTTATTGGTCACGAGCAAAGAGGGGAGGGGGAGGACGATACAGATTTCTTCTTTGTCTACTCTCTTTTGCAAATACTATAAAAATAATTAATTGGAACATTATTTAAAATAATTGTTATATAGACAGTAAACATTTCTACTTTTCAAAGATGTTTACTATATAATATTACTGTAATAGTTTTGTCTATAATACTTATACCTGCTATTATTTCATATACTTTGAAAATTATGATGATTAGGAATTTCTCAAATTTATAATACTCCTCAGATTTAATAGATGATGCTCCTCCCTCATGGGTTTTAATATTTTGGAGCTTCTAGTAGTAATGTTAAATTGATACTCCTTTTCTCCACCTCAATTTACTGGAAATTCCCAATATAATGAAGTTAGATATAGAAAAAACATTTTTTAAGATTGAAGATGATGTTAATCACTTTTATTTATTTATTAGACTATAGTTGGAATACAATTTTATATAGGTTTCAAAAGTAGATTTGGAAATATTTTTAAGACTAATCTGTAGTTTTGAAAAGTTCATCAGGAAATGATGGTTTCTATAATTGGAGTAATATGTCAAAATAGATGAATACCAAAATTATAATAATTCCTGAAATTGTCTAGAGGCAAAATTTATTCTACTTTCATAAATGTTTCTATTTTCTTGTTAGGAAGAAGAGACACAGTTTAAAATCCAACTCTGGTTTTCCTATAGACATAAAATAGAAGACCTTGGTAATTACTTGTCTTTTTCATCCAAACACTTAGTGTCTTATTTTCTCATTTTTGCCAAGAAATGCAAATAATAAAGATCCCCATAAGAAGAAAATGTTCTCTTAGAATGTCTCTTCTTAGGTCTTCAGTTGTAATTAAACCTTTGACTCATTCTTCGCAATATTTCACATCTTTCTACAGTAAAAGGATGTTCCTTTTTTGGACATATTATTTTGAATTAACCTTTTTCTGCACACTGTCCATGTTATGTGACTATTAAATGCATCCTGGGACCACATCTAATTTTAAAAGGTTTTTCTTGCATTTTGAATGAATTGCCTTTAACAAAACACTTACGACTTTTCATTAAAGCTTTGTTTAGAATATGACTTGGTTCTCAATATTAACCCAGGGTATCCAGATACAAGCAGGCCATAAGCGTTTGAATACATGACCAATGTAGCTAATTTAGGCTCACTATTTTACAGAGAGTCTACTATATACCAGACATTACTTGATATGATTTAATGGCTCTGATATATAGCATTTACTGGATTAATGAATAATAATTGTTACTATTATTACTATTATTATCATTACACCAATACTTGCAGATCTTCCATCTTTTTTTGCCACTTCTTTCATTTCTTTCCCTCTGTGGTAATCTGAATAATAGCACTCAGAGATATCCGTGTCCCAATCCCCAGAACCTAGAAATATGTTACTCTTCATGGTAAAAGGGATTTTGCAGATGTGATGAAGTAAACTATCTTGCAATGGGGAGATTATCCTGGATTATTATGTAAGAGCCCTCATAAGAGGGAAGCAGGAGGGTCAGAGTTAGTATTAGCAAACATGACAACAAAAGCAAGATTCTGGAGTAATGTGAGGGAGGGGCCAAAGCCAAGTAATTCATACAGCTTCTAGAAGTTGAAGTTTCAAGGAAACAGAGAGAGGCTCCCCTGAAACCTCCAGGAAGGACACAGCCCTGCAAAAGCCCTGATTTTAGAATCTTGACCTTCAGAAATGGTGAGAGGATAAATATGTATTGTTTTAAGCCACTGAGTTTGTGGAAATTTGTTAAAGCTGCAATTAGAATCTAATACACTATATTTACTTCCATTTCTTTCTTTTATTTCATGCCATTAAATGTTGCCTCTCGAAGCAAGCATCTATGGGAGTGTTCAACACTTAGACTGGATGATATGTGGAATTCACATTTAAGTTCAACCCCTTTGCCATATTGGATAGGCTTCTACAGTTTGTACAATGAGTACACTGTGACTCCTATCTGCTCAAGGGCCTTTCCTGTCATTGTCACGTGAATGTAAATACATTCAAATGAAACTATGCTGTATGCTCTCTTTCTTCAGAAGAACAAGTTGTTCTTGAACTTTTACTTGCAGAACTGAACTCCATGTCTTTATTGGAAAATGATATTAAAGTTAGTTTAAAATTTAAAGACATGGGGTCATGTAGATAAGTAATGCAGTGTTCCGGTGATATTTATGTTATCGGTAAAAGTTTTATCTTCAAATATGGAAATTTTGAAATGATGTTCATAGTTAGATTATTAGCTTATAGTTGCTTATTCTAAGAGCCACTGAGGTATATTTCATTGGCCACAATCTATAACCAAATTATTTTTGCCATAGCATATAAATAATTTATCAAATCCATAGACATCAACCAGGGTTTTGTTTTGTTCCATCATTAATGGAAAAGGAATTTCATTTGCTATTGTTTGTCTTATGCATCTGAAATATAAAGAAATGAATGTTGAAGATCAGTCTCAATTATTCTGTTCACAGAAAGTATAAATTATACTTCTGAGGTACAAGGCAAACAATGGATTATAACACTTTGCTGCATTCTTCCTTTGGTTCATATTAAAAATATGTAGTTTTATATTTCCTGCTCTTGGTAGTAATTCTGTCTTTATCAGGAAGTATGCAAGTAGATGTGATACCAATTCCATGGTTATATAAATATTGTTTTAACTATAAAATGACTAACCACTTTTACTGAGATGGACTACGAAGGCTCTTTGCATTGCTTTGCCTGTAATTGGTTCCCATGAGACCTTCACAATCCATGATTTCTGATACAATGGAGATAATAATGTACCCAGGAAAAACTGAAAGATGCAAGAGGCCATATTGTATGACACAGAGGATAACAAGTAGCATAGAGTAAATATAAAGGGGGGACCCCCAAAAATGGAATTACCTTCTGGAGGGTGGGCCCCTTGTAGTACAGGCTTCCTTTGCTAGGTGAGTGTTCTAGAAACCCATCTGTATGCTGTTCTAGCTGGCGTCATTGTGAGAGGCTGTCTTCCGCATCAATGAATGTTTTTTGAAGACTTCTTCAATGCTTTTGCCCATTTCAGGATGGGTTATTTATGAGCTCACCTACCCACACCTTGCTGTGTGTTCAGGAGTTTTTGAGCAAGATATGGCATGACCCCCAGGCCCCACCCTCCCTATTCACCCAATCACGCCCTGAGTGACTTCTATTTTTGTTTCCCTGGATGAAAAAAAGTCCTCACAGGGAAATGTTTTGCCAATGTGGAAGAGGTCAAACAAAAAACAGTAGAAGCACTAAAAGGCATCAAAATCAATGAGTTCATAAACTGTTTTGAGCAGTGGAAAAAACGTCTCAATAGGTATTGCATCAAATGCATCAAATGACTGAAGTTTAGACATGTAAAAATAAATACACAGTTTTTTTAATAAATAAATTCTGTGGGCTTTTTTTTTGTCGCCCCTCATACATTTGTCATTTCAGGAAAGCCTGTTTTGGAGAGATAAATGGATGAAGCCATTTAGAATTATGAATTAAACATGCTTTTTAAAACCTTTTCAATCATGTCCAATTAAACAGTTTATATTAAGCATGAGTTTCTACCTTCTCTGACCTAAGATATAATGTCATACAAGATGCACATTGTGTGGATAAAGATTCTAATCCATGTTTATTTATTTGTAACTCCTGAAAGTTCTGGAATTTTTCTTTGCACTTACTAGTTATGACTTTGTATCACAGGGTCAGAGTTCCAATTTCAGCACACAAGGCTCCTGCCTTTGGCAGCTGAAGGCCTGTTATTATGGGCAGAGATTAAAATTACCCTGGGCTAAGATCTATAATTTTCTATATTAAGTCTTGGGACAGTGCCATAATGCTAGTAAAGTGAGATATCAGTGCAGTGACTCATTTAAATGTCTTTTTCTCATGAAGCAATCAGACTAATAATTTTAAATCCAGTAAAGGGGATAAATCTGAACCACTCTAGCTTTGTGTTTTAAATAAAACACTACGAATCTACATAGTGGGATGTGGCTTTCCCATTTATACCTTATAGAGTCAGGACACCGGTTCTCAATACAGAACAGAGAATACTCTTCATTCACCTTTTTACTTGATGTTTCCTTACGTCTGTGATAATGAAGGACCTAAATGTATTGTTTCTCAGTTGCTAATGGCCAGTTAAGGAGGCAGAGAAGGACAGTTCAGAGAAGTCCTTCCCTCCAAAGGCAGCTGTGTGAGAGCTTACACCTCAGACAGCCTGAGCACCTGGACAGACTGTCAGGAACGCATTCACTGGATCTTCCTCCAGGATGCCGTTGTCGCTTTTCTTCATACGCCTGTATGTTATGAACTGTGCCATTATTCTAATGAAGTCCTATTCTATTATAACCTGTATTTAATAGCAGCCCAGAGGCTTCTATTTTGTCTTTTCTTTGACTTTGGCTAATGCATGTATAGTAGTTATAATATGCTTTAGATTTTGTTCAGGGATAACTGTAAGTTCTGGAGCAACTGTTTAACTTGGAAAGTTCCATAAGAAAGTCCAAGGACCTAAAGAATATTCTAGGGCTTTTATGTAAAAACATTTGTGTATCCTGTCACTCATTGCCTAAAAATCCTTCAGTCTAAAAAGGGGCAGGATTAGTAGCCAAAACCGTATCAGGATATGATGAATAATTGTTCAAACAGGGCAGAAAGACTATGGAGATTCATTATCCTACTCTCTTTACTTTTGTGTGTGCTTGCCAATTTCCTTGAAGAGAAGTTACTAAGAAATTAAAGCGGGCATATAGGGATGAAAGGGCAGCTTTGGGTCTGTTGATTTTTAACAAATATTTGAGAGGTCAAAAATATATGAGGACAATCTAAAAACTGACTGGAGATTAAAAGAAAACAATGTTAACAACTCTCAGGACATTGTTTAATTGAATATTGTGAGTGATGAGGTTTACTCCTTGGAGTGTAATTAAACTCATTTTTTATTTGATCAAAAAATCTCGAAAGATATTTTTGTATTTGTTAATATATCTGAAGCCTTGTAGAAAACATTTAATATTCTTTCCTTTAATAATACAGATCTAATATATACTCCAAACTATTCCTTCTTATTGCATGCCCTTTTACATACCGGCATGCATGCAAACACATATGACACACATACGCAAAACGTAGAATGAAAGGAATGTGTGTGTGTGTGTTTCACATAAAAGTAGGCCAATTGAAGAATTGTTTTATTATAGCATTTGGAATAATCAGGCGATGCTGCAAATTATCTTTCAAATTCAGATGCTTATATACAGTTGCTCTACTGTCCAAACGTTGGGAAAGTTCAATAATTTTAAGAGAACAAAACAAGTGAAGAATCTGTATTATCTTAAAAAAATTTAAAGCAGTAAACAATGTATAATTCATTTCCATTTTGATGAGCATTGTAATAATATTACTGGGGGTTAGAGTGAACTTCATCTATTTAACAAAAAAGTCCTGACTCCATTAGAGGGATAAGCAGTTAACAATTCTAACAAAAAAATATACGAGTGCCTGAGTATTTGCAGTCTTTATTATCCCTCTACTTCCCCCAAAATATCGTATATATGTGTTTTTTTTTTTTTGCTTGATAAAGATAATGGGTGCGCAGAGCTGCAAATCTGGAAGGAGCTGGGCCAGGCTGGCAACATTATCTTTCAGCCGAAGAATAGGATTTAGATCCTAGATTATAAGAGGAGGAGGAACAGAGACTAAGGCAGCCCTGGGGCAGATGAGATATTCAGAGACACTGAAAAGTAAGGAAGAGGGATACTTATTATTGGGATCTTCTTGATATGGATATATTTTAAAGATAGTAGGGTAGGTTTAAATTGCTTTTTAACCTTCTTATTGTTTTTCCTTGCACTTGATTCCACGCTGAGACTAGACCGAAGCAGACGGGCATTATTAGACTAACAATCATTTGCAAAACATTTGATTTACTTTTTTGGTTCATAATCACTGAAGGTACAGGAATAAATGTCCCTAAAGGATGCTATCTTCTTACTTGTTCACTTCCAACCTCTCTTCTATTGAAACTCTGGTTTCTTTGGGATTATATTACCACTACTTTGCTCAACTCATTTGAGCCTAACTGAAGGAAATTTCTCTCCTGCTCCCTGTTGTAACTAGAGAATCAGGAGCCAGATGGAATAAGCATAAGGGACCTCCAACACTCCTATTTAAATATGAAAACTTTTATTCCATAGTAGGATTTGCTATCTTTACAAAGAAATAAAACCCAAATCTTTAGATTTGGCAATGGAAGTATCTCCACCGAATGAAGGACAGCTATCCCTAGAAACTTGGTTCTCATCTCATAAGATGGATCTTCTTCCGAGGATCCTTTGCTATCACCCTGCTAACCTCTGGCAATACCAAATCCCCTTTTACTCTGGCGCAAAAAGGGGGTCAAGATCAGAACCCTACTACCTCTCTGATCTCTGCCTCCATCACCCTACTTCCTCCTCAGGTCAGACCCCACACACCATTCTCTTTCTCCCAAAGAGCCGAACACACACTTACCTCTGGACATTTATTCTCCTGTCCCTTTTTCTGGATTACTTTTCTTCCACATATCTCCACAGCTTTCACCTTTCTTTCATTTAGGTGTTTGTCTAGATCTTCCCCGATTTTTGTATCTAAAATGTCATGACCTCCCTTGTCCACCTCCTCCTCCTCACGTCTCCTTGGCTATCTTTCCTCAGCACTCATCAAAAGGGAAGTAGTATTTACGTATTTCCTTATTAATTGTGTCTCTTTACTACAATATAAAATCTATGCCAACAGGGACTTGGATTTTTTAACTAGTTTAGTTCTGCAGGATCTACAATTATGCCTGGTAGATTGTCAGCGCTCAATAAATAATTTTTGAATGAATAAATATCCTTAGTGTTCTCCTTCTGTTGAGAAAAGGTTATAATTACTCAGGATAGTGATAATTGTGATAAGATATAAGAAGGAGGGGACAATTATGTACAGGAAGATTATGGAATGAATTGTAGAATCTCAAAGACCTGAGACTATATCCTAGGTCTGACATTTGTTATCTGTGTATACTTGCTCAATTCACCTAAACTCTCTGATCTATAGTTTTCCACCTCAAAATGGATTTTTAACTTAAAAACAACTTCTTTGTTTGAAGACTAAATGTGATAATGCTCTGAAAGCATGTAGCACAATGTTAATCGCATAAGAGGCTTTATTTCAAAATTGATAACTATAAAATTCACCTTAGAAAACGTTCATTTGTTTTTCAAAACTTAACAATTTATATCCAATCTTAAATTGAAATTTACTCTCTTGCCATTTTTATATTTCCCAGCCAGAAGAATATTCTGATGTATTTTTTCCTCATTATTTTCTGTAAAAATACAGGGGGCTCCTCTTTTCTGACCATCTAAAACCATTCTTCTCAGAACCAACCTCCCACATGAGAAACCAGTGGTTAATTTTAGCTGTGGATATCCTGCTTCAAACCAGCTTCTCATGTGAACCACCATGTGATCGATTCTAGATACTGTCTCCCTTCAGAAGGTGTCCTCTGTACTCCTCCAAAAGCCTCAGATTTGCCCAAAGCTTACAGTGTGATGTATATGCCCACTACCAAGACAGGGGTTCACCAACGCTAGTAAGAGGATTGTTTTATTTCATTTTAAGAGAGTGAGAAAGGCAAATGTTGGTTTGAGGTTTGAAGGTGGTTAAATCAAAGTTAGCTAACTTTCTTTAAGAGCCTTCAAAATGGAAAAAGTAGAGACTGGTAGTTCTTGGTCCTTTCTATTATCTGGCAACTTTGACAGGGCCTCTCATAGGCCGTATCTACGAGAGTGAAACAAAGCAGAGCGTTTTATAGTGAGGTGGCATATTTTGGTCTTTTTACGAAGTCGACCTGGTCACACAGATCATAATTGATGTAAAAATGACACTCTCCTCTTACCACTTTAAGTTTTACAGTTTAAAGTAGAACTTTTGAACTCTCTTCACTTGTGAAATTCATCACTAGGATGAGAGCAGAGTTGTAGGTCTGTTTTCAATGAACTGTCCAGTTCCCATGGAGAGAATAAGAGAGAGGCCCAGTGCCAGGACTACTTCAAAAGTAGTACTTTTCATATGTGCCTCAGCAATACTAATCACACCTAACATTTGTGTTGTGTGTTTCATGCTATATAGAAGCTATTCTTTGGCCTATATTATGTAATAGTCATATAATTACTCTCAATCATTTATTTAACGTATGTTTACTATATGTTACTACATGCCATGTTTGGGGTTACTGCTGAATGTAAAGTCATATGATCCTGTGAGTTAGGAGGCAGGCATAATTTATAAGTAAGTTCCAGATATTTTAATTGATTGGTCCAATGTTTAATAATGAATAAATAACAAAACAGAGGTAAGAAAATAAAATTTGTTATTAGTAAAAGGATCTTCTAAATCATTCCCTTTCTACCCTTAGTTTATTAGAACTGTGTCAAATATGACTTATTCCTTTCAGGAAAGCTTTTATAAATGCCTGGTTGTGACTGCTTCTTCATGTTTTAGATCTAATCCCCATGCCCAGGAAATACATGCTGTATTTAATACAAAATACTTACTTCTTTGATTATGTTTATTTTTAAAGAAAAATGAGCATATTGCCAAATTGCAATTATTTAGAATATATACAAGATGTGACTAACAAAACTTGAGATCTTTAGGAGATAGGGAAAAAGTTTCCAGTGCCTACTTTAAACAAGAGAACTTTCTTTATAAATTTATTAAATATTCAAGAGTTATTAAGTAATCTAGAGACTCTATGCAAAAATATTTTATTTACTTTTTAAAAAGATTTTTATTTATTTTTTTTAGAGAGAGGAGAACAGAGAGAGAAAGAGGGAGAGACACAGCAATGTGTACCTGCCTTTTGTGTTCCCCAAACTGGGGACCTGGCCCCCAACACAGGCATGTGCCCTACACTGGGAATTGAACCAATGGCCCTTTGGTTCACAGACCAGCACTCAATACACTGAGCCACACCAGTGAGGACTTCATGCAGAAATATTTTTAAACTTGACAGATATGTATAATGCCCACCTGTGTTAGAGTACACTCTTGGCTTATTTAGCTGAGTGGATGCAGAGTGAACAATTACAGCATGTTTGTTTTGCTGTCTTCAAATCATAGGATAGTTTTCAGAGTGTCTTCTGCTTTGAAAAATTAAAAGAGAGTTTGCTAAAATTGTGTGTGTGTGTGTGTGTGTGTGTGTGTGTGTGTGTGTGTGTAAACTGTTAGGTTCCAGGAACTACGTGGTGCTTTGGGAATACAAAGATGAATAATGCACAGATCCTACCCTCAAGAGGCTTTGGAGTTAGTAAAGAAAGTCATATAATCATGAATGAGCTGAGGTGTTCTATACTTATCAAGTTACATGTCTCTATGGTAGAGACATAAAAAAGAGATTGGAATTGACTTGTGACTTTTTAATTACTTGTTTAATCTCTGCTTTGCTATCAGAAAGAAGATCTTTTAAGGGCTAGGCATGTATCCATTTTAATTCAGTGCTTGAAGCTTTCATGGACAGCACAATACTTGATATACGGCACCATGGTTCAAATTAATTTTGAATGAATTTTAGGCAAGGATGAATAAATAAATTAAATGAATATATTAAAAATTAATTAATGGAAGTTTACTCTTTGAGAATTTGGAGGTGGGGTGGTGGTAGTGGCTGGAAAAAGAAACAGGCAAGATCCTATGACAGCGAACAACAGGGAAGAGAGGGAAGCCAGCCCAGGCAGATAGAGCAGCATAAGCAAATCGGAAGGTGTGTGAAAGGCCTCTACCCTTTTTGAGTCATCCTGTAAGTGGAAGTGTATATTTAGGTTGAAGTTGGATGGTGTTTTGTGCTAAGGAGCTTGGCTTTTATCCTGCAGGTGAACATGCAGGGGATTAACATGATAAAGTTTGCATTTTAGGAAGATCTATAGGCAATTGGAATCCATATAGCAGACCTTTAACGTTCAGTTCCAGTGGAAGAATTGGTACCTGTGTAAAAAAAATGGATTTAGGATAGTTACTCAAACCTTCCTCTGAGGGAATCTAGCCCTGAGCTCTTTTATCCCTATGTTTCTGTAACAGCAACAAATGGATTATTTTATTTGAGACCCATTTGTAGGCATTGTTTTTACAGTAAACTCTTCCATAGGTAGGGGCTGCCAAGCTATTTTGTTTTATTTTTCTATGACTGAGATTAATTTATTCATAGATGTCACAGCACATATGGTCTTTAACACCTTTTTGAAAAACTCAATTTTTAGTATCTGGGTTAAATGTATTTAGTATTGATGAGTAAGTGATTTAGGCTACATGAAACACTCTTCAAACTGTCACAGTTTCAGTGCTTTGGCTCTTGAATTAGAAAAAGATCAGTCGCACACGACTGCCCGGTAAATCCTTCACCCACTAAAGGGGACGTTCTCATCCCCACGGAGACCTCTAGCCTTGTTAACTGATACCTACAGCGTGATATACGGCTTTACTTTGAAACTGGAATTATATTTATTTCTACTAACTCAGTTCACTGCATTTTGGGAATTCTTTCAGCCTCTAGCACAGGAAATCTATGCTTAGGAACAGCATGTGGGAAATTGAGATATGTTTTCTTGACCCGAGTTGAGTTCAGTTCGGGGTACATATGTGTTTTCTGAATTGGCGGTGGACTGTAAGTAGATACTGGGAAGAATCCTGATGTTTTTCATTAAAAGAGTCATCCCTACCTTTCCCTCACCATTTGTTTTTACCTACGGCAGTTAATGTGAGTCCCACATGAAATTAGAGTTACACCTGGGATAAGGCTTGGAATTCTTTTTTTGGTTTTTTATTTCTTTTTCAAGTGCACTAGGCAGTTCTATGTAAATATGGAAAATATGGGATGCTATGCGCTCTTAAAAGAAGAAATGGTTGTGCCCTCACTCTTCAATCCTTTAAATTTAATTAATGTAATGAATCTTAAGACTTTTTTTTGCCTATCTGCCTGAATTTATTTAGTAATTTGATCAACAGATAATGAAATGAGCATTAACCCTCAGCCGCTCTGCTAGGCCACTGGGGCAGATGCTAGGCAAAGGGGAACAAGATCCAGCTCCTGACTTCAATCAAATCAAATTCACATAATTGTGGAGAGGAACATGGAAATGCATTATGGAAATTTAATAAGATTTAGCTGGTTCCCTCCTAATGGACATTTACAAATAATGGTCCATGCTAATTATGCTACAATACCGAACAACATTTCAAAGAGGTGATTTGTGGTAAAATAGAAAGTTTGTCATATAGAATTAAAGTAAACAAAGAACGAAACCCACCTATGGAGCAATAGTACCCCATTTGGAGTTAATTTTTTAAAAAAAGAGAGAGAACTAGACAAATAGATCAGTCAATATATATTTATGCATTTTCCTGGAAGGAATAATAAGAAAAAGAGAGGAGGAGAATTGAGAAGAGGTCTTATACTTTTTATTTTTGATCTTTATATAGTTTGAATTTACTAACTTTATACATATCCTTCCATTTATTTATTTAATTGTTTACTTATTTATTTATTTTTAATATCAAAGAGGTATCTGTACTATAAGATTAGAGCTGTATTTTTTCTTCTTTGCACTTCTTTCTAGTAAAATGTGTTGTGTTACACAGAATACATAATAATCTATAAATCTTTACATCCAGTATGCAAAAAACTTTATTAGGAACAAATACAGTACTGCAATATAGAGGACAGAGGAATGAGGCAAGACCAGACAATGGTCCATATTGGTCAATAAATAAGATTCTTTTATTTTTAAGATTCTATCTTAGGAGACTTTCCCTTGATGTTTTGCCTTCCAATCATACAAAGTTCCCCAATTTGTAGTTGGGTACGTAAATCAGTCAGTTGCAAGTCAGTTGATGCTTCTTGAAATTACTGGTAATTTCTACTTTCTTGGTGTCAAAATATGTCTTCGTTAAGCACAGATAATGTTTTGGTCATATTCCCCATAAAAGGAACCAAATTTAACCTTCAGCCCATCCTTTGCATCCCATATACTTGAAGTGTTAATGTTATTCTCCTGATTCACTTTGGTTTTTCTTTAAAAATAGTTGCTTTATAAATGAAAAGAATTATCAGACAACTGTTGACAAATTTAAAAAATAATGGTGTTTTAATACTTAAGACAGAGAGGTGAATTTGAGGTAATGTAATTACCTCAATAATGTGATTTATCAAAAAGTGGTTTTCTCTGTCATGTGTCTGGGAAAACAGATGTTCTCTGCTTTTATTATCACTGTGGGGCATTTTCCTTTTCTGTAAGCCTGCTTCCCATAGCAGAGAATTATATTTGAAACTAAATAAAAGCGTCAATCCATTACTGAGGGGTAAAATTGGGAATGTACATACAAATTACATTTTCTTTGAAGTGTGTTAAACTTTTTATTTATTTCCGCTTTTGGGGTTTGTGTTGTGCTTGTTTTGGCCTAAATGATAGGGGTAAACATGTGTCTGACACTTGTAAATATAACCCATGTAATTAGTCCATTCTGTTAAAACAAACTATTATTAGAGTGGCAATGGAAATCATGTTCGGAGATCACATTGGTTGTTTAGTTTTAATTCTAATTCTAACCTGTGGGCAGAGAACCACTGTAATCATATCTTAATGAATATTAAATCTTTTCCTTCCATCCCAAAGCTATAAAGTCAATCACCACAACTGCTTAAAAGTCATTTCCTTTTACTTCTGATGGTAAGGAAGGTAACAAGTAAGCAGTTGGAGGGAGAAAACTAGAGAACACAGTTATGGGTGTGAGTTTGCCGCCAGCCATCACAATACAGCTAGGAATTCATTTAACTTCTATTGTCTTTATTGATAAAATGAAGGGTTTGGATTAAATAAATTTTGGGATCATATGAGAGAGGTTATATATACCTTCCAGGCTGGAAGTTTATTATAACTCAGACCTACCCAAATAACTACACCTCGCTTATTGCAGTAAATAAGATCTAATTAAGTGGTAAAGACGGTGCTGGAAGTTGAAAGGGAACGTAGCTAAATAGGTCACTTTATCAAAATATAATAACCTTCACATAGTGCTGCCCATGTAAATTTTGGCTTAAATTAGGAACTTAACTAGGTATACATCTAGAAAAATACATGAAGTAGATAATAGATAGATATCACACTCACACACATACATATATGCATGAGAAATCTGCCACATACAGAACATATGTAGGAAAGAATAAAACAAATCATATGCAGACAAATCAGGGACTTTACGAAACTGGATATAATAGAAACAAGTACTTTGGAATAGGTCTGGAAAAATAAGGGCATGGTTAAAACATAGAATTAGCAAGAAATTCACTTATATCTGTCATTTTTACTCCAGATCAGTACAGGCTATTTTTGCCTGCATATGGAAGGAAGTTGCCTGTGTACGACAGCAGGAATCTTAAAGACTGTGGAGAATTATAGCAAGACATGAAAGGAGGTCAAATTTATTGTTGTAAGGCCGCCAGTTTACAACTTCAAGTCTAGATGGTCCAGGTGTTCTAAAAGTATTTCAACTAAACCCTATCATTGTGTGCATGTTATTCATTCATATTTTAATTCAGTAAACACGTGATGAAAGCCTGTTTTTCAGCCAGACTAAGCAACACCTGGTATCAGTCCTTCATGTGCTCAGTGGTGACCTGGCGGCTGGTGCAGTGCATATAAATTGTGGTGTTTCAAAACTCTGTGTGGTACTGGACATGATTTCTAAACTAGAGGATATTGTACAACTCTAGTGCCCGAAACTGACTTGCACTCTGTGCTTCCAAAATACCTACTCATATCTCTATGACAGCGCCCATTGCCATCTATTAGAGTGCCTTTTACTTGTCTTTCTCCCCCTTGATAGACTGCTAGCCAGGTGCCAAGTCCAGGGTGGTACAGCATGCACCATATATAGAAGAGATTTGAGAGTGTTTTTGTTTGCTTGTTTGTTTGTTTGTGTGTTTTAGGGAATGAATGTGTTAAAATATTTCTAAGTTTGATTAACATTCTTCACTCTGTGCCATTTTTAATCATTTGTATTAACAGCTTTTTAATGTGCAAGTCACCCTGAATAGCACAGAAGTAATTAAGGGGGAGGGGGAGAGTTAAACTTGTTTTATTTTTTTTACTTGAAACTGATTCATATGCACATAAAAGACCATCTGTAGATGGAAATACTATCACATTTTAAATTATAGTTCTTAAAATTCTTTCTTTTTAATATTTTTTATCTCATCCCTCTATTTTCACTTTGAGATTTGTCATTACTTACCTAGCTCCTCGCACTCTACCTTTACTCTTTTTTTCTGAAACATTATAAATCTTTCTCAGGTGAGAAATTTTTTAATTTAATATTTAAACCACTAGACCTGCCAGTAAAGGTAATAAAAAGATACATTTTTAAACCATCAGCGCGATCTATTGTAAATAGTAGAAGAATATTTAAAAATTGAATGGTAAAACTAAAATGTGTCCAACTTCTCTAAAAGACAGTAGAAATTCTACTCTTGCTATATATTATTTAAAAATCTATGTCAATGTCTACTTACAGAATATGGTGTTAGAGAACATTCTCAGTGGTTCATAAAACTGAAGGTGTTTTAAGTTTTAGTAGAAAATCAAAATGAAAGATTTTTCATTAATTTTGCTGAGCAAAATATTTGCTATTGTTTTGTTTGTTTAGTTGCTTAAAACAGCAAGTCCTGTAAATCTTTAGACTATGTTTTCAGTTCATGCATTGGATGTTTCACATTTAATACAACGTTAGGAAGAGTAGAAATACTCTACTAAGCAAGCAAACAGTAATTACTCCTTCATAATTCCCACGCAACTTTATTGCTTTGCATTGTTATAATTATATTTTAAATACTCCCCATTTACAAGATAGAACATAATGTCTTCTAGCACATTACAGTCTGTGGCTTTTAACTGCATCTCACTTCCACAAAGGCACTGTTCCACTCAGTCTCCATTTTAACTACTGTTAAAAGAGACTTCACAAAATTAATTGGCACCATAAGTCTGCAATAAGGAAATTGTAGACAATATGATATTACTGTGCTACTGAAATCATCTCATTACTCAGAGGAGTCGTATTTGATATCCGAGAAGTATTTCTTCTTCTGTTAGGGAGTCAGTCATAATCAAATCCATTTTTCTCAGACTTCACCATGCACACGAATCACCCGAGGATCTGGTTAAATGCAGATTTTGATTCAGTAGATCTGGGGAAGGGCCTAAGATTCTGCATTTCTAACAGGCTCCCAGGTGATGCTCCTAACTCCACTGCTCCTTGGACTTAGAGTAGCATCACTTTTGAGTATTATGTATACCTATGTGTAAAATGCTATTAACAATACGCACATACACATGTATATATAAACTTCACCCTAATCTCAGCTATAATCACTTTTCACCCTTAAACCTGGAAATTAATTGTTACTGTCAAAGAGCTTACAGATAAAAACAGCATTTAACCTAGGAAAGTCTGCCAAGTAAGCAGTAGGCAATTACACTCCGAAATAAAGTCAAAGAATGCTTCCGAAAGAACATGACACTTGAGCTACATGGTGTATGCGTGCATGCGTGTGTGCATGCGTGCGTGCGTGCATGTGTGCGTGTGTGTGTGTGTGTGTTGGGGGTGGGGGAAAGTTGGGAAAGAAAATTCTAGGTGGGAGGAAAGGCATTTAGAGGTGAGGCACTGTAAACCCCACTCAGGAGTGGGAGGAGAGTGGTGAAAGTTAAGATTAAAAGGACAAATTCTTACGTTCTAATCAAGGAGTTTGAATTTTATCTTGCAGATTTTAGAAGTCCCCTAATCACTAGAAAATTGTATACATTTTAATTAGCCTAATTTACTAACGTTATCTCTTTTACTCTCAATGAAATATACCGCCCCCTCAAGAAATTCAAAATCAAAATTACATTCCTGAAATTCAAGGATAATATTTTGAATATATCCATCTTTTTTGAGTGAAACACTTGAAAATGTTTCCTTGGTTTTATTTTTTATTCATTTAGTAATATATTGCAGTCCTGTATTTTTCCCCATCATAAGTATCTTCAAGTTAGTGAAGTAACAGCAGTGTGTCAATTTAGCAACATCTATAGTTTACTGAAGGTTCTCATATGTCAGGGTAGCTTAGATTTGCATTTTTAAAGAGACTGTAAAACACAATTCACCAAGATGTCTCAGTTGAAAGTAAAGAAAGTCTCATTCCATGACTGTTAAACTTTTCTTAGGGGTAACAATAATTTTTTGAGAAGGTGATTGGGAGCTGAGTGCAAAAGGTGAAGGGATTAAGAAGGACAAATTGGCAGTTAAAACAGTCACAGAGATATAAACTACGGCGTAGGGGATATAGTCAGTAATATCATGGTAACTTTGTACGGGGTCAGGTGGGTACCACACTTAAGGGGGGGCCCACTTTGTAAGGTATATAAATGTCTAATCACTATGCTGAAATTAATATAATATTGAGGGTCAACTCTAATTAGAAAGACATTTTTAATTGAAAAAAATTACGGAAAACTTCAAGGTAGGTTTAAAAACCCAGATATCAGTGTGTAGAAGAACCTAAGGGTAACGGTTTGTTCAGTGCCTTGTATTTTTCCTGCCAATGCCCGCCTCCCAATTATATACCTTCCAAGGTTGCACAAAAAAGTCTTTTAAATACATATGTATGTGTGCACATGAGTGTACCTATATACATATATGTGCATGTATATACATATGTATTATCTCAATTATATAAATGCATGCCATATATTTATTACATAATTAATAGTATGCATTTAATATGTATATTTTAACTAAATGGGAAAACTCTGCTGTTTTAGATACATAATTATAGGTATGTAGTTGTTTTATGGAGAACAAACTAAAAGTAGAGATTACCCCTTTCAACAAAGAAAAATTTCCTAGAACTTGGTTCTAGAACAGTTATTATCAAATAATTTAATACGGGTTTTGGGGAAAAGAATGCTCAATAAAATCTATTGCTGTATGAATGGCACGATACTTTTTCTCGTAAGTAAAAGGCAGTTTTGATGTATTTAAACTGCCAATAGATGTTTTGCAATTGAGTCACACAAAAAAAGAGTAAAAATAATTTTTAAAAAAACCAGAAAAGGGGGCATTCATTGTGGGCAATTGCATTGCGACACGCTGAAGAGGAGCATGGCCTGCTTCGTACACGGCGGGTAAGGGAAGCCCGACTTCGGGGGTAGCTCAGGAGAGGGACCCGGGCGGCAGCGGCCAGACGCTCCAATGACAAGCTGTCGTCAGCAAGAGCCATTTGGGAAGCACAGATCCTCGCCGTGACCAAATCTTTTTGTCATTCTTGGAGAAGAGTCACATGTTCTGTGGCCAAACCGCCATGGAGTTAAAATGGAAGAGAAGTGATGAAAAATTAAGCCCAGTTGATTAACACTCTGAACTCTGACTCTGGCAAGTGATCAGGTTTCCCAGCTGATAACTGGCCGTGTGGCTAATAGAGATGCTAAGAGATAATGGTAGTTATAGCTAATAGGAGTTTAATATTTACTTATGTACCATACACTGTTTTAAGCCCTTTCCGTGCATTAATTCATTTAATTCTCGCAACAGCTCTTTGAGGTAGGTAACATTATCATCCCCATTTTATAAAGGAGGAAAATGAGTCACAGGAATGTATTTTAAGGAAGTATTTATTGTCTTATAACTAGTAAGTCAGGAAACTGTACCTCCAACCCAGGAAGCAGACTGCTGCATTTAATAATTGACTGCACCCAAAGTATGTCTTAAAGCCTCTAGAAATGTGAAGAACCTCAAGAGAAGCCATTTGATAGTCTATACTATGTACACTAAATAAATCTATTTTAGGAGACAAAAAATTATAATGAGTCTTGTTTCAGACAGTAGCAAGTATGACTCATGAAGGTGATTATCCAAAGAAGCATACAAGGTAGAATCTACAGTTCTTTACAGCAGAAGATTTAAGGTATTTCTAGACTCTGTTGTCTTGGTGAAAAATTTGTGTTATTGCCAGAGATAAACTCATATGTTAACATGGCCGTACCATTTGAATGGATGGATGTACCTTGAATGTTTATAATGGCAAGAGAGAAAATATCCTATAGTGAGGAATTATATATATACTTTTAAAATCTCACAGGAAATTTTCTTATGCAAAGAGTTTTGAGCTTCAGTGATTGCATTTACCCTTTTGGTGTTGATCTGAAGAAAGAATTTAGGCTATTTCTAATGTGAAGAATTCCATAATAATTTTTTGCTTCAGCGAAATGAGTAAATGCAAGCAACCTCCCTGGGAGTGAAAATGGGGAGGAATGGGCGTTGGGATTATCTATTAAGATAATAATATCAATTACTAAATCTTGGTGGCATGAAACGATAAAGATTAGTCAAGATTTGTGGGATGGCCTTAACTGATCTCACCTGGGCTTACACATTTCTCTGTGGTAAACTGCACATTTTCTACGCATCCCTGCTGATCTTAGGTGAGTTCACTCAAATGTCTAGGTAGGGGGCTGGCCACTGGATAATCTAGTTTGGCCTTGGCTGGAATGGTAGCGATGACTCATCTACATTCGTATTCCATCTTCCAGCAGGCCAGACTGGGCATATTCACATAGGCATGCAGAGAAGCAAAACAAGAAAGCCCCAACACTTGACAATATTTAAATCTTGTGCTTGTGTCTCATTTGCCAATATCTCATTGGCCAAACCAGTTTACATGGGGTCAGACCAAGAGTAAAACTGAGAGGACTCAACAGAGCTACAAGGCAAAAAAAAAAAGGGTTCAGGGAGGGGTAAAGAATTAGGGCCATTAATTCAATCAATTTTTAGCAAAACGCATTTCTTCCCCCCCCCCGCCCCCCAGAGTATGAGGGGCGGGAGAGGACAGGGTTCATTTTGGTTTTCAGACTATAAACTTACAAATTAATATTTGGTTTGTTCAACCAAATACACTAACAACAACAACAAAAAGTTAGCCTCCCAGCCATGTTAGTTATTGATCAAGTTTCTTAGGCTAATATGGCTTTTTCCCCCCTACTCATTCATTTTTAAATAATTTGTAGTAATAACAAACAGTAATTTTTGCAGTCAAGTAGAAATGTGTAGGTGGCATCAATTCTCAAAGAACTATTTTTGTCCTGTTATGTTTTAAAATGATTGTCATTTTGCAATGTTATTATTGAAAGAGTTCTGTCATACTTTAGTTTGGGTCAATTTTTCTTAGGAATTAAGTTTACGTAAGTCACTGAGGACTGTATTTCCCCCCATCCATAATTCATTTGTTAGTGCCATATCCTTTGGCTGTATTTTATTATGTGGGTTCACTTAATATTCAAATAATTAGTCTCCCTGGGATGCTGACTAGATTTTACTGGGAAATTGGAGTGAAAGGGGTTGGGTGAGCAATCAATTTCTAGGCTTTATGAAATTGTAGAGAATAATGAGAAAAAATAGCTAATTTGCTTGCAATTGCAAAATAGCCTCCTTTGTAGAAGGAAGCTCCCTAAGCATCTCTTTCAAAGATAGAATTCGATGGTCTCTATAGTAAAAACAGTTGATTTGAGGGAAGAATGTTTATCCCAACACAAATACTGGTTATGAAAATATTTCTAACATAACTGGAAGGGGTCGACGCTTGCCTCTTTACTTCTAAGGCAAGTTCACATTTTGCTTCAGCTGATTATTTTTTCAACAGTTTTTGTTATATTCTTTTATGATCTGCCAGTACTTTCTTGAAGCCCAGTTAGAACAGAGGCCAACAGAGCTGAGGCTAAAAGTGGGCCAGATATCTCTCCAGAAGCAAGACCACTTCAAAAGCTATGCATTACAAAGCCCTACTGTGACTCAAATAATCACTTATTTTTAAGGGGGATTTGCTAATGGAGGATTGGTTTCTTATCTCCTCAGCCCCTAGTGAGCCTTTACTGTGCAAATTCGCTGATGGAGGACAAAAGAAGAGACAGAATCAAAGCAAATACACCCAGAATGGAAGGCCGTGGCCCAGGGAAGGAGAGGTGAGTCCTGACTGGCTTTTGCTCAGAAACACGGCAGCAGACATTCCTCAGAAGAACACCGAGACAGACACGTGGAGCCATGAGGAAATCAGGTCCCATGGGAAACCAAATGGCTTCACAGGGGGCAAAGGAGCAGGCCTGAGTTAATGCACGCAGGATAAAATTACTTGAGAAAGGGTATAGGACTTCAAAATTGACCTCAGTTCTGCACTACAGTAAGTCTTCTGTCATTAACCCAATTTGAACCCCATAGGCACTCACAGAAAGTCTTATTCACAAAGAATTGATGTGTAGTTGTATGGTATGTAATGATATGTAATTGAGGGTATAATTACTTAAGAAAATATTTTCAGTGAAATCAGCAGTGAGAGTTGAATGTTAGCATTTTGAAAAAAGCAAACAAAAAAATTAAGATTTATTTAATTCTGCCTTTCAGGTGTTCTACTTGCACAAATATGTGCATTTATGCATATATCCATGTGTTCATAAATGTGTTGAAATGTCCTGTATATGTGTATATATCCATATAAAATATAAATTTTTCTATTGGCCAAGAAGAAAGAAAAGTTGATATGCACAAGGTTTTGTTTTTCATGACAAGGAGAAAAGCATGTAACTATTAATTCTCCATTTACCCTCCCAATACAAAATGGTAGAAAAGCAAGTTTATGGATCCAGTTCCACTTGGAATGGTTTTTGGTTATTTTTTATTGTACGAAGACAAAGAAAAGGTGTCTGGGCTTCTAAGAGGTCTTTTTATTCTTTGTGAAATGGAATGAAGTTGTTTGAGTGACTTGAATAAATGCCATTTTGTACCAAGGCCATAATTCCAACAGAAGAGCTTTATTTAGCATTTCCATTCAAAGCACCTACTTCATCCATTTATCATTTAAGAGGTATCCTATTTGATGCGGCATTTTACACTCAGAACAGAGAGGAGAGTTGTAAGGAAAGAAAGTGGGGTGCAGTTTTTCTCAGCAAATCCTTTAGCCATTTCTCAGTTTCTAAGACTGTCATCTGTTTTGAGTATTTCCGTGCGGGTTTCAAAATCCCACTTAAAGAGTATGATTATGTTCAAGGACTGTATTGTCTATAACTCATTACTTTAAGACATGAAAAAGAGAATCACCATGGAGTGCCTACAGCTAATTTTAAAAAGGGAAGAGTTTCAATAGTCTCAATTTTAGCAAAAGGCAGAGTGTGACCCAGGTGTTTTTAGTGTGCAGTGTAATCGCCAGTGGGGTAGTTGATTTCTGATAGCACTTATTATTACGTGGGTCTGGTACTGAACAGCCATATCTAGAAACTCATTCGATATTTTAAAATTTGGTTGGGGCAAATGCGCACTGATTAGAAAGATCTCTAGATCACAAACCATAAACCAAAAATCTCAAGACTGAATTAGGTAGCTTAGCACTAATGACTGAAAGTTTAGTTCTTGTCTTCTCAAGAACCTATCATATTACATTTGCAGTGTAGTATTGCAATGCCAACTGCAGTAACACACTTCACCTGAGTCTACAATTTCATAAAAACCAATCCAATAAACATAAAAGAAATGCAGATTAAGAGCCGCCACCTGGTACTACGTACAGAATCTGGGGCTTCTGGTTTAGAAATGATATGAAAGAGCGTGTGTGCTATTGGCCTGGAAACACTGTGGTGTCAAGTTTAGAACGCAGAGCACCTTAGAATTGAAATGTAAGTTTTAAAAGTATATTCTCAGTCTTTACTTTCAAAAGTTGTTCTTCAAGAGCTATACATTTTTCTCTGTTGAACTATGAAAATCGAGGAACCTTAATAAATTTATCTGTGACCAATACAAATATATTCCAAGTGTGTAGACACATTCAGAGGAAAGAAATCAGAAAAAGAAATGACATGCCCTAAAGATATGTTTATCAAATATCTTGTTTTTGAGATGAGCATGTTAATTTTTACAGTTTTATTGTGGTCTTGGAAATTGACACACCAAGAATGTTGGATAACTTTGCGTGTCCATCATTGCATTTTTGTGTGTGTGTCTATTTCCCCTTGCATTTTGCTTGTTAGAGTAAATTAAAGTATGTAAGCATGGTTGATAAAGTATGACAATATACATTAATCATATGTAAGCAATATTTAATCTTATATACAGTAAATTCTAATTACTTATTTCATTTTTTCTAAGAAACACATTTTTTTGTTATTGTTTTTCCACATTTTAAAACTTTTGAAATGGGTTTTCCTCATATAATCAATATCATCATTACAAGATAATTTGTGTTTATTTTTGTTAGTCACCTCAGATAGTACCTACATTCTCTGCTTAAGGTCTGTGACCACACTGATTGCGTGAATTGAAACTTTAATCAAAGTAAGAATGGTGGGTCTGATTCTTAGGGGAAATTATTTTTTGTCTCCTTTCATCCAGCGTTAAGTTTGAGACATGCAATTTCCCTTGAAGTTTGTTTCTAATGGATGGTATTGTTTTCCAATCACCTTGTAGCCCTTTGACATCCCAGCTTTATGAGGACATCATTTTGGGTGTTGGTTTTTATTATACAGTTGACCTTGAACAACACTGGTTTGAACTGCACAAGCCCCCTTACATGTGCTATTTTCAATAAGTATACAGTTGGCCCTTTGTATCCACTGGTTTCCCATCCACAGTTTCAACCAACTGCTGATAGACAGCAATATTAGCCATCTGTAGCTGGGAATCCACAGATGCTGAAGGCCCACTCTATGCATTGTTCCACACCATTTTATATCAGGGACTTGAGCATCGGTAGGTTTTCATATGTATATAGGGGTGAGGGGTTTGGGGTTGGTCCTGGAACTAATCGCCCATAGATACTTAATTAAGTTTGAGGAAGCCAAAAGTTGTATGTGAATTTTCAACTGCATGGGGGGATTGAATTGGCATTCAATCACAGCATTGTTCAATGGTCAATTGTATACAATAACAGCAAACCTTTAAATCACTGTTATGTTAGTTAAAGTCAAGGGTAATTGATATTCTTCTGCTTCAGAATTTGAGGTAATAGCACTAATTGAGGCCGTTTACTTTCCTATTTTTGAAAATCAGGTAAAAATGACAGCGTGCAAAGTATTTCTGATGAAATGCTTAAAATACAGAACCAGTGGTTTGCAAGCATCTTAGAAGTACCTTAAACATGACAATTGATGGGCTAATTAAAAGTTTAATTCATTATGTAAAGCAATTTTTTTCTAGGTGGCATTTTGATAATAGTTCTTTTAGCACAGTTTGGCGAAATGCATTTTTTTAAAAACAAATCTAATACTGAAAACTTTATACACATAAATTAGTGAGCTTTTGAAATATAAATGTATGCTGGTACACATGTTTTTGCAAAAGAGAAAAGCAAAGGGATATTTTAAAGTTATTAACTAAGCTCTTAAATGACAACTGAAACCCTGAGCAGAAAAATCAGAGTTTGGGGCTATTAGGCCTCTTTTTCCTGGTGCTCTACACTTATTGTTTTATTTCTTAATGCGGCAATTCTCAAACTCTTTAGTTTCATTATCCTTTTATACTCTTAAAAATTATTATTTATTACTTCATTAAAATGAAATAATAAACTCATCACATGCTACCAGCAACAGTGTTGAAAGTACTATATTTTTCAAAGTAAATACAACTATCTTGTAGAAGAATACACTGTTTTACATTTCTGCAAATCATTTAATGTCTAGCTTAGTAAAAGATGACCAGATTTGCATATCTACTTCAACATCCCACCTCTTGCAATGTGCTGTTTGGTTTAAGCATATAGAGAAACTCTAGCTTGCCATTAATATGTCATTGAAAAAGGCAGAAACTATCGATCTCCCAAAAGGATCTCAAGAATGTTTAGGTGTCATTAGACCACATTTTGAGAACCACGGTCCTAGAGTAGCTTGCACCAACAACAGGGCTGCTATTCTGCTTCATATGCCAGAAGAGCCATGCAGCTTGTTACAACATTAAAATATATCTGTATCATTGGTGCGTAATTATTGGTATTATTGGTCCATCAGTTCAATCCCCTTGCCCCTTCCATTCTGGGGCATCCCTCAGGACCTCTCATGATCCAGCAAAAATGAGGTGCTGGCTGGCACAGCAGGAGTTTGCCAGGATCCTATTTCAGCACTTAAATTCTGATTGGCCAGTGCTTATGCCATATTAGTAGTAAAATGTTTGGAGGTCACCCCTAACTCACAAATGCTCTTACTTCATCATATCTATGACTCTCAAAATTTTACATTGGCCATGTATTTGATTTCATCTAATGCCTTTTTCTAGTTCTTACTTCACGCAATATGTCCTCCAAATTGATTTACTTAATGTTCTGCCAATTAACTGACTGGTCTGGGATGAGGAATGCATAAAATTAATTCAAAAATATACCAGAACATGAATAGCAACTCCTATCGACTCTTCCTATATTTTACAAGAATACATTTTCAATGACTACCAAAAATGCCACCAAGTTTGTTTGGGCTCTTTGTCCTATGTAATAACAGCTGATCAAAAGACATTCAACTATGTTGTAAAAATGATTGGATCATAGCAAAGGATGGATGTTTTTGCTATGATAAAGAAACTTAAATTTGGAAGTCATTTTATATTGAATTTTGTTTTAAATTGTCTTTGGGTTTCTATTAGAATTTTGAAATATTAGTAAATGCTAAGTTTCAAATCACAGAAGATGGTGTTATTTCTCCAAATTATCAGGCTGGAATAGTAAAGAGTGCAAATATTATAACCAAAATACTTTTAATTGCCATTAAAACTAATCTAAACTTTTATAAAATTTTCCCAAATCCTATAGTAATTAAGTCATTAAATATCATTGATAATGATTGCTTTGGAAATTGTGCTTCCAAGAAATAATATTTTGGACACAAACAAGAGACGTGACAATTGAACAATAAGAAACCCAACAAAGTACTCATATGTCTAGTGAAAAAAAATGACAGGCTTTTATTATAAAAGTTAAAATCAATAAAATGACATTTATTGCCTTTATCTTATTTACAATTGTCTGCTAGAGACTAATTAAAAATGATAAATAACAAATATTTTCTATTTGATGCTCAGAAGATATTTTTCCTTACTATGGAAACATTTAACAAGACTATCTTCATAATCTAGATGTTCAGATGAATTAATAGAACTAACAATCAACACTCATGTTACCAAGATTAGTTTTTAGGTTATGTAGAAGAGAACAATGAGAAATTTTTCTCTTTTTTTGTTTGCTTTGTTTTGTTTGATGCATTCTAGGAATACTACGGTTTGGAATTTCTCATCTATTCCCAATTAAAGAGCAAGTTTTAGATGAGACATGGTGACATGTTTTTCCTTGAAGATATTTTATTTAAGTGCATTTGTAGCTACCCAAGAGGCAAGAGTACAGTATAAGCACTGCATAATACCAGGGGATGCCATTCGCACAAATCAGAAATGGCATCCCTTAGTGTAGTAAAATGCTATGGCTTTGCCTGGATATGTTCACTTAAAAACATTGAAGGGATGGAATAAACTGATACAGTGTTCTTTAATTTCCTTAAATTAATAAATTCCATTAGTGCACTCACAAAATCTGCTATTAGTGAGCTGAAAGCTAAGGTGATCAGTTTTATCACAGGCAACTCAAAGCTAAGTGATCTGTTACAAACTACAACCTTGATAATAGTTATCTATTGTCAGACCTGAAATCAACTGTTTTCAGTGATGGGTAAAAACTTCTGTGCTATAAAATTTTATAACTTTTGTTCATTTAGAGCAACTATTAATACAAAGTCTCTTCAGTGCCAGTAAATGAATGAAGACTTGCAAAATTCACATGGAAAAATGAGATTTCTCACTGTATTATGAAGTCCATAGCCAAGTGCAGGCAAAGTTGATAAACATGATTTCAAATACCCACCCCTCTCCCTCGTGTGCCTCCAGGAATTAGGAATAACTATTCACTCTGACTACACCCACTCATAATTAAGACAAAGGTGTCTTTCAGATTTCTGAGTTGGCACATAGTCATACTCAACACAATAGTTCCATTTCCTATTTCAATTCTAGATAAGTAAACATTTTCTTTTAGAGATATGTTCTAATGTTTTCTTTGTCTATTTTTTTGAAAAAGGTAGATATGCACAAATTTGGCATTATAATTATAGACTTTAACTGTATATTCATCGCCATCATCATTGGCACCCTTGTTAATCGTAAAGCATTTGTTACTTTCATGACTAATACTTTCTATTGTGTCCTGAACACACAACGAGGTACGAGATATGATTCCTGCCCTGAACCCCTCTCACCTCCGAGTTTCCAATCTGCTTTCTTACGTTTTATGGAAATGTTCTTTTTGAGAGTTGTGTTTGGAAGAGGTTTCTTTAACAGGCAATATTGAAGAAGAAACAGCGTGGGCCAAAAACACGGATTTGGTCAGTAAGCACTTGCTGAGTGTCCACTGTGTGGGAGACATGAGATTACATGCTACAGGCACAATGTCAACATGGACATATTCCCTACATCCTTAGGGCCTAAAACGGCAAAAATCTTTTTTATCTGTAAGTGGGAGATTGAAAGTGAAATAGAATAATATTCAGTGTTGCAGAAATAAAACCAATGACTGTAGCTGGCTTCACACCTCTATAAAAGCAAAAGAAAACCAAGCCAAAATAATAATGAAAATAACAAAAACAAAAAAAAGCAGCAGCCACAAGAACATCAGTTCACATTAGTCTTGTTGCTAAGCATTCATTGTTCATTTTTTGTGTTTGTTTTTCAGGGTAGGTAACTGAGAAATTGATTTATACGTATTTACAAGCCAGAAATCCTCCCCAGAGTTGGAAAGCTTCCCCTTGTCACTGGCTGATGGAGGCCTCTCTGCCCTGGGGTGCTGGCTGACTGGCACCGAGAGGATAATGCTGAGAGAGGGGGCTTAGCTTTGGGGTGTTGTTTAATACATCTTGAGTCCTTCTCTCATATGCCCATTAAGAATAATAATTCTTTCTGAATTTTAAGGAATTGTGTATGCCAATATTTATTTGCTTTTTCCCCATAATTTACAAGGCACTTTAGTGGTTAAGGGAGAAAACTCTACCATTTAAATTACAAATCTACAGCTTCCATGCTGACTGCCAAATTTGTCAGTCTTTACGTTTCCTTTTCCTCATCAGCTGAATGAGAATGGTCAAACGCATATATTTTGTAACTGGACAGATTAAATGAGGAGGTGAGGGTAAAGCACTGAGCACAGTGCCTGGCAAACTATAATTGCTCACATATCAGCTGTTATAACTGTCATAATATCATCAACACACCTCAAGGCTTTTTAATCTGAAAGCCAACTTTGCTGTGACTTAAATGTTTAATTCTTGTTTTCCAATTTTACGCTATGTCTATTTAGTTTTCAAACAGGAATTAATTTTAATGATCTATTTAAAAGAAAATTTGCTGTCACTATATTTTCCAGCTGTATTTTTTACTTATTTGTAAAACATCTCACAAAACAAGTAGAAATGATTAACATTGACACGTTTCATTTATCTTTTTATAACATCGTATTCCAAATCATAAAGCATTATTTAGCGCTGAAACATTAGGTGTTTTTCAAATTTCTAGCCAACTGTCTCTTGAAGGTCATGTCATCATAAAAAGCAAGAGCTGGCAAGAATAGGGGGACTTGGATGGAGAAGATGGAGGGAAAAAAAAAGACAAGTAAAAAAGAAAACATGAACTATTGGTAGATATCATGGAAAAGGTTGAGATGAGCCAATTCTGAGAACTGATTAATTACATGGTTGGTGTTTTTAAAGGGAAAGAAGATGTATTATTAACATACTTATTCTGGAAAATAATATAAATTAATTTTGGATACCAAAGATTTTTATGCAGCCTTGTGGCTCTGAAAAGGAATACTACGGTTTGGAATTTCTCATGCTCCTCATGCTCAAGTACTTTCCAGTATCCTTTAAAGCAAATGCCTTGGACAGAAGAACCATTCTAATGCTACAACTGGTGACTTATTAGATATAATGAAAGATTTGAGAAGCAATTTTTTTCCACATGCCAGTTAAGGCTCCATAGTGCTGAATGTAAATTTTCAAGCTTCTGCATTCTAATGTATTTTGAGGCTGATGTTACCAAATAATGTGTAAGGATATTTTTAGAATCCTCACAAATAATATTATTCATGTTATTTATAAAATATACTTTTTTTGTGAAAAGACTCAGATTCATGAAATTATCAATTTTGGAAAAGACACAGTTGATCCTCACTGTTTGTTGGCTCCATATTGAAAATGTACCTACTAGCTAAAATTTATTTGTAATCCCAGAATCAATACTCATAGCGCCTTCATGGCCACTCACAGCTGAGGTTGAAATACACGATGCTCTCTGTGCCTTCTGTTTCAGCTCTCACATATAAACAGTGTCTTTTAATTGGTTTATCTAGGGACACATTTTTCACATTTTTTCCCTTTATGTTGGTGAATTCACTGTTTAAAATGGCCTCCAAATGTATTGTTGAAGTGGTGTCTGAGGTTCCTAAGTGCAAGAAATCTATGATGTGCCTTATGGAGAAAATATGGGGGAAAGTGGAAATAAGTTTTGTTTAGGCATGACTTGTATGTTGTTGGCTCTGAGTTCAATGATAATGAATCAATATTACAGTCATCTTTCTGTATCAAATGAATCAATATTACAGTCATCTTTCTGATTCTAGGAATCTCTGCAGATATCAATATTCATAGATGCTCACGTCCCTTATATAAAAGTGTCACATTTGCATATAAACTACACTTGCATATAGGCTACAGCAGGCTATGGCTACATATAACTTCATTTGCATAGATTCAGCTTAGTGCTTAGAGTGTGGCAAATTCAAATTTTGCTTTTTGGAACTTTGTGGGATCTTTTTTTTGGTCATATTTTTCATGCACAGTTGGTTGAATCTGTGGATGCAAAACCCACAGATACAGTGCGTTGACTGTATATTTTAAAAGGTATCTTTAGGCAGAAATTTACTAAAACAAGGTTATGTATTGATGAGCTGGTCCAAGAGTGACCAGAGGCTGATAGGAACCCAACCTCATATTTCCTCTAGGAGCAATGAGTCAGTATTCACTAATTCAGCTTTTGTGGTGACTTTACAGAACATAATTACTGTGAATAACAAGAATCAACTGTATCTTGTTTTAGGATTATTGTTATGAAGTGCAATCCAGTCTATTGGTTAAGTTTATGCCCCTCCCCTTGGTGTACAAAAACAGTTTGCATGGATATCAAAAGTACCTTTACCAGTGCATGAGCCAATTTTCCTTTGTATGAGTTTTGTCATAGTCATTTATTAATTGCTGTGGATTAAAGACAACAATAGTTCTTAATCTACTCAACCAACAATTCTAAAACTTTCTAAGGAATTTGGGAAAAGTCCTGATCCTATTTTTATTAATTTAATGTACCTATGAGTGACCAGTTAGCTTGTAATCATTTCATAAAGATCATAAAACATTTAACCTAATGTAGAGAATAACATACCTTCCTTACCAAGAAAAAGTTCTTCATCTAACACAATGAATTATTTCTACAATCATTTATAGCATTCTTTTATATATGTATATACTATCTATATAAAACAAAAAGGCTCTTGGCCCTTTATTAACCAAAATTAGCCACATTGATATGGAAATTATTGATGTTAAAGGGCATACAGTTGACTCTGAAAATAATGGCAAATATCCTACATAAAATCTGGAGAGAAAGAGTCTATCCATCTCTATGGTCACCATTCATAGGAAAGCCCTTTAATGGAAAATTTTATTGTTTTTCTTAAAACCATTTGGCTATCACTAACTGTGACCAGTGCTACTGTAAATAAAGCATATTCTTTGAGACATTCTCAGCAGTGAGGAAGACCAGTTGCAACTCAACCAAATGACCCCCTTACCTTCAGTTGAATCTCCTCTGAATAGCAGTATCTCTTTCACAAACTATTTGAGCAGTCACCAGTCAACATCCTTCTTATTAAGTATTAAGTATTAGGAACAATCTGACAATAAGGCTCAGAAATATATCATTTCTATTAACCTGGAAGCCGTTCTAGCTGCAATTTAATTTTATAATACTGAACATTAAAAATTTTATGTTTCTTAGATATGGAATTTAAATACTGTCCCAATGAGCCACTAGAAGTAAAAATACTTTGAGGAGAAACTACTATATCTAAAGAATCAGTATACCTAAAGAATTATTTTAAAAATTTAGTAATAACATATAGATTCAGGATATCATTTTTTATTGAATTTATTGGGGTGACATTGGTTTAATAAAACCATACAGGTTTCAAGTGTACAGTTCAATGAAACATCATCAGCATATTGCATTGTGTGCTCACCAAAAGTCAAGTCTCTTTTCATACTCATTTAACCCCCTGTTGCCCACTTCCACCTCCCCACTCCCATTTCTCTCTGGCTATTACTACACTGTTGTCTGTGTCTATGTGTCATATATATGACACATATATATTTGCTTAATTCATCCACCAGTTTTTACCCAGCCTCCCAACCTGCTTTGCCTCTGACAGTTGTCAGTCTGTTCTATGTATCTACGTTTCTGTTTCTATTTTGTTCATTAAATTATTTTGTTGATTAGATTCCACATATGTGTGAGATCATATGGTATTTGTCTTTCTCTCACTGTCTTATTTTACTTAGAATAATAACATGTAGATTTAGGATATCTTTGACCATTTTTCAGGAAGGTAGAAACATTACCTATATGGTTCACTACTATTTTCTTTGTGAATATCACAGTGCTTGATAATTAGTTGTCTAATTCTTTTCTTTAATAAGATGTCGAGGGAAAAAAATTAAGATATATCTATTAACACTGCCAGGTTTTGCAAATAGTCTTTTCAATCCTAATCTGAAAAAGAGCCTTTACATATATGACCTTGAAAAGAACAATTGGCTGTTAAGGTAAATGCGAGCACTTATGTTGCGTTTGTCAGCCAGCCCACCAGATGTATTTTTTATTTATTTCTTGTGCTTTACCTGTGATTTAGAGAGCAGGTTCAAAATGAATGACCCTTTTAATCTCAAAAAAAATGTTCCCACTGGTACAAGAACTTGAATTCTCAGTAATTCAGCATGAAAACTTTCTAACTCAGTTAAGCCTTCTTGTTTTAAAGTTACTGAGCCCAATATTTACTAACCTATCATCTCTAAAGATAAAAAGTACATCTTGTAAAGTCCTGTGATAGTATAATTTTCCATGTAATGTGATTAATGATGAGCTCCAGTCCTCTGCCAATCTCCATTCCCAAGGAAGAAGATGGGGTAATGTTCTTAGTTCTTGGAGCAGAGGTAGGAATGGGAGATTTAAGAGGGACGTAAAGCTGGGAAGATGATAGCAAACAATTGCAAGGAGAAAGGCTGATGATTGATCACCATTTCCCCTTTATTCCCTTGGCCCAGTCTCTAGGAATCAAGGCAGCTTAACGGGGCATCAACCAGCTGGGAGAATTCTGGAGTTGTGGGCATTGTCTGGCAGTCCTAGGTTCCACAAGACTCAGAATTGTCCCCATCAGCATTTAAGCTATAGCTTATAACCTCCAGATAACACCAAACTGTAGCTGGAACTTGGATAAATGTGGGTCAATTACCCAGATACCTGGGATTTTCATTTATCTAGATACACAGGCTTGACCTGGTAGCAACATCAGCATTTTATATTTCACCTTATATACATACACCACATTGTTCATTCTAAAACATTATCAATTAAAGATAAAATATTATTTTAAATATCACTAAAAAAAGAGGAGACATTTGCCAAAGTATCAAGTGCTATCAATTATGTGAGCTCCAATTTTACAGATATTTAAATGTGAAAGAAAACTATGTTTTGGAATCTATGAGACTCAGTCATTTAGATTGAGATAAAAGCAGAAGTACATACATAAAATGAGGTAGTGTTCTCATTTCTTTTATGGTTATCAGTCAAGGCTTAAATTTAACTTCAGTTTTAATGACAAACTAGAACTTTTTTCCCCTGAAGGCTTTGAAAACCTCAGCCAGCTACATCATACACTGCTGTTATACTTTTTCTTCTGCTTCCTTTTTAATGATGCTTTTTCTCTGCAGCCATAGGCTTTCTCAGCTTTCCAGTCTTCATTCTGTCTGTATATTTTTGTCTTGTTCTTGTCTGTTGCTATATACAAGAGAAATTCTCTGTCTGGCAAGAATGCTTTAGTAAAAGCCAAAAAGGAGAAATACCATGATGACATAGCATATAAACAACAGCATGGCTCCCCTTGATGTTCTTTTCCCAAACATAAAGTGGTGAAATTTTCTGTTTACTCTCTATTTTATTTCCATTTTTTAAAGTGATACATCCCTTGCATCTCATCTGCTTGACAAACTTCTGAAGATGTCAAGATGACATTTAATGAACTGTCATCTTCTCACCACTCTTGGTCAGCAACTTGCAGAAGAGGAACCTGCACATTTTTCAGCTGCAATTAATTCCTCCTATCCTTTTGCTCATGATTTGTCTCAGGTACACTGGCTCCCCGGCTGTACGGGAAAGGTCTCTGAGCAATGCCAATAATCATCTTGCTTCCCTCTCTCTCTCTCCTGACCAATCCAGTCCTGAAACATTGCTTTGTAGGAGTTTGTTTGAGTTCAACGGAAGTTTTTAGGACAATTTTACGAATAAGTAAAAATGGAAAACACTCAAATTCCATATTCAAATACCGATTTAATTGAAGTCCAAATTCAAAACTGTCTTTAAGTCAATTATTTATTTATTAACTCATTTAACAAACATTTATTGAGTCGCTGTTATGTTCCAAACACTGGGCTAGGAACAGGAGATGATAAGATGGGCACAGCCAAGAATCTAGTTGAGAGGAACACATGTCAAAACGTGGTCGTAGTAGTTTTCATCTTGTGTCATGAGACTAGAACAAAGGCAGCAGTTAATGCTACAAGGAGAGAGGGATGGCTTTAAGAGGCTGTGATGTCTAGTTTGAGTCTGGAAGACGAGAATTTTCAATTTTCTCACAGACAGTGATGCATAGTTTCCAGCCAAAAACTACAGCAGCAAAGGCCCAGAGACCCAGGGCAGGGTGAGTGTGTGTCTGAGTTTGATGATGGATGGGATTTATAATTGCACAGGAAGATTGCGGACATCAGTAGATGCATAAGGGCTTGATCACAAAGGGCTATGTGAGCTGTGTTTATTTCAAAGGTTACAGGATGTCACTTAAAAGAAAGGATCATGATATAGTCAGATTTGCCTCTTGCAAGAGCAGTCCTCACAGGGCAATGGTGTGGCTGAAGGATTAGAAAAATATTAAAAACAAAAATAGGAGAAGATACTATAACCAGAAGATATTAGAAAATACCCACACAAAAAATGACAACTTCAAAAGAGACACGGACCATACATTGAACTTACTACTATAACTTAGTGATAAATGTCTGGCATTCAGGATAGATACTGAATTTGAGACCGAGATTCATGAATCATCAAGACATAAATAATCGTTGGGATCAGAAAGTGAATGTCATCATTGTACAGAAGGAGAGAGAAAGGTAAATCCTGTCTCTGGGTGCTGGCACCTCAAAAGTGGACAGAACATGTAAGGCCAAAGCAGAAATTACTCTCTGAGTGGTCAGAAGAAAGCTAGAGGGGAGGCTCACGGAGGCAAAGGAAAGGTGTTTTGAAAGAAGAAAATAATCACTGGTTAAATGATGCAAATTAATCAAATATTGTTTGGAATAAAAGTATTCTTTGGATTCAGATATTGTGAAAGTTAGGGAGGATAGTGCAAGCCATTTCACAGGCTGGAGGTGGTGGGCACTTTTTATAGGACAACTAGCTAGGATGTGTCTATCTTATCTCAGGACCATACAGTGTAGTCTTTTGTGGACTTTGACAATTTCTCTGTCTACTGTCTCATCTGTCCCTCATCTTGCCTTCGGAGAGGGACTGGCTATACATAGCCCAGGGAGCATTCCTTCAGCAGGTGAGAAGCAGATACCTGCCTAACATGGTTGACTGCCTCTACCTGGAGGAACCAAGCCTTCACTAGTCACCTGACCATACCAGAGCCATTCCCGGGTGAAACCTTGCCTTTTGCCTCTTATGAAGGCCAGGAATTCATTCTCTCATATCTCCTTCCAGAAAGTGCTTCAGTAGCCTGTCCTCACTTTTGCCCTGAGTATAATGTTTCCTAGATTTAGTTCCCTGAATAGGAAGTAGGTTCAAAGCCCTTTTCCTTTGGCCAAAAGGTTTACTTGGTATCAAACCTTTCTGGTGATTTTTATTAGTTACTTTGACAATCATGGATATCTACGCTTCTGGAACCACATAGCAGACCCACAGTTTCTCAGCCAGTATGGCTATTTGGATTTCTGAATTCTTACTAGCTTCCACAAGCAGGAACATTACACCACCAGGAACCCTGAAGTTTCAGTCTTTATTCTTGACCTGCCTATTCTTACCTTGATCTTTCTGGATGTAGTAATCTCCTCTGATTCCCCGGATTCCATCCCAGCTCTTCTATATTTCATTGACCCAGCAAAGCTAAATGTCTGCTGACATTCCCAAGCATATTTTTGAATCAGGCCTCTGGTCAATACCACTTTTACAAATTGCATGCCTTTTTTCCCTCTCCTGAATTTAAAAATTTAAATAAGGCATAAAGCATATAATGTGCTTGAATTTAAAGGAAAGGGTTTTTTTTCCTCAATATAAAAGCAATTCTCAGTATAGGCAACTTAAAAAAGTCAGAAAAAATATATATGAAAGGAAAAACTGTCATTTATAGCTTTACACCCCAACACTTTGACATTTAACACTGTTGAAGTTAATTTTTTGTTTTATTTCTAATCAGAGATTTAAAACTTTTAAAATTGTATTTGTTGACTCATATGTACACATAATTTTCTATCTTGACTTCTTTACTAAAGGACATGTCTTCTAAAAAGAAATACTGGTAAATAAATATAAACAAAGTTAAGTGAGGTTTTGCTTCAGTAGCATTACCTGAACACATACAACACATTTTCAAGACCCTTTCACATGCATCATCTTTTAAGTCACCTTATTTTATTTATTGATTCAACCATCACCAACTAGCAGTTGTAAATATTGTTAAATTGGTTGCATGAAATAAACTCCTTAAAGATGATATTTAGAACAATGTATTATCCTTTTCTTCTTGGCCTTCCTGAACTGATCTTGTGCTAATTCAGTACACAATATTTACTAAAATATACAGTATATATGACATATTTACTAAAGTGTTGCTTTTAAGCTGACCATGGAAGATTGGAAATCCTTGTGATTATTCATTTGTAACTCATCCAGTTATGATGACTCATGTCAGGGAAGAATTTAGAAAAAGGATAAATGTTAACTTAAAACATTAATGTTTCTATTTTCCAAGAATTTCAGTACATATTTATCTGTATGAAGTTTACTGCCTCAAACTTTTTGATCCCATTTACGTTACAGAGTAAAAAATAGTTTCAAAAGTGATCAAAGCAATTCTATGAGCCTACCTTTCTACTAGTTTTGTTAGAGCCAATGATCCTCTGTTCCCCAGATAAGACCAAGCATTATAATCCAAAAGGGCTTTCTGAAGTGGTAATGCCTACTCCCCTTTATGTACATTTAAGCAGTATTTCCAATTATTACCTCTTCATATAATCTGTTCATCATTTAAAGTGATGAATATCAAATATTTAGCTCTGAAATCAAGCTGATGTGTCTCATGGAATCCCTGATAAATACCGAAAATGTTTACAATATCCCAATTGCCTCAATAAACCATATTTTGAAATTTCTTCTAAAATATTTATCTCTTATAGTATAGACTCTGTTTGGAAGGACTAGGCATATCTTATTATGGCTAAAATACTAAGCCAAAATTCAGCTGCTTCTGGAAAATGACAAAAATGCCCCTTTTGTTTTAAATAAATTATAATTGCCTCCAGCACACAAATAATGTGAACTTGAGAAATGGAAAATATTTGTGAATCTAAAAGCCCTTTTTGAAAGAATGACAGGATTAAACATCACTTTTCTGCATATGTGGTGTGACATTTTCATTTTGTTCCAAGTTATTTTACTTTTTGTGTGACTCTGGAGTTTATAAACATGCCATAAAATTTGGTAATTACATAATGATGATTTCATGGTTCTCTCTTAGTATAAAGGTAGCTAGACATAGCAGCAAAATTGATTTCCTCTTTTACCTTCATGGAAGGAAACAAAAGGAAATTGAATGCAAAATCTGCATTAAGACCATACTAGAATTAACTCAGCAATCTGTTACACGTGAAATGAAAACCAGGTGCAACCAAGTGTTTCCTATTACGTTACGATATTCAGCCAACAGGTGAAGCTCAAACAACCTTCTTTTGAATCATGCCTTGTTTTGTTACCCACAACGTTCCAGATCATACAACTTGACACCATCTCTTGTCTCCTCTTGCCAAGGGTACTCAGAGGCAGGAGTGTCCCTAGAAGAAATCATGAAGTAGGCCAAACTTGTGTTCATTCCCTACCTTTTTGCAATGACTGTGTCATCTTAGATTCTTTCTACCTCCCTGTCCTCAAGGGCCTGCTTCAGTGGCTCACGGCTCTGGATTTACCCTCTGTTTTCCAAGAGGCTGATAGTGTTTCTTTTTGTCCAATCCCTCTTTGATCATATAATTTTCTTGCTCCAAAAGTGTTCAGTGGTTTCTAAGAAGAAAAAGAAGCCAGGTAATAAAGATTCTTCCTCCTTTCCTTTGGATCCTTATCTCCCACTGCTGCACTGCAATGTCATAGTGCAGGTGACTCACCTTGTTGCCCTTTTTATTTACACACTTTGTTCCCATGCTATTCCTTCTGCCTGAGCAGGCCTTCATTACTCCTCTCCATCCATGAAAATCCTAATCATCTTTCAAGGCTTCACTCAGCTCTACCTCCTCCAAGTACCTTCCCTCATCACCCCCAGCCTTTTCCCAGTATACCTCATCCGTACCTCTCATGTGGCCCTTAACACATGTTGCTTTGTATTATAATATTTATGGATGTGTCTTATTTCCAAGCACTGTGCTGGGCATTGTACAAATGTAAACTCATTTGAATTTTACAACAATCTGATAAAGTAGGTATTACTTTACCACTTAATAGTTAAGGAAACTGAGGTCAAACTAGGTTAAAAAAATTGTCCAAAGCCACACTGCTAACAAGTAATAGGACTAAGACCTAAACCCAGGTCCAAAGCCTATATTTTTACCGCTAAACCATGTTGCCATTTTCCAGTTTTTTTCCATCTTCTGAAAGATGGATAGAGCTTTAAGATAGAAAAGGATAGAAAGATTTGATCTGAAATGTGAGAGAAAAAAATTCTTTACCTAAAGCCACCAGAACAAACACGACATAGGAAAAGAGTGTTCAAAAAAATTTATAATTCAAGGAAGGCTAGATAACATTGGATTTAAGCACAATTGGGAAATAAGTACAAGGAAAAGAAATAAATGTGGGGTTGAGTAAGAAAGGCTTCCTCCAAGTCCCTCATGATTTTAACAATTTGGGGTGGTTAAGAGACTGAAGATATGATTATCACCCTAGATCTCTTGTGATCTGACAGTCTTATCTATTGAGTATAATCCCATTTTTTTCAGTTTGCCCTGGTGTGGCATCTTGGATACATCAGGGGAGAGAAGCTTACTATTTATAAGAGGGAAGTCTCATCCCAAATGGACTACTTTTACAACTCTCTTCAGTAGCACCCAGGACCATGGAGTTTGAACTCACCCTAGACATCTCTGTTCTGGGAAGTCTTCAGCCTCGGGCCTTCTTCCTGCTAGTCACATGGCAGAGACTCTACCCCTGGAAAATATTTAGACTTTGGATCTTTATGTGTTTTGCACCATAAGCAAAAAACAAAAATCTGCTTTCGTTGCTGCTCTCTTATTCTTATCTCATTTCCCATTCCCCCAGGTTGCCATATGATCAGTTGCATATTCCTTTAACAAGAGTAAGACGCAGTTATTATTAAATGTGGGTTCTCAATGCACCTCAGTAACTTCTAACAGTCGCTCAATTTTGTTTGCAAACTCCTTTTCAATTTGTGTATGTTCTCTGTATGTAGAGCCATTCGTATTTGGCTCTACACTTTGTTCCTCATACCAATCTTAATAATAATTTAAAAATTATCAGTTAGGGAAAATAATGTGTATAACTTCAACTGGAATATACCAGGCCATACTGGACTTCAGGTTGTGTGCTAGGAAGTCTGAGGATTTTTGCTTCAGTTGCATGCTAAATCTGAGTAATTCAACAAGCCTCACAGGAAAACTACCTTCAACCACACTGGGAAAAACTCAAGCACAGAAACTCTATATTTTCTTTTCTTCAAGTTTTAATGATTTTTCTTATTATCTGCAAATGTCCTCAAAGCTAATTTACTATTTTGTCTTACTTCTAATTTTGAAATAGTTATATATTCACAGAAATTACAAAAGAAATGAAAAGGGAGGTCTTGTATACCCCTCGCCTCATTTCACCCAGCAGTCACATCTTATGTAATTGTAGGGCACTAGCTAAGCTAGAAAAGTGACATCGGTCAAATTCACTTTTACATTTCAAAAAAGAGAAAGAAAATAAATCCACCCTACAGACAACCTAGTCAGTTTTAAATTTCATTCTACATTCTCTTTCTGCACACAAGTGATAAGCAGGTTGACAACCCTGGAAAAAGAAAAGACGGTGTGTCCATACGACCACAGAGAAAGTTCCACCACATCGTTAGTGATGATCCCCAGATCTCATTAAATTTCTAGATCAAGGTTACAACAGAGCAATGGAAAGGAGCCCACTTCTGAAGGCTCGGCTTGGAATCCGGTTCTGCCTCCAAATGTGCGACCTTGAGCAAATCGCTTGACCTCTCCAAGCTTCCGTGTCTTCATCTATAAAATGGAGAAACTATTTCTCCTGCCTACTTCATAGGGTTGGCGTGAGGATCAAGTGCGATGATGTGCATGAAGGGATGAGGTAGCCTGTGAATCAGCAGTCATTAAAGTTTATATTCTTTTCTCAAACTACTGCCAGTTACAGAAATACAGTTTTTTCAGAGGTAGTTTTCTTCTTAGAAACAGAATAAAACTACCTCCTTCTTGACAACCAGGCTTAGAATTTCCATCCTGTGTAAATGACCTTCCTTTTCTACCACTCTTAGTAGGACAGATACCAGCCATATACTGGACTTGCACTCTGTGACTCATTACCTACATACCCTGAAGGCATATGATCTATTTTAAAATAAATATTTCTTAACATTTTCTTCTAAAAGGTCAAATGCATTTTAAGTAGCTTTTATTTTTATCCTGACTGCTAGATTCAGGTTTCAGTCTTACTTTTTTTTTTTATGCCATGAGATGTACAAAAGGTGGTCTTGACAATAGTGAGGAATTATAAGAATACCATATTAAACTGCAAATGGTTTATGAAGTAGAAATAGAAATCCTCCAAGCTGCATTGTTTCTTGGTTTGCCTGGGTATATAATATAAACTCCCCAATTCACTAGTGGATCCTGGTGTGTGGGTAGTAAAATTGCTTGTCTTGGCAGTAATGGTGGAGAAATAATGTAGGTGAAAATAAACTTAAATCATGGAAAGTAAAGACAAAAGTCTTTGTGTATAGTGAATGTTTGGGGAAGCACAATAAAAATTTTAATATCTGTTTTCTCCCCTCTCCTTCTTACATACAGGCTGGCATGGCTCTGACCTATGACCCCACAGCTGCCATACAGAATGGGTAAGTAGTCTACATTTTCTCTAATTTAATTGCTAAGATGTCTTTGAACTCCAAAATCAGTACTGAAGAAAAATGTTCAAATCTGTCTTTTGTTTTAAATCATTAAAGAAAAACTGTAAACCAAACATTGCTCACCATTGTACTTTACTGTCTTCCCATGAGGGAACTCTGACTTCAGAGCATTTCCCATGTGCCCCATTCTCACAGCGTCTCTGCCCGTATTAAACTCTGCATGTTCTCTCTGGAAATATCCTTATTTATTACAAACCTAACAGGGAAAAAGTGAAGTTTCAAACTCCTAATATGAGCAACCAAAGGTGAACTTCGGGCAGTGCCATATGTGAGGCAGTGAGGACTGCCTGGCACACAGTGGACATTTCTCCCTTCCCCTGCAGGTCACCACATCTGTACCAATTGATATTGACTGACTTCTATCTCTTTACCTTGAATCACCTGCTTTGTGATGTGTCTTCGTCTGTGTCTTCTATTAACAGCATAGTATTGTATTATATTCTATTTTAACAGTTACAAAAAAATGGTTCACCTGCTGCTGCTGCTTATTAGATATTTATAACAATGAATACATTCTTCATGAAACAAATTTTATTGAAGATGCTGAGGATACCTATTGATTTTTGCTACTGTCTTCTGATACAGAACTTTCTTCCATCAATCAGCCCCCCTCTTCAATACCTTCCTGTGCACTGAACATTCATTTCAGCCTATAAATATACTCAAGTGTCTCCCTTCTTTTTCACACATAAACACCTTCAGTCTTCTATACATGCTGTCCTCCTGTATTCTTCTCTAATTAATCCTATTAAAGTATGAATTCTGGTCTCAAACTTTACTGGATTTCCCTTGCTGATGCAATGATCTCCAGATTTGCCATTTGTAACATTTTTAGTCCTTCTATTGGAAATCCTGCCTTGTTTGTCTTTTTTAACTATTTATACCTTCTTGAAAATGCCTCATTATTTGTGTCCCGCAAGTTCATTCTTTGCTGATCCCTCTTTCTCCCGACTCTTACTACTCATTTTATATCTTCTTATTCCACCTTTTCTTCCCACTTTTGATAATCTTTCTCAAAGTCTAGTTTTTTTTACTGTTTTCTTACTGGTTAATCTCATCCTCCCCTCTTGCTCTTAGGAACCGAAGAATCCCAAGTCTGTTCTTCAAGGTTATAACCTGATGCAGAGTACTATAACTCGTGTTTATAAAGGCTTACTAGGTATTGCTATTGTATATCTTTATATGTCCCCACTAGGTCATTTACCCTCATCAACTCTTCATAATATAAAATAAATGAATGCAACTGATAAACAAATATGAATTTAATTGTTCCTTTAAAGAAATTAACTCTAAAACCATTTAAAATGGGAACTCCAGTTCCCTGGTTTTTCTCTTCTGCAACATTTTTTATGGTCAAATCAATCATCAAGGTATTTTCAGTATATCTTTGATGTATATATTCAACAGTCTGCCCTTTCCCCTGCTACTTGTTGAGTTCATTCATTCACCCTTCTCTACCTGTACTGAACTTTTACCTGATTCTAACATAACCCTCCTCCAAACCATTTTCATATTGCAATCATCTACCTGCCAGATTTTAAGTATTATGTGGACTTTATTAACTAAAGAACAAAATCAAAACTTCCAAGGATGGCACAGAAAGAACTACATGGTGTGGTTGCTGCAATGGAACTGGACCTTCTGTGATTCTCAGAATATCTCACACAGTTGCTCATGTCTTGTTGCTCATGGAATTTTTTCTGCCTGGAGGTTCAAGCATGGAAATCTCTCTTTCTCCACCCTTTCTCTTTTCCTCTCTCTCTCCCTCCCACCCTTTTTTCTTTCTTTCTCTCTTTTTACACTGCTCTCATTTAAAGAACAATATCATGTCATACCAGACAGAGCTAGTTACACAATTAGTCAAAAAAGAAATAGTATAAGCAGTGGTTAAAAATGCAGACTTCAGAACCAGCCTGCCCAAATATGCATCCAAATTTTGTTATTTGCCAGAAGTGGGCTAGTTGTTTGCCTTCTTCCTCTTCGAAGTGGAGATAATAATAATAGTACCTTTCCAGAAGACTTGGTAAGGATCAAAGTCACCCTACATGGGATAATGTAATTATGATTGTAAATATTGATTGCTACTGTTGCACTGTATTTGATGTTCCCATAATACATTTAGTCTTTTTATCATGCAGTCATTGACCCTCATATTTATTTCTCTGCTGGACTATTAACTCAGTGAAGGCAGGTCCAATGTCTTATCCATCTTTATAGATTGTTTAACCTAGTGTTGTGCATGCCAAATCAGAAATAGAAATGTAACGGATGACATCTATTTGGCTCTAGCAAGTTGGCATTAGGGAAATGTTTTTCCTTCCCTACATCACCGTACTCTGTGCAATACTTTAAATACAACCTCCTTAGATATAACGTCCCATTTCACTCAAAGCATCCAAACTATCCATGACTTTTTCACATACCAGGTAAAGAATGAAGTTTTGGAAGCTTAAGACTATCTATTGTGTTGTTGGCAACAAGAAGATAAAGATGTTATATAATGAAATTGAAGAAAAGAGGAGATTTGTAGCTAATTAATATTATTTATTTTATATGTCATATAGATAATTTTTAAGTGTTTTACTCATCTTTGGTTTTATTACCATACATGGTAACATTTGAATAAAAGGCAACTAGTAGAACAATCATTTCTATGCACATAAGATGTCAAAATAAACACCAATATATTCTCAACATACTGTCCCTTGAGTTAACATTAGCACATGGCTTTCAGAGGTATAGAATCTGATTTGGATAACTTAGCCTATTAAGAGATCTAGCATGTATGTTCAGAATAAAATATTTTGTTCTGTGTTCATATTGTGATGTTCAATCTAGCAGTCAAACATTTCTCAGAGAACAGTAACCTAACAGAGATCAAGATATTTATTACTGTAGGGAAGAAACTGGTCTCATTTTACAAAGAACAAATGGTATCCAAAGATATAGTTGCAATTCTTTCCGGGCTCATATTATTAAACACTGCTTCATGCTGACTCAGTTGATTTCAACAATTTGTTTTTCTTTTGAGTATCTATCTATTGCTCTATTTAAAATCATCTTGGTGATATAGATTTGAAAAAAGAAAATTTTCACATCCTACCAGGGATAATGGACAGGTAGACAAATTTATTACAAGATACAATGGAAATGGGATTGTGATAGGAGCATGGAGTAGTATGAGATTTACGTATACATTAATTTTTATATGTGTAAAAGTTTCTGAAAGGGTACACAAGAAATGGCAAGAGAAGTTCTGTGGAGAAAGTCAATGGAAATAAGAGTGATACTGACTTATTTTTACTGTTTATGTTTTTGTATTCTTTTCAAAAAATAAGGCCATAGGACCACAAAGGAGAGGCATTATAATGAGAGATTAGAAAGCTTCTTGAGGGGCCCCTGGCATTGTCTTTTTCTCTTGTTGATGTCCTATGTCATAGCTAAAACACATATTTGATGACCCTGTGGTATCCCAAAGCTGCATACTAAGCCACAGTGTTTTCTGAGTATGACAAGCAAATACATGGCTTCTTTATAGCCAGTAATGACCACAAACTGTGTGAAGAGTTAAATGTTCTGAATTCCATACCCTACACATCAATATGCAATATGAAACTGAAATAAATACTACTAAATTTAGCTTGACTTTTAGCTAATGAAGAACATGAATTTGTAAATGTGGACCATGGTGAATCTGAACTGTTTGCATTTAGACATAGAAAATGTCAGTTTTGTCATCTGTTCCAAACTATTCAAAATACCACTTTCAAAAAGTTAGTTCAATGTCACTTCTATCTAAGGCTTTGTAGGTTCAGTGAAGAAGTATCTGGGTCACAATGGAAAAGTAAAAATCATAGTGTGTTTTACTATAGGTGAACATATAAGAATAAAAGAAAGTCTCTTCTTTCAGAACTATCTGGCATAATGCTGTAATTTTTTTATTACTATTGCCTTATTGATTTTTTTGCATTCCAATATCAAATTCTGTCATTTTCAAATATGAATGTGGGAGGAGGGAAATAACCCACTCCTGTATTCAAACTATCATCTTTCCTGTGCCTTTTTACTGAGGCTGCTGTGTAAAAGCCTCATGGATTGTTTTATTTGAATAAAATGCATTCTTGGGAGAGATTTGAAAAAGAATGTATCCTGTAGCAATGGTTTTCCAGCTGTTTTACATGGTCATTTGATATGAAGTGATATTGAAATCTTATCTTGTTACACTAGCAAAGGAATCTAATATGAAGGATACATTGGCATTACAATAAAATGACCAATACCTTATTAATCTTATGCTATAGCGTTACCCCAAGGATAGTACTCTTCATTCTCACTAACAATATTGCCTGTGGACAGAAAAGGCAGGCCAGTACTGTTTATTTCAGTGTGCAAATAGGATTTTGTGTGATCTTCTCCTGTAAAAAAGAAAACATTCTACCCTGGGGTCATTGGTGTATTCATGTTATTTTTATTGTCAACGAAATAAGATTTTACCATATTACTACTGACTACCAAATCCCCTCTAGATGACTTTTCTGCAGGCAAAATAATGTCCTATTTGTGACCTAGCCTTGCATTTTCTGGACTTGTAGAGGTCACTTGCTCTAAATGCCAGAGAATCCAGGAACTCTTTGCATTCCTTAAAAATATTAAGTTTTTGAAGTCAGCTTAGAGTTCTATAGATAGACCATACTTAATTAACTTCTTTTAGCCATCTTGGCATTTGGTATTTTGTTCATGTGAAAACTCTCCAAAAGGGACTCATTTATATTCCTAAAGCAAGGTTCCCCCCCTCGATACTATTGATATTTTGGATTAGGTAAGTTTTAGGGTGGGACATTTAGCAGCATAGCAGGCCCCTGTACACTAGGTGCCGGTAGCAGCACCCCCCGCCAACCTAGCTGTGACAACCAACAATGTCTCTATATCCTGCCAAATGTCCCCTGGGGAAGAAAATCACTTCTAATTTAGAACCACTGGGCAAAGTATAAAAGGAACACTTGCCATACACATAATGTTATGTGAATTTTGGCAAAGAAATAACTCTTAAGAGAGTCAACTATTCCCAGGAACACAGTTTGTTAAAGAATTCATTCCCAGTTTTCTATACTAGTGTTTGCAAAGTATAATGTATATATAACAAATACAAATGGCATAAAGTCACATGTTTAGAATTACCTTAGTTTTGTTATTATGGCTAACAAGTTCTGTCATTTTTCTTTTTCCTGTTCCTCAATAACACAACGGCTATGCTTAAAGTATTTATTTGGAATTTCTTTAATGTTCTGGTTATGTGAAAGTCATTCTAAATCATGACAGATATGTGGCAGGGACTGAGAAAAAGTGAAGAGATTGAGAAACTCATTCTACAGTTTTCTTTTTGGAGCCTGGTCTTGTGTATTTTCTTTAGACACTCTGCCTCTAAGCCTTAGATGCAACAGCAGCCTCTCTTGTCATGATTGAAGCAAGAGTTTCTTATAAATTCATCTGGTTTATGTTTGGACTTGGGAAGAGCTTATATCAGAATACCAGAATTAGGAGATCAAGACAGTGTGCTGAGGCCTTTATTCTCAGTGTATTTTCCATTCTCTGACTTTAGCGTCAGTATTGGAAACTGTTAGAAAGTATGGAATACCATTCTTGTTTGATGGATAGGATTAGAGCAGATAAAACAAAAATGCATTCAATTTACCCCCAAGGGTTTCTTTTTAGTATCAGTCTCCTTGGCTGGCTTCTTTATGTTTCTGCTCTCTGTTTTCCCCATAGAATTTTCTGTAAACTCTGCTGTCAATCCAGTCATTATTGCTTTCATTTTTAATACTCCATTCAGTACCTTTTACAAAATAAACCAGCGACGCTAAAACACGACGTGCAATGTGCTCCACTGGTGTGAGAGGTTGAAACTGGGTTTTTATCCAAAGCTAATCACTGCATGGTGAATGAGAAGGGCTGTTTGTGGAGTTCCATGGGTGCCTTTCATGTCATTATGAGCCCCAAATATGTCTTTCTGTTCACTACCGTGTAAGTAAAATTGGTTGAAGATAAAGACCTATAGGAAATTTTTAACTGCAAACCATGATTTTTGTAGAAAAGGGCAGCTTTTTCTAGTTACTTATACCTTTGCATGCTTAGAAAGCATGTATGAATTAGGGTTCCACAGAGCATTTATAAATATGTAGTGCTGGCCTGTCTTCTCTGGGTTCTCCCTTCTGTTTCCTACCAGTTCAGGGACCATCTTCTCTTCTCCCACCATCTTGGCATTGGCCATCCTGTACTGTAATCATCACTTATTTTCACAAGCTGCTCTATATTCATTCATTCATTCACCGTCTAATTATTATGTATCTATAGTGTCTCAATTTTTGTTCTAGACAACAAAGCAAATGTTCTCAACATTCTTGAAGCTGTCAGTCTAGAGGGGGAAACAGTCAGTACATACATTGTATTCATCATCTGAGCTTCCATAACAAAATACCATTGATCAGATGGCTCTAAACAACAGAAATTTATTTTTTCTCAGTTCTGGAGGTGAGAAGTCCAGGATCAAGATCTGGCAGATTCAGTTACTGATGAGGACCCTATTCCTGACTTGTAGACAGCTGCCTTCTCACTGTGCCCGCACATGACATTTCCTCCATGTACTTGTGTGGAGAGAGACAGCCAGCTCTCTAGTGTCTTTTCTGATAAGGACACTGATCCTATCAGAGCAGGGCCCCACTCTGTTGAGCTCAGTTAACTTAGTTTCTTCTTTAGAGGCTCCATCTCCAAATGTAATCACACTGGGACTTAGGATGTCAGCGTAAATTTTGGAGGGACGCAAACATTAGTCCATAAAGTATTACTTCAGATAGTGATAAGAGTAATGAAAAAGTCAATTACAGGAAAGGAACAGAGAACAATTCAGATAGAGATGGTGGTTGCTACATTAGCTACAGGTCTTTCTGAAAAGTGGAAGTTGAATCAGGCCAAAAATAAGCAAGAGGTAGACTTGGGGAAATTTAGTTAAATGAGCATTCTAGACAGAGAAAATTGTAAGTTTAGTGTCCAAGATGGAAGTGAAAATAACATGATTGTGTGACAAAAGCAGGTCTGTCTGGTTGGATCCTAACTGGTTGGGGGGGGGGTGGGTAGAAGAAAATATTAGAGAGGTAGGCAATAGCTCTACCTGACTGTGGTGGCCAATCCTAGGAGTTCAAACTTTGTTCTTATTGCAATGGAGGGGTTTAGACTGATTCATGAGCAGATAAGATTTGATTTAAGTGACTAAATAGAGAAACTCTAAGGAATGTTTTAGAGTCTTCCCCATCTTTGGTACATATAATGAATGTTCAATAAGTTTTTTTTTTTTTTTTAACTGGAAAGATGGATGTTTTCTTACATAGTAATTGACATTTTTAACAAGTCAGGTTTAGCCCTAGCTGGTGTGGCTCAGCAGACTGAGCACTGGCCTGTGAACCAAGGGGTCGCTGGTTTGATTCCCAGTGCAGGGTACATGCTTGCAGGCCAGGTCTCCAGTAGGGGACCAGACACTGATGTTTCTCTCCCTCTCTTTCTTCCTTCCCTGCTCTAAAAATAAATAAATAAAATATTTTTTTAAAATTCATCCAAAAAATAGTTGGGTTTATTGGGTATGATTTATGTAGAATGTATATTCACTCTTAATAGTGTATAATTCTATGAGTTCTGGCAAACATAGTCAGACATAGGTAGGCACCAAACAACCAAGATTAGAACACTTACATCACTTCCCCAAATTCTCTCATGCATCATTGTAGTCCGCCCCTTCCTCCAGCCCCAGCCTTTGTCATCCACTCATCTATTTTCTGTCTTTACAGTTCTACATTTTCTATATTGCAATGTAAATTGAAATATAAAATACAGAGTCTTTTAAGTCTGGCTTCTTTCATTTAGCATAATTCACTCAAGATTCATCATGTTAAATGTATCAGTAGTTCTTTCCTTTTTATTGCTGAGTAGTGGTCCAGATTGTACGGATGTACCAGTTTGTTTATTGACTCAGTTAAGGATATTTGGCTTGTTTCCAGTCTTTGGCAAGTATCAATAAACTGCTATAAACATTTGCATGAAGGTTTTTGTGCAAACATATGTTTTCATTTATCTTTAGTTAATGTCTACCAGTAGGATTATTGGGTTATATGTGATGCACATGTTTAATGTTCTAAGAAATTTCCAACCTGTTTTTCACAATGGCTATACCATTGTGCATTTCCACCAGCGATGAATGAGAGTTCTACTTTCTCTGGATTCTTGCCAGCACTGGTATTGTCATGTAAACAAAAATGGCCATTCTAACAGGTGTATAGTCAATAGCTTTCTTTCAAACTGCACAACTATAAATGTAGAGGTCTGTTGGGTATGGATAGTAAGGATGTAATATGTAAAAAAGTAATTTTTAGCTATTTTCTTTTTTTAGCCAAAAGAGTACGATGTTATAATCCTTATTGAGAACTAGATAAAGTAAATTTGAGAATATAGTTCCCTAATACTTGCTCAGAGACTTTTATAAAATATAAGCTTAAAGTATTTTCTCCTTAAATGGCAACCTTGAAATTTAGCCCTCCTATATTCAATATGAGTCTCCTGGAATGCACCTTTAGAAAGGTAACCCATGAGATTTTCTTGTCAAAATATTGGTGACTCCCGAGGCATGATGAAGTTTTTGCCCCCAAAACTCTAACATAAGTTATACAAATTTAAAAAAAATTAAAAATAGTAGTTGGTATGTACAAGTAATAGAATGATTCCATCATCTTTGATATACATTTTCCCAATCTATCCTCACATCAGAGAAATACTCCATGGCAGGCAACCTTGCTTTGTCTGCTCTTTGGCTGGCCACTCTAGCCTTTTACTTACCAGTGAGAAATGAAGGAAGAAACATGATCTTAAATTCTGATGAGGAATTTGAACATTAGAAAATGTGTGGAATCTGAGGTACCATCTGAGCAAAAATGGGTACATCATTGATTTCAGTGCCTAGAAATTACCCTTTAATAGATCTCTAGAATGATAATCCTCCTCTGATGTTTGAAGCCCTGATCTTGCTCAGTGTCATTTCATAATGGTCCAATGAAGGGTCTTGAAGGACTAGAAAACTCAATGCTTTTTACAGAGTCTACAGAAGTCTATCACATATATCCAGAATCTCCAGCAATGCCATTATTGAACCAGAAAACATTCCTATCTGTACGTAGATACAAACTGTCCACATCTCTTTTATGGAGAAAGTATTTAGCTTAGTTTTTGCATGATGCTATGGACTCATGCATAGCACATGTTATCTAAAACTCTCTTGGAGCCCATTCTGTTTCCTGAATGAAAAGATAGATGCAGTTTGTGTATGAGCAACATCAGCCACCTCTATAAAGCTTGGTGCTATCATTTTGCTTTTATTCCCCAAAAGAGCTTTAAAATGACATCATCTTTTAAAAACAGAACAAAACAGTGCTTGTGACTTCCCTCCCTTGTTGGTTAAATGTACTCTTACATTCACGTGGCATAAGAGATTTTGTGTGGCCAATCGTATAAGATGACTTAAAGTTGTCATTTTTGTTCAGAACGATTTATTTCTCATAGTGGAACCAAAGACTGCATCACCTGGATGCTCCTGTTAATTAAAAGTCGGTGGGAAAACATGAGGGTGGAACTCTGTCTTTCCCAGAAGTTCTTGGAAGCATTTGCTGAGCGGCCAGGCATTCAGCAGCTTTATGAATCTTCTTTTTTTGTTGTTGTTTTCTGTTTGCAGATTTTATTCTTCACCGTACAGTATTGCAACCAACCGCATGATTCCACAGACATCTATCACGCCATTCATTGCTGCTTCCCCTGTCTCCACATACCAGGTATGTCCAATTTACCTGCACCTCAGGAGAGATCTTTCTTGCCAGTGGTAGCTACATAAAGGCAAAGACATAATAGAATTTTTAAAAAATTGCCCTCAAACACTTTAGTACACATCCTGATGTAATAATACTCAAGTTGCCAATTAGCCTCTACTTTCAAGGGCTTGTTTGCATCTATTTCACTGATTAATGAAATCCACCATGCTTTTCATTCTTCCTGCTGAGTTTTCCTGATTACACTACCTTCCAGCCAACTTTAGTACAGCTCTCTGACCACTGAGAAATTTTGTTTGTCTGTTATTTTGGTTGTCATGCCTCCTATTGTGTCTTTTCTAAAAGCACATTTCTAGCACTCCCTGCCCTTACTCCAGCATATGTTATCATTGTCATCTCATTTTGTCACAGCTGTCCTGTGCATCCATGTAAAGCTACATGGATAAATGTTAAATCATTTTCCCCAAGAAATAGGAAAGATTATCAAAGTGGTGAAAAGTTATTCCTCCTTTCGGCTCTTACTTCATTCTCAGTTTCAAAGAAGCCAAAAGAGACCTCAGGGGTGCCACATGTTGAAACAAGAAAATCTGAGACTCAGTGTGTGTCCTAAACCAGATGTTGTAGCCAGTTAGCTCTATGTACACAGGTGGATTGAAATAGTCATACTCCTCCCTTAGAAACTACTTCTTATCTTATTTCTTTGAGTTATCAAATATGTGATATCACTCACTGCTTCTCTTTACCTCCTACTGTTCTTCAGACAATTCTTCTAATTCTAATTAGAATAACTACCAATGTTACATGTAGAGAGTATCTAGGGTCATTTTTTAAAACTTTGGAGAAAGAGAAAAAGCGAGAGAGTGCAAGAGCGTGCATGCCAGGTGTTTTTCTATATTTTGCAGATGGTGGAGGTAGATATTTTACAATGGGTAAATCTCTAATGTTGCTGACTGCTACTAATTCAGCTAAGTGTCACCTTATTCAGCCACTATATACTTCATTTCAGGATGTCCCAGTTGTCAGAGCATCAAGCTGGAGACTATGTACATTTTTCTTTAACTTATGCCCCCTGAAGCAGTTCATTTTCATTCATTTCCTGCACTTAGACTCTTGATACATGTCAGTGGGCGAACAGAGTAGACGTCTGTGTGAATTGCATTCGAGGGTCTTGGAATGACTGATTTCCTAATTGCCTTTCCTTGGGACCCAAGAGGCCGTATGCAGGTGCTGCTCACTTTTTGTTCTTCATGCAGGCCTGCCTGCTTGTAACGTGTTTTGTTTTGTTTTACCCATTTTTTTTTCCCTAATCTTGGCCTCTGTTTCAGCCAAGACCACCCATTGAGCCCTAGTGTGGAGCACTTTGGTGACATGAATAAAATATCCACAGAAAAGTGATTTTACTTGGGAGGGCTCATAAGTGGAATTTAACCCCAGCTCTCTCTTCTCATAAAAAGAATTAGAGCAATTTCCTATGTTGTTGATTCTTGCCTTTCAACACTCCTTTCTTCTTTTTATTTTAAATCTAAACTGTATTGGCCATTTTGCTTGTGTGAATATATTGAAAACAAAGTCTTTAAGGTTCTCTATGTGACAATCAGCTCTGAAAGCTGACTTTCTCATTTGTCTGACAAGGCACTTTTCAGAACAGTTGGCTGGCCCAAATACTCATTTTTATGTACCATCCCAATTACTATGAGAGAAAAAATGACAAACTTGCTTAACTCATGTTTACCAAAGCATTTCCTCACATTTTTGGTTGATTGACTTAATTCATACCTCAATTTTTACCACTTGGACATATTTCCAAGATGGGAATCACTTGGAGAATTTGAAGTCAAAGCAAATGACATAAAAAAAAAAAGAAAGAAAGTCTTGGCAGTAAACGCTTGCCTCCGTATTACTAGCATGGGTATCCCTGGGAGTTGACCTCTAAATAGGAAGGTCCCTGAGGCTGACTAGTACTTTAGTCTCCAGCAACATCCTCAAAATATGCTCCAGATCCCAGCCTGGTCCATGTGGATGCTGCAGCCAGCTCCAGTGAGGTAGAAATTTGCTTTAAATTTGATCAAGTCTCAGGGACCAAGTTAATCAGGTCCAAGAATGTGCTTTCTATTCTTAGTTTTGAGCACTCATTAGCTGTAAAGTCAGATGGACTCCACTTTCTTATGACCTAGTGTGACTCCACTGAACGCAAGAACCAAGTTCTCTCTGTGATTGCTTTGTGCTAATAAATGCTGTTTGATGCATAGGTCCAGAGTACTTCATGGATGCCTCATCCGCCATACGTTATGCAACCAACAGTAAGTGTTCTCAGTCACCTGAGGCTAAATATTTCTATTATCCAAGTGCAAGCTTTTGTAATGCATAGAAGCTCTGGGGTAAAGCTTTTGTTATAGTCCATACCTCTTTCAGGCAGCCATATTTTTCAGATAAAAAGCTGTTCCTGAAATTCTACAAAAGCACATACTATAGATAGAGATAGAGATAGAGGTAGAGATGATAGAGATAGAGAGGTAGAGATAGGCAGAAAGATAGATGATAGATGATAGATAGATAGATAGATAGACATAGATAATAGATGAATTTTCTTGGAGGAAATATCAGTCATAACAGTCAGTCTCTCAAGCTTATGTCTACTATTTGTTATGAATAGGGAATTTCTACTTCATTCAGGAACTCTGAACTCTGATCAATTAAATCCATTAAAGAAGGAAAGCCTTCCTGTTTTCCTTCTCCTTCTATTATGCTTTGTTTTCTTCAAATGCAATTTGGTGTGATTTGGGGGTGAATTTCAGTATCATGTCCAAGTGTTAAAGCATTATACTTGGAATAGGAAAGTACTTTTTTATTAATAGATGGAGATATGTAGGTAGATAACAAGGTTGCTAGATTTTTTATATGTTAATAACTAGAGACCTTTTCTTCCTCTTTTGTCAAAAATATTTTCCAAAAGTATTCAAACTCTGTTTTCTACTTGCTAGATTTCCCATTTTGTAGAACAATATTACATCAGTCCCAAGTGAAAAATATTACATATTCCATTAGAATCTAGACTGAAGGCTAATGATTCCATTTGTCTTTGTCTAGTTCTTCCAGGTTTCCCAGCTCTATAGAAGTGTTCCAAGATAGCTTTCAATAACAGTACACTCATGACAGTGTAAGGTAGGGGAGGAGCCCTTGACTGAAGGTTGTGTGACATGGCCTCTGGTGGACTCTTCTGGGTATGCTCACATCTGTGCCTTTGTTTCCTTATCTGTCACAATACTTAGCGTTTGGAGGAAAATCAAATAAGAACATATGTGAAAATAATTCTTTAAGTATGATATGCTACACATTATTATTACCATTATTCTTAATATTACTGGATCTATGTGTTATATAAAGAAGGAGCAGTCCTACCTTTTGACTCTTCTAAAAGCTAAATATAAATAAGTTAGCACATATTAATGACCAGGAAGCTAAATGCACAAGCATCCGTTTCTTGGACTCAAAGGATCACAGTACCTGGCTTTCATAGTTGAGCTTTCTCCATTTCATTTAAAATAAGGAACATTCTATGTTGCTCCTAATATTTTGATAGTTTGTTTTTTATTTAAATAATAAAATATATGTGGCTTACTGTAGCAGAACTTTAGACCATATTTCACAAATCCCTCTCTTTTATTTCCACACTTTGGGGGCTTCCTGAGTTCATCTGGCCTGTGTTCTATAAATCATACCAACATACAATGAATCCAAGACACATTTTTCTATCCAAGTCATGAGGTAGATTTCAACATATGCTGCCAAACCAACGTATAGCACACACTGAGCCAACACAGGAAAAGGGAAGATGTCCTGCCAAGTTCTAAAGAGTGGACTTTCTAGAAGGAAACAACTACCTTCTAAAAAATAATGTGTTCATCTATAGAGCACAAATGCTAGCTTAGTCCTCACACTGAGGTTAAGCATCATCTCATTGTGGCCAAAAGGAATGCACATGTGGCAAAATACTCAGATTTTGCCAGATGTTAAAGCATATTAGACTTTATAGTATTTCTAGAGCTGTGAGGAGAATGGAAGATGTTTGTATGTATCTTTATTTCAACTATCATTCAGAACCTTAGCAAATTTTTCACTACCACCTCCTTACCCTAGCTTAACTTCAGCCCTATTTTTGAAGGCATTATTTTTCATACATCTTACTCTAGCAATAGCTGTGTGTGTGTGTGAGTGTATATTTGGGCTCATTTGTTCCCTTGGATCTTCCTTGCTATGGCTCAATGGTATCTTATCACCCCCACAACTAGATTGTGCATCATGTTTGAACTTAGGTCACTTAGTTTACAGTAGAATATTTGTGGCTGGGACAGATTCCTGGAAAAGGAAGTGTTTGGGTTACCCATGACTTTGTTGTCTTTAACATAGAAAAATTGGCTGAAAAGTCTCAGGGAAACATGGAGTTTATACCACAATCTTTGCATTGCAACAGTCTTGCTGGTTGTCTAGATTGCATAAATGTCCCAGCTGGTCTTCGTTTCATCATCAAAGTGAGGGTTAAATTAGTCTCTCTATAATGCTAAAATATAAAAGTACTTAAAGCACCCTAGGGCAAAGAAACAAAATACCTGAATCTGAAAAGAATGAATGATTTGATAATTAACAGCATGGAGTCTTAGGCTTTTTAAGATCAAAACAACTTTCTTCGCTATGGGACTTTGGGCAGTTAGGCTTTTTGGGCCACATTTTTATCATCTGTTGTGTAATTAATTATACCTAAATAATTATGCATTTAGTTTATTCAAGAAAAAAGATATTAAAGCTCTTAATATAGTGCCTGGTAAATGACAAACACTCAATGAATTACTATTATTATTAATTAGTTAATTTATGCATATGAGATTACACTGTATGCCATAGATAACCCAATTGTGTAAAATGAGTGTTAGTATAGAAAGAAAATTGGAATAAGCAATAATCACCTATTTCTACCACATTCATACTGTTTATCTAACTTACTTTACTAATGAGTGTGGTGGAGACAGTCTCTGTGACTATACCTAAGACAAATTACTTAGATTTGTAATTCATTAACTTACTAAACCATTCACCTAAAATACTTAAAAAAAAAAAAAAGGTCCATTGGGTACCTTCTGGAATCTACTTTACAAATAAATTCAAGGTGTCAGTATCAACATATCTCAAATATCTTGCCCTAATTCTGATTTGCTTACAGCTTTTCTCTGCTCCATCATTTTGGGAAAACCTCCTTTAAGCTCTGAGTGTTTTACGTATATTTTCCCACCATCACTAGGAATGCGCATGACTTCCACACTGGAGCCAGAAGCTTTGCATGTTCTCTTTCAGTCTTGACTTGAAGGACTGTAAGATCTTAACCAGGTTTCTGATGAGAAAACAGTGCTTTCAGAAAGTCTGAAAGGCACAGTGCCTTTGCCTTTGATCTTCACCAGGGTGAGAAGTGTTTAAACTGAAGCAACATCTGTAAGAAAAAAAATGATGGAAAGAAGGGAGGGTATATAGATGAGAGAAGAACAGAAAGAATAGCATAGGACTGAAGCTTGCTATTTAAGTTTGCTTCTTTGGAGACTGAATTTTCTAAGTTGTGCGTAATGTATTTTTTGTACATTTAGAAATAAGATTCTGAGAGTTTTTACTTTTATGAAAGAGGGGATAAAAGTCTCCTTGCCTGCTTAGAACTATCACAATGACGGTTGTGCAAACAAAACAAAACAAAACAAAACAAAACAATTCTCTGTCAGTTATGGGACTCTGGGACTTTGGCAGGTCCCCTGGAAAGTTGTCAGCCCCACTTAGGGGTCTCTTGGTTGGCACTGTGTTTTTTTCCTACCTGAACAGACACTGAGGAGAGGGCACTGCTAGCCTAAAATAGGAATTCACTTTTTGCTGTGAGGAAGTAAAAATGCTGACTTTGTCAATGCAATCAGTTATTTGTCCCTGCTTCTCAGTGCAGGGTTCTGTACTGTACTCTGAAATCTCACCCTTCCTCTGACAGAATTTTAATAGATGATGGATTGCACCAAATATCTGCTCTGCATAGCAGCATGTCACATTGGAATCTCATATGAATTCACAATTGAAATCCTGTGTTGCAATACGTCAGATATTTTGTTAAATCTGTACTGACAAGGAGAAAAGATGATAGTTCCCAAGAAGCAGCACAGTTCCATTCCCTTAAATTTTATTTAGGCTCATTTGAGTCATAAATCTTCTGTTCGTCATATGGTTAGCATTATTTCCTCTCAAGGAGAAAGGCCAGCTTTCATTTTTACTTAATTATAAATTGGTTATCTAATTACAGTATTCTAAGAAATACACAGTGCCCTTACTGAATCACTGGATGATCTGTTGCTATGCATGGCTAAATAAATGACTCTTAGTAAACCGTAGGTTTATAGATAAAGAGTAAATATCAACTTCTCCTTTACAACAAGGGTGTTCAAGAAAGCTCCAGAATATTTGATTTGGTCACTCCTAACCTGCAAACTGATAAAGCCTGAGGCTTAATTTTAGAGGCAGTGTCCTCAAAGTTGCAGGTGTGTTTTCTGTAAAAGTGTTATCACCAAATTTGGAAAGAGGTGGAAGAGGAAGGTATAGAGAGGATAATTGGTAATGAAAAATAAATATAATAAAAAATGAACTAGTTAAAAGATAAATAAATCATTACAATTCTGTTCAGAAAGCAAGGTTTCTCAGATTCTATCTTTTGACACCAACATCTGAGCTGAGCAAAAACCCTAACGCTCACAGTTTCATTATCAAAGGCAACGTGCTTTTGCCAGCTAAAGAGTTAACCAGGTAAATATACATCTCTAGGCCAAATCTTTTTTTTTAAACTACATATTAAAAACAAAACAACAGCAACTCTAACTCATATATACCGTTTCTACCAGAAAAGAACTCAAATAAGTGAGAATAAACTTAGTAGGAGCAGCTTCTTTTGAGTATCTCCTCTTTTGAAGGTGGGAGAAAGTGAAAAAAATTGTTTCCACAGAAAGTCTGTTACACAACCTAACTTCTGTAAAGTTAAAAACATAATAGTCCTGGTTCTGCCATTGTTAAATGTAGCTTCCAAATTCTACAATAATTTTTCAAAAGTCATGTAAAGTGACTTTAGGAAAAAAAACTTTGAACAATGGCATTCAAGGTTCACAATTCAAAAGTGCACAGAACATGAAAGACTTTCCACTCATGAATTCTAGCCTCTAGAAGTACACTTCGTAAACAAATTTGCATGTCACCAATATTTGTATGTATATGAAAGCATATATGTGCATGTGGAAATATGTGTGTATTTTAAAGATATATACAAAACCAAAATGCAAATACTGTATAGTTACATAATATAATGTCCTGGATGTCATCATATGAGTCACATATAGATCCATGTTATTTTATTAACATTTCATAACATAGAATTATATAAATGCACTGAAGGTATTCAACCAGTTTCCTAGTCACCGTCATTTGAGGTGCTTTTAGTAATTGCTAATAAACTCAAGACTGATATTGAGCACTTGTGAGAAAATATCTTATGCGATAAATTGATTGTACAAAAGGTGTGTATGCTTTTACGTGTGATATACATTATAGTCAATTTGCACTTTAAGTTAAAGTGTTGTTTCCCTATGGCCTACATTAACACTAAGTGATCTCAAGTTTCAAATACCTGGTTAATGTGATAAATACTGAATGGTATGTTACTGATGTATTACTTTCATTTCTCTGAGTCCTAGAGGAGTTGAGTTACTTTTCATGTGTTTATTGACTGATTTTATTTTCATTTTCTCTGAGCTCCATTCATCTTCTGGGATATTGAATTATATTTTATTTTTAAAAGATCCTGTTACAATTAGTAAGTTAATATTTTCATAGACAATCTCGATTTTTCTTAGTTTACTTTGAATTTAATTTTATGGTGTTTGTCAAACAGAATTTTAATATTTAGTATTAGATAGTTAGTATTTAGTAATTACCAGCTTTTCTATTTAGAGCAGAGTCAATAACCTTTTTCTGTAAGGAGCCAAAGAATAAATGTTTTCAGTTTTGTGAGCCATATAGTCTCTGTCACACCTAGGCATTTTTGTGGCTGTAGTTTGAAAGCAGCTATAGATAATACACAAATGAGTGGGAATGTCTGAGTCCCAATAAAACTTTATTCACAGAAATAGATGAGGGCCACATTTGGTTCATAGGGTATATCTTGCCGGTCCCTGCTTTAGAGCATCTGGACTCCATGCAAAATACTTCATTAACTATAAGATTTAAAACATCATATGGTTTTGTTTCGTGTTTTGTTGTTGTTGTTGCTTTTGTGTTTTAAATTCATTAACTTTAAAAATTGAGATATAATTATCATAAAACGATGCATCAGCATGTGTTTTATTATTGTGTTTATAATATACAGGGTCCGGCACAAATAACGCCCCTTTTTATTACAGACTCATATTACAAAATCATGAGCATGTAGTTCTATAACATAACTATCACACTCAAGCACACAATATGACATTTTAGGTGAAATGTTCAAATTAAAAATATAAATTCTTATACCCATATTATTACCCTACCAACCACACTCAAGCAGGCATTACTTCTGCCAGACCCTGTATTTTATTTTAAATTTTTGTTACTTTTAGACTGTATTTGTAATATAGGATGAGATTATGACCCAACTTTTCCCCCCAAAATGGGTAACAAATTGCCATAAACAACTTCTACAATATAATTCATATATATTTTTTCTACTGATATAAAATTTTATGCAAAATTTTTCATAGAATAAATCTCTTTATATTTTTGGTTGTATTTTTTTCATTCTAGTCTGTTCTTTTGATCTATCTTTTACCATTACTCTGCTATTGTAACAACTATCACTATAATACCATATATATTAAATAGAACTTGTTCATGATATTGTTTTTTTCTTTTATCTCAATAATTGTTCTGTGTTTCATTTCTCAATATTTCATTTAGCTATTTTGTATTTCCAGAATAACTTTCGTAGTAGTTTGGGGTGTTTTAAAAATCCACTAAAATTTTTGTTGGTATCACTTTGAATTTATATATTAACTTGGAAAATTTAAGAATATGACATAATTTCAACATTTAATTTTTATAAGGGAAACATGTCTTTCCATTTACTCAAGATTTCTTATAGCTTTATTGATGTATAACTGACAAATAAAAGTGTCAAAGACTTAAAGTTTACATTATGGTGATTCGATAGATAGATACACTGTGAAAGGATTCCCACCATGTATGTAATGTGTAATTAACACATCCATCACCTCACATGTTTTGTGTGTGTGTGTGTGTGTGTGTGTGTGAATAATGCTGCAGTGAACATGGGAGTATAAAATAAATATCATTTTGGAATCCTGTCTTCATTTCCTTGGATATGTGCCCAGAAGTGGGATCCTGGATATGATAATTGTATTTTTAATTTTTTGAGGAATCTTCATACTATTTTCCATAGTGGCTGCATCAGTGTGCATTCCCACCAACATTGCACAAATGTTTTCTTCCCCCACGTACTCATTGATATTTGTTATCTTTTGACTTTTTGGTAATAGCCATTCTAACAAGTATGTAATGATATCTCATTGTAGTTTTGATTTGCATTTTCCCAGTGATCAATAATGTTGAACACCCTTTCATATACCTGTTGGCCATTTGTATGTATTTGGAAAAATGTCTATGTAATATCTCTTACCATTTTTAAAACCCAACTGGGTTTTTGTTGTTTCTTCTTTTCTATTGAGTGGTATGAATTCTACATATTTGGTGAATATGGATATTAACCAAATCAGATATATGATTTGGATATATTTTCTCTCACTTAATAAGTTGTTGTTTCACTTTGTTAATGACTTCCTTTGGTTTGCAGACGCTTATTAGTTTGATGTAGTCCCACTTGTCTTTTGTGTTTTGTTACCTTTGTTTTCTTGGCTTCAAATTCAAAGAGTCCATTGCTAAGACCAATGTCAAGGAGCTCACTCCTTATATTTTCTTTTAAGAATTTTACAGTTGGCAGATCTAATGTTTAAGTCTTTAATCCATTTTTCAGTTATTTTTGTGTATAGGAACAGATAATAATTCAGCTTTATTCTTTTGCATGAAATTATCCAGTTTTCCCAATACTATTTAAGACCTTTATACATTGTATATTCTTGGCTCCTTCACTTTAAATTAATTGTATATACATTATTATATATAATATATAATTTATATCATATATATAAAATTTATATATCCCAGGCTCTTTATTCGGTTTCATTGATCTGTGTGTCTGTTGTTATACTGATACATATTATTTTGATGAATATAGCTCTGTAGTAGGGTTTGAAATCAGGAAGTGTATGACCCTAGCTTTGTTCTTTTCCAAGATTGCTTTGGCCATTTAGGGTCTTTTGTGGTTCCATATAAGTTTTAGGATTATTTGTTCTATTTCTGTGAAAAATACCATTGAAATATTCATAGAGATTACATTGAATATGTGGATTCCTTTGGATAGTATAGACATTTTGACAATATTAATTCTTTCATTCCATGAGCACAGGACATTTTTTCTTTATGTCTTCTTCAACTTTTATCATCCATGGCTTTATATGTATATAAAGATATAGATGTCTTCCTAGGTATTTTATTCTTTCTAATAAAACTGTAAATGGTATTGCTTTCTTAATTTCTATTTCTGATATCTAATTATTAGTCTATATAAACATAGTTAATTTTTGTATATTGAGTTTATATCCTACAACTTTACTGACTTTATTAGTTCTGTCAATTTTTGGTGGACTCTAGGGTTTTCTATGTGTACTACCTTGTCATCTGCAAATAGTGACTATTTTACTTCTTCCTTTTCATTTTGGATGTCTTTTGTTTCTTTTTCTTGCCAAATTTCTCTGGCTAGGAATTCCAGTATTATGTTGAATAGATGTGACAAGAGTGAGGATTCTTGACTACTCATTTTAGGAAACTGAGAAACTCGTGTTTAGCAGAAAATGTTAAATAATAAAAAATATTCTTAAGCATCAAATATATATCAAAGATTCTTTTATACATGGAAAATGGGAGAGGGGGAAAAAAGAAATAATGTCTTAAAAACATAGAATCTAATTGTGGAAATAATTTTTATGTCCTTAGAATGATGTACTTAAACATTTACAGGAGACAATGTATTAGATTTTTAGCAGTTATATAACATTGGAAATGACAAGGCACCTATGAACAGTTAAGGGCAGGGAAAAATAAACACATAAATAAGAGTTTAAAGGATAGGTGGTGTTTATGGGGTTAAGGAAAAAGAAAGAGGGCACTTTAGGTGAAAGTAGCACACATAATGTATAGAGTTGGGTTTCAAGTTATTTTAGAATCCAGAGAGGAAAATAACCTGCTTAAGGGAAATTTTTGTGTTAAAGAATAAGAGAAAGATTTGGCTGGAGAGGTAAATCGTGTTCTATTGGAGTACAACTTTCATTTGTCAATCTGACACACTCTACTACACATTTTTTTTATTAGCTTGATAGTCCTAATGCTGTTATGTATAATTTAGGTTGACTTTGGAATATATAAAACAGAAAGGCTAAACTGTATCACTGGTGCATTTTTAAAAGTCATAGTTTCCAGTAGAGTAATGGATGAATCAGACATAAACGGAAAATTTCAAATTTTGCTCTATTATAAAAATGTCATTAAGCAAAGCCTCTATACATAAAGTCATTTTATATCCACAGAAATATTTTTGGAGGTAATATTCATCTTTTTAAGTAGAACTTCTGAAAGCGTGTTAGAACATTTCCTGATGTCTAATATCCCTCCCTGCCTTCTGTGGGTGGGAATGGCTTAGAATTGGTGAATCAGTAATCTTTTGAAATCCAACTGTGTGCTTATGACCTGTCTCTTGGCATATAGTTTATGTTATTTTACTATGGACCTTTAAAAAGAAAGAATAGCTCAAGGAATAATATATTACTTTTTTAGAACTTAAGACACAACATTCTGAACAAAAGATTGAAACAGTTCCTAAGAGAAAAAGCTTTAATTGTGTATGACCCCCAATGTGTTCTTAGATAGTACTTACGATTTCTTCATCTTCCCATCATCAGTAAACCAAAATTAGCCAGTTCCTTTGTAAAGACATTGACATTACATCATTAATTGCTTTTTTAGCATATTTAATATAATAGAAACACAATATTAAGTATCCAAACTATTAAAGCCTTATTTTCTATGGATTATCTTTAGAGAAAGCAAATATACAGCTAAAATAAAATCTGTGTCAAACTATCTAGAAAATAGCAAGTTACCAGGGCAACACAATCATACAGTAATAGGGTAAATCATTTATTTTATGAATGTTGCTAGGGCAACAGAAACTACTAAGAAATTACTGAAGGCTTGAGCATCATGGTACAGATAGTCTATGAAACTATTTGTTCTTTCACAGCACATTGGAAGAAAATATCCATTCATATCTAGAACTTTAACAGTTATGTAAAGTATGTAGGTATCTACTAAACAAATAGTTACAAATGCATTCAAATATTGAGAATACTTTCAAAAAATATTTCTCTGTGTCTCTTGCCTCTCAGAATGTCATTAGAACACTTGATTTAACTTTTAGAAATTAATAATCTCTGGTAGGTTCACTCTAGAGAGCCTAGTTATTTCTACATAGGTTCTATGTCTATACATTGTATCATGGTTAATGGTACTGATTTCCTTGGGTTTTGCCAAAAAACCAGTTCAGGTGTATCAGAGTAGGGGGGATTACATATATTGACATCTGTATTTTTATTCATATCTATCTATATAAAATAAGGTATGCTTAAGAAAATATTTACATTATTTTAATTTTCATAACAAACATGAGAAATCATATAATATAGATTAGAATTTTCAAAATACTAATAAAGCGCCTTCAAACTTTTCTCTTCTGCTGCTTAAGAGGAATATTTATCAAAGGTTGGGCTTAAATTTACATTTTTTCTCTGTTTTTAATACAATTTGTTTCCTTCTTCATTGGACCCCCCCCCACCCCCTGCCATCATGAAATGAATACTTATAACAATTTAGCTACACACTTCAAGTATTCCATGCACAGTATGGAAGTAGTAAAGAGGTTGGAGTTGTTCACTGTGCGACAGAGTACAGGGATATAGACAGAGTTCACAGAGGAGGTGACTCCTGAACTTGATTTTTAAAAAATAAAGGAGTTTTCCAGTCAGACAAGTGTTGGATGTCAGGCAGGCAGGGTGCTCTTAGCAAATCAAATGTTGGGTTACAGCCAAGGCTTAGGTCTATACCCCACATGTGGTATCTGATGAGCATCTGAGAGAGGGCAAGCTATTCCCACAGGCTATCAGGTATTCCTCAAGCTGAGGCATAAGCATGGCATTTGCATGCTCTTGCATAGGTATTTCACAGAAGAAGATGTCACTTAATTATGAGTTAGGACTGGTGCCTCCCCCCACCAAATCCCATTCAACATGGCATCTTCTCTTAGAGATCTGCCTAATCTCTAGGCAAAGCTTTCTCACTAATACTCAACCTGACCCTCCTCAGGCTCTTCATTCGGAGTTATGCAGTACGCACACCTGTTTTGGATATCCCTTTATTGTCATAAAATAATCATTACAGCCTCTGCATTGGGTGGGCTTTGGTGCAGTTCTCTGAGCACCCCACTTAGAAGTGAAATCCCCACCATCCTCAGGACCCTAAGAATGCTTAGTATCTCACTGCATGACTAATGTCATATGCTTCACTGTCCAACTATTCTAACAATAAAGTAAGAGGATGATATCCTGGGGTATATGACTAGTTATTCTTTCCCAACTAGAGTATAATTTTATTATTTAGGAACTAATCACACATAATTCACAATATATCTTCCTTCCATTTTGTTCCTTGCCCAGAGTAAGGACCAAAACAAATATTTGTTGATAAGCTACACTTTATAGGTTATTTCTGCATTGGTAAATTTTGAGATACCACAAGATTCCAGGTGCGTCAGCAGGAATTCTGAGAAAGGCAGAAGTGCGCACCTTCTTTGAACCTCATTGCCAATCAGTAGGTTTTTTAAATATAACTTTAAAAAATTCTCTTGCACTTATAATATAGAATTCTAATTGTTTTTCAGTTGCAGATTTCCTACTAGGATTTTAAGAAACTGTTTTCACCAAGTATATTTGTTTCCTCATGTCTGCTGTCCTCCACTTCTTGGGAAGCCTGGGAAGGGTTTGGAAGGTCTCATATGCCCATTGTTAAGCTTCATAATGCAGTGTTTGTAATATGCTTATGCATTCGTTGGTCACGGTCGATCATTATAGGTAAAGGCTATTGATAGGAAACATTATTCTTGCTAATCTCTTTTCCATCATCTTTTCATTCTAAAAATCTGATAAATTAGTAGATCTGCTTATTGGGACAAGCAGCAACCCTTGTTTTCACTACAATGAAGGAAAACACTCCTCTCAAACTGAATTTTAAAAAAACAGTTTAGAAATTTGTACAGTGTAACATCTGAACAGGTCTAGATTTTTACTTCTTGTATCTATGTTTCTACCAGCAAACCTGTTTATAGATAGAGATTTAAATATAAATATAGATAAATAGATACATACATAGATAGATAATAGATTATAGATACTTATTTGAATAAAAAATAAATATCCACCCGCTTTGAACCCAAAAAAAGTAATAAGAATTTCTGTGTTATCTGCTCTTACGAAAAAGCTGAGGGTACTTACAGTTAAAAAAAAACAACAACAAAACTTCAAAGGACTCTTATTTAAGGAAAATAAACAAAAATCATATATCAGAGAAAATAAATTTGTTAAAAATTTAAGCTCTGGGTAGTTTACTACAATAGAGCATTAAAATTTTGTCTTGAGTTTTAGAAAGCTAATGGCAAATGCTTAAAAAGAACTGACTATATTGTTACATTCTCTGACAAAAGGAAGCATAACAGATGACCAGAAGAAGGTTGTTTTTTGCTGCTGTTGTATTCTAGAAAAAAAAATTATGATGCTATAATATTATTTCCCGTCTTAATGCCTTAGATCGTAACTATGTATGTAGAGAGAAACTTTTTTCTTGTGTTCATTTCTTTTATTAACTCTCAGTAAAAACCAAGCAAATGTTAACTTTAAATTTTGTAATGAAATGTCTGTAGCAGCTACATTAATATTCTTCAGATATATAAATTTTCCATGACTTAGCTTGATTCAACAATGACACTTTGTAAATCCATTTGGCTAGCATGCAGCTTGTTCAGTCTTTTAGAGTTCCTTAGTCTCTGCTGGAATTTTATGAAAGTTATGCATCTGACTTAGACTTATCAATCAGATAAAGGCTGTTTTACTTCCTCCCTGAAGCGGGGGCTGTGAGACAATCTGCAATGTGCCAGAATTCTCCTCAAGGAATGTCTTTCCTAAGAGCCTGAACATGTCCTAAGTTGACATCCTACAGTTCTGTGCCTTTGATCACTGAGAGACAAATTGCACCTAAAGCGTTGATGGTAGGTGTGAGACCAATTACCCATCGTCACTCAGTGGCTTGTGAAGTACTCATGGGCTTCAGCAGTACTAGAGCCTGATACAGTGCCAAGAGGGGTCAGGTGCAGCATGTACTCCTTGGTAGTAAACTGGACAAATAGAATGAGATTATTTGCTATGGACTTTGAGAATTTTAAAGAGTATCTACATAAATTGATGATTTTGCTTCAGACACAGTAAATATTTATTGTGCCTTATAGTAAGTATTCAATGAGGTCAGCTGACTGTGAAAGTCGCACTTGAGCAGTGACGACAAAACCATAATGTCAGCAGAGAAAACTGATTGTCCTGCTGCCTTTGGCAGAAAGACATGCAAATAGTTTAGTTGCCATCACACTGTTTATGTATTTTTTTAAATTAGTATGGTGCTTGTCCCTTTTTACATCACTCAACATAACTTCATGGCACGTAGTGGAAGCTGGGAAGAAGCTGGGGAAACAAAACAGACTTCTAGAAAGAGGATTAGTCCTTTTCCATGTTAAAACAAGTATTGTGTTCTTGGCTTTTTAATTCTCACTTAGAACAGAGAAAGTCAGCCTAATTATCAACTTGAGTTCTGAACAATAATCTTAAAACTTCTATTCAGAAGAGAATCCTTTTATCAAGGAGTTATCCTTAAAGGGTTTGTAATCAATACACATTAGAACAATGTCTGCATAACAATGGTGTATGTTAAAAATTGATTCTTACTTTCCTATAAAGCCTTTTATCTCTTCAGTCTTATATCGTAAGTATTTTCAATCAATACTGAAAGATCATTATGATGCTTAGTTTGTGTTACATGCTACATGTATAAATCCTTGGATTCTAATGTTATGCTCTGAAGATATTTCCTTCTAACTTTCTAAGTGTATATGGAATCTCTTTCAAGGAATGATTTATATTATACCTGACATGGACAGATGGATAGATAGATGGGTGGATACCATGTATATATTTCTTTCTACATAGGCTGATCTCCATTGTAGACATTATTTAGCCAAAATGCTGACCTATACAGTTGATACAAATACATGTTTATATGAGGTATTTCAATAATGTAGAGGTTATCACAAATATATATTTATATGAGGATGTTCAAATAACTCATAGACACAGAAAACAAGGGGCAATAGCCAGAGAGAAGCGGGGGCAGGAAATGGGTAAAGGCTGGCAAAGCGGGGAATTTGGGAGACCTGTATTAGTGTCAACAAAAAAATAAAGGGAAAAAAGTCTTATTTATGTCATTAAAATGACTAAACATGTTGAAATTCATGGTATAAATTAGACTGAAAGGAGAAAGAATTGAGACAGAAGAAGAAAAAGGATATGAATGAATGGGTCAAATTCGACTCTAGCAGACATTAGCCTAGATAGCTAGGTAGAAGGTAATTTCCTGAAGCTGAATTAATATGTGGAAGAGAAGGAATAAATTCAAGGTCGGAGACATAGGGTTCCTTTGGGGCACATCAAATTTGTGGAATCAGGTAAAGATTGTTAATACATAGTTTGAAATAAAGCTTTGGCACACAAAATTGGCAGTGATAGACTTAGGAGTCATTTATTCCCATTGGAGAGAATGGATACAATTCCTAGCAATCCATTTACTTTTCACTAATAACTACCATGTTTGATATATGCAATAGCCCTTAAACTTTGGAATATGAAATAACATACATATGATAACATTATATTAAGTATGCTAGTCTTAAGTGCTGTAAATCAAGTGTTTGCCTATGCTCCTTGCAAATAAGATTATTTAGCAACCTAATTATACTTTTGCTTACACCTGTATAAATTTAAGGCCAATCTATTGTATAACATATGCCTTTTTGAATCATCCAAAGCATATGCACCTGATGTTTCCACTTAGGGAATTCACTATAATGGTAAGTTGAAAAATAGAGATAGATGCTTTAAATTATAAGCAAAATTAGAGGCCATTTAATCCAACCCATTTTCAAGTTTAGAAGTTGATATAAATTTTGAGAAATTGCCATATATGTTCATGCCAAACAGTTTCATTCCAATCCTGCATAATATTTCAGAAAGATATTTTATTCATTAACTCTCCTTTTCTCTACAGCCACTAATCAAGGGAGAGGAAGAGCAACAAATCATGAAAACACAACAGCAGCCCCTTGCCTGGTACAAACTAAGGGAGAAATCAGCTCTTTCATCAAGTCCTTAGGCACATTCTAAGAGGCGCCCTTGTATTTAGATTTAGTGATTTCATTGTAGTCACTATAAATGTAGGAACTAAACCAAGACCACTGTAGAATAAGATGGTCTTGTCCTCATTTTTCTGAAATTTTTTAAAATTTCTTTTGCTTTATTGACAAGAATGGATTATTTCATGCTTTCCTGGATTATCCCATCCTTGGTACTGAGGGCTTTCAGCTGTATTTTTCTCTAATGGTATAGTTGATGCTGGTAAATAAGAACCACTTCTACTGGTCATAAAAGTACGAGCTCAGAATGACTCAATAATTCCAGTGTTTCAAGGGGCCAACTTGAAAAGGCTCTATAGGAGGAATGAGAGCTAAATTATCGAAGAGCATCATATTTTCCTGTGGGATTTTCCCATGCCCTGTGGATTTTGTGAACAATGTTTCTTAGGGTTTTCTCCCTTCCTATTTGACATTTTAGAGATTAGAAAGTTTAAAGTAAGTTTCCCAAGAATCCTTAAGTGGATGTCTGTATCTCTAGACAAGTGTTTACAAATTGGATGGTGGCTCAAAGTTTTAACTTTCCTTTATGTCTTTATTCTAAAAATAGTGTTCAGTCTGAAATTGGTGAGAGTGATGACAATCATTGGCTGACAATCAGCAGGACGGTCCTTTAGTGGGGTATTATCTGTAGTAAAACAGGATTAAATGTTTCAAATGTAAATCTTGAATCTGTATGATGTAATTACTAATATCTGAGCAGTTTCTAAGATTTCGTCAATTTTTTTGTCTTGCAATTCTAACAACAAAACCAGGTTGTTGTTGAGAACTAAGAGACTCTCTTAGTTCTGTACCTGGAGCATGCAAGAGCATGCAGATTTAGTCTTTACTCTTGAGACTCACCAGGATGTGTTTCTTATATTTATGATCCTGATTTGCATGACTCAGCCAGGCTGACCTGTTAGTAGCAATTACCCTAGCTTATGAATTTATGTAGACGGTCTCACGTAAATCAGAATGATCCGATCATTTGCTCATGTCCATTTTCATTACACATGGGCAGACATGTGGTGAGAAACGTTCTGCCTGACACAATTTTTTCTTACAACTGTCCTAGAAAATGAAATAAATTGTTAGAGTATTGATTTCCTAACAAAGCCAAAAGTATGCAAGAATGAAAGTCTATTTTTACCTATATCCCTATAATCTCTGATAGATCTTTTTCTCTTTTACTTCCATTTACTTTTGGTCTTCTTCATGTTAAATCCATTAGATAAGTTTTAAATCTCACAGCACTTGGAGGAAGGTGTATTTCTCTTCTTGATTATGTTAAGTTTAGTAAACTTCAGTGAATATTTATTATGGAGCACATACTTTGTAAAGTTTTAATTATTAAACTTCCTCAGAATGAACAATTTTGAACCTATCTGAAAGTGGTTGGATGTACCCTATATTGCTTTCATAAGAAACTTACATATTAGTTGTTCATAAGAAACACATTTCTCCGAAAGTAGGTTTTTAATTATCACATAAGTCTGACTACAATCGTGATAGAACACTAAAAATGTAAATGAATCAGAAACATGTGTGTTTATTTCCATAAAAAATGTGCATTTGAAAATTAATCATCTACCTTAGGGGATAAATGTGTTTTAAATTTCATTGATCTCAAGGTATTTAAGAATCATCCAAAGGGAGATTCAAGAACTTCAAATTATGATTATTGTGTAATTAATTAACTTCTGGAATATTTCCAGTAGAATCAGAAGTCTTCTGTTGTATCTGAGAAGAGTGATAGCAGTAAAAAAAAAAGTAGATATTTTTATCCAGGGTTTTTTTTTTGCATAACAATAACAAAGTTAGATTTTTTAAGGCAGTAAAAATATTTGGAAAAATAAAACTAAAGTCATTTATTTATTCATTTATTCATTAATTTAATAAACATTTATCAAGTACCTGCCCTGGGCTAGGCACCATTCTAGGTACTTGGAATACAAAACTGATTATAACAGAGATTCCTTCCCTTATGCAACTTACCTTCCAACAGGGGAAATAGTAATAAAGTAATAAAGAATATGCTGACAAACCATGTTGAATATTTGAGGTTAGATTTTTATGAAATTGTCAAGAAGGTAAAATTTGTCTTTGGGAAACTCAGCCTTGGTTTTCAACATCCTTCACCTCTCCCCCACAGTGCTCTTACTTCAAGACACTTAGACCCAAAAGTTCATTCTTCTCCTTTTGCTTTTTTATTTACACAATACTTATAGAGAAGCCACTGTGTGCCTGACACTGTGTGCCATTCCATGTTCAGGCATACAGTGCAGAGCAAACAGGGCCAGTCCTCTTCCTCATGAAACTTACAGTGGGTTAAAGAGCAAGAAATCAAATGAATACATAAAGGGATATAAATTTTATTTAAGAAAGGTTCATGTTATTTTGGTTGCACTTATCCATGGGCCCTGCATGAGAATGTGTGCGTCTGTGGGTGTGTTTGTGTGTTTACTGGGTACCTGAAAAGGGACCGTAGGAAATAGCAAACATCCCTTCTGTCAAATTACTAGTGTGTGTACTTCTTTCAAAATCTCTTCTGAAGAATTTGATCTGGTCATTAATATATTAATGTGGATGAGTTTGTTAATAAATATACTTGAGCCTATGCATTTTTTTCTATTACAATGAAATAAAAAGTTTGTGAAACTTCTGGAGAATTCTAGGCATCAGCAAAGTGCATAGATCTTTTGAATTCACAGTTTTCTATCTCTGGAATAATGTTCTGTCTATTTAGATTACATAGAAGTCCTTTGCTCTCTGTCTTCTTATGATAATATTATATATGTTATCACAAAATATAAACCCGAATATTATAGGATAATGTTTTTATGGATGAGGGAAGTGAAACTCAGAAAGGTTAATTGCCTTTTCTGATATCACACAAGTTAGTGTCAGAACTGAGACAGGTATGTTTCAATCCAGTTAACACCAGTTCTATTTCATTTTATCTAGCTTGATTCTTCATTAAATTTTTATATATCAGGTTATATAGTTTAACCCAGAATAAATCAAGTTGACAGATTAATAAAAATATTATAATTGGGTCCCTTTGTACATAGAACACAAAATATTATTAAGTTATCTTTTGCCCATTAATACTGATTAGATTAGCAGAAGGTATTTTTTTAAAAGCTTTCAGCACTCCCATGATTATGTTTTAAGTGGAAAGGAATTAATATGATTTAGTTAAAAGCTTTGATTTTGACAGACATATTCTGCTAAATAGTATCAGGATTTAATACTTATTATTTCAAAATTACATAATGCTAGATGATGTCTGTGGTAAATGTACCTTATTTTAATCTGCAAAAGCATTGGAAATGGCTCATAAATATTGTAGAGCTTTTTAGGTTATCAATTTAATGATACCTTTTGCATTTTAAAACAGAGAAAGCACATAGTAAGTAAGTAGGAGAAAGTTCCAGGAAAGCATAGTTCAAAAAAAGGTTTTATTTTCTTTACACCTACCCGTGTATCAGCTAGAACACTGTCAGAAAGTATATGCTAAAGTCCTTTACCATTTTTCCACATGTAGGGTAATTTATTACTGAAGGACACAAGTAATTTGAGCATTGTATAATACTCAAAGTAATTTTGATTTAATTTTGTATTGAAAAACCAGAATCTTACTTTTTCAAGCCCCACATATGGATTCAGAAAGATCAAGGTATTTGAAATTAAATCCAAATCAAAGAGTTTTTTCTAAAGGAATAATATGTGCTTTTCCTTATATTAGATAGCATGTATTATGCAAAGTAAAAGTAGAAATAATCATTAAAATAAAGCCAAAAAAAGTTAAGCCTTTGTTTTCTCTTTGTGTATGTTAAATGAAAAAATATTAATAAAATAAAATATTTCCTACTTGATTTTAGGGTTTTTTTAAATTAATTTTTATTTAATTTTTAACTACTTAGGAGGTTTTGCATAATGTCCTACATTACTGCAATGACACTGAGAATAATTTGCCAAGCACAGAAATTTTAACACAACAGAAACAAATTCAGTGAGTTTCACTGACCTCCTTCTGACTCATTAAAGGTGAAAGATAAAGATGGGTACCAGCCCATACCTTTTGAAACATAAAATCAATATTGTATTTTCATGGAGTAGTTCATCCTCTCTCCCAAGAAATCAGAGATAGGTAAAATAAAGGATTGGAGAAGGAATTTCTCAGAGAAGTAAAAAGAAGGACTAAAGCTTTCATGGGAGGAAAATGCAGCTGTCAGAACTCTAGAAACTCTAATTCAAATCATGCAAACTGTGCATTAAGCAGGTGTCGCACTCATCTATCTATGGGTGTAACACCTGCTTAATGCACAGTTTGTAGAGTCTTTAATTGCTACTGTCGCTAATCCCGGTTATAATTTTTCAATTGTTTCTCTACATTCTCATTGTAATTCCCTGTCTCTTTGCAGTTATAATAAAAATATGCAGGTTTTGACGCAATTTTATTTTGATACTTTGGATGTCTCCATGGGGCAGGTTTGGGGAATCGCTAAATAGCTGCCAGGCACTCTAGGTCTTGCAGACTACACCTCCCTGTCTAATAGGGCCCAGGCCGCATAATACTGAGGTCGTTGCCTGAGAAAGTTGTACCTGCTTCTTTAAGCTCTATAAATCATCAACTCTTCTGCCACTATATTCAGAAGGTTTGTTTCCACATGCTTTTATTGAGTGATGGCTCTGCTTCTCCCCACTCCCAAATTTCAGGGAAAAAAATTATGGACTAATTGGTTGATTCGATATGATTTTAGAGTGTTAGCACTAGAATTCCTCAGAAAGTCTGGTTGTTTCATTATTGACCTCTCTAATTTTTTTTTAACATACCTACATGAAAAATGTTCCACCACCTCTGGAAATTGGATTTATAAATTAGGTCATATACAGCAATAGTAACAAGCAAGATCTTCCCTGGCCTTTTAGAATTAGCCACATAGGTTAATGTCAAAATAGATCAAAAAAATTGGACTGTCACTCACTGTTGCTGATAAGTTTCAGTATTTAAAATGAAACAGCATATCTCTTCTCTGATTCCGAGGAAATTCATTAATATTTTGGCTTTTGAATATTTTGTCATGTGAGAAAATTGATAAATATGATTACTGGTCTTTATGATGTAGGTATTGAAAGAATGCTAAATTAAGCATTGAGATTAGTTCTCAGAAAACATGGTAAATCAAAAATAGTTTCCTCTTCTTAATTTTTTTCTGAAATTATTGCACAATACCTTCTTGCATACTACCTTTACTCCAAAATATCTTGAAAAAATCATTTTACCCATCTGAGTCCACAATATAGCTGTACCAAGTGGTATGGGGCAAAATTATGTCTTATATGGATATGCTATTAGATTACAATTCTTATTTTTAACTTTTATTATTATTTCCTGACTCATAATGTCCCCCAATAAATGCTATGTAAAAGAAATGATAGTTTTAAAACCCACAGAGACTGTTATGAACCAATGAAATTCCATTATTTTTAATTAAGTTTGAGTTTTTGTACAATGGATGAAAATAATTTTCTAAAAGTTATCCTTATTCCAAGACCACTGGATATTGATATTTATTAGTTCTATCCTATGAAGAAACCATAGAATTGTAATTAATTTTTTTAGGGTTTGTTTTTTTTTTTTTCATTTTACAAAATACCCACCATAGAATAGGTTGCTACATGGAATGTGTAGGTTAGCTGTGTTTGCTACGCCATTGCCATGCAAGTACTAAAAGCTATTAATTGAACAGTTGTATCTGGGGTGCATACAGAATTCTTAGGAGAAATGATGAAATAAAATATTACCACTTAATTAACAAGTGGGTTGAATATTGGCATTAAGGAAAGAACTACGGAGAACTGAGGTTCTCTAGATACGTGAGCTATGGCTGACAACAGGAATGAACAGATCTACAATTACTGCTAACTCTTCTTCACAATATGCCATCCATCCCATGAGACTTTGGGCCTCAGCCCATAAAGGCATTTTGGATTCTGCTAACTAAGATAACTATGAAGTAATTGTGAGGCATAATCTGAAGTGCGTGCAATCCACAGTTCTCTCTCACTTTTAGAGCTGTTTCCTTCTCACATTCTTGGTGGGCTCAGGCTCTTTCCCGGGCCCACAGTTCTTGCTACAGCAAAATATCCAGGCTTTCGAGAGAATACCTTGACTTATAGGGGAGACACAGCCATGGCCCTCTCCTGGGCCCCCAGGAGTTGAGTATTAGTAGTCATCCAGCCAAAATTTTAGAATAACTGAAGACAGAAATGGGCATGGTATTGCCAATGGTGTTTACTTCTATGGGAAATTTTAATGTTCTTGATCCCTTTGTCCACATTACATTTTTAAACCTGTTTTTTAAACCTATCTTATTAAAGTCATTTAGCTACTGAACTCTAAGTTATTACAGGGCAAAATGTAACAGGCCCTCAGAAAGTACATATTAGTGAATCAATAAGTGGATTAATGTTCTTGATCCTAAACTCTAAATATCAACAAAATATCTTTTAACAAGTCATTAAAGCTTTAACATTTCAGACAGTTGGCTTATATGCTATAATTTTAGTAGCCCTGTCAATATTGGAAAGTGATGTAATTCTTACTACTAAAAGCTTTGCTTTGTCAGTTTCAAACAAGCCAGGATAAGACTTCTTAAAAAGCAGATTAATTTTTGTTCCTAAAATATAGTCTTAACATCAGGGTATAATTCCACCACAGAACAATTTAAGTTAATTGTCTATTCATCTAAGAAAGATGTTATAGCCTCTTCACAGTATTTCAAAGAGTTGGATGAGTTGGTGGTGTAAACATTTCTTCGTGGGAACTTTATACAATGAAAAGAGGGGAAAAAAAAAGTTGATGGATGCATACTCCAGCTAATTGAAGTGGTTCTGAGTCAACCAGATGTTTTCAGCTGAATCATGCCCACAGATGCTATTGCTTCATTATTCCTTAATCTAGGGATTACCTCGATTGGCTAGCTTGGTGACATCTGAGTGTTTCAAATAAGATTGCCTCTCTTTTGTTACATACTTTGTAAAGAGCTCTTGTCTAAAGCCGGCCTATCTTCTGCCCTGGAAATGTTTTCAAGGAAGTTATCAGGGCTGTTTGTTTTTCCTGCTCTTGGATGTGGTCTTTGGTGAGGTCAGACAAGTGGAACGAGAGCTGCCACAGATGACACTGGAGCTATTTCCACAGCTGGCTGCAGAGAGTGGGTAGTCCCTTACAGATGAGTTCGCATGTGGAGGTAGGTGATATAAAACATCTGCCACAACAGGAATAAGCAAAAACAATGTCCCTTTGAAGATTGCCTTTTAATGAGGAGGTGGGGGTTCTGTCTCCGTAACAGGAATGAAAGATGTAGTTGTTGGCAGGCAGATGGCTTCAGACTTGCTCTTGCATGAAATAAAGCAAAAGTATATGTTGAAAACCTCTAACGCTAGTCAAATTGCCTGATTTTGCTGAACATTCATTTCTCTGCCTATCACACATATAATCTATAAGAAATGGAAGGAATGCTAAAAGAAAAAGGTGGGGGGGGAACTAAGAGGGAAAAAAAAACCCCTAATTCTGAATATTTTTCTCTTGAATGACTTTAATACAATAGCTTCATTTCAGTTTGTGGTTGAAAAGTCAGAAAGAGCATTGCTTTTTTTTTGCAATAATTTTAATGTATTTGTAGCTCAATGTTATTTTTCATAGAAGTTTAAAATATTAACTTAAAAAAGGTATATCATCATGACCACATGATGATAAATGCTTTAAAATTTGAATACCAGTTAGTAGAACATAAAGTCATTTCTTTGTCCTTCAAGGAATAGTAGAAAATAAAAATCTTATAAGGGAATGATAACAGTTTAGTTTCTCATTCCATCTACCTTAAAAAATTAAAACCAATGAAATTAGCATATATTTTTATTTCATAATGTTGCTATAGAAAGAAAAATCTTGACCATAGATCAACTGATAGCAAATACATGCTGAATGTTAGCCAACAGTAAACTTCTAGATCTCCTGCTGCAAGATCAAAAGGGGCGCTACTGTCCCTACTTACCCCAGCCACATCACTGCAAACCATAGAATCATGTTACTTCTGCCACCACTTGGCCAGCAAAAAGGATGCCACATGCCCCGCCCACCTGTTATTCTAAACTTTCTTGCAAATATAAGTCTTTTGCAGGTGCTTCTGGTTAGCAGAGTCACATATCTCTACCAGCAAGGGAGTCTAGGAAATGTAGTATTTTTTCTTTTAATTATATGCTGAAAAGGCAGGCTTCACTTTGTAGAGAACTGATAGATAACATGTGGAGAGGGTATGAGGTACACCACAGGAAGTCCTTGGATTAATCTTAATGAGAGATAGTAAAGTGTTCAACTTAGTCAGTAACACTCAAAAGGAAGACAGAGAAGTTATGGGGACATTTATGATGTAGCATTGACAAGACTTGACTATGGGTTTGTTATAAATAATGAGAGAGAAGGAGAAGGCAAGGGTGACTTGGAATTTTCCACATTATTCCAAGAACCAAAAGGGGAGAAAGAATATGCTTTGAGGAAAGAAACAGAAAGAAAATATTTCGAATGGGGCATGGTTGTTTTGAGTAGTCTGAGATGCTAGATTCAGAACAATTGGAAATTTGGGTTAGGAGTTCAGATAAAAGGTCAAGACAACAAAGAATGTTTAAAAAGTTTACTTTTTAAACTAACTTTAGTACTTTTGATTAATTCCATGAGGACCTAACAAGCAGCAATAGTTAGGAATTTTACTTCTAATATCATACTAACTCCTTATATTTATGGTACCTATAAAGATATGGACTCACTACTCTATATACTTACTCTTAATACAACACCACTTCTAACACTGGGTCATAATAGACATTTCAAACTCATTGGTGAAGCAGAATATTTGGAAAGAATGGAAGTTTTAGTTTGAGGGTTGCCATGAAAACATCTCATAAGAAATGAAAGGAAATTCTTTGTAAAGAAGATTTCTTAGATAAAGACAGAAATCCTACAGAGGCTGCTGAGGAACTGAACTGAATATCTTTCTGTGTGTAGTCACAACACATATGTGGAAGCATACTAATGTTACTAAAATTATTTGAAGCTTCTTGACCATCAAATAGGAAATGTAAAAGGAATTAACAAAATGATTAAGAAACAAACCAAGAATCTCTTTAGAAACAATGCAATAAAAAATTTATTCAGAGCCAGGGCAGATATAAAAAAACAAATCAGATTTGACCTAGAATATGACTCACTTGGGGATCTTACTGAATTTGTGGTTTCAGATTCAGTGGGGCTGGGGCTGGACCTGAGACCCTGTATTAGGCTCCCAGATGATGCTCTCTGGTCCTGGACCACATTTTTGAGGAACAAGGTACTAGAGAGTTTCAGATCATTCTACTAAACTTACAAAACGTCACAATTACTGCTATAGCATTACTGTTTAGGAGAAAGGGCAATGAAATCTAAGTGAAATAAAAGATGTTTTTACTTATAAGTTTCTAGAATAAGTAGGACACTGCAGAAAGGAAACATAAAATTGGCTTTCATCTCATCTACTGTACAACTGTATGTGTATCAATGGGCAACTGCAAACCTTAGAATATATCTTGGTTGGATGTTAATATGTAAATTTTTACCTTAGGAGAAGGCCATTCCATCAGGGCATATTTTATTTCATCATTAGGTCTCAAAACATCCCATCAATAGTATATGTACTAAGTTTGAGATGTGTTAGTGAAAATAGTACTAATAGATAGTGTACTTTAAATGGAGTAAATTAGTTGTATAATTGAGCCTTGACTTCACACCTGTATTCTTAGGTCTAGTTGAGTTGCCTGCTCTAGCCAGGCAAATTTCTAAAAAAGTCTTAAAAGAGAATACAAATAGCTCAGAAATGTCCTCTGAGGGACCACAAAATAAAGTACATTTTGCAGTGAATTGCAGGACAAGGAATAGCTACTTTCTTAGTAATAGCAAGACTCCAGGTACCTTGTGACATATTTAGGCAATTTGCACTATAAACAATGGCCATAAGTAGGCTAATGGTCAGCTTTTCCTGTTGATCACCCCCGGGGTTTGAGAAGTAATTTCCCAGGCCCATTCACCAATAAGATCCTGCAAGACCTTGAAAATGACTTGCAGCCAGGTTTTTAGGCCTATTTGTCAGTAAGGAGAAGTTTTTAATGAGAAGCTTTATGACAGCTCACCATCCTGAGTGCTAGTTAAAGAGAGATAAACCTTTTACCAGACAAAAGACGCTGCCCATAAATATTCAGACAGCTGCTAGGAACCCTATTTGCCTTATCATTTGGAAAAAGACTGGCCTGGAATATGGCTTCTGATGTGCATTTGAAACTTTTTGTACTTTGAAAATCTATTTGGAGTGATTACTGTGTAAGTGATTGCTGTGTAAGTGACTAAAGCTCTTTTTTATCTTATCATGTGGCAAGGGTTGACAATCTTAGGCAGATATATGGCTATTAAAATGGTTTGTGGCATGAAAAAGCCCTAATAAAAAAGGTTTATGCAGCATTTGTGTCAGCGTCTTGACTGTGATATATGTATTTTACATATATATATATATAAATTGTACCCCGTAATGGGGTATAGGTAAGTCTTCCATAGAATGGAAATTCTGTGGTGATCTCCAACATTAAAATTCCTGGGGTACTGTGTGTCTCTTAGAAGCCCAGTAATTCTCATACTAAATGACAAGAACATCAAGCTGGCAGCGGTCAGGCATGGGCACTTTTAAAGGAAAACAAAGCCATTGAATGGATGGATTTTTAAGACCATCCTGTTACCCGGTCAAGGGATTGCTTCTGTTATTTCAATTGAATCCTCTTGCCCAGTGTCAACATGGAGTTTCTGTTGATTTTACATCACTTTAAATTCATGGATGCCCTGGCTGATAAGCAAGTGCTGCTCACCCATTTAGTCATTCAGCACCATTACAGACTATTTTATGATAGACACTGTGCTAGGCTTTATAACCGTTGGAAAATGAATAAACATCATGAATGGCACAGTGAACTTAAAATCCAGGGAAGAAATAAAGTATGATCATGACTGAAGTGTGTGCAAATATCATGAGAGAAGAGAGAATCAAATGACCAACAACCTGGGTCAGACACAGGAAATGTTCCCTAGAATGTACCATTCGATCTTAGAGCATATATGCAAACCTGCTGTGGATGCCCAAGACTCCTGGCAAAAACACCAAAGGTGTGAAGGAAAGATGGGTCAGAGATGGAATCAGTGTGGTAGGATGAGAGACTTGACATGGATGGTCATGGGGAATTACTCTGGAGGGTAACTTGGAAGCCATGGAATCTTTCTAGAGCCTGTGTGCTATGGTAAAGAGGCCACCCTAGAGTCACCTGTAGGAGCCTTCTTTTGGAGATGTCATGTGGAACTAGAACAGTGAAGACCAGTCTCATGGGTGACCCTACCGTTCATTCAATCCAAATAACTTCTTCTGCATGGGACAAGTGAATGAAAACTATTTTGATCCCATCACTGAATTGTCTTATGTGCTCTAAATTCCTCTAGCATATTATCTTACAACAGCCAATGTCCTAAATATGTGACATTTCTAATATGAAATAATATCTTTCAAGATACTACTCAGCTATAAAAATGTGACCTAGGCTGTACTTTGGTAGAGAAGGTAGTTTGATCCCTCTTGGAATGAAAAATAAGGACAATCAGTTCTGTTCATCTTTAAAGGGATATATATATATTTTAGGGGTTATCTGTAAGGTAGGAAAATGGTAAGGAGTACTCTATATCTCTGATATAATTTTTGTATTATGTAATATATTTTATGAGTAGATTACAGTAGTTTTCTTTGTATCTTAAAAAGTAGAGAAGATAGTGAAATATATTATGACTAACCCATTTATTTGGTAAGTGTCATAACTTAATGATCTTTAATCTTTTTTTTTCCTCAAAACTCTTTAAAATAGTTTTGGAACTGTATATGTGTGTGAGAAAGGCATATACCATAAGAACCCTGTAAAATAAAGACGTAGGTTGCACCATTAGTTTTTCTACATAAATAGTGTGATTCCTTCATATCTTTAGAATATACCATGTGGATTTTTATAGCACACGTGTTTGTACTGAGAGCCACACTTGATTAGGGGATTAGAATGGGAAGTCGATGAACATAAATTCACCCTTTGTTGCTGAAGCCATTAGAAGCTCACTGAAGACCTGGGATCCTTCTGTGCACACTTAACACTTCTATTGGCTCAGCAACTATAATCTCATTGAGTAGAAATATGAAAGGAAAAGAATATTGTAACCCATGTGCATAATGAAATTCCTTTTATAGTTTTAACAAGTTTAATGATGAAAGAACTAATTGTTCTGTTATGCTTCAGTCAACAAAACCATTTGACCATTGGGGTCCATGTCTTCGAGTTTTCAACTCTCCATCAATAATGTAACGTATTTACATCTTGACATATTAGAATCCTAAAGAAGCTTGTTGAAAACATCAAAAGTCACCACCAAACAGATTTCTTTAGTTTTAAGCATAAAACTCTAGAGGATTCAGTAAAGCATTGTTGAGAATTCTAATAATCTATGTACTTGCTTTGGTAAGAAATACTTCAATGTGACATATTTACTTTGTATTCTTATTCAAAATGACATTATTGTACAAAGAGGTACTTAACCAATCATTGAAACCATTATTCACTGTTGAGTAAGCATGATATTTAGGATAATTAGGATTCCTTTGAAGGGGACTCCATGGTTAAAACTAACTTGGTTTTAAAGTTTTTAATATTGCATATTTTTTAAATATTATGTCAATCAATGATAACTAAGTCAAAAAGCAACATGAAATTAAGAATGTTTATGTAGAAAAATTTAAAAACTCTGTTTTTATGGCTAGTATTCTCTCTGTAGATAAACTTATAAGTGACTGTTCTAAAATTCCCTACTTCTAAAAATCGTATCTTTATCCCACAGCTACACATCTCTAGGTAGCCATCCAAATATTATACCAATTGAATCTGATTTGTCTAAATTTAGAAAAGAGAAAACAGCTCTAGTTAGACACATCTCCAAAATAAATAGCAATATAAATTTGAACTAAAAAACAATCATATAGCCATTGAAAGTCACATAAAAGTCTTGCTTCCTTTCATTGATAAATTATATGATTTAGGCAGTTGATTTTGATGTCAAGTCTTTAAGAAACTGGTTTATATTTTAAATATAATTTTGGTGCAGAAGCTAAGAATTTGCTATTAGTTGTAAGGAGCAGAAAGCAGATAGATATTTTGTGCCATGTTCTAATTACTGCAGCTTCAAATCTCTCATTTTGTGTAAATTGAGCTTATAAATATTTGTCTGCATATGCCAGGGCTTCTGAAACTCAGCACTAATAACGTTTGTGCCTAGATAATTCTCTGTTGTGGTGATACATCCTGTGTGATGAAGGATGGCTTCTACCATCAATTCCCCCTCCTCAATCAGTGTCGATAGCACCCCTTCCCCAGCTGGACAACCAACATGTTTCCTGACATTGTCAAATGTCCCTTCTAGATAAAGCAAAATCATCCCTGGTTGAGAATGTGCACGTGAACAAGTACTTTTTATTTAAATAATTTCCACAGATATGCTATCGTGGTATTAATAGAACTTTTTACATCAAGTGAATTTCAGCTCTGACTTTTAAGAATATGGTGGTTGAAGATATTAAGAAACGCACAAATATGTGTGCTGAGCCATGGTTTTCACACTGCCCCTTGTGAATACAAGTTTTCTCAAGAGTGCCAGAGTGCTCCACTTTGACTAGGAATCTCAAACTTGCGCTTTTCCGTGCCCTTTGATTGGAATGTTGTTATTTTCCCATTCTTCCAACCAATACTTATGAATCATATACATATTATATGTTACCTATTGTAAACAGCCCTAAGATACTATAGTTTGACAGTGCTGAACAAACAGGCATGATTTAAGCTATCTTAGTATGAGCATTCCAAATAAAATGTGTTACTAAGTATTAGCCATTGTTTTAAATTTAACTGAACAATTCTAGGCTGTGATATGGAAACATAATTCACAAAAGACATTTTGAATATTTATTGAGTGTAATTCCTATTCATAGAGATTACAGTAAAATGTGTGAACATAACCCTTGCCCTCTTCGAAGGTATAATACTGAAAGAAGCAATTACAGAATAATAAGGGGAGGGAAGGGATTAGGTGCTAAATTGGAGTCCTAAGGGCATCGGGATTCCCTCTCACTATGACGATTCATCAATTCATCATCTTCCCATACTGCCAGTGTTTGTCTGAGATCATTCCAAAAGGCTTCCAAGGTCGAAGTCATATCGGCTGGCTCTGCCACAGCTTTTGGGATTTCAAACATAATTTGTTTTAAAGTCAGACTGCTCCCTCCAAATTGGTTGGGAATTCAGTAAGGTAGTTGAGGATTCATGAGTGTTTCTAAGGATCCAGGGCCTTTTCTGCACCTTTTCTTCCCTCTTCTCAAAGCCTCAGCTCTTCTTAAACTTCACCCAACAACCCCCTTTACTAAAAATAAAAAATAAAATGCTAAAAAACACCCATGCCAAGATCAATGAAAAAGATTAAACATCTCTGCATATCCAGCAAGGAATGTTGCAGAGGAATATTTCAGAACACTGCATTTGGGTAGCTTTTCCCCCAGATTAAATGAACTACCTTGATGCCATTTATACTATTAAAGCATCCTTGCTATTGGACAATCATTTACACTCGCTAGTTTACTTGTAATTTCTCATCATTCTCTGCACTCCACTTTTCCTGTGCTAAAAATAGTCTGGTGTACACAAACTCAACTACATTATTTTCTAACTAGATTAGAAATAGTAAAAAAATGACAGAGAGGCAGAGAAACATAAAGATGAGAAAGAAGACAAATAACCTTAAACCATATTTTTTGAGTCATGTTAAATGATTACTATAAAAAAAAAAACTCCTATAGTTTTGCATGTCATTGGAGGAAAAGAGTGTAATACGGGCCACAAATATTTTGATATGAGACATCTAGATACAACAAGAGGGAACAAGAGGGTAACATTTCTTTTCTTTTTTTCACTTATCCACATAATTTTCTTTCCTCTTACTTTGACATTCCGATAATCTCAAATTCAGGCCTTACCGAGATTTCAAATAGGAAGAATTCTCACATGTGCAACAACCCACGAGAGACTGGGCAATGGAAGCACATCAGGTCATCAGGCAGAGGCCTGAATTATTCAGGTAATTGCCCATGGCAGCTCATCAGAAATGTAGGCTTGGCCTCTTTGCATATTTAAACAAAACATAATGGGATTATTGCTCTAAAGGCTCATGCCCTGTTGTAAGGCTGGTTTAAAATACATAGTTGAGAAACAGTATAAATAAAAAACAATCAATTGTTTGCATTTAAGAGCTGTAACATTGCTTTATACAGTAGCAGTTTATAAACAAAGCAGACTTCTCAAACGTTAGGGTGCATCAAAGTCGTCTGGAGATATTGAAGCACAGATTACAAGACACAAAACCCAAGGATTCTGATTTTAATTGTAATCCTTAGTTTGCTGCTGCAGGTCCACAGATCATAGGTGAAATGTCACTGGACTAGAGTATTGATGGTCAAAGGGTAATTCATACAGGTGCTCTTCTCACTATAGACTGTATTCCGTGCCCTGGCTTTAGTATAGGGTTGTTTTTTAAAAAATACATTTCTTTCATTTTTTTATTTATATGAATTACAGTTTTTCTTTCTGCCAATGCACATCATTATATAATTCTCTCACATTAAAATGTGAACAATAAATTGTGATTAAAGTATACTAATGATACTGCTGTTTTTCATGTATAATGCCTTCTGAACTGTTTGCCAGATATTGTAATAAACTCATGATTGCCTCATATAACAGTCCAAGGATAGGGCTCACAGTAGGCGAGGCTTGATCTAGATGTTCAAAGGATGTCGTCAAGAACCTAGTTTTGAAGTTTTCACTTAATCTACAGGCCAGGTCATCACCAAGTGGCCCTTGTGATGCAAGAGAAATAGGAAAAATGAGAGAGATCCTGAAGAAGGCAGGAGGGGGTGAGCTGAGACATTTGAGCAGATTATCTGAGAGGAAGATATTCCAGTCAGAGGGGAATCCCATGCAAAAGTAATGAAGGAAGGAGGCTACTTGGAATATTTGAGAAACAGCAAGGAGACTAGTATGCTAAAGCAGAGTGAGCTGCGTGGAGAATGGCAAGAGATTAAATCAGAAAAGGAGCTAAAGGCCAATTAATGTAGGACCTGGTTAGGCCATTGCGCAGAGGTTGGCTTTTGCCCTGAGTAAGAGGGATAGCCGTTGCGGGATTTAAAACAAAGGAGTACCAAGACCTGGCTCACATTTTAAAAGGATCACTCTGGTTGCCGTGTTGAATGAGACCAAGAGGAAATAGGAGAAAGGAAGGAAACTGATCAGCAAATTTGCAATAGTTTAATATATGTTTTAAGCCAGCAATGTGTGCTTCTGTTGGAAGAGAGCCCACACATATTTTCCCCTATTTGCCAATGATCTTATATTTCATTTGGGAAATTAAAATATTGATGAGCTCTCCAAGACTTAAAATGTCTTTCAATTATTGGCAGAGGGTTAACAGCACAGATGCTTTTCTGGCTTCAGGTCAGCTATGTTTACTACACATCAATGATCTTTGGGAACTTTATCCAAATTATTGTTGAAATTGTTTATTTCAGATCTAGGGCAACCAGACCCACCCTACATCTCTTGAGTGTGAGCAGCTTTGTTTTTGCAGAGGCAGTGGCTAAAATAGACCAGACATTTCCATCAGCTGTTTGGTCATTGTGCTTTTTAGTGGAATTACAGCATGTTATAGTATTTTTCTTTGCAGCTTAAACATTGAGCAAACCCAGACATCCGGAGATGCTAAAATGAAAAATCTGTTTCCTTTTGCCTTGCCATTTGCCAAGCAAACTCCATCAGACAGCACATTCTATACATTTTAAGTCAATGAAATTACCCTTAATGTGTTGGCAACATCTGTCACAAACACTCTTCAGTCTATGGCCTAAATGCTTTGGATAGAAATGGATTTGACAGTATATTTAATGAGGCACAATTATAGTTGAGGCCACAATCTGGCCTTAACAGGCATGGTCTTCTTTTTCCTTTTTTGTTCTTTTTTCTTTCCTTTTTCTCTTCCTTTTTTTTTAAATGTCCTATAGAATACAAAGGACATTCTTTGATGAGGGAATCGTCTAACAAACACCATTCTTTATTGTAGATAACCAACACTTCAAAGTCTTGAAGTTGTCTTTCCCTGATAAGTGTCATCAAGAAAATTTGTTTCTCCAAGAGATTTCAGTCCACCATTTCCAGCTTACTCACTGACTGTAAAGTTGTTCCATCCCATGAGACTGTTAAGGAATTTATGTTCTTAATAACTTGTGGGAATCCTTTTTTCATTGAACGTTTTTACTGAATGTGAACAAGAATGTATGTTCTTACCAGTCCTCCCCCAAGAATTATTATTTTATTGTTCATTTATTTGCAATAACTGGTCTGGTTAGGAAAAGAATGTTTCCCTTTCATTCTTTTACACTCCATGCCTAGTGCTGCTATTTACAATTCCAAATTATGACACATCCCCCCCATTCCTTCCTCTGATTGTCAGGTGTTTGGTTTGTACACAGAAGCAGCACTCACTCTGTGGCATCTGTAATCAAATGAGTCCCCAAACACTTTCTGAGAAATGATTCTTTAAAGAGACCAGACGATCTTTCCTAAATTAATTCCAAATGCAAGCATTCAATCCTTCTATTCTTATCATACATGGATTTTGATCATCTGTCACATACTCACATATCTCATTTGCATATTGCCTTCCAAACAAAGCCTCAAGTCTACCTCTCCGAAACACGAGGGAATGAGTTCACTCCCTAGAGCTTTGTGAAGAAAGTATTCTTACCAAACACAATTTGGTCTTTATCTCTGATTTATGACAAACATTCTTTATGCAGCTAGAGCAGACTGATTAAATTGAGAGGTTTCCAGAACAATGACAGTTTAGCTGTTTGTTAGAATCTCTAGGGGCAAATATTCTAAAAAGATAGGCTAAGTCTCAAGTTCAAGAAGAGTATTAAAGTTTTGCACCTGCTAAGGATTAAAATGTTGTAAAAGTGCCACTTTGGTGTTGAAAAAATGCTTTAGGACTTGTCTTTAACTCTGGGATTATTCTATATAGTTTTTCTCTAAGTGATTTAAGAACTCCTGTTCTGAAAGTGTTTACCTTTGGCCTGGCACAGGAAATAACTGAAACATAACCTAGTAAGTGCTTTTAAAAAAAAATAATAATAATGCTTTTGCCAAAGAAATTCAGACAGCAGTAAGATAAAATGATGTGTCTCTGAATTATATGTAAAAGTTTTTATCATGTTTCTCACTCAAGAAGCATCCTGATGAATGACAATTCACAGAAGCACTACAAAATTCAAACAAGGCAAATCCACAACCATGTGTATTTACAAGCTAAAGACCTATAAAATAACACAGATATTTTCTCATTGATTCTACCTCAAACGTCCTAATTCCTTTTGGAACAAAGCTGACTCTGTATATTAAGCATTTCCAAATATTTGGCTCAATTGCTGTTCTCCCTCCATATTAATGGAAGGGGCCCATAAAAAAAGACTGACCGATTGCCTGATCTTTTAAAAGATACAGTCAGGAAGTTGAATTTGGATAGTAACATGAGGAATTAATCATCCGGAGCAGAAGTGTTTTAGGAAATATTTGCTTGTGGGTAATTAGTTTGGGGTATGAGAACCTGTCGTCTACTTAAATCTCTCCTAGTTTTATTTCTTCAGAACGTTTACTTATGTGTATGGGAACAAAGTCACATAGGGAAAATATAATGTTTACAGAAAAAATAACATACAGATACATAATCATGATATTACCAGCCACCTTTTAAATGAGATACTATAGCATGAACTTCTGCCTTTATCATCATCTTTAAAATAAAACATTGGAATTACAAAATATCAAAGATTCCAACCAACCCTAGATTTTTAATTAAAAAGAAATATTTTTCTATAGTCTAGGTTAGTCAATTAAGCAGACTAGCAGATAAAGGAAAAGGAAGGGTAGTGTGTATAGCCTGGCTCTGTGCTTTGTTAGCCGTGTGGCACTTTGTATATGGACAGAAGTTGTTTTAAATGTCCATTAATTTTTTGCATGCCAACAGTTAAAATAAATCAAAAAACGTATTTTAGAAGTAGGCTTTTTCATAACACCTGATGAAATACTGGACATTTTTACATTTAAAAGAAAATTTTAGCAGTCTTGCACCTGACCGGAAATGAACAGTTCAGTATTCTTCAGTCTCATGCGAAAAGCACAGAGAGTATGAAAGCAGGTCAAAATATTTAAATTCAAAATCATGGGAAATAGTCACTTTAATTTTTATAACATTTATATTAGATTTTAATATGTCCTTCAAAGAGATCCAATCAAGGACCCATCTAGCCCAGTGTTATCACCCCAGTGGTAGATTGTATTGAGGTGATCAAAATTATCCATGTAAATCCTGGCTAAATGCCATAAACAAAAAGTCTTATTCAATATCCATAAAAGCTAGAGAATTTCCATAATATTTGTATTTTTATGCTGGGAGGTTTATATTTAGAACAATAAGCGAGAGGGAACATATGATATCTTGGAATACATTCTACATTAGGTATTGGAATTATAAATAACAGGCACTTTTGACACATCACAGATCAATCACCTCAGAGGAAAGGAAGTTGTTAATGCTATATATTTAGATGAACAGAAAATGACATAGATGAATGTTGAAATTATACATGGTTGAATTTAGTCTTTTCAGTAAAAGAAAAAATAAACAGATTGGATGTTAACACAGTTTACTGTGTTTATTTGTCTTAAAAGTTCTCCTCCCTGTGGAACATATTGTCAGATGGGCATTGTGTGTGCTTCCAGGGTGCTGTGATCACGCCGACGATGGACCACCCCATGTCAATGCAGCCAGCAAACATGATGGGCCCCCTGACACAACAGATGAATCATCTTTCATTGGGCACAACAGGAACGGTGAGTTGAAGAGTTTGTTTGGGTTTGTTTTCTTAGACTTCTTCAATAGGATGAAATACTTTCTTTTCATTGGCATTATCAGCAAAACTGGTTCTGTACCTTTGACTAACACACCTTTCAGGTTCCAATATGAACAAGCTGCTTTCTGCATGCTTATTCCATCCCGGGACACGTTTACTCACATTTATAACCCTGAAGGTTGTACTGTGTTGCATTTAAATGTGAGTTACTTGTTCTTAAGCCACAATGCACCAGATATAATGACTGTTTTTGGAAGAGTCTTTATGCATGCACCTGCAAATCTAGCCCTTGTAACTTAATACACTTGAGCCTAATATTCTTTTCCCAGATGTTTACCACTTCAGCTAATATATTATCCCCAGGTTACTCACAGGTGAGCGGCCAACCTTGACTATGACTAATATGCAGGGCTTTTTATTTATTTTCAATGTTTAAGTCAGTAAAAAGTAATTGAGGACCTGACATAATCGAGTTCTTTTCATCTTTCTTTTGAATTTATTGACATCGATGATGTTGAAAAATAGGAAAAGAATCTAATGTACTTGATCCTTTTTTTAAGAAATTGGGATTTTTTTTTTACTAGACATTATTTTTCCTTAGAGAACAAAAATATATTGAAAAATGCCTATTCCAGCCTTGATTTGAAGTCATTGGCAAAACTGTTTTTTTTCTTTTTTAAATTTATTCAAAGACAATTCCCCAAATAGTCAAGAAGGCAAATGTTTAATACAATCTGGAATACTGCAACTTTGTTAATTACCATTATAGAGAACAATGAAAAATATCAAAGTCAACCTCTCAGGTGAAACCATTGGTAACAATTTTTATTTTTAATAAATGTTAATGCAGGTATTTTGTCATTTTTAAAGATGTAGAAAGACAAAGATATTTTCTTTCTATTGAGGTAGCTTAAGTATTATACAGAGAACACAATGAACTTGAAGTCAGGAATTCTAGACTCAAATCTTGACTGAGCCCTGTTGTTTCTATCTGTCCTAGGGAAAATAATACCTTCCAGCTTCAATTTCTCTCTCTGTCTAGATAAAGTATTGAACCTGAGAGATGAGGCCCCTTTGACTACATGCCTCTATGTCTTTAAGCCTATGTGTCTAATAGTTAACCACTTCTCTGATTCTTCACAATTATGCTGGCATCATCTCCAAATAGCTTCATATACTATGTATACTAGCTATATATTATAAATTTTACCTTAAAGCAGTGGCTTGCTTGCCACATAGGCTTTTTTGGAAAGTAAGAAGTTTCTGACATGTCCACCTAGGCCTAAATAATCTGCTCTAAGTAAGAAGTCCATATGCCTAACGGAAAGGGTCACTTTGTTGCAATAGAGAAATGTAGTTTTATTGACATAAACAAAGTACCTAATTCTAAGGCCTCAGCTGCAGAACCTATCAAAAGCAGTTGATGATCCTTTACCTGTCTGAAGACTGGGTCTGGGTCAAAGGCATTTTTAGGTCTCTGACCTAGACTTTTAAAAGTCATGTCTAAGAAGACATTTAATTCTCCACTGTGGCACAGCTAATTTTCGTCAGGGAGACAGAACTTGATGATAATATTTCTAGAGCTTTTAGCAGTGTATAAGGATTATTCCTAGTCACTTTGCTCATTTACAAGCAAAACAGACCCTGTGAACAGTGTTGAGAGACCTGAAGTTTCTCATGTGCCCACCATTGATTTTCCTTCATACCAGCCTTAATCTCCTTAAAGGGTCATAAATTCTCAATAAATGAAGTATTGCAAGCTTATTATATTGAATAACAATCTGGAATCTGATAAACGCGGGAGTTATAATGCAAAGCCTAGCAAGGAACACTTTATAAATCCTACTCATTTGAATCAAAAGCAAAGTCAGCTGACTTGCTGAAGTTTAAATTTGTAAACTAGAAAAAATGTAAGAGCTAAGTTTAACTTGGATTATGACTACATCCTTTAGGGAATTGGAAAATAAACTAAAATATACAGAAAACACATTTAGAATTATAAGTTATTGGTTCAATAACCTATATTGCAATTAGTATTGGAGAATTTTCAACAAGGACACATCTATACTAGACCACAATTTTTACCCAGCTGGCAATAGCCAAAGTATTTAAAAATGATGTGCCCACTCTGCCTTTCTTAGCAAAAGTTTTAAGTATGTGGCTTATTTTTAATTCCAAATTTCCTGTAGCATATTTTTTTTCATCTTTTCTCCCTTCATGTTTGTTTGTAGTTAAAAAATGCTTAGGTATATTATAAGCTTTGTATAAATCAATGTTTTCCAAAGGAATAAAATTTCATGAGACTCTGGAAAGGAAGAGAGAAAACAATATTACCTTGTTGATTTATTCAACAAAATAGCACTATGGTTAGTGTTCAAAATACTGTTATATGTATTTCTTGAACTGTCACTCTTATACTTTATTGTGCCATCATAGATTCATTTGATGTGAATTTTTGATCCATATTTGGAGTGGCTATCAAATTCTCCCACCTATTGCATCATTTCAACACCCTTTATGATGGCTAGGAAGGTGGTCTGTTATCATGGAAAGAACAGTGGAAGTTGGAATCAAACCTGAGCGAGTTCAAGTCTGGCTCAGCTCCTTATTAGCTATGCATGTTTAGGCAGGTTATTTAACCTCTCTGAACTTTTATTTCCCTTCTACATGGTAGGAAAAATAATATTTACATTCCAGGAGAGCTGCCAGTGTTAAATGGAATGATATATGTGACAAAGCTAATGAAATGTGAAACCTGGTAGATGCTTATCACACGAGCCGTCCTTACCCCTCTATCTCCAGTGGCTTCAAACTGGTGGGAATCTAATCCAAGTCACCGGAAGGAATGTAGGAAATTATCAAGTCCACAGCACAACTCACTGGCCTGCTCTATTTCATTTGGCATAACTTATTTCTTCCACATTTCCACTTCCTTCGTGTCTAACATACTCTTCCAGGGTTGTAAATCCAAAAAGTTCATGGAGGCCAGCCAAGTCACATTAATGAATAAAAGTTGGCTGAGTTTATGCAACAAACCGTAGAAATATATAATCAAATTTGGTCTGTCATGTACTATAAGTATAAGGGATATTGAAGATTATATTTAAATTACATATCATTTTAATGCAGTACCGATAACATCTCTATCTGAGTATTGGATGAACGGGGAGGTGGCCCCCTGGAAGCCTGGGCCACGATGCCACACCTGAAGAAGGCAGCCACTTCTCCACTCCAGGTCGTCATTGCTGCATAGGCATACAGACCTCGTGTGGCCTGGCCTTCCAATTGTTTAAGATAAACCCAATATTTGGATCTTAGTGAAAAATTTTCCTGTATTTTAGTATTGAACCTGGAAGCTCTCAGATGGTGACTCTTGCTCAGGGATTTCCTAGGTCTCCTCAGAATCCTTTGGCCATTGCTGCTTCTCGTCTTTCATAGACTAAGACAGGGTTTCATTTCTTAACGTCTTATTAACATATGCTATCCTTAGCCATGTCATCTGCTTTCATGATTTTGAACTCTGCTTGCTATGCCAAACACTCCTAAGTCGGAGTCCTCAATGCCAAAGTCATCTTAAAATTTTAAACCCATTTTTCTAACTACTCGCTAACTATCTCATGTAAATCTCCCTCTGATAGCTCAGAGTCAGCATGACCCAAACTAATTGCATTAGCTTCCCCAAGCTTCCTCCCCACTGACCCCCTTACCCTTATATGTTCCTGCTTTTTATTTCCTCTCAAGCCATATCCATGACCATTTGCCCTGGTAGTACCCAAATGCTATACCCAGTACTCAGTCTATGCTCCCTTCTTCCTTACCACCATATACAATTACTTTTCAAGTCCTGCCAATTTTATCTCATAGACATTTGTCAAATACATCCTTTCCTCCACATTTCTAGACTCTGTGCCCTGGGCATCATTTGATTAATTATAAAAGCCTTCTAACTGTTCTTCCTGCTTCCTGTTTTAGTTGGCCCCAATCCATTCTCTATCATGTTGCCTCAGCCAGTCAATCTAAAGTTATCTGAGCGTGTCCTTCTCTTACCAGTAACTTTTCAGAGGCTTCCAGACATCTAAGCTCACTGAAATTCTACAAAATAAGGTGTGAGCAGTGACAAGTCAAGCTTAAGACAGTGGCCTTAACTCCAGAAATAGGTTGCGGGGGCAGAACAGAGAGAAATCCAGTGAATGATTTGAAGTAGATAGTGATCAGTACTAATGGGGCATTGGCACTAGATTGGAATTTTCCAGTGTCAGAAGGAGGGCCTTAGGCCATGGACCAGGTTCCACTTTCCTTTTAAAATCCCTGGGGAAAGAAGTATATGCAGACAAGTCTCTTTTTCATCTTCACAAAATTAGATATATATATCATCCCTTTGAACCCTCAGTTTTGAAATGGATACCATGTAATTTAATTAACCTTTCTCTACCACTTGCCACTTCAAATATTTATTGTTGAATTCTCTACCTATTTTAAAGCTAGACAGAATCTTCAGGCTTTAAGAGAAATGAATTTTAGGCAAGCGGTAAAACTGTTTTATTCCAAGGCTCTGCTGACCTTGAAGAATTTTCTAGCTTTTCCATTTTTTTGTTTATTTTTTTGTCACAGGAGTCTCTGGATAGAACCAAAGCCCTGTTAACCATAATTTCTTATTACTCCCTTGTAAGCTTCAGCAGAAACCACTGGAGATTTTACTGTGTTATGAGAACCTCCAAATTGCATGACAATCTTGTTTTACAAGTTTCTTATCTCCTTTTCATTTGTTCAGTTGGTGGTCACAAGTGGCTTACAATGTCACTGGAATCTGTTGAAAGAAATAAAAAGTTTTTGTTCTGCAGGCTCCTTATCTGCAGTTCTGTTTGTGTTCTCCAAACCACTGGTGATTTGTGACATCACTGGATTCCCATGGTGTAACCATAGCCACTCACAAAGATAATCTTGTAATTGTACTCCATTTGTTCACTGTAGTTCTCTGACATTTTTTCAGTGACACCATTCCTTCTTTATTGCTCTAAAATTCTGACAACATCAGGTGAAAACCCTGAATTACTTGTTTTGCTTAGAAGTTGTCTTTTTTTTATTATTAGGTATGAATATAAGTATTAGAAATAAGAATAATGAAATGCACCGCAAGATGTTAACTGGACTCATGACTAGGAAATAATATTGTAAATTCATAAGTGGTAATGAGTATATCTTCTTCAATGGTTTTTTAGAAAAAAAGTGTCAGTTAATTAAAAAATGGTCAAATACAACACCAAAAATATAGATTAAAGGGAATAGTTTTTTATAATTTTGTTTACTCTTATTGTAAGATAAATAAACTTTGAATGTAGTCTTTAGACAATAAACAAATAAGTGTTAAGTAAAAGTCTAGTATTATGAAAGTTTAATTGTAAATATTAAGTTTTTGCTGTTTAAAAGTGGATTCTGAGTTCAAATAAATTAGCAACAAAATACAGAAGCCCAACAGATATAAGATCATAAATAGATAGTTGAGAAAAGAGGAAATAGAATGCCAAAAAACATGAAAAAATAATAAAGATAGTAATTAAATCAAATACACACAGAGGCATAAACACATAACCCATTAAAGTTATAAAAATAATATGCATTGCTGATGAAAATGTAAAAAGAAAATAACATTCTCAATGTATGATGATAGGAATCTAAACTCATAAAAGTCTCAGTTGGACAGGGTGGTAGACAACCAAGATGCTTCAAAGCAGCTCTACTGTACCAAAGCAGTAAGTTTTGGTTTTAGAAGCTATTCTATGGAAATATTCTAAAATAGCGGAAAAGCCTTTCTACTTCAAAACTGTTCAAGCTAGTGTTTTTTTATAATGTCTAATAAAGAAGAATGATTGAATAAATCATAAGCCATCCACACATCAAAATGTAATGCTGTGTGAAGCTATAAGAATTTAAAATATATAGGAAAAAGATTATTCATAGTCTTAAATCAAAAGAGCAGGATGTAAATTTGCACATGTGGAGTACAGCAACAAGTAGGAAAAAGTATTTATGAAATAAGGCTGAAATACAAATGTGGTTATTTCTGGGTGATGGGATTAGGGATAATTTATATTTTAATTACATTTTTTCTACATTCTCCAAGTATACAGCAATAACTATGATTTACTTTTATTATTTATTTTTAAATGTTATGAAATATGTTTGGAAAAATGACTAGTGGCATGGTCTTAAAATTAACTTTTTGTTTGTAGTAATAATGTGTGCTTGCAGTTATTAAAAATGTACTAGGAATTACTATCACTATTAATAAAATATTTGTAGACCCTTTAAAAATGATTCTACCTATTCTAGCTTCAGAGGTTATAATCAACTCACTAGTTCACATGCCTGTTGTGAGAAACAAAATAACTCATGCCTAAGGTTTATTTGCTTTTGAATCTTTGATCAATGTTTGCTTTTGCTGGTCAAAGTACCTTGTAATGTTGATGTTTTTATCTATCTTCTCATGAGAAAGTGATTAACATTGTATTTATGTGGCAAGGAAATTAAATGGAGAAATTCCTGATAGTCCAGATGAAGTTTCCAAGTCGATGGAAAAATGAAATGTGAGGTTTTAGATTTTTTTTAAAGAAATAATGATCATATAAGTAAATTAAGGATCACAGAGAACATCTATTTAATCATGTTTTGGCAGGTTATTTGAATGTAAGCAATATCTGCTCCTTTCTACAATTCTCCCTCCAAGGGGGATTGGGCCTGGATTAGAACTTTGCATTTCCAAAAAGGGAGGGGCCTTGGGTCATAGGCCAGATCCAAGTTTCTTTTTTTAGACTTCTGGCTAAAGAAATTGTATTAAGCCAAAGCTTATTTTTCATTTTCAAAGAAAAGCAGCTATATTTGGTCCCATATAACCCCCAATTTTTAAATGGATGCCATGTACTTTGACTAGTTTTTTCCCTACTATCTGCCACCTCCAATACTCTGACACTTTGGAAAGAGATAGCAATCACCCATTGAATAGCTTCTGTTTTATTTGTCAACACTCTCCCTGTTCCAACACACAAAGCTTCTTGGCCTTGCCTGACAGCCACTGGGATCAGAATGGAGCTGAGTGATCAAAGTGCATCAGCCCCCATACAGTATGGAAATGTACAAATTTTGTATTTATCTCTTTTAAATTTTTCATTCTTTATTTTTATCTCCAGGACTTTGTTTCATAATGTGCTCTGGGCCCTTTCCAGATGGGGTGCCTTGTAGAACTTTTGGGTCAGTCAGAGAGGGTCCAAATCTCACATTGCTACCCTGTGGACGTGACCAAAATAATGAGAGACTGTGGAAGATGACAGTATTCTGGGACAGACTGTACTGTCCTAGCAAGTCACATGGGACCTAACACCATATTCAGTGTGGTGGCTATAGGGACCATTGTATCAACCATACTCTAGGTAGGGGTCATAGTGCTTTTGAAGCTTGGAGGCATGGGGCTTAGGCAACCATATGACATGTAGTGGGAACTTCCAAGTTGTAGAGCTAAGATTCTATTTTATTTTCTTTTGTACTTCATTGCATTCTTTCTCATGCTCTTCTCATTCAAAGATTCAGTCCCAAGACAGGATTATGATACTCCACCAGCTGTTGTGTCAGGTAGGAAAATTCTAATTCCTTTCAGACTTGATTGGTGGGGAGAGATGGAGGTTGCCTGTTTTTTTCCAAAACTCTTTAAAGCAGTGACTCTCAACAGGGCTGGGTACAAGGAATTAAAATTTCATTTCCAGGGCAAGGAGCAGGCGGGGCGAGGAGGTGGGCAGAGCATTGTTCAAAAAAGTATATTTACTATTCCACTCCAGCTTTGTGTATGGAAAATAAATATGCTGCTTTTGTAATAAAGAGTAAAAGCTCAAAGACATTTGGTCTGTTAAGGATACGCAGAACGTAGAGTCTATGTTGTGTGTATCAGTGGTTCTCAGTGTTAGAAGGGTACATTGGAATTTCTGAGAAATGGAAGAGGCTATTTATGTTTATCAAAGGAGGGCACAGATTGATAAAAAAAAAAAATAGTTTGAGAAGCACTGCTTTAGAGACCAGAATTCTTCTGAAATCAGAAAATCATCCCATTTTGCTTGCTCAGCACACAGCATAGTGTCTCACCCATAGTAGGTGCTCAATGTAATTGTTTGTTGAATGAATCAAAACTTCAGATTGGTTCAAAAAATGGTATTTTGGATATTGAAAGAGAAGCTACCAATGTTCCACTCGTACAGCAAAGCGGCAGAGATTGATTTGAGAATATGTTAGTATCTTGAGGATTTTACGTAGCAATATTTAAGTTGTTTCATAAAATTTGGTGGTGCAGTTTATAATAGAGTATATGTATGTGAAAAGGTGGGTTTTTATTTTGGATTTCACAGATCTTGTGCTTTCTTAACTTTGAATTGTGGTTTCTTGCGAAGAGAAAAATGGGCACAGTTTTTCATTTTTGTTGATTTTTTTAAACTAAATAAAATGCTGGCAGCCTGAAGAGCTTTGAACTCTTTGATCCTTTCATGTGTTAGATGATGAGGACATAAAATCCAAACCAAGAAAGGCAGTGGAGAGACAAAGCAAGAGATGAAAGCCAGAAAGAGAATGAAAGAGCCCATCAGTCAATAGAGTCTGGCCACTGTTTTGAAGCCGGGAACACCGTGTTCTTGGCCACATGGTTTGCTTGACCCAATATCCAAAGGGTAATCCTTTCCTCATGTCCTGTGAACTTGTTTAATTGTGCTCATGGCTGAATATGCATCTTACAAGTTCAACTGTGAAACAGTGAGTCAGCTTTCCGTTGTGAAGTCACTTTGCTCCTCTTGGAGAGCTCTATAAATTGTCATTAATTAAAACATCACTTACTTTTCCCCAAAGTGTATTACCTATCATCATTTAATGTGCCTGTTTCATTTAGCATACTTTGCTTAATGTAATACAGCCTTTACTTGTAATACAGCCTTTTAAACAAAGATGCCATATATTAAAAGGCATATATAAAAGGCATCTTCTCTTGAAAGTTCACCAATATTAATAATAGGAAAATACATACACTGAAACTTTCCTTTACTAGGTTTCCTGATTTCACTTTTAAGAACACAATAAAAAAAAAAAGCAATGAAAACATCAAAAGCACTTACTAGTATCATATCATTGAGGCAGAACATCTGGCTTGGAGTTCCTACCTAATGTCACAGACAGCTGCCACTGAAAGTTCCTGAGCAGGGAAATGACTCAATCAAAGTTGTGCTTTAAGAAATGTAATCTGGCAGTTTTACGTGTGCTTAAGGAACAAGAAATAGTAATCTTATAGAACAGTTAGAAAGCCCAGATATGATATCATTAAGAATTTTTAAAAAGTGCTAAGATACCATCAGTGGAACACAAATGAAAGGACTAATATAGAAGTGACAGGAAAAGGAACCATTTGGGGGATTGTAAAGTTGTTTTCCCCAGATAAGACAGAATTGGTGGTTTGGCCTCTAATAAATCTGCACAGAGTTCTTTGGTCTCTTTGGCTACCTTTAAATGAGAATAGACTTATCTTTAAAAAATGTTTGTAAATGGTCTGGTGTTAACAGCTTGAGTGTCTTTTGAAAAATTGAAATATCCCTTGCCCAACCTTTGGGCAAATCAGGAAAATGAAGCAGATAAAGGTGTTGTAATGTTCCTTTCCCATATGTCCTAATATGCCAGTATTGGACCACTCTAACAGTAATCAATTCTTTGTCAGGGAAGGAACAAACTGAAGTATCATACTGTGTTGGAGTTGAAAGATCTGCTTCGTAGTCTGCAGAGACATAACCCTAATCTCATTCAATCAATTTATCAAACATTTATTGAACATCTTCTAGGTGTTAGGCACTACATTCAAGTACTAGTTATACACAGATGAATACAAAATAGACCACTGGTTAAAAAAAAACAAATATGGTCTAATTTAATGTTGTGATTGTTGTTTCTTGGTTATTTATGATGTTTAAATGTATAAAGTATGGAGGAACTAAAATCTAGAATCTAAAAAGAAGATCAGAAATCCTCAGGAAAAAAGTGAATTCTGAGCTGGATTTGGAAGAACAGATAGGAGTTGATCAGCTGGAAAAGAGCAGGAAGGTACAGGAGGTAGATGGAACAGGATATGTAACCTCTTGGAGACAGGAAACAGTGTGGGTAATTAGATAACAGGAAACCATTTGTTATTCTTGGGGCAAATGTCACAATGGCTGACACTGAGACTGGGTCAGGGTAAATCTGATTGTAGAACCCTTTCTTCTCTGAGTCACATGTCATCTTTTAAAAAATTTATTCAAATATTTATTGGGAGTGGCCATTACTATGTTGGGCACTAGGGAAGCACCTTTCCTCTAAGCACCTAGGATTCAATTAGGAGGTTAGGTACAAAAGGTGATTACAACAGTGTCTTAAGTGCTTCCACTTAAGATGTTTAAATTTGTAAACTCTCCATTGAGATGCCTGAGTTCAGAATCTACTTGTGTAACTTACTTGTTGTGGAACCTTGGGAAAACTACTTACTTGAGTAATTAATAATTACCAAATATGATTGTGTGAGAATTAGGCAAGTTAAGATATATAACCTGCTGTCTAGCATAAAATAAATGCTCAAATGTTATTAGTAACAACTATGCTAATCATTCTCTTTACAAGATGCTATGGTGGCACAAACAAAAAACAACTAGTATGCAGTAGAAGTCAGAGAAAGTGGAAGAAACATCTCAGTGGAGACATAAGGACACATGGGAATTAACCAAATAATATATAAATTGGAGAGGGGCAATTTCAGACCTAGAAGGCAGCACATCCAAAGACTCTTACGTAGCAGAGTATGACAAATTCAGGGAACTATAGATGATTCAATAGGGCAAGAATGCATAAAGAGAGATGGGGAGTAGAGAAAGTGAGTTTGGAGAAATTAGCTGGAGCAATATCACCAGAAATGGTAACTTGATCTCTATGCAAGTGACAATAGCTTATACACTAAGCATTTTTAAGTTGGAAGGTCACATGATCACTCTGGATCTAGAGTAGAAAATGCAATGGAGACAGAACTAGAAAAGGGGGGCCAGGATTCGAGAATTCAAGCATGAAATCAAGGTGACATGTGCTCAAGTTGTGGACATGAGAATGAAGAATTGACAAATGTGTGATATATTAAGTAGAATATATGACTTAGTAAATAAATGGATGTCTGGAGAGAAGAATTAAAGACAGCTTTAAAGTTCCTGTCAATTCAATGGCCTGAGATGTCATTTCCAAGGATCCAAACAAGAAGGGAAAAAAATCAAGTTTACCAGGAAAGAGGCCAAGTTTGGTGTTGTACATATTGAGTTTGAAGTATCTATGAGACATGCAAAAGGAGATACTCAATAAATATTTCAACAGATACACCAACGCTCAGAAGGTAGTTTGTAGCTACAGGTGGATATTGGAGTTATCATCTTGGAATTGTCATGTCATCCAGAGAAGGGACTTAGGATAAAGGCAAGTAGGTAGATCCTTGAAAATAAATGTGGCCAAAAAGAGAAAGAAAACCCACAAGGAGCCTAAAATAAAGATCGGAAAAGACAACTATAGATATAGAAGGAAACCAATAATACAATATTTCAAAAGAAGCCAAAGCAATAGGGTATTTCAAGAGAGGCCTGTTCAGTAAGATCAGTCCTGAAAAGAAGCCATTGGATTTAGTTATAGAGAAGTCACTAGTCAATCTGATGGCACAGTTTTAAGGGGAAGGGCACAGCCAGTGAATAAACTGGAAGTAAGCAGATGTAACAAATGCTGGAAACTTAATAAATTTGGCTATCAAGAAGAGTAAAAAAAACAAATGGAAAATGGAACTGATTGATTTACTTTTTTTTTTTTTTAAGATGGGAAATATTTGGTCATGATAGGAAGAAGCCAGGAAAGAGTTCTAAAGTTTAAAGATGTAATTTATAAAGGGGGTGGCTCATAGTGCAAGGTCACTGAGGAAGCCAGATACTTCTAGGAATATGGGAGGAAGGAGGAAGGGATGAAATATGTGCATGTAAGTTTGCAAATATAGGAATAGGGAGTCAAAGGATTTCCTACATGATGAATACTATTTGTTTTTATGTAAAGTATTAAGTGACATCTTCTGAGAGTGAGTGGGAGACGACAGGGAGAATAGAGCTTTGGAAAACTAAGGAGTAAGAAAGCCAACCAGCAATACCTAGGAAGTTTGAAGGGCAGAACTAGGGGTCCATTTGAAACAGACTATGGATTTTTGTGACACCAGTATGTGAAGATGTTTGATTTTCCACAGTAGTGATCAGTAGCCAGAAAGTAAGACAGGTGGGTTAATCCAAGGATAAGCTTTTACTGAGCAGAGTGAGGAAAGGGCAATATGTGATGATCATATTGGCAAGAGGGTGATTTAGTGACAAACTATAGTTTACATGATGAACAGAAAGAGAAAAGAGGGGCCAGTAAGGGATGAGAAATGGGAAGAAAGAGGGAAGATAGAGACTAGAGGTATCAATGAAATGTATGAAGTGGTCTGAAGTAGAATACTGGGACATAAGATTTTGGATAATAAACTATTTCTCGGCAAAGTCAAGGTTATGGGACCAGGTGGCCAAAGTGGACTTGAGATGAAGGTGACAAAAGTTAATGAAACCAAACAATATGAATACAAGCGGCTATATAACTGATGTATTTTTTATGTCTCAAAGGAATTGTTTTATTTTATTTGGTTTTTGACTTTATAAGATGAGGGCTAATCATCACAAGAATGTTCCTAATATAGGGGCTCACTAATAGAATGTACTTCTGAAACATGTTACAAAAACAGTAAAGAAATTTTAAGAATAAATTTCTTTCCAGAACACTTGGAACAAAGATGTAATTAAAGGCAGAAAGGTGTATCAGATCAGTGTTTTTTAGGGTATGATTTATGCATTATCATGATACTTAAAATTAGTTCATGAGTTCAGGGACCCAAACATTTTATTTTTATTTCAGTAGCTGCGTACTTACTTTCATGTCACTATGATTAACATAGAATAAGGTCACCAAATGCATGGCTTAAGGAATATTTTGCTTAAGGTAAATAGTTAAACGGTGAGTACATCTAAAAAAAAAAAAATTCAGGAAGGATAAAGTTAAGGCAAGGGTGGTGATGTCCAAAAGCAAGTGTCTGAAGTTTGGGAAATGGGAGTCTTTGATTGGTTTCACTGAAGTCACCTCCCTTTGTCAAAGCCTCAGCTACTTCTTACTCAGCTCATTTCAAGAACAGGACAGAGGTTGGAACTACCAACATTTTCATGCAAAATCAATAGCCTGTTCTCTCTTTAGTGTTTCTTCCCCAGAACAATTACCACTCTGTAAAAAAAAATCTTCCTATTTTAAGCAAATTTAAGTGAAAAAATTTCTTGAAAACATCATTTTCTCTCTTCATAGTTGGATTTTATGAAAACTACAAATAATTTTTTAATCAAAATTTTATCCCCATTGCTTTAAGCTTGATTGTCTTCAAGGACATCCTCATGAAATCAAGCAAAAACTATTGACAGAGAACAAAGTAGAAACAAAATGTGTTCTCCTTTTCTAAAAACCTTAGAGTTCAAAATTAGAATCTGTGTTTAGAAGAGGACCCAAAAATATATGAGAGGAACCCACAGAACTTGGGGGACATATGTTTATTTTCTATTGTATCCTTTCTACACACCAGCTAAAATAGGTTGAAAACAGTCAATGTTACCAATACAACTTCATGACAAGATTTCACAGAAAACATACTCAAATCGCAATATGTTTTCAACTCAGCATGGTTGAATATAAAGTCCTTAAGTGTCCAATCTAGCTGGGAAATTATACTCTAAAAATGAAGTCCTTCACAGTGGTATTTGCCCAAACTAAAGCAAAATTCACTGTAAAAATAGTATGCAGTTTCTCCATATTGTGCTTGCTAGTCCATAACATCACTTTGCATTGGAAAGCCTCATTAATTTGGCATTGGTGATGCTCTATCAGAGATTTGGTTGAAGCTTATCTTTATACTTCCTCTTCTTCGGTAAGAATTAATTTATAAAACTATCTTATGATTGTATGGTGGGGAGGGGCAGCTTTTAAACTACTTAAAAGAACAAAACCTTTTTTTCCAGCTCTCAACAACATCTGTTTTCATGGAGACCATGAGCTAATTACAAATGATTTCCATCTCTTAATTAAAAATTAGGACCATTAGTACCTCCAATTAGCAACAATTAGCCATTAAATTGTATTTACTGTAAAAGACCTGACACCGAGTTATGTGTTCCCACAAGTGATGCATGAAAACCAGCTTCATTTCTTTGTTCAAATACTATGCATCTACTTTGATTACAAAACTGCATTTGTTTAAGTGCACTAATTAATTGATTTTTCTCGTTTTAATAAGTTCTAATGAGGGAGACTTGGTTCTATTTATTATTCATTCATTCAACTAATATTTTCTGAGCTCCCGTAATGCTGCAAGGAACCAAGGCTAGATGGTATAAAATGGATATGCATTCCTTGCCTTCAAAGAGCATAGGATCTAACAGAGGACAGGGTTATAAAGAACTGTCATTAAACACAGAACGGGGCTTTGTAGATGATATTTATACAAATACTCAATGAATAGTCATGTGCATGCTGTTATTGTGTTCCTACTGGTACATTAGTATGGTTCCCTACATTACAAGAATAAAGTTTTAAAGACTTTCTGTGGGACTACAATTTTTATTGCTCTATTCAAGTAACTGATGACCAAAGGAGGATTAAGTATACAGGCTGCCCTGATGGATAAACATCAGTTACTTAGCTTGATTTTATTAGAGTAGGATGGGAAGTTGAGCTAGGAGGATACAAAATCCTATGCCTACCTTCTAATCCAACAATTTTTTTTCCCCCTGTAAAGCTCCAGATAGAAAATATAGGCTCTGACAGTCATAAGGTCTATATCACAACCACTCAACTCAGTCTTCTAGGAGGAAAGCCCCTACAGACCATGTATAAATGAATAAGCATGGTTATGTGCCAATAAAGCTTTATTTATAAAAATACACAGCAAGCTGATTTGGCCTTTAGCTTGTAGTTTGCCCACCCCTACTCTAATCAGTTTACTTTATAAATATTCCAAATCAATGCTATTACTGGCATTCTTTATAATAAACATAAAGTTTTCCTTTAAAGTTAAAATTTTTGTGTTTTTCTTTCATTTCTTGAAAGACAGATGAAATATTTAAAAAATAGAGTGGGAGAGATTGAGATGAAGATTGAGTCATTTCTTAGTTATTTTAATTTGTACAGCATGTGTGATAGTAGTATTAAACTATTAAAGCAAGTATATTTATACTTTTTTATGCTCATTGTACATTGGTTTCTGGGATTTAATTGTGTGTACGATCAACAGAGGATTTTTAACCAGGAAAATTAAATATATGTCTTGGTTAATTTTGTCTTGCTGGCCTTTAGCATTCTGTATTTTTACAAATTTAGAGAAAACATAAGAGATTCATCATCTCAATAGATTTGTAGTAAAAATATATTTTACATCTTTGTCACACTGCCTAGGCTAGCATTTTTATTGTGTTTGTGGTTGATCAGTGTCCACTGAAGTTGTACTTTATGGGTCAGTTATTCCCTGGGCAACACTTCTGAGTACTGTTTTTTGGCTTTGCACTCAGAAGGTGAAGGGGAACCTTCCTGGTTATGTCTAGAGACCAAGCACTGTGTAGGGCCGGTATGGGATAGCTGGAGATATGACTTCCCTTCTGAGGCAAAATTAGAGCAAAATTCCACTTGGTGATGCATCACACACACCAAAGGGAAAGGCAGCATCCCAAATGTCATCTCTGCCAAAGGAGAAACAAACATCATCTGTGCCTAAGTGAGTGGCAGCAGTGGGCTTAGAGTGCACCACAGCAGCCACGGGTGTCACTTTGTACCTTAGTCATTTCAAGGACAGTGTCTACGTAACAGCAACAGGAGAAGGGTGTTTTCAAAACAATGGTCAATTTTAAAGGAAAATAATTGTACGTGCAGGAATCGGCATATCTGGTATTGACGGCATATCTGGTATTGACGACACATGGTTCCCTTTTTAATCAACAGTACAAAGTGGACACTTGAGGTTCCCATCAGGGAATACAATCATGAGTGGATATATGGTCAGTACTTGCCATAGGGGCGCTAGAGATGTCTGATACTGGAGAGATACTGTGGGCAGACACACTAACATTTCCCTAGACTGAGTGTTAAATTAGTTTATCAGAAAACAAAATACCTAAACCATAGGATTGCATGTCCCCTTAAATGCTTTCTTGGAGTTAAAATTTAATGTTTTAACCTCTGTTTCTTAGATGGGTAGTATGTGACATGAACACTTAACGTTATTGCTAGCTTTTTTGAGATGCCAGAGTGGAAGTAATCGTCCATTATTTTACCCAATGTTCCTTATGTAAAGAAGCAAATGATGAATTTCTCCTTGAGTTCAGTGCCAAGGCCAGTATCTATCCAAGTGAATGGATATACTTCTTCTGAACTGACAACGTAAAATGCATAACTTAATTTATTTCCCTTTTGGCCTTGGTTATCAGACCAGTTGGAGTCAGATACAGAACATTGCAAATGTTCCTGGTAGCATATTCTCTCTGTTGCTCTCAGCTCTTCATTGCTTTGCTGATGTTTTTAACTGTGCTTTTTTATATAGTGATCAATTTTGTAAACCCTGCCTAAATTCAATTTGGAAGAAAGGATGCACTAATTCCTATAAGAAAGAAAGAAAGAAAGAAAGAAAGAAAAAGGAAGGAAGGAAGGAAGGAAGGAAGGAAAGAAGGAAGAAGAAAGAAAGGAAGAAATGCTAAGGGGCTCAGGGAAGTTTGTGTGCTCTAAGGTCTCAGTGGAAAGATAGAACGAAAGATGATTGTGATTATGTGTTGCTCTAATCTAAGCAATTGCAGTCAGGGACTGTTTTTATTCATTCATACACGTGCAGCTCTGAATAGGAATAAACATGGTATAATAATTGGAAATGGTTTTTATAGTCAAGGAGATACATGTGATTCCTAGTCCAACTATTGCCTAATTATTTAACAATGAGAGCCCCTTAAATTTTTTGAAGCTAGCTTTTCCTTTCCTTAGGTATAGATAATAATGATTAGCATATGCATACTAATATGAGGGTTGATATAACCCTCATATCTGAAGTACCTAGTAACTGTCTGACTCATAATAGAGAATAAATAATGAGCGCTTTCTTTTCTCTTTCTTTTCTGACACTCAGAGATGTGTGTTAGGACTTTCAAAGTATCACTAACTTTATGTTTGCCACGATAGATTGACTGAACCAAATTAATGTTTTAAAATAGAGTTTCCAAACCCAGTATCTAAAATAGGAGAACTGTTAAGGGAGTTCATTGCATGTCTTCTCTAGTGGCTAAACAGTTATACTATTATTAGGTGAATTAATATAACAAATGAATAATAAAGCTTTTTCAACAACATGACAAATAACATTTATAATGTAAAGTGTAAAAAGTGACAAAAATGAACAATCATTGTGCCTCTGAGTTCCAAAACATGCATATGAAAAGAAGCTAAAAGAGAATGCATTAAATGATTATCATATGCCTTTCTTTTTCTAAATTTTTTGACATGTGGCTTTGAAACTTGTATAATTTCCTAACATTTTTGTGGCACAGTCTCTGTATATACAAAAATGTAGGGAATATTTATATAGGAGTGTATTAGTATCAAGATGATGATGATGACTGTGACGGTTATATTGGTAATAGAGGCAGCAGGGATGAACTCTAAAATTTTTCCCACTTTTATACCTTAGCACTAAAGCATCTAAGGCAGAATTAATAGAAGTTTCTCTCTTTATAGAAGTGGTGTAGAATCTTTTAGTTATTCTGTAGTCTAAAGTCACCCTTAATTTTATGCAAGTTCATTGTCTATCTACCAGAATGTGCATTTTCACAACCACTTGACTGTTGCTTTTCACAGTTTTATAGTGAAATCACATTCCAAATAATATATTCTGTTTTTTGCATGCAGCACTTGGAACAGTCTAAAAATCTTCCCACTCTATTTAATCTGAGACTTCTAGTCTCTTGTAGTTTTGGAATTGATCTAGCGCATTTGAAATTGGGATCATAGATAATATGCTTTAATTACTTATTGATATTATCTAACTTTCACAAATTTTATATATATTATATAATTATATGGGAGTTTCCCCAAGCAATAGATCACAGAATATTTGTTCCTACCAAAATCATGATGATACTGTTTCAAAGTTTATTGCCACCGAAGATATTGCCTGTTCTTTCTTCTTTTACAACACTTTCATTCATTTTGATAAGGTAGAATATATCACAAAGAGTATATTATTTCTTATCTGATCATGTTTAAAAAAATTTCACTTGTCTGTGCACTTTGGTATATTCACTATGATTTATTTAGCTTTGATAAAATATTGATTGAAAAGTCTTTAGCTACCTGACCCAAATACTGCATATCAAAACACTTCACATTGGGTTTCCCTAAAAATGGAAACAAAATTTGGAAACATTTTAAACCAGTGGTACCCTTTAATTTACATGCAATAGACATGTATTTCATTTGGCAGAAAAACAATGTTGGGTTCAGAGTAGTGGATTGCAGGCCACTGTAAGGCATAAATTCAATTACTTTATGTGCTTGCTCTGAGTCTCACAGTCTGCCCAAGAGACTCAAATCTGGGAAAACATGGGACTGCAGATTCAGGAAATGGGAATTTTGTTCATAATTGAGCAGTTATATTAGCAAGGCAAATATATAGAGTTAGTTAAAAAAATTGTTGTGATTTTTGAGGTGTTTATTCTAGAAGGTTATACCCTATAAGCCGAGAAGACCAGAAACTAACTCTAGTCAAATAAAGCTGGGTTTAATCACCCGCAGAAACAAAGAAGAAGTGACATCACGTGGACCATGGAGCATCCAAGAAGTTTGGAAGGGCTTATTATAGGATTTGTGCTCATGCAGTATGACTTTGGGAAGGACTTAAAAGTGAGTTTATTTTTCATTGGGGGTTATCAGGAAGTGAGGGGAGGTTGAATGACTGGACTTTTAGTCACCCGAAGGGGTGAGAGGGACAAAGCAGAGCTAAAATTGTCATTGCTAAAAATGGAGTAGTCACTCACCTTAGAAAAGGGAGATGTTTGTTCTCAGGTTTGCAAAGTGTCCTTGCCTTTCTCTATCTTTTATCCATCACGGTCTAATAAATGTTGCTTATATCTTAAAATAGTTTAACTAGGAATACTATACTATGACCTTCCTAATAGCTACCAGCTAATTAAAGATAATTTGAAAGATTTTTATGAATCCTTTCCTTACCTAAAGAGTAGTTTTTAAAGTTGCTTGACAAAATATAACTGCATGTTAAATCACCTTGATAAAATGTAAATACAAACATGAGATAGGTCAAAATGTATTTTATTCATCACATTCATTGAGTGTTTATGGAAGGCACTGTGAAAGCAACGGTGATTTTATGTACACAGAAATACACTGTATTCAAGGCGCTGTGCCAAGTGTTTTATGTGGATTAATTTAATACACGTAATTGTCACAACTGACTAGCAAGGAAGTTTCTCTGTCCTCTGCAGATTGATTCTTTATAAGCCTGGCTGAACCCTCACTCATGTTTATGCTCCTTTGATCTTCTTAAGTTCCAAATATGAGTCCTGTGATTTATGCTCAGAAAAAGGCTACATCGTCCTTTATGAGAAATGGACACCATGACTGAATGGATCTCCCACAAATGTTCCTGTTTACTTCAAATGCCTGTCTCTTCATTTCCCTCTTTTCCTAGTCTCCTGTATTTGTCAAGTGTATCCCTCTTTTGACAATGCAAACTCTCCCTTCTATGTCCTTGATTTTATCTGTCTTTACCTTTCTGATGGTCTTACAGCACTGATTACTGTCTATTCCACATGCATCTTCTACAGTATATATTATCCATTGATCATTTTTTCCTCTTCTTAAAAAAAAGGTATAGACGCTTTCTATCTTGTTTTGCAGAGTTCTGCGAAGGTCTTAGATCTTTATTTTAATTTTCTTTCTAGTGAAGGCATCTGCTTCCTTGGTTTTAACTGTCATATAGATGATCTTCAAATCTGTATTTTCATTCTATCCCCTGCTTTAATTCAATGCCTGTGTTTCTACAGCCTCTTAGATATCTGCATCTATTCCTACTTTCCTTGGATGGCCCCATGGAAGTTCAAATTTCATATTCATAATTTAAATCTAATACTCTTTCCTCCCAATTCAGTTTCTTCTGCACACTTCCCTAGGATTCAAATAAAACTCTATAAATATTATTTCTCTAAACCAAGATTTTATGAGTAAAGTGTAGCTATGAGTTTAGGATTGCTATAACCTTTGACAGTGGTTTGGAATATAGCTCTTCTTTCTTGGGTGAGAACCATGTGATTTAATATTCAATCAACTTGGAGTAGGATAGAAAATCTCTCAAAATTGATGAAGCATTTTTTCCTCAGGCAATTGTGCTTAAAATCTCAGAGACTCTTTGGCCTTTTCTATGCCATATAAAACTTCCTTTTTCTTATAAATTTTACTTCTACAATATATTTTGAATCTGGTCTCCTCCATGCCTTTGCCCCAGTTCAAGTTGTGTCCTTTATACCTTTCATTTTATTATTACAGTGTTTTCCTAGTATCAACACCTGGTCCTTCCTATTCTTATTCAGCCTTCATATAAATGCCTGAATACATTTTGAGATTAATACTTTTTTACTTTATCTGCAAGGGTATAGTCTTAATATAGCAATTGGTAGTTACCTTAGTAGGTAACTATCCCAGCTTTTGAATATTGCCAGAAAGGGGGTCAGATTAGATCTCTGAACCTAAAGTCATCCTTCCTAATAGCAACCTTCAGACTTGCATGCTTGCATATATGCCAGGAATGCTACCCTATTCAAAATTGTGGGTGGCTTACAGATGTTATTCCATAGCTGTGTCACACTGTAGAACCACAGTGCGGTGATTGCTCACTGGTCTCTGTGTGAGAGCTGACCTGAATGTTTTCTGAGAAAAATCTTACATTTCCTGCAGCTAACCTCCAAATACAGGGGGTTTCTTTAGGGTGGAGTGGGTGTGTTCTCTTGAATTCTTTTTAGCTTGTTCAATTTAACACTGTCGGTCCAATGCCAAGTTCAGTTGATGGTTAAAACAGGGGCCTATGTGTAACCAGCAGCAAAGAAAGCTACATTTCAAGTCCTTGTCAAGAAATATAATCATTCCAAAGTCACTGTTACTTGTACTTTTCAGAAACTTGGCTAAAACAAAATAAAAATTCTTGAGAAATACTTGGATAACACGCAGTATATTCATTCTCTTTGGTTATTCTAAATTATATCCCTGGATTAATCTGAGAAAGCTGTCTTACCTGGCTGCCTGTGTTTCACTGACCCCCTGAAAAATAGCTTTTCCTGAAGTATGCATTGGCACAGTGCCATTCACTTATGTTTGAAGGACACAATGATAAATAGCCCTTGGAAACTTGCTTTGCTTACTTTAAAGCAATTGTTCATTTGAGTGTCTGCTCCTTTCAGACCTATGGGAGAAACGTCTCTCTTGCCGCCATATAGGGACATAGTCTTCTATGCATCTGGTTTATTTTCTTACCTAATGGACACAGTGAATCATGTAATTCATTGTTAACTTACTCTGATAAATTTTATTATTTATTTTAGTAGCCTTGCTGACTTTATCTTAACTTTCTTTCCCTTCAACTCATTTTTCATTAGTTGATACTACATTTTATACACTTCGGAAGCTGCCTTAAATCCTTTTGAGAGTATGGCAAGTTATAATTAAATAAATTCTATAAATGGAGACTGGTAACGTATTATTTTCCCAGCCAAGAGTCACAACTCATAGGCTGCAAGAATTAAGAAGGACTCATCAGCCTTGGGTTTGAGGCTTGCCACAATATAATTCCCAAGCTGCTCTTCCAACAGTTTTTCTTACTGCTTCCCTCCACAACTCTACTTTTTCACCGGTCACAATTATATGTTGGATGTTTGGCTATGATTACTTTCTTTCTTGCCTTTGTTCATACTGATATCTACCTGGAATTTCTTTTCTGCCATGCCTACAGTTTCTGCAAGTCAAATCTCACCTAGCTCTAACGACGATCTCTTCCATGAATCTTTCTGATTTTCACTGCCAGATGTGATGCCATTTTGTTTGGAAAACTCTCAAAGTCCTCTGTTAGCACCTGTTGTAGTCCACCTGGTAGTATAGACCCTTGTACGTTCCTCACCACCTCATTTTTAGGCCCTAGGTTCCCTGGAAGTTTGGAGGTCAAGGACTGTGCACCTTGTATTAGTGCTGGTGGTACTACTGAATCTCAAATTTTTGATGAAAATATATCGGGCTTTAAATAAGGACTCATACCCTCAGTTAAAAACTTCACACTGACTTTTACTCCAAATAAATAGAGAAGACAAAAATGTGGAGGCAATACTAAACTAGTCAGACACCTGGATTTTCTCTAACAGACCAAAAATTTAGGACTTCTTTTTTTCTCAGAAAGTTACTCTAGGTAACTGTCATCTCCTAGCAGGATTAGCACAACATCCATCCGACTGGTCTTGCTGATTCAAGCCTTAACCCACCCCAATTCATTCTCTCTGCAGCCACCAGAACTCTTTCTAAAACAATCATGGCCTGCATCAAATCTTTCCACAGCCTTCAAAACATCATCCTCAGTCCTTAGCCAGTGCAACATGGCCCTTCATGATCCTGACATCTACTTCTCCAGACTCATCTCTTACTAATTCTGTGCTCCAGGCTTAATGAACTGCTCTCAGTTGCCAGAATGGGCCAATCCTCCAGGATTTTCACATAAATGGGAAAGTGATAACTATGAGCAGTCTCTCTGCCTAGAATGCTTTTTCCTCTACTCTTCAACTTGCTAATGTCGGCTTGTTTTTCAGGGACTGCCTCAGGTACTTTCTTCTCCTTGGAAGCATCCCTCATCTGCTATCTTGTCTTTCAGTTGCCACTTTTTCTTACTCTCTTAGGTCCCTCGGAGTGTCTTCGTCCTCACCTTTAGCACATGGAATCAGCATTTTAGGATTAATTACCTTTCTTTCTTCCCCTCTAGAGTCAAGACTAAAACTTCCTTTAAAGCAGGGACTGCTCATACTCCCTTATTACCAGCAGCATCTGAGTAGGTCATTTAGTGACATCCATTGATTGAATGAGAGATGTCTCCATTTAAAAATGGTGCTGTGGTAGACATCCCTTCTATAGGACCTTAACCTTAAATTCAAAATATTAAAATAGCAAGAAGTAAACAGACTCAGAATTCCCAAGAAGTTTGGAAATTTGAATAAATAAGTGCAGAGAGCTTTCTAAATGGGAGAGAAAAAGCTCATGAACCAGAGTGTGGAAGAAAAAAAAAATGGAAGGATTTGGGAAAAGTAGAATTATTAGGAAAAGATTCTTACATGAAATAGTTTAAAAAATTGGTCAAAATACACCACGTGTCTAACTGTTATAAATATGACTTCTCTTTAACAATGCCATGTATCTGGGAGGTTTCATTTTGTTAATTGTTCTCCCTCAATAACCATCACAGTCATTTACCTTAGTAGCATTATTATAATTGGCTCCCAAGAGTCACCTTCTCAAAGTACTTCTATGCCTGTTTGATTGCCCAGGACCTCACATGCGCACCACTGCAAACATACTGGTCCCAATGACATTGCATTTTTGCCTCATTTTTTTCTAATCAATTTTTCAATGGCCTGTGTCATGCCTTTTGCAAGTCCTCTGGAAGACATGCATCCAGGTGCCCCACTATCGTTGTGAATGGTAATGAGGACAAGTAATGGCCTTTAGCTCTTTTTCATTAATGAAATGGAAAAGAACCATACCCAATCCATTAGTGATGCACTATTATATTGAGAGCTTGCGGAAGAAAGGCCGCCAGCCAATAGACACAGGACTGGTTTCCCTTAAACAGGATTTTCAGCCATGATCAAACAAGGCACCCTGTCATCTCGCAGGAAATGTTGCACTCTTTCCCTCTCTCTCTTTCTCATTTTGTTTTGTCCTAATTTATTCTGACAGTCCATAAGGGATTTAACTAATGTTTTCTAAATGACATTAAATTTTTTTGCAGATTAACAGTATTCCTAGGGATAAAATATCAATTAGTCTTTTGAAAACCTTTCTCTTTGATTTTTTTTCTATCTGTAGATTTTAGTTTCTTGAATTCCTTATTCTCAAAGAGATGTTTTTCCTCTTGATTTTTCTCATACAAACTGAATATAAATGTAAAATAAGCAGCCATTCTGATTTATTATTATTATTCTTTTGGCATTCATGCAAATAAAAATCCCCTGTCATTTTTATTCCTTTAGGAAATTATGTTCAACCTATGGTCTTGAATTTGGCCAGTTCAGGCAAGACTTGAGGGTTTTTTAATCTCCTAAACGTAATTTAATTATTTTGCCCTTAACTTGTATTTTACAAGGTGTCCGTTTGTTTTAAAACTCACATCACTGGCATCTGTACTTATCAACCAAGCCACTTAAACTTCAAGTTCATTTGTAGAGCTAATTCCATGTGATCTTGAAGTGCATATTTGTGTATAGGGCCCAGTTCCTAAAATACCTTTCCTTAGGAATACAAGCACCCAGCCAAAGCAAAACACATTGGCTTCACAGTCTTTTTTCTATAATTGCAAATTTATATGTTAACAAAATTAATATTAAAGCAAGTAACACAACCATTCTTATTAGAGGATGGAGAAGTGCAGTTTTTTTGTCCATTTTTGCCTCTTCCCCACCAAGACCACTGTCAGTGACCTGGGAGAATGAGAAGACATGAATAGTTGGTAGCTCAACAGATACACTTCGCCCCCTCCCAGGGCTGGGCAGGCAGCACATGGTAGAGAAGGGAACCCAAACTTTGAGAAAGATGAGCATTTAAATCCCAGCTCTCCCATGTAGTCTCTGTGTAGTCTCTTTGGAGCTGCCTTTTTGTCTGGAATGAAGATAATGATAGTACCTAACAAAGATATACCATGAGAGTTCGATGAGATATTACAATGGTCATAATAGATACTCAGTTCTACCTACTTGGTAGAATTCCAAATTTCTGACTTGATATTTTAATTCTCTAAGTAGTTCTCAAAATGTGATTCAGGAGGAGCAGCATAAATACATCCTGAAGACTTGTCAGAAATATAGTTCTCAGGCCCCACACCAGATATACTGAGTCCAGAACTCGAGGTGGGCCCAGCAATATCTTCTTTAACAAGCCCTCCAGGCAATGCTGATGCACAGTCAAATTCGAGGATCACTCTCTAAGCAAATCATCCAGTCACGGACATGTGTCTGAAGAGGGGAAGGATAAACATTAAAACAAGGGAAGAAATTAAGCTGTTGGTGGAATAATATTAGAATGCTAGTTATCCTTTATTATTTAAACTCTTTCCTTCCTTCCACAATTCTATTATATGTTGTTGTCTTTTGCAATTTTCTCCTCCTGCATGATGTGTTTTTAAAGACCAACTGAATTTTTCTTAGGTTGGACTATAAATATAATGGGTACCTTGGCAAAAAATAAGTAAGCTCTTATTTGACTTTATGCAGTACACTCAAAATCATTAGGATTCACAGCCTATAGTGATATATTTAGGAAGTCCCAGGAAAATGAATTCAAAGAAATCAGCACATTGGCACAGTGTGTGTATGCACCATGGCATGGTCAGTTACCAACAGATAATTTTAGAATGAGCTCAGTCCTCTCTCTTGGTCTGGAGAGGAAGGAACCATAGTTGTCTACAATTATAACTGCAGTAACTCATAAGTGTGATGTGCTTCTGGTCTTTTTACATGGTTACTCCAAGGAGGTCTTTCTAACACCACAAGGTGAAGCTCTATTTATGAAAGGGCCAAAATTTGTATATGTATATACAAGGTCTGTCCAGGAGGTATCCAGTCATGTAACGTGAAAAATAGAGACACTTATTGAAGAAGATAGAAGATACAGAATATAAGAAACATTGTGTATAGGACAATGATGCCTCAGTCCCCTTCAAAGTAGGCACCTTGGGACTTCACACAGTTTTCCCAATTGCCATCTGCTGCCCCATCATATTTTCCTGAATCTCACTGACAGTCTGAAATTTCCTCCCTTTCAATGGTGATTTCAATTTTGGGAAAAGCCAGAAGTAGCAGGGTGCCAAATCTGGGATGTAGAAGGGCTGAGTCACCTGAGTGATTTGACGTTTCACCAAACACTCTGCATGAGATGTGTTGCATGAGTGGGCACATTGTCGTGATGAAGCTGCCAATCATCAACTGCCCATACCTGTGGCCTTCTGGATCATCAGAATAGTTTCCAGGGGAGGGATGTTCAAGATTAATGCAAAATTTGATTTAGATTCATTGCTCTACTCACTCAGTCATTTTGAATGCAATGGCCACACAGTGCACATGCTCACTCAGCAGTATCTACCACCCCCACTGGCTAGTAAAGTCATCATTGTTCACCCATGCGCATTCCAGTCCACTCTTCTTGGCTACCAGGTTATATCAATGCCTTGGAAAACATTCTCATTATATTAACCATGGCTGGACTTTTTCCAGATATATAGATATAGGTAAAAAAGTGATCACACCATGTCAACAAGCATCTGCCTCCCCAGCATATTTCTTTGAGCCTCTAGTATTTAGGACATTAACTAAGTGACCCTTTTTATTTTCCACTGGTGTGAAACACAGCTAAGAGGATTATGCTATACTTGGATGTTAAGGTTCTTTTCGTAACTGGCAGCATCTAATCCTGATTATTCACTGTTTGCATTTCTAAAATATATAAAGCTAGAAACAAAGCTTTCACTGAGTCCCCAGTTTCACAGTCAGGTTGACCTCCACATCTACAGACTGACTGTGACTCATTGCTAATGAGAACAGTTGTACTTTTCTCTCTCCTCCTACCCTTCTCTCCCCCACTCCTACCCCCACCTCTCTTTTTTCCAGTGTCTGTAGAAAGACTCCTGTGTAGTAGAATTGGGAATAAATTTTATTGTACATAAATTTACTGATCACTTGTGCCTTTCACAATTGTTTTCAGTTTGGGGGGGAGGGTATATATCTTTATTTCTGTTAAATCATCACTTAAATTTGATTAATCTTTTGGTAACTTATATAAAATATAAATTTCCTTGGGGAATATATTTAAGCATCATTTCCCAAACAACCCCTAGGGTAGCAGTTCTACAATTTTGTCACATATTAGAGTCACAGGAGAGTATTAAATATCTCGATGCCCAGGCCATAGCCCACCTATTAAGTCAGGTTGTCTGTAGGTGGAACCCAGACATCAGCATTTTGTTAAAATTTCTCAGGTGATTTCAACATAAAGCCAAGAGACTGAATGTTCCACAGTCTCTTTAGATGCTTATGTTTTACTTTTTAAAAAAAGTTCTAAGGTCCAACACTTTTGGAAAATATAGCAAATTGTATTGGTCTTCTTACAGATTCTTACAGATTCACACTAAATATTTGCACATTAAAGACAAAAGTCCTTCAAGAGAAAAAATAGTAGATATAAAGAAAGAAGGAGGAAAAAGAGAAAAAGGAATCCTCACCCTCAAGAAAAACAAACATAACATCTTAGCTCAGTTTATTCCATCATTTTTAAAATTTGTTTATTCAGGGGTGACTTTGTATGTGGGATACCTGTCAAAAAAATTTTGTAACACTCCTTCTGTGGAATATCATTTGGAAGATATGGAATAAAAGAATCCCACAGCAAAGGTATTTTTTTTTCCCAAAATGCTTATTAAAGACTTGGTAATATCTAGAATTTACTTCACTCTTATGAAGCATTTAATATTTACAACAACTTGTTGAGTTTACCATGAGATTTCAGAAATTATGCTAAGTCTCTGATACAAAGAAGATACTTGGATCACAAACACTACACGTTTGTGTAGACGGGAAGGTATGAGAAGTCCAATCAGGTAAAAAAGTGGAGTGATCGGACAGCAGAAATCATGCCAGGACACATTAGATCAAGTGGCATGTGCAGAGTCAGTACAAATAAAGTGATAGTTTGGGATCATTCAATATTCCCTTTGTATTACACTCACACTTCATTTTATATTATCTTCTCCTAGACTTTTCTAAATACTTTATCTCAGAACTTTATACCTCTGGGATCTCTCTAACCAATTCTTAATCTTATAGTTCTTCTTTCCTTCATCAAAACTAACCTGTATCCCTTTCTCAGGAGTCTCCAACTCCTTCTTGAGAGCTGATTATATAGTAAAATATTAATTTCTTAATGTGTTAGTGTTTCATCCCAGCGATGGAATCTCAGGCACTGCAGCAGATTGTTTCCACACTAGTTGCAAAGCACATGCAGACTGATGGCAATCATTCTCCATATGAGTTTCCTAAGAGATCTCAAACAAAAAGGCTGCTAATTAGAGTCTCCTAATTAGGAAAAGTTCTTGAGATGCTGTAAAGAGCAATGAAAAATATTTAAAGTAATTAGACAAATTGAATTTGGATACGTACTGAAAAAGGACAGCCAACTGTTGATGTCAGAGAAGGTTCCATTAGCAATTGAGTTTTTTTGACAGGATAAGAAAGGATCAAACGCCAATAGGCAAGGTAACACAGGGACCTGAGTGACCCCTGAGCCTGCTGATGGCCTTTTAGCCAGTTCTATCAAAGCTGATGATGTTGTATATATTTTTAAGTCATTGTTTTGCCTAATTTTCCCTTTCAAGTTCACATGACTTCCCCAAGCACAGGGAATAATTAAATATTCAGCTCAAAATGGTTTAATTTAAAAATGAATTTATTAATTCATGGACCTGAAAAGCCCTAAGCACAATATCTATATTGATTTTGCTTTCTGGTTGACTTTGTCTACCTTACTTCCTCTCTATCACTACCCATATAAATGCACTTCTGGTCCTTTTGTTTGTATTTTACATCTATTAATTTTATTTCCTTTTGGAAGTACTTCTTACTTGCTTCTCCCAATAATTAAACCCTTTATTTCCCACTTTTTCCAGAGGGTGGGAAATAATAAGATGAGGGATAATTTTTCAGCACTTTTGAGTTCATTTTACCCCATTTTATTTTATTTGTTTAAAAATGTAACCCAGATCACTGGGTCCCCCAATATTTTGAAATCAGAGAAAGTTGGCTGATTCCATACCCTTTGGAAGTGCATAGCTTTCTACTGTACGTATTTAAGCTTTTGAGGGCATTACGATCACCTCCACCTGCTCTCCCTAGGCCATAATGCATTAAATCAGACATGAAAATTACCCCCTTGCCAGTTTTTCTACAAAAATTTTGTGCAGAGTAAAATTAATACAGACTTGGGGTATGTTCAGTAATGCAACATAATGAACGTTTAAAGAATGTCAATTGAATACAAAAATGCATCTCTGGGCTTAAAATGCCCATTGGTGGCTTCTCCACAGCGGTCTCTCACCTGCTCATCCCTTCCATATGTTCAGGTTCATCTCACACTTAACGCCTCTCTCCTCCCCCTTTCTTCCAGCTCCTTCAGGTTTCCCCTCTCTCAGTCTTTTCAGGAACACAAGCTGCTGTTTCTCCCATTTATAACTATCTCTTCATGTAGGGTTAGCGCACACCGTTAGTGCCCTACTGTTCACTCCAGTGTCATCAACATAATTTCCAAGATAGAACAAATGAGCATTTCCTGCCTAAGCTGATCTTTTATCCTGCAAAACTATTGAGATGAAATGTTTGTCTTTCATAATAATAATATGAATAAAAATAAAACTAATTATAATATTTGTCATCTTTTAAATTCTTAGTATGAACCCAGACCTGTGTGAAGAGCTTAGTGTGCACTATTTCACTAACATTTCTCAAGAAACCTTTAAAGTATGATTGTGTGATTTTATTTTAAAAGAAAAGTGAGGTTTATAAGTAAATACTCAAATGTTTCTTAACCATCACGCTAAACTAATCAAGGCAAACATATTTTCCTAGTCTTTTTGGGTCAATGTTATTTTTTCTATAGACTTTAAATTAAAAAATTACTTCTGAAACCCCCTTATTAAGTAATGATTATGGGAGGATTCACTGATACTTGTGTAATCTAATACCAGTGAAAATTGAGAAATCCTTTTGCAATATTTATCAACAAACTTTTTAAAAAATGAGATTTATACTTTTTTCTTTTGCTCCAGAATACATGAATATTTATGAACATCATTATCTTCATCATTAATTTACTAAATTTGAAGTATAGCATTAGACTAATTTATTTTTCAAATGTTCTTCAAACTAATGTGACATTCTATGAATCATCCCCAAATCAGTCTACTGTCAAGCATCTAGATGCCAGAAAATAAAACAAACAATACATTGATAAAACAAGGGTATTTATCTGTTAAATTAAAAATCACCAAAAATATTGAGTTAACATGTTAATGCCTTAAGAATGTTATGTCTCAAAGCATGTTAATGTCTTAAAAATAATCAATGTACTCAAAAACAGAAACAACAATAAAAACAAAACCAGAAGAAAACAAGTTCAGTTAGGCCACTAAGTTACTTGATCCATGGAAGGGTTTGAATATCTTTTAGAGAAGCTTTTCTGATCAATACCAAAAATAAGGAAAGTTATTAGTAGGTGTCTCTTCTTCCTGTCCATTAAGAAATTGTGAAAGCACTAGGGAGTCAAGAACAATAATACCAAAGGTGGTTTCTAATGAGTATTTTTGAAAATGTATTCATTTGGTGCATTTCCACAGAGAAATGCTTAGGATCAGATAGAACTTGAATGCAAATGTAAAGTCTTTCTTTTAACTGTCAACAGTAACTGACCTCTAAAAGTAAGCAGATGGGAGAAAAAAGAAGAAAGAATATTTACAGACCCAAGAAGCCATACTTCTAATATTATTTACAGGCACTTATATATCAGCTCATGAAACCACCTGAGATCTCAGCTGGCCTGGCAGGAACTTGGAGATGATGCTAATAGGCCTATTACCCTCATCTCCCGAATGACCATTCTAGTTCACTTTTGTTGGGATTTCTACCCTCATTGCTTTATTCCCAAGACACACTATACTGCTTACCCAATGGATCATCTATTTACTACTAACCTCACATGGTATCTTTTCCTTTGTGTCCTCCAAAATAAACCTCTTAAATTCTTATACTCTGCACAAAAAGCTCTCTCTTCCTCATGTCATACCTAAAACCTAGTTTGTCTTAAGAATACAGTCATACCTTGGTACTCATCGGCTTCAGAACTTGTTGCACCCTGTTTTCATCACATTTTGACAGGAAAAAAATGTTTCAGCGCTCAGTGCTTGCTCAGGACACATCACACTTGCTAGAACTTGTATGAGTCACAATACTGCCCCACAAGAGAAAATGCTTCATTGTTCAGCATACATCAGTTTCAGCGCTCATCATAAGTTCCCAACAAATTAACAATGAGTACCAAGGTACCGCTGTATGTGCTTCCTTAACCACCTTCTTGAATAGAGACTTTACTTATTCCTGTGACCAGTGGAGCTGAAAAAGATATTATCAGTCTTCGATATCACTGTTGCCTCTTCTAGAACTGTGGAAACCCTTCCTCTTTTAATGATGACAGTGTTTCAGGATGCTATTGCCTCCCCTTCTTTTTGCTGTAATTACCTGTGATCTCCTTGCTAACCTGCACATGTAATATGGCATTTTGTCATCAGCCTCATCTTACCTCTAATTCTCGCCTCATTGATACCATAGTGTCACAGTACTGCAGCAAAACTCTTGGGCAGTAAACTTGCCACCTTTTTCTCAGGGAAAATGGAGGATATCAGGAGTTAATTCCTTCAGTTTCCTGATCTCCAACCTTCAAATTAATTGATTCTGACATTCAGCCTCACATTCAGAACACTTCTCAGCAAGCACTCCACAGCCTCTAACAAGGACGATATTCTTTTCCTGTGATGGGAGATCTTACTTCTACATTTGCTGCCCTGCTTGCTTTTATTCCTGTTACAGTTAATTTTTTTAAGTTTAAATTGTTTTGCAATAGGATCCAATTTCTTTTCAAATATATGTGGATATAGGATAATTTTTTTTTTGTTCAGTGTTCATTTACTTTTAATTTTAATTGTATTGCCTTTACCGCAGCCCTTATTATTCAGTTAAAAAAAACTGCTTTCTTAACTAACCTATTCTTCATGAGTTTTTGATGTTCTCCTTGCAAAAATAGTTTTCCATTCATTTACCAAATTCTTGCTTAATACAGGTAAGATGTCACCCAACCTGAAATGCTTCTTGCGGTCAGAATTCCTGAATGAACCTATGATCTTTCTAACTTAAGGTTCCCAATATTGAAAGGCACCTATGAGGAGTCTTCTCAAATATCAGGCATTTTCTATCAGAGAACTTTGGTGAGAATAGGAGAATCTCACCTCTTCCCTCAATAAGAATTGTTATTAGCTTCATTTTATGCCATAATGTGCTTCCAAATAAACACCAAATCATTGAAGACACACTGTAATCATATTTTGTTCAGTAATTTATTTATGGCCTAGACATTGTATTAGTCAAGTTTCTACAGAGAAACAGAACCAGTAGAATATAGATATAGACATACAGATGCATACATACATACTTAGAAGAGAAGATTTATTGTAGACATTAGTTCATGCATTTATGGAAGCTGAGAAGTTCCACAATCTGCTGTCTGCAAGCAGAAGAACCAAGAGAGTTTGGTGCTACAATTCAGCTCAAGACTGAAGACCTGACAACCAGGTCAGCCAATGGTGTAGCACCTAGTTCAAGACCTAAGAATAGAGGGACAACTGGCATTAAGTCCTGGGGTCTGAACATCAGAGAACTAGGAGTTTTGTTGTCTGAGGAGAAAATGGGCATCTCAGTTCAAGAAGAGAGAGAGAATTTGTTCTTCATCCAGTTTTTGTTCAATTCAGGCCCTCAGTGGATTGGGTAATGCCCACTCACATTGCAGAAGGGGACTTTCTTTTCTCAGTCTACCAATCCAAATGCTAATGTCTTCAGGAGAAAACCTTCAAAGGCAAACTCAGAAATAATGTTTTACTAGCTTTCTGGGCATCCTTAGCCCAGTCAAGTTGACACATGAAATTAACCTTCACAGGCAACAAGACAAAAAACAAAGGATTAGGATTTTTGTGCTTTCCCCTGAACAATTGTTCCATTATTATGAACTATGTCTAGCTTGAGTTTTTCATCCAGAGTGCTTCATCGTTTGTTCATTCATTCATTCATTCATTCATTTGTTCATTCATTCATTCATTCGTTCATTCATTCATTCATTCAACAAATGCACATTAAGTGCCAACCATGATAAATCAGACATGTTCCCTGTGGGAATTTTCATGGTTTCCCTGCAAGAGAGGTACAGATAAGGAGCTGTTGAAATGTCATAGGCGAAAGTTATCATTTCCAAATCAAGGACCAAAGCAAGGCTTTGTGAAGGAATTTGTCATTTGGACTTAGTTTGAGAGGCAGCTTTTGAGTGTGTGGTGTATTTATGAAGAAAGAGGTTAGAACACAGTAGAAACAAAAAAGGCACCAAGGCAGGAATTGATGAATGGAGTGCTCTTTGCAGGGTATAGGCAGATACAGGTTACAACGATTCTAAGACATCAGTGGGAGCAGGCTGAAATTTACCCTCAGATAATATCCTTTGTCTATTCATTGTTTGATAGACGTGTCATGAAACAAACTATTCTACAATTCTTGAGGCAAGGAGTGTAATCTGGACTCTTGCACTAGGGAGCCTATTTCTTTCGAGTCTTTTTTTTTTTCCCCTATCTTTTTGTCCTTTGCTTTTTTTTGCCCCCTACTTTGAACTCTTCATACATATCCTTGGAGGCAAGGATGGCATCTGTCTACTGAAAGAAACTGCTTTATTATGCTTTAGTGTTGCCGACGTTATATATGCTCTTATAGAGTAGTGCCATTTAATTTTGTCCCCTAAATGTGTACAGTTCTTAGAAGTATTTTTCTCAAATAGCCTTATGTCCTATTTTTGCAGTTTCTAATTTGTGGTTGCTTTCTATTCTTTCTTCCTTGTTTAGAATTTTACTTCATCTTTCTTCTCCCTTCTTCCTCCCTGTTCACCTTCACATGCTCTCCACCCATCTTGGATTGACTTAACATGAATATTCTAACCTGTTGCATAGGTCAGATTTTATCTCTGAAAATCGCTTGTCTAAAAAACAAACACATTAAGTAAGAATATGTTTGATGATTCCTGTAGAGACTGAACTCTTTCAAACTATATTTTAAGGGCACCCTCAACATTTTTTCTTTTATTGTTTATTCTAGTCTACTGGGGTAATTGGCATTTACAGCGTGTGGGGCTGAGATGGTTGAGAGGAAATTTTTTGTGTGGAAATGGAATTTACTTTGGGTGGCAGCCTGGATGATTTCCCTTTCATTTTGGCTGAAGCATCTTTACTTAGCCCTATTTAATACTTTAGTCACAGCCTTAAATACAGAACAACAAATCTTCCAGGCATATTGGAGACTTCTTAGTTCACGCTTCTTTTTGACAAAATCCCTCAGTTTGTTTATTTCCAAAATAAAGAAGCAAGCCAGGTCTCCTAGAGAAAAGGTAAAATGAGCCTGAAGAGGCTAAAGACATTAGCTTTTGGGCTGTATGTTCATATAAATTTCTGAAAGAACTTTCCAGGTAATAAGTCAGTCATTTGTTAAAGGGATTTCTTCTTGATACTTTCAAATTTAGAGACTTATTTAAAGAAATGTTGATTTGACCTCAACAGCTTCTTTCATTTAAAGAGGTTATCACTTGACAATTTTAATTTTTTTTCCATTAATAGTGATACTAATTTGCAAAAATACTAGAAAAATGTTATGAAACAACAAGGAAGCTATAAGCAGTCAGGAAATTTAAACACAAAATGGGAAGACTACCAGACGGTAGTAATAATACAAAAAATCAACTTATAAGGTTTTAATTATCTATTCTGTTTTGGGGTACTTGTGGTGAATGTAAGATTGACAATAGTGAATGATACCTAAAACTTAAATAGCTTTATATGTGTAAGATCAGAAAGGAGACATGAACCCTCCAGGATATCCAATGAGTTAGCAACAAAATTTATTTCTTCTGGGCTGTAGCAGGTTCTATTGCCCAATCCATGCTTTAACACTATAGTCTACTTCTATGCTTACTGAATACTTGACACATAATAAGAGCTCAATAAAATTTTATTAATATTGTTAATAAGTGAATTAAGAATATATATCCATTATTAGAATTTTACAACAGAGCACCTTGGCCTCTTAGTTTCTGATAATCTTTTCTCTATCCTAGGACTTGTCATTAGCAACCACTGTACCAACTCCAAATCTGAATTTCAAACCCTAGTTCAATTTCAGACATGCTACTCTGACTACCACCTCGTTCCTTCTACACACTTATTTAATGACCCTGATAGCAATAATTCTTTGACAACATTAAGCCTGCCCACCTGTGTATTACCTACCGCTTTGTCAGTATCGGTTCCCCTTCATTTGCTCATATCCATGCCTAGCTTAGATCTCCAGTAGAGCATTGTAATCACTTTTTTTTTTCCCCAGAGGCCCTCACCTCCCTTGGTTCACTCTCCCTCCATCATACTCTCCTGGTAAAACTTTGATCCTCTTGCATCCAATTCTTAAATCACTCATTCCTTTGAAGAGCTGAATATGGCTAGAGTAAAACATTCCATCAAAACTGATGAGCCTCACATTAATTTTATGACCACTCTAGTTAAATGGGTCCTCAGCACTGCCTAGAAACCATACTACATTACCCCGGTCCATTCACTCTTTCACTCTCCAAGACAACTGTTTCATACCTGCTCCCAAACCCACCATGTCTCATATCTTGCCTCAAAAATAGAAACAATGAGAAGAGGACTTAGGTGCCTTACAAAAGTCCCAAACTTCTTTCATCTGAATCCATTCAATCTATCCTGTTTAAATAGAGACACTGTTCCTATTCTCATTGAAGGTCGATGTTTTCTTTTCTTGCTTGGTCTTTTTCTCTTTTTTGTAAACTCTTATAGAAGTATAACATATGTACAGAAGAGTGCACAGTTCATGTGTTTACAGCTCAAGAAATTTTATGCAGTGTAAACATGCATGCATCCGCCACCTAGATCAAGATATAAAAGGTCCTATTCTTACAGAGACCTCTCTTGTGCCCCGTTCTTTTATTATCCACACAAAAGTACCCACAACCATGACTTCTAAACCATAAATCTGTTTTGGTTTTTAAGGTTTAAAAACATGGGATCATACATTTTTAAGATTTTTATGTCAGCTGTTTAAAAATTCCAGCAATGTATCTGTAAGATTCATCCATATTTGTAGAGCCAGTTTTTTTACTGTTTATATTATTACACAATATAAATATCAGAACTTATTAATTCTACTGCTGATAGACATTTAGGTTATTTTCAGTTTGGAACAATTAAAAATAATGCTGCTGTAAATATGTTGTTTTTTTTACCTCTTGGTGTATTTTTTTTTTTATTTTGTTTCTAGAGAGAGGGGAAGGGAGGGAGAAAGAGAGAGAGAGAAACACTGATGTGTGAAAGATACATCGATCAGCTGGTTGCCTCTTGCATACCCCTGGGGACCTGGCCCACCACCCAGGCCAGCGAGCTTTCAGTTTGCAAGCTGGTTCTCAATCCACTGGGCCACACCAGCCAGGGCCCTCTTGTTGTATATTTGAAAGAATTTCTGTCATTTACATAGCTAGGAGTGGGATTGCTCGGTGATAAATTCTGTTAAATGCGCTGCTTCTTTAGTACTGCCATCCAATTTTACCGAAGGGATGCACAAATTCATAGTACTACTAGCAGTGTGCAAGTGCTTGCTGCCTGCATCTGCTCCAACGCATGGGATTGTCAGGCTTTTCCACTTTTGCCATCCTGGTAGGACTGTAGTGTTAGATCATCCTATTGATGATCTGTGTTACCCTGATGACCAGTGAGTGAGGGTTGTGTTCATATGCATTCTGGCTATTTGAATTTTAGATACTCTCTTTTGAAAAGTGTCTGAGTGACTGTATATACATATATATTTTATTGTTGTTTGGTTTTTTATTGAACTTTTTATTGAAACAATTGTAGATTTTCATGTAGTTGTTAGAAATAATATAAAGAGATCCCTTGTACAGTTGCTTCAGTTTTCCTCAATATTTTACAAAACTGCAGTATAATAATTTTGGATATTGATATTGATACAATCCACAAATCTCATTCAGCTTTCCCATTTTACTTACACTCATTTGTATGTGAACTAAGTTCTATACAATGTTTTTACCTTTATGGATTTTTTTTTTAATCCACCACCACAGTGACGATACTGAACGGTTTCAAGATCACAGAGATCCCTTCCGTCGCCCTCTCATAACCATATGTGTCTTTGTATTACTTGCTACACTCATTCCTAATCCATGACAACCACTACTCTGTTTTCTACTTTTTAAATTTTGTCATCTAAAAATGTTATATACATGGAATCATACATAAATTTTTGGAATGTTTTTCTCAGTATACTTTCCTAGAGATTCATTGACATTATTGTATATATTAATAGATTATTCAAATTTATTTTTAAAATTGTGATTTTGCCCTTGCTTTTAGACTTAAAAATCTATTTCATATATAAACTTTTTCGTCAGATATATGTATTATAAATATCTTCCCTCAGTCTTTTGATAATTAGAAGTCCTTAATTTTATTGTTTAATAAATCTTTGCTATTCTGAATACTTGAAACTTTTCTTTATTTTCCTCAAAATTATTATACCTTTCATATTATATCTATGATCTATCACAAAGTAATATGGTAGAAGGTCAGAATCAGGGATTTTTTTTTCTATGAAGATATTTATCATTTATAGAAAAGATCATACTTTCCCATATTGAATTACAGTGACACTCATAAATCTTTTTGCTGTACATATATTTGTTTCAAGTTTCTCTATTTTGTTTCATTAGTCTATTTCTCTCTCCTTGCAACAATACCTCTATCTTAATTATAATGACTTGTTAAGTATATCTTAATATCTAGTAGTATATGCATTCTCCAAGTTTGTTTTGTTTTTCCCAAAATTGTCTTGGATGCTGTAGGTTTTGCATTTCCATATACATTATAGAGTGAGTTTGTTGATTTCTGCCAAGAAGTAGATCTCAATTGGAATTGAATTGAATTTACAGATTCTTTTTAAAAGAATTTACATTATTGCAATATGGAGTCTAATAACCAATTAATGTAATATATCTCTCAATGTATTTAAGTTTTATTTACTTTTTCACATTAATGCCTTTTAATATTCAGTATTAAAATTTTTATGCCCTTTCTCAGATTTTTTCTAGGTATTTGATATTTTTGATGCTTTCCATACAGTATTTTACATTTTATTTTTAATTGTTGCCGATATATACAAATATATGTTATTAACTAGTATTCAGGAACCTTGCTAAATTTTTTAATTTATTTTAATAATTGTATTTTTAATATATTATTTAGAATTTCTATATATTAGTTAAACCATCCGTGATTAATGACAGTTTCTTCATCTTTTTGTCTTTTTTTTTCTTGTCTTATTGTATTGTCTGGAACCTCCAAAACAAAACTAGAAGAGATGAAACTGAACATCTTTATCTCATTTCAAAACTCAAATAGAAAATGTTCAGCATGTCACCATTAACTGGAATGTTAGCTGTATGCTTTTTGTATATAGCCTTCTATTCCTAAATTCTATCTTTTCCTAGTATAACAAGACATTTTCTCTTATCCAAGCATTAGATTTTATCAAAGATATTTCTGAATGTTTTGAAGTGGTCATATAATTCTCTTTTTTATTTTGTCAATTTGGTGAATTATGTTGACTTATTTTCAAACGTTAAACCTACTTTTTAATCCTGAAATAAATTTAGGAAGTCTGTATAAATGTTTATCAGAAATATTGAGCTGCAGCTTTTCCTTTTTGTATTATCCCTATCAATTTTTGCTCTAAGGAATATGCTAGCTTCCTAAAATGAGTTGTGAAGTATTCCTTTTGTATTATTTCCTGAAAGAATTTATACAAGACTGATATTATTTATTTCTTAAATATTTGGAAAACTCAACAGAAAAGCCAATTGAAGCTGAAAATTTTAGTGGGAAGGTTTCAGGTTATTAATTCAATTTCTTTAGTAGAAAGAACTATTCAATTTCTTTTTCATTTTTATGTTAGTTTTGCTAAATTGTGTTACTCAACAAATTTGTCTATTTAATATAAGTTGTCAAGTTTATAGTCATAAAGTTATTCATAATATCCTATTATCTTTTCTACTTTCTTACTTCCTATTCTATATTAAACTCAATGAGTCTTTCATTTCCACTACTCCATTTTAAATATGCTTTCACAGTTGCCTTCATTCTAAAATCTGATATACATTTAGTTTTCAGCTTTTATCTGATTTATCTTTATTTTTTACTTTGTGGTTTTCTGTACCTCTCTTCTGTTCTACCTTTCTCTAGATTTATTTTACCTATTACCAAAAAAAATTTTTATTGAAGAGAGGGAAAGAGAGAATTGATTGTGTGTATATAGTTGTTTCCGGTTCAAATTTTAAAACATGGTTTCTTAATCAGCTATCTTTCCTTAGTATTATCTTTTATTTTCATTGCTACCATGATGATCTGTGAACATCCTTGAACCTCATGGACTTTGTTTTCTTTTTCCCCCTATGCAGTCATGAAAATTGCTTTCTCTTCAAAATCAAAGGCCTCTATAGCCTGTGGCTACTGCTAACAGAGGATGAGATTTTGTGAATTTCCAAGCTTAGAACAACCTCCAAGAATCCTTGTTGCTCTCTTGCTGTATGCCAAAAACAATGACCCCACCACACCAGAACACAACAATCTGTATTTTTGTTTAATAATTTACACATCTCTCTGTGGGTTATGTTCAGTACTATTCTGAGGAATTGGATGGAATAATATAGGCTCTATATTCCTAAGAATTCTGCGTTCCCATTTCTATCAAGCCCACTAACTTGCTATCTTTTCTTTGAATAGTTTTTACTCCTGCTGTGTGAAGCATTAGTATCTTCAAGAGTAAATAGTCCACTTTATATAATATGTTAAAAAGCATACACTATTACTATTCTGGATGGAGATTCCCACTTCATTTTCTATCACTTCACTAACAGAAGTAGAAAGGATGTAGGAGGAACTGAGCTGTGTGGGTGCAGATAAGAGTCCAGCCTTACACAACCCAGTGGGCATCCTTTCCTCTCCAGGATAATCTCCCCAGCTCTCTTCCTCTTTACAGATAGTCTCTCATTCGTTGAGTGACATAAAGACTTAAAAAGCATTCTCAGACTTATACTCCAGGCACCTATTACTACTTAGTAAAGCAAGCATGAAAAATGATTCAATTTGCTACCCCAAATTCAAATATTTCTCCCCAACTGAGATTATACAATGTTACAAATTCAAAAAAATTGGCCTCAAGACTGCAGAAGACCCCCACCTGAGGAAACGCAGTGCCTCTCTCCTTCAACCCCTCACTCAGCCCTGACAAATCATAATTCAGGTTGTTCTCTATATCCCCAAGTTTCCTTTATTAGAAGAAACTTTGTACTAGGTAATCTTAAAAGTAATCCACACTGCGCATGTGTTAGCATCATCTACACACCATTGCTGCTTTCTCTGCTCAACTTCCTTTCTAAGTTGCATTTTTTAAGTTTCCTATATCCTTCCCATTGAGTTTTTGGGTTTCATAGAGCCTGAACAACTTTCCTTGTTGAAATTTGTTAAGCAGATTTATGAATTTTATATGTAGCAAGGACTAGAAGTACCAGTTTACAATGGAAATAGTGTAATGGTAACACCAAATGAGTAAGCTTGATTGTTTTAGGAAATTCCAAAAATTGAAATGAGGGAAATTTCTTGCCACTCCTTTGCTTTACAAGTAATAAAAATTATGGTTCCCCACAAGAAATATGCAACATGTTTTAATTTGTTTTGTTTTAGTGGAGGAAAAAAAAAAAGTTGATCCAAAACTAAAAATGTAAGTTTTCTTTCTTTGTTTCCTTGGAAATAATCAGTGATTGTCCGGTTATAGAAACAGTATCCTCACTTGGGCAAAAACACAATCTCTCTGTAGGTTCACCATTTTTCCCTCTCTTTGTGTAACTGTCTTGGTGATGCAGTGTCTAGACTTCTTGGAGCAAGTGATGAAGCCTGGAATTTATATTGTGGGTTTCAAAATGGCTATCCAGGTCTCATACATGCATGTGAAAACCTGGTGCTTTCAGAATACATAAAAATCATCAAACTGTTTACCAAAAACATAAAACTGTGTTAATTGAAGTCAAACTTTGTGCTGCACACTGCTGAGAAATATTGTTTGGACTTGATCATTTTATCTGTATCATTCCATTGTAGTGTTTCCACCAGTCGTGTCAAAAAAAATAATAATAATAACTTCTACTCATGAAAGAATGATGGGAGATTTTTTTTCTAGCTTTTGAGATATACCTGTAAAAGAAATTAGTTTCAGGGATTCACATCCATTCTTGTTATGGTTTTCATAAGTAATCCAAAAGAATATATCAAGTCAAAGGGGCACATTTTTTTTTTTAATATATTATGGGTCCTTCTCTTAGTCCTATGGCATCTGCTGGCTAGATAAAATGAAAGCAGCCTCTGAGGCACCCAGATCTAAGCAATGTTTTGTGCAGCCTGGATTATTAAATCTGACTGTAGTGTGTCTCTTAAGGAAATCAAGCTGTGTGCTTGCAAAGAACATGCAGGGTTATTTGTCACCAATTACCTAAAGCTGAGAGTTGATCTTACACGTAGCTGTAACCGTTTCTTGTAAGCACTTGCTCCTAATTTTACAAGGCTGTCACTTCCTGAGGCTTTACCCTAGAAAATATATGTCTACTAAGGAAGAGTTTTATTGCAAAAGTTTATCCAGAGATAATAGTCTTACAGGGTGTAAAACTCCATAGCATCGACCTGTTTGAAATAAGTGTCTATTACTAATTTTCAAACAACCTTCTCAAGCCCTGTCTATTAGTTATTTTTTCCATGACAAAAGAAAGAGAAAAAAGCAACCTGACAGTAGTTTCTTTTTCATTAAAAGATACACACACAACAAATGCTGAACTGAGCTGACCTCATTTACACTGTAAAATCTCTGCTGCTTTGCTTCGGAATAGCAGCAAAAAAGCAAGTTAAGTAATAAAATAAGTTAAGCATATGGGGTAGCCCTCTGAGAAGAAACTCAGGTATTCTGAGTATAAAGTAAAATTTTAAAAGTATGGAAATTAAATGGAAATAAAAATGTTAATCATAGGCATATTATTCTATATCTCTTAATCAGAACTACAGTTATTAAAGCCCATTAATTTAAAAAAACTATCTATATTATAACTCTATAGAATTGTTCAGGCTCTATGGGAATGATCAAAAGGAAGCTCTGAAGACTTTATTTGCTTAATTTCAAAGGTGATGAAGTGGCCTGAAATGTGTGCTGAGTTGTGGGTCGGAAGAGCTGGAGTTTATTCCCTTTATATGTGGGTCTCAGTTTCTCACACAATGTTGCTCTAAAAAGAAGATGAGTATGAATTTACACCATAACAGTTCAGTTTAGGTCATGTTTACACTTCACTGAATGTCATGGGAGGTGTGAAGATTCACTGATTCAGTTTTACTGAACCAGACACAGATGAGGCTTGGAATAACTCAGAGTGATTAAAAAAAGCTTACCTAAGAATTATAGAACATGCTTTCCAAGAACTACACTGGGTAGGAACTCTAGTTTGGCACGAGAAGTCTAAAACCTGAGGTGGATTCTTCTGTGAGCTGTGTTCCTAAATCTAGTTCACAGAACCGCCTCCTTAGAGATGCAGAGAGTGGAGCAGAGATGGATCAAAGTCCTGTCCTGCAGATGAATGCCAGTGACGTCATCGTCTTAGGCAAAGGGCACACAAACTCACCTATTAGGCCCTGTTGCAAAGTTTAGAGTTACTAACTCTGGAATAGAAAATAACCAAATCCATGATGGTTTATTCTTTTACTAGTGTATTACAACTCTTGGAAAATCATGACCAAAGAGTATGAGCCACAAAAATATCAACTCTGTGTTTAGATAAATTCATAGTTGGTAAAAATATATTCCCTCTTACTACACATCCACTAGGATTTTTGAGATTCAATTAAACACTTTTCCAAAGTATGTTCTTTAGAGCAGGGGTCCCCAACCTCCAGGCCATGGACTGGTACTGGTCCACGCCTGTTAGGAACCCAGCCGCACAGGAGGAGGTGAGCCTGAATGCAATGTGCTCAAATCATCCCCAAAACATACACCCCTTCCGCCCCCACACCTCACCCCCAATCCATGGAAAAATTGTCTTCCACAAAACCTGCCCCTGATGCCTAAAAGGCTGGGGACTGCTACCTGGAGCCCTAAGTCTAAGCAAAATTATTAGATGCTACAAAAAAATGTTTTAGAAATGCTGACCTTTCACTAGGCTTCTGTAAAATATGATTTCTCAAGAGTTTTTTTATTATGTGTCAATATCAAAGAAGAGAAGATACTATGCAGCATTGCTCAAATGCATCAGAACACAGAAAGCTTTTATCTCATGTGAGCTGGCGTTCTATAAAAAAACGCCTTGTAGGAAAACCTAAATCAAAGGATATTTGAAACCTATATAACACAGTCAAACCACCTGTCTGAAGTAGTCAGGGGACTATAATTATCACCAAACATGCCCTCTAAAGCTGTTTCATTGGTAATGCAAACACCTGCCACAGGGATCGCAATGTGAAATAATAATTGCTGAAATGTGACTCCAGAGTTCTATACTGATTTTAAAAATGGAGAACAGTCAGATACCTGAATAATTATTATCTGCTTAAGGACAATGAGTTGGATAAAGTATTTATTTAAACATTATAGAAATACATTATGGGGTTGGTGAAATTAATATCTATAATGAGCTCAGAATTGTCACTGGCTAAGTGGCATGCAAGACTTGCAATGGAAAGTGGAAGGCTTTCTACTCGTGTCCTTTTATTTAGCCATTGAACAATAACTTACTGAGAAATAGGCATTTGGTGTGTTAGATGATGGAGAGACCAAGTAAATTTTGGCTTATGCCTTCAAGGAGATAATAGTCAGGACAATTTTAATAGAAGAGTGATGAACGTTATGAGATCACAGAGGATAAGGCAGAGAAATCTCGGATAATTTTCAATTATAGAGCTAAATTAGTAATATCGCCAGGCCTTTCAAATAATCACTCTTGGTCCAAATTACAAAGCTGTTTAATATAGATATGAATTGCACTCAGTTGTTATTAGTAACAACTGGATTACAGAAAAGAGTTCGGCGTGTTTGATTTGGAGTCGTTTCATGAAGGCTATCTCTATTTTTAGGAAATAAATACAGTAGGACAGTGCATAGGTTACAGTGAAGATGCATTTACTCCAGAATTACTTTACTGCTATAATTCTCCATAAATATTGAACAAATGATGAGCTAGTCTCCATTCAGATATTTCCCTTTATTCAGAATCATCATGCCTATTGCATATGGAAAGTGCCAAAATACATAAAACAATAATTTAGGTTTTGCATATTTATGCATGGCCTTAATTTTTGAACTCAGCAAATGTAGAAGAATAAAATTCACAAACTCATAATTTTTCACAAACATAATTTCTCTAACCTTGAATTGAGAAATCTTGTCTTCATTAAATAAAATAATTCTGATCCTAAAGTTTTGTTATTGTCATCAAGTTTAGAATCTCAAATACAATTGATCTATAGAAAAGTCCATTCTCAAAGAGTAGAGCTTTGAATTTGTGGGGGGACAGTATATTAGCAATAGGAATATGAGTCATACTTTCTGTTAGGTGGACATGTAATTTTTCTGCAAAAATACATGTTATCCCTAATACATATGTTACTAAATGCTAAAAGTGAAAACATGATTTGAATGTTTCATTGTTGATTTGGCTGAAGAAAATTTGGAGAATTCAAGGAGTTGAAAAGGAAATCCTAACAGTGATGAGAGACTGGTATGGGGAGGGGAACAAAGGAGGTTTCATCATGCTCCGCAACAGTAGTTTTTTACTATATAAAATCGTGATGTGAAAAATGACAAAATGATGACGTTTGTCAACTCTGAACATTGTTACATAAATATTTCTTGCATTATTCCTCTACTATTTTTATTTAGGTGAGAAATTATTGCTAACAATGTGATTCATTCATTCAACAAATAATTTGTTGAGAGCCTGCTGTGTGATAGATGCCAGCAATAAAATGGAGAGAAAGCAAGGACAGTATCCCTGCCCTCATGGAGTTTATATTTTAGATGTAAAAGAGAAATATTTGAGACCTAATATAGACTGTTTACAAAGATAAAGTGAGCAAATGGGGGTGAATTAATGTGTACTGATGCTGAAAGTGCGCTGCCATTAGTACTGAATCAGTAAGAAGAGGGAATTCTATGCTGATAGGAACTGCATTATTTGTGGTCAAAATAAAGTTTAACTTGAATCATGCACTGGCCATGGGTCATGTATCTCATGTGATGCCATCTTTTCTCATTGATTGCAATCCCAAGTTCACCTGCATTTTTCTTTGATTTCCTCTAGTATATGACTGCTGCTGCTCCTATGCAAGGGACCTACATTCCCCAGTACACGCCTGTGCCTCCGACAGCTGTTTCTATTGAAGTAAGTCTGTCTCTGCATTTCAGAAAGAGGGTCGGAGAGATACATCTCAGCCACATATACCGAGGTCCCCATAATGCAAGGAATCCTTACATGTGGTGTTTGTGCTGCTCTGAAACTTGAAATTGCCATCTCAGTATATAAAAATATGTGCCTCTACTTGGACATGCCTAGGTTTTCTTTCACACATAAAATAAGTTAATTTGCTAAAAAGGTATGTGGGAAGTGTCATTGCATATTTAGAGAAAAGATCAGAGACCAGATCTCTACCCCATCAAATGTTAAGCACAAATACCCGTAAATAGTGAGGGCAAAGAAGTTTGCAACTATTCGAATGAGCTAGCTCTCTAGTGCCCTGTTACTCAAAGAGTGGTTCCTGGACCAGTGTCATAGGTTATCACTGAGGAGCTTGTTTAAAACTACAAACTCTCAGACATCACCCAGACCTACTGAATCAAAATTTGAAATTTTTAAAAATTGAAGTAACACTGCTGTATAACGTTATATAAGTTTCAGGTGTGCAACATTAAATTTCAACATCTGTGTATATTACATGGTGCTCACCACCAAAAGTCTACTTTCCCTCTGTCACCATATATTTGACCCATTTTGCCCTTCCTCCCCACCCATTCTCTTCTGGTAACCAGCAATCTGTTGTCTATGTCTATGAGTTGGTTTTGGTATGGTTTGTTTATTTATTTACTTTGGGTTTAAATTCAGAAAGAGGGTCGGAGAGATACATCTCAGCCACATATACCGTGGTCCCCATAATGCAAGGAATCCTTACTTGTGGTGTTTGTGCTGCTCTGAAACTTGAAATTGAGTGAAATCATATGGTTTTTTTGTCTTTTTTCATCTGACTTATTTCACTTAGCGTACTATCCTTGCAGTCCTTCCATGTTGTCGCAAATGGCATTATTTCGTTTTCTTATGGATGAGTAGTACTCTATTGTATACAGCGTGGGGCAAAAGTAGGTTTACAGTTGTGAGTATGCAAAACACAGCTTATTCTTGTATTTTTATTTATTCATTATTTATTACTTTTCATACAGACAACTATAAACTTACTTTTGCCCCACCCTGGTATATGTATACCACATCTTTTATCCATTTATCCATTTGGTTTGTGACAAATATTTGCTGCTACTGAGCTTTGGGAAACACAGATGTTTAAGAGGACACTACAGTATAATACAGGAATCCACGAAAGTCCAGTTTTTAAATCTTTTTTGTGTTCCAGACCCAGACCTGCAAGCCCCAAAGAATGTGTCAGTATTAAACAGCTTTTAATAGGATTTTCAGAATTTTAAGCATATGTGATTAAAACACATTTTGTTTGCCATATTTAGCTATCAAAAGCATGAAGGACAAGAGAATATCATGAATCTAAACACTTAAATATAAATCTCTACCTCATAGTTGCATTTCTCTATCTCTGCACCAAAGATGTATGCTTAGCTTCAGGGTTTGAGCATTTTGATGACTATAAAATAATGAGACACGTTTGATAGAGCAGTTTATTGGAAACAGTCTAATTATAGTTAAATCTAGGATTTAAAAAGAAGTTATTTATTAATAAAAATAGAAGTACATTCTGTTCTATTGAATTGAATTTATGCTCATAAGGATAAATGCTGATTAATTTCCTATGTAAAAACACTTACTGAAAATTCACCAGTATCCGTATGAGTAAATACTAATAGAAGGTTCAGAAAAAATGCACAACACCAAATAGTATTAGGAAAAAATGTTAAGTTAATATAGTGAGACGTTTCAGTTTCTAAGGAACTCGGGGATCTTTAGTAACAGGGAGTTGACCAAGAACTTTTGAAATCCAATATCGCTGCAGGTGTCCAAGGCTATAAGTAAAACCAGGAGAATATATTCAGACAGATGCCTTTTTAAGCCTAGTAATTACCAAATAAAACCACCTATGCCTCTCTGGGAACCAAACATATGTTCCTAATGATGACCAACTTCAGAAATTCATTCTCGTTGACATATGTGAGGAAAAAGAGAAAGAAAGGATGAGGGAAGGAACAAATCACAATTAAGGATGTTCGTTTGGTTCTTTTTCTGAAACTTCTAAATGAATCCCAAGTCGTACTGTGGAAAATAAAACAAATCAAATGGCTGAAGGGAAACCTCCTTAACTGTATTCTTTTAAAAGAATTTCAAACTTTGATGTAGATTTTTATTAAGGTCAGAGTTCATTGTTTTGCCAGATCTTAGGCTTGGTACAGTGCACTGTCCCAAGAAAAAGCTTAAATATACAATTTTTTCCTGCATGGATTTTTTTTATTACTAAATTACTATTTAGTGTGACTATATACAACTATGACTTAAAAGTTCTGAGTATGGACAAATGATTTTCTGACCTTTGCAACGTTTGACTGCTCCAAAGACTTCTGATAGCAAGGCTTCTTGGTTACACATTGAGGTAAATTTCTCAGGCCTTCTCCACACATACTCTGCGATTTCCCTTTGAGTACTTATTGTGGTTTCATGTAGCTGAGTGCAATTTTACTCTAGCCAAGTAGAAGAGGGATATTGTCCATCAGAAGGAGGGCTCCTTGCTGAAGCCAATAAGACTTTGTGTTCTTATTTGCCTCCTTAGGGTGTTGTTGCTGATACCTCTCCCCAGACAGTGGCACCTTCATCCCAGGACACCAGTGGTCAGCAGCAACAGATAGCAGTGGACACATCCAATGAACATGCATCTGCATATTCTTACCAACAGTCTAAGTAAGTTCGAGGTATACTAAGAATTTTCCCTCAAGGTCAACCATCTTGACTTCCCTCTCTCTCATGTTGTACCTGTTAGCTTTTGCTGCAATACAGACCATCTCACACTTAGTGATAAACATTTATTTACTTCATGATTATGTGGATTGGCAATTAGAGCTGACCTCAGGCGGAGAGTTGATTGGACTTGCTGAAGCAGTTGTCCAGTCAGCAAGACTTGCTGCTGGTCATTTTTGCAGCTCAGCTTTTGGGTGTTGGTTGGCTGTTGGCTGAGTGTTGGAAGTGATTGACCCACATGTTTTTGATCCTCCAGCAGGATTATTCACATGGAATATCAGAGTTTGGAGCCTAAATGACCAGCATTTTTCAATTCTGTTTGTGACTCATTTTGCTGCTGCCCCTTTGGCCAGCACACAACACATGGCCAAGCCTAGGGTTCATTACCAAAAGGCTTGGATGCAGAAAAGAGCATTGCAGCAATTTTTACAAAAAATTAGTTATATGCATTTTGGAAAAGCTCTCATGTTCTCACATGAATCTAAATAGTGAACCTGCATTTTGGTCTCCATTTTCTCATTCTTAAATGAAAATAGTAACACTCTTTGTGCAGGGTTCCTTTGAATGCCCAGTGAAATCATTCACGAAAAACAATATTGTAAAATATAAAGCAACATAGAGTAGGGTGTTATTCTGGAGTAAATGGCAAAGCAAAAATCACATAGTTAGGACTACTCTTGAAAATCCTGAAATCACTTAAGAAAAGTACAGTTGGCTTTGTGTTAAATAATTATGCAGATTGCTGCCGGGGGAAGGAGTATAAGGAGACTAAATGATAATGGTAAAGATATAATGAATATTATATATTTAAAAAAATTAAAAATAAAAAAATTGGAGAAAATTTGATAGAAACCAAAGAAATTAACAAAAGTTTAGTCCATTTATGGATGTCATGCAAACTATTCTACTTAATGGATAACATTCAAAGCCCTGGTAAATAGAAAATTCCCAGTGAGCCTTTCTGTCTGCATAGTGTTGTCCCATTTCTTGATCATCATTCCTCTTTAACCTCAATTCACATTTAGAGATTTGTTGGTTGGTGAAAAATTAATCATGATAATGTAGTCTTCTATATGTGGTTTAACTTCTAAAGTCACTTCTGTGAATTAAATATGCTCAGAGCATGATTTAACCATACAAATATAAGTTATCATCATCATCACTACTATCACATAGCTTTCAGAGAAGATTCATAGTAAATAAGGCACTGTAAAAAATCACGTATAGCCTGTGTGAATCACTTTTACATATACCAAACAAAGTGGTAGACTCTGGCACTTGGTTCCAAACATATTAGAATTCTTTTTAGTCTTCTCAGCAGATTGTATGGAGAAGGGAGTAAAGATTGGCAATGTGGAAGCACAGTGAAAGATGTTGCTGGAAGATGAAAGGCACTTATCTTTGCCAAAATCATTTTTCAAGTCTTGGTGAGTAGGTGAAATTGGCTTGGCTGTTTTAAAATGTAATGAGAAAAGTGATCCTAAACCCTTCTTGCTAACAACTTAATGATGTCTGGATAAAGCATAACTATGCTTTCATTTATACAATAAACGATTATTGATTGAGTACCTACTATGTGACAGGTTGTACTCTAGATGGTAATGAAAGACCAATGAAAGAGGCAGCTGCCTCCTCCACCTTGGAGTTTATCTTCCGCTAAGAGTGGGCTCAGAATCAATGGATCAATCAGCAGATAATCAAAAAGAAACAAAATTTCAAAGCAGACTGCCTAAAATATTTCTTTTAAAAAATATATATATTTATTTATTTTTAGAGAGGGGATGGGAGAGAGGGAGAGAAACATCAATGTGTGATTGCTTCTCACGCATCCCCTACTGGGGAGCTGGACCCCAACCCAGGCCTGTGCCCTAGACTGGAAATCATAGAGGCAACCCTTTGATTCGCAGGCCAGCACTCAGTCCCCTGAGCCACACCAGCCAGGGCCCTAGAAAGATTCTTATGATGGAAAGTGACTTAGTAGATACCTAAGATTTGTATCTACTGGGAGGGTCTCTCCTATAGGCCTGGTCTGAAAGGTAATTAGAGGGTATTCTTAGAGAATTTTAGAGAAAAAAACATTCTAGACAAATTCAAAGATCTTGAGTGGCAACCTAAGGCTGAAGTGTGGTAGACAGGCCACAAGGGTGAGAATTATTGGTGATGAAGTCAAACAGGTTAGCTTTTATAGAGCCTTTGGTTCTTGGATACTTGGCTTTGTGTTGAGTAATTATTCTTGGTTTTATGTTAAGTGAGCTAGAAAAACGTTAGAGGGATTTAAGAGAAAAAATGACAAAATTTTATTTATATTTCAATGGCTCTATTATCAATAGAGTTTGGGTATAGAGGGATGTATTTCAAGGATGACCTTCATGATAAAGGTTTTCCCCTCTTGCAATTATCCAGAACCTCCTCCTCTCCCTGCCAGACTAAATCAGCTTTAGCTGCCCCTGCTTGTCAGGCCATAATGAGATGCTTTTTCTCTGGGTAATCCCTACCTTTCCATGATGTGATGGATAGGTGAGTGATCTGCCTGACCCACAGAGAGCACCTTTGCCTCTCATGGATTCTGGTGAGTCTCCTCATCCACCTCCACACCTAGGCCCTGGTTCATTTGTAGTACCTCATGCCAGGTACTGGACTAAGAGACAGGATCTCTCCCCTCAAGGATTTACAGTCTAGTGTGGGATTTAGACCTGTACATAGCCAAGATAAGTGGACTGCAAGGAAGAAAATGAATAGGGCTCTTTTTAAAAATACTATAGTAAGTCGTAGAAGAATGCATTTAATTTTTCTTGGTTGTGTTAGCTTTGGTGGAGGTTGTGGCAACTGAAACTGTGTCTTACAGGAAGGAGCAATGTTCCAGATGTAATTACCTCTTGACCCATATCCAAGGATGGGAAAACTCAAAAGAGTATTTCATTGAGAAGTAGATGCAGAATAGCAGAATAGTGTAAAAAGGCAGATTGGACCCGGTTTCTTATATCAGATGCCATACTGAGGTGCTTAAACAGCATTTTCTTTGTTCTTTGCATGTTCCTCCAGTTGAAGTAAATAGTGGATTTGGGAGCAATGGAAACAGTCCTATTATTTCAACGGCTCAGACAAAAAGGGACAGAGTCCCAAAGTAGGATGCTGGCAAGTGCAATGGTGGGGCTGGGTGGTAAGGAGTTAGAATGAAGTAAGAAAAAAAGGAGAATAGGATTTTTAAAAGTTTAAGTAATACTGTGGAGTTAATGATGCCGCTAACAGGCAGATGAGATAAAATCAGGAGGGTGTGATTAGCAAAGAAAGACAAGGAATTGAATTATCCTTATAATGAGTCCATTCAAAGAAGCTTTATTCCTTGAAATATTTGATGAAGTCTGAATCTGACCCCATAAAACTTTAAGTGTTCAAGGTTAAAACTGGTAGCACTGTGCTTACATTCCTTGAACCACAGATTCTTATGGGTGATAATGCAGAGCTCTCCACAGATAATAAATATCAAGGGTAGAAGTCCTCCATCCCGTGTCCTCATAAGGGTAAAAATTATGGGAAGGAATTTTCTTTTGCACTCATGCAGGACAGTATATTACAGGATGTTCCACAGGGTATGCTTGTTGCTGCACCATGGCAGAGATGAAAGCACCCTGAAACATGGGACATTTCAAATGTGGGACATGTGAAAACCACTTGCATTTCCTTGTGGACATTTCTTTAAACCGGGAGAAAAATTTTAACAGGTCCTATTTATATTCTCAACTTCTTCCCTTTAACCACACTACAAAGTGCAAGGAGCTTTTGACTTGAAACAAAAATGATAACATATTGAATGAAAGCAAAGACAATATCCTAAGTCTAATAAACAGGTAGATGACAATCGCTTCTGAAATTTTATAAAAGGAAGAAATTAATATGACTCTATCCAAGTTTGTATCAGTTTCAGCCAAGGGAAGCTGACCTGTGACATGGTAAGACATGAGATTCTTCAGAACCATTCAAGGAAGACACTGAGAATTGAGCTAAGCATTTGGGTTATGTAAACACGTGTGTTCTTTTGATTATATAATCATCCCTGGGAAAAGTTTAGGGATGCAAGAGCATCCACAGAGACATTTATTAAAGAAACATTCAATAGAAAGGAGGCACGTGACAATTTATACCACTTGCCTTCTACACACTTGATAAAATCCCAGCTCTATTCCTTTATATAATCTAAAAACATGGAAAAATTCACTCGGGTTGGATTGTACCATTTTCTAGACATAGTACTCCATTATCCTTAGAAAGCCCACCAGAAATCTGCTCTTCCAGTCTTGTTTTGAGGTCATCACAAGCAATATCCCTAAAGTTATAAGCTATACATTTCTCTATAGAGCTATATCTTTCCTGTTCATATACAGTCGTGAGTAATTCAAAAATACTTTTGACATCCCATGTTATCTTGAGTGCTCCAAATTTCACAAATGGCAGCTTATTTCCAGCATCATTGTGCTACCTGTCATGCCTCTGCATTCTTTCATCAGGCAGCCCATTTCTAACAATCATTTTGTTAATTGAGATATGGATAGTGTGAAGTGCTTGTACAGACCTCTGGCCTTTCTCATTAAATGATGTCTGACTTCCTATGGGCTGTGAAGTTCTGATTAGGGTGCCTATGAAAAGTAGTTTAACCCATCATCACACATGCGTTTAACATTATAGTATCTCTACAAAAGGTATTTTAAAGCAAATTAGAAACATCACCACAGAAGGCTGCAGGATAAAAGTTTAAAAAATATAAATGATATGCTTATGAATACAAAGGTTATATTTGGGATCTCTGTCAGCAAATATTTTAATGTTCCAAATTCTACTTTCCCAGCTAAAAAATCAGGTCTTCACATGTTGCAGTCATGCGTTTTGTTTTGTTTTTTTTTTCTCTTCTATTGTTAAAAGAGACTATTACTGCAAAAGAGACTCTGGACTCTTACCCAAAAAAGGAAAAAATGATACCTGTGGTTTTTTTGGAATTTCCATGGAAATTCCAATTCCTGCCCCAGTTTTCAGTTTTTCTTTGACACTGAGGAGTTGCCACTCAAGAAGAGCCTCCTTTTTCTCATCTTTAAAGCAAGAGATTGGATTGTTCTCCAAAGAGTGTAAATTAGATCTCTAGTACTGAGGAAGGATTAGCAGCCGTTTCCTGGATTCGGTTGGGGAGGGTGGTCAGAAGCATTGTTGGGAAACTCAGCTTTAACCTAAGTGAAATGCTTTCTTAATTGCAGTTCTCCTCAAAGCTATTAAAATGCTAATGGCTATGACCCCCTGGAGGGCCAGACAAAATATTTGAAATGTTTTACTTCCTGAAAGATTAGTGTGTCCTGCCCTCCTCCTCTAGCATTCTAAGTTTTATTTTTTAACATATTAAATTATTAAAGAACTCTAACAAAACTTTTTATTGTTCACATGATGATGCTTTTGATATTCATTTAAAAGATTACATTCTTTTGAAAATCTCTTCTTTTGGTTTGGTATTGGATATCTGTCTTTGTTGGTGCCCTAATGGCATGAGTAGTTTGTTGTGCTGTTTTTCCTAAACTCTGGATCACAAAATCCGCCTTTTCACACAGCGTTACATGAGGCTAATCCGTCAGGAATGACAGTGGGGAGCACTACATTATTAAAACAACTCTAAGACTTCTTCCAGCTCTAAAAATCTAGAATTCCAAGATTAAGGTTTGCTGCTTCTTAACCCATTCACTGTGCTTTCCTTTCTGTGGGGGTGGGAAGGGTGGGGTGGGAGAATGGATGGAGGAAGAGAGAGTTCGAAATGACTGTGATCTTAAGTTCAAACTCCTAGTCTTCCAACATCCACACTGACCTTAGAAGGCCCTTATCTCAACCCCAGTACAACAAGGTCTTTTTATTCTTCACGTCTTCTCTGGCTGACTGAACTGTCATGAACACCAATCCCCTATACATTGTAAGTATATTAATGATGTGTACATAATATCTTTGATTACTGTGTTTACATGTCCTTTAAGCTTGTAATAATCCATTTTGTTTGCAGAGAGCTTTACAGTTTGCAAATAATTTTTATACTCATTATGTTGTTCACGCGAATTCCTCTTTTTAATTTGCAACCAATTTTAATTTCTAAAATAATCTCACTGTCCAATTTAAAGCATTTTTGTTTGTAAGAATCACTGCCTTGAAATTTTAGAAATCTTCTGTTTTTATGGATATCAGTACAATCAGTAATAATTATTTAAATGTGCACTTTTGCACTTTTTCACTTTACCTGGGACAGAGAAGATTGATAGGAGTGAATTCAGTTCTAATAAATAGCAACATTACTTTTCCTTCAAATTCCAGCTAGCAGCCATGAAAATGTAAAGTACAACCATTTATTTTTCCTCATTTGTTTTCATGCAGCCACGAGACTACTTGAAGGATCAAGCAAGTGGTGGGAGAGGGCTATTAGAAACATTTGTGTAAGGTTATAAAACTTGACAATAGCTCTAGCCTAGCTCATAAATATGGATGCTTAGAGACCAGTGCACACACCATACCTGAGCATTGTGGGTGTTCTATGTCACTGTAGTCCATTGAGTAAGACACTATTCATTGAGCAGCTCTTACAGAGATTCATGGTATTCCTTGCATTTTTCTACTCAATATACAATAAAACCAGGGTTGAAGATGGAAGTGGGAAAAAAGAATAGATTGAAAAAAAAAAAGCAAAAACACAAAGCCATTAAAGGTAGATTTTTAGGGATAAATGGAGTAAGTGTACACTTTGCAAATGAATAGAGATCAAATATATACCATGGTTTCCATAACTACTACTAATAAAATGTCCCTCATTGTTGCTGCTATTATGGAAATTTTAATTGCATTTCTTCTTGAAAGAAATCCCATTTTCCTGCATAACTCAGAAAAATGTATTTCTAGAGACTTAAACTATTAGTTAAAAATGGATATATTCGATTTACCAACTAGTCATTTTCCTTACATGATTCTAGGTCCAAGTTAATCTGGATTTTAGGAACCATCGCAGACTCATACGAGGGCTTTTTGCAAATTAGAAGATGCAGCCCCTCTGAGTTGTCCCAGGCTCACTGTCACATGGTTTAAGACGTTTTTGAGGGCATTTTGTCAACTTGAATAAGGCCCACTTGCTTGGGTTGAGTGCAGCCCTGCACCAGGGTAAATAGGCTGGCCAATGAACTTAGAACTCAGCCCCACTGCGCTCCCTCAGCCATGCTTCTCATAACAGGGACAACCTGTGCAACCATACCCAGCAACCCCAAGGCTCCTCTACTAAATTAAGCAACTGGGCATCAGGAGAACCTGCAGAGTGCTGAGTGAAGATGCTTCACCTACATACATGTGACCTCCAGATAGTTTAAAGATTCTTCTTTTTATAGCACACCTCGATATTATTTAGCAAGATTCTAATATGTGGGCGGAAAATCTAAGAGTAAAGATCAACCTACTAAAAGCTCAACCCTACAATACAGTTGGGGCGGCAGCAGAAGACATTATTTGGGCTGGTCTAGGTGAAGTGGCTTATAGTAAAAGTGACATTTGCCAAGTTAAACACTTACTATGTGCATACCATTCTGCCAGACTTCTGGACAGTATCAAGTAAAAGAAAATATAGTCTTTGGATTTGAAATTTTGATGAGACAAATGAGCAAGGAAGAAGAGGAGAAGAGGAAAAATGAACAGAATTGTATTGCTATCTTACTTACTGCCTTACTTAATTACCTGGGTCATACTTAGTGAGTGTTGTAGTAACATACAATCCATTGCTTTATCTTGGGTATGTAGTAGGGACTCACACATTTGCTAAGTGAATGATGACTCTCATGGGAGTTATGAAGGGATAGAATTACTCAAATCATTTCTGGGGAGAGCCAGAGCATAAGCCAGGCAACAAAAAATAGGTTCCATTCACAAAGGGAGTATTTGTTATCTGGTTATATTTGTAATATTTTTTACTTTAGAATTGAGAGATATTCTTGACCTGTAAGCCTTGATATTTGATGTGAACACAACTTCTGGCTCAAGTATATATTTGTGTGAAAGTGGCAGAATTTGACACTTTAATCAGCCCAGTATTCTTTACAACTTCATTGATGACTGTTATTTTTAAAGAGCTTAGTATCTTTTAAAGAAACCTCACTGGAAAAGAACACAGAAGGAGATTTCAAAGTTGCTTAGATGTATTAACCACTCTTGTTCAATTGTTTTCACAGACCATAAACAAGACTGAAGAATGTCCGTCTGAAACTTTGCCTTGAATGAAGAAACTTCATTGAACAAGAAGTTGGCTTCCAGTTTGCACAGGCGTCAATGGAATGCTTTTTTTTTTAATTTTGTACTTTACCCAATGAAAACACGCATTTTGTGTGCTGTGCAAATGGGTCCTTCATGTGGTCTGACAGTTTATTTTTTGCCATCATTTTTTTTAATTAAAGTAAAAAAATCCCAGAAGAGGAAAAACGAAAACAACAGAACAAAACATGGAAGGTTGACATTTTATCTGGAAGAACATTTGAATTCAGAATTGACCTGAAGGTGTAGATAGATTTTTTTTTTAACAGAAAATCTGATGTCAAGAAGTGGACAAGCAGAAATGGAAACAAATTGTCTTCCTCGTAATTAAGCTACTCTTTCATTTTTTTTCCTTCTTGTTTAAATGTGGGTTGTTTTTTAATTTTTTTCCTTAGAAATATTTAGGTAAGGTTTATCTTGAATCTTAATTGCCTTAATTTTAAGGACGTCAAAGGCTCTCGAGGCAAGCTGTCAACGTCTTGTTAAAAAAATCAAGAAAGAATTGAAATATTGTGCCGGCTTTAACTGGTACAGAAGCTTAAGACTATGAGTTTTTAGGGTGAAAAAAAACTGTACAGTTTAAAAGAAAATGTTTTTCTTCATTTGAAGAAAATTTGTTGATAAAAGAAACCATGGCAACTGCAAGAATTGGAAAAATGCTGGGACTTTTCATGAACTTTGTCTTAAGTGTTGAACCATTTGGAAGGCTAAAACATTTTATGGTAAAGTTATTAAGGTTGGTTTAAAAACAACTGCATTAGAAATAATGCGTGTTTTGGGGGGCAGAATGCAGAATTTTTTAATTTACAAAGCGTGATTGCTAGCAAAAGCATTAGTGCTTTTTATCTGCAGTCTTTTTTATGAGCTTTACAAAGTTTTTAGTCAGCTTTGCTTGTCACATTGCAAAACCTAGCTTAAAAGCATTTAAAAAAAAACTTAAGTAGATAGGAGCTTATGGTCAAAAGTGCAAAACAAAACAAAACAAACAAAAAAACAAAAAAAGCAATAGATAGAGAAATTGTTGACAATTTCTGTAGTCTTTCCTAGTTGTGATCAAAATTCAGCCTATGGATGGCCTATTTTATACCAAAGATGAAGTGGCGCCCTATTGCAGTCCAGAAGATAGAGGTTGTTTTTCTTTTAAAAATTTTATTTGACCTACATGGCCGGACCAGTTCTTACTTTGTTGTTTGTTTAAACTACCTTCCACTGGTATTTTACATACTGCAAAAAAAAAAAAAAAAATTTTTTTTTTTTTTTTTTGTATATTTGTGGACAGTAGAAGCTTGCACCTGCTGTGCTCAGCAGTTTCAGCATGAAGAGCTCTGGATGCCAACTGATAGAGCCAAATGGCTTTAAAGTCCACGAGCTTTTCCAGTTCTTTGCTAGCTCTCTTGAATAGTGAAACCTGTATTGATGGCCACCAATAAGCTAAGACACTCTTTAACAGGTTGAAATTTCTTTTTGTGAATTTTGAACTAAAGACACTTCCTGAACCTGGTCTGAAGGGTCACTTGTTTAAAAAAAAGCTTAGTGATATTGTGTTAAATGGTGAGTGGTCTCCTGAAAAGGTCTCATTGTATTTGTAACAATAGTCTTCCTTCTCAATTCCAACACCTCTTAATTTTGTCTTTGCACCTTAGTCTTTGTCATAATGCACATGAATAGTCACCTTGATTCCAAAGGGGGGAAGGGATATCTTCTTTTTGCCTTTTTTCATTGTATTTTCATATCCTGGTGTTGTCAGAAGAAAGACAAAATAGACCTTTTTTATTTCGGTTTAACTCTCTGAGGCAAGTAGGACCAATAAGATTGAGGATTCTATTAGTGGGATTTAGGTAAGCTTTTGAAATGCTAGTTGACAATCAATAAATTATATGATTTATATTAATAAGAACCAAAACAATTGGGTTTGATCAATCATGAAAGCCAAAGGAGGTATATTTGCATTGAGAGTGATGCAAAATTTTATCCAAAATGAGTTAAATTAATGTAACAAACATCTCTCCATATTTGGTTCATGAAATCCATATTCAACGTGTACAGTTTCACCTGAAACTAAAGACAATGAAACATTGTTAACCGAATTATGCCCTAGAATTGCTTTCTGAATGAATCATTAGAATCAAATAAGTGAAGTTCTTTTCACAAACTGTCATAGGAACCTGTCTTAGGCCAGAAAGAAGAGGGAAATGCACTAAGTGCACTGTAAAAGAAAGCAGAGTAGGCTTTTAAAGACTTTTTAAAAATTTAAAAGATAAATCATATTCCCATTAGATCAACATGGGTAATGAGTTTGACTCATATGAAAGTGTCAATATTTCACTATTTATGACATACAAACAAAAGCCTAGTGTTGAAATGGACCTGGTTCTCTTATTTGCAACATCATGTATTAGAAATTCAAATCTTGAGAGAGACTCCATATCTTTGTGGTCAAATTAGAGGTGAGAAATATATCCAAGAAAATGTAACATGCTACAGAGACATATGAACTGGTCACACCCATCCTTATGGTTTCCCATGGTTTAGCGAGAATCCTAGGTTTCTACTTTTTTCTGTTCCATCCTTCAGCCTCTCTTGTATTCTAAGGGTGGCACTTAAGTTTTATCTGAGAAGTGGGCCCCCAAGTTTCAGGGGGTGAAGCAAACATGTATGGAAACCGTATTTTCTGTTTCTTTTTTTTTTCCCACTCTCTGAACTCTTTGTATAAATAAGGATTATCCTGGGCATAATTCATTTGAATATGAAACCAACATGCTTTCTTTTGTTTCTGTAAAAAAAAAATTAATGTGATACAAAGAAAGTCTCATTTATACAATCAACAATGAGGCTAAGAGGTAGCTACCATGTGGCTGATGAATGTGCCTAGGTAACTTCCTGTTTCTATTCAAAACTACTGCTTTATTTATACATTCAGAAACATTTTTTTCAACTATGGAATTTCAATGATCTCAATTTTTTTAAGCCACTTCAGGCAAAAGGAAATTACCTGTCATTTTATGTATCCATGTGTGTTTTGTGTTTGGATTTTTTACATCATGCCATTCTATAGAATATCTTATTTCAAATCAAAAAAAAAAAAAAAAGAAGGGAAAAATGGCACATGTTCAAATTTGCATCTGTCATCTTCCCTAATAATTGTTTTTAAGAGTCATGTCTTGGGGGGGCGGGGTGGAAAGCATCAACAGGTAAGCAGCATTTTATTGTATTAAAAATAAAACATACCAAAATAAGTGTTTCAATAGATACAGACATCAGAATCCTATTTTGGTTATTTTAATCCTATTGAGGTTTGTACTACTCATTTTGTTTAAGTATTCTGGTTCACCAGGTTTTTAAGCATTTACTCAAATGTTCAATTTTTCCTTTCAACTTCAATAGCCAAGACTTTACTTAAACATTAGGAAACCAACTAAAGCCAGAATCCAAATGAGATAAACACGGTCTCATACAAACCCTAGTAACATGGTCAGTGGAGGGGTGTGGTAGTTTTTATATAATGATAAGGTATTGTCAGGGGTGGCAAAGTATGCCGGGTAACTGGGGACTCCTCAATGCATGGCCCTGTCTCCTGGAGATGTTATGGACCCTAAGTGAGCTAAATGTAATACTAGCAGGGGCTGGTGACTTTTTGTCCTTGGACGTTGGCATGTCTTGAATATTTCAACTGACATAATATTCTAAAAAAAAAAAAGAAAGAAAGAAAAAACTCTAGCTGATTCCATTTTGGTCAGGGCTAGTTTGTTTCCTTGGTAGATTTCAATTGTTCAGGTGTTGTCTCCATGCTTCACTTGAATCAATTCTTCCTGTGACCTTAACGGCTCTGCCACATTTGACAGCATCTAGGACTCACCTTCACCCTTTTCTAATGAAAAAATACATGGTGTTAAAAGCAACTCATCTCAGAGTTGAAAGGCTGAGAGCAGCAGGTGACTGGATGGAAAAGGAAGTTCAGTGTGTCTGCAGAATACAGCGACCCCTTGCAAAACTGCTTTAAAATTATTTTCAATTCATGGATGACCAAAAAAAAAGGTACTTAGTTGTTTTTTTTTTTAAACACTTTATTTGAATAATTGGGATGCCAATTACATACCTATATATCTTTTACAGTGGCCTAAAATCTCCATTAAGGAAAAGTGAGATTTGATTTAAATAGGACCTTTGCAGTCTTCTTCATGATTGAGAAGTTTCAATGTACTGTCTAGACAGATTATATTATTAGTAGGAGACTAAAAATACATTTGACGATTCAGCTTCATGCTTAATTTGAGCACACAAACCATTACAGATGAGCTGATAAGCAGAGAGAAATTGTTAAGCAGGTTGCAGTGATAAAAGTTTTCATATGATATAAAATCAAGTGAAAGGATAATATTTATGTATGTGAATAACAACATTCAGCACATCTGAGGATCACGTCAAAATAAAGTTAAAACCTGTCATGGAGCCCTTGATCTATATTATCTTGTGCACAGTAGGGAGTAGAGGATGAGATTTGGTTTCCCTGTTATTGTGGCTGGCACGCTTCGACATTCTGAGCTCGCTGGGACTGACAGCCTCTCACTCCAATCTAAGGGACTGATGTAATTGGAGCAGGCTCATTGATTTTGTACACTATCCCCTTCCTGTGGCAGAATGATAATGGGATTTCATTAATGAATCAATTCCTTTAACAAATGACATCCACTGTGGCATTGGAAGACAGAGGAATCTAACTTAAATTTAACAATTTTTAACAAATATTTTAAAATATATAATTAGTCTTTTTATCCAAGTGCCCTTGGGCATAGCTGCCCTTTGTGGATTACGTAGTTCATTCAGGAAAGTACAAAAGTTAAATAAATGGAAGATCCCTCAGTGCCCCCGCCCCCAACTCTGCCAAATCTTTTAGGATGTAGGGCAGGGAGCTTACCCCGCCTGTTGATATCTTATATCTTTGTTTTTATAACCCAATATATATGCTCACTGCCACACACACACACTCACACACTCTCAGACACAGGAGGACAATAGCTTCTTTATATTCATTTCTTTGTATTTCTGGGAAGAAAAATCATATTTCAAGAAATGCTTCTTACACTCAGGAAGCGGTAAGGCTGAAGCAGCGGGGAGGCCACGCTTGGAGCCTGCAGGAAGAACCCCTCAGCGAACCAGTCACAGCCTTCTTCCATTTTGTTCTCTCCAGTTAGTAACCGCCCTATGACTGAACCTTGCAGAAACACAATCACTCTCAATTTTTGAAGGGCTAATTATCTACTCTGTGGATTTCTTTTGTCTTTTCTTTTCAACTATTAAGACTTGGGGCTCTATTTCCTTTTATTAACATGTCCCCCAGAGGGTAGTAAAAGAAACAATTGGAAGTAAAATACGAATCAGTCTATTTTGCTTCTTTTTAAGTATTGGCTGGTTGAAGGAGTTCAAATTCATTTGTAAAAATTAATGTCAGAGCATTATATCCCATTGATTTTTTTATTACCCATGATGTCCTTTTCCCATCCACCATAAAAAATTGAGAGTTGGCTGTATTCTTGCAGAATATAAAGGAATAAAAAGGTAGCAAAGAATTTGGCTCCCTTCAAAAGAAAGTTGTTTTGGTTTTGTTCACTTTTGAAATTTGAACCAGTAGAAAAGATCAACTCAAAAATTAAGTTACGAGAATATAATAGCAGCTCTTGGTTAAATACACACTCCTATCCTTATCTTAAATCTTTCACCAGAAAAAAAAAAAAAAAAAAAGCATTGTTTGGGGTTTTTTGACTTTGAATCACTGTATTAAGGCTGAATGACCTTAACACTCCACTGGATTTATTTTAAAAATCATTTCAAATTTAAATAGTGTCCAAAGTGTAACTTCAGTGTTACACTTTTTATTTTAAACCCTCTGGTCTTAGATTATTAAGAAAGATGCTCTCTCCTCCTCCCTAACCATGTTATTTCCTCATATGTAAAAAACGAGTTATTTCATACTTTTCAGGAACTGTAAATACTATTTCAAAGAGACACTTGAAAAAGTTTTCTCCGCTCTGGAAATCGATGCTTTCATTTCTTTAAAAAGAAGAAGAATTAATTGGAATCTTAATTTAAAAAATACATAGGTAAACGTGTATTGGCTATGAAATACTCAGTTTCTAAAAGAAAATAGGACACAGCTTTTTTTAAAAACCCTTGTTTCAGGCCATATTTGACTTCATGGAACTTCTGAAGTATCATTTAATTTTGAACTTAATTTAAGAGCTTTTTGTACTGCTGTCTCTGACTGTCATGGAAAGTTCTGTGATTCTATGGTGTTTCTGGTTTTATTTTTAATATTTCCATCTGTATCACAGTCAAACTAGCTACCATTTCCCCCATTCCTTGGGCTTTCTGTAGATCAGTGGATGTTAGGTTTAAACTTCTGTTTTCTTTGATGAAGCTTTCAATAAAAAATGAAAATAAAATCAACCAAGTAGGGCCATTGTGTTCTTCTTCACTCTTCCAGAGATGGGTTGGGGAAGGGGCTGGTGGCAGGCGGTTCAATGTCTATACGTATTAAATTACATATTCTGCTGGCTTCCTACAGAATTCCCCAAAGAAAGAACCATCTGTGGAAACAAAAAGTGAGAGGTGAGAGAGCATTCTATACATGCAAGGAGGCATGAGAAAAATCACTTTTAGAGCGAACAGACTATTTTGATCTTACTAGGACCTCGTACACTCTTCCCACTTCCTAGGCTTAGGGATTTGGTGGTAATCCATCCCCTCCTTCCAAATATGCCTAACGTGTACCAGCTACTTGATGCATCTTGTGTGAAGGCCAGGAGATACGGAGTTATATGTAACACTGAAAACGTTTTACTCGACTCCTGTGGCTTTTATCCCTGCAAAGATTAAATTCCAGGTCAACCAAAACCAGAAGTGTTCCATTTCTCAAGCTACAGATGGTTATCTATGGTAAACAAATAATCAGAAACTATTTCTCTAGCCCAGAATAATCCAAATGAATCTGGAGCTCATATTCAAGGAACAAACTATTCTGTGCTATAATATACATTTTCTGTGTTGTTTAAGAATATTTAATTCTACTCTAGAAAGCAGGAAAACAAATGAGAAGAATAAAATTATTATGTGTTAAACACAACAAAGTGAGTAACCTTTAAGAAAGATGAAATAATTAGAGCATGTGAGTGTGAAGAATTAGAAAGACCAAGAAAACTATATATTTATGATACACTAAATATACAAAAAGCAACATGTAGTCATAATACACTACATATACATGAGAAATGTGAGGCACCCATGTTTTTGAGGTCTTAATTAGGTCACCCTTTGTAATTCAGAGCAGCTCATCAGGGTAACTGGTGAATTTCAGCTACTTGCCTTTCCATCTTTCAGAGGGAACAAGCACGTTTCATTGGCCTTTCCCTCTGTTGCCTGCCTTGCTCAAACCAGATCTCTGGTCCTTGCAACACACCATCCATAGGAAAGGATGATGAGGCAGAGGGAGAAGCAGGAGATATGAACACTGCAGAACATTAGACTAATGTGGTCCTTTCAATTCTCTTGCATCCTACTTAAATGAGCTAACCTAACCCTATGCATCTGCCGTTGCTTCATGTTGTGGGCTTTAAATTGATTTAATAAATCCCTGTGTTCTCAGCATACCATATGGGGCAAAAACAGGTTTACTGTTCATATGGAAAATAACACAGTAATTAATGAATAATAATAAAGAATAAAGAACACTCTGTGTTTCACATAATCACAACTATAATCCTACTTTTGCGCTACCTTGTATTTATTTTGCCTGGGAAGCCTTCTGTTACATGACCTTGAGTGCAACTTGAAGAATAGTGTACTTGGAGACTATAAGTGCATCAAGGTAATTGTCCATATAACATCTTCATGCTTTAGAATGTAAGTGTCTAAGAGGATGTGGAGCTAACCAACCAGTGTCTAGGTTGTAAGAGTGTGTTCTGTATGTCCCTTTTCCTTATGTGAGTATCTGTTCACCTTGGACTTCTGGGTAGGAGAGAATGCTGAAAGTGAAAGTAAGAGGAGTGGAATTACTGGAGAGTATAAGCAATAAGACTGGAATAAAGAGCTTGAATTTAATCTTACCCACATTCCATCAGAATTTTTTACAGTTTCTTTATGTTGTTCATTTATTTTTCAGGAATCATAGACTTCTAAGAAGATGATAATACTACCACCAATATTCATATACAAAAAATTATTGCAGGGTATTTGGGAAATTTCTCAAATGCATCCCTAGGCTTTTGGTAAAAAATTCTTTGTTTCAAGATATAAAGATAAGAGAAGACTAGAGAATGAAGAGACACGGCCTCCTCCATTGTAAGAAAAATAACCATGATTTCTTGACCTCATATCTATGTTTTTTTTAATGTTTTAAACTTTTCTCCCCAAATAACTCAGTGTTTTGTCAACTCTTAATAGTTTCAATAAAGTTTGCATTCAATAATACTTTTTTAAAGGGATGCTGACAATGATGACTCTTTTAGCTGCTCTCTAAAGTTAGTAAAGTGAAAAGTAGCATAGCGGAAACAATCTCAGAGGATTTAATTATTTCTAAATATCCTGCATAGGAGTGTCACTTACAATATGAATGAAAAAGGCTCTCATATATCAAAAGGCTGTCTTTTCATTGAAATCGTCAGAAACACAGGGTGCATCTTCTCTCCCAGTTTCTTCTGCCCTTAAATTGCAGGTTACTACTGTGACAAAGTGGTCACCAGGTGGCGCTGCTGCATTAATCTCCAGTGGATTCCAAACCCAAATCTAGATTCTGTATTCCCAAACAAAACGGGCATGGTGAGGTATTGCTGTAAGAGCAAGAGCCACCATTACCTGAGCCTTCATTGTGTGCCAGGCAGTGTGCCACATGACCCACATACCTGAGTTCATGCAACTCTCACAAGAGTGCTCTCAGTAGGGACTGCTACTGTCCCCATTGTCCAGAGGAGATTTGGAAAGTTGGACAATTTACCCAGAGACCTACATCTAGGAAGGGCTAGAATGTGCTTTTAAAACTATATCCAAAATCTCAACCCCTGGGTTCTAAGGTTTCATCTTCCATAATGACTTTGGGAAATGGCCACGTGGAAGACATTTTCTTTTTCAATCTTTTTTCAAAACTTCGTCTCACTTGGCCTAAGATTATGCGACCTCTGTAGAAGAGGGCACTGGACGTCATTCTAATCACCTTAGTCACAAACCCAACACAATTCACATTTTCCAACCCAGAAATAACTTGCTGTTTCAATCATCTCTGTGATTTGTTCTGGAAGGAAAGAACCTATCTACCAAACAGATAGGCATAACTTTTCATTGACTCATTCATTTAACAGCATCTAGCACATGGGCACTCCATAAATACTGTAATGCTACAAAGATAAGGTAGGCATGGTTCCCGTTTACTAGAATGTCTATTCTAGCAGGCAGGGGATATGACAACACCGTAGCGTGAAATAAGACCGAGGACCTTTGTGAGCAGTATGTTTAATCCTTTCTTGGCTGGATGCAGAGTAAATGGGAAAGCTGCCTGGTCTAAGTGCATCCCTCTCTTCTCATCCACGCATAAGGAAGATCTTCCAGGCTCCTCGCCATTCCCTTTTTCTTAGGAGACATTTCACAGTTACCCTTTTCTCAAATCACCTGGAACATTCAACTCTTTGACAGTAAGGAGAAATAAGCTATTCTTGTCATAACTCGAGTAACAGTCATTACTTATTACCTCTGATCTTTTAAGAACCATGCAAGGAAAGGGCTGGCCACATTTTAAACATGAGGGAACTGGTGCTTCAAAAAGTTACTTGACTCAGCTATGTTTTCATGGTGCAAGCTTAGGACCAGCTTGATACAGCCAAAAATTTTCCTCTTATGTAGTGCTGGATCCACTGATGCAACTTGAAGAGAAGCATTTCTTGTCCAAAATAACTTTTCTATTATCTGACATTTCACCATTATCACTTTATTCTTGATCACAAAATATTGGAAAAAGCACTGAACAGGCATTGAAGAGATCTAGAAGTCTCACTTTAGGTATACTATCCACAAAACTCTCTCTCTCTCTCTCTCTCTCTCTCTCTCTCTGTAAGTTCTAGCTTCTTTATTTGTCAGAATGCAAACCTTTTGTTTCTCAGAGTTATTATCAAGATAAAATGGGCAATGAGTATATCACATGTAAATCCTCTGGTAATTGTAAAGGTAACCAAAAGCAATACATAACTTTAATTTTTCAGTTCTGAATTTCTTCTTTAAAGCACAAGATATTCTTATGAAAGTAACGCCTGCTAATTAAGGGTAAGCTGAATATCAGAGATGATGGAAGGCGGCACGAAGATAATAGCAGAGCTGAGGTTAATCGTCAGCTAGTTTGCAACATTGCCCAGATCCTGGAGGACACAAATGCCAACCTTACAACTTACATCGATTTGCTCCCAGGCCACAGGAGCAAGAACACACAGAAACTGAGCAGCTGGTTGAGCTAAATGCCTCCACAGTTTCAGATGATAATCCTTTAACATCACCCAATTAACAGACACCCTCTGCCTTCCTGCAGCCTCCAACATGGAGTCATGTAATCTAAAGGCAGCTACTGAGAGAGGGGGCCAGGCCTTAACAATCAGGGATGGCTATTGCATGAAAGATCTGTAATCTCCCCTGGAGAACTGAGGGAAGGATCTTCTGTAGACCTCCAGTCCATAAGGTATGTTTATCCCAAAAGGTAGAGGGGATCAAAATAGTCATGCTAATGCACAGGTTGCATGAAACACAAACAGTTCCAAGACAGGTGATTGCTATTAGAAAATGTGAATGAGATCCAGCCTTAAAGTACCTGAAAAAGTCTAAGGAGCAGAAGACAATGGTTTTAAAAAACATATCTAGCTCTGCTTGTCTGTCCACAGCCATGGGTCCCACCTCCCTCCCAGGCTATTGTCTCAGCGTTGACTTGATTCACATTTGTTTTTGTTTTTGTTTTTTTTTGCTAAAATATAATATCATAAAGAAACATGCATATCTTATAAATGATCAACACAATGAAATTAACAAACTGAATACACAGGAGTAACCAGGAAGCAATACCAAGCCCCCAAAGACACTGCCCTCTCATGCTCCTTTTTGTCATTTTGTAACCAGCCCCCCCCCCCCATCAATTACTTTAAACTCCAACAATCTAGAATGATTTTCCTGATTCTTGCTTTATATAAATGCAGGTTGGCTTGGCTTTTGTGAGAATGTCAGTGTTACATACATGAAGACAGGACAATTTTGCTTGTGTTTGAAACCTCAAAATATGTGTTGTTCTAAACATAAGGCTGTATTATCCAAATTTTTAAAAGCTTCAGTTTCAGAGATTGCATGCACACATATTTTTGTAACAGCTCCATTCGATGTTTAACATCCTTTAAGGAAAAAAACAGACACACAGCAAAAGTCCTAAATGAAATGTCTTGAGAGAGTCAAGGCACGTTCTTAAAGCAATAGCGAAGTCTCCAGGAAAGGCTTGTTTCAAGGCTTCCTTGAAGGTTTGGTAGCACATCATTCACTGTCTGCTTATTGAGACACTGGGTGACATGAGGTAGTCGATGTCCCACTTCACTGGGAGACCAGCCAGAGCCAGAAATTGCCAATACGCCATTGTTCACACAGAAGCGCAGCATATGGAGTATATTAAGCCCATGCCCACCAACGGAAGGCGGTCACTTCTTTAGCTTCTGATTGTAACGTTAAATTGCTTGGGGCTTTCTTTACAGTGGAGATTTTGCTCTCACCTCTTTTCTTCCTTCGTGCCTCTGAATTTTTCATGCCAGGTGGAGATCAACCAGGTCCCTTTACGGTATTTCCCAGGTGTGTGCTTTGCAGTATATATAGCACTTTGAGTCAGGAGGGGGCTACTACACACAACATTCTTTTACCACCATGGTCCAAGAAGAAGTACTCACAGCCTTTGGGAGATCTAACATAAAACTACTGCTTTGGTGAACACCCGGCCACTTCTATTAAAATGTGCCATGTGCTTAAAATGTTTTACAAGAGGCGCTTTCAGAGGTTTTGATCAAGCCTGAGCCTGGGTCACAGGCCTGTAGCTTTCCCCGGGGGTCCTACCCCTCCTCCTTCATGCGGCATTGATTGTCTTGCGGGGTTCCGGCCTCTCTGTCCCTTTTCTCTGATCGAAAAGCGCCCCCACCAATGCTCGAAGGCACCAGTTGGTGTTTTGCTCTTTCCCTACAGATTAAGGACTGGAAATTATTATTATTATTTTTTTTACAACAACAAAAAGTTTATTTGTAACAGAAACCCAGTTTCCGTTACTTCAAAACAGCATAGGAGTAGGAAAGAGTCAGGCTGAACGCATCATTTCATCTAGGGCGGAGTTCCACGCTTTGCATGACAGCGAGCCCATCGCTGCCAGAGCCCCCTGGCCTGGGCTGGACTGACGCCACCAGCAGGTGAGCCAGAAGGAAGTCAGCCCTGGGCCTCAGCACGGTTCACCTTCCCACAGGCCCTTGGGCGTCCCACCTGCAGCTTTCCAGCCCTTCCTTCCCCATCAGGCCAACCCCTACTCTCTAAGTCGCCAGGGAACTTTCTTGGTGGAGTAATGAACAGGGGGCTAAGTCTTACAAGAAACAAGAAAACACTCTGTGAAATCTACTGTTTTAGAGATAGTTTAAAAATGACACCCCCATGCCTATCCCTAATCAGCAATGGCAGCTCTTCCTCTTTCTTCACCACCAGTGCACGGGCTTCCGAAGCGGTTGCCATCTCAGACAGCTCCAGGTTCGTTTCCCTGCCGTCCTTCTCCGCGGCTGCTGTCCTCGTGCAGCTAGGTTCAGAGGCTGAGAGGAAAAGCTCTGACATCCTAGAAAAAGACAGCCTTCCTCTGTTCCCCTCAAAGGTTTTGATGGCGATTCTTGCTTAGATGTTTTCTAGTCCCTAAGAAAAGTTTGTTTTAGATTTAGAGAGCAATCCAAACACAGAATCAGGCGATCTGTTTGATCAGATATTAGTTTTGAGATACAGAAGACAAGGAGGAGGACTATGAAATCTCCAGCTGCCTCCTCCACCTCAAATCTTCCAGACAGCCTCAGAAGAGGGACACTGAGAAGTCTTCACTTTTCCCAGGCCTTGGTGGCACCATTGCTAAAGTTCTACCATCATGGACTGCTGACTTTTCACAAAGTCACAGTAAAGGAGACAACACAGAGGGCGTCTCCAAAGGAACATCTTAGGCAAGTACCGAGGGCTCTGACTAGTCGCTAGAATATAACTGATGTCTGTTTCCAGAACTGGTTTAATTGAGTGAGGCACTCATAAATGAAGCAGGAGGCTTAAGTAATAAAATCTAAAGTGAGGAACAGAACCCATTAATTGGATAGAGGATCACTTGAAGCTTTAACACTGATACGTTTCTTTATTTTAAACTCTTCTCCAATGTCTTTGGTACACTGAGCTAGCTGTCCCCTGCACGTGCTGGACTGGGCAAGCATATCCTCACAGTCTTTGTGCAAGATACTCCCATGTACGTCACTCAGAAGGATGCTAAGGGCAGCATACTGATGAGGGGAATGGGAGGGCTGAGGGATGCTCTGATCTGTGGCCTTATTGGCAAGGCTCTGATCTGGGTGGGATGAGGAGAATTGGGACGACAGTGTTGTCCCTGAGGAATGACCCCTGTACAGTAGTTTCGGGTGTGGAGATGGGAAGCGGTGGTCTTGTAACCCCAGCCCGGCCGGTAGAAGCTGAGTTGGAAAGGACGGAGGGGACACAGGTTCCTTTCAGGCCCACCACGTTCCCGGTGAGGGGAGGGGCAGGAACCTCAGACTGTTGACATTTTTAGCCACTTCTTTTTCTTATAGTTAATCATGTTACTACAAAAGTAAATTTATCTGGCCGGTACAGCTCAGTTGGTTTTAGCTTTGTCTCATAAACTGCAATGTCCCGTGTTCAATTCCCGATCAGGGCACATGCTTAGGGTGTATGTTCTGTCCCTGGCGGGGGAGAGTATGGAAAGCAACAAACCAGTGTTTTTCTCTCACATTGATGTTCCTCTCTCACTCTCTGTCCCTCCCTTCCCCTCTCTCTTTAAAAAAAAAAAATATATCAATGTGTGTCCTTGGGTGGGGATAAAAAATAAAAATTAAAAAATAAAAAGGAAATTTATCTTAAATCTAATAAGATAAACTTCAACTTTATAATCTTCACACACAGCCATCCGTACTCATGAACAATACCTTCTACACTTCTAAACAAGAAGTGCACGTACCAGCTTTAAGAGTAATAAAAATGCGGTGTGGAGTCCCAGTCAAGATGGCAGAGTAGGTGAATGCTGGGCTCACCTCCTCCTCAACCACATTCAATTTACAACTAAGTTATAGAGTAACTGCCCTTGAGAAACGCCCAAAAACTAGCTGAACAGAAGAGCTCCTGTAACTATGGATTAAAAGAAGCCACGTGGAGACTAGTAGGAGGGATGGAGACATGAAATGGGCTGGTCCCACACTCACATGTGGCAGTTAAGGACTGAGAGGGTAAGAATCAGAAAGGACACATCAGCTACAGAGGTCCCCACTGCAGAGAGAGGGGTCCCAGCCCCACAACCGAAGAGAAGCCTCCACTACAGCTGGCTGTGAAAATCAGCAGGGTCTCGGTGCAGGTGAGATGGCGGGGTGCTGTAGACCCAGGGGTCCCCTTAAAGGGCCCAAGCACAGGTCTGCTTGCTCACAAACACTTATGTTACGCTCCAGGGAAGGGATAGCAGCTCAAACAGTGCCAGGACATATGGAGAGGAACTGAATTGTTTGGCTTCAGGGCCACAGCTGGAGGGACAGGGCTGGCAGGTGCCATTGTTCCTCTGTTGACGTCCCCACCCCTCCCTCAGCCTTCAGGCAGAGGTCAAATTAGTCTCCAAAGACCTGGCTAACAAAGCTCTAGCCCCACCCTGGTGATTCTCTGAGATCCTGCCCCACCCAATTCACCCGCCCTTCCCAAACCACTTTTAGAGGTTACTCAGCAAGTGGCTAGCCCGAGCCCGCAATTCAGATTTTCCTAAAATTCCTCAAGGGTTTGCAAACCCACAAGAAGCAGAAGTCCTCAGCATGCCCTGTGTCTTTTGCTAAGTTACCCCAAGCCCAGCACTGTGACCCAGCACTTGGGTCACAGTATGACCACTCCCAGATGCCTCCAAGCCCAGAAAGCAACTACCACTGCAGATCACTTTGTAACTCCTACCAGGTGGCCTCGGGTCTGACATAGGCCATGCCTGACGTTGGCCTGCACTGGATCCCCTACTAAGAGGTCTCAGATGAAATACACCTGGTGGACAACTTGAGACCACACCGGAGCACCACCCAATCAGTATCACTAACAACACACCCGAAGGGTGGACTTGGCAGGTACCAGAGTTCCGCTAATGCAAATTGTACTCTGCGAGGTCAGCCCCCACCCCAGTAGCTTGTCCTCAGTAGTCATAGCCAGTCAACCCAATGGCCAATCCCACCCATTTGATGTGTCAACAGCAATCAAAGCTCAACTACAACAGAAGAGCACATACAACGCACACAAGGATTATGTTCACTAGATTATGATATAGAATTTGGAAAAAATTCAACCTGACTTAAAGAAGCAAATAAATACCTAGCATAATTTCCTGGCAGAGAAACTTATTTTCTCTGACTTTTATTTTCTATATACAATGAAAAAAGTAGAAAATTAGATTTACACTATGCAATTCTCTATCAATTTTTTAACTTACATTTTCACTATGAACTCTTTCACTATGTTATTTTCAGCTGCATTCTTTTAAACATTGGATTAAATCCTCCTAAACAGATACACTATAATTCACCTTTGGTTTTAATGAATAAAAACAGAAAAATACTATAAACCATACTAGTGAACAATTTACTTTTGAGAAGCTGAACTTTAAACTACTGAAGTAAAAGAGGAAGCTTCCATTAGCAGTACCCAGAAAACTGCCTCATGTTGTTTACTTTCAGCTGCTTACAGTGATTGTCATTGCACTCAGATTTGGGTTGAAGATTTCAGGCTCACATAGAAAGATAATGCTTGAAAAAATAATGCTTGAGATGGTATATGGTGAGGTATCCTTAGTTTTCAAATTTTTATTTTGATTACAATTTTATTTTCTTCAAATGTGGGACAAACAGATGGAGTAGAATGTCAAGGAATTATTATTATCTCTAAGAGTAATTTTGAACTAAGAAGAGGTGGTCATTTTCTAAAATAAAGGAAGGTGCGGAACAATGTGGTCATTTTCTAAAATAAAGGAAGGTGCAGAACAATGTGTGGTGTGACACAAACTGAGTTGCAAAAAGGAAAATTTGTGTGTGTGTGTGTGTGTGTGTGTGTGTGTGTGTGTGTGTGTTTTGGTATATGTTTATCATTGTTCCTTTTCATTTACACACCCTTATACCCGCACACATGATCTACCAGTACAGGGAAAAAAAAAATGTGTCTGAAAATATTCAAGAGAAACTCATCACTGATTTATTCCACAGGGAGAAACTAGTTTTTAAAAGAGATTTTTAAAACCATATACTTTTCATATACTCTGCATTTTTGTTATGTGAATATGTTACCTCCGAAAACAAAACAAAACAAAACTGAACAGAATAAACACAAGTGAAGAATTATAAAGAGCAAGAAAGAAGTGAGTAGTTTTTAAAAAGATGTATGTCTAGGTTTTGAACTTACCAATACTCCTTGAAATGAAATGGTCAAACCACCAGGGATGATGCATCATTTACGGTTCATAATGAGTGAGTGTCAGGGCCTCTTTAGCATTTGGCAATGCCTTCTCAGAAAATGTTTGTGAAGACAATAAAGTACATAGGAAAAAGATATGAGGTATATTGCAAAAAAGTATCAAATATGTAAATTTAAAAAATTTGATACAAGGAGGCATGTGCTTCTTTATTAATGCCGTAAATACAATTTAACAACATATTGAATTACTTCTGGAATTTCAAATTGTCACCAACAATTGTAGGGTGAGGATATGAAATTATTTATAATTTATATTAATGGCACAGCACTCCAAATAGTATGTATTATACTATGGTTTGTTGTTTATAATTGTAATTGAAGAAAACATTAAACTTCTATTGGATGTTAGTATTGTAAAAATAAAGGAATATGTATTCTTTGTCACTCACATTCAAGGAACTCTAAAAACAGTATTTCAAGATTTTCAGTGAGGGGGATGTTGAGAATTCTTGTTGGTGGGGAAAAAAATAAAATAAAAACCGTGCTGGATGAACCCATTAAATACAACATAATAAGGGCTATGCCAGAGCGCTAAGCCAGTCTAAGGCCATCCAAAGACTCACCATAGAAGTGACGCCTGAACTAGATCCTAAAGCACAAGCAAGAATTTTCCAGATGATGGAGAGAAATGAATGTTGTAGGAGATGGAATGATGTGAACAATGGCAGAAGAATGGAAACTTGGGGACCTACAGCCCAAGGGGAGCTGCTCCTCAAATGCAAAGTCACAGGAGGGTGGGAGGAGGTGAGGTTGGAGAAGGGGGTAGGGTTACGTGTAGGAGAACCTTCTGAGCATTGCTGAGGAATTTAGATTTTTGGCAGCCATGAGGAACCACTGAAGAACTGTAATGAGGGAAGCCCTATGGTCTGATTTGTGTTTTTTATTTTCTATTGCATTGTAGAGGATGCGGTTGAATTGGCAGGAGACCAGAGATACTACAAAGTCTGAGCAGGCATGACTATAAATGAAATAAGGATGTTCCTTTGGAATGGGGACAAAGGATAGAGGTGAGAAATACATAAGATATGTGGTTGACTGGATCATTGTTCCTTAGTTCTTTGTACTTTGTTTTGGAATTACACGCCCACAGAATTTGCCATGTGACGCTGTGCCTTGCACTAGAGTCTGAGGGTCTATCCCACTACCTTGATCTTGGCCTTGGCCATGTAATTTCCTTTAGCCAGTGGGCTTTGAAGTGTGATTGTGCAGTTCACCGCCTTGAGCTTCCTTCCTCACAATGAAACATACTACAGGTAGCCTCTAGTTCCAGGAGACTGAAAGGCTTGTGGAGCACAGCTGAATTTCACCCTCAGTGTGAAGCCAAGTCCAGGCTCAATCATTAGGACCATGGTCACTCTGCACACCCCTAGATGTGAGAATATATGCTTCTTGTAGGGGACCACTGACATTTTCAGGGTGTCTGTTGTGTAATAAGGTGATGGCTAGAGATACAAAGCTAGAAGTATTCAGTGACCGGATGGATACAAATTGGACAAGACTCTCCAGGTTCTGGTAGTGCACCTGGGGATATAATGATTCCAAAAACTAGGACCAAGGTTGGTGGATGAGAAACAGCTTTTGTGGCAAAAGTTAAAGAGGTCACTGTAAAACATTGTGTGCTGGAACTCTTGGTAAGGCATCTAGATGAAAACATTTAACAGGCATTTGTGTACAGAGCTCAAAGCTCAAGAAGATATGAAAAGGGTAAGTCTTTGGGTCATAGTTGATAGCTAGTAGCATGCATGTAAGATGGCTCAGGGAGAGAATGCTTAATAAACAGAAAATTGAGTGAAAAAGAAAACAGTGATCACTGAACCACTTAGATGTGGATACAGTAAAAGGAGTCAATAATGGAAGCTGAGAAAACAATCTTTTTAGCGCAGTGGAGAAATACAGTATTACAGAATAAGAGAAATGAGTTTCTAGAAGAGAGAGTATAATACGATTGAACACTGCTGGAGTGGGTTTTCGTAGAAGCCAGATTGCAAGAGGGCTGAGTAGGGACTGACAGGAAAATCTTACTTGTGTTAGCAATGCATCCTTAAACTAGTAATGACATCCAGGTAGCTCAACCACAAGCTGGTCTTAATACTGTGGAATAGTATATTTAATAGAGATTAGTTTCTTAATTAATGGAGTAGCATATATAAAGGGGATTAGTTTCCTTTAGTAAAGTCCATTATAATTATAACAAAATCTTATGGATTACTTTAAAACCCTATATATGAAATAAAGTCTGTCTTCAGGCTCTTACATACCTATTATCTGATTCTTAAAACCACCATGATGGTAATAGCAGCAGGTGAATCAGCATTCACACTGAGACTTCAAATTTAAAATCAACTCCCATCATTCCTTTAGCGACATTACATCATCTTGGTAATGGCTACAAAGTGGAATATCAATTATAGGCGAGTGTGTCTCCATGTCTGACTTATCTCATGAGCCCAGCTGATCTATGAGAATCGCTTTGGCTATTAGTGAAGGCAGGCAAGGGCCTCTTGGCAGCAACTACCTCTTCTTGCATCTGCTAAGCAGAAATCCTAGCTCTGTTTTAAGCATTGCCTAACAGTTTAAATATATTATGGTCCAGCAACATTGGATTTAATTGAAAGCACCCTAATAAAATAAATCCTGTCATAAGCAATTTGTAGAAGTTGTTGAGATCCTGTGATGTTTGTGTTTACAAGTGCCAGACTTCTGACAGAGAGTCCAGGGTAGAGAGCAGAGTAGGAAAGTCAGGGGTAAGAAAAAAGTATTTCCACTTTCTTCTGTAATAACTTTCTGTTTGCTATAAACAATTTTTGGTCATGACCCATCACTTAATGATAACTTATGTTAGAAATTAATACATGTTTGTGTCTATATTTCTCTCCAGTTTTTTCTTATATAATTAAAACACTTTTTATTACAATATTCTGAATCCTATTTGAAGAACCATTTCACCCTGGCCAGGTGGCTCAGTTGGTTGGAGCATCATCCTGTAAAATAAAAAGTTGTGGGTTTGATTCCCAGTCAGGGCATACACCTAGGTTTTGGGTTCAAGCCCCAGTCAGGGTGATCAATGTTTCTCTCTCTCTCTCTTTCTCTCTCTTTCTTTCTCTCCTCCCCCTCATTTCCTCTCTCTATAAAATCAATAAACATATCCTCAGGTAAGGATTTTAAAAAAAGAAAATGTTTTATTTAGTTTTTTATACCATGTTTCTTAAAGTATCTCTGGTAAAGAACCAGTGTTTTATTTTCTAAAAAAGTTTTAGTCTGTTGAAAACCAGCATTTCTATAAAACACAAGAAAGGCATAACTAGAAAAAATAAAAAGACATACAAAATACAAATCCCAATTTTTAATTATTAACAGATTCAACTCATATTAAATTACCCTGTCAACTTACTATAAAAGTTTTTAATTGTTGTTTTACAATTTTGTACTTATGATGGGCCAGTAATAAAGAGCTTATCAACTGGTACATGCCTTCAAATGAGTGTTTGAGTAGCCTATACTACAACATCATTTTGACATTTTATATGACTGTTCATGTATACAGAAATTTGTTCCACTTGTTACGTCTGCCTTATTTACTTCTTACTGGGTTTAAGCAGGGACATGTTATATAAAAACCAGTATCCAGGGAGCAGTTATTATCAGAGGGAAACCTTATTAAATTGGAGGTGAGCAAGGTATGAAATGTAGTCAGTAGAAATAAAATAAGTAAAACACAGAAATTTGAACAAAGTACAAAAGCCAGTGAGTGCTTTTTGGAGAGAGATGGAAAAAAACAAGGATAAGAAACTGGCAAAAGAGTGGAATGGTTTCCATTTGTGAAGCTCAGAAGCATGACGAGCCAGGAACACAATTAGTCTATGACCAGAGGAAGTTGTAAATCCCATAAAAAGTTTCTATCAGATTATTTTCCAGACTGGGATACAAGTAACAGTGGTAGTGGGTGAGATGTTATTTGGCAATATGCAGATAAGAGTATCTTTTAATTTTTATATTTAGGAACATTCATGACATTAGAAAAATCAAACTAAGCATCAAAATCCTGATATCATGGTTCATATCACCTAAGGTAAGTCTAATTGGTAAATAGAATTGAAAAAAATATAATTAATAACAGTATAGGTTTTATGCAAGTATAGCTGTATAGAAATCATTCAATTTGGGGGACTTTGGATTCAATATAACTTAAGCTCTTATTCAGAGTCAAAATTCTGTATATTTTCAGTGATTGTTATGGAAAATAATAAAAATCATAGAAGACCTGTCGACCCTGAGAAATTGGATTGAAAAGCAGAAGTGAGAGAGGTAGATTTGGTTGCTATTACTATGAAAAAAACACCTTCAAATGAGTGAACCAAAACAAGCACTTCACTCTGTCCATGGACCACAATCAGGTGGCTTGGGAATTCAGCTGCACAGCAGGAATGGCTTGTCTCTGCTTTCCCAGGTGTGGGGCCCCAGATGGGGAACACCTGGGTGGAGAGAATTTAAAGACAAGGAATCACCAGGAGATCTTGATAAATGCCAAACACACATACATCGTGATTCAGAAGGTCCAGATTGGAGTGTGGATGGGGTTGGCCGGAGACCGTTGTCAATGAAGCAGATTTCAGGCCTTCACTCTGAAGAGGTAGGGCAGGAAGACACATTATATTTTGCATTCTCATTCATGAGAAAAATTTAAAAAATAACCCTGATTATAATCAGCTTTATGTAATGTTTCTCCACACAGAAACTGGTTTAATAATTACTATCAATCAATACAAATGAAGTAAGTTTATGATCAAGCAGAAAACATCTCCATCTTTTTATTAGAAACAAAAAGATTGGCAATAGCTAAGAGAGATTATAGGGAGATGTGAGGTAATTGAAATTAATGAGAAAGGTAATACTGCTATAGCATTTACCAAGTATTTGATTAGCTCATTTGAATGTATAGTTTCGAGTTTGCAGGTCTAAGGTTTTTGAGCTACGTCTTTTTCTTACACACTGGCTGGCGTGTTCTTAACCTCAGAATCAGAGACTAACTGAACGCTCAGAGCAGCCAACCACACACACAAACACGTACATACCGACGTTGAATTTACTCTGTCCCAGTAGCATCCCTAAATGTGCGTGAAGAAACCATTCTAGACATTTCTATCAGAGTCCCAGCCCTTTGCTAATTTTTGAGCTCTGAGAGGAAAGAAAAAGGCAACAGTATGTAATTAGAGAAATCTATGATTTACACATTAACGAGCAAGGAAATGCAACCCACAGAGGGGAGAATGAAATTGTGGCCAGCTAATAAGTGCCTGTACATATTAAGGCTGAAGAAACAACCTAGGAAACTAATCTAAGCCTTTCCCAAACAGTGCAGGGCAATTATATTTGGCATCAGTTCCACAGGGAGGGTGCAGCTTTAGAATACAGGAGTGAGGAATGGGGGGAAGAGAACCAGCTGAAGGTACAAACCAAATGTTTTTCAGATATATCACAGGCAAGGCGATGGATAAGGTGAGAAAAAGGAGACACTGAAGGCCATGGGGAAAGGAGAAAAATGAAATATGTCTTTTGAAGCTCAGCCCTCATTCTGGAAAGTGATGGGAAAATTTAAATTTCAAAGTCATCCACAAGAACTTGGAGAATAACCTTGATGGAAAATTTTTAGCAGGACTACATAGACTTTCAATCCCCCAAATCAAAAGAAACCGATGAACAGGCCCTTGAAGAATTTATTCCTCTCCTGATGGTAATTTTGTTAAACACTGACTCTTTTACTGGAAATGATGAAACAAATATTATTTCTGCCTTTGAAAAGTTTCCACGGGGTGTAAAGTCTACACACACACACACATCGTACACACTCCTGCAGTCACGTATGCAAATCCTAAAAAACTCTGGGTCTTTTTCTCAGTGAGAGCTTTGGGTTCAGAGTCCAGATACTCTACTTGCTAGAAGTGTGACCTTGGGAAAAATGCTTTACCTCTTTGAGTCATTGGTTATTTGTCTTTAAAACGGAAATGATAAAATGTATAAGTCAATACTGTTGAAAAATTAAATTATGAGAGTGGCCACCTCATAGATGTATAATACTTTTTTTCACCTTTTCATCTAAATTAGAACTTGCTGCAGAGGTCCAAGGTGAAGGATGATGCCAGGGACATTTGGGATGGTCTATCTGCTTTCCTGCCTGGCTCTTTCCTTCCTTCTCTCTCTCCCTCTCTTGCTTGCAACATTATTGAGAAAATCTCAATAAAACATACAATTCCTGGGCTTGATTAGCTCACAGTGGAGTAGAAGAAACAGTATTGTAAACGATTTCAGTGCAATCTGGTAATTTCTGTATCAATGTGAATCCAAGTTATTGGAAAATAATCGAGGATGGCTTTCTGCAACATTAAAGTTAATAAGAATTGAAGCAGCTAGGAGGAGCTTCATACAGGCAAGGACATTAAAGACCTATTTCGATTCATTATCTTATCCTCAGTTTCTATCATAATGCCTGGTATGTAGTTCAAGGTTAATAAATTTATAAATGAATAGATAAATCAAGGTGGAGGGTATGGACAGGAGTGTAGACTGAACTCTCTAGACCAATGGTTATCAATAATGGCTGAGCATCAGAGCAACAATAAGAGAATCTAACACCATACTTTGGGATCCAGGACAATAGATTTTTATAAATCTCCACAAACAGTTGTTATGCATACTTATGTAAGAGTTACTGCTCAAAAGGGAGAATAGTATATGTTGAGGCTCAAGGACAACATTGCTTTTTATGGGCAGCTTATTAAGAATGAAGCAAAAAGTAACCTAAGGTGTTTCAGGTAGAGCTATTGCCAGAGCAAAGCAAAGAAAATTATTCTCTACCACTTACAAGGAGAGTTGGGACTGTCTTAGTCTAGGCCCACCACCTCACTCCAAAATGGAATCTATAGCAAACTGTTACGTTCAGGTAGTTTACTTGGTATTGATTCGAGGAAGTATAAGCTTTGGACCAGAAATAGTACAAAAGGAAGGAAAGAAGGAATGTGCTATTGAGTTAGGAATCACCATTGGCAACTCCATCCAACCAGACATTCTGAGGAACATCTAGAATGATTTTTATATTTGCAAATGATATAGATTATAAGTAATTAATATCCAAAATATATAGAGAATTCCTAACTTCAACAACAATAACAAAATCAAACAGCCTAATTTAAAAGAGTGTAAAGGACTTAGATAGACATTTCTCCAAAGAAGATTTAGACAAATGGTCAGTAAACACAAAAAAGATGCTCCTCATTACTAATCATTAGAAAAATGCAAGTCAAAACTGCAATAAGATGCCACTTCATACTCATTAGGATAGCTACGATTAAAAAAATAGTGAAATAACAAATGTTGACAAGGATGCCGAGAAATTGTAGCCATTGTGCAATGTTGGTAGGAATGTAAAATGGTATGGCTACTGTTGAAAACAGTATTGAGATTCCTCAAAAAATTAAAAATAGAATTACCACATGATAAAGCAATTTTATTTCTGGTTCTACCCCCAAATAAACTGAAAGCAGGATCTTGAAGAGATATTTGTAGACCTGTGTTCATGGAAGCATTATCAATAGCAGCTCAAATGTGAAAGCAATTCAACTATCCTTGGGTGAGTGGATAAGCAAAATGTGGTATATCCATACAATAGAGTATTGTTTAGCCTTAAAAAAGAAGAAATATTTACCATAGTCTATAACATGGATGAACCTTGGGGACTTATACTAAGTAAAATAAGTCAGTCATAAAAAGACAAATACTATATAATTCCACTTATATGAAGTACTCACAGGAGTCAAAATCATAGAGGCAAAAAGTAGAATTGTGGCTTTACAGACTGGGCATGGAAAAAGGGGGTGTATTATTTAATGGCTACAGATTTTAATTTTACATGAAGAAAAGAGTTCTGGAGATGGAGGGTGGTGGTAGTTGCGCAACAGTGAGAATGTAATTAATATCTCTGAACTATACACTTAAATACATTCAAAAAGGTAAATTTTATGTTATGTGTATTTTATTACAACAAATTCTTAAAGAATAAAACAAGGATGGGGACAAGAATGAAAGAATAGCCCATACATGTTAACCTTTCCTGATGAAGTAGAAATCAACTAAAAAAAAAAGGAAGGGAAAAGTCGAACAAATATATGGATTGCTGATTAGGTAACGTGTGGGAGCCAAGAGTAGTATTCAAATTCTGTAAATCAAATAGATTCTGTAATTCTCCTTTGTTTCTGTAAGATCCTTAATTCATTAACTTGTTTCTTCCTTTCCCTTCATCATCGAGCCTTGAAGGGAGGACTTTCCCCCTCAATACAGTGTCATCTCTTCCTGATGCTATACTTTCCCAAGACTCATCTTTGACTTTATGCACTCTCAAATCTTTTCCATTTGACCCACCATGTATTAGTTATGTATTTTTGTATCATAAGTCACCTAAAACTTAATGGCTTGAAACTGCAAATATATTACAGTTGACATGGTTATTCTGGCTCAGGACCTCTCATGAGGTGGCAGTCAGGTCACACAGGGCTGCAATCACCTGAAGGCTTGATGGAAGCTGGAGGAGCCTCTTCCCAGTTCATGAATGTGGCTGTTGGCAGGAGGTGTCTGACCCTCTGTGAATATTAGCTGGCGGCCTTCCTGCATAGACTTCTTCATAGGGCTGCTTGAGCATCCTCACAACATGGCAGCTGGCTTCCCGAGAGTGATCTAAGAGGAGAGAGAGAGAAGACAGAGACAGTGAGAGAAGAATGCTAACTTGTTTCAACATCTTTCATTCTCCACTGCATCTTCTTCATTTTTTATAATGTCTGTTTGACTCAAGCCTGGCATGGGCTCCTGAGGTATCTATATGTAAATTGAAAGTTGTTTTACATATATGTACTTTTCATGTGGTAGGTAGGGGATATATAGGAGAACTGGAAATATCCCAATAATGTCAATGAATAAATAAGTTAAGCCAAAACCAGAAGACTAATTCACTAAATGAAATTACATTGATCATTGACTGTGGAGACTGAGTTTTCATAAGCATATAACCAGATTATTTTGTTTCTGGAGAAAGTGGTGACCAGTATTATAATCAAAGTATTCCTGAGTGAGAATACAATGTGTAAAAGTGATATCGTGGGATCACTCTGTAAGTTATATAAATGTTTGACCTCTATGATGTATACCTGAAACTAATAAAATAGTGAATGTTTACACAGTGAAAATCTTTCCTTTGGCAACAGCATGGCTGGACACGGAGACAATTATGCTAAGTGAAATTAGCCAATCAGAGAAAGACAAATGCAATATGACCTCAGTAATGTGTGGAATCTAATGGAAAAAATAACTCAACAAACAGAAACAGAAGCATAGACACATAGAACAGACTGACAGCTGTGAGGGGGGAGGGGGTAAAGAGAATAAGCAGATATATATATTTGTGTGTGTATGTGTAACACGTGTATATATGTGTATATATATGGACATGGGCACAGACAACAGTATGGTGATAGAGGGAAATGGGGATGGGGGAAGGTGGGAGAGAGCAAAGGGGGGTAAATGGGGACTAAAAGAGGCTTTATTTTGGGCAATGGGTACACAATGCAGTGCGCAGATGATGTTTTGTTGAGTTGTACATTTGGAACCTGCATGGTTTTGTTAACTAGTGTCACCCCAATAAACTCAATAAAAATATATTTAATTTAATTTAAAAATTAAAAGGATTTAAATGTTTGGCAAAAACCAACATCCAAAAGTAAGGGACTTTCTGGCCATTAAAAAACAAACAAACAACAACAACAGAACTGCTGGCTTCCACTTCTGGCAGTCTTTCGAATCTAAGGAAAATGCTGCATGAACCGAGTCAAGGCTTCTTTGAAAACTGACTGTTGGCTTTGAGAATTAGGGGACATGCTATTGATTTCTTTCCACCAGAGGGCACCATAGACTACAATCCAGCAACCTTGTGTCTGGGTCTGGGTACACAGGAAAAGCTAGAGCAGCTACCTTTAGGTTGCATGTTATTATAGCAAGGGCAGGTTTCTAAGGTCATCGAATAAACATTATTGATTTTTTTCAGTAAGGTAGGATTTATAGTAAAGACATTAATTTGACCCTGTATGCCTCTAACATGTTTGCCTTCTAAGATCGGCAAAAAAGAAAAAATAGGAAGGCTTCATCTTTTCTTTATGTATGTACTTCTACTGGATCACTTACATAAATTGGGTGATGGAAAAGTGTTTTGCTACAGGCACCCCCACGATGAAGCTCATTTACAATTCTGCCCGTTGAGGTTCATCTGGGACACGTGTTTGGAATTTGTGGCCTCCGCGGAACTGTTGAAGGCTCCCATTTCCAAGGAAGCTCCAAGGAAGCAAGGCCCTGTCCCCTCAGGTGCTTCTCTAGCACCCGCGGTTACGTGGGTCCTTTCATTTCCAACCCAGCCGTGCACTGAGCAATTTCTGCCTTGTTCAGTCAGCGTAGACTAATGCCCCCTTTATCATCTGTTGAAAAACCAGCCTTTGCCCTGAATCTCTGACAATCAAATGCTTGCAAACGCCCTCTGGTTTGCTTCAAATACTGGGCCTGTAAAGACAGATATACTTGTACTCCTTTTGTACTCCGAGGGGCAAATTTTATGAGCTGAAAGCTTGCTTGCAGTCTCCTATGAGTGTTCAATAAGCCAAAGTGCTTGTGAAGTATGACCCCCATGGCTACTTTCTACTGGCTGATTACGACTGAAAAAGTGCATTTGAAAATGGAGTGCCATTTGAAATTCATGGGCTGGCAGGGCTCACAGCTGATCATAATTTCTCATGTGAAGATGTGATTTCCCTTTCCCTGTTTCCTCTTATTATGCTACGGAGGAGTACTGAGTGCGTTCCCCAGCCTGCAACCAGGACTTGGGCAATGCTGATGCTGGGAGACGCAGTCCCAAAAATAAATAAATAAATAACAGAGGCATCAAGTTTCCAGGCTCTGACTTCTTAGACTTACAAGGGGTGGCTTTCAGGCTTATCGAATGACTCCTCTATGGGGAGGGACAAATGCTTCCTAACAGTGTAAGCCACACCCCAATTCTAATAGCACTTCCACTGCATAATACCCTGAGCTTCTATCTGACAAGTGTCTCATGAAGGTAACATAGCTTTATAGCTGAGTGGATATCTAAAGCTTAAATAACCCTCTTAACTTTACCCAAGACTCTGAAAAACAATTCTAATTATTTCTATTTCTTTATAACAGCTAAGGAATTACTAAGTCATTTAAATATAGGGTGGGGCAAAAGGAGGTTTACAGTTGTTCATATGAAAAGTAATACAATAATTAATAAATAATAGTACAAGAATAAACTCTGTGTTTCGTGCACTCATAACTGTAAACCTACTCTTGCCTTACCCTATGTGATTAAATGGTCCACAGAGCATGAAGCCGATTGTAACTTTTCTTGTGGCTCCCCGCCCACCCCCACAGTATTATGTTTTCCTTGCTCTAATCCTGTTCGGATCCTAAACTAGTTTGTGCCTTCTGCAAAGCCTAAGTGCTCTCCCTAAAGAATTTAATTGTGAAAATTCATGACTTGACACGTTTGAGCAATTTAATGGGAAGGAAACAGACTCTTAAACTGGGGGCTGCCGTTCAAATAAATAGTAAGGAGGATTGACATGTTGTAATTAATAATTTAAAACTTTTGATGTGGACATTCAGCCTGAGTAAAGCAGTGTATTCTTTTGCATTGCAATTACATCAACCCAGTGTGTTTGCATTGAGCAGAACTATTTGGGCTGTTAGTTACAGCAGTTAGACTGTCATGTTTATTTCTGACATAAAAATAGGAAATAAAGTAGTTGCTGAATAGTTTATGAATACACATTCTTCATCACCTCTGCATCTCCTCTCTTCTTGCTGCTTTCTCTCTCTCCTTCCCTTCAAAGCATTTAAGGATTTGAAATAGGGATTTGTTACCCTCACTTCTCATTTCCCATTTCCTCCATAACCCCCAATCATTGTTTTCTGCCTTCAAACTTTTACTGAAACTATTTGAGTTCAAGTTACCAATGCAATTCCGATTGCTGAGGTCAATAGATGCATTAATGTCCTTATTTGATTTGCCTTTTTGTAATGTCTGGTGTCATCGATTTCTTTTCTTCACTCACATGGCTCATCTAGTTTAACTCCATCTCTCTCTGCCTCTTTTCTCTGCTTAAACTTATAATTTCTCTCGAGTTTCATCCTTATACCTACTTTCTCAGGCAACAATTCCCTAAGCCTCCTCATCCTGACTTCATGTACAATTGACATAATGATAATTTTTTTAGTTGTTTCTCGGGTTCAGACTTCTGAGATTCAGCCTCACATTTCTGTTTCTTGGATTTCTCCAACTGAATGTCAGAAGTGAAGACAATGCTTTGTATTCACTAAAACTGTTGTTTATTTTTATTTTATGGGCGCATATGCACCAGACTTCTCCATAGTTACGTAGGGCCATGTGATAGACTTATGGTCGATGGAATATGGGTATAATCAAACATGTCATTTCCATTCTGGTCCTAACATGATACTCTAAACTCCCTCTCTTCTCTGACAACATTGAATGATGGTAGTAGCACAAGGTCTACTAGCCAGGAACATTCATATCATATTTTGCTGGAATAAAGAATAAAGATATGTTAGACCACTGAGAATTTTGGCTGCTAGTTTTAGCAGTCATGATTATTGCAGGCATGATCTATCTAAAGGACCCAACATATCTAAAACAAAACTCACCCTGCTCCACACAACAGTCTCCATCTCAGGGAATTGGACCCCAACTTGTCCAAACCAGAAATTTTAAGGACTTTCAAACCTTATCCCTGAACTTTACCCCTACATCCAGTCTCAGCAAATCATATTAATTTGACCTTTTCAACATTTCCATGGACACTAGTTCATACTCTCCTGGTTTCCAGCATGCACAATGACAATGGCCTTCTCATTGTTTTCTGCTTTTAATCTCTCCTTCACAGTTCATTGCTCACACCCTTTGAAAGACAGTCTTGTTTTCCCTAATTATTTTTAATCCTAAAAATTAATAGTGTTCAAAGTTTGTTTGCCTACCGCTTTGAAATGCTCAAACACTAGCATTTGGAGTGAAGAAAGTCTTATTGATCTCGAAGCTACCAATTGAGAAGATGAGAAACCTAATGGTGCCTCAAATCCATTTCACCGGATGGTCTCAGTAAATGATTTTTAAGGGGTTAGGAGGAACAGGTATGTGGAAGTTCTAGGGGAGAGCAAGTTTTAATTGAAAGACCTTAAAACCTGCCCATCTATGGTAAAGAGTCATCAACACTGGATCTTCCTGGACAATGAATCCTTGGCTTCTGAAATGGTTTCAGTGTTCAGGTTTTGGCTCTGTCCTGGTCCTTTGGTTCTGGGTACAGCTGAAGGCTGAAGTTCTCTCCTCTGAGCATATTTCAGCTTCATGACTTGGGTTTTGGACTGCTGTCTCTGAAAGATAACTCAGTATCTCATTAAACAGGAGGACTATTTTCAGCTCGCTCTGCAGTTGTAATAGCTCCAATTTTCTGCTAAAAACATATATGTATTTTAGAAATTTTGGAAAACTCAGAAAAGTATTATATAAAGAATAAATATCAATTACAATCTCATTAGCTCAATACAAACTGATTAAACGTTTGATCATGGGCTTCCTATATTATTTTTATGTGTGTGTTTATATTTATTATATATAGTATTTTTAATTTATTTTTATTGAAGTAATACATGTATAAATTTAAAAGGTCATTTACTAATACTGTACACAGTAAAAGCTACAGTTTCCTGTCTCACCCTTCCCCATTTTCAATTCCACCCCTCAAAAGCAAATGCTTTTAAGTAGTTTAGTGATTTATTCAGTTGTTTTTCCTCATGTTTCTAACTGGCATTCTTGTACTACTATTCCTTGATTTTTCTTTAATAATATATGTTATCTACTGACTTTGTGCTATGGAAAATGAAGATTAAGTTCTGTTATATTCCACACCCTCACACAACCTTCTGCTTGACAAAATATTATGCTATTCTTTGTGGTTAAATCAATAACAATATTTACATTATTATTACTCTATAAATATTCAAAATAGATTTTCATAAGTTAGAGATTGTATTTTTTCTAGTTCAAGTTTTTCTTTTTCCTGAAGTTTAATAATTGCCTTTATTTATTGTCTTCTTACTTTTCTGTATATCTGTCTCAAATTTATATCTACATCCTCAAGAGAGCAAAATATTCATTTCTCTATGTAAAAACATATTAGACATTTGATTAAATACATTTTGGAGTGCACTTTCCCTATTAAAGCCCTCAATATTCATGTTCCAATCTGGACTATATTTCTTAGTATCCAGAATATATAATAATACTTAAAATCAATAAAAATAATAAAAAAAAAACAAGAGATAACAGGAATAAAGGAAGCATAAAGGCTGTTAACAAAAGAGGAAGACAATGACCATTAAACATGTGAAAAGTCACTTCATTTTATGGGTATTGGGAAAATGTAAAAGCTTTATGATTCTCTGTGTTTAAAAATTTAAATGGTATCATCTTTTGGGGGAGTGTATCATAATCTGATGAAGTTGCAGACATGCATACCCTGCAACACAACAATTCACTAGAAGTTTTATACCCTAAAATACTGTGCACATGTGCGTGTGCGCTTGCACACACACACGGTATGTCTAGAAAGTATCCATTCATGTACTATGAAAAATAGAAATGTTTATTAAAGAAGATACAAGATACAGGAAATATTGTACATAGGACAATATTGCTCCAGTCCCTTTCCAACTTGGCACCTTGGAACCTCACACAGTTCTCCCAGTCGCCATCAGCTGCCCCATTGTATTTTCCTGAATGTCACTGATGGCCTGAATCTCTTCCCTTTCAAAGGTGATTTTAGTTTTGGGAAACATCAAAAGTCACAGGGTGCCAAATCTGGGCTATAGTGGGGCTGAGACAACTGGATGACTTGATATTCCACCAAAAAAAGTCTCTACTGCATGATGTATGAGTGGGTGCATTGTTAGTGATGAAGCTGCCAATCATCAGTTGCCCATAGCTGGGGCCTTCTGAATCATCCATATAGTTTCTGCAAAGGAATGTTCAAGCTTAATGGCAAATTTGATGCAGATTTGTTGCTCTACTTGCTCAGTTATTTTGAATGTGACAACCATACAATACACATCTAACTCAATGGCACCTACTGCCCCCACTGACTAGTATAGTGAAGTCGTCATTGTTCATGCATGCACATTCCAGTCCACTCTCCTTGGCTACTAGGTCACATCAGTGTCATGTAAAACATTCTCATTACACTAACAATGGTTGGACTTTTTCCAGACAGACCTTGTGTATGTGTGTGTGTGTGTGTGTATAAATCATATCACTAAAGCAGAGAAATAATAAAATGCCATAATGTCAATTTCAATATAGTAATTAGTTCTGGAAGGTAAGTGTTGGGAAGGTGATAAGAATACACAGAGAACTTCAATTATATTTGCATTTTCTTTTGAACTAACGTGGTAACTACATTATATTATTTATATCTCTTTAAAACATTTTATAATACATGAAAAATTGGAATCAAATATATTGTAAGAGAGCATATTTGGTGTGATTTTGACTATTTAGAAACTGGATGATTTCATTCGTTTCAGGACCCCCATTGAATGATTCCCTAGAACCAGAGAAAAGATCATAGAAAACTGCTTCACAGAACAGAAAGGGCCAACTATAATACTCGTTTTTTTCTCCCCTCCAAATTTCTCATAGAGATTAGAGGCACTGTGTTTGGATGGTATTTGGGGAATGTGTCTCCTGGCTTGGTTGGTGGGTCCTGTGCAGCTTCATTTTGAATCAAGGGAACATCATACCAGCAAATATATGAGATGGCAATTAAGTAAATAGTTGATAAAATATATGAATTTTGAATATTTCTCTCTGCCATTATACCTGGGAAGCACCTTCAGAAAAATTCAGCCTTCTGCAACCCCAAATCTTGCAGACCTGTGTGGAAATGTTGAAAGCTTTTCCAGATTTGCACCCACTTTAGTGTAGGAGTTTACTTGCTAATTAAACTAAGGTACTCTGCCAGTGATGTCTATTAACAGACCTCCTAATTCAATCCTGATACTTCTACACATGTTTCATTTTGGGACTGAACAGATCTCTGCATTGAACTGTCAATATTAATAACGATAAAAGAGCTGGAACAGACACACAAGATAAAAGGGATCGCATCAAGCACTAGACCCCATCACCATTCTAGGGGGTGGTTTGTGTTACTCTCTTCACCCTGGAAAGGAATTCTATGGAGTTCTGCAGTGTAAACCATAGATTAAAAATTAGAGTTCTTGAATTCACTCGCAGCTTTACTAACTTATTGTTCACTGGTGTGGTAAGTAACTCCAAATCTCTCTGCTTTACATACTAAAATGTTAAAAGGCTTACAGCACTCACAAGAGTGTAGTAAGACTTACTAAATGTTTAGAAATTCTTGCTAATAAGCTGTCTTTCTTCCAAAGCATTCTAAGATACTAAAACTAATTAGGTGCTATCTACTTATTAAGTGCCAGGTGATGAATGTTTTTACTGAGTTTTGAAATTCTGGGGAAGAAATTGTGAGGCATAATTATCGTTGGCAGTGAATAGTATACATGATGAATAGCATGAAAAAATTCAAGTCATTACTGTAGCATATTTTAGCTATTTCACTGGCAGAACTGGAAAAAGGTACTGTCAAAACTGAAAGGTATAACCCACATAAAGAAACATTGATATATCCAAACTTTCAGAATGGATTCTCAGGATGGATCTTCAGAATATCATATGAGTTGAAACCAAGAGAAAGATGATTAATTTTTTTTATTAGCTAATTTGTATGTAGAAAAGCCAATTTCCAGGACCATAGTCATTCTGCCTTAGGAATATTCTAATGACTCTGAAAGACATATTAAATCTGACCTGTGGTAGAAAAAAGGTGAAAGAGTTGGAAGAGAATGAAATACCACACTCATGATTACAAAGCTTCCCGCCCCAAAATGTCGAGAACTATTACCTGAAGACTGAAGACAAGCCCTGGCTGCTGTGTTTCCGAGCACCTTCAGCAGCATTATGGGTCAGCTCTCCCCCTGACCATGTCAGCGCCCACCCTCCTCTCAGAAACTGTGAACTTGTTTTTGGAGAGAGCCTTTTCCCTTCCTTTTGTCCAGCTGGGTTTCACCTCAGCCTACCTGACCAATTATAAAAAGTAGATCAGTATCTCTAGAAATAATTGTCTTTCAGTGATTGACTATAACTTCTAGGAAAACCAAAGAATGATTATTCTTTACAAGCGTAAAATGCATTAGAGTTTGGAAAGTGTTTTCCTACTCTACTGATACCAAAGTCAGAGACCTAAGACCTATTTTTCTAGCAGTTTTTCTAGATGTAGGTATAACTGTCTCTTTCAAAGTGTCTTCTGCATGATGAGAACCATCTGGGGCTTTCCCGGTCTTAGGTTTGTTTCTTAAAACTTTCATGGGTTGAGAATCTAGAAAACTTGAAGGAGTCTTGTTTAAGACCCGCATTATTTTGATTCCAAGTGGATGAAAGACAATTTTTTTTATGGCTTAAACTCAAAAGGAGGGATGTGTTTGGTTTAAAAATCAAGCTGCAGGCAGGGGGAAGATGTAACTGAGCTCAGAAACATCTGGAACTAAGAATTTGTATACCAATGGGCTGCCCCCCTGCCTCTCATTTTGCTTTGCTTTGTGTTTCAGTTGCATTCTTTCTTCTTTTTGGCTACTTCTAGATCTGTGCTGACTTATGTTGCCTCTAATTTCTAATTTCAAAAAGCAAAAAGTTCAGGAGAAGCCTTTTCTATGTCTGGGATAGGAGTAGGGTAAGAAAAGGAAAAATCCCTGACCCTCCTGTGAAAATAAGGTGGTTATAGCAGAGAAGTACAGCTCACCAAATAAGATGGGTGTCATCTCAGAAGAAATAGCATTTGGGACAGACAAGGCAAGAGGTAGCCAGGGTGAAATCTCATTGTATCCTTTAACATTTAAATTTGTAGAAGAGAATAGAGGTTTAGAGTGAGGCAGTGATCATTCAAGGACATGCAGGTAGTTACTAAATGAGAAAACTGTGACTGGAATGTGGACTTCTTGTGTCCCAGGTACTTTCTTTCTCTAACATGTTACTCTGTGCTTTAATCTTTTGGTTGGCTGCATAGAGCTCGGCATATGTCACACAACACTGTGATGTCTGTGCAATTTCTCTGGAGGACACATGGAGGTTTTATGTTGTCTCAGGTTTGGGGTTGGCTTCAAAGAGCCTGTGAGCAATGTTAGTTAGTCATTTGCAGAGAAAATGTCAATTCATTGAGCACCTGCTCTAAGACTTGGACTGTGTTAAGCTTTTGAATTACATAAAGGAGAAACAAAAAGAATTACTATAACTAATAACTAAACAATTTAAAACATTAAGTGCGCCAAAAGGGAAACTACCTGATGCAATGAAAGTATACAGAGTGATATAATGTAAGGTTGTGTTTGAATTAATGAGATGGGATGTAGAGTTTTGGAAGTTTTCCTTGTGACTCTGAGACTATTTATGTCAGAAGTTGGTTAATTTTGAGAGTTGATTCCTAAAGGTGTAAAAATGCTATTCATCTTCTTTCTAAAAGTCATCTAGTTTTGGAATTCATCCTCTGAAGAAGGAGAAAATTCATTTCCAAGGAAATACATTTTCATAATTAAGGTCCAATAAATGTCAGTTTTTGCATCAGTTAGCTATTGCAATGTAACAAATCAATTCAATGGCTTAAAATAACACATGCATCTGTTGGTTGGTGGGGATTTTGTTGATTTACACTGGGCATGACTGTGCAGGCCTATTTCAAGCAAAGGATGCAGCTGGGCTTGGCTCTGTACTGCCACATGGTTCAGTCTGCTCCATGCGTATCCATTTAGGGGCATAAATCTTAGAGGGAAAATTCCTCCGTGACAAAGGTGGAGATGGGAGAGAACAAATCCAATCAGGCAAGCAGATTTTAAACATTTGATTGTCATGTTTGCTGTTATCCCATTTGCTTAAAAAAGTTACATGGCCAAGTTCAAAATTGGAGTGAAGAACATTTCTCTAGTAAAGACTCCTGGGGGTGGGAGAGAGTGAATAGTTTTGAACGACAACCCAATCTACCATAAAGTACATAGCTAAAAGTATGTTTTTAGAAAGTGTATTGAACAAGTATATTTCTGGGAGGTTCTGAAGAAGAAGCAAAATATATTGTGAGGAGGCATTGACTTTTAAGAGTGGCGAATATACATCTTTGGCATCAGAGAGTATCAGTGATTTTCTTTTTTAAAATTTATTTTTCTACATACTAAATATCTACTACATCTACTACTGTTAACTTCATCTTAGCCAAGTGTATGAGTCATAGTTTTACAGAGAAACAAAGCCAATAGAACATATATAAGCATATAGAAAGAGATTTATTTTTAAGGAGTGTTTCATGAATGTATGGAAAATGGGAAGCTTCACAGTCTATGCTCTGCAAGCTGGAGGCCCCGGAAGCCTGTGGTATAGTGCATAGTTCAGTCTAAAACCAAAGGTCTGAAGACCAGGGAGGAACATTGCTGTAATTCCTGGTCAGATTCCTAAGGCCCATGAACCAGAAGCTCCAATGCTGAAGGGCAGGAGAGGACAGAAGTCCCAGCTCAAGCAGGGAGCAAATCCATCCTTCCTCTGCCTTTTCCTCAATGCGCTAGATAATGCCTGCCTGCATGGGTCAGAATGGTCTTATTTACTTCATGTCTGGATTCAAATGCTAACCTCCTCCAGAAATGTCCTCAAAGAGACACAGGAGAATAAGTTCTACCAGCTGTATGGGTATCTGTTAGTCCAGTCAACTGAATACCTAAAATTAAACATCACATCAAGTGACCATCTGATTTTATGAGGTGTCTTCATTGTATTTTGGGGGATAAGACAGTAAGAATGTGACTTGGCACATTTTTTCCTTTATCAAATCCTAGTTATTAGTTAATAGTTAATAATTACCCTCAGTTTGGGCCACATTTGTTGTCATTAGTTCAGGTATATCTCCTTTCTTGTTTTGTGTTTTTTAACATTTTTTTCTTCTTTAATTCTCATAACTGAGTCATTTTGTTCCTTCTCTCAATCTGTGACAATGATCTGATCTTTAAATATATATCTTTCTGTGTGTATGTGTTCTTCCAAATTGTTTATTTGTAGTTTTATGTTACTGTATTTTTGAATTTTATAAAAAGATTTATAGATTTTAGTCTTATATATTTTATTCCTCTCTTTGCACTCAGCACTTCTCTAATAATAATCATTCATGTTATTACCTATACCTAGTAACCATTGCATCTCACTGACATTTAATACATGGTGGTTTGTATCTAGCACCTTTCTTCATTCTCCCAAAGATAGAGACTCAGATTGCTTCCAGTTTCCCATGACCAACAATGCTAAAAAGAAAATCCTTACAGGTACCTCTTTATGCACTTATATGAGATATTCCTTAGGATGGTGTACCAATCATGTTAGGCCAGCTTAGCAGCAGTAATAAACAACCTCACAATTTCAGTGGCTTAACACAATAAGGGTTTAGTTCTCAGTCATGCTGTAGATCCAACCCAGGTCTCAGGATAGTGGATATGCTCATGGTGGTACTAAAGGGTGCAGGCTGAGAGAGACTCCACCTCTACATATTCCTTCCATTATCACTGCAGCATTAGGAAGACAGCATTCATCAGAAGTGAAACACCTCATGTCTACTCATATTTTATGAACCAAAGCAAATATCATGGCCACACTTAACTTTAAGAACAATCTTACCATGTGCCTGAGAGGTTTAGAGTATGTAAAGCAGGACCAATAAAATGGTATCAGTCTGGTAAGGATCAGATATATATAACAAGATGGCATCACTCATGTCAGCCAAGGTGGCTGCCAGTCAGTCATGACACTTTGGTTCAAGAAGGAAACTACCTAAGTCATGCTAGACACATCTAGTGAGGAGACAGGATTAAGGTATCTGTGCATGTGACAAAAATAACCATTTGGTAGAGTGGGACCACTCACAGATAGGCTCCTGGGGAAATTCCCCACTAGCCATCAGGAGTGCCAAGACACTCATCAAGAAACCCAGAGGGGTGGAGTGTACCATCCTCAAGAGAATAACTGAGGCAGGCTTCGGACCACTGATGAGACAGCTGAGCTCCACACACCAGAGTGCTGCCCCACGTCATGCTGATCTCCCTTGGCATCAGCCTCCAGAGGCTCTGCCCTGCTGGGTGGATCTGGACCATACCCTCTCCAACCTGTGAGACTGGCTCTTCCTTGCAAGATGCTGATGGCTCCATTGCTTACTGTGCTGTCTCCCAGACCTGCAGACTGAAACTCTGGGACTCAGGTTTGTTATTCCCCATGGATGCTGTGTGTGTGTGTGTGTGTGGGCGTGTGTGTGATAATTTATCTTAGATTGTTAGAGTGTGAGTAGGATATTAATGTGTGTTGATGTTCTACTTTAAGTGAACCTGCATTTAATAACCAATGTTCTCACCAATGCTCAGTGGCGCCAGCTTTCTAATTTTTTAATCTAATGGGTATAAAGCAATATCTCACTGTTTTTTATTTTCATTTATCTGAATAAAAGTTATTTAAATATGACTTAATATTCTTAACTTTGGATGCCCATTTTGTTAACCTGTTCTTTACCTCTTTCTTTTGCCTATTTTTTTTGTCTTTTTACAAACTTACATAGTTCTTTTTATATTCTAGAAACTATTAATCTCTTGGTAGTTTTAGAAATTGCAAATTATTTTTTCCATTCTATCACTTATCTTTTAACTTTACCCATGATGCCAATTTTATAAAGGGATTCTTAATTTTTATATAATTTGCATTTTTCTCCTCTTTTCTTTTTGTCAATGAGTTGTATACCTGACATTATGCTTAAAAATTACTTCCCTGTAACTTATAATTGTTTTTCCTAAATTTTCTTTTATGAAGATTATAGACTGGTTTTTCAGTTAATTCTTTAATCTATCCAGTGTAGTGGTATCTATAATAAAATGTTTTGTTTTATTTTAATTCTGGGGAAATTATCCCAAAATAATTTATTTTTTCCTCACTGATTTAGTGGTGTCATCATTATGCAATATTAACTTTCCATGTTTACATGTGCTTGCCTTTCTAGTCTTTTCATCAGTCAGTTTTCTTACACTGACATCACAGTATTTTTAAATCACTCCTCTTTTTCTTTTTTTAAATTTAAGATTAACTTAGTGATTAGTGGATTCTTATTCTTTTATGTAAATTTATTAAGCTCCTTAAAAATTAGAAATAAATGTTTGAATGATATTGCAGTTAAATATAATTGACCTTCTTATGTTCTCCATTATGGTAATCATTTTATCCAAGGACAAGACAATCCTCCCAGTGACTCCCATTGTATTTTATGTGCTTTATTACGTATTTAAAATTTTCTCCACATAAGTATTACATACTTAGTTTAAAAAAATAATGTACATGACAACTTGATGAAATTTCTTATTGGATTTAATAATTGAATTAATTCCTTTCTGTTTTAAGGCAGATAATATTTCTGTAAATAATGGAACATTTATTTCTTCTGTGTCAAATCTTACCATCCGTCTTTTTCTTTTTCCTTGTTTATACTGTTGGCCAACCTTCCAGTACCACGCTAAGCATGAATGATGACAGCGGGCACATCAATCTTATTGCCAGTCTTGAAGGGAATGTATTTAAGGTCTGATCAGAGTAGTGTGTGTTATACATTTTTAGTGCATGATCTTTGTGAAGTAAAAGATGTTCCCTTCTAATCTTAAACTGTGCTATAGCTTTTAAAGGTCTTAAAAAAATAGTGAAATGTATCATGATCTTTTCTGAATCAAATAACAAAATCTCATTTTCTTTCCCTTTAGTCTGTTTATGTGGTAAATGAAGTAATATATTGTCTAATTTTAACTCATCTTTGTATTCTTGGGATAAGCTATAATTGGCATGCATTTATTATACTATGTAAGTACATTGATGGATTCGTTAAAGTCAAGTTCCTTCAAATGGCTTAACAAGGCTCTATGGTGCTTACCCATCCCTCTCACCCCATTCTATCTTTGACTTTATTTCCTTCTATTGTCCTCATGCACTTATACTGTTCCAGCCACCTCAACCTCCTTGTTAATCCTCAGCCTACCAGGCACTTTCCCACCTCAACACCCTTGCATTTTCAATCCCTTCTACCTGGAGAGAACTTTGTTCAGATGCACACATGCCTCACTCTCTCCTTCTCAATGAGGCTTATTCCAATGTTCCTATTTAAAATTGCAGTCAGAAAGAAAAAAAGAACTACTACACTTCACAACAGCATAGATGGAACTGGAGAGCATTATGCTAAGCGAAATAAGCCAGGGAACGAAAGACAAATACCATATGATCTCACCTATAAGTGGAACCTAACCAACAAAACAAATAAGCAAAGAAAATATGACCAGCAACATTGAAAGAAAAAAGAAACCAACAGAGTCAAGAGGGAAGGAGGGAGGGGTGGGCAGGGAAAGGGAAAGGAAGGGTCAAGTCAAGGAACGTATATCAAGGACTCCTGGACAAAGCCAAAGTGGGGAAGGATTGAGGGAGGGAGTGGGGGAGGGGGCAAAGGAAAGTGGTGGTGGGAAGGTGGAGACAAATGTATTTGAACAAAAAATAAAAATAAAAAAATAAAGTGTATCACAAAAAAATAAAATAAAAATAAATTACAGTCCATCTACTCTGAACATTCTCTACCCCTCTTCATTCTTATACTTTACTGTTTTAACTCTATTTCCTAATTTTCTTTAACCTTGATGCTCTGACATTTATGACATCACTGACGGCGGACAAACTGCCCACCCTGGGTCTAGCCAGTTCTTAGAGAAAACAGAGCACTCCTTGAAAGCCAACCCTTCAAATGTAAACTAACCCACACAGCACCCACACCGCCAAACACTCCCTTTACAAACTATTTGTTAATATTTCCCCTGCCCTAAATCAACCCAGAGCCAGCTCCCAGGCAACTAGCAACAAGCCCCTGTGCTCATAGCCCACCAAAATGATTCAAACTAGCCAGTCTCAAAAGATTCATCCAGCCCTGCCTTCACTTGCCTACAGAAATTCCAATAAAAGCTGTGGTGGCCAATGCCTTGTCTTGTCCTTTCTGCCTCTTGGCTGACCTTGGTGCTTCCCAATGTCACCCTGCATGGCATGCTGGGCTCCCCCAATTTTAGAGAACTGTGACTATAAACTTATTTCTTCATGACAACTATTTCTATGTCTATATGTCTCAACCATACCTGATTAAAGCAAATCTCAGATACAAATTCTAGGACATTTACTTCTCATACCTTATCACTTAGCATATAACACACTTTCCAGTTTACTTATTTATATTGCTTATTACAAGTCTTTCCCAACTAGAATGTAAATTCCATAAAGCAAGGGCTTTTTTCACTTCTTTATCTCCATTATCTGAAATAGTTCTTAACAAATACTGGGCCCTCAATAAATATTTATGAAATGGATAAATGAAACATTAATGAGTAAAATGAATCTGTACTCTATCTTCCCCAGACTAGTTCCAAAACCAGATAAATAAAATAGGAAACAATCAATGTTGATATTTTTATGTATTTGCTATCACTCAATTTATGTATTTTTATTTACAGCCCACTTCATGTTCTCATTTTACACAACCATTTGAATGTTTGTTGAGCAATTGCCTACTTTATGCCATGCATTGGCAGGCAGGATGAAAAAAAATAATCACTATTCGTTTGCATCTACAGGAGGTTTTCAGTCTTTAATTGTTTGATCTCCCATTTAATCTTATATTATGGGCATTTCCTCTTGTTATAAAAACAAGGTGTCCATGTAAATTAAAATTAATGGCTATTGAACAGATGATTTAAAACAACCTTCCTTTTATTACATTGACCCCGCTGACTTGCTTTCTTTACAGACATACATTCAAATTCATTTCTAGCAATTTAAAAGTCTAGCAATTTAACATTAAATAATCCAGATTTCCAGTTGCTTTAGAAAAATAAGAAATTTCAGGAAAAAGATTGTACATCCCCAAAAGGAAACTAAATGATACTTAGAGCGAAGTGACAGCATCTAATGTAGACTGAGCATTGGCCTGTCAGTAGGGTTTTCTTTCATGTGCCTTCTTTATTCATTTATATTAGTGGACTGGCCTCTACTCACTTTGAATCTGTAACCTCTGTATAGAATATTATATTATATGGATGTATCAGAATTAACTTAGATGTTTTGAGGTTAAACAATTAAGTTATTTCTAAATTTTTAGTCTTATAAACAATGAGTAACAATCAGTCTATATATGTCAGATACTTTCCTAAAGATAAATTCTGAAAAAGAAAAGTACTAAATAATAGGATAGGGATATCTTAATTACTTTTCAAAAGGAGTATATAATTTTCTACCCCCAGTTACATACAAGGATGCATACTTCAATGATAATCGGCTCAAGTTGCATTTTAGAATTTTTTTATTAAATAATTTTTATTGTTATTCCATTACAGTTGTCCCAATTTTTTCCCCTTTGCCGTTCTCCATCCAGCCCACCCCCTGATCCCACAGTCAATACCCACTCTGCTGTCCATGTCCATGGGTCATTCACACATGTTCTTTGTCTACTCCCTTCCCCTTCTTTCCACCATTTTCTCCTTTCCTCCAACCCTCTGGTCACTTTCGGCCTGTTCCATGTTTCCGTGCCTGTGGTTCTATTTTGTTCATTAGTTTATCTTGTTCATTAGATTCCTGTTATAAGTGAGACCATATGGTATTTGTTTTTCACCGACTGGCTTATTTCACTTAGCATATTATTCTCTAGTTACGTTCATGCTATTGCAAAAGGTAGGGGTTCTTTCTTTCTTTCTGCTGCATAGTAACCCATTGTGTAAATGTACCACAGTTTTTTGATCCACTCATTTACTGATGGGCACTTAGGCTGTTTCTAACACTTGGCTATTGTAAATAACACTGCAATGAACATAGGGGTGCATAAATTCTTTTAATCTTTACTAACTTAGTAAGAAAAAATATACTTTAATTTGGATTAAAATATGCTGCTTTAATCTCCTACCACTGAGATTAAACAGTTTCAATATTTTATTGGGAGTTATGCAGTATATTTTCAAATTCCTTTTATTATAATTTGCCATCCATTATGTTTGGTAGAAGCTGTTTCTACATTAATTATATTAATGATTTCCTCACTGTATTGCTGTGTATATTTTCTATTTGTTTTTTAACTTGGTACTTCCTCAGATAAGTAGAAATTATTTACTTTTTATTTAAATTAAAAGATATTTTTATATTTAATTTCTTCTACCATTTTGAAGCTTACTATATCCTTTCTCCTATAGAGATTAATTAAATAGCCACATGTACATTATAATTTCTACGACTGAATAGAAACACTGTTTATTACCTTAAGAGTCATACTGATATAAGGTGAAAACTTAAATTTCATTGTTGTAAATTTATATTGTTTTATATTTTAATAACATCAAATGAATACTGTAGCCCTGGCTGGTATGGTTCAGTGGATTGAGTGCTGGCTGCAAAGCGAGGGGTCGCTGGTTCTATTCCCAGTAAGGGCACATGCCTGGGTTGTGGGCCAGGTCCCCAGGAGGGGACACATGAGAGGCAAAAACTTGCTGATGTTTCCTCCCTTCCTCTCTCTCTAAAAAATAAAGAAGATGTTAAAAAAATACTGTGAAAAATATTTATTAAATAACCCACTTTCTCACTGACTTTTATAGTTCATTATAGTGCATTAAATTTTATGTGCATTATAGTCTGTATATAAATGTTACTAGTTTGAATTACAAATATGCCTCTCAACTCTTATGTTAATTCATGATAAAGACATTATAGTGAAGCTTGGGAGACAGTAAAAAGATCAGGAGTGGTCGTGGGTTGAGGGGGAGAGGAGAGATGAATAGGCAAAGCAGAAGGAATTTTTAAGGCAGTGAAAACACCCTGTATGATACCAAAATTATGATTATGTATCATTATGTGTTTGTTCTAACTCATGGTATGTATAATATCAGGCACTTTGTGAGATTGTAATGTGTCAGTGTAGGTTTATCAATGGTAACAGATGTATTAATACAACTCTGGGGCGGATGCTGATAACAAGGGAATTTAGGCATGTGTGAGGCAGGAGGTAGATAGGAAATCTCTGCACCTTCCCCTCAATTTTACTGTGAACCTAAAATGGCCTCCAAATAAAGTCTTAATAATAATAATAATAGTAGTAAATATTCATAGTATAATTTAGTAATGAAAGACTGCTTGACACTAATCTTTATTTCATTTTTTAAACATAGCCATTCTAAATTGTTTTTAATCTTTTTAGAGAAATTTATAATTACAATAAAAATATTGACTAAACTTATACATGAATATCGACTGAAGAGTTGAGTTTTAAAATATATTTTTAAAAGGCTAATTCAAAAGAGAGAAGACTGAAATAAATAAATCAGATATGGAAGCACAAACTTTAAAACACATACCATAGAAATTTTTAAAAATATATAAGGGACTATTATTAACAATCATATGCCAAGAAATTGGACAACTTAGAAGAAATGGATAAATTTTTAGAAACATGAGCCTGCCAATACTGAATCAAGAAGAAATAGAAAGTCTGAATAAGCCAACAAGAAAAGAGATTAAATCAGTAATCAATTCCTAATGTGGAAATTTAGGGTATACAACCTGTTGATTTGATAGATTATTTAACACCTTCAACACATCACATATTACCATTTGTTTTTGTTGTGAGAACATTTAACATCTATTCTCTTAGCAATTTTCAAGTATATAATACAGAGTTATTATTTTATGTACTTTTTTGATTTTTGTTTTCAATCCTGAATTGACTCAACTTTCTATACATTCAATAATATAATTAGAAGTAATATTGTCTTCTTTTCTTTCCAATTACTTTAATTCTTATTTTTATTATATCTCATTGTTTGGTTACAATTGCCAGGAAAAAGTCATTCAAAGTATTAATAATATTATAGATCTTTGCCTTGACTACAGTTTTAATGGAAATATCAGGTTGTTTTTTTTTTACCTTCAGGTCTAATATTACCCATTGAGTTGCCCATTTGTCTGAGTTAATAAACATCCTTCTCTTCCTAATTTATTAATTATTTTTATTTTATTTTCCTTTTTTAAAAATTACATTTTATTGATTATGCTATTACTGTTGTCTCAATTTCCCCCCCATACCTCCTTCTACTCAGCATCCCCCATTCCCTCAGGCAATCCCCACACCACTGTTCATGTCCATGGGTCATACGCGTAGGTTCTTTGGCTACTCTATTCCCTATACTGTACTTTACATCCCCATGGCTATTCTTTACCTATTTTTGTATGGACTTGGAATTAAATTTAAACCATTTCTTTCCTGGTATCTACTGAGCCAATTGTACTCTTAAAATTTTACTCAGTGGTGTTATATATTATTAGTTTATTAAATAACACCTTTGCATTTTTGTAGTTTAGAATAAATTATCTTTGTTATGCTGTTGAATTTTACTTACTAGTACTTTTAAAGATACTTATATACAGTCATAAATGAGATTGCAGAATAGTTTTCATTTTCATCTCATATTTATCAGTTTTAAGGTTAGATTACAGATGGATTTGCAGTCTCTTTTTTTCTTTGAGTTGGCCTCATTGAGAAGATAAGAGTTGAACAAAGATTTGAAGGAAGCAAGAGAGTTAGCCATATAACTATATGAAGAAAGGCCTGCAGACAAAGGGAACAGCCCATGCAGTGCTCCACATTAATAAATTTCTGCAAGGTGTCAGGCGTTAGATCCAAGGGTTTAATGAGAAGTAAGAAAGACATCAACCCTGCCCTTATGTCTAGCAATGAAAGTATACTGCTTGTTCTATTATCTATAGCAAGGGAACTACCATGAGAGATAAGGACATCGTGCTTTTGAAACATAGAAAGGTGTCTAGCCCAGTCTAAGAGGCACCATCTGAAGAGAACTGCTGGAGACATCACTTTCTGTGAGTGGTAATGAGGCAGAACTGAACAAAGTCCATAAGGGAAGAAGGACAAGATGGGTGTGGACATGAAAGCTGCTAAAATGAGCAGGTGCTGGGAACTGACTAGGTGGAGGAGTCTAGAATTAACTGTAATTTTCTGAATTGTATGATTGGGTAAAAGGTGTTTGCATTTCAGAATGGGTTCCCTCCTAGATAAGGAATAATGGAAAAAGAGCTAGTTGAAGGAGATCTTACAGAAAATAGGTACAATCACCAGGGAATTAATGTCAAATGAAAGGAGCTATATTCAAGCTCCCAAATGTGCTCTGTGTGTGTATAGGTGTGTTTTAATTCCTTTTCACCAAAAGGAGTATACTTATTTATAATATATTAGATCTGAGAGCCTGTTTCATTTTGCACTTGACATTTAATATACTATGTGCATTTCCAATAAATTCGAAATATATCTGGAGGGCTTCTTTATTGATTGAATTTCCTGAGGCATAACTCATTCCCATGAGGTCCTAATAATCTGATAATTTCAGATCTTTAATGCTAGAAATATTGGTGAGAGCAGTTGAAAAACTTCTTAAAGACTCTATTAGTCATGTTTGTCTTTTAACTTTTACTAGAATATGAATTTCTTTCATTAACCTTCTCTCCCACACACACAAACCTTCTTGATGTAAGAAGCCTTCAACAAGGACCTTTTGATGTGGTATCAATCAAAAGGGAAATTTACCATATCTAAAGGTATTGCCTCAATCACATTGCTTCCAGTAGGAAGTAACTTGCCCCTGATTTTAGAGAGAAGGTTAAATGAAGCCAGAGGCACATGTTCTATCTCATTGGCCTCCCCCCTAGGCTGTTCTTGGAGTTCTCCCACTGGGCCAAGTCAGTGCTTTTCATTCTGTGAGCCGCCAGATGTAAAAGAAGCAGCAGCCTCTCTCAAGCAGGGAGCCTGCAGAGGAAGCCCGTGAAGTTGCCATTCAGGAGCTTGGGAGACAAACTGCCTAGGAAGGGGACAGTGAGGCTGAGACTGATGGACCTCATGCCACCCAAGACAGAGCTCAGCTCCCCAGAGGAGAAATCCTAAGGAAGATGGCAGATAAGGGCAACATGACAGAAGAGTGGCAGGAGTTTAAAGGAGGAATGATGAGATGTGACTGTTCTGAGATGAGATGAAGCTACTCTGAGTGCAGTTCTGAGAACTAATATCTCCTACAAAAATTCACACTGAGTGACTCTTGGATATCTGCAAATATATGGGAAACTATAAGCATGGTTTGGTTTATTTGATTTGAAAATGGGTTAAATTCTATGAGAGATTTCCTGAAAGAAAACTTCCAGCATTGGTATTCACCACGTCAATGTGGTGAATTTGTTTCAGTGGATTTTTGTTTCAGTGGATTTGTTTCAGTGGATTTTTGTGGTGTTGCTGTGGCTGTTATTTAGCACCATTTCTTTCTGGGTGACTTTTGGTGCACCCAATAATATAAAAACAAACTCTGAACTCATACAATCACAGGAAAATTTTGATGAAGATAATTTACACTTGTATAGTGTTGCTGTGTGTCACATACTGATTAATCTTATAAGAACACTGGAAGGTAGGTATGGTTACAACAATTTTGCAAATTAGAAAGTTGAGCCAATGGATGAGGAGGGAGTTGTCCAAGTGTTACATATACTATTATACTGTAAAATACTGGAGCTGAGATTTATTGTCTGGCTATACTTATTCTTTGATTTCCCTTCCTGCTTTTTGATATATTTCTGAAAGACAAGGTTGGGTGATTTTAAATCTTTGTGCTGGAGCATAAATAACCTGGGACTTCAAAGCCAGGACATACTTAGAACTTCTAAGATGCTGAAATTGTTATCAACATTATTGGTGGCCAATCCAGTATCCATTGTCCCCTCCTTCCTCATTAGGAAAATTTGGTTTATTTATTTGTTGACTGGGTGGGGGGAGGGAGTTTCTGGGAAATAATATATACATCTACTTTTATTTCCCAGCCTCCTTTTCAGACAAGAGTTGACATGTGACAGTTCTGAGCAATAGGAAGTCATTGGGTTCCTGGGAGAAGAGTCTCAAGGAAAATGGCACAAATTCTGCAGGTGCAAAGCTTTTTGGTTTTTGTTCATTCCTTCCTTCTTACCCGGAGCACATCTATAATGCTGAAGATGGTGCAGCCATTCGGGACAATAAAAAAATAAGCAAGAACATTGGCTCATGTGTCTCAATGGATTGAGCACTGGCCTGCCAACCATTAAGTCACCAGTTTGATTCCTGGTCAGGGTACACTTCTGGATTGCAGGCTTGGTCCCAAGTTGGGGGCATACGAGAGGCTGCTGATCCATGTTTCTCTTGCACATTGATGTTTCCCTCCCTCTCTCTAAAAATATATCACTAAAATATTTTTTTTAGTAAGCAAGAGACTAAAAGCTATGAGCTAATGATGGATAAATGGAAAGATAGAAGAAGCCTGAATGTGGACTTCTTTTTAATGTGGAAAAAATAAAAACACTTTTTAATATAGATACTTTGTGATGAATAGTATGTTACATAAAACCAAATGTAATTTTCAACAGATAAAGAGATCAAAGAGAAAGAAATTGAAAAAATAAAAATTAATGTTAGCAAAACATATGTATAGTCTCATCTGCATTCATAAAAGCAAAAAAATACCTTATATTGATAGCAGTGGGAGTGAGTTTTGAGGAATTACAACTATGCTTGCTGGTGGGAGTATAATCCAATTCAATGTTTGGGGACTATGCAGGAAGATTTTTACCGTGTGCCTAAGTATATGACAAGCATTTCCAATTCTAGAAATTTATTCTATGGAAATGTTCAGGATAGGTGTGAAGAGAATACTATAAAGACCTCTATTGTAGTAAGGAAAATCTTTTAAAAATTGACCAAAAAAGTTTATTGAATCAATTAAAAAAAATTGATCAATTTAAACTTATTCTAAAATCTATTATGTAAATATATAATTTAGGTAAAATTGCTACCACTGTGACATACAAAAAGTCCAGGATACAGATGGCTTATATCACCAATAATGCACTCACATACATACCTGCACCATACTTGTAATTTCTAAAGAACACAATTATACTACATACAACTTGCCTTCTAAAACTAAATACAATACCCTGCCATTTTATGCATTCAGATTTGCCACATTCTTTCTTAACAGTCTTTCATGCAAAGAAGTTTTTACAGTGGCTTTTATAGTCTTATCTAATGTTTTCTTCTTTGTGTTTGTTTCCACTAATTTTAATTTTACTTTTCCACCCCCATCCTGAGATTAGCTACACATCAGTATTTTATTCTTTTGTAAACAGTTTAATCTTTTGACCCCCTAACCATTTTGTACCTCTATAAAGCAGAGTGTGACGCATAGTAAAAATTAAACTTTAATAAATTCACGTATTCACCAATTTTCCTTGCAGAATTCACTGAATAAAGTACACTTTTGTACAAGTCTTGGTATGGGTATATGTTAAATTGGTCATACATCTGGAAATCAGAAATCTGAGTTGGTTAACACAACCTCCCAGTGTTTCCCCTAAGGGACTTCAGCCAGCTTCATCCTTGGCCAGCGTCCTCCATCCCACGTGTGTAAGACAAAAGCATCCCTGATATTTTTATCTGTCACTGTTATATATGATAGAATACTAAATAGCTGTGTTAGACTACAACTGTCAAAGCAAGATAATGGATGGCTTATTTGAACAGGTGAAATTGTGCTAGGTCTTCCTGTCTTCCCAGGAACTACTTTTCTTAACTTCATTCTAAAGCTGAAGGGATGTGTCAGGGGGGTGAATGGAAAATTATCAGAGCAGAAAGAACAAGAGAAGGTAGGCTGGGGAAAAAAATAAAGACATTCCCAAGGATGCCTTTGATCTTTGAGAAGCTTACTTGTCCTTTGGATCAGAGAACTGAGGGACAAGATTGACAACCCAGCCACCACTGATGTGAGACCAACTGGACTACTTCAGGTATATTCAGAGCTGCCTCGAATTCCTATTCAGAAAAACTTCCCCACTAAAAAGTGGTATTTTCATTTTTCTGTTCATTTCCAGCCTCCTGGCTCTTTAACTTTTGACTCCCGTGTAGTCACAATTCTCCCTCTGGCCACAGAGGTCACCTGCACAAGCATGAGGTGACATGATGAGACACCATTTAGAAGTCATCTTTCTAATTGAGAGTCCTGTCATAGTCCCAGGAAGCCCGGCATCACACGGTGTGAGGGAGGAGATGCTTTTGAAGTGGCTGAAAGGTCATTCCTTCCCAGACAAGGATTTCTGAAACTGTAGACTGGGAGGAAAATGGCTTTGTGCCAATTCTAATAATACACAGTCAAACTCAGGGTGCAGCCTCAGACGTCCATAGGATAGAAAGGGAAAAATGTACTTTTGATGACTGTTTCTTTCCTTTTTTTTTTTACCTTATTATTTTATTCTACTTGGGAACTATAAAAATTTTTTACAACTAACCAAGGAGAAAATGGTAAATATAGAGCATTGCCATTTTTCACTGGGGTTTATAGATTTTGCTAACTTCACATTTAAATTATTACATTTTAGATAACAAAAAATAATGAAAATAATTGTATTTGTAGTGTGCAGGCAGTTCTTTTAAAGGTGCTGAATTTTAGTTCAAATGGTATTTTCTTTGAACACTACCCTATGGCCAGGTACTGTACTTAGAAGAACACAGAATAAATAAGCTATTATTCTTCCCCTCTCAAATATTTTAGTCTGATAGTTTAAAGGAACAAAGTTAAATAGAGCATTTTATATTTCAGTTAAATATAAATGTTCTTGTTTCAAAATATCAGCTAAGGGCCCCCAAATAACAATAACAGGGTCTAAGCAACCCCACATTATAAAGCAAGGTTCAAGACCACCTCTGCAGGACTTGTAAATTGGGAAAGTCAGAAGCCAGTTATACCAGTATTTGGAAAATTGGCCACTTCTATAAAAGTCAAACAAAAACATCCCACGACCCAGCAATTCTTCTTCTTGGTATTTAGCCCAAAGAAATGAAGACATACAGTAGCCAAAAAATGAAAACAGATAGCCATCAACATGTGGATGGATAAACAAATGGTGGTATATCAATAAACGGGACACCACTCAGTAATAAAAGAAATGAACAAATTACTGAAAAAAAAATGCCATGAGGCATAATGATTCTGTTGATTTTAAACAAAGTCAGCCATGTATTTCTCTGGCAAAACAGGTTTATTCAGAAATAACAAGAATTGCAATCAGAAATGGGCAACCATGGCAGACCACAAGTAAGCCTGTTAAAACAAAGCCAAGGGAAGTCTTCTACAGAGAGGAAGAGGAAGTTGAGAGGGCTGTTGGAAAGAGAGTGCTCCCTATTGTGCTTTGCAAAGAATGTAGGGCATGAGAGCTCCCTCTCTGGCCTCCCTACTTCATTCTAAATATGGCTCCTGTGTACTAATTTTTTATGAGTCTCATCAACATTACGTGAGAGGAAAGAGGGCAGACTCAAAAGAATATATACCCTATGATTTCATGTATATGAAATTCTAGAATGGGTAAAACTAACTAATAATGACAAGAATAGATTAGCGGTTGCTTGGAACAAAATGATGGGGGTAAGTGGGTTGGAGATCCATTACAAAGAAGCATGAGGGAAACTTTTAAAGTGTGAAAGCCTTCTACACCTCACCTGTGATGGTGGTAGCAAGGTTGGTTACTGTGCCCTTTAAATGGGTACATTTTATTGTATGTAAAATATACCTCAATGAAGTTGCATTGTAAAAGAGCCAGTTGTGCCAATATTAGTTCTCCCCATTATATGAGGAAGAAGACTGAGAATCCATTAGGGATCATTTTTTAAATGTAGATTTCATTATAGAGGAACAGTCCCGAGGGAGGAGAGGGGGAGAAGTGTTCCTTCCTATCATAACAACAAGGACTTTTAAAGAGCCACTAGATAACTGGACATATGTTCCCTAGGAATTGTAGAATAAGAGGACTAGTACCTTTTGACTAAAATATCTCAATTTGAGAGGATGGATAGACTGTCTTCCTCGGTTGCAGAATGAGATGGCAAGAGTGGCTGGAAGAGCCTGTGTTCCCAAAGTTTGATGGGTCCAAGATTTACCTTTGGTTCCTAAGGGTGGGGTGTGGACCTCACAGAAGGGAGATAGACTTAGGTCATCTTAAGAATGATTCTGTCCATCAGGACCTGCTGAGTATTGGGCCACAAAAAGTCAGTGTTGGTTGGGATGGGGAATGGTGTTAAGCAGTTGTCTATGTAAGGCCACTGTGAGTAAAGACCCTGAGAGCTGTGAGATCATCTAAGAACCCACTCAAGTGTCCTACAAAAGATTTAGAGTTTGTGTTTTGGACATTGACTTTTCTTAGAAGGCATTACATTGTAAACGTACCCCACAAGCAATTCGGTTGTCCCCTGTCTCTTCTTCCAGCAACCTTGCCATCACTGAAGAGCCAAGGCTGGTACAATATAGGAAGGAAAGGAGAGTATAAGAGAGAGCTAGGAAGTTGAGGCTCACTCCCCAGTGTCAGAATTAGATAAGGTGGAGAAGTTGAATAAGAAATTGCAACTGTGATATGAGAAGACATTAAGGTTTTTCTAATGTCTTAAAAAATGAAATTAATATAAGAGATCACTGGAACAGCTAATGGAATTCAACCAGCTCCCTACCAGAATGTTGGGAAAAAATGAGCTCACAGTTTACTTGACAGGAGCAGTGGTAAAAAACCAAAAATGATAGCTTTCTAGTTGCATCCCCAGTGCCCTGATCATTACCTAAAATGGTTAAAATATAACTTCAATGTAGTATTAAAAATGATTACTTCTAGGACAAAATGTCATCTGACTAGCTTTTAACCTTTCTCAGGTATTGTAAAATATATTCAAGACAGGTGTAAGTCTTCAGACCACAAACATAAACGGTTTTTTCTGGATCCAAGCTCCCTTTTTGATGATTACAGAGGCTCAATCTTGTCAATTTAATGTATTAAGGGAGGGATTTAAGGGTAACTAAAAGTATTTGAGCATATCCAAGAGGGGTGGGTCTTAGGTATTGTCAGGAGTTAGGTGTGGGCCAGAATATCAGATTCTACCCTGATAACCTCTCCTAAAATCAGGTGGCATCCATGGCTGAGCAGTCTTGTAGCATCTCATGGTTTTTGGTTGTGTGGTTCACACAGGCTAATCTCACTCTCCACTTGCATCTGATCTGTTAGGTGAACCTAACAGATAAATGGATACTACAGGAACCTCCTCATCAACTTCCATTACTAAGATGTTAGGAAGTCCCCTCAAGTCAGATGACGACGCCCATGAAAATAATTTTGAAGTAGAAAGCACTCTGAAAAATAAGTGTTAACTTGAGAAGTATTTTATTCTCAAGAATTAAAAACTAAACCCTGGATCCTTCCTATATTTTTACTTGGAGACTTATTTTAGTTCTACAAAGATAACCTCACTGAGGCCCAAAAAGTTTTTTTCTCCCAAATTGGAAAATAGGCCTCCCTCTGCCCTTTAGGAACAGTCACTGTTGGCTAAATGTCACCCCCATTTTTCTCACACTCCTGCCCTGACCAGGCCAGGACACGCTGGTACCAAACAGTGGTTCCTGTGGTCCCTCAATGGTCTGGCCAACACAAGCTTCCAGCCAAAGTGAATAGTGGAACTGTCAGCCTGTACACACAATGATGTTTCCTCCTGCCAGCTGTGAACAGCTTGTCAAGGCTGAGCACGGCAGGCTGGCTTTAGGAGCTAGACAGTGACATCAATGTGCCAATAGTTGCCTGCTCCCTTCCACCTGCTGTCAGAGCCGTGAGGGAGCAGCACTGCGTTGTGCAGTGGAGGCCTTAGGATTCCCCCTGAATTCTCCTCTCTTTTCTCTCACCGTCCTTCAGGGATCCATGGTCCTGGAAGCTGAAATTCACAGCAGCTTAAATCATTATCTGCTCAAACACGTTGACTTTAGCTGATCTTAATCTTCCTCCTCCTCCCTCCCTCCTTCTCTCTATCCCTACCTTGCTCCCTCTATTTGTCTCTTTATTTCCTAGTTTGGGTGTGTATGAAAAATAAATGGCATTAGGCAGCAAAGTGAGCTGGGGACAATATCTTTGCCAGAGAAAAAGGAAACTAGGCCAGGCCAGTCTCTCTGTTTCTCATATAAATACTGGATATATGGGTTCAGAATGTGTATAATGTATATATTTTATATAATAATAAATAGTTCATGTTCATAGTTATATTTTATTATTTATATAGTCATGATTAGGCCATTAAGGCTATTAAATTGTAAGAATATATACATTTATATATCATTTATAATTTATATCAGATATATAACATATGAAATCACTATATTTTATAGTAAAGATATATTTATTAAAATATACATGCATTATGTCATGTAATCCTACAACAATCCTGTGAAGAAGTAGTATTTTACTTATTTAAATAATTTAAGAAACTAAAGTTTAGAAATATAAAATAACTCTGTCAAGGTCACTCAACTTGTAAATGTTAAGTGTTAGATTAAAACACAAATCCACCTAACACTAAAGTCTCTGCTCTTAATCACTAAATTAGTTCAGTGGGATCATCTCTTACAGCCTGTCTGCCATTTTCTGCTCATGTTGGAGAAGACAGGTTTATTTCTGGTCATTTGTTTCCAAGACCTTCCAAAGTTGCAGGAAAGAAAATACTGCTTCTTAAGAAACACATAAATCTTCATTCTTTTCCATAAAATGAAGTCCACTTAGAGAAATGTAGTCAAATATTTTTGCCTACTGTGGTCTTTTCTGAGTCTTAATAACAAAAGAAGGCATTTTGAAAGGCAGAAAAAGTAGCAGACCATAAAAATTCTTGGGCTACTGTTGCATTACAATATTTACCTTTCCAAATCTAATATACACAGAGCACTCCCATGCAAATGACCATTCAAAGCCAACAACATCCAGAAACAGTATGTACACATGCTTCAAATGACCAGTTAAGGAGGAAAAGGGACAAATGACAATTGCCTTCTTTTGCTTATTTTAAGAAATATAATGACATCATAAAGTGACATATTAATAGCTGTTGCCATAATTTTGTCAATATTTATTGGATCATTTGATGCTTGTCCATATTAAAGAGTCATTTACATGTTCACTTCTATAGAGTACAGTTGCAGCAAGTCTATTATTCACTTTACTAACTTTAAAAAGTAGTATCTCTTGACATACAAAAGTTTCAAATATATTATGCCTAAGTGCCTCTATTATATGCTTTAAAATAGTTTCTAGGTTTCTTGTCATATTTAAAATGATCTCTACCATGAGTTTGTTGCTATTTTGATTATCTTCTAAAATTGATTACTTGATATTTTCTCCATTCAATTAATTAACTCATCTGGAATTCATTTTAATATATGGTATATAAGAAAAGACTAATTAATATTCTCCTAGATGTATTTCCAGGTATGTCAGCACTAATTATTAAATACTATCTTCCTAAGGATTTGGAATACCACTTTTGATGTATATTATGATTCGAATACCTTTTTGATTTTTCTATTATTTTTTTATATTTACTCAATTTTATATTAATACTAGCTTAATTTGATAATAGTAGATTCTGATAATTGACAGAACAATTTTCCTATCACAATTTCTTTGAATTATTTCTTTAGCTATTTCTGGGACTTCATTCTATATAAGCTTTAAAAATCATTTTCCTAATTAACAATAACCTGTTGAGATTCTAATTGCAGTTGTATTATGCTTACATATTAATTATGAAAGACTGACATTTTTATGAAATTAAGTTTTGCCATTCAAAAATATTAAGTATACTCCCATTTGTTCAGAACTTTTGTGTTCTTTAATATTTTATATTTTTCATTATATACATCCTGTTCCATTTTATTAAATTTATTCTTAAATGTTTTGCTTTTGTTGCTATACTGATGACATATTTTCTCATTTTAATTCATTGTTAGTTAATATTCTAATATTTCTCTTATATCATACTAACTTACTAAAGTCTCTTATTAATTCTAATTTATTTATTTTACTAAAGTCTTTTTTTAATTGCTATAACATTATAGAGTTTTTATTGTATTTTCTCCATTACCATTTATCCTACTTATACTCCTCTTACCCCCCACCCCCATAATCATCACAGTGTTGTCCATGTCCATGAGTTCTTTTTCTCTTTTTGTTAGATCCCTCCACTCCCCCAACCCCCCACAGGGCTATTAGCCTGCTCTCTACCTATGAGTCTGTCTCTATTTTGTTTCTTAGTTCAGTTTGTTCATTAGATTCCACATATGAGTGAAATCATATGGCATTTGTCTTTCTCTGACTGCTCAATTTCACTTAGCATAATGTTCTCCAGTTCCATCCATACAGTCACAAAGGGTAAAACTTTCATCTTTTTTAAGACTGAGTAGTATTCCGTTGTGTAAATATCCCCTAGTTGTTTTTTTTTTTTAACATTGTGCATTAAACATTTTATTTTACTAAAGTCTTTAGAGGTTTTTAGATGTATATTCAGATCTTCAGAAAAAGATATAATTTTACTTTTTCAATGTTAACACTAGCTACATAAATTCTTATTTTATTAGACATTCTAAAGCAATGATGAATATTAACAGTGATAAGATTATATATATCAAGTTCCTAGTCTTAATTTAAATAACTTCACTATTTTTGCAATTTTGTTTTTATTTAAATAGTCTTTATAGAATATAATTTTTGTCCTAGTTATCATTTTTTAAGATTGGTTGTTAAGCTTTTAAAATATATTTTAGCATATTTTTATTTAATATATGTTTTTTTCCTTTAATTTAGGGATTTCTGGTTTTGAGTTATTTTGGCATTCTTGTCAAAAATCAATATAGTTAGAGTATATTATATATTTTATATATATTATTAATTCTGTCTGCTAAAATTTAATTTGACTTTTTGTATCTATTTGGTAGAATCTATGAATTTGCTCTTTCTGTAGTTTAAAAACAGTCAACTATGAGCAATTTCATGTAGTTAAATCTAATATATTCATAATGAGATTGATCTATAATTTTTTCTTCTGGGAATATGGGGACTAATATCTCCCAGGATTTACAAAACAAATAAGGAGCTCTCTTTTACTACAGTCAGTAATTTTTATGTACTATTATAATTATTTTTCTTTATTTTATGTTTTATTTTATTTTTTAATAGGTAATGAACAGTACAGAGTATTTAAAACATACTAAGAATGAAATATAAAAAGTAACTTTCCCCTGAGCAACTGCTATAATAGGATTGTCGTGTTTTTATTTTTTTCCAAGGGATAATTAGTAAACATGAATGTAGGGGTTTCTGATATACCCACTGTTTGGCACTTTAATTTTTCCCACTTAAAATATTTTTTTGTATATAAATGACTTCATTCATTTTAGTGCCTGCATAATATTTCAATATACGGGTGTACCAAAATCAATTTTTCTAGTCCCATATTGCTGAAAATTTGTGTGGTTTCCAAACCCTTGCTGTTTTTACCATGTAGCATTCGGTATCTTTGTCCAAATGACTTTTTTCTTTTTTCTTTTTACATGTGAGAGAGTAGTTCAAGAATAAATTCTTAGAAGTGGAATTGTCATAACAAAGTACATGGGCACTTTAAATGTGGGACAGTTAGTTATTAGTAGATCTTGGGTCATAAATAAGATCTTCAAATTCTGTCTAACATGCTATTTCAGGCTTGAAAAATGGAGTTTTCCCTAATGGAATTAGAATCTTTCCTGGGACAAAAAATCAAGGCTAGTATTTCCCTGAGGATGGGAAAGGGTCCCTCCTAAGGCAAACTTGTCTCCCTTTAGCTCTCTATGTTTCAGTGAGATGAGAAAAAAAAAGCAGAAGCAATCCTCAGAGGATGCACCCGGAGGTGTTGTGTGGGTGGGCTGGAGAAGGTCCTGGTTATCTTCAGGTACCCAAACTTGTAAACTGGTTGGTGTTCCTGTGCAAATGAGTGGCTTGTGCCTAAGAGAAGAGACCACTTTCCAGAGTATTCAAATCTGAATGAAGGACCGCAGGAACCAAAGATGATTATTGAGGGTTTTCCTGAAATTAGCTCTAATAACAGAATGAGCAAGGAAGAGTTTGTTATTGGTATGTTTTATTTTTATCTTTCTCTCATGGCTTCCCCCCTCTAAAAAGTTGTTGGTATTTCTGATCTAAGTGTGAATATTTAGTGAAAATTTTCTGATGGGACCAGAGCCATTTGTTTCTTGATGGGTTGGCTTCAGAAGATCATTCTTTTTTCCTGATATTTCTTGATAGAAGCAGAGATATTTCATTGGTGCTTCACCATGGCTTCTGTGTATGCGTTTACATAGTTTGTGCCAACTACCAGAAGATGTTTTTCTTTTTCCCTTTTCCTCTTTGTTTTTCCCCTAGCAGTGCAGCAATAATCTTAATGTGTCTGCTACTGTGTTGTAATAGTCAATTTAAGCTGACTATTAAAATAAAATAGTACACCATGAAGCTACCGCATAGATAAGCACTCTCCAAATGGTAGATCCTAAGGAGATGGTGTTCTTTTCAAGGGGTAACAAGGGCACAGAGTTTTATAGAGGAGGGAGGATAGGCTGATTGTTCTATGTCATTGCCCTCAGATTCAGTTCGTTATTTAGTTTTCATGGTGGTTTCTGTTTGCTGAGATACCTCACTCACGTGTGAATGATAAATCACAGCCACTTGTTAGAACAATAAGAAAGACTTTATTCAAGACTATTGTGACAGGACTGTTGCAATAGAGCAGAGAAATGGGGTTCCACTCTGAATATAACAATGACACTTGGGTATTTACAGCCAAGAAACAGGTAAAGGGGATAAATGGACGGAAAATTACTAGGAGGAGACATCAAGGACTTATGGGGATCCCTGCTAACTGACCAAAAAAGATTGTTGTTAAAGACAGGCCAAGGACATTAAAGGTGGGGAATAAAAAAAAAAAAAACCCAAAACATTGATCAGGTATCAAGGATGAGGGAAAACATAGGACAATTTTATTTTTTTTTGCTAAGACCATGCTAGACAGGTCAAAGATAGGACAGGGGCCAAGATCAAGACCTAGTTGAAAAGAGAGTTCAGAAGAACATAACTCAAATTTGGTCAAGAACAGTCTTTGTCACAGGGACACTGAATGAGATATTGTAAGCCTATTATCTGCTTCACAGTTTTCTACATCCCCAATCAGTCCTGTGCAGCAAGGACAGGAAAGAAAATCCCATAGGACATCTCCATGTTTTGTATGCTCTTGGGCAGAGCACAAGGACTGCCTTAATGTTATGTGGACCTAGGAGAAATAGTAACTTGCTCCCCTTGCTGTTTGTAATTAACAACCCAAGTAAGAATGAAGCTTAAACCAGATTGGGAATAGGTTATATTTTCAGCCCCTCCAAGTCCTTTTTATAAATATTTTATTTATTTACTTTTAGAGAGAGGGAAAACAAGGGAGAAAAAGAGGGAGAGAAATATCGATGTCTGAGAGAAATATCTATTGGTTGCCTCTCACATGTGCCCTGACCTGAGACCATGCCTGAAACCGAGACATGTGCCCTGACTGGGAATTGAGCCAGTTACCTTTTGCTTTGCAAGACAATGCCCAGGTAACTGAGTGAGCCACCATGGTCAAGGCACCAAATCATTTCTGGATTCCACTTTTACAAAGCCTCTCTTTGACTTCAGGTTGCTTCCTGATTTCTCCCCAAATTTTCCATTTTTTTTCTGCTTCTGCCATATATATATATAGAGTCCAAAATGAGAATGTTCTCATATAAGAACTCCCTGGATATAATGCTTAACTACATGATATGCACAATAGTGTATTATGGTAATACTGTCAAGGAAGAAGCTTAGGTCCTCAGAGGAGGGAGGGCTTTTGGTCACCTATAAACCATATTATATAGGTTGATGCCTACTTTGTGAATTTACAAAATGGACCTTGACCCTAGATTATTGAAGATTCTAGCTCAAAAAAAATCAGGCACAAGGGAACCTTCAGGAAAGATGACTTTATACCCCAATCATTGTTCTTTTTCTCTAAAATCCTGGTTCAGATAATTCCATATCAAGTATTAATGGAAATAGAAATCTGGAAGGAACTAGACAATTCACACTTATCAATTCTGAAATTAACAGGCTAGAGCGTTTTTTATCAGAAAGAATATTTTTCTAAATTTAAATCTGCAGTCTCTCAATTCTAAATTTCATCAGTATGCAAGACTTTGCATTGAGTAAATCTATATGCCAGACTTTAAAAGAGATCTGATAGAGCTTACATATGTGAACCTATGTTGATTTATATGGAACTATATTTATATTCAATGAGTAAATGTTAACTATAAATCTTAAAATAGGTCCTAGCACTGAGGAGTACCATTGGATGTGCTCAGCACTTGCATCTTAAGAATACACCCTTCTTTTAAAGATTGATAATGCCCTGAATTGAGGTGCCTGAACATCTATGCACAAGTCTGTTTTGTCAACTCACTTTCAATGAATAGTTCTCAGTTTGCTTTGGTTCCTTTGAGAGTAGAGGACATGAAAGTTCAATACAAAGTGAAAAAAAGCTTAAAATGTCAGTACTGGAGCTGCAGTAATAATGAGAACCTAAAAGCAACCCAGGAGGTTTCCACTAGCTAATGGTGAGACTTCCAATGTCCCTATGGGCTATGAATAATTCCTATTGTCTACATAAGGCATGTTGTCTAATCCACACTCTCCTGGAAGATTAGCAGTTAATAGTTCCCAAATAGATGCTCTCAGACTGCTTTGTTTTCTTTAATAAAATGAAAATTGTGGGAAAACAAAGAACAGAAGGTAGTCCAAGGCTTTCCCTTGGCTTTTATTTCCTATTAAATGCAATGAGAATCAATATTCAAATATTGGTTGTTCTGCCTCCAGTACTAGACTTGGGGGCAGGGTGGAGGGAGGTCTTCAATTCTCTAGGTGGTCCTAAAGTCCAGGGCTGGTACTTCCCTGGAACAGATACTGGGACTGTTCCCATGGTCAACTACAGAATCCCTGCAGCCATCAATTCCAGCAAAAGGGAAGGACTGTTTCTTGTAGAAATTATAGGGACTACAGTAAAGCAGAATTACAACTTCCTTTTCTGTATTTAAATGTCATTCCCTAATTTATCAAAAAGCTCAAACAAATAGGAGTACTGTGCAAACAGACTTTAATCAAGGTATTTGCTGATGTTATGCAACCTCCTTCAGGAATGATATGCAGCCTATATCTCAAAAAAATGGCACAGTGACAATGGTATAACTCATATCGAGAATAAGGAAGCAAATCCTTATCCCCATCTGTCCCCAAGAGGGAAAAATATTGCCTGGAGGTCCAAATGCCTCAAGCACCTCTTATAGTATCCCCCACCGCCTCCATCCCCTCACCCCAGATCTTCCAGGAAACAAATATTGCCAAGTCTATCTTTGGTTTGGATTCAGATAGACCATTAGGAGAAAATAGAGAAAATAATAATGTAACAAATCAATGAAATAAAAATTTATGACCTGTGAGGAATGGTAAAAATTACTATGATTTTATAATTTCAAAAAAAGTTCACTCTTCCTTCTAATATCTAGTATCCTCTTCTTAAGAAGATACTAGATATATAGACTGGTGATTTCAAAACTAAAGGAAATCAGTTGGAAAAAGAGAAGGTCTCAGAGGCTAAGAAGTGTTATAGACCTTATCTCTGTCTCTGCCTACTGTCTTCCCTCAGCCCATCCTCCATGCTATTCAGGGTCCACACTCTTTTTATGTTTTTAAACCCCCAAATTCTGATACTTGTCTCTTTCTTGAACAATTGAATTAGCCACTGATTGAGGCTTCCCTTTTAGACATTTTACAGACCTTGTTGATAGATTGTCTTGAAATGGAGGATAGGAGTTCTTACCATTATAAATTCTCTTTTGGTAACCCTGAAGCACAAAAGACTTTCCTCATAAAAGTCCTGCATATTTATTTTTAGGGGGCTTCAGAATTTCACAGAGGCTTAGGTACCTTCTTGCAGGGGAAAAAAATGCCCATGTTTTAACATGGGCGATTTTCCTGGATAGAGAGTAAAGATGTCTTTTTCTCCAAATGAATTCACTAATTAACATATCAATCATTGTTCAATCATGAAAGAGAATTTACCTCAGACAGTCTATGAGAAACATTAATGACAATACTACTTATAAAAGTGTGGACAGGGATAAAAACTAAAGCAATGATGAGGCTATCGTAACAGAAAGCCATTACCGCCACTAAGATGGAAATAAAAAGGGCAGAAGACAATGTGACTAGAGCACAATGAGAGTGAGAGCCAGGGAGCAAGCATCTGGTGGGCTGTCATCATGAAGGAACAAAGCTGCTGCCTGAGACTCTACATGAAAGCAGGGAAGGGATGGAGAACAAATACGCAAGCTCTGCCTCCTGCCATTCAGCCTCCTGCTACTGTCTCTCACTGATGGAGTCAACTATGGGCCATCCATGGAGCGGCCCACTTGTTGCACTAATCCAGTGGACCAAACAAAGCAAAAAGGGTGGGAGCCTGGATTAGATAGCACAGGAACAATTAGAAAGTAACCAGCACAACTAGCTAACTCTAAAGAGCAAAAATATCTAACTGTGGTGTGAGAATCTGCTACAGCTCTTTTTCTCTCTTGTCTTGAATAGCTTTTTGTTTTTGTTGTTCAATTACAGTGAATTGAAGCCAGCAAAGTCTGTCAATTGTATATTTGGTGAGTACTTCTTTACATGTAAGGCTAGAAGCAAAGCATTGTAGACAGTGCCTCTTCTGTTAGTCTGTGGCTAGTAGATGTAAATGAAAAAAAGATTTTTATAAAAATCTTGATTATTTTATGTTTCTTAAAGTAAATGCAAATTCTATGGAAGTTTAAAAAATAGAAACAATTGCATTCATTTGATAGGGATGTAGATCATTTTAATGGGTAAGAGTTTTAAAAGGACTGATGTGTGCACTTGTTTCTGGATGGCACGTTATGGAATAATAGAAAGAACTTTCCTAAAAGAGATAAAAGAAAGGCAGAAATACAGGGTGGGGTAAAAGTAGATTTACTGTTGTGAATACACAAAACACAGAGTTTATTTTTGTATTGTTATTTATTAATTATGGTATTATTTTCCATACAAACGACTAGAAAGATGAGCCTGGGAGGTTAGCATTGACTAGATCATGGACAGTAGAGAAACCAAGGTAGTGATTTCAAAAAGAAAGATAACTGTAGGCAAAATTAATGAAATCCATTTTATTTGAGTCTTGAGTTTCCCATACCATTTCTATTCCATGCTATAAAAGAAATCAGGCAGATGTAAATCTACACTAATTCTAGTAAACTATACTAATCTATACTAATAGAAAGCAAGAACCAAGAGAAAAACTTGAGAAGGCAGATTCAGGTTAATAAGAAGAAACATTTCTCCTAACCAGCCTTACAAATGCAGCAGATGCTCTGAAAACAATATGTGGACTCTTCAAAGAAGAAGGGCCATGCACATAGGAAGAATGATGCAGAGATGCTTCATCACCCTGAGCAATTGAAGACATAGTCTTTTGAATTCCTTCCAACTTTGAATTTCTATGTCACAGTACAAGGTACAAATCATGGAAGCAAAATTTTAATATCTGAACATTTTTATAGCCCTAAAAAGGGGACAATAAATAAGAGAAAACAGGCATGAAAATTGTTTATTTATGTATTTATTGACCTTTTACTGAAGGAATTTTAGGGTCGAATGCAAAATAGAAGGGCATAAAGTCCTGAGGAAGGATGGCATCTAAAACAAGAAAACTTGAATAAGAATCCTGTTCTCTCTCCACTTATAAGTTTTATGGGGCTGGAATAGATAGAGACTCTTAGCCTCCTCTACCTCCTTTGTAAGGCAAGACTACAATCACATTCTCATAGGATTTGGGGAGGAATTAAGAGAAATGATGTATATAAATTTCCTGCTACATGATAGTTTTAAAATAAATGTTAGTTTCCACATCTGTTAATTTTGAAAGACAGTTGGACATAAATTTTCTATTTTAAATATTAAAGCAAAACTGTAAATTAAATAAGAAAGTCCATAGTATTATATCTTTTATAAATGAGTTCATAGGACTATTTTCAGTTGAAACTAGAAATGATATACAATAGGAATTTGAGACTTTGTCAAGTCAATATGTGACTATTTTCAACAGCTTGCAAAATATAGCTGGCTCAGTCTATCATACCTTCTTAGTGTCTCAGTGATGAAAAACCTACTTAGCTTCTTCACCTGGTGCAGAGTTGAAATCTGCCAATTGACTCGGGTAATTAAGACTTCGAATGTTTGCTAAGAAAACAGACATACTGTACATCTGCTCTTGACATTCCAACCAGTAATGATTTGGCTTTTTTAAGTTTCAAGAAAAACAATTTTTATTTTAATGAGTAGATTTTGAAAACTCAGAAAAATATGCCGGAGCTAATGTATAAGTACAGGAAAATGTGATTTTTATTTTCCAGTTTTCCCAAAAATACAAAATAAAAAAGCAATGTAATTAACCAAACAATCAATCAAACAAACACATTTTTTTAAAAGTAATACAACTGGAGAAAGCAAAATTAAAGTTTCCCATAGTCCAGTTCTAAGATTTTATTGCCAATATTATTTCTGGAGTTATAACACAACACATTTTTGTTTTGAGTGATGCTGAATTAACCAAAGAAAAGGAGATATTTCATTTGCTACTGCTGTATAAAATAAACATCCCAAAATTTAGCAGCTTTAAACAATACAAATCACTTATTTTGATTATGAATCTACGATATTAAAAGGGCTTTGTGGGGATCACATGTCTCTGCTGTATTCGGTCTTGGCTGGGAGGGCTTGAGTGGAGGTTGAGAGAGTCGGGCTGTACGAATGTCAAGAGGTTGGTGGGCATATTGCAGATAACAGGGTACAGACTTTAACAGAAAAGGGAAAGCCCACAGTATTCACAGGGTGAAGGGAGATGAATAAAACAGTAATTGGGAACAATTGTTTTATAGTCAAATTCCAGCCCCAGTAGCAATATGATGTTGAAAGAAGCTCGCTGATCCTCAATCCTCTCATCAATAAAATGGGATAACAGCTCTGGCTGGTGTGGCTCAGTGGATTGCAAGCCGGCCTGTAAACCAAAAAGTTGTCAGTTTGTTTCCCGTCAGGGCACAGGCCTGGGTTGTGGGCCAGGTCCCCAGTTGGGGGCCTGTGAAAGACAGCTGATGGATGTTTCTCTCACATATTAATGTTTTTCTACCTCTCTCCCATCCTTTCCCTCTCTCTAAAAATAAAGAAATAAAATCTTTTAAAAATAAATAAATAAAATGGGATAACAGCATTTCCTATATTGAGCAAAGTAGGCATGGATACACAAACCATTAACATCATGTCATTCATTACAGCAGTGGAATTTCAGAGCACAAAGCCCTCAGTGCATAGGCCCTGAGTTGGATGCCCCATGGTGAGTGATCCACAGAAAGGACTCAGCCCCCTCAATGCTCAGCATATCAGCAGAACAAGGGCATATGTAACATGGAGCCTCTTGGCCAGGGAGAGACATTGTTAGAAAGGAGGGACCAGGAGAGCTCACTGTCTGTTCATTATGATGAACCAGTTCCTTATTAGGCTGCTGAATAATAGGTAGAAACAGGAACCTAAGGTCCTCCTTATTTGTCTCTATTTAATCTTCTTCATAAGATTGCTGTAAAGGTGAATGCAAAACGCTTAGCAAAGTGCCTGACATGATAAAACTCTCAATAAATGTTAACTATTAGTGCAACATCATTGGGTTCCTCTTACTTTTTAAGGAATCCTCCTTCAAATATAAATTGATGGCATTCATAGAAGAAATGTGCTGTATAAGCATGTGTTATTGTTGTAAATATTACATGAGGGAATTTTTGTTCTGAGGATTGTATCAGCTAGTGATTGCTAAAAATATACAGCCATTTATCCTCATAGATCTGTGGATTATTTTGGAGTCAGCAGAGAGAAGACAGGCAGATCTAGGCTGAGCTTAGTTGGGCTCATCTTAGCTCTGTACCACATGTTTCCAACCCCTTTAGAAACAATAGTAAGCCTTGGCATGCTCTTCTCATGGTGATGAAGAGGCAATGGGAAACAAACACAAATGTACAAGAAATCTTGAGTTTTAGGCTCAAAACTGGCACACTGTCACTTTCACAGCATTCTCTTGGTCTAAACAAATATACTATTTAGTCATATCCAAAGTCATGGATATGACTTTGGATAGCCAAGTGTAGGAAGCAACCTAAATGCCCATCAGTAGATGATTGGATCAAAAAATTATGGTACATTTACACAATGGAATACTAAGCAGCAGAAAGAAAAAAAGAACTACTAAACTTCACGACAGCATGGATGGAACTGGAGAGCATTATGCTAAGTGAAATAAGCCAGGGGGCGAAAGACAAATACCATATGATCTCACCTATAAGTGGAACCTAACCAACAATACAAAGATGCAAGGAAAATAAGACCAGCAACACTGAAAGGAAAAGAAATCAACAGAGACAAGAGGGAAGGATTGGGGGGGCGGGGAAAAGAAAGGGAAGGGGAAAGTCAAGGACCATATAGCAAGGACTCATGGACAAAACCAAAGGGGAAGAGCTGAGGGAGGGAAGGAAGGAGGGGGCAAGGGAAAGTGGTGGGGGGTAGACAGAGACAAATGTATTTGAAAAAAAATATAAAGGAAGCAATGATTAATTTGAGATTTAAAAAAATAAAAATAAAATATTTTATTTATTTAAAAAAAAAAAGGCAAAGTCATGGAGAAGAAAAATAACCTTGACCTCTTTAGTAGAAAGAAATACAAAGTCACAGAGGTAATAAGTGAGTCCAATAATGCAATCTACCATAATGATACACTTGGAAGATTCAATTTGAAAACAACAGAAGGATATGTGGGTTATAAGAGATCGTTGTGCAGCTCCTAAAACCATGAGGCAGCATGGAACTCAAACCCTTTTGCCCTGCCTGTAGTGGGTTGAATGATGTCCCCCTCCAAGTTCATGTCCACCTGAACCTATGATTGTTACTTTATTTGGAAATCGGATTTTTGCAGATGTAACTGTGTAACTAAAGTCATGCTGGATTAAGGTCAGTCCTGTGTCAGTGACTGGTGTCCTTAAAAAAAAGAAATGTGGACATAAATACACAGAGAAAAGAGAATGCCTTGTGAAACTGTTGAAGACAAAGAAGACAAAGCTGTGGGAAGACAGAGGCAGAAATTGAAGTGATGTATCTATAAGTCAAGAGACACCAAGGATTGCTGGCAACTACCAGGCACTAGAAGAGAGACCTGGAACAGATTCTTCCTCAGAATCTACAGAAGTCAACCTCCCAACACCTTGATTCCATTTTGGACTTCTAGATTTCATAACCGTGAAAGAGAAATTTTGGTATGTAAACCCAGTTTGTGGCACTTTGTTACAGCAGCTCTATGAAACTAATACACTGTCTATAGCTACCCAAGTGACAAAAAGGCAGCATCCTTAAAATATCCCAACCTTTCACTCCAGGCTACAAATTTCTACAGAATACTTTAAAACGCCACTTGTCATCTCAGAAAGAGCGGTATTTTTTTTTCACAAGTAAAGTAACTTCCAGCCTGCTTTTGTTTGAGGCAATCTATTTAGGTAGATAGAACATGGGAAAAAAATTGGAAATCTTAATCATTATCTTTTTTATTCTTTATATCAAATAATTCACCAAAATTGGTCATTTCTTTCCCATAAATTACATACACCGAATTGGCCACTGTGATTTCCTTACTACAGGCTCTCATTTATAAACATTGATACTCATGGCTCTGTGTTGCCACTAGGGGCTTAAAAATTTAGATCTTGCCATATCTCTATAAGCCTGCTTAGAAAGATAGAATTGTTGATTCCTGCTAAATTCTTGAACACGGCAAATGAGACCTTCGTGGTTGAGCCCATGTGGGCATGATCAGCTACACCTGTTGCCACACCCTTGCATATGTTTCAATTAATCATGGCTACATCACACTATTTATGTGTGTGTCTCTCTGACTTTGCACACGCTAGTCTCTGAATACTTTCCTTCCCTCTATCATGGCTCACTATTATCATCCTAAGATTCAACTTATTTTTTATAATGTTTTATGCTGTTACAATTGTTCCAGTTTTCCCCCTTTCTCCCCACTCCATCCCCAACTTCCATAGTCAATGCCCACACTGTTGTCCATGTCCATGGGTTCTTCATGTATGTTCTTTGACTAATCCTTTCACCTTCTTTCAAACAGTCTCCTACTTCCCTCCTCCCCCTAAGATTCAATTTAGACCTCACTTCTTGTGGGAAACTTTCCTTGATTTCTCTGGACCTGATTTAGCATTTTTCATGTCATTCTTTGTTTTAGCATTTTTCCTACACTTTCTTGTAGTTGTTTTCTACATTTCTATTTTTCTCATAAACTTCACTCATTGGAGGATCATTGCATGCTCTATGTTTCTATCCCTAGAACTTATTCCAATGCAGTTATACAATAAGTCCTGTTCAATGAATTATTTATTCATCCATAAAATAATCTCCCTTGTCTAAAGCTGAATATATTTAAAGATATTCAAACTTCCAGTACTATTTGTGTCTTATACTGATGGTTTTTGTTGTTGTTACTGTTGTTTGTGACAGATTTTATTTTCTACAAATTAGCAGAATATTTCTTTCCCAGTGCTTCAACATCTTTTTCAAGTATAAGATTAATAGACAGTTTTTATTTCTGGGGAAAAGCTAGAAATAAGATATTCAGTATTATAAAATATAATTCTTACTTTAAATATTTTGCTGAAAAATATGTTTATAGTTAGGGTAGCATAAACAGTATATTTTTGTTTTATAGCTTTGCATTTTAAAATCTATGGCTTTTAATTTTAGAACCTCTTGTTTCCACACTAAATCTTGAGGTATTTAATATTTTTCTACCTTATTATGTTTCCTTTACACATTTTTGACTGTTCTCGCTTGTATTTATGTTATGCCACCATTCTATAAAAGTTTTCTTCATGCGACATTTGTTCAATTTCTCATAAAATGAACATTTTTTATTTACAAAATATTTCTGCCATATTTCCAATCCAATCTACACTTACATAACTGCACCATTTCACTGACAAGGGATTAGAGCCTACATTCCCTTGCCTTGAAATTAGGTGCATGTGACTGTCTCAGTGAGCAGAATGAGGCTGAGGTGGTGATGTGTAATTCTGGGGCTAGTTTACAAAATGTGATGCAGCTTCCATTGGATTTATTCTCTTGGGAAAGGATTTAGAACTCAGGCACCATACTATAAGGAAGTCCAGGCCACATCGGCAGGCCAGCTTAGAGAAGAACTGAAACTCCTTCCCTCAGTTCTGCTTAGTTTCCAGCTGACACCAGCATTGACTTGTCCACTATCTTAAGAATAATTCCCTTTGCATCTAGTCACAATACCACCCAGCTAATGTCATGTAGACCAGAGATGAGCTTTTTTTCCACCCAAACCCACCCAAATCACAGATTTGTGAGCAAAATTAATAATTATCATTTTATGAAGCCATTACATTTTAGAGTGGTTTGTTATACAGCAGTAGATAGCTATGAAATTATTATCAGTCAAACTAATAAGCAGTCTTTAAAAGCAATCTGGTCAGTATGGGATAAAGAATAAATAAAAATAGTATAGGGGTTAGCAAAAGTAGATTTACAGTTGTAATACAATAAGTAATATATAGGAATAAAAGAATAAACTCTGTTTCGTGTACTCACAACTGTAAACCTACTTTTCCCATCCCTGTATATAAAGGCCAATATGTAGGCAATATCTTCAAAAGCACACACTGGGAAACTTTTTTTTTAATAAAAATATTGGAGTCTTTCATAAATAAAGTGTATATAAAATATATATATATATATTTTTTAGCTTATAAAACTTTTATTCTTTTTTAATTAATTTATTTTTTCAAATACATTTGTCTCCGCCTTCCCCCCACCACTTTTCCCTGCCCCCCTTCCCCCTCTCCCTCCCTCAATCCTTCCCCACTTTGGTTTTGTCCATGAACCCTTGCTATATGTTCCTTGACTTGCCCCTTCTCTTCCTTTTCCCCTGCCCACCTCTCCCTCCTTCCCTCTTGTCTCTGTTGGTTTCTTTTTCTTTCAGTGTTGCTGGTCTTATTTTCCTTACATCTTTGTTTTGCGGTTAGGTTCTGCTTGTAGATGAGATCATATGGTTTTTGTCTTTCACCCCCTGGCTTATTTTGCTTAGCATAATGCTCTCCAGTTCCATCCGTGCTGTCGTGGTTACTTTGACAGAGCTTCAGATTAAAATATATTTTTTATATAAATTTGAAGAAGAGTCCACATATTCCAAATGCAAAAACTAAAAAGCTATATAAACTGACCTATCTGAGGCTATGCCCATATCTGCACATGACCCAGGGGATAATTTAGAAATTTTAAAATCTCACTTGCCTCAGAGTTAGCTGGGTTATTATAATGGGATTTTTTTGATCATCTGATATTTGACACTGCCCTTTGGATCTCAGTAAACTATGACTCTCAGGCCACATCAAGTCCACTGCCTGTTTTAATAAATAAGGTTTCATTGGAACACAACCATACGCATTCATTTTCTTATTGTCTGTGGCTGCTTTCACACTACAGCAGCAATGTTGAATGATCCTGACAGAGATCATACAACCTACAAAGCTGAAAATATTTACTCTCTGGCCCGTTACAGAAAAAAACGCTGCCTCGTGTCTTAGAGGAGTAATTTTGGGCTCTATAGGAGGTCAATCTATAGTAGATTGGTCCAAGTAGAGATCATTTCCATAATTTCCAAAAGTCACACTTCTGGGGAATCCTGCCCTTGAGTAGTTTCCTGTCCCTGGAACTAGGAGATGGAGGTGAAAGTGAAGAGAAGACCTGGATGTCAGCAGGATGCAGGTCTTGCCGTGCATAAAAGTCTGACTCTCAGGGGATCCTATTTAACGGGCAAATTAAAAAGGCATTGACACATTTTGGAATGTGAATCAGAAATCTTGTGGTTGTAAGTGACAAATCCCACTTAAAACACAGAGGGTGTACCTAGATTCAAGTCTAGCTGGAACTAGAGTTTCAAATAATTCTACAAACACACAGCTTCCCTCCCACCTCTGCTTTTCTCTGAGCTGGCTTTATTCTCAGAATCCCCTCAACTAGTTCTAAACTCACATTGTCCTGGCATTTAGCAATCCAGTGAGAGGGGATTATTTCCTTCTCAAGTTTCACCAAATGCCCCAGGGGTCTCTCTGTTTGGTACAACTTGAGTCATGTACTTATGAATGAATAATTACTATGGTGGAATAATGAAGTCCTCTGATTGGCTAGATCTTGGCTGTACAGCTCAGCCTTTGAAATTAATCACATTAGTTAAGAATGAAGAAGGGGTTATTTCACTAAAGAGATACTGGGCGAATATATTTTCTTTTTGTATGTACATTACATCTATTCATGGGTAGTAGTTTAAGGCTGCCAGATACATATAGAATGCCTAGTTAAAATTGAATTTCAGATAAGCAATGAATAGAAATACATTTTTAGTGTAGATATGTCCCAAATATTACATGGGACATACTTATACAAAAATTATTTATGATTACCATATATTCATATTTAACTGGGTATCCTGTATTTTCATTTCTTGTGCTTTATTGGCAATGCTATAACCAGCTCAAACTTTTCTTTATTTATTGTGACCTACTTGGGGTAGTTCTCAATCAAGTTCACAAGATTATTTTGAGGATCAACCAAGGTACTTGTGGCAAGCATTTAGTAAATTATAAAGTGCTATAGAAACATAAGAAATTGTTATTTTTTTCTGGGTTGTACTCTGGAAGTCTTACTTTAATTTTGGTGCTATTGTGAGACAACCAGTTACTGTGGTCACACAGTTCTAAGCCAAAGTCAGTCCCCCTCCCTGACAGTTCAGGAGATGAATAGGATTGAGCTTATATACATGATTTAAAATAATCATAGCTAAAATGATTTTTTCTGAGAGCAATAAAATAAAACAATCAACAGTTCTCAGATATACACATACATCTTTCATCAATAATCCCAGAGAGAACCAAGTATAGTGATGATGTCTTCAATTTATAGTAAATCTTAAACTTTGTCTCAAATTACTTCCAAGAGATTTGGCCCATAATTCTGAACTGGAATTCTGATTCCAGTGCCCATACTGTCAAGTTTTAATTACTTCCTGTGGGGGATCCTTCTCCCCTTAGTCCCTGAGATTATTCAGAAGAGAGACATCTGCTTGCTGCTAAACTGAAATGCTACTTCCAGCCACAAAGATTTTTTTCCTTTCTCTTAAAAATTTCCCTCCAACTAGTGAACAATAAGGTCTATTTTCTTCAGAGGGAAAAAAAGGCACCTGCTTTGCCATTGGAACTATGAAAGCCCCTTAACTATCTTCACTAACCCCCAGGAGGACTCTTAGAAAACTGGGGGGTTTAATCTACATGTAATGGCTAAAGTTAATTAAGTAAACCTCACTTCCATATTTCCCTGAAAAGCTGAGAAAATGGTATCTTTTACAGCCTGGATCAGCTATCAAAGTAAAATGATGGACTAATGCAATAAAATAGCTAATTCAACTGGAAATACACTACTTGTTCCCTAACATTGTATGCAGACATGACAAAGTTCTAAATAGTTATGCACAGCCAATGGGGAAACAGGACACTGTGTAATGTGTTTAGTTATTTCAAAATATAATGACTGCAAGAAGATGACAGAAGGGGAGGTGGGCATGGGACAGAGTCCCAAAGCTAGAATTCACAGAGTATGAGGAGAAAGGGCTGTCAGTGTTAGAAATGGCTTTGACACTTCCTGGACAGCAACTGTGGGTAAGCCATTTAAAATCCAGTGCCTTAGTTTCCTTATTCTTATTACTAGACAAGAATGATATGATGGCTGCTTACAAGTTGAAGGCAAAAATAGGAGACATACAGCCTTTGATGCACTTTGAAAACTGTCTAGCGCACAGCAGGTCTAAGTTCAGGATTGTTTATACTTCTCCATTTCTGTTTCATTTGGATTCTTTCTCATCTATCAAAGACTCTCTTTAAATGGTTGATTGTCATTCCGTCTTAAGAGCCAAGCACTAAAAAGCTGTTTGGAAGCACTGTGTGCAAAGATGGGCTTCAAAACAAGTGACTGCTTGTGAACCAACTTTGGCTGAGAGATACTCAAAGGTCAGTGTCTGAAGGTCTTTGCTCAGGAGTCTTTCTGGTTTTCCAGAAAAAATATTCCTAACTCCTGGCTGAGTAGGGCAAAAGGTGGCATGTGCCTGGCAGCTACTAAGGTGAGTGCAAGACACTTAATTGTCATGAGTGTAGTCTTAATTTCCACACCCATCTTCTACTATTCCATGTGTTCCAATTCCAGAACATCTCTAGCTGAACTGCTCCAGAGAATAAAGTCTGGGTCTCCTTTGGAAGAAGAGAAGGTTATTATCTTGGCTCTTTTGGGTCCGAAAAGGACCAAAGAGTAAAAATCATATACATCATGTTTTAACCAAGAATTTGGATCCATTTTAGATTCATGAATATAACTAGTTTGCTTTCACACATGAGAAATGTTACAGTTGCTAATGCCAAGGCTATCCTCATTGGGTGGTTGAAGTTTTAGGGAAGGGAAGTTATATCTGTCCCTGTAATAAAGATAATATCTTAATATTTTACTGGATTGACATTTTTCTAAATGTGGGTATATGTAAAATCACAAAGCAAAGTGATTATATCTGTCTCATCCTAAGGAAAATATCAATAATATCTAGGAGGGAAAAGATAGGGGGCATTTAGTTACATTTTTAATGGGAGCTCAGATTTATGGTTAAAGATTAAATGTATTTTTCATGGAATCTCAGCGTTTATGTCACTATGATATGACAATGATTAGGTCACTTGCCATGAGATTCATACATTGTTTTTAAAATATTTTTATTTATTTATTTATAGTGTTTGTGTGTTTGATTGCAATAGCGAGAAGGGCTTTGCAATGGTTTAATTACAATTCATGGGCCTCAGCAGACTTAATGATCAGTAAATAGGAGAGGTGATGTAGTGTGGCAGATACAATCTCACTCCACAAAATTAGATGAGCAAAAAGCAGTATTTTATTCTTCTCCTACTCAATTTAATCTTTATTTTGAGCATTTATTTTAACCTGCCCATGATTGTAGAAAGTTAGCCACAGGCAATTTGTGCTGTCTCTATTCCTGGAGTAGTCATGTAATCTTATAACATCAGGAGAGTGATGTGTGCCTTGATGTCCTCTGGCTGATAGCCCTTGCCCCTTGTTTTTGGGAGGTGACATTACTGCCTAAATGTTAGCAGGCGTAAGAATCACCTGCAGGCCTTGTTAAAAACACAGGTAGCTCAACCCCTCTGCCAGAGTTTCTGATTCCATAGACCTGGGTCAGGGCCTGAAAATTTGCCTTTCTGACAAGGTTCCAGAGGATGCTGAACCGGAAAACCCTGGACCATACTTTGAGGATCACTGGACTAAAGATGAGAAAGTCAGATCTGCCTATTTAGCTTAGAAGAAGGTTCTCCTAACAGGAAATCCCATTGCTTGTATCAAACACCAGCCAAATAAGAAAGATGATTCCAGGAGGATTTCAGGGAGAGGGGTAAGAGCATTTCAGGATTTCAAATTTAAGATACCTTAGGCATTCATTCATTTGCTAGTTTATTAGTTCTAGTATATTAGTTTCAGAAGCTATTAAACAAATCAATAAAATGTGATGTGGATAGAGAGATAAGCTTTACTTTCCCTTTCTCTATCTCCCTATCTACTCACAGAATGGATCATATGTCCTACACACTATTAAGAAAAATACAGGTTTTACCAAGGATTTGAACAAATGAAATCCATCTCATCATCTTTTCTTGGACCTTAATCTGAAGCAACTGCCACTCAATGCGCCATCTCATTTTGCTTTGTTTCTCCAAGTGCTGGAGAAATCTTGAGCAGTATAAATACATTTTTTGAAATTATATACAACTTGGAACTTTGTTTCTTTTGATGTGGTGAACACTGGTTACCTTATCAGGCCAAGAGCAGCCTCTCTCTCTCTCCCCCCCACCCGACGCCACCCCCCACATTTTCTGCAACCCATAGGCTGCATATTTTATAACTCCTTTCTGCACACCCAACGCTCTTATTTGGTGATGCTTCCGTGGAATTTGTTTATTCTGTGTGTTTGGTGGTGTCCTGGTTTGAAATCCACTCCCTTTTAGGTATTCTGTTTGGGGGACAAACCTATAAGCGGAACCTAACCAACAATACAAAGATGCAAGGAAAATAAGACCAGCAACACTGAAAGGAAAAGAAATCAACAGAGACAAGAGGGAAGGAGGGAGGAGACGCGGGGGAAAACGAAGGGAAAGGGAAAGTCAAGGAACATATAGCAAGGACTCATGGACAAAACCAAAGGGGAAGAACTGAGGGAGGGAGGGGGGAGGGGCAAGGGAAAGAGGTGGGAGGAAGGCAGAGACAAATGTATTTGAAAAAATAAATAAATTTTAAAAAAAGAAAGAAAAATCAATACTATAACTGCTTAATAATAAAAATTGATAGTGTCCTTTTAAAATAAACCACCCTTCCCCTTAGACACACACACACACCAGAGCGCTTCAGTGCCCAGTCCTAGGCCATCCTCTTCTCACTCTATCTGGTCTCATCGCTGAGCTTGATGACTGCTAGGTGGCACCTAACTTGATTTCAAAAGAGATCATAGAGTGTTTTGCATTCATGTAGTCTAGAAGCAAATTTATCAATGAAACAGAGAATTGCACATTTTTTATTCTGTTCCTGTTCTGGTTGTTTCTTTTTTAGATTCAGTTGTTGATAGTTGTCTGGTAGGGGAAAGGGGGAGAATGGGGGAGAAGGTGCAGGGATTAAGCATAATTGGTAGGTACAGAATAGACAGGGGGATGTTAAGACTAGTATAGGAAATGGAGAAGCCGAAGAACTTACATGCATGACCCATGGACATGAACTAAGGAGGGGATTGTTGAGGGAAGAGGGGTACCAGGTGGAGGGAGGCAAAGGGGAAAAAATTGGGACAACTGTAATCGCATAATCAATAATGTACATATTAAAAAATAAAGCAAAAAACTGCCTTTGGAGTCACAAACAGGTTGAAATTTTGGCTATGCACATTAAACTATGTGAACTAGGGCAAGTGACTTTAGCCTTGCGACTTACCTTCTCATTGCTTCAGTAAGGTGGAGTGATTGGAACAACAATCCCTGTTCCCCAGGTGTGGGATCAGCAATGTACATAAAGCACTTAGCACAGTAGCTGCACAAATACTCAAACTTCATAGTTGCTGTCATTCCATGTATTCTGTTGCCTTCTCTTTCCTGCATTTTTCATCTCTATGAAGACGGAAGTCTTCTTTTGCTGGCCACTAGGTGGAGAAAGCAAGCCTCTTACAGTAATTGAATTAGACACAAAGCCAAATCATCCTACCTAAATAGTACAGACATTTAAGAGGGAGAATTTTTTTCTTCTTCCTCTTCTTCAGAACTTCGGACGGCACAAACAGGGGATCTGGAGAGATGCTGGGAAATTACCGTGCATTTAATGTGACAGTGTTTGATTTTTTAGCATGGTCCTGTTTGACTTTTTAGCATGGTCCTTCCCTGAGGCACTAGAATTCATTCAGAGATGGTCCCAGACAAATTGCAAAGTTCAGAAAGTCACTTTCCTGCACTTTCTCCTCCTCCATGCCCTAATCTCTTCTCATATGTATTTCAAGCAGGCACCTGTCCAGTATTTTTTTTTTTTCATTCGGAGGTACTCTATAGCTACTGATTTCTAGGGCTATTTGCATTTTAAAATGAACTCCCTCCATAAGTTACCTTTCTTTAATCTGTAATAAAGCAGGAATGAGAACCCATTAGATCTACTTCATAGAGCTCTTGTGAGGATCATTTAGTTAATACATGTGCAATCACTTGTGAACTCTAATTCTATGCAAATAAAAATTCTATTTATATTGACAATAGAAATCTCATTCTTTAAGAACAAAAAAAGATGAGAAGGCCAAAAAATGCTGGACAAAGAATCCAAGTTGCAAGGGGATGAGGTGTTATAAAAGATATGGTTGAAGTTTTGATGTTAACCAGCTCCAGGTCCAGATGGTAGGAGGAGAAGGGTCTGTATTTATGGAGTTGTGCATGCATTTCAAACAAAATGTCCCTGGAGGTCATCCACATCACCACTATATTTCCACCCAATGCTTAGCCCATTGACATTCTGGGTAAAGCTATCGTAACTCTTTGCAGCATAAGCTCAGGTAGCTTCATGTTCCTTTTCCTTATGCTCTTCCTTGCCCCTTCTTACCTTCTTCGCAAAGTCTTTTTCATTTGCTCTCTTACCTATTTTTACAATCCCACCATTGACTCTTCAGATTAACAACAATTTCCAATGTTAACCCATTCTATTGATTGGCATCTTCCCAAGAATTATATCACTGGATACAAAAATTGCAGTTACCACCTATATCCCTGACCCAATAATCCATAATATGCTAGCACACACCTAATGATCTCCTTGTATATAAGGAATCTCAAGCAGGAAGCAGCCCAAAATTTCTTCACTTTTAAAAATAGTTTTGCTTACAAATTTCTGCTTTCCATTATAGAAAACAACCAAGTTGTATACCAAATTTTCAGCGCACAATTCGTATAATTTTATTGCAAAAAAATTCTATCATACTTTTAAAATAGTAGTCACATTTGCCCTTCCACTGTGGCTCTTTATGGCATTTTGGTTATTGTTTTATTTTTCCTATGTTATTTAAAGAGGGAAAGAGGAGAAACTTCAGTTTAGATTCAGTAAATTTCCACTCTAGGATCTGAACAAAAGTTTCCACAGGCAGCCAAAGGCATGGCTGGAGCCCTGGAATGCTATTCTGTTTAAATGTGGTTTGAAATCGCATACTTATTTCCACTAAATTTACTCTTAATGCATTTCATAGAATGAACATTGTTGCATAACACACACTTGTTATGAACTTGGGATTCAAAAATCCTCAACAAAATATTCACAAACTGAAGCCAATAATTCATAAGAAGAATTATACCCCATCGCTAAGGGGGATTTGTTCCAGGTATGTAAGAATAGCTCAACATTTGAAAATCAATCAACGTATTTGGATAATCCATCATATCAACAGGATAAGAAGAAAAGTTATAGAATTATATCAGTTGATGCAGAAAAGACATTAGACAAAATCTAACATCCACTTATGAAACAAAGTCTTGGCAGGTTAGGAATGGAGGTAATTACCTCAACTTGATAGAGAGCATCTACAAAACCCCTGTAGCTAACATCTAATTTAATAGGGAAAAACTGAATGTTTTTCCCTAAGATTACGAAGAAGGCATGGTGTCTACCCCTGCCACTTATTCAATAAAGTACTAGAAATTGTAGCCATTGTAACAAGAAAAAAACTGAACGCATAAAGATTGGAAAGGAAGAAATAAATCTGTCCCTGTTTGTAGATGATATGAACTATATAGAAAATATCAAGAAATCTATAAACAACAACAACAAAAAACCCACCCTAGAATAAGGATGAGTTCATCAAGGTTGCCAAATAAAAGACCAAACAAACAAAAATTAATTATTCCATATACTAACAACGAAGTGTAGAATTTGAAATTAAAACAGAATACTATTACAATTGTCCCAATACTTAAGGGTACACTTAAAAAAAAGTCCACATTCTATATGTTGGAAATTATAAAATGCTGTTAAGTCAAAGAAGAAAATATACTGTGTTCATGAATTAGAAGACTCAAGATATTATATTATAGATATCGATCCTCCAAATTGATCTATAGGTTGAGTGCAGTTCCTCTCAAAATCCTAAAGAATTTTTTTTCTAGAAATAGTCAAGATTACTGTAAAATTTTTATGGAAAAGCACAAGTCCTAGAATAGCTAAAATAATTTTGACAAAGAAGGACAAAGTGGCAGAAATCACTTTACCTAATGTTAAGGCATACAGAACACCTCTAGTGGTCAGTAGCATGCGGTATTTGTGGCAGGACAGAGACATAGATAATAGAACAGAACAGTGGACCTATAAATAGAAACTCTTTGTCCACTGCGCATCACTGTTTTGGACTCAATACATGTGAAAACATCATATTATATTCTCGACCCTCTCCCTTGAGCAGACTGCCCACCTGATTCTTTTCTCAAAAGCTGCTGCACATGGTGGCTTTAGTCAGATTAGCCACATACATTGCAATGTGTGGCTAGATATGTCCATTTCTGCACTGGGCAGAGCTTGAGCTAAAGAGGTGGCTTCACTAAGTGAATATAGATTATTAATTATTCTGACTTTAGTGTTTAGGAAATTCAGGGCAAGAGTGAAAAGAAGCCTGAAACCTGCCTCTTGGGACAAAGAAAGCAACAGGGTATTAGAGCTATTAGAAAAAGAGGAGGGGGAAAAAGAGAGAGGGGACCCAAGATAACTTGTTAGTATTATTTATGAAAACCAATGCCAATTACTACAGAACTTCTTTTCAAAAGAAAGGAAATAACAAAAGCTAGTAGAGGTAAGGGGTTATAGAAAATATTCTTTTTGAAATGTTCAAATTCCTTCTTTCTTAAAACCTCAGCAGTATTTCACTTCTCTCTACATTAGACCTTACTGAATTCATTGTAACCCTCCTTCTCACTTGCCCCTGTCTGAAAGAATTTTCTTTTTTCTTCTAAAGTTAAACCAATGCTCTTGTTCTCATTGCATCAGGTACCTACTTTTTCTTTTTTTTTTTCCTTAATGTCTTGTTTTTCATCTATAATAAATTCCATTCTCTTCCAGAATCAAAAGACTTTTTCCTTAACTCCCCTTAGTGTCATCCCTAACTAAGAGATCATTTCTGTTCCTATTTAGGCATATTCATTCAACAATTATTTATTGATCACCTACTATGTTCCAGACACTGTCATAGGCACCGGAAATTCAGAGACAAACATACCGTGGTAGTGCCTTCTTATCTGCAGTTTTGCTTTTCATGATTTCAGTTACCATAGTCAACCAAAGTCTGAAAGTTTTAAACAGAAAATCCCAGAAATAAACAATTCATAATTTCTAAATAGAGTGCCATTCTGAGTAGCATAATACAATATCGCACTGTCTGCTCTGTCCTGCCCTAGACGTGAATCATCTCTTTGCCCAGCATCTCCCCTGTACACACTGCCTGCCCCTTAGTCACTTAGTAGCCACCTTGGTTATTAGATTAACTGTGGTGGTACCACAGTGCTTGTTGTACTTGATACTGGCCCCGACACATAAGGGTAGTGATGCTGACAATTCAGATGTGCTAAAGAGAAGTTGTAAAATGCTCCTTTTAAGTGAAAGATAGGCATGTATGGGGAAAAAAGTGTGTTTTGAGTTTGGTACAATCTGTGGTTTCAGTCATACACTAGGTGACTTGGAACAATCTTCCATGGATACAGGGCTATGACTCCATAAATTAAAAAGAAAAAGAGTAAGATAATTTTCTAAAGTGATAAGTTCTTTGAAGAAAATGATCAGGGTTATGTCATGATGAATGACAGACAAGGTGGTAGAACTACTTTAGATGAGGCTATTGGGAAAAGCCCATCTGAGGAGATGATATTTGGGCCAATACGTGAGTGATGAGAAGGAGTCAGTCCTGTGGTCCAAGCAAAACATGGCCTTATACATTTACAGAGACACATATACCCACATGTACATATATACATATACATATGGAAAGACACAAGTTTTCATTTTGACCTATCATTCCCAACAGTACCTATTAAAGGACTTCCTTTTCAGTACCCATTGCCTGGGTACTGTGTTTCTTTGTTAATATAATAAAAGACAGAGACAAGTCTGGCTAACATCATCTTCTAATATGCCTGAATTTATGTTGCCCAAGGGGAGCGTATGGGAGCTGGGGTAACGTATGTTCCTGGCCAGCCTCCAAATGGGCATTCTAGACAAGGTTATAGAGGAAATATAATATCCTCCCTGACCCCCAAATTTATAATCTTTTGTTAACTCCATTCTTTCTCACCCATCACTAACGTGAAAACTTTTATTATTGGGTAGGAAAATAGAGCCCTTTAAGAGAAAAAAAATCAACCTGACAGTCTAAACTTGCTCTTAACCTTGTCATCACTGAAAGATGCCCTACTGTTTTCCCTTTTTGAACTGTTGCATGGTGTGATATGTGCTTTAGAAGCACTGAAAGATCCAAGTTATTTCATCATCTTGTCAGGAATGGTATTCCTTGTGTCTTCTACCTACTGTCCATCTCCAATAGATCAGATGTTATTTCAAAGAGCATTGGTTTTACCTTTCAACCAAGCGAAAGGTAAAGGCAATTACTTTAAGACAAAAAAAAAAGTGTTGCAAGAAAATTCAGGAGTCCAGGGCATGTGTTGCCAAGAAATATGAACTAAAATAGCTTCAACTTTTGATCTCTGCCTGCTGATTATGCTGGAAGCCCAAAATAGACTTTCTTACTACCATTTGCGACCTCTTCAATCCCTTAGTTTTTTTTCCTTTTACTCAGGCCATGCTACTCAAATTTTCTCTTTGAAGGTCACTAATGACAAATGACCTTTCAGTTAACAATGTCCAATGGTCATTTAGCAATCTCATCTTCAACCTTCTGGTGATATTTGATGCTATCAGCCACCCTTAGCTACTTGCAGTTCTGCCTTTTGTCCCACAGTAAAAGGGACTGTCCTGTATGTCTTTTTATCTGCAGAATCCTTCACTGAGTTTTTTACTCTACCACTCCATTAATGTGAGGGTGCATCTTTTTCTCTCTGTTTTGCCATCAGTGACATCAACGATCGCCTCATTTAGAACAGCTCCAAAGTCTAAATCTGTAAACTTAACCACGCCAAAGACCAAGCTCTTCATTGTCAATTATTTGCTGATATTTTCTCCAATATATTTCTGCTGGCACCTGGTCCATTTCCGGTCTTTAAGGCTATTAACTTGGACAAAGCTCCAGGGTCCTTGTGAAAAAAATGTCCTGGCTTGAGTCTAGCATTACCACACTTAGTTTTTCAATGACCCTGCTCCCCATCCCCTTTCACTTGCTTGCACTCACTTCAGTTATTTGATCTCTTCCATACATTAGAACATGCTTCTATTTGATAGGCTGAACTTTGACTTTTTTGACTTCTTCCTTACTTCTCCTTTCCTAGAATCTTAATTATGTATCTCATTCCTTTTCTTTAGGTGAACAATTCAATAAGTCTTTTGGTTAATATTCCCAGTTGGCTCAACTCTTCTCATTCCTAGGGAAATCATCTTCCCCCATTAAGGGAACTTGGGCTTTAAATAACATGTTAAATCTGGTCTTATCTTTATTTTAAACCCAAAAGCATCTCTTCATCTATATTCTTCCCATCTTTTAAGTACATTATCCAAGTTATCTTTACTCCCTTAGCTTTAGTATAGGCATTCAATTAGCCAAATTTTGTTATTTTCCTTTTTGACTTCTGATCTCCTATCCATACTTTCACCCATGAAAATCACAAATGTTGATTTTCATATGCTACCTACACCAGTGCAACTTCCTTTATAACTGTGGTCAGAATTTGGTTTATTCTAATGGCAAACATACATCATTCCTTCCATTTTAGCTACTTAGAAGACAGCCAGATTATTAGCTCTGTACAGCAAAAAATAAAAAAGGCGGGGGGAGGATTTATATGTATTATTTTCTCTTTTCAGCATAGCTTAATTATGAAATAGCAACCCAACAAAAAGTAATAAACTGACCATTTTTAATTGTATCCTACAGCTTGTGTATGTTGGTTTTCAATTGTAAAAACAAGCTTTTCTAGCTATGTTAAGAAGAAATTAATTTAATGTAGGGAATTAGGTTGAATCAAAAGTTAGTAGAAGGGTTTGGGTCATGGGTTGTGCCATGAATGCCCTCCAGAGCATCATTGTGGAGTTAATTCACTAGGGGTGCTATAAATTCCATCAAGAAGCTATTAATGAGAGTGTGAGCTCCAGAAGCAAACCAGTTTGACCAGGTTCTAGGGATCAAGAAGCCCCACCATGCCTCTAGAGCTATGTCATGCCTACTAGACATCTACTGGGGAAAAAAAATGGATGTCCCATATCTTGTCTCTTGACCCATATAAAGAGAGTGAAACTTAATGCTGTTACAGAAGAAAAGCAACATCAATGTGAAAAATCTGATCTATAATTAAACTGAGTTGAGAAAATGAAACATTCATTAGTTGGCAGTACTAAAGAGATTGAGAGGTGCAGTGATGGAAGTGGGCTGAGAAGACAGAGCCTATGATACTAGCTTTCTCAAACAATCTACCTGTTCTTTTCTCAGAAGTTGTATTGCTAGCCAACAGCATCCCCAAACACTACTTGATTGTTCAGAGTAAGGAAGTGTTATGGACGGAAGTGCCCTTCACCCTTCCCACCCTCCAAATTCACATGTTGGAACTCCAATAATCGGGACCTAAGAGTATGACTATTTGGAAATAGGACCTTTAAAGAGGTAATTAAATTAAAATGAGGTGGTTAAGAAGGACCTTATCCTGTCTGACTGATGTCTTTATAAGAAGAGATTATGACACAAAGAGACACCAGAAATTGGTGTGCACAGAGAGAGGTCAAGTAAGGACACAGCAAAATGCTGGCATCTGCAAATGAAGGGAACCTTCAGAAAAACACCAAATCTGCCAACACCTTGACCTTAGACTTCTAGACTCCAGAATTATGAGAAGTAAATATTTGTTGCTTAAACCATCTATTCTGTGGTATTTTTTAATGGCAACCCTTGCAAACTAATACAGAGATAGAGTTACATGTATAATGTAAACAAATAATTTTGATGTTCCTCTTCATGTAGAAAAGTTATTCTCAAATTAAGGCAACTTTTCTCCCCATTGGGGACATTGGGCAATGTCTGGAGACATTTTTATTGTCACATTCTATGCATGGGGGTGGGGGGCAGGGGTTTCCTAATGACATATTGTGGATAAGAGGGCATAGATGTTAACATTCTTTAATGCACAGACCATCTTCCTTCCTCCATAACAAAGAAATTATCCAACCCAAGACGTCAATAGTGCTGAGATTGAGAAATCCTGTTTTAATGGCATGAATTTGCCTGTGATGAATTTGCCAGGTTTGTGATTTGGGAATGAGGAGCTTTAACATTTTTCTTAGTGGTTGAACCTGCAAAGTCATTGCTGCAGTAGCTTAATTATCTTGTGCCAGACACTTTGCACAGTTAGCTAGAAGATGCTCTCACTAATGATCTCCATCAGGCCAGTTGGCCCTATTTATGAAGAACATTCTGGACTGGGAACTTTCTACTTTTCCAAATAACAGCATGGAAACATTTCTGATGTTTGGTTTCTCATAAAACACAGAAGGCAGAAACTAATTCCATATGTCAAATATATCTCCCTTTAAAGATGAAGGACAAATAGACCCATTCTTTTTGCCCACAATGTTTTGGGCATGAATTTATTAAACCAATTAATTATTGAAGCAAATTTAAATATGCTTTATTGATATGGAATATTAAAACTAAGTTTGGACAGGTTTTTTAAGACAATGACTATGTAGTCACTTGAAGGTTAATTTTTATCATTTATATCATCTGATATTATTTTCCTTAACTTTTTCTCCTTTACCCTCATCTGTATCTAGTGATCAAAGAAAGAAAGCAAGAAAGGCAATGATGTTCAACCCAGAGAAGCTGAATTAACACACGGATGGATGCTCTATTTTCTTCTAAGTGAAGTTGGAGCTCTGCACCTGAGACAGACAAGGAACCAACAGACAAGGAAACAAATTTTTCCTCTAATAAAAGAAGACAGCCCAGCACCAGCCAACACTGAAACTGCCATGTCTCATCTGTTTCCAGTTTCCCAAATTGGGTTGTAACTGGGGACATGGAAATTGTTTTTGCCACCCCCTCTCTGGAAGTCAGCAGAACAGAGTGTAAACCCTGAAACATTTAAAGTCGTAATGACCACTGACTTGGTTTAGTGGTGGAAATGAAGGCCATCAAAGATGCTTGCTCCAGGATCCTTTTTTATTTCTACGGTTATGACACTGGTTTTAATGAGGTGAGGATTAAATGTTATAATTAAGAAAGAAAAATTGTTCTAAACTTGAAGTGGGTTAGAAGTATATGAACTAGTATGATTTGCTATCCTCTTCTGAGAAATAATTAGCATTCCAGATAAAATATTAACAACAAAAATTGAGAAATTTTCAGTTACACTGCCACAAAAAAAAAAGGAGACTAAAACTATTAAAATTAAAAATGAACCCTAGCTTGATGTGGCTCAGTGGATTGAGCGCTGGTCTGCGAACCAAAGGGTCGCTAGTTTGATTCCCAATGTAGGGCACATGCCTGGGTTGCAGGCCTGGTCCCCATTAGGGGGTGTGCGAGATGCAACCACACATTGATGTTTGTCTCCCTCTCCTTCTCCCTCCCTTCCCTTCTCTAAAAATAAATAAATTAAAAATCTAAAAAAAAAAGAAGAATGAAATACATCATTTACATCATGTTGGACATTATTATTTGTTTTTATAGAAGTGAAAAAGATTACCAAGAAATACTATGAACAATTGTATATTCCTTATGATTGTTCTGAGACACTTTTTGAAAGACCTGGTGAATTCTTGCAGCTAAATACTACAAATGTCTCCAATTTTGGTGGAATAGTGAAGTGTCATATAGGGATGATTCTTTCAGCTTCTTTTTGCTCTATAAGGAATATTTTATTGAGATTATTTATCATTCAAGAAACTGAAAGAAAGCTTTCTGAGGCTACTTTAAAAGGTATTTGCAGCACTCCCAACTCTAAAACAAGGACAATTATATTGGTAAATGAGGATGTTCATCTGAAATCTTAAAAAGCCATTCTTGCTACACTCCAGTGACTTTAGCATTTGCCAGAATTACCTGGAGGGCTTGACTAAATACCAGTTAGTCAGACCTTGGTTTAGGACCCACCCTTACAGACACTGCCTGCCCCAATCCTTTCTCCACAACTCACCTAATTATTTCATTCCCCATACTTCCGCCCTCCTTAGACACTTAGACATTAGACACTATGATAGATTTACATTATTCTTTGGCTAAAGAAACTTAATATGACCTATAAGCCTGAAAATAGTCTGGCAAAAATATTTGTTGAATAGATGAATAAATAAATTAATTATGCATCTATAGCTTTAGTAATATATTTTGCAGTTGCAAGTTTGTGTTGTATTTTGCAAGAACCAACACCAACTGTAAGAATGTTATAGTTAAGGAGCATTTACAGGCTGTTGTGATGCTTTTGGGCTAAAATGAGCATGCAATTTTCTTATGCGTGGGAGCAAACAAGAAAGATGGAGAAGAATTTCCTGAAATTATTCCTCAAAATCCTGTAATGTAGGATTTAGAAAAATATCCTTTGGATCACAGGATCCCATAGGAACAGAAGACTCAGTGAATGTGATAGACACAGTAATTACACTCGGCCTCATACTTCTGGCTTTGACTTGATTAGATTTACTTAGCTGATTTCAGTGATGAGGGATCTTGCAGACCACTAACTCTGCTTGTCTTGTGCTTCTTCCTCTCATCAAAGTGCCTACCTAAATCAAAACGTAAAGATTCACAACTCATCGAGATGACTCTGTGAGTGCATCATAAACTGGACAGATTAGATTTTGTATATCTTTAGCTCCACAAATCATCATTGATGAGTCTCGCTGTTGGATGCCAGAGTGATAAGAGAAATATGAGGAAATATGGGGACCATGGTGAGATAACCTCATTTGAATTAGACAAATGAGTCCCTGCTGAAAAGAAATACCCAGTGTCTCTGGACAAATTTATGGAGTTAAAACAAAAAATAATTACAGCGCAGAAAGAGCTGGTACTGGATGAACCTGTTTCATTTCTAATGTTGGTTGGCAGCTCTTCATCCTGATTATTCCATCTGGAGATAATTGTGTGATATCATCCATAAAATTAAATCATAAATCAGCCCAACTAGTGAACAGGCCAGCAAGCTGCTGAGAAAGTCATACACAGGAGAAGTGAGACTTCTCATCTTAATGAGAGGTATGGGAATGAGAATAAGAGAAGAAGACATGTAGAGGGTGACCCTCCGCATATCCACAGGCTCACTTACTGATAACTACTGCCATAGTCTATGCCTTAATAGTATCAGGACAACCAACATATTGTCTGCATTATCCATTTGCTTATGTGGGAAAAAAAATGTTCTGTCCATGAAAGGAACCATGCATTGTTTTTTAAGGATTTCTGGTCCAAAATGAAAGCACTGGATTTTCTTTCCTGATGAAATTTTAACAGTAATAGGAATTCCATAAGTGCAATAAAAGTCTTATGTGAGAGGATTTTGTCATACATCATCTCTAGACTTACTTCTCAGATAGTTAAGGACAACAGCAGGGTCTTTGACTTTGCTAGTAAGTGAGACATGGTCAATTTGCATGTTATATTTGGAAAAGGTTTTTCACAGGACAAGGTGTGGTTTTAAAGTAGTTGATTATGATGAACAAAAGAGTAAAGTAATTAAAATAAATACAGATGCATTGCTTAAATGGCTACCATTGATTTTCACAAGTCTATTTGTTGTGGCCAGCAAGTCAGAGAAGGTCAAAAGTCAAAAGTCATCCCAGATTCCCTAATAGCTCAGACTGGAACAAATGGTCCAAAGGCACATGCTTTTTTCAGTTGAATCATTGAGATGGTGAGTCCCATTGGCTTTGGAGATTCCATTTGTGACCATAATAAATGCAAAGTCCCACAGTACATTCAGTCTCTGAATTTTCAAACTGGCCACATTAACAGATGTTGAGATTCTGGAAGCTTATGAGCAACTGTGACAGGAAGGTTACTATACCACTCAGCAAAGATCCAAGTAGAAAACCAGTAATGAAGATAAATTCTATCTTGTTTGATTTTTCCCCCTTCTGAATAATAGTAGGATCAGTAGAGTGAAAAAAGCATTTTTTGGTTTCATTTTCTATTGTGTTGAGTACATATAAAACATATATATTGAACCCCATATATTTGTAAGTATAAGTATCTCGTTGGTTTTAGATAGTTCTAAAGTGTAGGCAATAAAAAAATGAAAAACCTTCATAGGGAATAAATACTATTTACCTGTCTTTAATTATTTCTTTCTCCTATTCTTTTATACCCCAAGAGGTTTGTTTCTTGGCCCTGCATTTTGACCAAACTCAACAAAAACCAGAAAACTACACATGACAATTTTATGATCATGAACAAAACTAGACTTTTATTTTTCAGGTTTATTTTATTGGTCAGGAGTTTTTAGTTGCAAACCTCAGAAACCCAACTCAAACTAGTCTAGGTAGACAAAAGGAATTTATTATTTTCCATAAAGATATCTTGATGTATACCTAGAGGTGGACTGGTTCAGGCACGGCTGCATCTGAGTCTCAAATAATCCAGTCAACCCTCCTTTTCTCTTTCTCCCCTTTATAACTTTATGTCCAACTGCATCTTAATCATTCAGTTCTAATTTTTTCCCTTGGTTTTATATTCAATTAAGCTCTCTTTCTATAAGAACAAAAAGCCCCAAGTGGCTTCAGGCCTATATATTCCTTGAAATCCATGATTCCCCATGGGAAGAGAGTATCTCTTTCTCAGTGGTTTCAGAAAAGGTGCAAAGTGACCATGGTGTGTATAGGGACACAAAAAATAATTTTCTCCCACCTTCTAAGTTCTTCCAGGCTAATAATCTAATTAACATGAGCCAGATTAACAGGAGAAAATGTCTAAGTTCAATACGTGTGTACATACAGGGATTCCAAAAGAATATGAGGCCAGAGGACATGCTGGGCAGTTGAGGTTTCCGTGTCATTCTGGGGCTAAGGAGAAGGGTGAAGTGGGGTAGAGACAGTGGTTTGGGACTTCAAAGGGCAGGAAGACAGATCACATGGAGATGTAAAAGCAAATACTTGGTAAAGAAATGTTTGCTAGGCCATCTTGAACAATAGGACACAGAGAGAGCTTCCATCAAACGGACCTTGCTAGGTTTCTCCCTGTCTACCACACTTAGTTCATATTAAACTATAGCTACCTGTGATGATATCTCCCTTCCTGAAACTAAATTCCTTCTGGGTAGGTAAGGGTAAGGTCAAAGGTTTTTCCTGATTCTTGTGTCTCTTAAAAAATAACCAGCTTAAAATAATCAGTATCCCAAAAAGCTTTTTTTGGAAGTAATAAACTGCTTCCCTTCAAGTGTAAAAGGGACCTTGTGGAAGATAAAGCTCAGCAGTCTGACTAGAGGCAGGAAATTTCTTAAGTTCTAGAGCTATAAAATAAAATGACTAGGTCTTTGTTTTATAGGATTACTCTGGTAGTAATGTGCAGAATGAACTGAAGTTGGAGGAATCTGAATTCTGAGAGAGAACTTGCAGGCAGCAGAAGGTGATGGTTTAGTGGCAGAAAGGTTAGAAAGGATAAAAAGCAGATTCAAAGGGCCTTTGAAACAGAATTGAAATAACTTAGCAACAAACTGAATGTGGACAAGTATAAATAGAAAAAAATTAAAAATGGCATTTACATTTCTATTTGGTGATTGAATAGATTTTAAGGTCATTCACTGATATGTTGAGACATCTCATAGTACTAAGTCTGAATGCATTTTTGTACATATTTTTAAGTAATTTTTCTATCCTCTAGGTAGAAATACCAACAAGTCTGGTACCTCTCACATTCTACTTACTGCAGAAAAATTGTAGGACAGATTTTAGGCAATATTTAAGATTAAAAGTAGGGTAATGCATTCATCAATGGGGCCATGTATTTGATCCTTCAGACTAATTCCATTAAAAGAAATCAAAAGTTTAAATCTTGCTTCTCAGCTTTTAATAATTCAGAGTATTGATGTTTTAAAGATTTAATTTTTCTTCAACTACTGCGTATTATTGATGGGGGACTAAAGAGTTGGAAAGTTTTAGTTTTAGGTAATAGCTAATAAGCTGAGTAATCAATGCATGTAAAAAGCCATTGTTCCAGGAACTGAAGGTATGACCTACCTTGACTCTAGGAGACTACAAGCAGTTCCACCTTTGTGCCTCAGGAAGTCTCAAGCCATCAAGATGGCATCTGAGCCATTGTACTTCAGAGTGAGACATGTACCGCCCAGGGCACAGATGAAAGAACCCTGCAATTTGTATCTGATTAACTTTTCCCCTAAATTCCAAATCCCTTACCTACACTTTTCTTCTCCTTATAAAAAGGTTTATTTATTTTTTTAATTAATTATTTTTTTTTATTGTTCAAATACATTTGTCTCCACCTTCCCACCACCACTTTCTCCTGCCCCTCTTCCCCACCTTTCTTCCTCAATCCTTTCCCACTTTGGCTTTGTCCATGAGTCCTTGATATATGTTCCTTGACTTGACCCTTCTCGTCCCTTTCCCTGTCCCCTCCCCTGCCCTTCCCTCTTGACTCTGTTGGTTTCTTTTTTCTTTCAATGTTGCTGGTTATATTTTCATTGCTTGTTTGTTTTGTTGGTTAGGTTCCAGTTACAGGTGGGATCATATGGTATTTGTCTTTTGCCCACTGGCTTATTTCACTTAGAATAATGCTCTCTAGTTCTATCCATGCTGTCGCGAAGGGTAGTAGCTCTTTCTTTCTTTCTTTCTGCTGTGTAGTATTCCATAGTGTAAATGTACCATAGTTTTTGATCTTAGCCATAATGGACCATAGTCTTTGAACTTAGGTTGCTTCCAACACTTGACTATTGTAAATTGTGCTGCTATGAACATTGGGGTGCATAGGTTCTTTTGAATTGGTGTTTTGGTATTCTTAGGGTATAAATCCAGCAGTGGAATCGCTGGGTCAAAAGGCAGTTCCATTTTTAGCTTTTTGAGGAAATTCCAAATTGTTTTCCACAGTGGCTGCCCCAGTCTGCATTCCCACCAACAGTGTACTAGGGTTCCCTTTTCTCCACAGCCTTGCCAGCACCCGTTGTTTGTTGATCTGTTTATGATGGCCATTCTGACCAGTGTGAAGTGGTATCTCATTGTGGTTTTAATTTGCATTTCTCCGATGGCTAGTGATGATGAGCATCCTTTCATATGTCTCTGGGCCCTCTGTATCTCTTCCTTGGAGAAGTGTTTGTATAGGTCCTTTGACCATTTTTCAATTGGATTGTTTGTCTTTTTGGAGTGGAGTCATGTGAGTTCTTTATATATTTTTGAGATCATACCCCTATCTGATGTATCATTGGCAAATATATGTTCCCATACAGTTGGTTCCCTTTTCATTTTGCTGATGTGTTCTTTAGCCATGTAGAAGCTTCTTATTTTGATGAGATCCCACTTGTTTATTCTTTCCTTTTTGTTTCTTGCTTTAGGGGACATATCAGTGAAAATATTGCTGCATAGATATTGGAGTTTCCTGCCTGTGTTCTCTTCTAGGGCTTTTATGATGTCATGACTTATATTTAAGTTTTTTATCCATCTTGAGTTTATTTTTGTGTATGATGTCAATTGGTGATCAAATTTCAATTTTTTTGCATGTAGCTGTCCAGCTCTCCCAACACCATTTGTTGAAGAGACTATTTTTAAACGAATTTATGCTTCTTCCCCCTTTGTCAAATATTAATTGACCATAGAGACATGGGTCTATTTCTGGGCTTTCTATTCTGTTCCACTAATCTATGTGTCCATTCTTGTGCCAGTACCAGACTGTTTTGATTACAGTGGTCTTATAATATAGTTTTATGTCCAGTATTGTGATCCCTCCTGCTTTGTTTATCTTTCTTAAAATTGCTGCAACTATTCGAGGTTGTTTATGGTTTCATAAATTTTTTGAAATGTCTGTTCTTTGTCTGTGAAATACGTCACTGGTATTTTATTGGGATTGTGTTGAATCTATAACTTGCTTTGGGTAGTATGGACATTTTGATGATGTTAATTCTTCCAAACCATGAACACAGTATATGCTTCCATTTATTTGTGTCTTCCTTAATTTCTTCCTTCAGTGTTGTGTGGTTTTCTGAGTACACATCTTTTATCTCCTTGGTTAAATTTATTCCTAGGTAGTTTATTTTTCTTGTTGCTATAGCAAATGGGATTTTTTTTTCCTGATTTCTGCTTCTGATATTTCATTGCTGGTGTACAAAAATGCCTTCAGTTTCTGAATATTGACTTTGTATCCTGCTGTTTTGCCAAATTCACTTATTAGGTCGAGTAGTTTTTTGGTGGAGTCTATAGGGTTTTCTATGTACACTATCATGTCATCTGCAAACAATGATAGTTTTATTTCCTCCTTTCCAATTTGGGTGCCTTTTATTTCTTTTTCTTGTCTGACCACTGTGGCTAGGACTTCCAATGCTATGTTGATAAAAAGGATTAGTTTAAAATAGAATTTAAGATGGTCTTTTAGGGTACATTACCCACCATCCTCTTAGATGGCTGGCCATCTGAGTTAAAATTCAATCCCTGTCTCTGCTTATTGGTTCTGGTAGTGACAGATAACAAAAATGTCAGCTTTTCCACTTTCATTATGATTTAAAGATTTTTTTTTAAAGTTAGTTTATTGAAATTGCTTTTAATAATTACTTAGCAGAGGATATTTAAGAAGTGTCTAATGTAGTTCACAGGTGCTGCAATGTGTGGAGAACAACAGAGTAGAATAGGAAGAATATTGGGACCAATAAAACTTTATTTATAAAAACAGATGGCCAATCATAGTTTGCCAACTTAATATTTAAGTATTGAATCATATTATAATCAATCTTGATTACTGAGTTTTTTGATAGCTCCTTAAAATTTTTTACACAAAGGTAGTGCTTCACTCTAGTCCCAGTTTTGTTAGTACTAAGCCAAAAGGAGAGTGCTACCAAGCACAAGCTGCAGAGAAAAGATGTGGGCAAGATGATCAGGAGCCAGAAGAGTTTATCCACCAGGTCATTAGTCTAGATTCCCAGAGTTTGCTATGGAGCCCAACTCACTGTCAGGGGGCTGGACAAAGCACAAAGAGATTTTGAAACATCTTCTTTCAAACAAAGCCAAACTAACCACAGTGGTATGACAATGAGCAGTTTAGTAGGTTTCCCTAGGCCAATAATGTGCTCTTAAATTTTCTGAAGTACAGTAAACAGGAGGAAATAGTTTATAAAATGTGATATTTGATTCTGAGCCTTGCTACTAAAAACTGTGGTCCATGGATATGCAATATCAGCATCACCTACAAGATCAAAGTCTGAATTTTAACAAATGAGTTATGTATACATTAAAGTAGAAGAAAAGATCTCCAAAGCAGAGTGCAAAATTAAATAATAGAACTTTTATTTATTCTTTTCCATCTATAGTTCTCACCATTTTAATAGATGTATATTACATTAAGTATATATGTTACATAAGCTACTGTATATCTACAGTAGTGCATATCTCTTAATATTAGGGATATGTTCAGTAACATGTTTTTTGTTTTTGTTTTAAATCAACAGAAATGCATGAGAAAACATTCTGGAGACCACTGCTTGGAAGATTTCAACTTTAACATGCAAGTCCTTGGAGAGAGGAATAAAAGAGGAAAAGAACAATGCTTTGGACATTCTAAACTTCTGGAGTGACCTTCAGGGTGAATCTGTTATTTCAAGGTCATGACGACTTGTTACTGAACCTATGAATTAATTAAAATATTCACAGAGCTGTCTAGGAAACTTCTTTACCTAAGTCACCCCCAAGTGATTTACTATTTTTCTTTAATACTTGATTCTGGAACACAAAAGCAAGTTGGATTCACAAATCAATGCCTAGAAAAGTATCAAGTGATAAAGAACAAAGTAAATTTAGAATTCTGAACAATCCTTTCTTAGGCTGATAAAGGAAGCCATAGCTATTCATTTTAAATTCCTTTTACTGCACTATCTTTTTTTCTGGGTAAAACAATGAAATGCAAGTACTAATGACCTGAAAAATGTCCCATCTTCTTCAACAGGGAAACAGATGCTAAAGTACATCCCATTTCTGTGATATATTTTCCTATGTAATTAGTAATGCTTTGACTCAACCACTCAGTTCCAAGTTCTATCTCTTGTTTTCTTACCTCCTACATCTCTATCCTCTCTTTCTTTCTCCTCTGTCCCATTTGATACACGTTTCATGTCACAGATAACTCACATTAATAAAAGAAATAAAGAAAAATCAGTCAATGAATTCTGGAAAGCTATTAATAATCGCATTTAATTGGAGAACTACCTAAGGATTAGATAAGTAGGTACTTTCAAGTAATATTTAAATTTATTACTTTAATATATCTGAATGTGACTTTTGGGGAAAACTCAAATACCAAGGCCAAACAGTTTTCTTTTCAGCCTTTGTACTCAAGCTGTTCCACAATGCGTTTTTATAGTGAGAAGAAACCGCAGTTAGAAGATGGTCTCTGTTTTCCCTTCCAATTTACCATATTGTGCTTTACTCTTAGATGAGTCCATCTGGGTTCACACATAAATCTTGTTTATGAATGCTTCCCTTAGGCTTTTCAATCACTGTTCATAAGTCCCTTTGGCAGGTATCCAGAATTACCCCAATTCATATTAAATTCTAGTTTTTAGTGAATTATATTACAGTGATTGCTGTTAGCACTTGAACGCCACAATTATGGCTAATTTCTCCAAGAAAATATGAAAATGAGAAGAAAAAGTAATGGCCTTTGGAAGTTAAAATATAAGAGGCTGAGTGACACACAGGAAAAACATAGGATTTGGAGTAAAGACGGGTTGTTCAATCACTTTGGACAAGTTAATCTCATTCAGCTTCATCTATAAAATGGGAACACATTTATTTAATTTATAGGACTGTAGTGATTCTTAAATGAGATAAATATAAAAAGTACCCCTTATGGAGCTAGGAACACAGAGGCTACCACACAGTAACTGTTGATCAATACATTCATTTTGAACCAGATATGTGAAGTTTATTTTAATAAGCCTGGACTACTCATAAACTAATTCAATGGATAAGCAATACCTAAGAAAAAGGCTATGCCCCACAGAAGATTGATCATCAGATATCAAAGTGTTACTGGGGAAAGATCCAAGTCAGGCACCCCCGCACCGATCTGAGCTTGTTCCTTGTCTCGCTTGTGAAAGATGAGCTTGTTCTTGCCTTGCTTGTGAAAGATGAGTTCAAGCGAGAGACGACATGTATAGTGGAAGTGAGATAGCAAGTTTATTTATAAAACGCATGAGCAAGAAACTACAGGCCGGTGCCCAGTTAGTCCAAATGCCCCACATATAGAGGACATAAAGTTGTTAGTAAGTTTGATCTATACACTTGAGCTGAGGCTACAAGTGGGCATTCAGCTAATCTGAGTGCACCAAATATTGGGGCTCAGGAGTTATATATTTTAGTCAGTTTCTAGGTACCCCTTCTCCTCCCCTTTCTAAACTTTGGGAATAACATACAGCTACAAAGCCTTTCTTTCTCAGCTAGTAAAGGCTCTTTGTCTTAGTGAAATTGTTACAGAGGCTCCCTTTCCCAGCACAGAGGCTCAAGAACTCCCCTTCCCCTATTCTGTCTTTGCTTGTGATATTCAGAACTCCTGGTAATCTTATCTGATCAGGCAGAGGACTGCTGAGTCAACAGGTGAGACATGTCTTCATCCTCCTTGCTACCTTAGTTGACTACCTATCCTACCTAACAAAAGTATAGAAGGATAGCAGAAAAATACTCTGTTAGTGAATTTCCTTACATGGTAGAAGAGAAAAGGAGGCCTTAACCAAACTCAGCTACTTTAGGTTCCCAAATTTATTTGGATGCATTAAGGTATCATAAACTGATGCTAATCAGCATTTCAACATTTAGACAGCAAACTCAATACTTCTCAGCATGGCTACTTATTATGGTCACCAGGGAAGTTTTCAAAAAAATATTTATTCCTGGTCCACACCTTGCAGGGATTTTTGAGTTGAGTGTTCTGGGATGAACCTAGGCATCAGTATTTTGTAAAATATTCCCAGGGTAGCCAGGGTTGAGATCTACTGATCTAATCACTCTTTTTCTAATCTGATGCTCACCGATCATCTCTGATTTCTCTGCAGGTCTTGTCCACATTGACAGAATGAGACAATCAAAAGAATTTTAATTATCTCCAGGTCTGCCTGTGGCTGATATTTCCTATAATGAATCACTAATGTGATGTTCCATTATTACCTGGTTTCCGGTGAAGTCAGATGATAAAATGAGTATGTGCCAATCATGCCAGAATAAATGTTACTAGTCTCTTAGATTGTTATAATTCATATTATAAATTAATAAATCAACATTTTGTGGCTCTTGGTTTCCTATTTTTGCTATTTCACATAAGTCAATTCCTTGAGGTCTGATTACTTCTAATAATAAAAATTTTTCCCTTTGCCCTTTCCAGTTCACTTTCCAGTCCAGTTCCCCCTTCCTTTTTTGTTCCTTCCTAGACAGTGTAGTTCAAAAGCCATTAGGAGCAAAGAGACAAAGTTGGCATCTTTATGTGTGTGGGAGTCACAGGTGCCCAGGGTAGGATATTGGAGGTCAAGCACGGTAAAGAGAATATATTCACATATGGTAAGAAGTGGGAGATGGCCCAACAGATGTATAAGAGCCCATGTAAAGTGAGGAGGAAGTCCACGTCGGCAGTGGGCAGTAACAGTTGTGTTGGAATAAGATGTTAACAGAGCAGGAGTCAAACTGCATGGACCAATTATGATTCTACTTTCCACATAATCTGAGGGAAGGTTGCTTCAACAATGCTTGAAGAACTTAATAACTCTGGGTGTGTGAATAGAAGAATATACTAAAATAATGTCAATATGAAATCTATTTTAGCTCTAAAAATAGCTGTTCTGCCAATGTTTTCCTTACATCTCTCTCCCAGTCCATGAAGTGAGAATACCTATTTATATAGCCTGCTTTTAGTAAGCACTAATTATTCATAAGAGCTGTGTCAGACTCTGGGTACACAGAATAAAATAACTCAATTCCTTGCATTTGAGTTTTCCCAGAGGCAGTCCACAAGGCAAGGAATTGGATGGACCCCAGGAAGCACAAGTAATTAGAGGAGTGGGGAAAGGAAGACAAATACATTAGCAAAGATAGTAATGTGTGTATTTAGGAATGGGTTATTGTTATGCACAGCTTGGACCCAGTCTTACTGGGGTCACTTGAAAGAATCATCTAGAATATATTGAAGAATTGTCCTGGTGAGGGACAAGGATCAGGGTGTGGCATATTTCCTTCCAAATATGACCACAACATCTCCCATCCTGTATGATATTCTTGCAATGTGACCTTGAGGCTCTTGGATACAAGAGCTTGAGCCTATTGTTCCACCCTCTTGAGTATGGGTGGACTTTGATGGAAGTGATTCCATAGGACTTCAGAGGCTGGGACATAAAAAGAAATACAGCTTCTTCTTGTTTCTCTTAGAATGTTCATGCTTAGAGCTCAGCATCCATATTGTGAGAAATCCCAAACAGCCCTCACAGAGACACTATGTAGGAGTGACACACACAGGTGTTTCAGGTCTCAGACCCAGCTGGGGACCCAGCTACAGCCAGCACGAACTGCCAGAAATGTGAGCAAGCCTTCTGCTGACTCCCTGCTCTTAGCCACCAAGTCACTCCGAGACTTTGCATCCAAACCTCATGGAGCAGAGACAGGCTGCTCTCACTGCATCGTTCCAAATCCCTGACTCCCAGAATTGGTGAGCTCCCAGGTACATCACTTTTGTCGTGTGGCTCTAAGTTTGGGGTAGTTTGTTATACAGAAGTAGATAACCCAACACTGGGGTGTTTATCCATCAATATCCAGCCCCTGTAGGTTGCCTATTATTACATCCTCAGCACACCAGTCTGCCCTGCAAGGCTGAGCAAGTTCCTGCAGTTTTGGAGAAAGCCCTCAGGCAGAGAATGACAAGATTCAGGCACCCAGAGTGGGCAGCTGTCAGGGAGTACATTCCCTGTCTCCTGCAGCTCCAGTCAGTGTTAAGGCGGAGGTGGTGGGGGGGGGGGGCACCAGGGCAAAGCAACACACATCTACCTCATCTCTAATTAAACTGCACAAGTAACAGGGTGAAAGATAAACATGGAAACTGACAAGCTGAAATATGCTCACTCAGTCCAGTGATGGAGTGAGCATAGATGCTCTGGCAGCTCAAAGACGAGCCTCCCACCCCAGACCTCAAGGCATGAAGAATGTTCCCCAGAAGAGTGATTAAATGAGTACTTTCGATTTGTTAAAGAGAAAACCATAGGTCCAAAATGGCTTCACTTATGCTAAAGCCCACAATACCATACCTAGACTTAATACCTGACCTAATTGCTCTTTCAACCTCTCTCAGAAACATAATCTTAATCAACCAATGCCTCATGGTATTCGTCTGTCATGTGGACCTGTTCCATCTACCATCCTGCCATAGAAAAAAGAGACAATCTGCATGATAAAAATCTTTGTCCTTCCCTCCCCATCCCAGAAAAACAAGAAGATATCTTGGTCTAAGAACAATTCTTTCTTTTCTTTTGTCAATAGCTCCCTTGCACCCACCTTTTTCCACCTTTTTCCCCCTATACAATCCCTCCATTTTGTACAACCCCTGGAGCACCCTTCTAGATGCTTCTTGAGATGCGGGCCTGTTGGTGAATTGCTAAATAAAGCCAATTAGATCTTCAAATTTACTGAGTTGAATTTTGTTTTTTTAATAAGATGTAGGAGAAACTGGTAACCTCTCCAAAATGCCAAACTCCTTTGGAGAAAAACATTTACAAATAGACATCTGTTTTTAGAAAAGCATTATATTGGACTGAAAATGAAACCCTGGTAGGTTACAATTAAATATACAATCACTACTGGCTTCCTTTTCTAAGAGAACAATGTTTCAGCCTGCACAAAATTGATTTAATGACCTGTCTATTTTTCAGATACAGAGAAACAATTCTGCTGTTTTGGTGAGTAGGTAAATAGTATATGCTTTTTCATATTGCTATTCTGTAAGTTCCCGCTCAATTCAAGAAGGAACCAGGCTCCAAAAATTGAAGATAGAGAAAGAAATGGAAGAATAGCATTATCCTCTGGCTCTCCATCTGAATACAATGGCTTTGTTCAACACTGTTTTTATTAACTAAAACTCTTACCCCTGATATACCTAATTTTCCTAATTTTTCTGGAAGTTCCACTGAATAAATTTCTAGTGTTTCAGATTCCTTGACTCTCACTGAACTATGCATTAAAATATAACACACAGAGAAGTGCACAAGTAATTTAGCTTCATTACTTTCCACCAGTTATATAACACATGTATAACCAACATCCAGATCAATGAACAGAACATGGCCAACACCCCACAAACTTCTGTCCTTGTGTCTACACTGTCTTCCCCGAGGCCTGTCGTCCTGATTTCTAACCAGAGATTCGCATTCCCCAGTTGAAGCACTGCATAGATGAAACACTGCTGTGCTCATTGGGGTCTCACTTCATTTGCTCAGCCTTAATTTAGTGAGGTTCATCTATTTTGTGCGTAGTCGTTTGATTGTTTGATTTTAACTGCTATTTATTGCATTTTTATTTCACTGGAAAAACACCAGGGGTTCATGGTTATCATCTGACATCCTGACATTCTGCTTCCAACTGAGGGAAGCTTCTATTACAAAGAAAAAAAAAAAAAAAGAAAAAAAAACAACAACTTCTAAAACACTCTGTATCACAGTTAGTGTTTCCTCCGGAAGTTTGGCAAGGGCGTAGGAAGGGAAGTAGATTAGTCATTCAGGGGATTTTGTCCTCAGATGTCCTCATTTTGTAGTTGAACAATTCCCATGGTAAGTTAGGATTAATGCTGCCGTGCGCTTTCTGTGTATGGCTCTATAATAGAAAGATAAAAGCTAGAGTTTAAATTCAAAGTGCCCCTAGTGATGTTTACTTGCTGGCATTATCACAGTCTGGGTTTGTCATCTCTGTCAGGGCTGGAAATTTAAGCCCGAGGATGACAGAGGAAGTTCCTTCTTACTGTGAAATACATCAGTGCCTCTTAAAAAAATTGAAGCAGAAAGATAACCTTAATTTGCTGATTTTATTAGTAAGTTTTACCACCCTTGTAAAACTGCAGAGCCTTCATCTTCCTTGCAAAGGAAGTAGCAACGTGCTGGGTTGAGCCTGACTCTACAGGGGAAATGAACTACTTTAAAATGTGCAAACAATTAAAATTGCAAAGGTGACCAGGTAGTGGACTCTCTCTGGAGAGGTGGGCAACCATCTGCCAAAGAGGCACAAGCAAGACTTTAGCTGAATCTTTAGTTTAATCACAAGCTGGGTAAGAGCATGGACCTAGTAGCTCTGGCCATGTTTCTCTGTTTCCCTACATTTGTAAATTCTTCTGTACAAGGAAACCCCAGCTAACTCCCGCCTCTGTGTGTGTCTGAACTATGATACAATGTTCTGAAAATCTATGGTGCTTGGGCTGGTTTTCCAAAGGGAGCTAGAATGCAAGGAGTGGATTGAATTTCTCCTTTTTATATTAGTCGAGCTTCTCCTGGTATACTGCATTTAATTTATGGTGCTCTACTGTAAGACAGCTCTTTAAAAAAAAAATGAGTATTTTCTTGAGTAATCAACCACACTAGTGAGAGGTTTGAAGATGTCCAATAATGGTCACTAACATATATTATGCATTTATGACACAGCAGACCTTCTCCATGGATCATGGTATTTAAATCTCTCAATAATTCCTTGAAGTGGTTATTATTATTACGCCTATATTTTCACACACAAGAAAGTGAGACTTAGAGAGACTCTAACTCACTCACTTAGTGAGATTCTTAGAGTAACTCACACAAGGTCACAGAGCTGGAAGAGTTGGCTTTGAATCCTAAGTGACCTGACTCCAGAGCCAGTGCTCATGGACACCAAGCCACCTGCCCTGTAGTTAGAGGACTCTGTGACTGTAAGAAGGGGGTCAAATTGTACCAGCCTCTTTGGTTCTGGAGTTGTTTAAATGACATGACCAATGTAAAATTATGACCAGACATCTTGACCACAATGAGACTTCGGTAAATATTGGCTGCTCCTATTATTGATGGAATAATGGTGACAGAATGCTTAACCTGGGGAATTTCATGGAGACATGGCAGGGGCCTTGAAAATGACATTTCTGTAGGTTACTATGTGTTCAACAGCAGATGGCATGGTGTGGTGAGAGGGATGTTGTTTTAGAACCAGATCGCTGCTATTTCTTTTTATAACTGATCTTGGTAAATCACTTAATTACCTTGAGTCCCTTTCTGAAATTTGATGATGGAGGCAATAATTGCTACCTTTCAGAATTTGTGTGAAGCCTATGTAAAAAGTGCCCTAAAAATGTCTGGCACATAATGGGAGACTTGCAGAAGGTAATTTCTTCCTCAACAACCTCGATGACTCTGGACTAGGGAATGTTGTGATCAACTGGAGGAAGTTTAGATCTGGTCCAAAAACCATTATCTAAATGAGCTTCCTCAAGAGAAAGTGCTGGTTCATGATGGAAGATGACTAAGTACTTCAGATGAACGATTGGTTGGGTGAACTCTTTCACCCTTAATTTAACTATTATGGAACCAAGAAAATATTCATCCAGTCTTTCAGAAAGGTCCCTCAGAAACACTCAAGCCACAGCAGTTTTTAGTAAATCCCAGGACCCCTTAGTCTAGTCTACAGTATACAACAGTGACAGGGAAGAAACAACACAGACTCACAGGAGCTGGCCTCTGGTTGGCCTCTGGCCATCTTTTTGGCCAAGCCTTGCTTCTTCTATCATTTGACGTGGTGGTGATCTTCTTAGTGACAGGGTCTAAAATGATGCTTTATTAAAATAAATTTTAAAACATTTTCTTCATTCTATAATTTTCTTTCCTCCTTTTCAAACCAGAAGTCAGGGCCTTTGCGTCTCCTTTCCTCAGACATTTGCTGAGCAAAAGGTAATGTGCAGAAGGAAGGCAAATAGCAGGACGACTCTGAAGGCAGTAAAGGAAAGAAGCAAGATTTCTCCCAATCTAGAAAGGGGTTAGATGGTATCTGTCCTGCGAGTGGGAGGGCGTGCTACCCAGGGAGACACTGAAACCTGAGTGGAGCTGCCTGGTGGCTGCGGAGAACCCGAGGTACTGAGGGGTACAAACTTAGATGCTATTACCGTGGGCAGGAGCAGCAGGCAGCGACCCCAGAGAAACTGAACAAGCTCTACCAATGCGCATCTCCCTGGGAATTGGTGAGAACACTCAATTCAGGACAGTGGCTGGCAGGGCCCTTTGGCACTGCACAGAACCCTGTGGACCCCTGAACTCTGATGGGGGGGTGAAAGGATAAAGTCAGTGCCATTTGCTATTGTGGCACCATTTGCCGAGCTGGCCTATGACCTTGTTTAACATGACTGTCATTTTACTCTTCTGAGCTTAGGTCCCCAGGACTGAAAGTTACTGGAAAGCAATTTTCAGAACTAACCACGCCCTACAGCCACAGGCAGAAGATGACATTGGAACAAACTGCAGTGTCGTGTTACAATGCCCCAACAGCCCAGGGGTCCACAACAACACCTCCCCTATCCTTTTCTAATCCAGTTATAATCCAGTAAGAACTCAAAGTCCCCGCCCCTCAGCGCTGCTGTATCCCTCCACACCATGCCCCTCTCCTTTCTTGGAGCGTGAGGAAAAACTTCACTCTCCTACACTTTTTTCTCTTTGTGAATTCTTTCACAGTCCCCATTACCAACCACCCTAACAGGGGGGCAATGTCTGTAAGGGCTGAAAGCACATCTTCCATCAACCTGGTGACATAAAGGCTAGAATCTGATTTAGGTCGATCATTACAAATAAGGAGTTGTGATTACTTCTACCACGCCTGATATTATAGCACAAATGTATACCTTTCACAGATATAAACCTGTTTGAGGATTTTTAGTCTAAGGTCATAGCATCCCAGTCTCTTGTAATGATTAGGAAGTGTTGCCATATTAACCCAGTCAAAGGTGATGACAGAGAGAGCCTCAGAGATATTAAGTGATTGATCCAGCCACAGCACCACCGTCAGTGGGGTCCAGGTAAGGAAAATCCCTAATTCTAGATTTCCTAGCTCATGATAGAGCCTTCTCCAGGTTTGAAAAATGCTGTCTCAATATGCTGTCCATTATTTCCAGCAATATTATATTTCTGCTCATGATATTTATGAAAACCTGGGAGACGATGGAAATGCAATGGAGCTCCCCCGCCCCGCGCCTTTGAGAGAGAGCCCTGCTCCTGCCCTTTCTTGCACAGCATCCACATTGCTTCTGCCTTGCTCTGAGAGCAGGGGTGCTTGGAGAAAGTGATTAATGATTGAAAAGGACTTGAGAACCCTGAGATGAAAGTGCTTGGTGAGCCTGAAGTGCCACTCCTGAAGGATTACCTCTGTGTATGCTCTGGCTGCCGCTGGGTTGTGTTTAAGGGAAAGGCTGAATTGAGAAGGGATTTGAGGTGGCTGCTGGCAGCTTTGTAGTGGAGGCCTGGTATGACCCCTGAGTGGGGACAGTCTCCCAGGCCTGGCTGGCCTCAGCAGTTAACGAAGGCTCCTGGACAGTCACCTTAATCTCTGTCCTGCTGAAGCTGGAACACTTGAAGGTGGGTGAGAGAGATGAGCGCCCATGAAGGGAGGAAAGAGGCCTGTGGTCCTGCCTTTGGGGGGCTGTGTTCAAGCCTGTGACCTTTAGGTAATGGGCACTCTGACCACTGGCTCGGATGGGCTGGTAGCTGACTGGGTTGGGTGGGGGCAGGGAGAGGCAGTGGGAGGGAGAAATGGACTCCGGGAAGAGGCTCAGTATCTCTGGTCACTGCAGGGCATGGACCTGGCTGGTGTCCTCATGAGTGATACCCCAAGAGCTGCATTGAATTGATTTTTTTTACTTTATAGCCACCCTCCACCTCACACTGACTGCCTTCTCTTTGATAGCCTTTCTTTTCTTACAATTTGTATTTCTTCTTCCTGATGTCTCAGTGGAAGGAGAGATTGTTTGAGCTTGAAAAGATTTCAGCGGTCATCTGTTCAGGCTTCTCACTTTATAGAAGGGGAAACTGAGGCATGGGGAGGACTTCCCAAGCGGCTGACAGACCCAGGAATATAATTTGATGTTTTCACTCCTCTCTAGGACACTTTATAGGATGTCCCACTGCCTCCTCTTTTCTCCTGCTCTCTCCCGTCCTGTCCTGTGCCCTCCTTGCCTCCCCTCCCCACCCTGCTCTCTACTCCATACAATAATAGTCTCAGAAAGTAGAAAATTTGAGTTCTTGTCCTGACTCTCACCAAGCTGCCATGTGACTTGTTGAAAATCACCCAGTCTGAGGCCTTCAGTTTGCCCATCTATAAACGAAAGGATTGGATTTAAGGGTCTCAGAAACAGTGACAAACAATTCCATGTGTTCACCAAATCCAGCTCATTTTCCTCCTGGACATACGGGAAGACTACATTTTCCAGCCTCTGCTCTAGTCTTTGGACCAGATGATTGATGACTCAGCTGGAGCCAGTAGAAGCATCGGTAGTGATGCTTCTCACTCCAAGACTTGGTCAGAATCAGTCTCCTTATTCCTCTTCCCCTTCAGTGGTGACCATAGAGGCCAGATATGGAGATGGGTAGCATTACCATGGAGAATGACTCCATGGAGCACTAGGCTCTCCCCACCACCCCCTGCCTCTTCCTCACATCTACTCCATTGGACCATGACATGAAAGCACTAACCCTTGATTATGTGATTGAGAATTAGGGATTGTTAGTTACAGCAGTAAATGTGCCCTGACTGAGAAAACCTTTCTGATCCCTTGTAACCATAATATACTAAGATTTTACTAATCATTGTTAGTTTATTTTATTCTCTGTCATTCAACATTTATTATATACCTACAATATACCAGAATTTGTGTTAAAATGCAGCGCTTCATTTCTGTCAAGAGACTTACAGCCCCAAATCTAATTCAAACATGATTGGAGGAAATCCAGTTAGATGAGGCATAATCTGCCTTTGATTTCTCAGGCTTCCTTCCCACCACTGTGGTAAAGAGGACACAAGGAGAAATGACTTTCAATTGCCATTATCCAGCACCATTTTAAGAAAGTCTCAAAGCAATTATTAAGTACCAATAGACCAAGTTACAAAGGAATGAGAGATAAAAGTGTTTCAAATTATGGGGCTGGTGGCGCCTAGTTGAAATGATTCAACACTATCCACTCCAGGGGACTAGACCATGTCAACCCATTTGGAAATCCCTCTATTGGGTCCTTGGGTTTCTTCTGAAAACATTTTTAAATCAGGCCTGTGGACCAGCACTATCCATCCTCATTAGAACTGCCATTTTCTGACTGGCTGTGGTACCCACTCCCACTCTCAGATTTCTGAGGTACATCTTTCTTCTCAGCATTGCAGCTGAACACATCCATCTGGCCAGTGAAAGGATGTAACAGAGCATATTTTCAGCATGACCAATTAGATGTGCAACTCCCATTAACAATAGCAGGACTTACGCTCCAGATTCTTCCTCCATAAATCCGGCCTTTCCCCTTATGAGCAACAGATGGGTTTTTCACAATGGCTCATTACCTTCTGGCTGGGCTCTGATGCCAGAAGTGAAATATAAAGTTATTTATGGATGGAGAAATATGCATAAGTCACTGTGGATTATTTTCTGTCATCTTCTTTTTGTTTATTTAGAGTTTTCTTTTTTTCTTTCCTTTTCTTTTTTCTTTTTTATTGCTTGAGATGAACAAGTTCAAGAAAATGGCGTTGTCCCCACTGGGAATGGAGATGGATGGCCCTTCAGCTCGGTTACTTTTCTTGATGACCACAGACCTCTGGGGCGACGCTGCACCTCCCACAAGAAATGGTAATTGGCATATTTCCATAGAGAAGATATCCATTCCTCAAAGATCTGCTAGCCTCTGACAGGCCATCTCTGTGAAATTTGGTCACTGGGGTCACAAATCAGGCCACTTAACTGCACGTGATACGTTTGAGAAAAGAAAACAAATAGCTTCTTCAAGGAATGCCAATATTTTTCAGCACTTGACATCTCAGGGAGATAGAGATTATTCCTCCGTCAATCGGGGGACAAGGACAGGGAAACAGGCAAAGAGATTGACGTGCTAGATGTTTTATGGGAAAGTACACAGTAATATGATAAATATCCTGAAGAAAAAGGAGAGGAGAGGAGAGATGAGAAGATTGAGAAAATAGCACTGAGTATAAGGCTCTCAGGCTGTCAATGCTAACAGGCAGTGTGCTATGTGAATATATGCCTATTCTGTCCAATTCTTTTCTATGCAATTCCTTAAACACCATGTGCCTCAGTTTCCCTACTTCTTAAGTGAAAATAATAATAGCATATCATATGATTATATGAGAATTATTAATTCATATTTACAAAGCACTTAAATGGTGCCTACCATGTAAAAAGTGCTATAGCCTTTTTATAAAGAAATTGAAAACACCACAGGCCATTAATTGCTTTATCTTCCTATGTGGTTCAGTGGGGTTGCCCGTTGTAGGAACTTTCTTGCCTCTCAGGCCATAGGAGTAGCTACATTATCCAATCCAAGTTCTCTCTTAGGGGTTTTAAAATGGGTACAAAGGAAAAATGGTCAGTCCTTCCATTAAGGGGAAGGCTGTGTGTTGTAAATTCAGAAGCTTCCAGAAGCCATGGGACCTGCCCTATGGACAGAGCCAGTCGAGGGAATCCAGCACGGAGAGAAGCAGAGACAAGAGCTGGAAAGTCCCGAGCAGGGTTCCAGTTCCCAGTTTCACTGGTTTCTAAGCAAGCCATGGCCATGCCCTTTCTGAAGTTTGTTTACACAAATCAAGAGGTTCCCTTTTCTGGGACAGGAAGGAGGGCAAACGGGGTCTCTGTCACTCACAACAACAAATTTACTGGGAAAAGACCAACATTTACTGGAAAAAAACAGCCCCCTGTGCCCCTGCCCTCCCTTTCTTCAACTTGTGCCAGAGGAGATAGAGAGAGAGACAGAGACAGAGACAGAAACAAAGACCGAGACAGAGAAAGAAGGATAGACAGACATCATAAGGAAAGTGAAGATCTGTTTTAAAAAGATACCCAAGGAAAAGTAAGACTAAGATTATTTCTACAGCTTTAACATGCAAATCACAGAAACACAGAGCCCCAGAGCTGAGAATTATCTTCCAGTTTTCATTCAGATGATGTGATTTCAGACCTTTCCTAGACATTACTGAACACAGGGAAGTCATTTCTTTTGAGGCTGTTGATAGCTGTATTAATGAAGATGGTTATTTCTCATATTCAGGTAAATCTGACTCAGCAAAGCATCCCCTCATCATTCCCAGTGCTTCATTCTTGAAAATTATTACTTTTCTTCCTATTCATAGGACAGGAGCACAGTATTTTAACATAATTTTTATTTACCTGTCTTTTTTTCCTTGGAACAAACATCCTACCGGAATCACTCCATTAAGTATTACTGAGGGAGGAACTTTAGGATACTTGAGAGCCACCAGGGCTAGTAGAAAGAATGTTTGCTTAATGTCAGACCAATACCATATTAGAACGTGGCAGACTGATTAGAGTCTATTATGCGGGGGGAAAAATGACCATCATCTCAGACAGACTTTCAGCAGAAAGGATAGGTCACTGCACAGTTTCAATTCCAGGTGCTGGTGACCTGAATTTTGCAACTCCTAAACCAGAAGCTAATTGGTAACATGGAAATCCCATTTCATTTTTTTCTTAGGTTGATTTCCGTTAAAATTGACAGTAATTATAAAACGATATTATGCTAAATGATATCCTGTGCTTGGTAATTAGAGTTTTCATTTAAAACATACGTGCTGCAGGGAGTCTATTGAAACACCACCTACCTTACCTTTACAACAGTTTTAAATAAAAAAAAAACACATTTTGACACCTCATTTCCCTGAAATTGTGAAAAAGAAATTAAACAGTGAAACATAGAAGACTTCTCTCCATTTCAGGTTTCATGGCTCTGGTCCTGGAGGTTTGATTCTAGCTGAGATGTTATTTCTGTTTAGAAAGCAGAAGTAATAAAACAATTCAAGCTGGTCTTTAAAAAGAAATACAGTCAGTGAAACAGGCTTTAAAAACAAAACAAGGGGAAAAAAGAGAAAGAACAAAAACCTACAGTAGTTATTGCATTTCAGAAGACTGACACATTGTCTCTCTAATATTGGGGGATGTAGAAGTACCCCTGGACATTCTGGAAGTCCTAACAACTGGAGCTTGGTTTAACTTTTGCAATTTTTATTTCAACAGTGGTAGTAACTGTGAAGCTCAGAGCAGCAGGAAACGATGGACCTGCCTCACAGTGGCTTAATTATTTGTATCATTTAAACATTGCCACATAAAGTTGTCCTAATTACAATAAGATACACATCTATTGAAATGACTAAAATCCATAAAATCTAACAATGTCAAATCCTGGTGAGGCTATGGAGCAACAGGAACTCTTAGGCAATCCTGGAGGTGATGCAAAATGGAATAGCCACTTTGTGGAACAGTTTGGCAATGTCTTATAAACATATTTCTACATGACCCAGTGACCTCACTCCTAGGTATTTACTCCAAGTAAAGTGAAAACATGTCTATATCAAAATTTGTATATAAATGTACCACTTCTTTCACAATCACTCAAACCAGAGACAACTCAAGGTTCATCGCCTGTGGCATGGATAAGCTATTGTGAAGCCACACACTGGAATACTACTTGGTAATCAAAAGACCAATTACTGATACCTGCAGTAACATGATCGGTCTCAAATGCTTTATGCTAAGTAGAGACAGACACAAAATATGACGTACTTCATACTTCTACTTACATGGCAACCTGGAAAAGGTAAAACTATAGAGACAGCCAGATCAATGATTGACAGGGGCTGAGTGTGGTGGAGAGGAATGCCTGCCAAAAGGAGTAGAGGAACTTTGGGGTAATGAAAATGTTTCATGTCTTGATAGTGACAGTGACCTTATGCCTGCATGAATGTTTTAGGATTTATGCAATGGCATATATAAACGGGGTGAATTGTATTGCCTAGAAATTGTATATTAATAAATCTCCATTTAAAAAAATACTATACTGCAAACCACTCCAAAATTCAGTTGCTTACTGTCGTACCACTTATTGTCAGCCCTGTGTGTTGGCAGCGTGATGGTGGACAGTTGACTTGGCTGGACACAATGTAGTAGCTCTTCTTCTTGTTGGAGGCCTACTGATCTGGGTCTGACCTGCAAGTCTCTCATGCTCCTTGAAACTGCAGGATGACTGGGGATGTTCTCATGATGATAACAGAGGCACAACAAGGCAAGTCCAACTACAGAAGAATTCTTCAAATACCTGCTTGTATTCAATCTGCTCAAATCCCTGTGGTAAAAGGAAGTCCTGTGACTTAACCTAAATTCCAGGGGTTGCGGAGGAAACACCTCTATGGGGAAGAACTGCATGGCAGATGTGGAAACAGAGTGTTAGAATCATAATCTAATCATATAGAAGGCTCTCTACGGACTTAGATTGAACCGTATGCCCCTATGTATATTTACAGATGGTAAGAAGAAAGGTTATATGAAGATGATCTTTGCTTTTTTCTGCATTATCACTGTTGAAGATTTTTGACTTAATGCTCCAATTATGAGAAACTTAAAATAAATTCTTCTTAAAATTTGGACCAGAGATTCATACTCTATTTTCAGACAAACAGTATAGTTGAATTTCTCAGACAGTTAGACATCTATGATTCCTTTTCCCTTTGGTAACCATGCAGCTCAAAGCCAACTGTATTGCTCAGTTGAGACTCCAAGTTCCATGATATTCCAGGTTCCTTGCATGTTTCTCCTCATGCTGCAGGATTACAAGTTCTTTTAAAATATTTATATGCATTTGCTTATTTTGTTTGTGTTTTTATTGTGAAATTTACAAATGACTTTTTGAAAAATGGCAGAGAGACAGGGGGAAGATCATACATAATGCAGAGAATAGTAGAGGGGAAGTAGAATATTTATACTCTAGTCAATTCTTTGAACATACCACCTGACCTTTGCAAATCTCTTAATCTCTTTATCAAATCTCTACCTCTCTTGATTTTTTAATCATCTTATAAAGCTAATCACGTCTCTCCTTACTTTTCAACGTAATGGAGAACACATGTGAAATCACAATGCATTATGGGGGCACAATTGACTAAGGTTATAAGCCATTTTATTAAGTGAATACACAGGTGTGACTTTGGTCCTAAAGGAAGCCCATATTGTTCTATAAACGGAACAATAGCCTCTCTTGATTTCTTGCAGTGACTTTGCCTGCCAAGTGGTTTAGGAGATTTGTAATAAGCAAAAGGCATAACTTCAGCTCACTTGCAGTTTCAAACTTGTACAGAAAGATGGCAGTTCTTCAGCTGCTGACAGTCATGAAATGAGCTCGTGTCTCAGGATGATTTCAAGTAGAAAGCTTGCCGCAATCCCAGTAAGATCTTCTGGGATTTACTGTGCCAAAGCCAAGGTTGAATGAAGTACAGAAATCAAGGAGATTGACTGGCCACAGAGGGGTAGCCTCTAGGTCCATGAATCATTAAAATGGTGTAGATGACAATCCTTGGTGAGAAGGTAATGAGGGAACTCCTGGGTGAGTAGAATCAGTTCTCTGAACTATGTGTACGTTCCCATGACCCACAGTGTAACATTGGGCAAATGGCCCAACTTCTGGGAATGATTTTTTTTTTTTTATCATAAAAAAGTGAGAAGAAAATGACTTACACGGACAATTATTTAGAATTTAATTAGAATTTGTAGAGAAATGTGAGTCATAAGATTTATAATCAATAAGAGCCCAGAATAAACATTTGAGTTTATCAAAGTTTTAAGTTCTACGTACTATAAGGAGCTTTGAATCAGTGTGAAATTGCACATCAGGGCTCTATTTCTCAAAGAGTAAAGCAGGTAGAAAAGTGTCATTTGTTTTTGTCTGGTAATTTGAGTGTTAACCAACTATAAGTCTCCCTCTGCAGAGCGACATAGAGGTGTAAAAACATAAACCTGCATCAGAATCACCTAAATGTCATATCGAAAGTATTAATTGGGAAGCCCCCTATGGACATCCTGAACTAGAATTTGAAATGTAGGCCCTTCTGAACCCTGAAACAGGTTCCTCAGCTGATATTAAAAGATGAATGAAATCACAAGAAGCACATATTTAAACAGGGACTACATGGAATTGTGTTTCACAAACGGAGTCTCTTATTTCCCAAAGTGCATGCAACCACAGAATAAACATGAAGCACTGCCCATTTTTCTTCACTTTTAATGTAATTTAACTTGATTCCATTAATAAATTTTATTTTAAAATATTACACAGAATGAAAAAGCAGCATGACTTTTTCAGATAAAACAAGAATGTACCAAAAAATGTCTTTGCTTGTGAAAGGTTACTTTCAGGTAAGCTTCTTAGTTTCTTTCTCAGTTTGCTGCCTTTAGAGGGATTTGGTTAGAAAGTTTCAAAGACACGGGGAAAGGTTTTGAAGGAGAAGCTGTCAGGGTTACAATAATTCCTCACAGGTCTATTCGCTCAAACATTTATGGAGCACCTACTACATGGGAGGCACCTGGGAAATATAACAGAAGGTCTTTATCTGAAAAGAGCGTCAACAACAACTATAATATGAAGTGAACTGCGCACTGTGGGGTCCCCGGGAAAAGAAGTCAGTTCCAGCTGTGGGGAGAGGAAGAGGGAGGTAGGGGATTTAGGCAGTTGTGCTGGTGGATACGTATAGAAACTGCAATGGAAGGCATGCATTTGTGTTGGGTTGTCAGAGGTATGCAGGGTTTGGAATAGTAGGGATGGGAGGGATGCCGTGGACTGAAAGAACGGACATGAGCTAAGAGGAAATGATAGGAAAGCAATATCTACTAAGCCCACCCTACAAAGTTCCAGGCATCACAATAGGTATTTCACTGATCTTTTGGCCTTTAAAACTCAGTTGAAGTGGCAGTTCCTCTTAACATACTCCCCCATGCCTTTTTTATCCCATATTTTATTCTAAAAACTTTTTTTATCCCATATTTTATTCTAAAAACTTTTTTATCCCATATTTTATTCTAAAAACTTCATTATAACTAATGCAATATTTATTTGTTAGTTAGTTTAACCTAACTGAATATGGTGATTTATCAATTGAAGTGTTCTCATTAGGAAAGCCGAGTCTAGGAGTAGGTGGTGAGCATTTAAAAGCTGTAGTTGGAAATTCACTCTTCAGGGACTGTTATTATCAACTCTTTCTCTAGGATCAATATCATGGTGTTTAGGGACTGTTAATTTGTTAATGGATGTTGGAGATTATTTTTTATCAGTAAAATAAAATGGGGTTCTAGGTATTTGGGATTAGAAATATTATATAGGAACTTCTGAACTGTCATGGATTTAGCAAAGTATACTCTGCTAGGCCTGCAGTCATGATCATATATGTTGTCTTTTGGGGGGAATTTTGTCACATGAACAGATCAAGGTTACATGAATCCCACTATTAGAATGTCATTGAGCAGCAATTCCTTCACACAGAGGTGCTTGTCTGAGGGCCTGAAAGGATGGAGAACTGGGACTCCATAAAGCTTATAAAACATTTACATAACCATTTTTTTTGTGTGTTGCCTTTTAAGTAAATGTTTAAGCATTTAGCAGAATTAGCCTTGCTGTCTTTAAACATACCACTTGGTAATGAGACTATAGGCACAGCTTGTACAGCCTTCACCTACTCTGACTATTGGAGGCTAAAATATGTACCAAAAAGAAATGAATAATTGTAGATCAACCAGGGTTGGCACGATTCATAACAAGACCCTTCTTTCTTTGATTCAAATATCCCTTTTCTATGCTCTCACATCTGCCCGTGTGTACACTTGTAATACTTCATTGCAATTATCAGCGTCCTCACCTGTCTCCTCTTCTTGACCATGAATATCCTAATTATACAAAATGATCTAGCCAATTTCATACATGCAGGTGTTTAGATATTTTTTGGTAAATAAAAGTAGATATCTAAAAGTCTGAAATGGGTGAGATTTAGCGACACCATATTTCCCATCTTCAGTCACAAGATTGTAGTGGGCAGATAGTAAATAGATGTCAGTTTATAAATAAGCAATCATAAGAACAATCCAAATAAATCCTACCAAAGCATCAATCGCATTTCATCTTTTGGTCTTTTTAGGTGTTCTGTCACCTTGCAAGGATGAAAATTCAGCCGAGGCAGCCCTGCCAGCATGCCAGTCGCTGGGCGTTGTTATCCTTTCAGCAGGCATCTGACAGCCAGAATCCTCCAGTTTCACAGAGCCATTCAGAGGTTAACTCTCCGCATCACCTCTCTGGGTCAAGGCTACATACCTCTCTGCATTCCTGAAGTCTGTTCTTGCAAGGCTGGGGAATTGCTCTAAACAGCTAAGCCATAGATCCTTAATACCTTTTATTTCACCAGCGCAAACCTATTCTCCACCTTCAACATTGTATTGAGATACTAACTTCACAAATAGAAACAATTTCTGATAGTTAACATGCTAATTTTAAAATGTTAGGTATTGGTTGAGGAAAGATAACAGAAACATTTGGAATAATGGCTTGGGATAATAGGCTATCAGATTAGCTTGCTAGTTGAGCAATCCTGCACTGAGCATTCTTGAATAGAATGTAGTCAGTATCTTGGTTGGAGTTTTATCGAACCAGCATTCAGAGATTATCACTTTTTTCTATACTGAACTACTTTAAAGACAATGATATACGTAATTTTGAACCTGGCTACAAGGATGTTGATTAATTGAATTTTGTAACCCCAAGGCTTTGCACAGTGTACACAGTGGGTGCCCATTCCTTATTTATTGAATTAACTCGTACAAAACTTCATGAGTAAATACATGAATCAATCAGTGACACCATTTAATCCTTAGTGCAACCCTGTGAAATATTACCACTGGTTTCTAGATTAGAAAACTGAAATCTAGAGAGGATAAGCAAATTTCTCAAAGTCTGATCACTTATAAGTCTAGAAACAAGTGTTCTTGCTAAAGTCTGTCTGCTGCCAAGGTCTATATACTCTTCCCCCGGCACAGGTTCACCAACCAAGAGCACAGAGTTACGGAGGCTCATGATGTGTTTGAGAGATGTGGGAGCTTTGATATGGTGCAACATTAGACCATGAGAATGATGAAGAAGATAATAGATGTGATTTATCTGGGAACCATATGTCTTATTTTATAGAAAGAGGGTGAGTCATCATATATATATGTAATATATATATAATAGTGACCTAATTCTAGCTATACTTTAGAAAGATGAATCTGGGAGTAGTTCTTGAAATAACTTGAAGTTTAAAAGAGGTAAGGAGGCAGAAGTCTAAGCAGAAAGAAAAGGGCAAGGAGACTAGAAAAGGAATAGATGGGAGAAAAATAATTAAATTTAAAAGGGCAGAGTGCAATGGCTTGTTGACTGTGAGACACCAGGGACAGACAGGAGATAAATATAACCCAAGGCTAGTTTCTGGGTCACTGCAACAATTTAAAATATACATAGTGGTTCAAATGGCTGAATGCTGTTTTCTGAGAAAAATAGTTTCCAACTGCATGCCAAGGTGCCTTTTTCTATTACTTTCTGTGATGCTGCTCAAACAAAGTCACTTGGGCTTGTGTTGAATGTTCAGGGCCCCACCTTCACAGCTCTGGGTTCAATAGCCACCAAGAGACCTAACACATCTGTTGTGGGCTCTCAAAAATACAATTTTCAAATGTTCTTTAAAACCCACACAATTATACAAATAGTGAACATATGTCAAGTTTTAATGAGGGGACCAGCCGGATGACAAAGACAGTTCAAATACAGATAAGAGGAAATGAATGTGTATTCATGTGTTACTTCAAAAGAGAAAATAAATGTATAGTGATTGAATGAAACTCATGCTCAAGCAATATTTATGTACTAAATACAAAACTTAATAATGTACCGCACCACAATAAAACAGCCTCTATGGTTATCTTCTCTAATAGATAAAAGTCATTTGCATTGTTCTCAGGAAAAAAAATCTTCTGCATACCTCTTAGATAAAAATAATTTGCTTTCCTTTGCTAAAATTAATATCTTTACAAAATTATAACTTTACAGATTTATAGTATGTATATGCCCTAATTAATAGCAATAGTAAGCTACACTCCTTTGGTGAATCAGATGATCCTTAGTCAAATTTGATGCCCTAGCATGATATCAAATGTCATGACATTTCCAAACATTGGATAGTTTTTCTTCATGGGACTCATGCTGCTTTTCTTGCTTACCACTCACCTTTTCCTGGGAACTACCCCTTCCCCCTGACTCCACACACATGATTTCAGCACAGGTCACCTTGTTAGTGAAAGGCTGTGAGAATGGCACAGGAAAGGGTTAGAGGCCTGGAGATTACCGTGTTTCAGCTTCTCAAGCTTAGTCCAGAATTTGCCAAATTGAATGAAATCATGCTAGGTGTGTTGTTTTTATTTTGTCAATTTACAATTTGTGAAGTTGGATTTTGGGTAGTGACTGTAATAGAGATAGATTATTACATAAATAAATTGGATAGTCAAACTCCACTTTATTTTATACTGTCAAATATGAACATGCAAATGGAAAACTTTGTTTCAAAAAATTTTATAGAACACATGTCATGATAAATATTTATGTTGAAATTGTTTTGTCTTCAGTTTTTATTAACATATCTTCTTTTCTTGTGTTTTATATAAAGGTACAGGATAAACATTAACCTATTAAGAAGACTCATCTTTATTTCAAGATTATGTCTTACTTATTTTTCATGCTAAACTGCATTTTTGCATGCATGCAATGATGGTGATAGAGCATATATTTTCATTTGTCTTATTTTATCCTAATATTTTTAACAACAAAAATAAAAGTGGGCAACCCTATGTCTGTTCCAATTTGCTTCCTTGTTTGTTCACTTTCTTAGGAAAGCCAAATATGCAAATCGTTCCAGAACTCCTGGGAGAGCAAAAAGCCTTGTTAACATTCCTACTGTTCTGAGTCTAGCTCCAACTCTTGCAATTTTAGAAACGAGAATTGTTTTTTCTTCATACCAAGTGTAGGTTAGTTCACTTGGGGTGGACTCCTATTAACCAAGATGAGTCCACCCCAAGTGAACTAACCTACACTTGGTATGAAGAAAAAACAATTCTGGTTTCTAAACCTAATTCTGGTTTCTAAACCTACACAGAAAACCTAACTTAGCATATAGAACAAAAACGTCAATTGATTAAATTTAAATTTGGATTCTAACCACAGAGGGGATGAGATAATTAAGTTCAAAACTTCTCCCTGAACTTAGACCATTCCAGGTGCACATTACAATCAGGGGAAGGCTGGTAAGCAAGCAATTAGAACAGCGGAAGCTGGATTCAAGGGCTTGGGTGGTTGACAGCTTCAGGCTTGCCACTGCGTGTAAGATTGTTATGCCAGGGAATCATCTCTCTTAGGCAATGTGTGGGCAGATTTACAAACATTTATGTCTGTGTATCTTTTACTGGTCACCAGGCTAAGGAAACCTCTTTTTTAACCATACATCTTTCTTTTATGATGGATGGAATACCTACTGTCAGAGTTTCCAGGGCTGGTAAGTATTCAACCTCTTTAAAAAATCTTTACACGCTTCTACTCTGACCCATAAGGATTGAAGTTAAGTACAGAGTCTAAGATGAGGATCTTCTCTCTTTCTTTGATATGCCTGTATTTTTTTTAGAGCACATCACCACTTCTATCTACCCCCACTGCATACAGTAGTCATCACTCTCTTTAAAAGTTCAAAGATTGATTGAGGTTTTATTTGATATATAATGATATTATTCCTCTATGGGCCTTCAATCCCGGTATGTATCAAACCAAAGATACTCAGTGAATGTTTGTCTCCCCCAGTCCCCAAAGATTGAAACCCTAATCACCAATGAGATGGTATTTAGAGGTTTAAATAAGGTTATGAGGGTGGAGCCCCATGACAGAACTGACCCCTAATAAGGGGATGAAGAAACCAGAACTCACTCTCTCTGGACAATGGAAGAACTAAGCAAGGAGGAGGCCTCTGTAAACCAGAAGGTGGGCTCTCACCAGAACCTGATCACCCTGGCACCCTCACAGCCTCCAAAACTGTGAGACGTGAATCTCTGTTTTTTAAGCCATTTGTTATGCATACGTTTCATATGATTTCAAGTCCGCTTGTTTATGACTTAAGTAGATCAGAACTTGCATGAAAGCTACATGATCATCAGGGACCAAGATTCCTTCTTCTAGATTGTATTACCATCCCCAAAATATTGCTACCACCTTCTGGACCAAGATGGCTGCTTAAGTTCCAGATATCATGGTTATATGTCATCATTTTCTCCCTACAATCAACATAAAGGGAGAAAAGATTACAAGGGAAGCATCTTTGTTGTTTAATGAATCTTCCTCAAAGTTGCACATATCACCTCATATGTGGCCATACCTACCTAGAGGAGAGGATGGGAAATATAGTTTTTATATCTAGATGTCAGGTATTCAGCTAAATATAGAGGACTTAATTATTAATGAAGAAATAAGAAGTGGCTATTGGGGGGAAACTAGCACTCTCTGGAACATTTAGGCAATTATAATTACTAAAAATTCATAGCTAATATTGTTGGGTTGCCTTTATTAGGTACTATGCCAAGTTTTTCATGTAAATTTTTTCACATACTCCTTCCAAAAATCTGTTAGTTAAATAGTATCATTATTTGGTATTTGATAGATAGGGAAATATAGGCAAAAACTGATATAGCTAATAATAGTAGATTATATAGCTGTGAGGTAGAGCTAGGATTTGAACTCAGATTAGTTTTCTCCATTAGAACCATAAGCTTATTCACCTCATATATGTTCCCCCAGAGAATTCTGTAAGAATTGATTTTTACCAAGATTTCCCTAGCCCATAGACCAAAATCCTGCATATCATAGTCACATGAATTCAATCATTGGTTTGCTATAAATTTCTGGAATAGGTAGATCTCACATGACCATTACGGTTCCTCAAAGAGGGAGAACACATGCATCTATCTATCTATCTACCTATCTATCTATCTACCTATCTATCTATGACCTATTACTATAAGTTTACAGATAAAAGGGAAGAGTAGCATACAATTTTCAAATAGTAAATATGCAATACTATATTATTGTAAGTTCTATACAGCCAATTGGTTCCCATACATTGTTTTCTTAGATTTTTGACAAACTCTTATATTTATAGATAGCCTAGACAAACAATTGTTGTTCTGATCCAAATACTGGTTAATATTTTTATTTCTGTTAATGACTGAGATGGAAGTAAAATAAGAAAGATGATGAGAATTTCACTTACTCATCAATAATGTGAGTGACTTTTTTGTTGTGTTGGATAATAGCTTTCAAACACTCAAAGAACATGGACATACTCAGTTTCTATGTTACTGGTAATGTAATGGCTACAGACGCAGCACACTTTTAAATTTAGTCTGCATTATTAACATTTTACTCATTAATTTCCTAAGTTTAGAACAGACTGAAAACAACGGGCCTTTGCCAAATCTCCCTAGACCCATTTAGTAGACAGATTTTTTGGAAAATGGCCAAGCCCATTCATTTACATATTATCTGTGTCTGCTTTTAGGCTACAATGCCAGAGTTAAGTGATGGTGACTGAAGTCATATGGCCCACGAAGTTGAAAATATTTACTATCTGGCTATTTAAAGAAAAAGCTTGCTAAGCCCTGGTCTAAAAGGATGGAGAGCAAAAATAAATGGAAGACAGGGGCTGCATTTTTAGTGAAAGAAAACATGGCTTTCACAAAAAATGAGAAGCTCTTTTGAGAAAGATCATGGAACACCCTAGAAACAACAATAAAGGTGAATAAAACACCTTTGGTTCATCAATGTAGGTATCCCAAAATTCCAAGGAGTGTTGCCAACAATTATTCCTAGCAGAAGATATTCATTTTATTTTTCCTAGATGCTGATTAACAAGAAATTATTATTGGAAAGGGATATGGAAGAGGAACCAAGACAACTCTGCGTGGTACAAGAGATCTCCCTGCTTACAATTTCATTATATTAACTTTTAAATTTCATAGCATGGAAGGAACTGAGAAACTGCTGTAAGCAGGAGCACAAAACAATTGCCAGATAGTATTCTTCCTGAATATTTACCTTTTTTCTTCTGAAGCACAAAGGGCTTAAGTTTCAAAGATGGTTGCAGGTTTAATATGTTTTTTCAGTTCTTTTTCAACGTTTATAATACCCAGGAAAAAAAAAAAAACAATTTAAAGAAGACAACAAGAGCAAGTAGGGCATGTGCGGGCTGCCCAAATAACAGATATATTAAAAAAATAATAATAAATGATATTATAGGGGGAAGTTGACAAGGTAATTCTCAAAATGCAAGTCCTTAATTCTTTATTTGTTTTCTGGGTATCCAATGTAATTATATCTGGAATCAAGAACAGAAAATTAGTTCTTTACAATGTATTTAATATTATTACTACAGGGCATCTTTAATATCAGTAAAGCCATATTTATACTGCTAGTAAACTATTCAAAAGTGAGAAAGATCACATGAAATCTCCTCTCAGCATGACTACGTTTTGTTCCAAGACAGGTTAGTATGGGGTTAGCATCATCTACCACATGTCCTATAACGTCTCAATTCTTTGACCATTTTTCTGTTTTGGAAATTCAGCTAAAATTTAATTTGTTTTAATCCCAAAGTAGCATGCAATCTTGATAGAAGCCTGAATTAATAAACACATGAAAGCAGACACTGTAATTTTTAACAAAATTGCATTATAAGGCAGTCACATACACACATAATCTAGACAAAGACACTTTTTGATGATTATTTTTTAAAAAAACATGAAATGAAAAAATTCTTATAGAGAACTCCCAGAGCTCTGAGATTATGTCCAAGGATCCTGAAGAATCCATTTAAAAAGAGTTTGCAGTCAATGTTTTTCTAATGCATTTGACTTTAAAACCATGTATTTATGGAGCATCAGGGGAAACATATTCTGGAAAATACCGTATTTGTGAAAGAGTTAAATTTTTATCATTGTGTCTTTTCTCTGCGATAGAATAGCCAACTGGAGAAATAGTCTAGCCTAGGGTTCATTTTCTCAAGGTTCTGGGGAAAGCCAGTTCAATATGAAGTTAAATCATCACCATCACACAGCCCAAAACATTTTTAAGCTTGAAAAATAAGAAACAGATCACTGTACTCTCAGGGTCCTGAGAGGACTGAAAGCTCAAGTGCCAACCCATTGTAAAAGGAGTAGCTGTTTTGGTGATCTCTGACATAACTGGAAATTGACAGTTCAGAACGCTCTCAGGAGAGACCCTGTTCTTGAGAAACTCTGAGCCCAATTTTGCAATCGTGGTAAGCGTGGTTAAAGTCAAGTCCCTTTCAGACTTTTTAGGGCTTTATCATGATTATATCTTTACATTTACAGGCCATTTTTTCTCAAAAGGCTTTCAGGCATTTTTACCAACTATGATTGTGCGGGGCGGGGGGGAGAGAAAAATAGAGAATGAGCTTTAGTAAAATGAGCTTTTTGAATTAGCCTACTTGGGCTGCAATAACCAGACACCACAAACTGAGTGGCTTACACAATGGAAATTTATTTTCTCATTGTTCTGGAGCCTGGAAGTCCATGATCAAAGTGCCAGTAGGGTTGATTTCTCCTGGGACCTCTTGCAGATGGCTGTCTTCTTGCTGTGTCTTCACATGGTCTATCCTCTGTCTGCACCCTCTCCTGGTATCTCTTCCTGTCCTTAGAGGATGTCAGTCCTATGAATTAGGTTCATTCTTATAACTTCATTTAACCTAAACTATCTCTTTAAGGCTCTATCTTTAAATACAGTTCACATTGGTGGTTAGGGCTTCAGCATAAAAATTTTGGGAGAATGCAGTTCAGCCCAAAATAATGCATGATCATTACAGAGCATTCTAACAAAATATCAAAGTTTGAAAAAGAGAGTAAATTTTTAAAAATCATCTAAGTTTCTACCACTTAGAAATAACAACTGTAGCTTTTGGTGAAGGTCATTTTACACATATCTCCAACCATTTGGATGACTCATTAGATTGATGGATTGTATGTGAAGTGAATAGACTCCAATGTATATAAATAGATTCACAGTATATAAATTATTTTTTAATTAAATAATTTGAAGTTTTATTGATGTGATATTTAACCATGAGTTGATTTTAAAACCAGGGCATAAAGTTATTATTTTTCCTAAAGACTTTAAAATCACCCACACTGTAGGATGTATTTATTTTCATGTATAAATTCTGTTCATTAATTCTTATGAACATTATACTTCAGACCCTCTAAGTCAGACTAAAGGAAAGAAGAAAAAAAAAGGAAAATCTGAATGTTTTTGTCTAGTCATTTAAACCATATAGTAGATGTAAAGAAAGGGTGGAAAATTAAGTGCTCCTGCTTGTTTACAAGGGTTATCTCTGTTTTAGTATATTCTATAAGTTTATAAGTTGGTTTATTGTTTTGATTATTAAACCAAACACTATGTAAGACAGAATCTAGCATAGAAACTTAACAGCTGTTAATAGTGGATGCGTAATAAATATTTGTGGAATTAGAATGTACATCTTAGTGCTACAAGTATTCTGGGTTTTTTGAAGAACTGTAAAAAACAATGGCCACCTGTCTCTCCAGTTTGGCATTTTGTATGAAGTCCTATTGAATGACTCCCACTGTTATGCCACTAGGCATTGGCCTAATGGAGTGGGACTTTACAAAGATATTTAATTTATACTCATCCATAATTTAAATGATGCAATTATACTATACCTAATGTAGTAGAGAAAAATTTAAATGCAATAAAACTCACTTAAAAAATGGGATACTTCTTAAACTCAACAAATATTATTTCATAAAGGATATCTTAAACCTTAGAAAAAAGATTTTGAAAACAATTAAGATTTTGGTGTCTTTTTGTATTTTGAAATCATGTGTTTCTATTTTAGATTTCTTTGTATAAATGATGATGAAATTAGGCTCTTATAATTCCTCCTAATTTCTCTTCTCAGCCCTTAATTTTTGTTAAGGACATATATGTGCATGGACTCATGCATTCTCACAGTAATAATTACATATATATTCTATTTATGATCATAATTCCCACTGTTTCTTAATTGTATTTCTCTATGAATTTAATGTTCAACCACCCTTTTTCTTCATTATCTGCATTTCCAAGGTCATTAAAATATCTCTAAATTATTAAGAACTCACAATGTATTTTTCTTCCATAAAGAACTTTGTGCGTATGGCTATAGGTTCTTACATGTTTAAGAATGTATAATACAGAAGGCAGCGGAAAGGCAGAGCGCAAACCTAGGGAGAATTCCGCACGCTGACGTTAGAGCCGCGCAGAACCGGGAAATGCTTGGCAGAGCGACCATGATGAAATTAGCACAGTGGCTTTGGGCACTTGTGCTCTTGGGCTCCGCCGGGCGGCCTTGACCATGGGGGCCCTAGGCCTGGGCCTGCCTTCGTCCTGCTGGGAGGTCCTCTGGCCACTGCCTGCCTCCTTGCTGGTGTCTGCTGGCTGCTATGCATGGGGCACTGTGGGCTATCGTGTGGCCACTTTTCACGACTGTGAGGATGCTGCCTGTGAGCTGCAGAGCCAGATCCAGGAGGCCAGAGCTGACTTATCCGGCAGGGGGATGCGCTTCTGACACCCTAACCCCACTCCCGCCAGACAGCCCCTCCCTCCCATCCTCCATTAAAGAGTAGTAAGTTTACTAAATAACTTCGTTTAGTATGGAGAATGGGAATTGGGGATTGTGTGTGTACCAGTTGTCGAGAAGTGAGAGGCCAACAAGTCACCTTCCTGAGGTCATCCGAACTTTTATCTTTGCATCCTGCTGGTGTTCCTCCTTTTTATTTCAAAGGAGACAAAGAGCCTCTTCTCAAGATCGAAGGATAGAAATGTTTCACTTTTCCGGTCCTTTTAACACTGTCAGGAAGTCTAACTTACATTCTTCTTCATAACATCCAAGCTCTGTCCTTGTTAAGGCCTTCCTAGGTCTTTCCTAGGTAGCCCTGGTTCTTTTCGATACCTTTCCTGAGCCAACCCTACCAGCCCAAGAATAACTGGTCACGCAGTGCACCTTTGTCCTTCACCAAACCAGGCAGGTTGAGAATCACTGAATAGAGAATGAACCTTAATGGGCAAGGGTAGGGAACAGTTTATTTTAAGGCACATTCTAAAGATTTTACTCCCAGCCTCTGAGAAGAAAAAAAAAAAAGTATAATATCTTTATCCTGTACTTTATCCTGTAATGACAACTGGAATGGGCATAGCACTCATACTCATCACTTCTTTTTTTTTTTTTTCCTTCTCTAGGAATTGTGTAGACTCTACTTCTATATTCTAGCTTTGAACTTGATGTGGAAAAGTTTCAAGTCAGAATAATATCTCCCTCTTCTGCTATCTAAATGCCGTGTACATTTACCTAGTTTTGTCCAAGTGTCAATTATGGTGAATCTATCTTTTCTTCTAAAACAAATTAGTTTTTTTTTTAAATTCGCAGATCAAATTCTTCTCACCTTTTAAGGCATTTCATTGAATGACTGTTACATTTATTATGTTCCTTATCAGGAATATTTATGGGATAGCAATTTTCCTTATCTTTAATCATTTTCTCTGCCTTCCATAATATTTATTTTCTGGAATTTGTTTAATCATTCTTCCATTTTATTTTGTAATTATTTCAACACTTTCCTTAAGTCAGTAATTCTATTGTCAATCATGTTTAGTCTGTTTTCTGTTATGTTTTACACAATTAATGCATTACACAATTAATTCATTACACAGTTAATTCATTGTGTTTAGCATGGAATCATTTTTATTCTCAATTTGTTGTCTAAATTCTTCAATCTCTATTTTTATTTCATTCCATTATTTTTTCATCCAGGTATTTGTTGAATTCACATTCTTTTTATTCTAAACCATAATTAGTTCATGGAAAATTACTTCCTTTTTTATTTTCTTTTCTTTTAGAATAGTTCCTTCATCCATTTACTCCTTTGTTTTTCTTCCTATTATCCATTTTTCTGCTAAATACTTATAAAGTTGCTATAAGGCTACTTTTAATTTTGCTTTTGTCTATTGCAGGCTCTACTTTCCAGCTGATTTATTTGATTTTATATAGTGTGGTTGGATTTCCTTGGTCTTCCTTTACTCCTACCTCATTTAAGACATGTTTGTCTTCCCATCTAATCTATAGCTTGAGGGCTGGGCTTAAGTTTGCTTCATTTTTCATGTTCTGAAGACATTTGGGTAGGAAAGTAAGAACAACTAGAACTAGTTCCCTTTAATGATAAGTTATCAATTTTCTACGTAGTAGTAGTGGTGGTAGAAGTATTGTCCGTGATTGAGAGTTAGCTTAAGATTCAAATTATCCTACCAAATGATCATGGAATTTCTGAGTCCACTGTGGTTTTTTGTTTTTATCCAGTAGACATTGCTATTTCTCCTGCCATTTCTCATACTGTATTAGAAAAAAATATATATGCATACTGTCTAGTAGCCTTTTTGTATCAAACTTTGGGGCAATAACTATTTTTAAGGTTTGTCTGGCTCACTAGTCAGTCCTGTTTCAAGTAAAGTTTAGGAACAATGCTGAATCTCTTCTGAATCTTTTCTTTCCTTGCCAAAACCTCTTAAAACTGACAATATTGAATTGTGATCATAGTTGAATTTCTGCTTCTTTTTTCTTTCTCAAAAATGTACTTTTACTTTCAGTTATTTCATTAGATAATTTGGCAGGGGGAGTGTCTAACCTGACCTCTATCTGCCATAACTATCTGCAAGCCCGCACCAATTAGGTTTTAATTTCTCAAGTGATAAATCTGTCATCATCACACTTCCAGAGATACAGGGTTTCACCAATTAATAATAGAACTTATTTGTAATGAAACTATGCACCCATATATATGCAGGTGAAAAAACTATAAAAATGAATTATGTGTTCCTATTGGTTGTTATAACTTCCAACACAGGACTTCAGGACTCTAAGATGATTCTATTTATTGTTATAGTAACAAAAATACTGGTGATGTAAGAGTAAGAGTATCAAAGGGCTCCAGGGCACTGTCCATGGGCATCGCCTTTTTCTGCAAATAAGAAAGCAGATGCACAATGGCAATATCTTGCTCAAGGTCAAATAACTATAGAGGCATCATTTGAGCTTCTGTTAACATTAGGACCGTGTCTTTTAAATGTTTCTTAGACAAGAAATATTAAACTACAGTCACTACCTTCACCTCCTGACTGTGCAGACCCGGAGGTGGGGCCATGTGGTGAAGCATTACAAAGGCCCACCACTGACCCAGGCTATGAATTTCCAACATTGAGTAATCAGTCTCCCATGGATGATCAAACACTGGTGTGCAGAGAGATGTGGGCATTATTTCCCACTTCTGTTGGTTAATACATTCCCTTCTTCGGCTGTGGAATTACACTGGCTTAGAAACTGCCAAGTGTGTGTCTCTTAAAAAATATAGCACATACTTTCAGTCATAAAAGCAGAAACCCAGCTGACTTCTGTAAGAACTGTAAGAACCGATTGAAAATATCCAAAGAAATAGCTCTAAATGTTCAGCTTAATGCACAGGGGTGGAGAAAGGCAAGAAAGGAGGGATGTTAGGTGTCCTTCAAGGTAGGAGGAAGACAAAGGAGTCCTGTTCCTTGTTCATTCAGAGCTAGGAGGTACAGCAAAATAGAATGGATGCCTCTACACATCCCTTTCCTACTCCACCCTCTCCTTGAAATCATGACCCCAAACCAACTGCTTATGAGAATGCTGTACCTTTCAAGTATCCCAATACATTTTCTTTAATCACATGGATTATTTTACTGTAAGAATTCACATACTCTTCCCCCAGTATCACTTCACTGGGGTCAGTAGAGTAAGCACTTAAAATAAATAAATAGTGTGGTAAACATATTAATGTCCCCTCCCTAGCAAGATGTTCATATCCTAATCTTTAGAACCTGTGACTATTTTACCAATATGGCTAAGGGGACTTTGCAGATGTTGTTAAGAACCTTGACATAGGGTGATTAGCCTGGATCATACAGGTGCATCCAATGCAATTACAAGGGTCTCTATAAGGGAAAGAGGGAAGCAGGAAGATCAGTTAGAGATGCAATGACAGAAGCAGAGTTCAGAGAGGTTTTGAGATGCTACAGAGCTGGGTTTAAAAACAGAGGAAGGGGCCGTGAGCCAAGAACTATAGACAGCTTCTAGAAGCTGGGCAAGAGAAGAAAATAGATGCTCCCCTAGAGCCTCCAGAAGGAATGTAATTTCTTTTGTAGTAATTTGTTACAACAGCAATAGGAAATTAATATGAATGCATAATATGAATGCATAAATTTATGATAAATTATTGATGCACTGATTTCAGAGCAATAAAGCATGGATGATTACTCTAGGAATTCAAAGGTAAATAGCAGGCCTGGTGCCTCACAACAAAACTCTGTGTCTGATAGAAGCTATAGAAATGAGACCCTCACCTATAATCACGAAATAAATATTTCCAAAGAAATAAAGACCTTTATTTTTTCAGGTGCTTCCACTATTTTTAGGATCTGGTGGAAACAATTTTAAGGATACAGGAATTGTTAATAACCGTTTCCTGCTGAGCTGTATTGAACTGAACCGACACGCTTCTTCTTAAACCACCACTGTTTCTATTTCTGCATGAGCAAGTGTCCACTGACCTAGTAAGATTTTAACTGAAGCATGGCCCCAAAGTAAAGTTTCTGTTTATGGTTGTGTTTCCCCCATTGAAAAAGGAAGCATAGAATTACTATCCATAAGCTAGAGACAACATGACTTCATCATGTCATAGAGAAACAAAGGGTCTTTTTTTTTTCCTCAAAGAGATTTCTAATGACCTTTGTGAAGACTCTATATATTTAGATTCCTTCTTGGAAGAAAGAAAGGAAGAAAGAAGGGAAGGAAGGAAGGAATAAAGGAAGGAAGGAAGGAAGGAAGGAAGGAAGGAAGGAAGGAAGGAAGGAAGGAAGAAAGAAAGAAAGAAAGAAAGAAAGAAAGAAAGAAAGAAAGAAAGAAAGAAAGAAAGAAAGAAAAAGGAAGAAAGATTAAAGGCCACCGTTTCAATGCAGCCTCTTCATCCAATTGCCTTCATGACTTGACCTGTCCAAGAGGGCCTTAATACTGATCTCATTTTGTCACTCTTATAATTGGACACTTCCCATGGCTCCTTCCCTCCTGTTTCAAACTCCTGTGCCTGGTCTTGAGGCTCCAGCCCCATTCCAGCAATCTAGTCACCTACTAGAGAGAATCCCTTGCTTATATAGTTGTTCAGCCAATAGGCAACCGAAATTTCATTTTCTCATAGAAACAATATTTTACAAGGTGCTGAGAGGCCAATACCAGCCTACATGAAGCAGATTAATCTCTCATGTATTAATACTATTCCCACTGTATCCACAACATCGTCCCTGCCTCTGCAAGAGTTCTCACTTGGGTGGCTTAATGCAAGTCTTACTAGGATTACTTCTTGGGGGCTGGAGGTAAGATTAAAAACAATGTTATGAATTAATTCCAAGTTTTCTAACTAAATATAAAATTGCAAACAATACATCCCATGGCTCTCGTCAACACCACCTACGTGGCCACCATGCTCCTGAGAGCTGGGAGATTAAAACACGGATTTGACTTGAGTTTAGGTGAGGTAAGGTGGGGGCCCTTCCTAGGCACTGTAACTTCATATTACACCAAAATACATAAATAAGAACATTTGTCTATAACTTCACGGCTAGAAAAAGGAAAGTATCATTTAAATCAAGTAAATCAACTTATTGTTTGACTAAGAAATAAAGAACTGTTGATGTGAATTCTCCCTCACCCTCAACCTCTGTCAGTGAGCATGTGTGGCTGTTTTCATAAGGAGGAATTAGTAACAACTGGCATTTCTCAGTAGGGAATTTTTGCTTCTGTCAAGGCTCTCTCCCAGGTTCCATCCTTTCTCTCCCTTTGGCTATGATGTTTAGTTATTTTAAGTCACAGCAGAGGTGATTTTAGATTGGCCAGATAGTCTCCTTTTGTACAATTCTAAATTCTCTGCATCCTTTAAAACCTGTCTCAGTCCTCCCCAAGTCTCTCCCTCTCTTCTCTAGCTGTGGTTGACAATTGTTATTCTATAAACCCACGACTGTTCTCTTCCAATGGGAAGAACACTCTCAAACTTCTCACCCCCTTGTTTTCCCACCTCCTTCTTCCCATCACTCTGTTATCAATGGGAACTAATAAGTTTCCATCTCATGACCATAGCGAATGACAATTGATTCTGCTAGAAACTGGCTAAGTTTCCACACACTCCTCATCACAGTGATTAGCCTACATACCAGTCTCTCCTTAAAAATTGTGAATGGAAGCTGCTTTGATGGGCCTTTTCTTTCCTAATCACAAGCTGTGTTGATGAGCCCCTTCTATGCCAGAGGCTGGCTGGATTAAGTCAATCTGCTTTGTGGAGAAAATCAATCCACTGTGGAAAAAAAGATAGCTGAGGAGAGAGAAGAGATAAACTAGATAAGACGGAGTCATTCTTTTTTTTTTTTTTTAATTATTGCTTATTGTTTTAAAGAAGAAGAAAGGAAAGGAGAAAGAGGAGAGAGCATGGGTGTGTGAGAGAAACATCGATCAGTTGCCTCTTGCACACTCCCAACCAGGTGACCTGGCCCACAACATAGGCGTGTGTCCTGACTGGTTTCCTAACTGGCAACCTTTCAATTCACAGGCTGGTACTCAATCCATTGAGTCACACCAGCCAGGGCAAGACAGAATCATTCTTAAGGCCGACTTTACTCTGATCTTTCTAGTAATTTAACTAAGGAAATTATTTTCCTTATGCAAATTAGAATCGAGTATTTGTAACATCCCTAGAAGAGCCCTGACATCCACCAAGCTCCTTTCCACAAACCTTCTCAATTTTTATATGGCCTGCACCATTAGTTAGCACATACTGTTGCACTATCTCTTTGCAAACTGATGGCTTCTTTTGCATAGACCTTGTTCCCTAATTGGATTGTGCGTGTGTGACTTGAGAGCAAGTAGCCTAACTTAAATTTAGCAGAAATACTTATCATCATGGGAGGAAGCTCAGGAAATATTTAGTGGTTGATTAATGGAAGAACTTCCTGAACAGATGTGTTGCATGTTTATCAGACATTATCAGATATTATTAGCTCAGCTGGGTACATGCAAAAAGAACACAAGAGTCAGTAGATTGAAGTCTTGTCTCTCCCTTTGTCTTGTTGACAATGATTAAATTGCTTCATCTTTCTGAACTTCAGTTTCCTCTTTATATTTTAGATCAGGGTAATAATGTATTGGTCATGATATTTTTGGTTGCAGGACACAGAAATACAATTTAATTTGAATTAATAAGAAAACGACTTTTTCTTATATAATTTAAAGTGTAGCAAAGTAAGTAGACATTCAGGTATTGGTGGATATAGACAAACAAATAATATCAAATTCTTCATCTCTTGGCCCTAATTTTCTTTTCCTGGTGATGACTTACTACTAGGTAGACGTCTGCAAGTGGCAAAAGCCACACGTTATTTACCATAAAAATATGTCCATGCCCCTTCACATATGACTTCAAGGATCAGATATCTCTAAAAGTATTGTGTGTGCACAAATGACCATCTGAATATTAGTAATTATTAAAATGCTCAATCAAAAATGATCCCTGTTGCTGTCTGAAACATCTTTTAACATTATAATCATTAAAATAATGGAATTGCATATATCATCATAAAAATTCCTTAAAACAGAATTACTGCAACCAAGACTTTAAGCTCTCATTATAATTTGGATGCATAGCCCTTTGACTTTAAAAATACTTTTTTTGGTCCTAGAAACTTAGTACTCTTAGTAACAACACATCTTTGAGGGTCTTGTCAATCCCAGTTTAGTAACTGAAGGACAATAAGATGTAGCTAATTTAATAATGGCACGCAGACAACCAGAGCCAAGACAGGACAAGGATGAAAGATTTTCTGCTTTCCAGACATTGTTGAAGGGGCACATTCTGTTCTCTGTCTCAGGGCTGTGAGTAGGACAATAGAGTGAAAACAAGTTGACACAGAGTAGAGAATTTCCTCCTAGGGGCAACAGCATCAGGTCTATGAGATTGCCTTCACCCATAGATAAAGTAGCCCTTGAGTTGGTATCAAAACTGTGACCTTGCAATTTCTGGAGGAAAACCTGAATTCAATACAACTTCTATCTTCATTCTCTTATGCCATTAAAATCTTTGATAACTACCTAGTAATAATTAAAGTACATTATTTACCAAAATCGTTGTGATTTTTAGAATCCTCACTTGAGAGATCATCTATGGACTGACTTGGCCTTTCCCACTGAAGCACACATGAAGAAATTTATTTGTTCTTTGCAGGGATGATGATGGTATGTGAGTTGTGCTTTGCCTTCAGGGAAGTACAGAGAGGATGAGGTGTTTCTGTTTGTTTCATTATCACACAGATTTCTGTTTCTTTGAGAAATGTATGAACTTGGGGCTTTTCTGAAGAGTACCTCTGGCATTGCTGTTATTGTGCGGGGACTGACGCAGTGAGAGGGTGGAGAGGGCATTGAGGAGAATGTGGAACGGCCTGCTTAAAACAGGCATTTCCCTTGAACACCAGACAGCCTGAGCACCACAATGAAACAAACTATTTATTATTCTCAAGATGCCCTAGCTCCTTTTTTCCTCTGAAATGCTGTGTTCCTGCCACTGTGATCCATTTACCTTCATAACCTTTGTTAAATGTTCTACCTCTCAACCAAAAGATTCTAGAATTCTAAATACCAAAAAAGTTACCTCTTCTTAGTGGCCTCTGGCAGCCAGAATCCAGCCATTACTAAGAGATTTCTACCTGGTTGGAGAACTGGCATAATTTAATTTGTATCTAGCATAGTCTTTTCCTGATTTCTACTTGAAAAATTCTTCCAAGAATCTCTGACAAATAAAATGCTTGTTTTGAAACTTCAAACACTAGGGAAGCTCTGAGGTTTTCCCAGGCCACTTCTTATCAAATCCATCTTAGTCTTACATGATTATAACGGGCATAGAAATGCACAATGCTATTACTGGCACTATTGAAAGTAATCCCTGTTACTAAGCACGCATCACATCTGCCTTCCTAACACTGCCCATAACAATAGATATCAATATCACTGTCAGTAATAGGGTCTTCTCACACAAAGAACAACCATAAGAAGTATTTATCTTTGTCATTAATTTGTTATGCATTTCAATTCTTCCATTAGTTCTCTTTGTCAGATTAATTATACAGATCTCTTCCCATTTCTTCTCCAGATTTAGAATTGATCTCTGAATCCATAGATAATTGTGTCTTTCTAATTGTATCCTTTCCTGTAGGGGACATTGACCAGATGACACCTGAGATTGACTGGAGTGACTATTGCTGGTATGAAAAGACTGGAATGTTGTCAAATCTTATCCTTGCTCAGTATTTTGGTGGCAGTCAAATGCCCACAAATGAAAGGCTCAGCGTGAGATGCTTGCTTTCTCTAAAGCACTGTTTCTTATACCTCATGGAATATTGGAATCAACTTTGGAGCTACAAACAAGCCAACAGACAACAATAACAACAAGAACAATAAAACCTTACCTATGTGACATCTTGGATCAGTTAAGTCAGAATCTTGGAAACTAAACCTACAACTACCAAAAATCACTGCTCTACAGTTTTGAACAGCCACAATGCCCAGGACTCACTGCATTTTCAAAATCTGGGTTATGTACTGAGATGAATGAGCAGAGCAAGTCTGCAAAATGTCAGCATGCCACACTAAAGCAGTGCTTTCCCAGCAGAGATTCTGCTGCTGCAGTCACTTGGTCATGTGTGAAGCCATTTTTGGTTGTCACAAGAGGGAAAGGGGATGCTGCTATCATCTGATGGGCAGAGAGCAGAGATGCTAAGTGGCCTGCAATGCACAGGACACCCATGCATAACAAAGAATTATCCAGCTCCCAAAAGGTCAAAGGAGGCTTAGTATATTCCTCTTTAGAGGGATTAGTAAGGGACACTGCTGATTTATTAAAATTACCTTTATAGTCTTCTTTACTCTAAGAGAAGATGTTATTAGTAAAAGTAGAAATGATCTAGATTTCTTTAAATATACAGGGTGGGGCAAAAGTAGGTTTACAGTTGTGAGTGTGGGAAACACAGAGTTTATTCTTATATTATTTATAATTATTGCATTATTTTCCATATAAACAACTGTAAACCTGCTTTTGCCCCACCTTGTATTCTTTATTGGCTAGTGGGAATTTGGTTTCTTCTCTAAACGCCAGAATAAAAATTTTACAACACCATTTGAAGGTTTTCTGACTTACAGTGGATTGTAGATTTTAAAATTTACATCTGCTAGCAGGTTTGACACCATTCTTCTTGACAATTTTTCCCTAAATATTTCCTTAAAAGAAAGAATAAATGAAAATATATTAAAGGAATAAGATAGTCGTCAAATTGTATATGTAAGTCACATGATTTTAAAGTAAAAGGAACCTCATTGTCAAACTGTGGTTCAGAAAGGTTGATATTGTCTAAAGTTTCGCAGGTAATAACAGAGTTGGGACTGATACTTACAACTGTTGATCATTTACCCACTACCTTTTCCACTAGTCTATGTATTTTTCAAATGACTCATAGCCAAAGATCCAATTCAGTAATGTGCAATCTACCCATTTAAAAGTTAATAACATGCTTTTCCCCCCCCAAATGGGGCAAGAATATCATTTGTTTACCTAAATAGCAGTTATATCACAATGTGGAGAGATGGATACATTAGATTCTGACAGCTGATGTAGCAGATTGTATTTTCCAAAGATGGCTACCATCAATGTCTCATCTCATATATGTGGAAATTACATATATAATTTTTTTACAATGTTACTGTGACACTGCTCTCAAAGAGTGTCCAGGTCTACATTTCCTCTCCTTAAACCTAGGAAGACCTTCACAACTGCTTGCCCTGCCAGTGAGAGCACAGTGTTAAGTTACTGCCATGCATTTCCGCTTTTTTACTCTCGGATGTTCTCTCTTGGAACAGAGCCATCATATCCTTAGAGAGCCAAGCAGCCCTGTGAAGGGACCACCTCCAGGTGTCTCAGCCAAAAGCTCCAGTTGCTAGCATGACAGACACGCATCATCAGCTCTCAGATATGGGAATGTGTAAACCTGTAGATGAATTCCAGCCCCCAGGCCTCAGAACCTGCCCAGTGTTCATTCTGTTCCAGCTGATAAAGTGTAGGACACAGACATGCAGTCCCTGCTGAGTCCTTCCCTGATTACAGATTTGGGAGCCAAATAAATGATCACTGATGTTTTAAATCACTTGTTTGGGAAGCTTTGTTACTTAGTAGTAGATGACTGATACACCTGACATTATTAAGCTTTCAAATTACACAACCAATTTAACTTTTTCTGATCATACCTGGCTCACAATAATTTTCAATAATTATTTATTTAATAATTGATTAAATTTATTCCATACTCACAAACATGTTGCTGATCTGATGTGGCAAATATTACAAAACCTGTGCCAACTGTTAATTAATAAATTGCCATTCTGTGTTATATATCAGCCTTTGTAAAAAAAAAGTTAAATATGAATTCATTTCTTAAAGATAAATCTACTGTCTATTTTTGAACATATTGAACTGCTAAGTCTGAAAGGGCCAGAGACCAAAGTATGGCAAGTTTATTACCCAGAAGGATTCTACCCTTTCAGTACTTGATAGTGAAATAGTCTTTCTTCTGATACTTGGACTTTGCTGAACTACTTAAATTTCAACTTCAACCATGTCCTTTTCTTCACATAATCTTGTATCTAATAAATCACTATGCATGAATGAAGAAGTAAAAAACTAACTAACTTTGACATGTCCTTAAAGACCATCCTGTGATGTAGAGCTACAAACACTGTTTTCCAGACCTTAGTTATTTTTGTGAACCAGCCAAATCTCTTCATAATAAGGCATATGTTTTTGTGAGAAGAAGCACCATTCTTTATGTTGGCTGTCCTCCATTAAAGCAGAATATTTGTCATATAAATTCACCAAGGAGCTCCGGGCCAAGTGTTTTCGATTTATGAAGTCTTAGATGTGGTCTACAATGAGTTAATTACTCTTGGGAGCAAAATGCTTGCTTATAGATGAAAGCAATGCTTGAGATTTATTGGCACTAGTGAAATAACTCAGAATAATGTAAGATAATTTCTTCTAAGGCTGTGGTCTCTCAGAGTTGAGAAATAATCCCTTTTCTTGGGGGAAGGATATAAACTGGTGACAACTTTCTTGAGAAATAAAGTTTCTCAAAGCAAGAACTATTTTGATATAGAAACAGGCTGGATGAAGAACAAGAAAGTAAAAGAAAAAGTGTGGGATGACTAGTCCATCCAGAAATAAAAACTGAATCTTAATCTAAGTTAAGACAATTTGATATTGGCTCAAGGATGTACAAATAGCCTAACCAAACAGAGAGCCCCCAAATAGATTAGTGCCTATAAATAAGTAAGCTGACTATATGACAGAACTTACTCTCTGGATGACTGGGGAAAGGATAAAACATTAAATAATTGTGTGAAGACAATGGGTTATCCAAGACAGACAGACAAACAAAAAAGAAATTGGGTTTATATTTCATACAATTAACTCATTAATGTTCAAAAATTAATTCTAAAAAGGCTAACTACTTAAAAGTAAAAAGAACAACTTTAAACTTATAGCCAAAGATATGCATGAAAAAGGTTATGGCTTCAAGGGAGAGAAGGATTTCATAGAAGGATGCAAAAAGCACAAAGTTTAAGAGAAAGTATTGATAAATTTAACTACATTAAAATTGACACCTTAAAAATGCACACACACACACACACACAAGATAAGAGATTTACAACAAATAAATTGATAAAACTTTATAATTCAAAATATGTTAAGAACCCCTAAAATTAATAATAAAAACACATCTTACTATGAAATGGGTAAAGGAAAGGAATATATATTTCAAAGGAGAAATAGCATAAATGACTAATTATAATAAGAAAGTGCTAAATTTTATTACTAATTCAAAACTGCAAAATTAAAAATACAGCAAATTAAACCACTGATTGGGAAAAAGTAAAATCTTGTTATACCAAGTATTGACAAGATACTTTATCAATGGGAAATATTGTCCATTGACTGTAGAAATGTAAATGAAGAAATCACTTTGGAAAATTATTTAATATAACCTAATATATACATAGATATGTGTGTATATATAGACACACACACAAATACATATCTTACAACCCCAACAATTTTATTTCTAGAGATAAACTTATCACACTCTACACAGAGACATGTAAAATATGCATAATAGAATTGTTTATAACAAAAAAAGAAATCAACCTAAATCTCTATATACTTTAGTACAAATAGATACATTGTAGCTTATGGACTCTTACAGAGCAGTTGAAATAAACCACCTATTGCTGTACCTATCAATACAAATGAATCTCAAGTACCTAACACTGTATGAAAAAATTCAAGGAAGAATGTAGTCATTATGACTGAATACTCCTTAAAATGTTAAAAACAAGTAAAATGAAATGATGTATTATTTACAGATACATACATAAATTGAAAACTATGAAGAAAAACATGAGAATGATTAATGACATTCAAGATATTAATTATCTCTAGAAGGAGAAAGTAGGGGGAACCAATCAGGTACATACACTCAGGGAGCTTTAAGGCTATGCTGTCTTAAGCTGGGTGATTGGTTCAGTGTTCATTTTATCTTTATCCTTTAAATTATACATACATGGTATATGTACTCTTATCAAAATAATATATTTAAAAATACAAAAAAACAAGGAATATAGATATACTATCTCATGACATGCTTCACTTCCAAACTTTCTGATATCATTGTAAACTAGGAAACTGGACTGGATTGATTAAATTTCATTTCAGAGTGACATTCAGAATGAATGGCCCTGTGTTAATACACAAGGAGCTCGGTTCCTGTTACGCAGGCTATAAATACATAAGTAAAGGTTATTTTGAGAGGACAACAATGTCCAAGATTGGAAATATTTATTTTAAAAGGTTTCCTTTGGGGTTTCCCCTTTTAGCATAACCTTGTCCTACACATGCCCCAGAGGATAAGGTCACCATAAAAGCCTCTCTCAACATTCTACGATCTTGTCTGTGTCACCTTGTCACCTTACTGGGCATCAGAACCATCCTGGTTTCCCGTGGCTGGCCTTCAACTTATTGTTTAGTTGTTATCATCACTATCCTCAAGTTCTTTTCCTTCATTAGACAGAATCAAAATAGAATGTTCAATTATTAGACAAAGACCTTCTAAAGCAACATCCATAATTCTTCTCTAAACACATTAAGGAACCGAGTATTATACCAAATCTTTTTCTCAGGGACCACAATTGACCAGACTATAAAAAACAATCAAAAAGAATAAGAAAGATCTGAAGTGTGAGGACAATTCAAGGGCAAAAAGTGGTAATTTTTAAATAACTTTATTGGCAATAATTGATGTTTAATAAATTGCACATGTTTTATCTGAAAAATCTGAAGTATTTTGACATATGTATGCATCCCTGGGAGCAATACTACAATCAAGATAAGCATGTTATAATTCTTAAGTGTACCCTCATTGTCTCTTCGTAATCTAAACCTCCCTTCACCCTTCCCTGTGGAATGAAAAATCTGCTTAACTTGCATTTTTTGAATTTATATAAATTCATTTTCATTTTAAAGGATTTTATATAGATGGAATCATACAGTGTGTATTTCGGAGTGGAGTCTGGCTTATTTCACTAAGCACAATGATTTGGAAATCCAGCTATACTGTTTTGTGTGTCAATAATTCTTTCCTTTTCCATGCCTGAGTAATATTCTACTATGTGGATATATCAAAATTTGCTTATCTTTTCAGAAAGGATATAATATTAACCCAGATTTCCCAGTCTTCAAGGTTTTAGCATAGAAGGTGTTCTGTCAACATAATAACACAGGTATATATGGCCTTCGTCTTCGGTCACTCACAGAGTGATCCCAAACACTTTAACTCTCTCCTCTCTATCCGTTTCTGGGTGTCTTCAGGGGGTGCCTTTCATGAGCTCATGAACATCTGCATTTTTGTTAAGCATCTTCCACACTGTACCAGACATTCATAGTATAGAGTGTGCTATACACAGGCTAGCTTCCCAGGAGAGGTGAGGCGCGGGAGATCGACACATGCCCAAGCTGGATGAAATGCCACTGTAAATGGGAAGGCCCTGTAGTCTGCCTTTGAGGGGTCCTGAAACTATGCTGCTTATGGAGCTTTAAGAAACAGCTTGTTCTGTTACTCTTCACCCTACTTACATTGTGGGTATTAAATTTGAGGACATAAATTTAAATTTACATAAAATACAGTTATTTTTCTGTAGCTTTTATATTCTACAGTTGAAATCAATGTCTAATTGAGTTCACATTTCACCCAGTAGGAAGAACTTAAATTTACTGCATTCAATGCATTAACAGTTAAAAGTTTTATTCCACTCATCACCACCACCTCTCCCTTTTTTTTTTAACTTAGGTTTGTATCTAATTGCATATGGTTATATGCCTCCAGTTTCTCCTCTGCTCTCAAATTCCCATGTTATCTGGGAGCAATATTGTCTCCTGGGACAAAGTCAGAGGAGTAGGCTCTCAGAAGCTCAAGGGTTCCTCTCAGACTTGGAATTTTTCTTCTCCTCTGCTGATGAAGGCTTCATTCTTGTGCTACACTCAAAGTTCCTTCTTCCCTTACTATAAGTTCTAAGAAGAGCTCCTTGGTTTTCAATCACATGGGCTTCTGGTATATAGCCCTTCCAGTTTGTCCTATATACTCAGATATATACAATTCCCCTGCTGAGTTCCTCAAAATGTTGTCAAAATATGTTGATATAGTAAAAATAAGCTTATATGAATTTGTTGCCATTGGAGGGAACATCACCTTGACAGGATTTCAGAAGCAATTCAAAGAGGAATCCAGAAGTGACATACTCTAGCATTTTGGGGTCTGGGCTTAAGCAGTCTAAGGGGTGTCTTTAAAGGTAAGTAACTGACTAGAACTGGTCAAAATTCATCCTATAACAGTGTAGAGTTGGTTATCAGTCAGACAAGAGTTTTAACATATGTGCTGATAGACACATTTTTGTTTGCTAAACAAGCTGTTTGCTGAGAAGACTGCTCTCTCTGTTAAGTTGGCATGTTAAGTATGAATCTGCAGACACACAGGACAATAGTGGAATGCAAATATCACAATTTTATTAGTAGCTGCATATGCCTTGATGAGCCAATTCAGGGTTCTATGCATAAAGATACACATGAAAAGAAAAAAAAGGGGAGGATGGTAAAAAAAAATTAAATTTATTGCCCCACTTTAGATATATAGTATCAGAGGAGAGAATTAGAGTCTGAAAAACCTCTGTTGGGAATTCTCACTGACTTTTTAATTTTTCTACCAGAGAGAAAATACAACAAAAGCAGCATGGAACCTGAGTTCCTGGGTTGGTTGTTTGCCTGTTAGGCACAATGACTACCCACTAGCAATTGTGATCCAATCAATGTCTTGAAACTGACCAGTCAGATTAGCTACTCCTAGGCTCTGAGGAGGAGCTAAGAAAGTGGTAGGCAGAGGCATGAAAAGGAGACAGCATACTGCTAAGTTTTCTGACCTCTACATTTTTCTATTTTTGTCCTCTGTACAAATTTACTTTGGGTCAGGATGTGTATTTGGGGCTATGTTATTGACATTTTCCAAGAGACCTAGGAATCCCCAATCTTGCCTTATATATCAATTTTCTTTCCATGGGATTCCCAAAGGAGCTATATCCACAATGACTAATACAAGAAAGGGGACCAAGCTTACTTTATTAATAGCTATGCAATACTCTCATACCTAGAGTGGAAAACTCTACATTAAAAGCTGGACTGTTACATAGAGTTTAGGATGAATGTTTTCTATCTTTTTCTAAGTCTATATCCTGAGATTCTGTACTATGTGGATGGTTATAAAGAGGAAAGAAATTAAACATATGGCAAGAAAAATGTGACCATGTCTACATGAAATACCTGGCAGAAAATTTCCCACACAGCCATATGCACTAGGTGGAGTGAGCAGGAAAGAAGAACCTGAGTTTCATTTGCAAGACCAATTTAAAATATATATTTTTTTTCCCACTAGAAATCATGATCCCTTAATATTCCATGCTCTGAACAATTACACTAGTAATTGTTTTCCCATTTCAAATAACTAGGAACAAAGTGAGCAGGGGAGCCAGAAAAGTGGTTGAAATGCATTTCTCCCCATCAGAGTTTCAGGCATCGGCTTAGAGAAGCAGAAGGTGAGCTATGAGAGGGATGGGAATGGAGCGTGTTTCTGGCCTTACTACACAGGCACCATTTTCCTTGTATTCTACTTAACCAGCTCTAGGCTACTGGTCTCATTACACCAGCCGGCCAACCAATGAAGGCATGGGTGGAGGGACATTCTAATGGTAGAGTTTAACCTTTTTATCAGAGACTGTATCTGTACTGTGCAGTGTATAACAAAATGCTTAATGAGCACAGTGTTTGTTGAATTAAATGTATGAATGTCATAAGCCTGCATGTGTTGCCCACCTTTTAGGAACTACTGAATTGCGAATCATTGAACCTGCTCTTATTTGTAGGCACATATCACCTGAGTCACTTCTCACAGTGTAAAAAGTGTGATGGACTTTCTAACACTAGTTTTTCCCTTGCCGCCTCTCACTGAGATGGCATGAAAGCTTAAATATTACTTCCCTAGCCTACCCTGTGTCTAGAGGTGGCCATGTGACTCAGTGATGGTCAATGAGATGAAAGCAGAAGTCAGGAAAGTTTTGACTCTACTAATAAAGAGGACAGACTTAAGTCATGCTTCCTATTCTTCTTTTTCCTGCTTTGATTACATACATTTGTCTAATACTTGGGCAGCTATCTCATGCCCAAATGAGAAGGCAAGTCTGAAGGAGTCACAAACGTCAGCATCGACAGCTTCAAGTCACCGAGCCAATCCCTGCAACTGCCTACATGTAACCTTATTGCTGCTTGAGAAAAATAAGCCCCTAGTAGCTTAAGCTAATAGTAGTTTTCAATTGCATGTGGCCATTAACATTCTTGACTGCTACAAAATTTACCTGGTAAGGAAACAGAGAAAAGTCTTGAAACTAAATCACCCAGATGGAAATTCACAGCTGAGTTGAAAAATAATCACCATTTTTCTTTTTGCAATACAAACATTTACAACCTGCATCTTCCCGACACTTTCCCCAGGTGCACGAGGCAAGGAAGATGGAAAATAAGGCTGCTCTGGTTTTACACTTGTAAGTTCGGGAACAAATATAGAAAAATGATTCTCCATAGAGAAGAAAAAGCCAAGATTCATATTTCACATGTCTGACTTTCCTCTGTGCCTACTACCCCAAGCCTTGAAGCTGGACCCTCCACTCAGATTTCATAGACCCACATGTCTGATTTTGAAAAGCTGCTTTGTACTGCAACAATGAGGCTATGCACTGTATTTCTTCTATATATAAATTTAAGTTGTTATATATGTCTCCATTAAGAACACAATAGATTTACCAAAAAAAGGAATACATTAATAAGCTAATACATGTAAAGAAGCTATGGTTTAGCTTAGCCTTAAAAATTTTGTATTCTAGCTCATTATGCTTCCAGGCTATATATTTGAGTCCACTTACAAGCAAAGAACACTAGCAGTGCAAACAAACTTGAAACTGAATCCTAGTTCTACCATATATAATAGTATGAACTACCTGCAGCTCACCCACTGGTTACTTGTTAAGATGATAACTTTGGACAAGTAATTTAGTCGATTGGAATCTCATTGTTCTCAGCTGACAGAGAAGTGACTACTAGCTGTCATCAAGGCTATATAAGAGTGGAGAGACAGACCTGATATATAGCATCAGCTACTATCATTATTAATTAGCACTTGGCAGATAAATATCTTCTCAATCTGCAATACATTTGGCGGGAATTTCCCACAGGGTCACTTTTTCTTGGACAACACAGGCGAGGGGTGACAAACTGAACCGCTACCTCAAACCTCCAGTCCCTGCTCTTCAACATTCCTGTGCAGCTGCTTAAGCCATTTGACCAAGGGCAAGTTAGAAAGCAGGTTCATCTGAGTGATGATGATCTTTGTTACCCTCTCTCTAGGGTCCAAGAAGTTGGCAAAGCTCAAAGTGACAGGTAGAGGGGAGTTCAGAACCCATCTCTTTTAGAGATCGGGCTACAGATACTTCCAAGCGAATAAGAGCCCCCGAGATCCCTAAAGAAGCCCTACTCTTAATGACAGAGAGGAAAACCAGATGCTTATTCACCCTCCTCCTGCACTCCCAGCTCCCCTGCTCCTTTGTAGATCAAACAGCTGCTTCCTTTGTTAGTTTATTGATCTTAAGAAAAGGAATTTTAGACGAGATTGGTACAACTTGTCCAAGCTGTATAGTGTATGTCATAAAAGGGCGCCTGCGATATTGTTTCACTGAATTATAAACCAAGCTGATTTCTCATCCTGAAAATCAGAGAACAAGAATTTCCAACACTTGCAAGCAACCATAGTGAATATGAAATGCAAGAGTCAGGTAGATTACAAAGAAAGAAAGAAGCAAAGAACAAGAAAGGGAGAAAAGGAGAAAGACAGGGAGGAAGGGAGGGAAAGAAATGAAGGGGAGGGGAGGGGGGAAGCGAAGGGGAGGGACGTAGAGGGGAGAGGAGAGGAGAAGGTTTCAATGAATGGGAAAATCGAGCCTTGGGGATTTGACTGAATATAGAATTTACTTTGAATAAAATAATGTTCTTCAGAGACCATGTGGACTTAGGCCAGACCTCAGTTTTAATTTAGGATCTGCTATTAAGTAGTCATAATTTCCTGAAGGTCATACAGCATTTCTAGGTCTTTGCTACCCCATCTGTAACACAAGTTCACTTGGATTCAGTTATCACCAAGGACACTACCAAATATAAATGCTATGTGTTTTGTTTTGTTTTTTTTTAATTAAAAATGTTTAACATTGCAACTTTGGTTAAATATCTAAATAGTTCTAACAACTTTCCTCATCTCCATCATGACATGAATGAAATCACACCTGATGTTCCTGGGCTGGAACACTGCCTTTTCATGGACATAGATTTCCCCTTTCAATATATTCAAGCAACTGTAAGAGGCAAACTTTTCTGGCAGTACATTTTTATGGGGGTCGGAGAGTGGAGAATATCTTCTCTAGAGCAGTCAGATTCATTTGCAAGCTGCTAACACATATTATTGATCCTTGGGGTTTATACCGATTGGAGGCTTATTAGGCTATTTCATTGGGCCTTTTGTATTTCGAATTGAAAAAAAAAAAAGAATGTAGAGGTGCAGATATTCTATTACCATAAAAAAGAAGTCAGTGATTGTAAAGTTGACACAGACCTGCAGCGCCACCTGTTGGCTGCTGGGTTAACAATCACCGCAGAGTTTTAAACTTTCAGGAGAGAAGCAGAGCTTATCTATAAAATAAAAAATAAGGGAGCAAGGCCAAATTTAAGTTAAACTCGCTTGTAGTTGAAAAGGAAAAAAAAATGTCCCTAGAAAGTGAGTGATGCAACTTAGTTCTAGATGGCCATGTTGTAACTGCTAGTCTTCACTTTATTTTTAATGAAACTCTAGAGAAAAATGAAAAGATAGAATGACAGAATTTTAGAACTGGGTAAGCCTTTAAATAATAGCATAGCCTCTGCATTGTGGAGGTGAAAACACCAAGACACTAGGACATTATTTATCCCATATTTACAGAATTTGGGATTATGGGTGTCAAGGTTACAACTGAACTTCAGATGTTTAGTTCAAAGTTCTTTCTGGATAACTTTCTTTAAGAAAAGGCATTTTGAAACATCTTTGTATTCTCCATTTCTGATAGAATGCTACTGAGAATCACAAGCAGTTCTCACAATATTACTTGTTTAAGTTCGCAGCATTCAGAAAACAATTTCAGTAATAATCCCTATTTGTAGCTGCCTATCAAAAACACTCACAGTTACTGTGCTTTCAGAATCCAAACCTGTCAAAAAAAAAATCTTCTTCTCCTTCCTCATCCTTCTTAGCAATTAATTCACTTTTTTCCAACTATTTTATTCTGCCTAATGTGGGTCTGTGGTTCACTTCAGACATAAGATTCCTGAAAAGGTGATTGCTCACTTGAGACAACTAAGAGCCAGTGAAGAGAGACAACTCCCAAAGTCCTCTCCTATCCTGATCTTATCCAGGGGATGGAAGTTTAACTGAGAAATGGGTCCTGATAACACAGACAAGGTGTGTCAGGAAAAAGGTTAGTGAATCTCACCCTTGTAGATAAAACAAGATCATAGAAGTCCAGTAGAGCTTAAAAGCACCATCATGGACAGAAAGCAGGAAATATCTACCAGAAACAATAATTTTTAGAATGTTGTGGCTTTCTAAAACTAAAAATAAACTTGCCCCTATTTTTTTTTACTTAAAAGAATAGTGATTAGAAGCACATTCCTTAAAGAGAAATACTGCTTATATACCCTCCTGAGAGCAGCAAGGAAAAAGAGAACTTGGGAGGCTAGGTCATGCTTCCTAGTTAATTTGAGGATACAAAGTGATGAATAGTGGAGCCTTTAGAGAGGAAAGGAAAACAGGATCAAACTGAACTGGCTAGGTGATTCTTCAGTGTCTACAAAGTAGTCTTAAGGGTTTGATATTGGGAACCTGTGTGGATCCCCAACCTAATTCCCCATTCAGTCACTGGATATGAGAGGTGACATCATCATCTTGTCATTTGTATATGCACTATCCTGTGCGCTTACCGCCTGTGTGCTGGACCCCAGGACTTAACAACCACTGAATTCTCCTTACATGTTTGTAAGATAAGTAAACATTGAATGGGTGGATGCCTGGGTGGATGGGTTAATGGATGAGCTAGTGGAGTGATGGACATACTGATAGACTTGAATTCCTGATCTTTCTCCCATGAGGATCCATTGCATTTGGCATTTAAAACTGTGAACTTAGAGGCTGTTGATTTTTAAACTCATCATTGTTTTGGAGGCTGTCTCCTGTTGTACAGAGGCATAAAAATGGAAACTATGTCTCTCAGATGCCCCTTGCCAGCATGAGTCTGGTTAGATTCTACTACTGAGAGGCACTTACATGAGATGGAAAAGCAGAAGGGACTGAGAAACCAGTATCCTCTGGTGACAACTCTCGGTAGGGAAGTGGGCACCCAACATGGAGCTTTGCCTGTGGCTTTCAGACATCTTACAAAGAATTACATATATGTCACAAGTTGGTGCCTTAGACAACTGAAATATCTGAACTTGTGGATGTCCTAAAAATTCATGTATTGACCTTTATTCAGCCAGCTTTCTAATAATTGTATAAGTTTTCCCCGTAAGTAAATTTCTTCCTACCCAAAATGCCTAGAATAAGTTTTGAGTGATAAACAAGTCATGGATGGAAAAGTAAAATAAAATGTTTACTTAAACCTACTGAACATTCAGTTCAAGAACCTTAACAGTAATTTGTAGAACCTTTCCCTTTAATATATCCAGAGATAACACATATACTGTTTTTTTTTAAAGTTAACAAAATAAGAAAATAAGTTAATACATTACCATATATTCTAGAGGGTTTCTAAAATTAACATATTATGATCTTCTTACCACAATTAAAATTTTAAATAAGACTTTAAATTCTGGCCAATATATGCAAGAACTTAGATGAAATGGACAAATTCCTTGAAAGACAGAAACTACTAAGCTTACTTAAGAAGAAATAACCTAAATCACCCTATATCTATTAAGGAATAGAATTTGTATTATAAAAATCTTTCCACAATGAAAACTCTAGCCCCTGATAGCTTTACTGGAGAACTCTTTCAAGCATATAGAAAAATAAATAAAGAAATTGTATGCAAACTTCTACAGAATATTAAGAAACTGAGAGTTCTAACTCATTTTATGAGGTCAGCAATGGACTTGTATTCAGAATATATAAATATTTCTCAAAAATTACCAGTAAATAACCAAAAAAGCTTAATAGAAACTGGACAACAAATTTGAACAATTGCTTAAACAATATATAAATATACATGTGTAAAAATATGCTCAACATTATTTCTCATTAAGGAAATGCAAAAAAAGACCATATGAGATGCCACACCTTTATTAAAATATCTAAAATTAAAAAGTCAGATCATACCAAGTGTTAGTGAGGATGGAACCACCGGAACTCTCATACACTACTGGTAGAAATGTAAAATAATACAACCATTTGTAAAACAGCCTGGACATTTTTACAGCTACCACATGGTGAGTGAAAATAGCCAGTCAAAAAGAGCACATACTTTAGGATCTTATTTATATAAAATAATGAAATGTCAACTAATCCGTAGTAACAAAAAGCAAACCAGTGGTTACCTGGGGATGGGGAAATGGTAAGGAGAGCCAGACAGGACAGATGACAGGCAAGAGTGAGGAAACTTGTCCTTTGTCTTGATTGTATTGATGGCTTCTTTGGTGTGTAGCAGTGTCAAAACTTGTCAAGGTGTATATTTTAAATTTTTTTATGTCATTATGTCAGGTATATCTCCACAAAGCTGCTAAATTACTTAGTTTGAGTGCCTCCACAATGTTAATGTTTTGTGAGAACCATGAAGCAAGTACTTTTCCACTGATGCATCCTAACAATAAAATGGCTGCCTTATACTGAAAATAAGACTTTGGCTATCAATTGGAACTTAGGGTATGAGTACATAAAACTAGCCACTTTGAGCAATCCAACAGCTTCCTCCTATGGGAATGGCAAACACACAACACACTGGATTTCACGTTGCTCCATTTCTCACTTTCTCAAATTGTAGGGCAGAGTGCTCTGTGTGCTGTGCCATGTCCAGTGCACGGCAGCATCAATAGCCACAGTGCATTTTCTGCCCTGATGCACCTTCATGCCCTCATGCTTTCACACATTCCATGTGCTTGTCTTTTGCTACTTTTCTGGGAAATGCTCATGTCTCTTTCATTCAAGATTTCAAACACGACATCCGTACCTCATGACCTCTGTATCCATTTTGTTCCATTTTCATTCTCTCATGCTCCCTTTGCTGGGGGAGCAGTTTTAGATCCTTCCCTCTCCTCTGGCTGTGTTCCCTTTGAACATCCACCCTCAGATTTGTTGGGGGTTCTTTCATCTCATACCTTTATTCTCACCTACGTTAGCAATACTCATAGGCCTCATGGGCTTTAACCTCTCCATTTCCTTCATCAAAACTTGCTGCTTTATTCCTGTCATGGGTAAGTACTTCTTGTTATTTTCCTTTCTTCCATCAAGCTCATTTCAACAACAGAAATGAAAGTATTCCATATATATAATTTAAATATCATAATATTATATATAAAACAAAAACAAAGTGCTTTACAAGGGAAAATCCACAAATTATTCTATAAATTTAATGTAATCTAATCAAAATTTCTGGTGGTTTATGAGTAATCTTGCTATGTAGTATATAATTGTTATTTTTGTACACTGTTGGTAGGAGTAAAAATTGGTCAAACAACTTTGGAAAAAGGATTTCTCAGAATTAGCAAATTTGATGATCATGCACATATGCAAAAGAATCTGTGCACAAGAATGTTCAGGTCAAAATGGTTTGCAATAGCCCTAGGGCACATCAACAGTGGAATAGGTACAATAATTGTGGTCCTTTTACACAAGACTATATAGTATTGTATTTCAGCTGTAAATATAAATGAGCATGGGTAAATCTTACAAACCTAATGTCGAGCAAAAGAATCAAGGTACAAGAGTCTTTACAATATAAAATTCATATAAAGTTAATTTTTTTAAATGAAACTATATCGTTCTGGGATACATGTTGGGTTACAAGCTGTCATGAAAAACAAGGACATAATTCTTTGTCAAGTTAATTGAATGGTGCTCCGCCCCACACCAAATATATGTCCATACCGTAATTCTTGTAACCTATGAAAGTGACCTTATTTGAAAAAAAGGGTCTTTGCGGATGTCATTAAGAATTTTGAGCTAAGATCATCCTGCATTACCCAGTGGGACCTATATCCAATGACTAGTGTCCTAATAATAGCCAGAAATAAAGGGGGGGAGGAGATTGAGAGAGAGAGAGAGAAAGAGAGAACAAGCATGTAAAACCAGAGGCAGAATTTGGAGTTAAGAGCCCAAGCCAAGGAATGCCTGGAGCCACCAGGAGCTGGAAGGGGCAAAGAACAAATTCTTCCCCAGTGTCCCTGAGGGAGTGTGGTCCTGCTGACACTTCCCGTCTGGGCTTGTGGGCTCCAGAATTGTGAGAGAATAAGCCTCTTATTTTAAGCCACTAAGTTTATGGTCATTTGCTACAGCAGCCCTAGGAATCAATATGTGTAGTATAGAAATTTTAGGTGGTAGCTTGTTAATAATGATCCAAAGGTAAAGAATAAAAGGAAAGGTGCTGTCCTCTTAACAATACCTCTTCCAAAGACTGGGAGAAGTGAAAGGGGAAAAATGGTCTTGGCTGGTCATTCAGGATGCTCAGAGAACACAGGAGAGCCATGGTGCAGCCCAAGAGAAGCAAACAGATGCAGGAGGCTCATCACATAGATGCAGGGTGAGTTTTTGGAGACACGTCCCCAGAGTAATCCTGGCTAGCAGTGTGTCACCTCTGTCTGTTTTACGAGGCTTTCTTCCTGCCTGCGTTCTGGGCCTCAGACAATATGTGTGTATTGTTACTGTTAATCCCCCCAGGAACAATTTTAGTTTTCTAGAATAACGCACATTTTTAGAGCCAACTCCATGGCAAAGGCCATCTATCTGATTTATTCCTAGAGCATACAAATCACTGGCAAGTGACTGCATAAATATCATGCCAGTCAAAGAGGATAGTTATTGCTCATTTTCTGCCACAGACTGACAAAAGTTTACTCATGTCAATAATTTTTCAAATTACTAGTCCACTTGACATTTCTATAGTGTTATTAGTGTAATTGTGTTTTACATGAACTATCTGACTTGATCTTCACAACACCTTGTGTGGTGGATAGAGTAGACATTATGATCCCTATTTTATTTTTCTTGTTTAATCATTACTTAAAAAACACACACACACAATCTTAGCATGTAGCGCTTCCCCCAGGTCATGAAGATAGTCATGGATGTGGGTATGATTCAAATGTAGAATGGCTGACTCCTTTTCCATATGGTAATTCTATGTTGATCATTCATTGACTCTATTTATAAACCAACACTTATTGAATATCTATTATATTAAGTGCCATATGTGATGCACTGGAGAAGAAGAGGCATAAAAGATGCAAGGCAGTAAAGTCCTCAGGGACTTTGTAGCCTCCCTACCTAACTTTTAAAGAAAAATATAATATATAAATAGCAAAGTCCTATGATAATATCTCACAAGAGGAACAATTTTTATATGATGTAATTGGTGATTGGCCCTTTTCTGCAAGTAGTGCCTGTTCTCAGACACAGGGTCAGCAAGAGTGGGAGCAACACAGGAAGGCTGGCAGAGCAAGGTGGGGAAATGGTAGGGCAGCTGTGGAAATGCGAGCAACCCCTGTACCGCAAGTGCACTTCCCCCTGAGACCTGGCAACTGCCAAGTGGGGAATTTGTGGTATTGCTGTCACTGTCCTGGGTGTGCCAGTCAGCTGCAAACCCCAGAATTGTCCCCATTGGTTTTTAAGCCGGAACAGGCAACTGCACTCACAGTCACCCATGACCAGGATGGATTTCGGTCTTATATTCAAACTCTTGTCCGACTCTGCCTGGGCAAACTAGGTCCTTTTTTTGACTGAAAAAAAAAATCACTATGTAGTCCAAATAAGACATATGACAGGTGAAAAAAAATAATTAAAATGCAAACAAAAGCTGTTGGATGGTTGAAGTACTCTTTATGAAAGTGGTTTTAAAAATCATTTTCTAATTAATAAATTTCCTAGTAAAATAATCCAAAATATACTGTACTTGAATTATTCATCTTGAAAGGCTGATTTCAAGTTCTCTCACATCTGTGCACTAGAGGTGGGCATCTCTCAAAAAGGAGGCAGAACGTGATTGCCTGCTTGTAGGATTTGTACCTAGATGTCAGGAAACCAAAGTCAATCCCATTAGCAAGATACATGTGGGACCATTTCCGCTATTCTATTTACTCTAAAGTTAGCAACACTATCCTGATATCCATTTTTTCAATCCTCATCTGAGGATATGTTTTTATTGATTTTTGAGAGAGAGGAAGTGGGGAGAGAGGGAAAGAAACAGAGAGAGAGCATGGGAGAGAGAGAGAGAAACATCAATGTGAGAGAGAAACATCGATCAGTTGTCTCTGGTACATGCCCCAACTGGGGACCGAACCTACAGCATTTGGGTGTATGGGATGACTCTCTGACTAACTAAGCCACCCAGCTAGGACCTATCCTGATATTTTTTTTAGGAAGTTGAACCTGTGTCCGTTAATACTCTTTCCACAATATTGTAATTATTGTTTACATTCAGGTCAAACATACAAATCTCTTCAGGGTCCAGAAAAATAAAAGAAGTAGGAGGTGAACAAGAATATAAAACATACATGGTGGGGCAAAAGTAGGTTTATAGTTTTTCATATGGAAAATAACACAATAATTAATAAATAATAATACAAGAATAAACAGTGTTTTGCATACTCACAACTATAAACCTGCTTTTGTCTACCCCTGTAGAAAATAGTGGGCTTTTGGCTAATTGAAGATCAAATGTCCTTCCCAAAAAGCACCCAAATCTATATATTAAAAAAAGAAGTATGTATGCAAAAAAGAAAGTCTGTTATTCTGGTTGCTACTTTGTAATATCTGGTTTACTTATCCAGTTCCTAGTCTAGATCAAATGCCCTTTGATACACTATGTTATTCATAGTGGTTAATCCAGAGATAAATCACTTTGAATTTAAGCTTTGAAATAGCCAACAATAGGTGTTTAATAAATAGCTAATGCATTAGTGACTGAAAAATAATTAGTGAGTAAATAAATGACTAAATTTTTAGAACAGGAAAAGTGTTCAGGGGAAAGTGTAAAAGGGGAAGTGAAATAAGTTCTATTATGTTCTTGTTATGTAAAAACTGATACTTTTGCATTTATTTATCTTAATTCTTACCAAAAAAAAATGTGACTGCACATGAGCATTTTTGTTTATCAACCACAAAAACTAGTCCTCAGAGATCATAAGTGACAGGTCCAAGGTCAAGGTCATATAGTTATCAATGAGTGAAACTAATTTCTTTCAGACTCTCAAACTCCTCATATGCTCATATTATTATATCTGAGTACCTTTTCTTGACTCAGCTAAAATGCCAAATATAGCCTGACAGTTAAAAATGGAAAAATTTGATTCTTCTGACTGATTGTCAATATTTTATTTCATGGCCAGAGTGTTTATGGCACCAGAGACTAAATTGGAAGCCTTATTTGCCTGGTTATTGGACTGTGTCAGTATGCTCAGCCCCATGATGATAATAAAGTTGGAAAGGTTGAGGTGCAAGTGTAATGCTACTGATTAAATGTGGACTGAATTTGGGAACATGATTTAGCCCTCTGCGATACACGCCATATCACAGATACCATATTTTCCATCTCCTTTTCTTTCGGCTCTTAGATACGTCTTGGCAAATTATCAGTGCTCAAAAGGATCATTTGAAAACTGAAGGGATGCAGCAAGTACAATGATGAGGATTTAAGGAATCTGAAAGAGCAACCACAAAGAAAATTCTTCTGATAGTTTTTGAAGCGTTTTTAGTTCTTTAGCAAAATGTCCTTCTTTATAGCCTTTGACAAACTTAAAGAAGTATTAAAATCAAAGAAGCTTCCTTGATGTTTGATAGGGACTTATCACATAATGTGTGTTTTTAGAATAGCACTGATGGACTTTTCCAGTTACTCAAAGGAAATGAGATGTGCCAACGGTGAAAGGGAAGCTGGGAAAAGAAGGTGGGGCCGCCAGCACCCTCTCCCTCTGCCTTCTCCATAAGCCAGCCTGGCGCTAAGCTAGAGCGGCAAAACAAATGACGGCAGAAACACCAGGGGGGCCTTACTGAGCCTCAGTCCACACTTTGGTCATTTTATATCCCCAAGGTATTTGAGGAGATGGCTGGGTCTCGGAGTGACTCTGCAGTGAGTGTGTCACAGTTCGGTTATAAAGAGCATGGATCTCAGACCCAGTTTAGCCACTTTGAGCTCTGTGATCTGGGGAAGGTTCATTATCCTCTGTCCTTCTTACGTATAAAACGATTGCTGCTCACTTCATAAGTAAGCACTTACTTATCGCTCACTCCAAGCCCCCCACCCCAATTTTTGTTGGCAGAGCTCTGCTTCCACAGTGCAGATTAAAAATGCTGTTAATCATTTCTCCAGCTTCCTTTGAAGCTAGCACTGAAGCCTATGATTCAATCCAACAAAATCCAGTGAGATCTCAGGGCGCGCCTGCTTAGAGACTTCTGAGATGCAAGGGGGGGCACTCTTTTTCTTTTCCCTCAGTAATTGTACCTATATGGTGATGCCAGGCCTTAAGCCACTTTGCAACTCTGATAGACAAGGCTGAGAAAGAAGCAAATATACAAAGGAGGGCAAATGGAGAGATGGAAAGACCCTAGATCCTTAACGATATTTCTAAATCAGCGCACCAGCTTTGGCACTTCCTCCAGTAATATTTTGCTTCTCAGTCTTTTATCATAAAACACAATATCTATCTTTAATGTTGTGCTAATTTTAGCTCAGTCTAGTTATAGCTGAAATAATCATAACCTACCATAATAACTACCTTATATGGTTATTGTGAGGGTAAAGAGAATGCCTTTAAAAAGTAATGCATTAAAATATAATGCTTGACATACATAGATGCAGTAGATAATATTTATAATAAAAAAAGCTATTTCTTAAGTCTAATCATTTTTCTCCCCCATGAATATTGGCTCATGCCAACGCCGTGTGCTCAACTGCTCAGGGTGCTAACACCATGAACTTTTGTGCAGAAATAGGAATCACAGGTTTCTCCCTATTTTGTGTGAAAGTTGGCATGTATATCTCAAAGTAGTTTTACCAATGGCCCAACATCTTAAAGGAATTTTAATGAAAATAAAATTTTAGACCTTTATATTTGGCCTCTCCTTACGTGTTAAACTTGTACATATTATCTCACTTTTCTAGATTTAATTCTTTTGTGGCCTAGGCCTAGGAACAGTTAGAAGAGGTAATTATGACTATTTAATATGGAAACTTCTCTTCATTTCTTTTAAGTGAGTTTTGGCTAATGGGCCAAATATATCTGCTTCTCAATCTTTCTCTCCTCATTGCCCAGAGGCAAACATCATTTTAGCAGTCCTTTCACAAAAATTCTAGATATTTCCAGAGTCATGTGAAACTCTACCATACACAAAGCTTGGGCTTCATTTGGGATCCCTCTTCCCATCACCTACTTTTACCAACTGCCTAGAACTGTCAAGCAGGAAGAACACCTGCCATACATTTTCTTCCTACTTCTTCACATTCAGCAGGACACATTTTTATCATTTCAGACCAAAGGGAACATTACTTTTCCCCAAAACTTCAGAGACTATTTTTCGCTTTTTTCCTTTGTGGTTCTTGGGAAATGACAGTAAATTCTAAAGACATGCTTGTTTACCTTCTTAATCCAATGCTTAAAAACCTCAGTGTCCCAGAATGATCCCAAGAGTTGGCCTAAATCCCTCGCAATGCAGTGCAAAATGCAATGCTTGCCATCAGATCCTCTGCAAAAAGGGAGCTGGGCTGATCTCTATCATTCTTCTCTAACCTAGCATCACCCTGTAAGCAAATGCAAGATTACGTCAAGTCTCTGTTTTTCTTCAGCATCACTAATTCTAGATATGTTCATTATTTTCTCCCTCTGTTTTTCTAATTTTTTAAGAAGTCTGTTTAGCTATTTCTTTGAAAGGTCTTCTATGTTCTCCCTTGCTTCCTAATCAGGTAAAGAAATTCCAGGGGCTTTAGTAAACCCCACTTTCTGGTACTTGCATAGTCATCATTGGTTTCTTCCTGTACCTCCTCCAATATTTCTCTTCTGAAAATACCCGATTACTAAAATTGATGTTGGTCTCTCTCATGGAGGGTCATTCAATGTTAATAAAAGCAAACATTGCCTTCCTGAGGAGATGCTTAAGTAATAACTTAATAGTCACCCGCTGTCCTCTAACCAGATAATATTTCAACCCTGAGGAGAAAACATGTTGGGGATATGCATGCAAGTACCATTCTTTAAAAATGTATGAGAAAAAAAAAACTGTCATAGAGGATTCATAGAGGTGTCATATCTTTAGAGCATTTGCAAAATCACCCCCAGAGAAAACTCCTTAAAATGGTTGAGTTTGTAACATACATCTCTTGTTGTATGGGTAGCATTTTACTACTGTTACACAGTCATTTGGTAGTGATGGTTAAGCGACACACTCTACGGAACTGGTTTGTGGAAATAAATGAATAGGAACAGAGCATAAAAGAACAACAAGACTGCAGGAGCCCTGAAGATCACAGATATGGAGATGGGTTTTGTGTGGATCGAGGAACCATGTGAAATTGAGATATCTGCAGATTAATCAATAGGAGAAATTTGTCATATCAAAACACTTAGGAAATGTCTGAGCTTTCCTGCTGGGCTGAAGAAGCAACAGGAAGGGACACTTTTTACTCAATTTTCTTTCCTGCTTTCTGTGAATGGCAGTTTAACAAAAGTAGAAGCATGAAGAATAAAGAAATACATTGTAGAACCATGAAAATGTCACATCACTATATTGTACACCTGAAACTAATATAAGCAATATAATATTGTCTACCAACTATACTTAAAAAAGAAGGAAGACACTAAAGACAAAATAAACAGTGACCTTTCAGAATAGCAAGGGGCCTTAACCATGGAAAGTCCATGAGCTGCCCCTACAGGAAAGCGCATTTGCAACGTACGTAACACGCTATAAATCCAGAGTGGGTAGTTTACTTTCTCTGTCTCAAGTAAGTTGATCCATCAACTGTGGGATTTTTATCTATGACTACAGAGAGAAGTAATAAGAAAAACCAACCAAGTAAAAATAATAATCCGATCATATTCTTTTCTCCCAAATTCTACATGCCTGTCTACACATTGAGCCCAGCCACCTTTGGGGAAAATAAATAATATCTGAGGGTCAAATAAAATTATTCCATCTAGTTACATCAGGCAGAGAACAAAAAATCACTGCTCAGATGTCCTTTTACAGACAACCATTTCTACATTTTGTTTATTATGTTGGCAATGACTCAGGCCTTTATTTCACATAGCTGTGGTTGGGTCAACATTGTTGCATTCTCTTCTGAGCTGTATTTTTTTTTTTTTTTCAGTTAGTTAAGAGTGGGTGCGGGGGAGAGCAAGAGGGAGAGAGAGAAATAAGCTAGACAATCAATCAGTCTTGTAATGGACATTGATGAAGTGCCTCCTCTGTGGCAGGTACTGTGCTGGAATCTGGGCATAGAAGAAGGATAAACCCAGCCCAGGGCTCCCACAGCTCAGAGTTCAGTGGGGTGCCCCTGTAGACACTAAACAACCTGTACAGCATTGTGATATGACTTACAGAGATGCCATGAATGAGGCATGGGCATGAGGGAAAAACAATTTTGCTTTGTAAAAGCAACAAAAACTTTTCACCAGGAATCTTGACTCAGAGATTCAGGGTTTTTTATAGCAGATAAGGGGGTATGTAACATTCGAGGAGATGGAAACAGTCCGGGCCAGGGTGTAAATGATCATAAGAACATGGGGCCTCTGGGAAGCTGTGAGCAGTGTGAGTTGACTGAAGTTGGAGACTGCAAGAAATTATGAGAAAGAGCAGATTACCAAGGGTCTTAGATGCTCCATTAAGGGAGGGCTTTTTACTGTGGGACATGGAGGATCATGAAATATTTTAGTAGTGTTCTGACATAATCAGAGACCACAGCGCACAGGACTTTGGGCCACATGGAAAGGAGCAGGACATGAAGCTTGGACTGAGATGGCGGTAACAGAGATTTGAGTTACTAAGGATCTGGTAACTGGATGAGAAGAGGAGGTGTGAATGATTCACCCTTGCCCAGGCCGTCCTTCAATTTCTGGGATTTAATTATGTGCAGTTTTCGATTCTGAATCAAGCTCATATTTTGTGGTTGAGGCAAGTTGCTTTCCCCTATGAGACTGGGCTGTTCGGTGAGTTGGAAAGGAATTAATGATGATCAGAGAAATGAGACTCCCAGAGACTGGTCTGGAAGAGGAGCTCCAGAGCCCTTCCTTTAAGGATTGCTGCATGAACAGATTAGTGATTAGCTGAGGCCAGAGGGAGTGTGATTCCAAATGCAGTGTGAGGGGTTGGGCTGGATAGAACCAGATGTTTCCCAATTTTCTTTGGGAAACCAAAGCCCTAGAGAAAGGTTTGGGAAAAGCCACCTGGGACCACTAACCTACGACAATGGTTGATTGCCTTGATAATGATCTTTCCTTTCCAGAAGTTTCCAATGATAGGAAATGTGAAAACATAAAGGCCATTTGCCTAATCAAGTCCATTCTCAGTTAAGGAGAACAATGCACAAAGCATTTTGAAAGCCTTTATTACTATTCTCTGACCTTCCAAAGAGGGAGGGGAGAAGATGTGATTATCCAGTTTGATTAAGAAATGCTTTCAGCTAAATAACAACAGCCTTATGTTGTTATTAAAATCCCTCACCAGGAAAACCCATTAGAGCCCCTAATAAGAAGAGGGTACTCACAATCCTCATGCTTGTTATTTTGGCCAGTGGCACAGCTTTTGCTTTGAAGCTTCTCAGGGATATTTGCTCTCCTGATGATGAAAAATGCTTGTAGTCTGGCCAGCCAGTTGGAAAACACCATCTCTTAAATTTGATGACATAAACTTGTATCAGCTTTTACAAATACCATCTGTGGCTTAGTACTGGGTGAGTGAAAGATAATAGATAAACACTCTAAAAGAGAAGAAGCTAAAACGTGGTAAGACTCACAACTGTACTACTCAGAATGATTCATGGGCCAGCATCAGTTTCGCCTGGGAACTGAGAAATGCAAATTCCTGGGCACCACTCCAGCCAGGTCTGATGATTCAGAATCAGCATTTTAATAAGATTCTCCAGGTGATTCCTGTGCACAAGGAGAGTTTTATATGTCAGACATTTGGGAAAAAGGTAGCCAAGTGTCCTGTTTCTTTTAGACTTCTAACCATATGTTTTTGGTTTTTGTCTCGCTCTAATGTGGAGGCTCCTAACCGTTTTTTTTTTTTTTTTTTTTTTTGGTATATATGGATCTCTTTTGCAGTCTGGTAAAACCTATGAATAGATCTACAAAATAGTTTCTAATAATAAAATTAAAAATATACGGCAAAGAAAAGCAGCTATACTGAGATACAGTTATCAAAATTATCATAATACAAGGAAATGTGAATTCTACCACACACTTTAAAAAGAACTAATGCCAATCCTTCTCAAACTTTTCCAACAAAGAGAAGAGAAGGAAATACTCCCAAACTCATTTTACAAGGCCAGCATTACTCCGATACCAAAGCCAGTCAGGGAAAAGTACAAGAAAAGAAAAATAGAGGCTAATATACCTGATGAAAACAGATGCAAAAATCCTCAACAAAATTCTAGCAAACCAAATTCAACAGCACATTAAAAGAATCATAAACTATGAGCACTGGGATTTACTCTAAAGATGCAAAGATGGTCCAACATATGCAAATCAATAAAGGTGATATATCACATTAACAAAATGAATAAAAACTATATGAGTATCATAATAGATGCAAAAAGAATGCATGTGACAAAATGCAACAACTTTTAATGATAAAACCCTCACATTAAAGGCTGTATATGACAAGCCCATAGCTCACACCATTTTTAGTGGTGAAACCCTGAAAGCTTTTTCTCTAAGATAAGAACAAATCAAGATGCACACTCTCTCCATTTTTATTCAACGTAGTACTGGAAGTTCCAGCCAAAGCAATTAGGCAAGAAAAAGAAATAAAAGGCATCCAAATTAAGAAGAAATAAAACTATCTCTATCTGCAGCTGACATATATATAGAAAACCCTAAAGACTCCACCCAAAAAATGGTTAGAACAAATTATTTAAGTAATTTTAGAGGATACAAAATCAATATACAAAAGTCAATTGCATTTCTATACATCAACAATGAATTATCAGAAATGCTCACAGATTAGAAAAAATATTGTTGAAATGTCCATACTACCCAAAGCAATCTACAAATTCAAAGCAATCCCCCTCAAAATGGCTTTTTTCACAAAAATAGAAAAAACAACCTCAAATTGTTTAGAATCAGAGAAGACCCCCAACTAAGCAATTTTGAGAAAAAAGAACAGAACCAGAGACATTACATTTCCAGATTTCAAACTATATTTAAAAAGTAGAGTAATCAAAATAGTATGGTATTAGCAAAAAAGCAGACACATAGGTCAATGGCACAGAATAGAGAACCCAGAAATAAACCCAGGTGTATATGGTCAATTAATTGATGACAAGGTAGCCAAAGTACTCAGTGGGGAAAGGATAGTCTCTTCAATGAATGGTGTTCAATGAATGGAAAACAGGACAGCCACATGCAAGACAATAAAAATGGACTCCTATCTTAAACTGTAAAAAGTATCAACTTATAATTGATTAAAAACTTGAATGTAAAACGTGAAATCTTAAAACTCCTACAAGAAAATATAGGGGGTAAGCAATGATATTTGGGATTTGACACTAAAAACAAAGACAAAAAAAGGGCAAATAAACAAGTGGGATTACATCAAATATTAAACTAAAAAAGTTCTGCACAGCAAAAACAAAAAGCATGTACGTATGTGTGTGTATAAACATATATGTATGCATGTATATATTATATAATTATATTATAATATATTATATGAGATATATACACATATATATATAATTCAGCCTTAAAAAAGGAAATCCTCTTATTTTAGACAACATGGATAAATCTGGAGAATATTGTGCGAAGTAACGTAATTCAGATAGAGAGACAACAACTATATCACTTCTATTTGGAATTTTTTAAAAGTCTAACTCAAAAAAACAAGAGAGAGAAAGTAGAACAGTGGTTGCCAGGACTGCAGGTTGTGAGATATAGGGCGAGGTTGGCAAATGGATACAAATTTTTAGTTATAAGATGAATAAGTGCTGAGGATCTAATGTATAACATGGTGAGTATAGTTAAAAACACTGTATTGTTTGAATTTTTAAAATTAAATTTATGGAGATAACATTCGTTAATAACTTTATCTAAATTTCATATTGAAATTTGCTAACAGTAGAAAGTAAATGTCTTCACCAAGAGGAGGAGGAGAAGAAGACGACATGTGAAGTGGTGGACGTGTTAATTAACACAATGGGGGATTCCTTTCGCGATGTATACATGTATCAAATCACCGTGTTGTACATCTAAACATCTTACAATTTTATTTGTCAATTATACCTTAATAAAGCTGGGGAGAAAGGAAATCTACAGTGTAGAGATAGGGCTAAAACTCCCATAATTTTAGTAGTGTTGTCAACCATACTTGAGAATATCTGCAATAACCATAATGCAATATAGAAATATCTGTGATGAAATCACAGTATTGTTAAAAAAAAAAAAAAAAAGTATTGTTAACAGTACTCGAGCTTCTTACCAGCGTTTGTAACTGAAGAAAATATTAAATATCATGTCGAGGTGAGTAATAATAAAAGCATAATTTTCTTCCAAGCCAGGTAAACTAACGCACGTGAATGCTATCCTCAGGCCTCCAGTGAAGGACTGCTATTCTTAAGTGGTTAATGTAGTGTATTACGGGATGTGTTTTAACTTGATGTTGCACTGATGTGGGTGAGGACACCTTGAGTCATGCCCATGTCATCCCCTTCAAGTGCATGGCAGAGGGAGATGTGAGGGGGTTCACGTCTTTCCACACCTACCATCCTTTTAAAAGTCCAAGTTCACCTACCTGCATTTGCAGGCTCAGTGTTCTGAACCATTAAACTAGTAAAGCTGAGACAGATGGAAAATTTTTAAATCTTTCCTCATTGGAATAGTATCTAAAACATATGCATATATCATGGTTACGGAAAGAGTTGTGTCTGTAGTTATTTAATTTTCATATTCTCTTAGGATTTTAAAAATCTCATTTTGTCTTGATTTGGTATTCTAACTTAAGTAATTGTACCAAAAGGAAAAAAAAAAGCCCACCAGATTATAATTGTATGTTTGTATTTTAAAGTCATCATGAACAAACAGCATAATAGTAGCTTCATGAAAAGGAAAAAGATAAAGCAACTTGATGGTGGGGTAAATATTTCACCTCCTTAATTTTTAATAAAAAGGCAAAACAAATAAACAAAAAGAGATCCCAGCACATAGTAAACACTCAACAAATATCAAACAAGGTACCAGAGAGAAGAATATTCAAAAAGACTTTTGCTAATCATTACTACCCATTTTAGTGATAGCTGCACCTAACAGACTTGCAATATTTCTATTTGAGAATGGCATTGATTAGAATAAGTGGATTGAATTTAACATGCTCTCAAGTTTTAGTTGTAAAATTTGGTAATTTTAGAATAAACAGATGGAGCCGGTGGTCAGGAACAATCTGATATCACGTTCAGGAAGTGGCTCTGGCACCGTTGAGCATAAGGTAATTTAAAACCTCCAAAGTGTTCTCATTGTTAATATTTAAGGAGTTCTGGGAAATGCGTCCATTGATTTCATAATCTAAAATAAATCTTAATAGCAATCTTTGAGTACCACTGAACAAAATTATCACCAAGCATAATTAAAAGTAGCTTTATATAATCGATGAATCCCTGTTTATGAATCTGAAACTCTCTCCTCAATATCAGCCCTTGAATCATTAGCTCCTTCAAAAACTCACTTTTAACTGAAAATTGATTGTATTTATGACAGGTGTTGAAAATGAACTTAAAACAGAGACTCCAGCCTTTGCTACCTTGTCTTCATAATATGTTTTCAGGTGAAATTTAAGAAGTTCAAGGGTATGCTAATTACTATTTTGGTGAAAATATTACAGAAGTCAGATAATCTGGAGTAATTTTTGTTCTTCTCATCCTGAGTGATCTGAAGCATGTAACTAGAGCTTATAAAATTCTTTTCTGCAATAAATTAGATCCTCTATTTTCTAAGAAGTTCAATTTTAAAAGGTTCTTTCCTAGTTCCATCTGTTTATATGTTCAATGTGATCCTCTAAACACAAATCCAGCCTTCATCTTGGTAGTTGGCAGAGTAGATATACCTTTGCTCTGGTCCATGATACTGTGATGTGTAAATTTTAGAAGAGATTCTTTATTCAAAGAAAATATTCTATGTATGTCCTAAAACATAGAATCCCAGGATATAGGACCTGCACATTTAAAGTTTTTTCTTCCTTAGCCATGACTTTTGCCCTTACTACATTTTATGTGTGGTCTTGACATTAAGTTCTACTCTTGTTTTAGTTCATAGTAAGCTGCCTCATTCTTTTCATAACAAAACAAGATACGTGAATTCTATATATGAGAGAAGCTTAAAGGACCAGGAAGAGGTTGGTCTTTGGCATCCAGCAGACCCAGTTTAGATCCTGGCTCATCACCTTTATCTGAGTAACCTTGGGTGAGGAGTACAGTCTTTCTCTGCCTTGGTTTAGTCACCATAACATACTTCAATAAGTTTGTAAAGGCTGGTTTATAGCAAACATTTGAAGTATTTTTAATTCCTAATTTTCTGAATATAATGAAAGAATTCATGAAGAACAAACTTACACTCTGAAATAAGAATGATATATTTTCATAAGTTGTATTGAGATAAAACTCACCTACTATAAAATTCACCCTTTTAAAGTACATAGTTCATGGTTTTTTGGTAAACTTATAGATTTGTACATCTACCACTGCTATAAAATTCCAGAACATTTTATCACCCCCTTCCCAAAAAAACCCATACTCATTAGTCATCCTCCCTATTCTTCCCCCATCTTCTGCCCCTGGGCCCTGGCAACCGCTGATCTATTTTCCGTCTCTTTGCATTTGTTCATCTTGGACATTTCACATATGGGCTCATACAATATGTGCACTTTGTTATCTGCCTTCATTCACTTATCATAATGCTTTCAAGGTTCATCAATGTTGTAGCATGTCCCAGTATCCCACTCCTTTTTATGGCTGAATAATATCCTATTGTATGAATATACATTTTGTTTCATCTAATAGAGATTTTCTGCTTTTTAGCTTCTTTGGTTTCCACTTTTTGAGTTCTATGATTAATATTGTTATGAACATTTGTGGTCAAGTTTCTCTGTGGATATATGATTTCAATTCTCTTGGGTGTGTTCCTAAGAGTGAAAATAGAAAGCATATAACTCTTGTTGAGGGACCGCCAAACTGTTTTCAAAAGTGTCTATACCATTTTACTTTCTCACCAGTAATATACAAGCATGCCAATTTCTTCACATCCTTGCCAGCACTTGTTATTTTTTGTTTTTATTGCCATCATCATTATTATTATCATAGTCATCCGAGTGTGTGTGAAGCAATAATTCATGATTTTGACTTGCATTTCCCTAATGACTAATGATGTTGACCATCTTGCCCTGTATTTATTATCCATTAATATATTTTTTGGAGAAATGTCTATTCAAATCTTTTGCCAGCTTTTAAATTGGGTCATTTGTTCTTTTAACTGTTGATTTGTAAGAGTGCTTTATATATGATAGTGCAGTGCAGTTTCTTCATTCTTTATGCATAGTCTGCATTGTTTTCATCTTATTCTGTCTGGTCTAGAATTCATTAGGTCTTGGTTGAGGGGGCACTATTGAATGTATGGAGCAACCTTAGTTGCTTACATTTGTATCTGCTCAAAGTTTACTTTAAAATACATGGTGCTTTATTTATTAATATCCTTTGCAAAGACTGGTGATGTGTTTTAAATGTTTGGCCTTATTTCATATGTTGTCTGCTTATTATTTGTGCAACTCACTTGCTAACAGGAGCTCCCTGCCTTGTGTCTCCATTATCTGTGGTAAAGACTGTTTTCTGCCAAACAACAGAGGTTGGAAGGGTTATACATCTTTGTGGCAGAAAGTCACTTCATGATTAGAATCTGATCTGAAAATAACTTTGCGCTGCGTAGCATTTCCTATGTAATGTGACGAGCCATTCCTTCTTCAGGCAAAGCCTTGAAAGGATTCTTGCCATCTCATTGCTTCGTGCCCTGTACTCTGCAGGTTTTAAGTTTCCTCTGGCCCCCTAATCTCTCCTGAATTAAACCCAAATCTTTTAGCCAAGGATTTGTCCCTTACTGCTTTCCAGTGGTTCAAAAAGTGCCTAGAACATTGTAGGTGCTCAGTAAAATATTGTTGAATATATTAATTGGAAGACATTTATAAACTTTCTAAGTACATTCTTTCTTATAATCAAGCCATACCCTGAGTTAAGTGGATTTTTCTCTGTTTCATGAACTCTCCATGTGCTTTTCTCATTATTTTTCTTATGAAATTTCTTCTGTCTAAATTGCCCTTTCTACAGTACTAATTGCTCCCATGACATATTATGTGTACTACCTCCATTATGACTATCATGATAGGCTACTTTGCATTCCACCCAATTGTAAGTACTATTACATACGTGCTATGAATCACACAGCTCTTGCGAGCCATTCTCGAAGCCTCACTTCTCCCTTGGTCTCCTCACTGCTATGTACACCAGACTACAACATAATGCATGCTGACTCTCAAAGTTAAGATTATTGTTTAAATGAAGGATCTCACCCTGAAGGATCTGATTAGGGAAAAGAAACATAAATTACTAGCCATAATTAAAGGTACTCTGCAATAATTGAACTATGAACAAAGTACTAAGGGGACAGAGATGAAATGACATTCAATTCTGCTAGTAGACATGGATTTGAAAGGTTCACTAGAGAATGTAACACTGAATTAAGTTTCAAAGAATTAAAAGCATTATGCCAGGTGGATCAGGTAAGTGAGAAAGGCAATTAAAAACCAACAGAGTAGCCTAAATGATTAGAAAAGAGGTGAAAAAATACAGTATAGATATTAAATGTTTAATAATCTGTTTTCCACAGTTGATTGAGTCCTTTTAAAAAGGAACAAATATTTTGCAACTTGGTATAATGTACGCTTTCATTGATGAATTCAATAAATACTTGCAAAGTGCCTGGCACTTAATACTTGCTTAATAAATTGGTGTCATTTGGATTTCTTGGCCATCTTTTACAAACTGTAAAGTAATATAAATATCCAAGTGTCATTTGTTACTCAAGAGCAAATAGAAACCCATTTCTTTGTCATTTTGACAGTATTTTTGGATTTAATAGTTAAAAAAACACTTGTGTATGATTGCAGCTATGCAAACCACCTCATCATGGGTGCTGAAAGCATTTATGTGAATAAGTGTTAAAAGTGCAGTCCTCCTTCAATGAAGCCGGATGATTCCAATTTGTAGCATTAGGGGAAATGATCGGAAGGATATGAAACATTTCAGGAGCAAAGTGTCAAGACATTGAAATGTTTTATGTTTATTTCTTACCATGTTATATCTCTTGTAAATGTGTGGCTACATTTTACTTACCATTCTATGAAAATAAGACTTTTTTTTTAAAATCACTCTATCTAACATTTGCTTGGCATTGTGTTAAATAATAGGACAGGAAAGACAAATCAATTTATTCTCCTCTGTGAGCACAATAGCTTGGTGATGGCTGGTGGGAGCACCAGGATGAGGGTTTTGAAGCTAAAACTAGGCTCAGGCTAAGAGAGATTTGTGATCAATAAGTAACGTCTGTCCGGAATGAGGGAGAGGAGTACTGGACTCATTTGCCTTATTTGTTGTATCCTTCCCTAGGGGTACAGGATGAATGAAAGTGCTTGTCTTCTTGGAGCTAAGAGTACTGAGGACACTTGTGAATAACTAATAAATACAGTGTAACAACGTGGTTCAGGAGCCTGGAAGGGGGAGCAACCTCAACCCTTCAACCTTCAGGAGGAACAATGGTAAAAATACTTCAAGGGGGCAACTTTTATCTATTTGATATCCAGTGCTTTTCTGCAAGGTTACATTTGAAAAACACTGTTGTAGAATTAAAGGTGAAGGGATCAGTCAAAGAACATATATGTATAACTCATAGACACGCGCAATAGCGTAGTTGATGGCCAGAGGTGGGGGGGAATGTGCAGAGGTGAGCAAAGGTGGGGGGGATGGGGGCATCTGTAATAGTGTCAGCAATGTAAATAAATAAATAGCAAAAATCTACCGGTTGGCACTTTCTAGTATTAAAAAAAAAAAAACAACAGGTATATGAAAAAATCTGACAGCATTCAACTCTTCCAAAAGTAAGTTATTTCCCAGAGTATTCATTTGTTCTCACCATGGACAGCCTCTGGAATATTGGTTCTCCTTCTTTGTGTGTGCCTTTTCCCTCCCTTAAGAAAATCTAAGCTCCCCAGAGACAAGGGCTAGGGCCTTGGCTTTATTTTACCACACCCACAAGAATGTTTTTGCATTCTTGTGAATCAGGAAGGAACTAAGTGAATCTAATCTTATTTGCCCCTAGTATGTAATCAGCCAGCCTCAGAGGCACAGAGGTTCTGATTAACGGGGCTGGTGAAAAAATAAATAGCTAGTTCTGTTTCAACCTCAAAGAAATCTCACATTAGCATCCAGGAATGTCCTTACCTGACGCTGGCTTGAACAGCGGTATCTATTCAAAGGGCCATTCAAGAATACAGAGAGTTAAATTGATTACCTTCCAGCCACAGGGCCCATAAAATCATGGAAGATGGTGGTTATACAAGGACTGTGAAAGGCTTATTGAACTTGAACTACATGGGTAATTTCAAATGACAACAAAAGGCTCATTTTCCTTGACAGCAGGCAGAGGAATCATCTAGCCTGGCTTCTTAGCGTTCAGGTTTGCTTTGCCAGGATCACTCACCCAAGCAGCTTCTTGCCCTTTGTTCTGTGTGGAGACAGTGGGCCATGTCATGCCTCCTGGCTGAGCAGATAGAATACTTCCAATTTAGACCACAGAGCTCTCAGCTGAAGAAAAGGCAAAAAGTTGGAGAAACTTAACAAACAGATGAGTGCCTTCGGTTTGAATCCAAGTGAGAAGGGGAATTGCACAAGGCAGATATAAATTGATTAAGATAACCACAGAATGTTGCAGTCATTTGGCACTTGGCCTGGCCATCGGGAACCCCACAATAAATCATAATTTTAAGACTGCCACTGCCAGACATGAATGTAAAAATTAGCATTTTCACCAGAGCTGAATGAAAGTCTTCCTTTCCTTTTCTTTCCTCCTCTCCCTACATCTCCCCTCCCTTCCCCTTCCCTTCCCACCTCCACAGGCAGTGTGGTATTTTCACACAGAGGTAGAACAGCTCATGTGAACAGATCCCATTGCCAAATCCAAACTGTTTCCACAGTCACCTTCACTAGTACATCAGCTCTGAAAACTTAATGTATAAGAGAGAAGCATGTGATATCTTTTTTTGAATTCCCAGAGCTTTGGCAAAGGTGGAATAAATTAAACCCTCTCTAAGGCTTTTAGGTTCAGACTATAAAAATAATAAAGTCAAGAAAATGTTAAATCTAATATTTTCCATTTTGGGGGCAAGTTTGCTGACATAGGGTTGATAAATTCTTACTTTATAATCCAGGAGTTGCTACCTTCCTCCGTTAGGAGAGTTAAGGGAAAATATTCATTTTCCAACGAATAGGTAGAGTATTTTTTACAAACTATGTCTGCAGTTGGGGAAATGGGGAGGTAGCTGGGCAAGAGTGAACATGCCGAGCTATAAGAGGTTTATTGAGGAGAAATTTCTGCAGAACGCATTAGCAAACAGGTTGCGTTAGAATGGTAGACTGAGTTAATGGTTTCATTTCCTCTCCCCGCCCAGTGTCCATGCCTTTTGCAATATGATTTTACACTTCCTCTGTTACCTCCCTACCCTTTGATTTTAGGCTCAACCGTGAAACTTGCTTTCGTTACTGGAATGTTAGCATACTTGGTGCAACGGTGAATAGCACACAGCCTGAAAGAGCCAGGTTCACTCCCATTGGTCCTTGTGTTCTGTTTCCTCGTTTGCCACTCTTGTCTCCTTTCAACCCCCCTTGCTGAGTCCCACATCTCTAACTTCAGAATAAATGATCTGTTTTTCAGAATCCTAGTGAGAAAAAACCCCTCCATTTTAGCTCAGGATTTCAGAACAGGACTTAATCCTGTCATCCAGGTTTTGCGACTTGTTAGTAGGTTCAGAACAACTTTTGGGGACACCCTGTCACATTGTCTAATGTACTTAAGAACACAGGCTTTAATGTTTAAATGAAAATACCTTAAGGAAGAGGGTGTCCCGCAACAGATCCTGTGGGGACTAAAGCAAGTGTTGGCAAACTTTTTCTGTAAAAGACTAAATAGTAAATATTTTAGGCTTTCCGGGCCCTATGGTGCATCATACTACTGGCCTCTGCCACTCTAGAGAGAAAGCAGCTACAGGGAATGCGTAAATGAATGGGTGTGGGTATGTTCCAAAATATTTTTATGAACAGGTAATAGACAAGAATTGGCCTATGGACTGTAGATTGCCAATCCCTGGTCTAAAGCACAACCCTGTGCTTTTAAAATCCTTTAAAATCCAAAGTAAAACACATTTTAAATGCATGAAATGAAAACTACTGCAATAAGTAATGCATTTTTTAGAACGATTTGGTCATTTCAAACTTCTACTCATCTGACTGTAAGTCAGTTTATATATCATAATGTTATACTGTTTTACTTTTAATGAATTAAAGTTGTCATTGCTGAATGCAGGCTACTATTAGAGAAAATTTAGGGTTCTTGAGTTTCATAAAGTGACCCATTAGTTCTTTTCATAATATCCTCATAAAAACGGCAAATATTTTGAAAGCCACTCAGTTTCAGACTTATACATATGTATTTTTCCATTTTGTGAGTATTTGTTTCACTTTTTCTATTGGTTTGAAAGTAAGGTGTATTAAAATACTGGATCTTTTCCTGGGAATTTCACGGTCCTCATTCCACGGTGAAGGAGGTAACTAGTTGCCATGGAGATGATTACCTAAGTCCACTGAGGTTTGTGATTTCTGGTGGGAAATGAACATCGAGAACAAATGAATTTTTTATAGCACTTTTAAATTACAGAGCTAACCTTTACACTGACCCTATCATCTCATCAGTGGGATTATCTAGTTATAATTACTTCTGCTGGTAATGAAAAGTTGTTGGATATTAATACTGAAGCTGAGCTGTGTGGAGCACAGAATTAGAAATAGCCATAGGCCATACCCTGTAGTCGAACCACAATTCTCTCCTGGGAAAAGGAGCTAGAAGAATGGATTCTCAAGGTTTCTGAATGTTGTTAGGTATTTTTGTAAGTGGGGGATAGATGATGTAAATTTGAGAGCTTTTGCTTCCTGACACGTATGCACTAGTAGACTAATGGCATGGAAGTTGGACTGGTAATTAAATTTAGGTTCAAGACTCTGTTATAACATCCCCTTAGACTAAGATTGTCACATTTAGCAAATGAAAATACAGGATGCCCAGTTAAATTTTCATTTCAGACACACAACTAATGCTTTTTTATTGTATGTTGCATGCAGTATTATATGAAAAATTATTCATTGTTTATCTGAAATTAGAATTTAATTGAGCATGGAGTAATTTATCTGGCAACCCTTCCTTAGAGAAATCACATACATGATCTTGCTGAGCTTCAGTATTTTCAGTTACATTAGTTCTTGTCTAAATACTTTCTATCTCTAATAGGAATTTTCAAAGTTGGGAGAGGCTAACTGCTATAACTAGCATTCCCCACCTTCCAGAGCCTTAATACAACATGTAGTATTTTTCTTGTTTATATACATCCAGTGCACTTCAGTAGTCTCCTTTCCACATGGTGGTTCAAGGACTTAATTTCTTTGTTTTCTGGCTTTGTCATTTTTAAAATATGGCCTCAATAAAATTGAACAGTAAAGTACACTCTTCCCATGGTTGAAAACCAGGCATGGTTACCGTGGTTACCACCTAGACTTAAGCTGCTGGTGAATGTTAAACTAATCATATATCCAGAAATAAGAAATAGGTTTTATGGATCTCTAGCCACTTTGTTCCACTTGCCTTCATTTTACTCATCCATTCACTCATTCATACAAATGGCATTGTTTTAGGCATTAAAGACAGAGCAGTGAACAAACTGGATGAAGTCATTATGTTTGGAAAGCTTTGTTCTAGTGGAGAGAGATAGAAAACAAACAAACAAACATGAATATACAATATATCAGCTATGAAAGCAGAAGAATAAAACAGTGTACAAAGATACAGAGTTGATGTGGGGTATATTAGATTAGAGTTTTTAGTTTCTCTCTGAGAAGGCGATATTTGAGTAGAAACCTAACGGAATTGAGAATTCCAAACCAAAGAGGCAGCAAGCCTAAGCTCTAAGGCAAGGAAGCACTGTGTGAAGAAGAGTGTGAGGCTGGACTAGCCAGATCAGGGGGAGCAAGACAGAGAGGGTGGGGTAGGAAAATAGATCAGAGAAGCAGGCCGTTGCAAAGACTAGGACTTTCATTCTGAGATGTAAAGCCATTGGAGTGGTTGAGCAAAAGAGTGATATAATCACACTCAATTTTTAGGTCAGCTATCTAAAGAATCTGTGCTGCTTTACTGAGTGTGTGCTGTAGATGGGCAACACTACAGCAAGATATCAATCTCAAGGCTGTTGCAATACCCCAGGTGAGAGATGATAAGCCAGAGTAGACAGAGTACAGTTAGTAAGAATTGGATGTGTTGAGATTCTATTTCAAAGGTAGAGAAGAGCTTTGCTGAGGTGCCGTGTAATAAAAAACAAGAAGGCTGGGATTACTCTGAAGTTTCAGGCATGAGCAACTGGTAGAATCAGCTGACATTTACCAATATAAAATGTCCATTGAAGGAACATGTATAGAGCTGTTTGAGATCAGAAGGGTTTAATTTGAATAAATTAAACTTGAAGTGTCTGTTGGTCATTCAGGTAGAGAAATAGATCTGCAATTCAATGGAGTGGTTGAGGCTGGAGGTACAATGGGGGTCAAGCAATTAGACTGAATGGAACTACCAAGAGAATGAATGTAGAGAGAATAAAGAAGACTAAAGACTGAGTCCTGGAACAGTCAAACACTGAAGAGGTCAAAGAGATGAGAAAGAATCAGCAAAAAAAAAAAAAAAAAAATGACTAAGAATATGTAGTCAGATAGGAAGGAAGTAATTCGCGGGTAGATTCAATTGGATGATAATGGAATCCAAGTTACAAATGCTATTGGTTGGTTAAGTTGAAAATTCATTAAGGACCATTGAGTTAAGCAATGGGGACATCACTGGTGACCTTTCAAAGGCTAATTTGATGGAGAGAAGTGGATGAAAGCCAAACTGAAGTCAGTGCAATAGAGAACAGGTGGATAGTCTTCAACCAATTAGGGAAGCTGCTTAAGGGGATAAACTCTGCATACTCAGAAAGTGCCCCCCATCAAAGTGAAAAATTACACACAGCAGGGCTCACCACGAGTGGGTGAGGGAGGAGGGTCAGCTATTTTGAAAAGCCTGCCTCTCCCTATCATTATCCTTCTCTCCACTTCCTATCTCCCTCAACCCCAGAGCATTCCATAACAGCTCTGGAAAGTAACTAGCAATAGAAATAGCTACTGTTATTGCATTTACTGTACTCCAAATACTGAATTAAGAGCTTTAGAAATGTTATTTCACTTGATCTTTGCAATGGTCCATGAAACAATTATTATTATATTGATTTTAAAGAGGCTTAGGGAAGTTAAAAGAAACTTGCCCATGCTGACCCAGATTGCATGTCTACTGAACTCAAAAGACATGATTTTTTTTTTAATTTCACAAAAGTTTCCTGTATGGTATATTATTTTTACTTCTTTTCTGTGTTTGACATAATCAATGATATCAGAATGGGTTTGTACTGCCTTGAAAAGGCTTGGGCATTGATAAGAAGACAGCAGTGATCAGATCTGGGGAATATGGGAGCCTTTTAAGACCACACTATGGCTCCTTGCTCTGCTGCATGAACGTAAGACTCATAGGTAAATGTCTGAGGATGGCAGAGATGTCTTCCCTATCAAAGTAAAACCTATTGGAACTTTCTCCTTACAAGTTAAAGCATATCCGAGTGACTATTAGAAACCTCCCTTTCAGAAAGAAAGAATTGTTTGCATATACACAGATATTGTAAACTTCCAAAATTCTATTGTTTTCTAGAAGAAAAATATGCCTCCCCGGAAAGTTCCCAAACACTCCAGTAGCATATAGCTGTTGGGTATGAGTCTAAGCAGGTGTGAACCATGTGGCCTTTAGAATTTGTGCTAATTTGCATGTCAGATTGTGGGTACAAAGATTAGAGACCTGGGGCTTCAATCTCAATTCTACAACCTACCAGGTATATCTTTAAACCTTGATTTCCTCATCTGTATATGAAAATAATACATCTGAAATTTACCCTGAGATTTCACACATGTAAAGCACCTAACTCTGTCTTGCCCTCATTGGTAGCTGCTATGAATATGAATATCAATATTGACTGAACCCAGACATCTGCAAGACCTTAGAAATTGCTTCTAATGCTCGTGGGCTGCAGGAAATACCGCGATGTCAGTGAGTTAGCATGGAGACCATAGTAGTAAGAATTATTAGTATTTTTTGAAGTATGTACAATGTCCTGTCCTAAACATTATACACGCGCAGTGTCTTATTTAAGCCTCACAATGACTCCATGAGTGCTACTCTTACCCCCATTTTACAGATGAAGAGACTGAAGTATAAGTTCAATATCATACACCTAGAAAGAGGTGGAGCTAGGATTTGAACATAGGTCTAACTATAGCTGTCCTTTTCCCCAGTGGGTGTGAGAACAAACACCTGTACATTTAAAAGCACTTCCTAGAGATAATCTCTCTTTATCAATTCAACATAAATTATTAACCTTGTTTTTATTCTTAATGTAGCTTTATAAAATAAATGTTGAGCATTAGCACTTATCGCTGATGTATTGTCTTGTGAGTGAAACATTGTTACCTGGACACTCAGAATAATGTATGGCTGCATTTCCATTAGTTGTATGGGCTGTTGAAAGCTGTTATTATGAAATTGTTTCCACTCCATTGAAATAGGACAGACTGTAAATTGGAGTGACCTTATTGTCTCTATTTCAATGATATTCCCGTGTCCAGTCAGGGGTGGGAGGTGGCGTGGGGAAGGAGAGGGAAAAGAAAGGGGTCCACAGTGTAACAGACGAGTGTATCCCTTACATCAGCATTCTAGCAGCTGAAAGTGCTGCAGGAGAACCATCTGTAATGTAAATAGAGAAGTGCTCAGCTTTGTACAAACCTGCTATTTACCTAGTAGAGGCATCCTGTGGGTTATCCCACAGGAATTCATTTTCCTGCCTGGTTGCCAGGGAAGAAAAGGAACACCTGACCAACAGAGCCCCCAGGTTTGCTTAGCTGTGAGACTTCCATTCACCACACAGAAGTTTGCTTGGACACACTGTGCTTCCATGGTCCTCAGTGACATCTTTTCAAGGCCCTCCATTGTCTGGAAAGGCTTCCAAAGTCCTGAGTCTATAATAAGGTACATAGTGTGCATGACAGTCTCTGTTAGGCTGTGACTATCACATTGCCATCTATGACAATCACTGGTTGAATTGAATCTCAACAAGACCAAACCCAATGCATAATAGTTAAATGTGTTCTTGTGCTTGTTGGCCCACTAGCCACTTTCTGCAGGGCATTTTCTATCCACCAAACTATTGGAAAATTAACAATAAAGTGCAGATGGAGAGAAATTCGCTCTCTGAGTTTTATTGAGGAACTTTTCCTTAACTAGTAACCATAAGTATTCCTCCTTCAGAGTTCATATTAGATACATAGCAGGATAATATCTATAGCTAGCAATTATTTATATGGCCTGGAATTTTCAAAACTACTTGGCCATGCATTTTCTTATTTGCTTGGAGAGAGTATCATTATTATTATTTCATTTCACTCATTAGAAAACTACTACTCAAAGTGTTTCAAGGGTTTTCCTGAGATTATTTATCTAGTGAGTGGCAGACATAAGGCATAGGTGCCTGTCATTCCATCTCCAAGGCCTGTAAGTCTCTCCACTACTCATCTTCACATACAAACTAGATCTTTGCTACTCAAAGTGTGGTCCATGGAGCAGCACCATCCCCATCACCTGGATACTTGTTACAAAGGCAGAATCTCAGGCCCCACCCAGACCTACTGAATCTGAACTTCGATTTTTAACAACCTCTCCAGCAGACATTAAAGTTTGACCAACACTCTACTTGTGACTCCCATGTACAGTATATCCTTTCTCCAACTGAATAATGTATTAATATGCAAGGGTATTTTAAATCTTGTATTTAAATACCAACAAGGCAGCTGAGATCATGCCACTTCTTAAGGTCTTATGTGGCCTCAAAGAGCTATCATCTTTACTCCTTGAAAATCCCATTTTGGTAAAAATACAACTGCTTCCACAATTGCACATGCACCCATTTAAGCAAGGAAATTATGCTGTGGCTGTGTGTCTTTACCTGTTTGGGATACAATGTCCCTTTTCATTAGGTTGGTGGATTGTGAGGGTAAGCCATCTGAAGCTTGAGCCAGATATTCCATTAGGAGCTTTCTAGTTGATGCAAATTTTTAATTAAATGTTCAATGCCAAGTAAATGCTTGTGAAATTACAGCCCCCCTACCATATGGTGTGCCGCTTAACAATGGATTATATTTGACGTTCCTAAGACAAATTATCTATTGGAAATCAATGCTATGTCCAACAGCTTTGCTGATAACCAGTTAAATGAGCTGAGATAAGTCATTTAAATTCCTTGGTACTTATTTTTCTTGCCTGCAATGTTAGATCAGATCATCTCTATGCATCTCATCCAAGCTTGAGCACAGAATTGGAATTTTAAAAGTTACCACAGATTTATAGAGTCTGAAAGAACCTAGCGAATTCACAAGTAATCTCTTTCCCTTCCCATTCTTTCGTGAATGGAATTTTCTGCACCCTCCATTAATTGCACTTAAGGTAACTATTTTCTTTCTTATCCCTAGCATGAAAGAGCTTCTAAAATCTCAGCAATGTAGTCCAGCTCAGCTCCAAAATGAAGTATGCATGATTGAATGCCAAGGAGCTGCTGAAGCCCTCGGAGGAATTCGGCATTATCACAGGGCCAGATGCTGGTAAGTCAGAGTAGCTGGCCTGGGGAAGGAGCTTATCAGTGAAAAATTAAACCACAGCAGAAACCTGCGTTCTGGATCCTGTTAAAATTAGCTCCAGAAGAATGGCTCCCTCAGTTGTTAGGGTATGTCTAGGCGCTGTTATTCCTAACCAGGTCTGAGACTTTCCTCTCACTTTCCTTCCCAGATGCAGCCAGTCTTTGAGCAGATATTTTAGATGAGACCCTGAGTTGAGGGCATGTGGCCGGCTGGTACTGGTATCTGAGGGTCACCAGCTTTCTAAATTCAGGCATCTGCAACCTGGAATTGTAATAATGTATATTGGGGGGGTGCTTAGTAGGGGTGGTAGAGTTTTAGAAAGAGAAAATTAACCCCAAAAGTCCAGAAAACACTGGGTTGGGTAAAGCCCAATAATATTTAACATGTGGCCCAAGACATTTCAAATGACATGTTTCTAAATGGAAAAGCTGGCATAATTTTGGTGGTAGATTAGGTGGTAGATCCTAACCTTGCACTCATTGCGGGGCGGGGTGGGGCAGGGCGGGGGGTATGTGCGTGTGAGGGTTTAGATGTAGAGGGAGAACAGGAAGAGAACAGCAATTCAGCAGGCCCCACAAGGACTGGTGTGCAGGGACAAAGGCCTGGCTGGGGGCCCTCAGGCCTGCGAACCCTGGAAGTTCCTACTGAGAGTTCTCTCAGTGAATGAGGAGCCCTTATGACTGAATGACTATCAGCAATTTGCCCCAGTCAACCTCTTGAAATTTTTTTTTTTAAAGCACAGAAGTCTCATGATTTTACATGAATCCTAATTGTTGATCTTCCTTCTCCTGTTCTCTCTTTTTATATTTCAGACCCAGAGGAGAAAAGGCATATTCTATTACATACCAGTCAGTACACACATGCCTGCATACACATAAAACTGAACAAGTTTCATAAGACACCATCTTTTCTTATTGTATGCAATTTACTCTGCTATTTTCTTCTCTACCTGATTCGGTTCTATTTTGCTGAATAAAACTGAAGCTTACATACAGTTCCCCATAGATTTGGGGTAAAGGGGGCTTTCCCATGGGTGCTCCTCGTTTGTCTACTTGGCAGGTGGCTCCTGGCATCACACGCTCCTGCCTGTCACTCACAGCCTCTTGAAAAAGTCCTTTGCTCGCTCTGCTGCTGGTCTTGCTGGCAACACTCTGGGTCACCAAATGCCTCGAGGCAGAACTGCTGTCACTATGCTGGTCTCATCAGAGAGATGCTGTGGGTAAATCCCCATTTGCTTGTTCCTGCCAAGGTCCAGCCAGCAAAACAGAAAACAGACAGGTAATTTTAACAAAGTGAACCTGATATGAGGAATGATTAAGTTTGCACTAAAAGACTAAAAAGACAAAAAAAAAAAAAAAAAAAAGGAGTAACCAAGGTAACTTAGTTACAGCCACTGTATAAGGCAGCTACCATGCCTCGGGTTAAAGGGGTAGTTAAAGAGTTATTAAAAGCTTGGGTTATTAAAAGCTTTGGGCCGGCAGAACTAGGACTCAGAGCTCTGAAGAAGGGCTGCTCCCAACCGCCACCAATGCCTTTGGAGCTCAGAAACGGAATCAAAACACTTTTCCTCCAAGGAGGCAGCACCATCCAGCCAGCTGCTGACATCTCCGGCACCAGTGGAGAGTTTTCACCATAAAGCTGGTGTGAGGGAGAAGGAAAAAGCTTGCAGATTGGAACCTGCTGCTGCTGCTGATGCTGCTGCTCCTTAAACCAAGTGTTGCTGAGGCTGAACCATTGCCCAGGGAACAAGAGCAAAGGGAGCAACCTGGAGGAAGCAAGCCCTTCCCCCTCCTCTAGCCTTGTAGGCTCCCTCTGGAATCCCCCACTGTCAGAGCCTAACAAAGCAAAACAAGGTGGCCCAGCCCCAGAGTCACAGAGGAAGGGGGTAGGAAGCTGAAAGATGACGACTTCATTAACCAGTGCTCCTCCTCCTGCTCCATTCCATAATCCTCCACAGCGCCAGCACACAGGCCATTAAAGGTGACAGAGCTAAGAAAATGGGGTACCCTGCGGACTGAAAATATAGAGAACATTTGCTATTTATATTGAATATGACAGTCCCTATAATTCAAGGAGAAATAATTCAGCAACAAGTAAAATTAACTTCTTCACTAGGGCCCCATTTACTATATCTGGTCCTGGAATGGGGACCCTACCTTCAACTTTGTCCTTCTTGAATGTTTCCTTTGAAAAACTTTTATAATGTGACTCTCCATCCTCACTTTAGAGAAAACCAGCCACTGCCTCCAGAAAGTCTGGCCCTTTGATCTATCTCCTATCCTTCTCCACTCCTACTAGTCTAACCTATAGATCACAAATCCACCCCTTCCCCTTCAACTCCAGAAGTGTGCCTCTGAATGTCTGAATTTCTAAAAGAACCCAGGCAGAGGGGGCTTGTGGCAAAGTAGGCGCTTCAGAAGACAAAGGAAAGTGATCTTTGACACTCCATTCCAACAACTAGCTTTATGAGATCTCTCAATCATGCGAGGTCAAGATCTAGCTTCTCAGTTTTCTGTTCAGTGAGCAGGTAACTATTGTATCTCCCCCACCCCCCGTGCCCCCTGCTCTTTGGGTACACAATTTTCAAAGACAATAAATTCTAGACAGAGAGTTAACTACCAGGGGTAATTGGCAATGTCCTGGGACATTTTTGAGTGTCACAACACGGTGAGGAGGTGCTATTGAGTGAGCAGAAACTAGAGATGCTGCAAGACATCACACAATGCACACATAGTCCCCCATGACAAAGAAGTATCCCACTCAAGTGCCAGTAGTGTGGAGGTGCAGAAACCCTGGTCAAGACACATATAATTGACTCTGCAAAGAAACCCTATCTACAATGACGCGAATATTTTGTGTCATTTAATAGAGCAGCCACACCAATCCTCTCCAAGGAATGGCTCTCCATCATTCTAACCCCATTCTTGCCATCTCTGATCCTTTTTACAAAGTGAGACGGGTAATCTGCTAAGCGTCTCAAGATGGATCCTCAAGTAATTCCTTTACACTCCTGCTTTGGTGATCAGACCGCGCTTAGAGTGTGAGGGTGTCCCACACATTCACGCTCTGATGCTTTGCATTCTTTAAAACAATGCACGGCCCATTGCTGGAAGTGTTAAGGTCCACAGGAACATCTAGCAAGGAAGAAAGTGAAGGGAGTTCTCATGGCATAGATTTTCCTCTAAATGCCAGAAGTAGCTGATGGCATTCATGAGAAATCTGTGCAACAAAATGCACGAGTCCATGTGTTAGAAAAACCAGGGGTCAGAGGCACAGTGTATTTGACGCAGGCCACAGTGTTGGTTGACGCTTACCTGGAGAACAGAGGCTCTCTCTTGCCCAGTCCTGCCTCCACAGCACAGGATGCTGCCCTAGGCTAGGAAGACTTCAGAGCTCCTGGACCTAAAGCCTCCGCACCATGTACCAATATGCCTAAAGCTTGGCAGAGCTCAGAGAAGGGTTTTCTGCTAACTCTGCCTACCTCCTGAGGCTCTGGCATACCTGAACATGCCATCCTTACTCCTTGCCAGTATCTCACGGGCATCAAATCAAGAACGTTTTGAGAAATAGCTTTGAAACCAGCCTCAAAGAAACCCAAAGTAAAGTTAATGTCTGAGTGACAGTCACATGAAGAAATGCTATCTGCAGGCACTGGCACGCCTCCAGAGCAGGAGCTAATGTAACGAAAGCCCCCTGCCCAATGGAAATGGGGAGTGTCTGGGGATGGGCGGAGCCTGTGGCTTCATATTAGCTCCATGTCAGGTCCCCTACCTGATCTATCTGGAAAACTGATGAGGTTGGGAGTGTGTTTTGTATAGTTTGTGTGAATTTCAGCAAAGTAGAGGGGTGGGGGGGAAAGCAGCACTTCAATGTTTCTTACATGAAGGAATAAATTCTACTTTTTCTGTTTATGGGGCAGGCAGCCTGCTGACGCACTGCTGGCTGCATTACCTTTGGCTGAAAACATCTGAAGGTGATAAATTCAAGTTTCATCAGGTGACTCATAGGAAAGGCATGTTCCCCTTCACTTCCACTAATCCTTAAGTGTGTATCATAATCACCTGGAGGGCTTCTTAAACACACAGACAGCTATGTTTCTCATTTATTAGGGTTGGGGTGGGGCCCAGGAATTTGCATTTTAGACAAGTTCCCAGGTAAAGCTGATGTTGCAGGTCTGGGATCACTCTTTAGGAAACAATAGCTTAAACTGTATGATCAAAGTTATTCTAAACTAAAGGTTATCCATGTAATGACTCCCTCCTTAGAAACCTTCCATGGCCAGTAGTTACCTATTAAACAAACTTTATAATCTTAGCCCAAGTTTCAAGACCCTTCAACATCACCCCATGTCCCACCATCCCTTTCCTAGCTCTATTCAAACTCACAAGGCCCCCTCCAGTCCCCAGAGCATTGTGACCTTTCAATGTCATGCTCTTCTCACACAGTGTCTTCCATCATCGTTGCTGGAGTGAGTCCTACAAAGGCTTTAAGAAACAAATCAAGCACAACTACCAAGCAGAAACCTTGGATTTGTCATATCCATCCCTGTACCCTTTTAGCAGTGTTCCCCTGACAATAACAAAGCTCTTCTCATTTCCTTTAAAAAACATCCCACAACCTGCATTCATACCTACTTTATGCAGTTGGCATAGTTCTGTTAAATAATTCTCATGTGCAAGAAATATCACATTTCTGTAGTGTTATAGTTTCACATTTTTAATTGAAGTCTGCCATGCAGCTGAAATGGGTTGGCAGGAAAAGCAAATGCAGTCATTTTAGAGCCTCCCCCTCTTGTCGGGCTCACCCCAGAATTCAAATCTGTGAGGGGTCTGGAATCAGGAGCAGGACTTCCAAGACCATTTCCCAAATGCACTGACATCCTCATCCAATCCCACAGGGGTGGGCCTCTGCTTTCATGACAAGCTTGAAATATGGGAACCATAGCTGAAACTGGAGACATTAAGCCTGATGCCCTGCCCCCCTGAAGTCTGCCTTCCTCCTTGTCTAACTGCCGCAGTGCACTTCATGAGTCACTGTTGCTCTTGGAGCCCCTAGACGTCTTTCTGCTGAAATACTTTTAGAAATAAGTATAGACAGGAAGAATCTGAATCTATGGACTTGACTTTCCTGTGTGTTTATGTTGCTGTTTACTTTATGCTCCATAGATTCTCCCCAATGGCAGAGAAAGGCCGTCAGCAGCCCCAGACCTGCCTTCTATCAGATTGCAGATACTATTTGTAGCCTAGGTTGTGAGAGAGATTTTTTTTCCCCAAGTAGGGTTGTCGCTGGCTGACTTGAGGCACATGTCAACCTGGAAGCAATCAGTATGATCAAAGAGATTTGGTATTTTGTGGGCCTGGCCTGGTTGACATGCCCAGCCATGGAGCCAGAGACAGGGGAAGCCCCACACAAACTGCATAGTGAGCCGTGGGGAAGGTGTGGTTCCCCCAAAGGAAGAGTTGAGTTGTATTAACAGGAGCAAGAAACCTGGGCTGAGAGACACCACACATGTTCACTGCAGTATGCTAGAACTTAAAAGCTGGTCAATTTATAAAATGCTGGCAAACAAAATGATCATAGCGTAGACACAATCTTCTCTAGATGCAGTGGATAAAATGAATGCACAAGGAACGTAAGAAACTTGTCCAGGCTGATGTACATAGTAACACAGGGGAAGAATGGTCCCACCTTTATTTTTTTCATGTTCCTTAACCATCTATGTCCTCCACTTCTGGGGACTTGCCTGAGCCTGTCTTGCTGAGATAAGCCCCAAAGATCAGAATAAGTTTGTTTTAGCTCTATTCAATCCTGCTCTGTTCATCAGAGTAAATACATTAGAGTTAATTAGATGTAACTTTTCAGATACTATTTGCATATATACATGCTTGGATAGTCTCTGAAAATTAACAACTAAAAACAATTGATATAATGGTAGACATTTCAAATGCTGTTGTTAGGAGATGCTATTTCAAAGATGGAAGTTCTTTCAATCAAGACTATATACTGATCTAAAGCTAATATAAAATAATATTGAATGTCAATTGCAATTGAAAAATAAAAAAATTAAATTTAAAAAGTGACAACAAAATGTAAACTTTTTTTAAAATAAAAATTTAAAAAAATGATTATACCCTGATTATCCACTAACCTTGGCATAGCATCTACTCTAGTCAAGGAAGATGCTGGCATTCTGAATAAAAGGAGGTCTGTGGAAAAACATTCATGAAGCTTTATTATGTAAAAATAATAGTTTATAAAACAATATGTATTGTATGATCTTATTTATGCCAATATATGTGAGTATAAATACAGAGAAAGAGATGTTTAGAAATGTATTTTAAAATATTAATAGTATTTTTTTATTTGAACGTTGGAATTGTGGTTAATTGTTTTCTTTATACTTTTTGGATTGTTTTCAGAAAATTTTATATGAACACTTCTTTCTAGCATAAGGCATGCATGCATGCATTTTCTCAATTTTAAGACACCATTGATGATAAGAGCACCATAAAGTTAACAGCTTCTCAGTCTTAAAAATTCATTCTTTATTGCTATATATTATTTTTTATCTCAACCAAATGTCTAACTTGTTCATGGAGGGGAAATCATAAAAACTTACGTATTTTTCCCAATAAAAGGGAGAAATAATAATATGATATCATACCCTGGTTACAAGTTAATGATTATATTCTACACAATATGAGTATTTCAACATTTTAAAATTTTAACATTAAGATGGACATCTGCCATTAAAAGTAAACACAAATCACTTGCCAGAGCTGTAAATTCACACACACTGAAATAAATACCCAAGAATTAGTATGTTTTAAACCCTGAAGGCTCTCAACAATGTTCACTGACCAACCCAAATGCCAAGCACAAATAATGAGACCAATAAAAAATGACATCATCAGCCAGTTTCCATTTCGCTTCTTCATAACATGATTGTCTGGTGTTGCACATGAGTATTGCAAAAACTAATGACACATCACATTTAGCAGTCAATACCATCCACAAAAAATCTTAATGATGACCATGTTCATCTGTTTAAAAAGAAAGTACGCACAGAGACCACCCTATGGTGGGTGCCCCAGTTTGGTTTCCCAGAGACAGACCTGAGGCAAGGATTCAGTACAAGTAGTTATCTGGTAGTTGTGGGAAACAACAGCACATGAGCAGGGAAGTGAGACAGAAGGGGTAGTTATGGAACCACCTATCATGTGGACAGCTGGAGCTTAATTCCATGGGGGAAACGTTGGGGAGTGCAAGAAAACACATGTCCTGGAATTACCCCATGGACAGTGAGAGTCTGGGTATTTATTTGGACATCTACTCCAGAGTTATGGGTTGAGCACTGATCCCAGGGAGTGTTAATTTGATAACATTTCTGTCTTGTTCTTCATGATTCCAGATGGAGCAGTCTTCTGTGGTTTTGAGAAACTAAGCCCTCATGCACAAAGAGGCAGACACTGCTGATGGACTTCAGAATGAGCAGGTCTGAGGGATGTGGCTGAAACAATGGGAGCGTTTGCCACAATGGGCCCATGAAGTCAACCCATGAACCTTCAGCTCACAGGAGATAGCAAATTTCCTCCTCACCCTTTATGAAACTTTTCTTACAGTGATCACTGCTTGGTTTTCCATCTCCTTATTCTAAATGGTCATATCATTGTTAGTTTCTCTGTGTTACAGATAGCATCATTAGTTACTCAGTAGCTACTGTTGCCTGTAAAGATTCAATATCTCTCTGCAGCAGCTCTGGACATATTTCGATTTGTTGGTTCACAAATTGGCCCATACATGGAAGGCAAAAAAAACAAAACAAAAAAGAATTAGGCCACTCCAGATACGTGCAGCAGTTTTAACAGGCAAGGAAACTTACTTATGAGGCTCGTCTTGGGTGCAGCAAAATGAGTAGATCACTACACTATGCACTAGAATCTTACAAGTTTATTTAGAAGCCTTAACTGGGTTCAATCACACATCCAGTCCCGATGCCCTCAACATCACCTACTCTCTCGAGGCTACACCCTTGAAACCAGCTTTCACGCGGAATCATTGAGCAGATCATACATTCCAAGGACAGCGAAGGAGGTGCGGAGCCTCCACCTGCTGGGGTCCAGCCCATGGGCCAATCAGCTATTACATCCTCTCAACGATTTCCTCCAAAAGGATTGCACATTCTACTTTAGCATTTTCAAAATGACTTTCTGCACCTTTAGTTTCTGGTTGTTTTACAGATGCTTCACTGCCCTGAAGTTCATTCATATATCAGCTTTCCTTCTCTGAAACTGCCACATCCTGGTGAGTATCAAAACCCTATGCTATGAGGTAGGTGGAATGCTGAACCTGCAGACCTCGTGGTCTCCGATTTTCATCCAGCCGTAGTGTTTGAGCACATCTGTGCAGAGGCAGTTGCCACAGAAGACTCCTTGGAACTGAAGACCCAGCAGATGACAAAACTGTCATTAATAATCCTATAATATAAAAAGTAAATTACCTCCTAGGACAAAGGAAACCATCCTGGGCCTGTTGCAAAGCATGTTGGCCATTTGAAGCAGAGCAAACAAAAGCAAATTTAATTCCTTTTTTTGAAAAATGTTATTTGAATCATTATTGTCACCTTCTAGTCTCAAACCCATATTCTTTTGATTGTCAAAATAGTTCACTCTTACTGTGTATACACAATTATCTAGGTTTCAGGAATGCTAAAATATGGGGAGAGCGTACATCTTAGGATAGAAAGGGAAAAAGAAATCTATGCAGAGAGATAAATATATTTATTTAATAGAACACAACAGAAGTCTTTAGAGAGAGAACTATCTTCAACTGGGAGATGCCCTGATAATGCTGTAGTGAAATAGGAGACTTGGCGTGAGTGTGGTCATGGGTATTGGTGTGACCCCATCACAAGACTTCAGAGGTTGAATGAGGATAGAGTTGCTCTGTGTAATAGCAGATGAAATTTGAACTCTGAGCAATGCGGAAAGGAGCGAGAGAAGCACAGCTGAGAGGAGCAGGAAAAAAGAGAGGAGCCAAACAAATAGAGGCCAGGACTGGGTGTGTCAAATAAAATTTCACTATGGAAGAGGGATGCTGACCAGTTCCATGAATAGTTGTTTTCGTTGCTGAAAAGCAAATCTCTACTCCTATGTTCTACACTATGCTCCCCTTCCCTAGTTCAGAAAAGTCCATTATTTTCATGAATAATTAGATGTGTATAATTTTTTTTGAGGTGTAAAAAATGAACTGGGATTTAAGTCAAGATAGATGTAGAGGGGGATAGAGATTGCATATAAGGTCCAGGAATGTGGGAGGCTGTGGTGGCCCTGAGAGTATCAGTCCAACCCTAGGAACCCACAGCAGCAACACCATGAGGACCATGTACCTCCCCATCTGAGGGAATTAGAAGGGGTTATAGCCAGATATTTACATATTAAATGTCTAAGGGACCCTCTGCTGAAATCTGACATACATGTGTGTTTGTGTGTGCTGTTTATCTGATATCTTAGATCATAGCAAAACATCTTTTGTTTCTTTAAGAAACCTCTCATAAAAACACATACTACACAGTTATGGCATTTAAAAATAAATATACAATAAATAAATTAGTAAATAAATATGAATTTTTAAATACTCCTATATAGTAAGGGCTGTATTTTTGCCAGTTTTCTTTAATTGTAATGCAAATGCCTTTGGTTTTTATTATTTGATGTGAGGCAGACTTGATCAGGAGCACTGAGGAAACATTGGATGAGAGAAGGAACAAGGAAGACAGCAACAAGTTAGTCTGTTTTAACTTTTCAAACTCTATGGCTTTTTTATCAGAAAATAAATTGACTCCTGTAAAAAATGAGTATGTCATTACACTGTCCACATGAAGAATGTAGAGAGAAACTTAGATGCCAAATATGATGAAGGTATTGTATGGTTATGATGAAGGTACTGTATTGCCTACTGATAACACTTATCTGTTTTATCTATCTCAAAAATGTAAATATTGTGATGATACATTTAGTAGCTTATATATGAAATCCCATTATATGTGAGAATTAAGTATTACTTATTGAACTATTAATGATATGTTAAGTTTTTGAAAGTAAGTGGATTATCTAGGAGAGTGGTTTTCAACTGATGGGTCTCAAGAATTTTTAAAACATGTAATACCTGACTATTTAATCGGAGGCACTGACCTCTTTTCCCTTAGATTGTCAAATAAAAAAGTGAAAACAGCCAACACAACAATAGCCATCTGGTATGAATGAGTCAAAATTATACTTATATAATATATTTGTCAGATCTTCAAAAAACATAACATTTTTTGGTGTGCTGCAGAATTTTAGTAACTAGTTTACATGTGCCATGAGCTTAAAAGGGATGAAAGTTGCTGATCTAGGATAAAGACTTAGTTTTACATTAGTGGGAATAGGGATAATTTGTATGCATATTCCTATATACTTTTTATTAACTAATTGTTTTTTAGAAAATTACATTGTCCACATAAAAGTATAGGAACATTTCTGGCATGCCACCTTGTTAGCGGTTAGCTTTGGGTGGCAAAATTTGGATAAGGATTCTTTTTCTTCCTATTTTTCTAATTTAGTTCTAATTTACATTAAGAGAACATTGACTGTTTGGGTTTTATTGCATTTAAGTATGGTGTACAGGAAAATGCTTTGGCATAAGATATAGAAATGCTGTAATCTAGTCAATGCTTGGCAACTTAGCAGCAAGTCATCTAAACTTTCTGTGCTATGCTATGACCACCTTCAAAATGCTGCGACATTTTCCTAGCCCCCATGGAAGAAAGAACCATATTTCTCTAGGTTCTATTTTGCTCACCCCTTGTAACACTATTGTCTAGCACAGAGCCAGTCTTTTTTAACAAATGTTTGGTATTTAATACATAATATAATAATAAATACAAAATAATAAATAATTTATATATAATGAATAATAATCAATAAAATGATACAAATAAAACACATGCTTGGTATTTAATAAATATTTGCTAGCTAATTCAAGGAATGAGGCATAAATGAGTTTTTAAAATTATTTATCAAGATATCAAGTTAATGGATAATTATTATTCAGCCAAACTGAATGGCTCTAATAACTGGATTACCCAGAAAATTCCTAACTGGTCACATCCTATAGGCAAGAAAGGGTGAATCATCTACTTCTTGTTAGAGGGACAAGTCTTGACCTAGAGAACTCTAAAGATCTGTCAAATTTCAAGGCGCGAAGGCAGAGCAAGTCACTGTTTTTATTATTTATTTATTATTTAAATATTAGTGCACAAATAATGTTAATTATATAAAAATTTGAAAATAAGTGTAGGCACATGGGAACAAATTAAAATCACTCACAATCCTACCACCCAAAGATAACTGCAGAACAGAGAAAGAAGGGAAGTATATTTGTGTGACTTCATATATTATGTTTTTTACTATGAAGTTAGGATCATGTTAGTTATGCCCGTTAACTTCAATTTTTTAATTGAATATATCATAATCATCTTCTCATGTAAACACTTTTATTTGTGCTACTTCATTCTCAAGAGTCACCCTATATGGATGTCTCTCATTATCACGTTGGATTTAACTAATTCTCTTTAATAAGTGATTATTTTTTGTTTCTTGCTATCATAAGCAGTCTGAGGTGAAAACCCTGTGCATCCACCTGTGCCTCTGGTTAACTCACAGACTCTCAGGTGCCTTCCTTGCACAGCTTTCTGTCCTTAGGCAGAGGCTGTTGCTTGAAACTACTGGCAATTAGGGAATTCAACAGACCCTGTGGCAGATGGTCTCCTATGTGTCCATACATGGGGTCAAATTATATTTGACTAAACTGAATGGCCAATTATATGCAAAATAAGATTGGCTTTTTCTTCTCATCTCTTCGATTTGCTATCAATCGCATGGATTAAACCATTGATGGTCATTTTTAAGCAGACTTTGCTTTCTTTATTTCTTCCCTAGTTCCTTTGTCTACATAAAAATCAAACAAAAGAAAATACATATGTAAAATATGCTAAATATAAATGGCACATATACTGAATGATAAATATATTGAATACTTAACATATATAATATATTTACTGTATAAAATATCCAATATAAATTACAAATAGATTAAATTATAAATATAGTTTCCAATTTTGAAAGCTCTGAAATTTTTTCTACCATTAATAGTGCCAGCCATTTTGCATACATAATCTCCAGTAAATTTTCCCAAGGTCACATGGCTAATGTGGCAGCACAGAAAATAAAGCTCAGGTTTCTAGTTTTTGTTTGTTGCTCTCAAAAGTTAACATAAGACAGAAAGCAACAAATGTGCAAGTGAAACAAACTCATAGACACAGACAACAGCATGGTAGTTACCACACGGAAGGCTTGTGAGAGAGTGTGAAGAGGGTAAAGGGAGGCTAACCTTTGGGTGGTGAGCACCCTATGCAAGATACAGATGATAGAATTGTACACCTGAAACTTATATAATGTTCTTAACCGATGTTACCCCGATAAATTTAATTTCAGAAATAAATATTTAGACACTATCAATATTTCAAACAGCAATAAACTGGCTTACACAGAATAAAATAACAAAATAAAAATATAGCAGATCAACTCATTTCCATGTTTAACTTTACTTTTCAAGTACCAATTAATAGAATTCAATAGTTTCTGAAACATAAAGGATTTTTAATGATTATCTTTGTGACTGAAGAATGAATGAATAAATGAATTTGAGCACAAATTATATTTCAGAAGTTGTTTTAGCTACTGGCAACATAGCAATGAACAGAACAAATGGAAACAAGCTTACATTCTAATAAAGAAAAATGGCAATAAAATTAAAAGTAAAATATATAGCAAGTGAAATAGTGATAAGATCTTCCAAGAAAAGTATATATGGGACGGGAAAAAATGTATGTATGGTGAGCTAGATGATATTGAAATTTGAAATAGGGTTGTCAGAAAAGGCACTGTCTCTAATGTTTGCAAGACTTGGCGCAAGAATACCAATAGGGCCCACGTACAATACATCCAAATATTCGAAAATTATAAATCAAAATAACAAACTGTTAATTCAAGTACATTCCATCCTCTTAATTTGGAATATATCTCTGTAATGGCAAATGGAAAATTATATGTAAAATATTATATATATATTTTTTGGAAATTATATATAATATTATAGGTTTTATATGACAAAAAATATCAAACATTACTCAATATAATTATTAGTGTGTGTTTCTGGGTGTTGTGCTGATGGGCAAGCCATGTTTAAGTGAATACTGTGATCAAATAGAGAGATATATAATCCATAACATTTTATATATTTACTCCATAAAGTTTATTATATTTTTCTCCATTTCAGCAGAATCTCTATGCGAATAACCAAATTTTGGGCATAATTTTTTTCCTAGTCATATACAGGATCAAAAACAAAATGGAATTGTATTCCAAATAGGCAAATTTAAATATTATTTCATCATAAGTATAAATTAAAATAAATGTAAATAATTTAAAGTAAACTTATTATGCATGTTTTAAAAAATATATATTTTATTCTGAAATATTTAGAATTATACACTAATTAAAAAGGAAAATACAATTATAATCCATGAATATCAACTTTAAACTAAAATTTATTTAAAGCTGAATTTAAATTTTTATTAAAAATGTAACTAAATCTTTTAAAATCATTTAAAAAATAAAACTTCATAATTCTCACAGTCAATGTTTGTTGAATTTTTAATGGAAATAAGCTTATCACATTTCTTACATGTTTCATCTAAACCTAAGAACATACAAATTTAAGAATAATGCAAATTCTTTAATATTATGAATTATTTGTCAGTCACTAAGGGCAACCATTGTGAATGTTATCCCAACTCATGAGTATTGCCATAACCTTACGGAACATAAAAAGAAAGAAGGAAATTAATGTTCAACATTATTAGGAAATGATATTTTATTAAGACAATATTCCTTTCATGCTCCCTGAGAGGAAATATTTTACCAGTTGATTAAATTATATTTATCCTTCTCCAATAGATCAGTCATCTAGTGGCGCATAAAAGATTGCTCTAAGACTTAGCCTTTCCAAACAACAAATATTTATTATTTCTGCTTCTGTGGGTTAGGAATCTGGGTGTGACTTCACTGGCTGCCTGTGGCTCCACGCCTTTCACAGCTTTTGTGATGGTGTCAGGCAGAATCTCAAGGGGTGGGGGAGAGGAGGCTGAAGGGTGGGATTCCAAGCTCACTCACAGGGCTGTCGGCCAGAGACAGGGGCCCCTGGCCCTGTGTGCTTCTCCAGAGGGCAGAGCACAGCATGGCAGCTCTTCCTTCAGTGTGTGCGAGTAGCAAAGCTAGTCTCTTTTTCCTTCTTATAACCTAATTTCTAAACCGACAGCCATCATTTTTGTCCTGTCCTATTTGTGAGAATGAGTCACCAAGTCCAGCCCACACCCAAGAGAAAGAAAGAAAGAGAATATGGATCGGCCTATCCCTTGAGTTCTTTCCACTTCCCATGGTTTTTAATTCTCTTTTGAGAATGTCTTTAGTACAAAATGTATATCAGAAAGGCTGATGGAGACTTAAAGTTATCCAGCTGAACCTCAACTGGAGAAAGCTTCCCACTGTCCAAAGAGCATTGCTGGTGAAGAAATTGACCATAGTGCTAATATCTAAGTGATGCTAGTGGTGGCCACGCCAGACAGGGGTGGCAGTCATGAGAAGCCTGGAGCACCCGCCCAGAATGGGGCTTCTGTCACAGAGAAACTTCTATGTCACAAATTAATTGGACTTAGTTTTACCTCTGAATCACAGCTAGGCTCAGTTCATCCCATTTAATTTTATTTTTATTTGTGTCTATTTAACATGGCCTTAATGGATCACTTTCACTTAGACTGTGCCATACTCTGAAAACAAAGCCTTAACTATCAGGGACAAAGAATTCAGCAATGACATCTGTCATTCTTGAATTAATTAGAGTGCCCCTGATAAGACCCAGAAGAATGAATATTACATCTGAGCACAATTACATTTGATGGATGGTGTGCAGTCCGGTTTTGGGCTTCCTCTTTCTCCATATGCTACAGAAATAGAAAACTCAGAGCATGTCACAAATGCTATCCATGTTAGATTATAGGAACCCAACCTAAACACAGGATTTGGCATTTAATTTAGCATATATACGGTGGAGGACTTTTTTGCTATTTGTGAAGGTTAAAATGTCTCTGGAAACTGAAGTAACTATGTGTAGGTCAGGGAACTATTTTAATATTTTATAAAATTCTTGTTTTTACTAAGTCCAAGATTAGCCTAAAATGTGGTGACTTTATGTTCAGAATTTTTTGGAATAGTCCTAGTTTCAAATTTACTGTATTATATACCCCACCCCCTACCACACACACACACCCTGAGATGCTCATTCTTGTCACAGCATGGTGACCAAGTGTTTGGTTTAGGAAATATGAACACACAAAAATCAGACAAAAGAGAACATGTGCTATGCTTCCTGGCATCATTTTCTTTATTGCTAAAACTGCAAAGGTGGAAGATAGAAAAGTTGACATAAAAACTGCAAATCAATACCCAACCTGAATATATCTCTGTGGCCTAAGGGTAAGCCTTTCTTATTAATTGTGAAATTCAGGAAGAATCTTTAAATTGGCTTTTAAGAAATTCACCATAGGTTCAGCCAAATGTGTGAGTAACGTTCAGTACAGGTCCAATGCTGCTGCTGCATTTACTGGCAAACAATGGCCAACTGCCAAGGCATGTTCAATCCACACAGCTGTTTTCAATGATTCATTTCCCTTGATTTCCCAGCTGAACCATTCAGAAGAACAGCAGGTTTCAAGTCCCAGTTGCTAGCCCCATAGCTGCAAAGAGGCCTCCCCTTCAATTGTGGGAGAATTGTAAAGGCTCAAGTGAGGGACAGTTGCCCTCGTAAACAAAGTTGTTTCCATGAGCAGAGTGAAGGCAGTCAAGAAAGGTCGAGAGGAAACAGGAATGTTGATTCTTCGGTGAGGTGCTCACCATGGCTCTGAATCAAGCATACGTCTCCAACTTTCTCTCACACCAGGCACAGACTTTAGGCCAACATTCCAACCACTCTGACAGTTTCCAAAACACAGAAGGTCCTTTCACCCATTGGGAACCACTGCTAATCCTTTGAGAACCTCTTGCGATCTCCAAGATTAAACCCCAGGCATCAGGAACTCTCGAAGGCAGGTTAGATCCTGCATCCTTAATAGGAGGGTATGGCCCACAATGGGATAAAAATGACTTTCGGAAGGCAAAAAAATTCCTCCTCTTTTTATGTATAAAGCAGGTATAGAGAGAGAGAGAGAGTATATTAGCTGACATACCATGTTTCTGTGATATGAAAATTTCATTGAGGGGGCAATAAGGAAAAAATATTTTAAAAAGGCTCAAGTGGGCATTAATGAAAAACAATTTGAGGAACACTGGGTTACAGGCCCCTCTCCTATGCACACTGTTCGCCTTGTTTTGTCATGATGTAGGAAGACTTGCTGCTCAGTGTGATTTCAATGAAGGCTGACTAATACCCCTTTCCTAAAGGCCTTCCCACCCAGTCATGATTACGAGCTTCCTGAGAAGTCTTGTGCCTCAGGCCCCCTCAGGACCAGGCACAGTGCTGGAAGGTAGCAGGTATAAAGAGGTGTTTGTTCAACAGCTCTGATGAGACCATGACTTCTCAGTCCTGCTCAGGACTTTCACACCCATCCTGTGCTACAAAGGAGGTTTCACACTCTTCAGCACCTATGATTTGATGAGACGGTGCTTCATGAATTTTATTCCACCTGCAATAGCCGTACAAATGGTGACTCAAAGTTAAACTTACACGGTGGATGTGTCCTGTTCAAATATGCAGTGGGTGCTTTGGCTTCAGCCACTGTGAAGATATTTCATATGCTCTGTTTCCAAAAGTCATGGCTCACCCCTGGATAACCCTGTGCCCAACAAGAACAGCATTTTCACCACAACGTAAGTTGAATCAGAAGTACTGGCTGCCAATTTGCGACTATATTTGCAGCTTTTTTCTAGTGGCACAGATCCCTGTGACTGCTTTAAATTACATGAAAAGTCAATATTGGAACATTCTTTGTAAAATGATTTATACATTTGATTCTATTAGTTTGTATAGCTATTTTATCAATAATCCTCGTTGCAATGATAATGAGAAGACAATGACAGAGTATAGTTAACTCCACTGAACGTGTACCATTTTTCTAAGCATTAAATATTTTCATCCTACAGCCTCATTTAACTCTCCCAGTAGTATTATGAGACCAGTATTACTGTTTTCCTGATTTACAGATAAAAAAACTAAGTAATCAGACAATTAAGCAAGTAGCCTAAGGACTCACAACTAGAAGTGGAAATGCTAGAAGTCAAACACAGGAAAAGCTGACTCCAACTTTTAAAGCACTATACAATTAAAAGAAAGTTTATTTCAAAAATATGTAAATAAAATGCTACATCCTAAAAACATTTAAATGATGATTATTATGATTGCAGTTAATGAGATTAAATAAATGAACAGGACATTTCAATTTGCAAAGCAAGATGAAATTTTGTCTTGGGATATGTGAATAGCATTCCAGTTACAGGTATGTACGTATGGAAAATTGTCTTCAAATAGTAAGACTTTGATAAATAGATTCCAAGGAAAATGCTGAGATAGGTTGGAGAATTGGCGTAATCAAACTTGTTATTAGAAGTTATTATTGATAGAAAGGCATGGGTATGTGTGAGGGGTGGTGATGACGGCATTGTTGAAAGGACACAGAAGCAAGAAAAAGATTTGACAGACAAAATTCTAGCTCTTTGCTTTAGGAGTCTCTTAGAAGCTCGCCTTACAATAGGTCATCAATTACTAAAAAATAGAACAATGAACAATAATACAAATCTACAGGTGGAAACTGACCACATGGCTCAGAAAGAATGAAAACGATAACAGGACTATTGAGTTTCTAGGAGACAGTACATTTTCCATGTGGCAACATAATGCTTTTTCCTTTTGGAAGATTAAGCCACATTCGTATCCTTTAAAAGCAACATGGAGAGAGTGGTATTTCTTAGGCTAAGTAGAATTTCTTTTTTTTTTTTTTTTTGAATTATGGCCTTCAAATGGAGAAGTGTGATATGCAAAATAGGATTCAACTTGTTAGTTGAGAAACTTACCTGAAATGAAATTTCAGATTTTATTCTTATCCTGAAAACTCTTTACTCCCCAAGAAGCCCTTTTGTGTGCAAAAACGTTTTTCCTAAGAGTTATCACTGACGTTGGTGTACTCCTACTTGTCAGCCATTTTGTTATTGGGGGGAAAAAAGTCTGATTGAAGGGTGTGGTCCCTGGGGTAAGTCATACTAGCACTGTGTTCTTGGGCAAATCACTTATATCCTCTGACCTTCGGTTTCCACACCTACCAAATCAGGTAATAATATTTACTTCTAAAGTCAGTGAAGAGTTGAATGCAGAAGCATATGTAAGGGTTCAAGTCAATAGGTTTTCCCCTTCCTTCTCATCCTTCCTTCTTCTATTGCAAAATAATTTAGATGGTAATATTTTCTCCAAGGTTTCTTTAAACTTTATAGTTCAGCTACAGTGGTAGTCAATTCACATTGTCAGAAATACTTCTGCATGCTCAGTTGTCTTTCCTGGTTGTTTTCTGTAAAATGTTCAGGGGTAATCAGGGAACAGACGCAAAGAAGGGGGGCAGGCAACCTCACAGTGTGGTTTCAGGTGTGCATCTGACCACTTCTGCTTGTACTCTGAATTAAGGAAAGCCGCACAGTCACCGCTAAACAGAAACTTTTAAAGTCACTCTCCATGTTCTAGCTGAACGCCAGCTGGAAAGAAAGCCATGAGGGACACACACACAGAAAAGATACCAGGGGCTATAAAGGAGAAGAAAAAGATAAGTTCCTTTATTACCACTTTTGAATAGTTGGCACTTTATCAGATGTATCATGGGCATTACATTGTGTAATACTTTCCGTAACATAGGATACAAGTATTTAAACTCCATTTTGCAGATGAAGAAATTAAAGTTCTCAGCTAAGTAATTTCCCCAAGTTTAATCAGCTAGGGAGCATGTAGGCCAGAATTTCAACTCACTCTCGGGGCTCCAAGGGCTGTTCGTTTCACATGTTGATTCCCAATGACACATAACCTAGATGCATAATTCAAATTAGTTTAAACAAAAATAGAGAATGTGTTAATTCCCACCAGCAAGTCATGGGAAGAGGTAGGGAGAACCAGCCCCAGAAACAGCTAGTTCCTATGGGTCTATGGACACTGTTGGGGTGCCCGTACCCCTCCCCTAACTCACTTACCACCACCCCTCACCCCTCTTCTCGCACCTCCATCTCATGTCTATTTCTCAGTGAGCGTTAGTTTCATTTTCTCCATTGTCTTTTTCCTTCATCTGAATCCATGGTCACAGGCAGCTTCAGTGTCCTATCTTACAACTATATGACAAGGGAGAGAGAAGGCTCCCCTGCCTTCTCCTAAGATAAACTACTTAGGAAAGGGCTATTATTGTTCTGGTTTAACTTCATACCCATTTCTGAAACAGTAAGAGTTACATGGAGATGGTTCCTGTAATAATGGGGTCATGTGCCTGCCCTTATGACCAGGGGTCTGTAACACTGGAATTGGAAACCCCTTGCAGAATCACAACATGGGAAGAGAAGCAGCTACCCATAAAGGAATGGAAGTGTTGTTTGGGGCCAGATGAAACAACAAATGATCACTCTCTAGGTAGAGGAAAATGTGGACTTTGGAGGGATGTGGAAAATAAGTTTTAACCTCATTCTGCTGCTTCCTGGATTTATGACATGGAACTTAAGTCACTGCGGTAAGTAAAGTATGAAGTAATAAATCCAAAGGCAGTCAATGCTAAATAACTAATTGCTAAATGAAAGGATGATAAAGTGCTAAGTAAATATAAGGTTCTGATATTAATATAATTTTGACCTTGAATTTAATAATTTCCTTATCAGGATGTATGATTTCAGAACTGCTGCTCCCAACAGAAACACACACACACACACACACACACACACACACACACACACACACACCATGGAAACTTTTCTCAAACACACTGTGTCAAAATATTGTTAACTCCTGGAAAGGAAGGACAATCTTTTCCATACCTTTTGTGTTCCTTGAACATCTAGCAAACAGCTGGGTATATGTTAACAGCATTTGTTTAAAGAGTAGTTGTTAATGTATATCATTGAAAAGATATGCAGACTAGTCACCCTGGGGACTCCATACTTAAATTCAGCGCTGCTGTGCTAGAGTTCTAGGTCCTGGGCAAATGCATATTTCTGAGAATAGGTATTCATAGCGTAATATTTGCTTTTATCTAAAATGTGCAAATGAGTGACATTTTATCAATTTTTTGGCCTAAAGCTATGAAGTTATGTTAAATCATTTTCATATTTGATAATATCATTCCCTTGAAAATGAGGCATATTATGAATGTTAAGCCCTTGCAACCTTCCTTGCATTATGAGTTCCCATTATTTAATTCTATTCTTATGGTAATTTTTAATACATTTCCATGTATTAATTATGTTCCCATTGATGTTCTAAAATAACCCCAGCCAAGCTTATTATACATTTTGATGGAAAAATATTTAAATCTAAATGGCAACTTACACTTATCTTTTCAAAATAGAATTTTAATGGCCATTAAAATCTTTTCCCTAAATAGATTCCGATTTTGAAATTTTTATGGAATTTTATATTTTACCCAACAAAAAATAAGCATATTATTATTTTGGCTGAAATTATGGGATATCTCACCCAATTATTCATGGCTTTGAAACATGCATTAACTCTTATCTTTCTGTTAATTGGCTGAAAACTCTCTTCCATGAGTGCCATAAATTGCGGTTGAGTACTATAAAGAAATAGGTGATTAAGAATACCTATCGGTACTGTGTGTGTAGGAAGTTCAAGTGCTAAAGATGCTGGAACATTCATTTGGATGTCAACATATCTTCTGTATGATAATGGGAGGCATGAATTTCCTGCTTTGCGTTGCTGAGAATGTTCTAATTGACTTGAGCCCCTTTTCTTCTGATAACTTTTCAGTGGAGTTTTATTTTTTATTGAATTCATTGGGGTGACACTGGTTAATAAAATTATACTCATATACATTTCAAGTATGCAATTCTGCAATACATAATATGTTTATTGTATTGTGAGTTTACCACCCAAAGTCAAGGCTCCTTCCATCACCCTTTATTCCCCCTTTACCTTCTTCTACTTCCTCCCTCCCCTTTTTTCTCTGGCAATCACCATGCTGTTGCCTGTGTTCATGTAAGGCTCTTGAAGAGTTTCCTATCACTGTAGAATATAGTCTAAACTGCTTAAGGTGGCCCTCCAGGACCTGCAGATTCTAGCCTCTGCCTAATTTCTTGGCCTCATCTTGCCATGCTCCAGCTACAGTCTCCTTCAGTCCCTCTCATAAATGTTCCACGCTTCCCACTAAACACAAAATATGTTCATGTATCTGTTCTTCCTACCTGGAACTCTCTCTCCCTCCCCACTTCACCTGTCTAACTTTCCTAGATTTTTGCCTAAGTAGCATATCATCTTGACTTCCCAGATCATGTGAGTATTTTTAAAGGGCCATGTGTTATAGATTTAAATTTCTAAAAGTCTATTTAAGGTGTACAATTGTTTCTTAGTAATGGACAGTTTTGTCCTAAGACTAGTGGGAATGAAGAGCAGAAGAGCAGGAATACTTGGGTTCCTTAAATTCTTCCTGTGTCCTTTCTGCAATTCTAGTTCCCGGAGAACGAATTCAAAGATACGGGGACCAGAAAGGCAAAGGCTACAAGGATGGAATCGGCCACAGAGGAGCCAACAGCTTTCCTGGCTTAGTCGGTGAATAAGATTAGTGTAAGGTGTTTCTTATGAAGCCAGAGCAGGGAAGCGGTCCGTGAAACTACTCCATCTGGGCAGTTTTCAGTCCCTCCTGTCAAGGAGGTCTCACCACACAGCTCTGAGCACTGGGCTCCTTCTCATTGGCAGTGATGCCTCTGGGCACAAGCTCAGTCCAACTTATGCTTAACATTTTAGCTGATGCCCTTCTCCGTCTTCATTGCAAATAAGTTGCAGAAGTGTGTGTGACTTCTGATGACTTTCATTCACAAAAGTCCATATTCACCAAATGACTTTTCCACACTATTTCTGTAACATAACTGGTGATATTCCAAAGTCCTGTGAGCAGATAAGGGGAAGAAGCCTCTGCTGAGTTGAAGACTGGCTTTAGTCTACAGGCTCTGATCTACCACACATTCTGTACTTTCTTTATTTAACAGGCATCCCAACCATTATTTGTTTTTCTAAAAATTTTGTTTAACATTGTTTCTCAGTAGTCTGTACACTTTATGAGGTTAAAGCTGCTTAGAACATAATAGGTGCTCAATAAATATTTGCCAAATGAACAAATAATAGAATAAAATGGGGTGAGTGTAGGGGAATGACAGAGACAACAAGACAAATTCTAAATTTGTATTTTCTAGCTCTGGGCCTCAAAATTATGTGCTCCTGAAACTCCTCTTACTCTCTTCCCTTGCTCCTCACCCCAAGTGAAATTTTAATCATGTACTTAATTAAATGCTCTATGATAGGAGGGAATAAGTCACTTTTTTAGAAACAAATATCTTTTTTTTGTATTGGGGACAACTGTAGTAAGTCATTTGTTTTTGTAACTGTAGAGGAACAACTTTTAATGTTGATGTTTATATTTGGTTAATCTCATTGAAACATGGAGATACAAGATATTTTAAAGTAAGTTCTAAATTTTTTTTCTAACATTAAGACTATAAAAATTAATTGTGAGTAGTCATTATTTGCAGGTAATGTGTCATTCAATATACATTTCAAACAATACAGTGGTCAGCAGATAGACTCTGGGTGCTTCCTTGAAATGCAGAGAGTACAATAATAAATACTGTCTTAGACTAGAAAAAACCTTTTGTAGTGGTGCACATGACCATGGAGAGTCACCCATGGGACTGCAGACTGGATGCCTGCACATCCTTTGAGGTGAGGATGGAAAATAAAAGCATGAATTGAGCAAAGAGCAAATCACAGCAGTACTATTTCTGATTAACTGAAGACAGAGAATAATGCTATAACCGGGGCTCATTTTTAAAGAGTTCCTGAAAACAAGCTAGCCTGAGACTTAGGAAACATAGCTTGTCAGTTTAAAACTTCTAAGTAAGTTGCCAAGAGACATTCTAATGAAGGTCTAAAAATAAAGAAAAGAATTGGGTGAACTGTGTGAGTGTCAATGTTCATTCCATTGCTGCTTGATATGAGGAAAAAGCATTCCCTGTAAGTGGACAAAGTTAAGATTCAGACTAGACTTTCAGATTCTTACCTGAGACAGGCACAGCAAGACACGGGTACACAAGGACTGCAGGTCAATTCTTTCTCTGCCCCTTGCATAGGTCCTTTGCACAATAAACAAACCATACAACCGTGGCCATGACTCTGCTTTTAGTTTTTAGCAAAATGTGCAATAAATTGATAAAATTTAATGGGAAATATCCCTGCTGTATGGTGATACTTTCTTCAAATATTCATTGTCTTTTAATTAGCTTGAGAGGCAACTTAACAAAATGATTAAAGACATAAGCTTTTCCATCAGAGAAAACTACATGTAAACCCTGAATTAATCACTCATTGGTTCAGCGATCTTTCACTCTTCTCTCTGAGCACTGGATCATTTTTGGCTATATAATATTGAAATGATAGTGTTTTCATTAATAATTTGTTTAATTTTTAATTAATATTCAATTTTTATTAAATAAAAATGATGTGTATTGTATGTAGCACATTCTTTGGTACATGGTAGGTGCTCAATAAATGATAGTTGCTTCTATATTGTTTTCTTATGGTAGATTTAAAACAGAGGTATTTTCAAAAGAAGGGTGCTTATTTTCATCTAAGTAAAGCCACACAGATCAAGCCATGTCCCACAAACTCTAACAACTGGTGGCGATTTACCAACATATGAAATTAATCAAGTTAAAACATTTTAATAATTATGAGTAAATAAAAATAACAAAAATTCAATGAATAAAAGCTCTTTGGTTGATCTTTGACAATATCAAAAGATATAACAAAGTGTCCCTTCTTGTGATATGATATCAATTGGTCATAAAAAAAGAAAAGGCAAAATGTACTCAATCTAGGAAGTATAAACTATGCACATAAAAATGTTTTTCACACTTCAGCAAATACTACACCTGCTCTTATTAAAAATATATTTCATCACATCCTCATTTATTTCCATGAAGTTTATTTCACAGACACAAATGCACAGACACACAAACACACACACAACTTGTATAAAGATATCAGAGTTCACACACACACACAAAAACAAAGGTGGTAGGTAGGATGTGCAGCTGGTACTTTATATTTCAGCCCTAGCCTCATAGGCAGTTATTTGCAAATGGATTTAAAAAATAATTACATTAATCAAAACTCTATTTATTCTACTACATTAGTATTGATTTCACTACACTTATCAAATTTATATTCTGCCTTTTTAATTGCCTACCTCCTACTACCTCTCACTATCTGGGTTAAGAGTACATATATATCTGCATATCACAAATATGCTCAGGGTTCTCCTTTGAAATAAGAAGCCTATATAGCCCCACTCGTACAAAGAAGTAGGAATTAGGTTCATCTTTTCCCACATTGTTATTTATTAGACCTGCTCCTGAAATCCTTTGGTCTACCATAGTTTTTATTTGCATTTGCTGTATGAGCAAATGGTGACTGCGTTATATTTAGTTCTCTGAAAATTGATAAATTATCTCATTGTTGGCCTGACATTTTAGATCCTGAAAAGTAAATGGCAACAAAAAATTTTAGAAGCAGCTTAAAAAGCTAAAGTTAAGGTGGTATAATATATCAACATAGAGTGTCTGTAATTAAGAGAGATTAAGAGAGAGAGAAAGAGAATAAATAATAATGTAACAAAGGGTAACATTTGGGGGAATCTGATTATTAAGCAAATAGTAATTCTGTGTATTATTATTTAAATATTGTTTATCTGAAATTATTTCAAAGTTTTTTAAAAGTTAAAAAATTCCAGATAAGATCTTAAATGATAGCAACCCATAATCATTTAAGATGGAGACCATGTGGTATGATTTTGACAAATAAGAAGTAATTAATAAGACTCATAGATAAAGCACCTAATACAACCAATTCGGTAACACCCAACACCAAACCTCAGTCATCTTAAAACATATTCAGTTTAGTCAATTTTCGTTAAGTTCTAAACAATTTCAAAATCGAAGACTAGTCTTCCAAGTCACCACCAGCAAAATGAAGTAAAAAAGATAAAATACAAAGTATCATAAAATATGAAGGGTTTCAAATAAATTTTGCTTTGAATATAATTCCAGCCAATATAAAATATCCTTGCTTACCAAAGGACTATATCAAAGAAAAGCAACCCAGTTTGCAAGCCACCTAAGAGCAAGCTCATCATATGTCATGCATATGATGTTTTTTTTTCTCTCATTGCTGGGGATTTTAATAATTTCAGTTATCTCTAGGAAACCCACTAAGTATGCACAACTCACTGCCCTCTACTTGCAACTCTCCTATGGAAACAGAGCCATCAGCAACTGTAAACATGGCATTGTACAGTCACACACAGGAGAAATGAGTGCACACTCTGCAATGTCTTTTAATCCTTATTCATTTCAACATGGTGGCATTTAATGGCTTCCCCCAAGAAACAACACCAATTATTCTCACAATTTATCTAGGTTTCTGGAAAAAAATCTGTTTAAAATTTGCCTTCCTACCCCATTTCCCCTGGCAGGAGGTTTACTGAGGAATACATTTTACCTTTACATTGTTATTTCTGAGCAAAACCTGCTCAGTAGACATTGTTTTCCCTGAGAAAGACACATACAAACAGGAAGACCATAAAACAGAATAGGATAAATTGGGACATTAAGATAAACATGTACTTGCACTTCAATCCTGATATCCTGACCTATTTTTAAAAGTGAAGGAAAGAACAAGATCTGCTCCTTCCCCTAAGTAATTCCATGGGAATTCTCTCTGTGTGGTGGAAATATAGGACATAAAGTAGCTCTCTCTATTCCTGGAAGGGAAGTTTACTTTCAACTTCCAAAAGAAGGGGCTGTGATGAGCCTTTACTTATCAAAAAACATCCTCATTTTGGTAGTTCAGTGAAGAAAGCAGCTGTCACATCTTCGACTTGAGTACCTTTCTTTGGTGGGGTTGCTACACTTCCAAGATTCCTTAATTTTCTAAAAGTTTTCAATTCAAAATGTTCTGAACATAAAAAAGACAGGATATTTGACCTTTCAAACTTCTTTGATTGCCTGATTATATGGAATGGCCTCCTTTTGAGGAGAAAAGGTGGGAGTCATTAAGAATATGATTTTAATATAATGAAAAGAACATAATGCAATTTATTCCAAAGAATATATCCATTGAAAAACCTGTCAATTGCAGTAAATTCCAAATTATCCATGAACACTGGGAGCAGAGAGGACAGGGCCAGTGAAATTCCAGGATAATCTGAATCCTCCTTTTCTTCCTTTCTATGTTCTTTCCTGCCACAGGTTTTTCATATGCTGTTCTCTATTGCACACTGTAATACCTTCTTTGAGTTCATTCTTTTCCTGGTACCTATATTTGAGCCTTACTGATCATTCAAATGGTCGAAGCAACAGAAAGGATATGTGTTAATTCAGCAACTATTTATGTAGCCAACAATGCGCAGTACCTTGCTGGCATTTGGAGTATGGTAGTGAACAAGATAAATAAAGGCTTTGCAGTCTTCACTCTGCAAAGGAGGCATCGCAGACCCAGGCTGTTTTCCAGCAGGGTCAACACTCCAGCAGAGGCAGCAGAATGATGTTTCAGAGCAGGTTCTGGGCCACGCTGCCTGGGCTTAGTCCTACTCTGTCACTTAGTAACTGTGTAACCTGGGACAGGTTACTTATTCTCTCTGATCCTCAGTTTCGGATGATGATAACACCATAGCTACCTCAAAGGGTTGCTTTGATGAGGCAATCCACCGAAGGTGCTTAAACGAACACCTACATCTGGCAGGATTTGTTGCCATTACCAAGGCTACAGAGAAGTCCCCAGGACTACACAACTAATTCTGCCTGGAGCCTTTTACAGGAGACTGGCATTAGAATTGCATTCTTAAGAACACATCAGTGCAGAAAGCATAGGCTTCCCTTTTAAATACCTTGCCAATAGCAGAAGGCATTTCCAGATTTCAGACTGCCAACCCATGGCAACTATGCAGATTGTAAGTTTCAACCCAAAACTCTTTGCCTCAAGTCGTTTTCCTCATTCTTTAAAGAAATCATCATTTCTTATTTTAAACAAATGCCATGAAGTCGTCTCAGAATTCCTCAATGAATGATCCTAGTTTTAGATAAAGTGTTTTCAACCAACTTGTTAGTTATTTCAGTTTAAAAACATCCACAATATATATCCTGAATTTCCCAAGATTGCACCTGGGATTCAAAAGGAATGAACGTGGTAATCCAACTATGCTCGGGACATTCTGGAACAGGCCATATTTTCAAACTAGTTTGAGACACTTTATGAGAGTAAAATGTGTGTGGTAGGATTTATTCACCATTACTCCCTCTGTATACTCAGGATTTCAGACCATCAACAAATTCTTGTAAGCAATTTCTGCTCATATCAAACCAACAAAAAGCTGTCCCTTGCATACCAAAATAAAACAAACTTCAAACTGGTGAGTTCTCTTTTTCTGGACAGATCTGTGCTACACGATGCCTGAAAGATCAAAGTGAGAATGTATTGAAAGTTGAAGCTACCTTATATTTCTGTAAATTGTAAGCATGACAAAATAAATGGAAAATTCCAAATATTTAAAACTTTAAGGTTACATTGGAATTTAAAAAATTTAAAAATCCTCTGTCCTGTTGGGCATAACAGGCAGCCTTGGTAGGAGAGGGAATGGTATGAAGTGATCAGGGCCAGGATGATAGCATGACTGTGAAGCCTATGTGTTTCCCTGGAGAAATGTTCAAAATTGAAGCAATACCATGAATTTTCTTATTTTCTTATAAACTACCAGCCTTTGAAGTTATTTCTATACAGTTATGAATTTTCTCCAACATCACTTAAAATGTTAAAAAAATTAAAGTGTGGCTTTTGGAGAGGGCAACATAGATATGCATTCATTGTTTTGTGAGGAAGAAAGAAAGTTTGAGTTGGTATTATGGGAATGAAGACACTGGAGAATGAAGTAGCATCAGCAAATGGAGGATGCCAGGAAGTGTCCCCAGGCATAAGGAGAAGCAGAAGCAAAGTCCCAGAGCAGTGAATTCATGACACCTTCAGGAAAGAAAAATATTTCTGCTGGGCATGCATTATGAGGATATAGTATGAAATGCAGGGCATAGCCCATGGGTGGGATTGGAGATCTAGCCTGGGGCCAGATCTTTAAAAGTGTTAAGGAATGTAAACTTTACAGGGAAGCTCCCATGGAGGCTGCTGTAATAACCCAAATTATTATTTCTGAAATGATGACAGATACACAAGAGCGAGCAAAAAAGATACAAAGAGATTTCACGTATTTTTAACCCGCCTTCTTCTGATGGTGCAGCTTGAGTAACCATAACACATTATCAAAACAAGGAAACTGGCATTGGCACAATACTATTAACTAAACTAAAGACCTCACTCAAGTTGTATCTGCTTTTGCATAGCTGTAGATTCATGGAATTTTATTACATGCATTGATTCATGTAATGACCACCAAAATCAGGTAATATCTAAGTGAGTTTTAGAAGGACTTAAACAAAGAGAAATGGAGGAGAAGAAGGAAGGTTCAGTAAATATTTAGAATATAAACTCTAATAAGTCAGTGTGTGAATTATGGATCCAGACAGCCTGGGTTGCATCCCAGCTCCACCACTTACCGGCTTTGTGACTAGGGAGGGCGTGTCTAAATTTTCTTGCCTGCAAAACAAAGATAGTACTAAAGATGCACTGAGAAATAAATAAATTAATGTTTGTAAGCAGCATTGACTCATACTCATTCTATGGTAAATGTAATGAATGTGTTAGCTTTTTACTAGGAAAACTTACTAGTCACCATTTCCAAAATTATAACACTCCAACCATTGGGGACATATCAAATGATTTTAGATTAATACTTTTATTTCAATGATTAACACTTTCATTTCAATGATTATGCATTTATTTTTATACTTGCTATATGCTAGTGGCCCAGGATACTGGGTTTTCATTTACGCTGGTAATATGTAGTTTCCTTCCTAGTTAAAATGTTTGAAACAATAAAAGTTCACTCAAACACATGATCAAAAAATTATTCAGACGCTACTCAGATATGACAATATTGTGAAATTGTGAATGTCATTTGTGTTATATATGTTGCTTGTTTGCAGAGTTAATTTGTGTTCTTTGGTGTAAGAAGTTTCAAGAATCTAAGTATTCTGTCTGTAATCTTAACTTTGAATTATTGTACTAAGCTATTAAAGATGCAAATCACACCTGAAGAATTAAGAAAAGGATGAAACAACAACTCTCTAGCACTTTGCTGACTGGACAGAAGGGTCATTTTTGCAACGGGTTTTATCATGTAATTAAAAAGGGTTCCCCTGATTAATTAAATGGAGAGCCAAACTCATTTAAACTGGTGATGCTAGGATAAGATTGCAATATTTTGCTTTAGCCAATATGCAGTAAAAAGCCCTTGAGTTTTTACTATTTGCAATATAGTCCATTTGCTGACAAATTTTCAGTACTTGCAGATTTATTGAAGCTTATTAAAGGCCTCAAAGCAATCAGGAATTGTAATAAATATTGGAACAAGGTGCTCGGTGTTTCAAATGCTGAATAAATCTTAGGATCAGAGCTAGTGTCCCAGCTGGGCTAATGTAGCGTGACCACCACCCCTGTCTGTTGACACTTGCCCTTTACTATCCAGTCATAGTAACTTCGTTTCATTTCAAAAGGTTGCCTCTCGTTCAGAAAAGGAATAATTAGCAGAAATATTTATGAGACTAGTAAATCAAACTCTTTTTCTGATAATCAAGAATTAGATCAACTGTCTTCATTATTTCTATATAATCAGTTAGCCCGGCATTGCAAGTGGAATGTTTCAGTCAATCGTAGGGTAATAAACCCTTGGTTCTAATAGCCCTTTCTGTAAGGATCTCAAGGTGTCAGGACATACCTGTAAGTCACTAAATCCTGCCCCTTTCCACAGCCAGCTCCCTTCTTCAGCTCTCACATGCTGAGAGCCCCAGCTTCACTCACTCCTGCACAGTCAGGACACTGAAGATGTCCCCTCCTCTTGTTATTCATCTCCAACCAGATTCAGGCTCACCCTGGATCTTTCTAGTTGTTGCTAACAATTTTTTTAATATAACCTTTTGAATTATAAATGGCCCTTGAGATTTGTTTACCATTTGCATTACCTATGCTTTGGGTATCTATTTCCCAACTCTGACCTTCCTTTAAAAATGATCTATTATTTTCCTTAGGGCTTTATATAACAAACTGCTGCACACTGGATGGCTTAGAACAATGGAAATGTATTCTCCCTGAGTTCTGGAGACTAGAAGTCCAAAACCCAGAGGTTGGTAGGGCACATTCCCTCTGAAGGCTCTCAAGGAGAATCCTTCCCAGTGTCTGGTGGTTGCCAACAACCTTTGGTGTTCTTTGGCTGGCAGATGCAACACTGCAATCTCTACCTCTGTACCACAAGGCATTCTTCCTTGTAATGGGGTCCAGGTGGAGAGGCAGGAAGTCGGTTCAAAGCAGTGGAACGTGAGACAATAAAGCAGAGCTGTCAGATCAGGGCCTGAGGGTAAGAGGCAGAGTTGGAGCAAGTCCCCAAATAATAGTGCTGGTATTATTCAGCACTATTTACTTTGCATACATCCCCATAGCTCCGTGATTTATATTCATTCTGTTACTCAAACTTAAATAACCTTGCGAGATAGACATTACAATATTCCAATATTCATCATATTGCCAATGATAAAACTTAGGCTAAGAGAGGGAAAGTAAACTTTTCAAAGTTATTTGGGGACAGAGTCTAAGCCATGAGTAAAGAGGGGGATATTAAGCAGTGCCAACCTGGCTCAGATAACTAGACTATCATTAGCTTCTTTCCCTGGGCCTCCCTAACTTTACGTTCAAATTCCAGTCATGCAAAATGGGTGATAATTGGCTGGGAGAAAAGCAAAGAAGTGACAAATTAGCTAATTGTGTGTCTGAGAATAGAAACAGACTCTAATTCTGAGCAGTCTGAGTTTGTCCTGGCTCTTTAACTTTATAGACACAAACTACACTTTCCAGCACTTAACCCAAAGGGATCTTATGTGGCTCTGCCCTGTACTTTCCCTGCCAAATAAAGGTGTGGCTGCCCCCAGGGTAGGTGGCCTCCTGGGCATTTCTGTTTGATCAATGCATGGCTCTGCTCTCTTTCATTTCTCTCAAGCTTCTGACTTGAAATGACTCAGCCATGCCAGCATCGAACCCTGCAGTTAGCAGTGCACCCTCTTCTCCTGGGCCTCAAACCCCTGCCCTCACTCCTATGCTATTGTAATCACCACAAACCAGCACACCCAGTCCTTCTCAGGAAGGGGAGACTTTCCAGAACTGTCACAACAGAAAATTGACCCCCACCTCTTTTCCAGAGCAAGTGGGAATCTCTGTCCTTGTTGGGACTGTTTTTCCTCCTGTATCACAGTCTGGCCAGGCAAGCAGAAAGAGCCAAGTCTCATCTGTCGAGTAGTATAGAAAAGGGAAATTGATTTCTACAACCCCCGTTGATGAACAGACAGGGGTGAGAGAGATTCCAAAAGGTCAAGTTGAAACATATGGATAGAGAACAAGAATTATTCTAAAACCAAGACCAACAGCGCAAGACAAGTGAAAAATGGCATGTGGGGTCTGGAGGTAGCACATGGAACACACAGACAGAAAACTTTTTGTGTGGCATTTGAGGACAAGCCTGTGGATAGGAGGAGTATAGTTAAGGTCACTGTGCTGATCTGGATAAAGAGAACCCAAGGCCAAGGCTAATTCAGACTTCTTTAGTGACTTCATTCTGAGGTCTGTGGTCTGAGTCACCAAGCAGCCTTTCTGCATGCCTCCCTGCCATTCATCTCTTCTTGGAGGTGACTGCAATAATGTTATAGGAATTCTTCACTCACAAACAGAATCACTGCTACAGGCAAGTGTATAATGAAGTACCACTTAAATGAGGTATGTATTGCAGGCTTTTTGCTAATCTCTGCAGTATTTAGCTATAGAACATACATTAAGGCCAAGAGAATTTTTCTGTCTAAACTCCATTAAAGTATTAAAAAAACTTAGAACACCCGATCCATTCAAAGATACCTTTGGAAAGTCACCGTGCATGGCCCTTGTTTCTGACCTCACCAATGGACGCCCTCATGTCTTTCTAATGTTTCTTGGCTTATAAAAATCACACCGGCCCACTGACTACAGGTCTAATGGGCATAATTTTGACTAACCTGTCATTTTCCTTCCTTTACACAAACCTGAAGGTTGACTTTTTGCCTTTTAAGTCCAGGCATTTGTCACGATACTAGAGTATGTCCCAAGGAAACAGTCACTCAGGGAGGTAAGGATGTCCTCCACCCTGGGCAGCAAAGCTGTGTCCTTGGAGCACTTGTTGACTTTGAGCAGTGGAGGACCTCTCTGTGGTTTGGAAATGAGGGCAGAGGCATGAGTCCATCAAACCAGCCCCATCTCTGAGTAGGAAAAGAAAATGGCTTCCTAACAGGGCGCTGGCCACGAAGTTTCAATCCTAGTCAGGTCTATGGCCGTTCCTTCTTCATTCTCTAAATGCCTTCCTTCTTAATTCCCTTCCCTTCAAAGAAGACAAAGAACTGTCTTATGTTTCTGCTTGTAATTTCAAATTTAAAAGAACACCTGGCCTTTCTGCTGAGGTTGATTCAGACATCTGGTACGGCCATCAGTGAGCAGTGCCCAGAGTTGGCCGGATTCCCGGTCTCAGTTCCCCTTCAGCTTATTCCACATTTTTCTAGGAGTTATCAGAGCATCCCTATGAATGAAGAATAGTAGGCAGTGTTTCACCCTTCGAAAGTGCTTGCTAGTGTGTCTATCGATGAAAAATAAAGGAGGCAGTACTTTAACAAGTATTTCATGTTTATAAGTTGCTTAGGTTAAACTAAAATCTCTAGTCAGGTAGTATTGTGATAGATGCATGGAACATTTTGGGCTGACATTGGTCTGTTTAAATCTCAGGCACAGTCTTAATTTCTGACAGATACTTCCATCCCTAGGTTTTGTCACTTAAACATAGCCTTTAGGCATTGAAAGGAATTCTGCTTGGAAATATTTCTTGATGTCTTTTACTTGCTGCCTTTCTAAGGTAAAAAAGCAACTGATAATTAAAAGAGAAAAAACAAACTTGTTTCAGCCTAAGATGGAAAAAATGGCTTTCTAGAATCCCTGCTGGAGAGAATATACTTGTGAGGTCAGCAGCCTGGTGTGTCTGAGTTTTTTCTTTTTTTCTTTTTAATTAGGAGATTTAAAGAGTGGAATAACCTCTCTAAGAAACATCCATGCTCCTGTGTTTGGAGAAATATTTTATTATAAAGTTTCTCAAACTAAGTTGTGTTGTTATCTATATTCCCATCTCTATTTTCCCTCTGGGCTGAGACCCCAGAGGGCAGGAATATTGATTAGTTGTCTTACAAGATCAAAATGTTACATAGAGCCTACAGCATAGCAGATTGCTCATACAGTTGTTGAATAAACAAAAATGAAGGACAGTTGAAGAAAAACATCTCTGGGTATGTCTTAAAGGAATGTGTCCTCTGGTAAGATGAAGGCAACTGGAATAACCAGAATCAGGTGTCAGCAAACTACAACCTGAGAAGGAAATCTAGTAGTTGTCCATATTTTTAATAAAGTTTTATTGGAACACAGCCATGTTCATTTCTTAACATAATGTTGATGTCCTTTTTCACACCACAACAGCAATTCAGTGTTTGTGACAGGAACTGCATGGGCCACAAAACAAAAATATATTTAATACCTGGCCTTCAATTTTTAAAAAATACTAACCCCTAACTTAAACAAAGAAAGATACCAGCACAGGAGTAAGTAAGCAGCAAGAAGTTACTGAATGCTTATCATGTGCTTAACTCATCACAGGATTTGCAATAGACACAGCAAGATACACCTTAGCTCTTTGAGTAATTGGTCCTTTAACTATTTGAGAGCATTGATTTTAGCGGCTGTGCCAGTGAAAGAGCGAAAGCATTCTCCATGTGTTGGAGTAAAATGAACCTCATCAATATAAAACAGCAGGTAAATCCAAGAGGCAGTGAGCGGAGGGGACCAAATTAAGTGCAAGAGTGGTATTTTGGATGCAGCAATGGCAGAGTAACCAGAAGAATGTATCTAATTATTGTCCAATATCTCTCAAACCTATTTTCTTGATATAATACCAAGAAAGGTATTGCATTCTGCATTCACTGTAATATAAAGACTGGAACTATTTTACTTGGATAGTGAATGAAGGAGTGACATCACAAGGCTGAAAAACTTGGTGATAATTGCACTGCAGATATTTGATCTTTGCTGTATGTAATTATTTGTTTAATCGTATTGAAGACATACTATTTATTCCAGAAAATCTGTTACTTTTATTTTTTTTGCATGTTAAAATTTTTTTTAGATTTTTTAATTGTTTTTAAAGTGCAGTTGTCTCCATTTTATCGCCACTTTCCCCTGCCCCACACATCCCTACCTCCCACCCTCAATCCTACCCCCTTTTGGCCTTGTCCATGGGTCCTTTATACATACTATTAATTGAAAGATCATGTTAAGTGCTTTATATGCATTATTTAGTTTGATTCAAGTTTTGTGCAAGAAGCCTCATTATTTGCATAGTATAGCATCATTATCTTCATAAGTTCCTGAGCCACACAGCATATGGGTAGGCTAGGTTGTGCTTCAGTAAAAACAAGCCCCATATCTCAATGGTTTAACACAATGTAAGTTTATTTCTTTTTATCTTATATGCTCACTATGGGTTACCAGGTATCTCTACCTTCTATAGCCACTTAAGAAACCAAGCTGGCAGGGGGTCCATTTTCATCACCATGAATTGTGACGAAAATATTGCAGCATATCCTACCGTCTATAATATGCTTCATCTAGAAGCAACACAAACCATTTCCATTCCTATTTCTTTACCAGGATTGGAAACCATTTCTATCCAACTGCAATACCCATTATCTTTCTACCAGCATTTACAGTTATATAACAATTCATATTAACATAACAGTGTGTTTCATTGGTGTTCTTCACCCCAAATCTAAACATTCACAGAGGCGTGCTGACATTTACTAGTTCAAGAAATATTTACTATGTGCCTCCAAGGAGCCATACACTATCCTGGTCAATAGGAACGTAGCAAAACCCAAAATGGACATACCAACCTTCATTGAGCTTATATTCTAGCAAGGAGAGAAAATAATCACATTGAACCATCACTTTTAGTCAAATATGTAAGGGAGTTGATAGTAAGTGCTATGAAAAAATAAGATACGGAAAGCAGTAGAGATGCTGGAGGCTGGAAGCTGAGACACTTTCCAACCCACATGATCCATTAGCATTTAGGCCTGAGCATGACAGATGACCTGAGTGTCCTGGAAATCTCATGCTGCTTGAAGGAACCTGGTATAAAAAGCAGGTTTCTATTATGTCTGGTGGTCTCAAGTTCAATAAATGTCCAAGAGGTAAAGAATTAGAAGAGGCAGAGCTCTTGCCAAGATTATCTGGTTTTCTGAAGCTCCATTCAAATGGAGGCAAGGAGGTTGAAGGAAGGGGCTGTGGTACAATATTCAAAACCTGGACTCTTGTATGCCTCCTTAAATAATTATAATTGTGGGGGAAAAAATAAAGGTCCATAAAATAAGTCTTCGAGGAATATGATGAAGAGAGAAGGAGATGTCTTTTTGGCATTAACAAAAGAAAAAACTGAAAAAAAGAAACCTGGACAGGTTCCCTTACACATATGTGAGCAGAAGTTAGAGATAAGCCTGTTTAGGGCTTGGCTGGTAGAGGGTTGCAATGCTTCTCCCCACTTATAATGAGTGACATGTTTGTAATGAATTTTCTTAGCGCTTGTTTTGGTCCCTGTTTCCTTCTTCCTAAAATAACACTTCCATTTGCTCCACTCCACTCCACTACCCTCTAGCCCTTTCTGTAGCTCCCATTGGTAGCTCATGAAGTGTTTTAAGACCAAATTATGCTCTTTACTTTCAGTAAATCCTTTCTCTTTACCCCTTCAATTTTTCCAGCTTACTATCAATCTTCGTGTTAAGGTTTCCAGCAAAGTCTGTGGATAAAAAATATCTCCTTTATAAGTGGCTTTTTCTATTAACCTGGATCATCCCATCTTGTCAAAACACTTAACCGGGAGATAGTAACTCCCTGGAAGCCTGGCTCAGATTTCAATTTACCTATGACCTTAGGTGGATGAATCACTTTGCCATTGCAACAAAGGCTCCTCAGGGAATATAGGATTATTCATGTTCTGCTCAGGTAAGGAATAAGAATTTGGATTTCTTAATATTTTAACAGTATTCGGCAGTTGAGAAGAATGATATAAAGATCCTGCATGGTGGTTGTGATCGTTTAGAGATACAGAGAGAGCTGATGTCCAGCATTCACCCTCGGACCCCAGGGCTCCCCTTGAAAGACCAGACCACCATGATGGTTCCTTACCTGCACCCTCTTTTCTCATCCCACTCTCCCTCCAACTGCTCTCCTCTCTTCCCACTCCTTCAACCTACTCCAAAATAAAGATATAGGAGACATCTTTTATTGAATGCTTACCATGTGCCAACTGTTGTGCTACACATTGCGGTAGGTTGCATAACAGATTTTTCATACCTCCAGGTCTCTGTCTTTGCCATGTGACTTTACAGTTCCTCTCATGGGAACAGAATGTATTTCTTGCTCCACTGATGTTGGGTTTGATCATGTGATTTGTTTTGGCCAATAGAATACAATACAAGCAATAATGTGCCTCTTCTAAGTCTAGGCTTCAACATGTCCTCATATATTTGCTTCATCTCTTGCAACTCTGTCTCTGTTATGAGAAAAAACTTGAGCACTCACCTGAAAGATGAGAGATATGTGGCCCAGTTACCTGAATCACCTTAATAGCCAGTCTTCAACTGGTGAATATCCAGGCTTGTGAGGGAGACCCTCCTAGACCAGCCAGCCGCCAGCTGCCTGCAGGTACGTGAGTGAAAAAAGTGGTATCAACCAAGTCTGGCCAGGGCAGCAGCAATGCCAAACGACTCACACACTCAGGAGAAATAATGGCTGGTTTTTAAATGAAGCCATGAGTATTGGGGTGTCTGTCATGCAATAAGAGCTAACTGATAAACATTTTCCAAAGATTAGTTCATTTACTCATACTCATCTTACACAGTAGATTCTATGACCATGCCCACTTTGCAGATGAGAAAACTGACATCACACAGACCTGAAAGGGAAGAGCTAGAATTCCAAATCCCAATGGCTGATAGCTTAAAATATGACTTTGTTTCACCATATATATCACTGTAGATACCCCTTCCTTGCTTTCTTGTTCTCTCTCATTTCTAAAGGGAAGGTTTCAATTAGAACCAATTGAAGTTTGCTAAAGCTCATGCTGCTATTTTTAAGATAAAAAAATCCTTCTCATTAGACTCAAATAAGACAGGTAACTGACTTTTCTTGGGGTGTCCTTTGTCTTGTGAAGATTCTCTGAAGCCAGTGTTAGGGAAGAAATAGACACAAGACATTTCTAAGCACTTATGGAAACTTTTTTTTCTGGTAATAACTTGTTTATGCAAATAACAGTGTTGTCTGCTCTAAAATTGTCCAGTGTTCCTTCCTAATGAGTTATTATAATTAATTGGTCCCGCCACTCAGTCAGAAATAAGTTTGTTCTTATGTGGAATAACTAATTGGACAGGTCAATGCCTACGTGATCACCAGGGAAGCCCTTGTGAGAATGGGGGAATCGAAGCCGGCTGGGAAGCTGCTGGAATTTCATGGAGACAATGGCATGAAGTTTAGCATATTTCTTGGTACTAACCACACTTGCTCTCCATCAAGTTGCCCAAAGTTATGTACCTTTCCTGGAACAAAATAATGGAATGAATATTCTTTGTTTTATATGATAGACATAACTCTCAAGAAACATGAATCAACTTTATTCTTTAGTAGATTCCAATAAATAAACTATGCTCTCTTCAAGCAGTCATCTGTTGTTAATTTAATTTTTTATCTGCAAAGTTCACTATTAAGGCTCTCTTTTGTTCAAGCAGCTTTTGTTTTAAACATGCAATAGTTACTCTTTCTTCTTGTATGAACATTTTGTAAAAGTGAAGAGAAGTTTCAACATTTCTGGTATGTCATGGGGCTTCTCTATGGTTTAAAGAGAATGAGGAAGATGTCTACTATCTTTTATCTCACAGCCAGTAAATCTGTTGTATTAAACATTGCTATAATTACTTTCAAATGCACAGCTGAGAGTGTGAAAAAATTTAATACTTGTAATGCCTGAATCATTCATAGTATTCATGTTTGCTCCATTGTCAACAACAATTATATGATATTTTTTTCTGATTTTCCATTTTCTAAAAAGTTGGGAAAATTGACATTCTTTTGACTCATTCTCACAAAATGGAAAGAATTCCTCAACAAGACTTTTTTTTCTTTTTGAGACACTTATGGTCCAAGCATATTTAAATAAGTAAAAACTTATAAACAGTTCTTAAAACTATCTCATAGAATAGTGTGAATAGTAGTACCTCAAATAACATTATAAGGATTGAGAGTATGATGTAATTTAAACTTTATTTTTTCTGACTTGTATTATTATTACACTTTTATAAATGTATTTTGATCCAAGAAGAATATAAGACTCTTCCAAAGTTATCTCACTAATACACTCTCTTGTAGTATTAGTATTTTCTGTCAATTACTTCCCCTTTATTTAGCTATTTAAAAGTTCTTATGCATGTTTGCTATACAACATTAACAATTTCCAAAATCAATATTAATTATTGTGATATTTTATGTTTGGAACAATAAATATACATTTATAGTCAAGTAACTGCTAGTGTTTTATCATATGTAAAACACGTAAGATTTTCCACTCCAAGGTACATCTATAGAACATGTACTTATACTTGAAAGTGGATATTCATATATGAATAATGAATCAAAGTAAAATAGCTCACTCATTTTATTGACCTGATTATGCTGTTTAGATATTATGGTGACGTACGTAATCACATGACTTTGTCCACCTCACGTTTAAAGCTACCAGAAGTATGAAGTTGCATGTGAATCTTCACTCTGAATCTGCCAAGGCCAACGCTGAGACTGAAGCTAGAGAGCACATTTTGGCCAAATATCTAGGCCAGTGCTAAACATAGATGATTTCCTAAATAGATGCCTTTGGGAGACAATTTTAAGTTTTAAGACATGAAAAGATATATTTTCCCCAAACCATTTGGATTTCTATTTTGTATTTGCATAGAGTTCAGATAGAAACATCAGAATCATTTCTGACTCCAACTAATTTAAAAAGCAGTAGTTAGCATATACCTATCATACTTTAGCCCAATAAGTCAAGCACTTTGCCTACGGGTAAAATAACTGACAATCTGAGAGAGAACAAAAAGGATTAAAAAAAAAGAATAAGCAAATGAGATAATTAAGGATAGGTGAAACTGTTAAAAAGAGGTGAAAACCATTCCAGTCTTTCAGCATTATTAAGTATGGAATATATTTCAAAGAGTCAATTAATTCTCAGTATATTTTTGTTGATTTTTGCTGGACTCTTGGGCTCATGAACAAATACTTTTTTTGGATAAACGAATATAGTTCCAACATGAATGTTCGTTGATACTTTATTAAATAAGAATAAAGTGAAAACATGAAGATGTTTGTTATTCATAAATAAAGTGAACTCTCTGAATTAAATAGTAGTTGCCAAGTACTTAAAACATTTTCTCAATTATTTGTGCTAATCACAAGGTAACAGCAAAAATCACAACACATTTAACCTGATTATTAGCATTCCCTCATCATTTCATTGAGTCCAGATCATTTAAAAAAATAAATTAATGCCTGGTTTATAGCATTTGCCAGTTTCCATGCTGTAAAAACTCTCACTATGGCCAACGTGAAGGAACAAATTTGATGCCTCTGAACGCAGAAAAACTGGGTTGAATAACTTCAATAGCATGGTTGATGGTAAAATACAGTAAAGTCACCAAGAAAGATATATTTTAATATAATTTATTTGTAAATTAATATAATTTAACTGAGTAATGACTATATATTTTTAACAACTGACTCACAAAAATACTGAAACTTTAATAACCTTATCTCACGAACTGGTGTGATCAGGCTCCAACGCCCTGTTGCTTCTCACTGTATTCCACCCCTCAGGCTACCTAAACAATACCTTAAGTTTTAAATTATAAAAGAAGACATAGCACTCCACTGGATTGCAGAGGGAGTCAGGAGAATCCACACACTCTGCATTAAACCCAGGCACCACTGCCCTCTAAGAGCACTCAGTATAAAAGGAAGAGAAAAAAAAGAGAGGGAGAGGTATAATGTACCTCTTGACGCATGTGAGGTAAAAGAACAATGAAAAGGACTAAAGTATTGCAAAAATAGGTCAAGAATCTATTTCAGAAGAAAATATAAGCCTTCACACACAAAAAAGTTCCTAGCAGTGCTTCAGGGTATCAATATACTAAATATGACCACAAATTTAAGAAACAAGGGCTCAAAAAAAAATACAGAGTAAGAAGAATAAACAGAGTGAGACCAAGATAGAAATTTCAGTGTTAAAGAAATAAACTGAGGACAAAATGTCACAATGTTATCACCATTGACATCATCATCAGACCTTTAATTTTCCTCTACGGTTTAGTCATATAAGGGGCTCCTCTCCTAGAGACTGACATACCTATAATTTAGTCTAGATAAGGTTAAGAATTCCATGTCTTTATTCAAATAATAGGTTCTGAATAAGACAGCACCAAAATTAAGAAAGAATGTTAAATCTCAGGGGTCAAAAATTTTCAATACCAAAGTTCATGTTCTAACACCATCTCTAAGAACTGTTCTCAAATTTAAAGAAAACATCACATTTCTATAGAATTAATGTAATATAAAAATATGAGGGTCTCCCTCCTACTTTTGTGACTAATATGGTGACACTTAAGATATAATCTAAATAAGAAAAATTCTTTTTTATTGGTTGTTTTCTAAATGTGAGGCATTGTGATTAAAAAGACCTTAAAAATGTTTACACCATTTAATTCTCATAACAACCTATGAATTAGTAATTGACACCAATTCTTTTAAAATGAAGATATAATAGGTCAGAGATACTAAGTAATCTGTCCATGGTTACACAGAATATATGTAGGAGACATATGATTTGAAACTGTGCCTAATTCCAAACTTTGTGTTCTTAACTTCACTACTCTCCTACTTCCTTTGATATGCTTTCCTTAGGATAGCTCATAAAAGGTAAAGAAAGGTGAGACCAACTGTTCTAAAGTGTTTCTTTGATGCTTTATATTCTTTTCCTGTTTCATTGGCACACAATGCAATATACAGATCATGTATCATAGAAATTTACACTTGAAACCTATATAATCTTATTAACCTATATATAATCTTATTGACCAATGTGACCCCAATAAACTTAATTAAAAAATTAACCCTCAAAATAATCTTATAAGAACATGGTAACTTATAGGTGGAAAAACATACTTATAAGGCTTAAGCATTGACTAAACATAATTGTCCAAATTAAATTTCCATGTGATTTGCACTGGGTCCTGCTTAAATCCAAATCTATTTGTTCTCATTATTAAATATTGCTTCATATCATGTTAGAAAGGGCGCTGCTAAATCTGAAGTTAGCCCATGTTGTTTCCAAGGCCAAGGCGTTAACACAGGACTTTAGTAAAGAATGTACTTTCTTGCAATATCAGAAAATGCACTCTTCCCTTCTGCTTCTAAAATCTGGGGACAAATGAACAAGCTGAATGTTAAGTATCTTCAGGAATCAGCACAAAAACTGCCATTTAGAAAATGTCGGAAGAGTTTGAAGATGGTGGCAGGCAGGAAATTGTAGTTCTTTTGAAATCTTACCTGGGAGCCTAGCAAATTCTCTACCGTTGTGAAACCTTTAAGAGAGAGAGCTTTGAAAAATAACAATTTAACTTCATTCCTGGCAAGATAGTTACTTCCCTGTCACCAGACCCCCTTCCAAAATGAAGGGTTGGAGCGGTGTAATGAAGATTCTCTCAGTCTTGCTGCTTTTGACTCTAGCACAGACCTGAAAATAATTAGCCAACCACTGTAACACTGATATTTTCCTTTCTGCCAGCAAAGCTCTTCCGAGACAATAATTTGCCTCTCCTCAGGAACATCAAACTCTTCAATTGAATAATGACAGGCTTGAAATATATGGGTCTGAAACAGATCAGCAAGAATCAGATTCTGGAAACCTGTAATCCTATTTTACTGCTTAGAAAGCAAAAGGAAAGTGCAGTGAATCCCTCAGCTGAAGCCCTGAGATCCCTCCTCATACCAAAGAGCTCTGGAGCAGAAATTCAGGCCTCTATTCAGCTCAGTGACCCTTCTGTGTATGAACACCCTCTGCGGTTTCTAACTCCAAGACACGTACTTCCTACTACCCTCCAAGCCTCCTTGCTATTGGCCTCTGTTTGGGAATTGCTGAAAACGTCTTTCCTCCTTATTATGAGACACCCAGACGGTTGGCTAAAGTTATCTTTTTTTGTCTACTTTGCTTGACTTAGTAATTATAAAAACAACTTATGTTTACTGTAGAACATTTGAAAAAAGTGAACAGAAGTATATAGAGGTAAAAAAAAAATCACCACTATGATAACAGTCAGAAGAGCAGGTATCTCAGCAGCGGTGTAGGGAGGTATAGAGGAGTTGGTAGGAATTGAGAGGAGACACAAGGCGCCTTTTGGGTTGCTCACCATGTTTTATATCTTGATCTAGGGGATGGTGATACAGGGAATGCATGTTTGAAAAAAGGAATTGTGATACACTTTACACACTTCACTGCATGTATACTAGACCTCAATAAAAAGAAAAACATTTAAAATCACCCACCATGTCCAAACCCACAGCCACTTTTACATTTGGAATATGCCCTTCATATATATCTGTGTGTGTGTGTGTGTGGTGTGTGTGTGTGTGTGTGTGTCTCAGTGTCTTACACTGTGAAAAGTGCATTGGCTATGGGGCACAGTAGAACACTAACTATGATATGATTGTACACAATTATTTAACCACAGTGAGCCCCCTCTTCCCTACTTGAAATCTCAGTTCTTAGGAGAGAATATTGTCTCCAGAAATAAATACTTCGTCTTCGTATGTGATCTATACTATGCACTCATACACTGGATTTTGGTTTCTTCTGTCTTAACATAAAAAGCGTCCCTTTACTTAATAACTTTCCACTTACATATGTTCATACAACAAAGCCGCATGCAGAACAGCATGATGCCAGCTCCGCTCCCACCAAGGGATGCTGTTAGCTTTCTAGTCCCATGATTCAGTTCTAGGATACATCCTTTCTCTTTAGTCTTCTAGATCTTGTGTTTATTTGTGAGAAACTTGCAAAGATTATGACTCCGTTTTCTCTAATAATTCAAAAACCACTGAGTGTTGAAATTGGCAGCAAGAAGATGCCAATGAAGAGAGCAGAAGGAAAAACAGAGAAGTACGTGGCAGTGGAGCCCAGCACAGGCAGAGAAGGAGGCAGGGCCTCACTCTCCCAGGACTTGGATTTGGGGTTGGAGCCAAGATTAACCTCATTTTCCTGTGCTGGGCTCCAGGAGACATTTGGATTGCAGGTAGCAGACACTATGTAAAAACTTTAAGGCAATTCAATAAACACAGATTTAACTAAGTGTCATTACCACTGGCGATATCTCATTACCTATTCGAGGAAGGAATCCTACGTACACTTAAACATATTTAGCCTTAGCTACATCATTTTACTATTATAAATTTAAATCAAAATATACATACTTATATCTGTATGTACTAGGCAAGAAATAATTCGTGGCATGCTAGACAAATGTTTGTTGTTTATTTTTACTGACTTTATTAATAGTTAACTCTCAATTTTGAGCTCCTGAGACCTATTACCGCATCTTTCATGTCTACTAAAAAATGTAACATTTAGTTAATGTCTGCTAAGAATCTATACATATATTAATTTATTTTACCTGTATGACACAGAAAAGAAATACAAAGAAGGCAATTAGGCTTATATGGAGGCTCCACTGGAGCTAGGAATTTGGGGGCATTCTCTTTTTCTGCTTTACCATCCTAGCGTGTGACTTCCATTCTCAAGATCACCTCATGGTTCAGTATGGCTGTTGGAGTTCCAACTATCATTTCACAATCCAGGTAGAAAGAGAAAAAAATCAGGGATATAACTGATGACTGCATCAGAAACTTTAAAGAACCTTTCCAGAAGTTAGAATAAAACACACTTCAAGCTAACATCTCATTGAGAACTCAGTCATAAGAAGACCAAAAAAAAAAAAAAAATCCATATATTTATTTCTAGAGTTGATGTTCTTACCTAAAAATGGAGAGTCTGTAACTAAGGAGAAGGAGAAAGCTATTTAATACGTAATTGATAACAATGGCATCTTTGTGTTGTAACAATGGCATCTTCGTGGTGGTACCGATACAGACATTAGGCTCATTGTGGTTAAATAATTGTGCACAATCATAAGATATTATAGCTAGTGACCTACCTCATTTCAAAGCCCATGTACTTTTCACAATGTAACACTGCTATCAATGTTACTTTGTAGAGGGTTGCATGTAATAGACATTCAATACATGTTTGTGCAATGGGGGAGCAAATGATCACCCTGAACCAGCAGAAGTCAAATGGTGAAGAGCATGGCTCTGGAGCAGTGCTTCTCAGATCTAATGGGCAGTTCGGAGGATTCCCCTGCACATCTAGTTAAAATGAAGACTCTGATTTAATAGAAATGGGTGGGTCTAAGAGCCTAAATTTGTAATAAGCTTTCTGTGCTGCTTGTCCATGGCCCTCTCTTTGAGAATCAAGGTTTAAACTTGCATTTCCCAGTACAATAATTGAGCACCTGAAATGTGGCTGGTCTGAATTGAGATGCACTGTTCAGGAAGTATGAAATACACAATAGATTTCAAAGACTTCATATGAAAAAAGTAAAAAATATCTCAATATTTTATATGGATTTCATATTGAAATTATAGTGTTTTGGTTATATTACATTAAATAAGTATGCTATTAAAATTAAATTAATTTCAACTTTTTTTATTTTTTAAGTATGACTAATTTGGCGAAAATTACTGATGTGGCTCACTTTTTACAGGGGTGGGCAAAAATAGGTTTATAATTGTTTGTATGGAAAATAATACAATAATTAATAGGTAATAATACAAGCACAAACTCCGTGGTTCATGTACCCACAACTATAAACCTACTTTTTCCCATCTCCTGTATTTTTGTTGGACAGTGCTTGTCTAAACTGAGGGATGCTATTTGATTTAAATTCCAAATCCCCACTTACTAGCTGAAAGACTATGAGCAAATCAACTGTACTAAGTTCAGTCTTCCCTTGTAAACTGGGAGGAATAACTGTGTTTGCTTCCTAGTGTTCCTCTTAAATAAGAGGAACAAATACAGCATTTAAGACACAGTAATTCTTTGAAGCTGAGCTATAGCATTGGATTTCAAAAAAGACCACAACACAAACAAAACTCATTTGCTGCTTCATATTTTTAAAATATGCCAAACATAGTAATTGGGCACTTTAATAATCTTTGTTGTCAATTACTTTAAGGGTGATTTTGGTCATACATATCACATGAACTTTGCCAGGCTCATGCTCCTTATTATCTAAATTCAGTAAAATTGATGAAGTGCTCAGTGAACACAAAGACACAAAAGTCAAGTTTGATGATCAGGGCTGGACGTCACAATAGCACCTACATTTCCAGGCTAATCATCAGCTGAGTCATGCCACTGTTGTTTTCACAGAACTACACTTTACTGTAGGCCCCCAAAGCAATTACAAAATATAATCTTTTCCAAGTTCCATGGTTTTACCAGTCTACTTCTTCCCAGAATTCACCAGAAGCCAATGCGCTGAGTGGGCAGTTTGCCTAAAGCCAATTAGTAGAAAGGCCAATTTGCCAAATGACTGATTCATCAAATTTATTTATACCTTTCAACTATTTAGCTGCGGTTCATGAATTTTGATTTTGTCCTCTTTATTGCATTTTAAGGAATGTTTAATTTGTTTCTGTCACAGTCCCCACTGTTCCAGAAGGAGCTGAGGGGCAAAGAGAGAAGGGGGCTGAAAGAAGAGAGCAGAAAAATGAGAATAGAGAAGGAAAATTACAGGGCAGAGTGACACTGCAGAGGATAAAAAGAATATAATTATGACTATATTTTCAAATATAAATGTAGTTTTTAAGAATATATTATTAATTATGCAAACACATAATTGTAATAGTTCTTGATATTTAAGAAAATATTGCAAAATGTTTACTTATTGAATATGTGAAGAATTTGTGTTAATATAATCTCCTCATGCATAATATATTCATAGTCATTTTCATATTTAATAATACCCATGCAAAATATCTTCCCTATGTCCCAGTCTCCTGTATCTCTGTCTCTGCTTCTCTCATTTCTCTGCCGGTAGCAACAGGAAGCAGGGGCAGAAATGTACTGAGGATTCCTTCACATACTGTTATAAAGGAAAAAATGAAAAGAAGTCCATTAAAAAATAATTTTTGGAAATGGAAGTTTGATGAATTGGTCACTAAACACATTTGCCTTGGCAAAATGGTCACTCAGTGAATTGGCTTTTAGCAGTTGGCTGGATTGTGGGTATGTAAAGAAAACTGATATTAGAGAGTTAAGAGGGAAGCCCCCAAAACTGGAGAAGATATTGCATACTTTGCTTTCTACCTTTATAAGAAAAATGTTTGGGCAAACAATTATCAGGTATGTACTATTTTTTAAGTGCCAGGGTATAGTGTAGGATCTAAAGCAGTGGCAACAAATATTTGGCCCTCAACTCCAACCTGGAGCTCTGCCTACCTCCCAATTCACCACCACTTATCAATCCTGCTGCTCCTTCCTGCTTAAGCGGATGTGATTCAAGGACCATCTTACACACACCATAGTCATTACACCTTTTGGTATGTGAGTAATAGGAAATCTAATTGCCATCCTGAGTCTACCAACTATATTAGCCCATAAGTGTAAACAGAGGTGTTCTTTCCCCCAAATAGATTAGAACATAAATATACCACTATTTTAAGGGCAGGGAGTAATTCAAAGACCAGCAAGACATGCCTCGACCCAGACTGAAGGTCTTAATATTAGTAAAGAATATGTCAGTGAGGAGGGATGTTGAGAGACCTGAGAGGAAATACTGTCGATGCTTATCTCAGATCAAAGATGCTCCTTCTCACCGTCTCCACCTGTGTGGTCCTGGAGGTGGGTGTATTCATCATATGATGGGAACGTTAGGTTATCATTACCTGATGTTTCAAATATGCATACTAGATTTGATTACTTCTGCTCCTCTTCTACGTTTGCACAACAAAGTTTCTAATTTGCCATACATGCATTACAAATATCTGAATCTCTTAGCAAATATGTCTCTGTCTGTATATTCTGCTTTATAATCACTTTCAGAATAATCATAGCTACCATTTTTATGCCATCTTACCTGCTGTGTATGTGTGTTTGTGTGTATGTATAGACATTAGACTTTTTGGTCTTTACAACTATGTTAGGAAGTATCTATTTGGATCTTCATTTATTAAAGAAATAACCAAATCTCAAACATGTAAGGAATGTCCACAGGATATTTCAACTTGATGAAAACCTTGGCTGTCTCCGACTTGAAAGTCTATAGGGCGCAACCCTTTTAAGCTAGTCTTCTGAGTCTAAGAGTAGCTAACAAGGCACTTTTGGGAGATGACAAGACCAAGGAGCTGAGCCAGACAGTGAATTGTAAAAAATCGACATTTTGTTAGGCAATCTCTCTTGGTTATAATAATGCAACAATGTCACAATTACATCAATTGCTTGTACTTCCCAGTTTTCTTATTATTTTAAAGGTCAAATTATTGTGTAATAATTTGAACCATGTAATGTGCATAATATTTCTCATATGTATAATTTTTATAGAAAAAAAAAGGGCATGGTTTTTGTTTCCAAAATACTTATTAACTTCTCACACAGTGAGAGCATTCAGCTAAATGCAGGAGCTTATGCATATATGCTAATAAAGTAAGCCAGACTCTGGAGAGAAATCCTTTGAACCAGGGTCAGCTTTTGGTTGAGAAAAGGGGTTATGCCCTGTCCCCCACCAAAATCAGTAATAATAATGATAATAATAATACCAACCAAAAATTGACTAGCACAGAAGCGTAGCTAATAATGAAAACAGGAATTCTAAAGCTGGCAAAAGTAACTATGAAGACGAAACTCAAAAGCAAGATTAAAACAACAAAACTAGGGCCAAAGCCATAAGAGTCCTAGAATTAACACATTGGAACCATCTTAAAATTCTCAGTCATAAAGCTTTCATTAATTTCCCTTATAATATAAATCTCTGTTTTTCACAATGTGTGAATTGTTGGGAGCCAATATGTGGGTCCCTTGCATGGGGACAGTTTAAAAGGCAGTGAGAACAAACTAAGGGTTTATGTGTTTCCCAGTGGAGAGAGAGAGTAGAAGGCTTCCAAAGGGAACATTGATAGGTACCTACGATAATTCTTGAAATGTTAAATTTATCAGAACATCCTGTTCTTTGGTAAAATAAGGCTTTCCTGATACAAATATCCCTGACCTTGGGAAAGTATTTGTGATTGTTATGTACAAAAGGATGTGTTTTTGTGTTTACATCTGTGAAATGAGAGCAAGGAATGGTGCTAGGAAATTGCACGAACACAATTCATTCGTGGGAGTGCTTCCAATATTTTAAAAGGCTAAAGCTGGCATTCAAGGAAAACATAAGACCACAGGTCTTAACAAAAGAAGAATGTCAATGAATATAGGGAAAAGGAGTTTCTTTGAGAACACAGGAAACTGTGTCAAAGAAGAATTCCAATTATGGTATGAATGAGGTCATTAGGAAGTGAGGGCATGTGAATGGCCAACTCTCAGTTAAAGGAGAGGTAGTGATTGGACGGGGAACTGCAGCCCCACACAATTCAAACAACAATCCCCCTGGCGCTTAGAGGTTCAAAATATATTTTTATATATATATGAAAATATCCCAAAAGGAACCACACAAACCATGTAAGGGCATAGTTCTAAACATATAGTAAGATCAAAATAACCCTCAAGGGCAGGAAATGAACAAATAAGTGCATGGTAGCAAGTAAGAAGCACGAGACCTACAAGATCAAATCCAAAGGAGCGTCAGCAAGATATGAGCCTCTCGGGATACATACTGACTGAAACTCAACTCTATTCCTTAGAACTGGAAATAGAAAGTTAAATTTTAATGTGCCTTTGTTAGCATCAACCATAAACCCTTGCTAAAGAAAAATTCTCAGCTGGCACCACTGGAAGATGATTAGATCCATGGAAAAATGGCATTTGCTTTATAATGATGGTTTTATACTTACATTTCCTGAAATGTATTGTTTTTTATTAAGCTAATTGTGTTATTCTCAATCATCATGACGTTTTTTGTAAATATAGTGACTTCTAGTTGTTGATGGTACATGAGGACTATAGGCCTCATTCCCTATTGTCATGACCAGATTGCAGTGAAAAGAAGACTAAGACCAAATTCGTTCAACACGTACAAATATAAATATATTTCACCAAAACAACAGTTTATAAACTACAGAGCAAACTCAAGTGCCAGCTCTCTGTTCTTTTAAGTACTCTGACAGCACACTGTAAGAAAGGCCCATCAAGACAAATCCAACAATGTTTTTCTGGCAGGAGGCAGGCAACAAAGAGCCCAAGGAATGTATGGCTGGTTGTACATGGGCCATTTGGGAATCTGCCTACTTATCATCTATCTGTCTGTCATCTACCTATCATTTACCTACTGATCTTTTAGAACACAAAGTTCCATATGAAAGCAGGCAACCTAGATTTATTAGATTCTTGTACCCTATTCATGTAAGGTTGGGAATGCCTAGAAAGTGCTACATATTCTAAAGTGTAAAATAAAGACCACTAATGCAAAAGTATACATATACAGTGCATCACTACTGAAGTGCTTTAAAGCACAAACCACAATAGAAATGACCCAAATGCTCATCAGTGAGGCAACACATAAAATGTGGTATAGTCACATCATAGGATACTTTAGGAATGAAAAGAAACAGATGACCAGTACTTTCAACAACATGGATGAATCTCAGAAATACTTTATAAAACTGATAATGCCAGACTAAATATATACATACATCCATACTACTCACTGTGTGGTTCCATTTATATGGATGTTCAAGAATAAACAAACTAGTCCATGGGGATGAAAAATCAGAGCAGTAATTGACTTTGGAGGAGAGAGGCATAGCCTAGAAAGAAATAAAAGATAAGTTTCCTCAGGGATATCAATGGTTTATATCTTGATTGGGGTGTTGGAGATACACACACAAACACATACACATACACCCTATAGATAAATTCTATATGCATACATACATACACACACATATGTAAAGCCCCATATATATATATATATATATATATATATATATAAAATGTATGAATATATGTATCTATATGTATCTGTCAGCCTGCCTACCTACCAATATCTCCATTTACATATTATGTCTTGACCATTCAGGCTGCTATAATAAAATGCCACAGGTTGGTTAGCTTATAAACAAAACAAATGTATTTCTCACAGTTCTGCAGGCTGGAAGTCTGAGATCAGAGTCAGCTTGATCAGATGAAGGGCTGCTTCTGCGTTTCCAGCTTTCTGCTCTACCCTTGATGAAGGAAGGGGCTAGGGAGCTCTGTGAGGCTTCGTTAGCACTAATTTCATTCATGAGCGCTCCACCATCATGACCTTATCACCTCCCAAAGGTCTCATCCACCAATATCATCTCCTTTGTGGGGCAGGACTTCAACATGTGAATTTGGGGGAGACACAAACATTCAGATCATAGCATTGTGGTGTATATACACACACATGCACAAACATGTATATGTATATAATACACTAATCACACTAAATATTTAAGTGCATTTAACTGAAAGTAATTATAGCTCAATTAAAAAATATGCAAACTGTACAACACATATCTATTCCCAAAGTAAAGCCTCTGGATAGCTTAGAGGTTATACTTTTATTAAGAAAAAAATTGTTCATTTGGTCTCTTGAAAGCAATAACAATAATTTCTGTCCCTTAATAAGCAGTTCCAGTGTGCCAGGCACTATACTTAGCAAATCTTCTTACATGTAAAGATCACTGTATTCTCTCAACAGCTTTACAAAGTAGGATTTATCATTATTTCCATTTTATCAGTGATGAAATCAATGCCAGAGATGTTGCATGTTTTCAGCATCACAGCCTAACAGAAGGCAGTGTAGGTCACCAGGCCAGGAGTCTTTATTTAACTCCAGAGTTTTCTGGCTTAAAACGAAGGCCAGGGAGATGTCCTGATACTATCACCAGAGTTCTGCATGACTCTTCTATGTTGCCAAAAGCAAGCAGAAGAAACTGTTAGATAAGGGAAGGTTATTAAACAGTAGACCAAGAGATGAAGTGAAGGGAAAAGGTAGAAAAGAGTGATATTGATTTCCTGTGACAGATACTTATCAAATGCATTGTCTTCCATGGGTGCCCAGAATTTAATCACTGCCAAATCCAAACTAAAATTATCAAACAGATTCTCTCTCTCTCTCTCTCTCTCTGTGTCTCTCTCTCCTCCTGCCAATTTGGGATTTTTAAAGAGTTTTTTAATTAATATTTAGAAGGAAGTTACTTCTTTTTTGTTTTTTTGTTGTTGTTGTTGTTTCTTGTTTTTTGTTGTCTTTATTTTTTTTTTAATTTATTTACTTTTTAAATACATTTGTCTCTGATTGGAGATAGGTTTTTATTCTTAGGGTGATAGATCACTTCCAGTGTGTTCACTTAATTGGATCTCCATTATTTTGTCCTGATCAGTTGTAATTCTAGTTTTGTTCTTTACCAAGATGTCTTATAAAAAAATACACCTAAAATGTCTAATTAGTATTAGAATTCACTTAATAAAAATAAAATCATGGAGGTTCATTTTTTTCTAAGTCAGACAAAATGTTTTTTAAAGAGAAAATATTCAAATAAAGAAACAATCTCACTATTTCCTTTATATTTACTAAACTAGTTTTATTTTGAATGATTTTCCAGGGAACTATACAGGCAAACATACTGCTCAGTCCACTCCTGGCATGTCCAGTCCTAGGAGAGACAATGGCTATCTTTTGGTATCTAACTTGGTTCCAAACTTCTCTAAGAAAGAAATTATAACTAGGATATTACACTGGGAGCACACATCTGTCACAGTTTCAAAGTGTTTGATTGTAAGGCCAGGCTGAAATGAGGATGATTGCCTTTCTCTGCCTTCTCGTCCACACCCTTTCTTGTACACACAAACCAAGAGCTTGCATACACCGCTACACATATGCAAGGTCTGAAAAAAACTGCACATCTGTAGGGATGACTGAACAGCATTAGAAGTTCTGCTGTCCTTCTGCATGTACCATGTGGGAGTGACCACTTACGCTTGCAAGTGGCTGCTTGCAAATCTAATTGGACCCTGCTCTTCCTGAGAGTGCTCAAGTGCCCTTCGTTATCTGGCCCAGGACTGTATTAATACTAGTAATTTCCCACCTGCAAGAAAAACGACAAGTTTACACCAAAGGAAGTGAAATATATGGCCAAGTGCCTAGGCCATGTAGCCAATGCTATTTTGTAAACAGAAGTATTCAAGCCTCAGCCCATTATGTTTAGATGGAGTTGAATCATCCTGGGCTCATTAACAAAGATTTTGTTTTCTCAACAAAAAGAAAAACGCTATTCCAGATTGGAACTTCTGAAGAATACAGTGAGTGGTTTTTCCAAAGTAAAGCTTCTGCAGTTTGGTGGAAGGGACATAGGCTTTGGAGTAAGGCTGACTTACATTTTGAACACATATTGAAGACGCATAGCAGAGTCAGGATTTGATGTGAAATGCTCAAAGCTAGTCTCATGCATTTTCTTAACGTAGGATCCAGGATACAAAATGAAAGGCATGAATATCATGTCCTCGGAAATTAATACTTGAGGCCTTGGCTAGTTTCAGTCACCCTTTTAGCACATTCAAGCTGATAAAGCAGTTTGTGCAGTTTTGAAATGGCATCTTTAGAGATACTCCTGAAATGATGATGGACCCTGTGTCATTACCGCTGGGCACAGCATAAAGCTCGCTCATTGCGATCTGTGAGTTGTTGAAGGTATATATTTCTGTTAGTTGAAAAATAAAACTTGACATGAAAGTCACTGGAATATTCATCTCAGGTGATCTCCCATGTGCACAGAAGGAAAAAGTGGGAGGCTTTGAAGGAGAGCTAGGGCAGGAATTCAGTTCCGGTGGCAAAACAGCAACTGGGAAGAGAAAGGCCCCAGTGAGAATGAAGAGCATGGAGGGGTGGGGAGAGGACAAAGGGACTCTCCCTAGTCCACAGCCACATCCAGGAAACGCGAGTGTCCTAGATGACTAGCAAGCAGTCATAATGGCGTTAGAGCAAATTTCAGATCTACCTACATTAGAATAATAGGCCATTGGGTACTCTGTTAAGGCAATATGGGGGCATATTTAAGAAGTTAGTCCCCAAATTTAGTCTGCCAGGATTTGAACCTTTGTTACACCACCTGTTGGCCATGTGTTTTGGAAGTTACCTGAGCTTTTGAAGTTTCAAGGGGACATAATATTAGTGTCTTCCCTGATGGTTGATTACAAAGGGTAAAGGGGAAAGTCCTTGTGAAGTGCATAGCAGAAAGTAGGTCCTCAATAAATGTTAGCTCTAAGTATTAGATCTTGGACATCACTATTATTCTACAGCTTGGCTTACAAAAATACCCTAAAGTGTCTTCCAAAATGTTCCAAAACCAGAGAAAGATGATGAAGAAATATCTATGAAACAAGAACTGTTGGTCCAGCCGATGCTAACATGTGTTCCTTTCAACAAGTTGGTCTATCTCTTACCTCTTTTTCACTAATCCTTCAAGACTCAGTGTAATCTGACCTTCATGAAGTTTTCTCCAATCCCACAAATCAGAGAATTAATTTATTTCTCTGAATTCCCCCAGACAATGTGTTTACCCTTACTTGCTGCAAGCAGTTAGTTCTTTCTGCTTGGTACTTCGGTTAATTGCATGACCTTGTCACCAGTTAATTTAGGAAATTCTTGGGGACTCATCTCTGGTTCCAAACAGAACTTAATGCTGTCAACATAGCAGAGGATTCTATAAATGACTACTTAATTAAGATTGAGACTGAAAACACTGAACACACAGACACACACACCCACAAACACAACTGATTGTGGATCACAGTCCTTGTCTTAAAAGTGAAAACGTACATAGTAGCCTCGTTTTACAATTCAATTTTGGAGGAAAACTGCACATTATTTTAATCAGTAAAAGACCCAGAGCCAGCTCTACTTTCTACTCAATTTTGAGGCCCTAATTAACCTCCCAGAAAAAAATCAAGGAAGAAAAAAAGACCAGTCATCCTGCATATAAAATTGTATTATTGAGAGGAAATTCCTGTATCTCTTGGCTGCCCAGGGTTATGAATGAAAGAGAAGATGAGAATCTACGTTAAAAAAAGAGAGGTGGAACATAGAACTAATGATAAATTTCCTTGCAATTGTAAATATATTTTTTAAAGATTTCTTTTATTTTTAGAGAGGAGGAAGAGCGGGAAAAAGAGAGGGAGAGAAACATCAATGTGAGAGAGAAACATCGACCAGTTGTCTTGCAGGCATCCAGACCTGGACCTAACCTGCAACCCAGACATGTGTCCTGACCGGGAATTGAACTGGTGACCTTTTTCTCCATGGAATAACGCCCAACCAACTGAGTCATTAGGGTCAGGGTGCAACTATTTATTTTTTTAAACTTCTTTCTTACAAATGTCATTGTTACAACCAGTGCACCTGAGCCTAATAGTCCCTCACGTGGATAATTCCTGTACAAAGGTAATTTTTTTTATTAAATTGCATTTAAGTGTCCATTGAAGTTTATAATAAAAACCCTGAGCACCTCAACCAATATCTATACATTCCCAGGCCACTTAAAACAAAAAAATTTAGGTCCAATGCTTGAAAAAAATATTTCAAATTTCTCTGTCTCTCTCTCACTCTCTCACACACACTCTATATTTTAGTGCCTAGAGTGATACAAAAGATATCGCCAATCACCACTAAAACAGTCCTTTTCCCTGCTATTGTAAAGGAATTTCGATTTGTTTTAACTCAGTGTTTGGGTCCAGAAAGGCTTTACTTTTCAGTCTCAAGAAGCACAATAATCAATTCCTTTAAGAGAGAATAATGTGTTTTTCCCAAATATGTTGCACAGAAAAGATAAGACGAATTGTCTCTAGGGAGATGGGAAGAACAAACTGTGTTGTCAACACAGGAAGGCCACTGCAGAGGGAGACACATCCCCCTGCCACCCTGATGAGAGAAAGCCAGGAAGTAGGGGCTGTTTACTTGGGAACCACCATGAGAACCATGCAGCAGCGCAAGCCCCAAGCGGGGGAGGGGAGAAACAGCCAGATCTGGGGCAGCTGTGGTTCCAGCATGGCATTCTTCTCCCAACCTCCCAGTGGAATCTCTCTAATCCTGAGGCTGCCAAGCCAAGGAATGAGCCACCATGCTTGCTCTCCCAGGACAGGACGGGGAAGCGGGCCGCAGGAACCTGACAAGGATGCAGGACAGGAAGAAGCCTTACAAAACTCTTAGTTCAAGATGTCTCTGGGGAAAATGAGTTTGAGTGCATAATCTGTGTGGCAGATTGGTGCTGTGTCAATTTAGCTAAATAGGAACCATATTTATCAGGAGCCTCCATTGCATAATTCAAGGTTAGCATGGACCACATATATGGTGGGATTTGGAAGTTAAACATAAACCATATTCTTTTTTTAAATTATTGTGGTAACATTGGTTAATAACAGTATATAAATTTCAGGTGTTCAACATTGCCATCCATGTCTGTATACACTATAGCATCTTCACCACTGAAAGTCTAGTTTCCATCCACCACCATATATTTGATCCTTTTTACTCATTTTACTCTCTCCTTCATCTCCTTCCCTTGTGGTAACTACCAGTCCATTTTCTCTGCTATGCATTTGTTTTGGTTTTGTTTTGGTTTGGTTTTGTTTGTTCTTTAAAAGAACATGTTACTTGAAAGCTCTGAAGGTCAAGGACAAGCAGGCACCAGGCACTGCTGAGCCAGCTCACCTTGCAGACCTGGGCAGGGGTCAGGCACGCAGCTCCCTCAGTTCCTACCGGGTAACCGCCTGCTGGTGCCCAGCTCCCAAGCCTGATGCATGCGTAGCAACGTGACGAGGCATGCCAAGTCCTCCTGCAGGTCACTCTCATCACTGAAGGTGGAAGTCAAGATAGAGGCTGGTGAGGGACCCCGCTTGTCCTTGTGGATTCCAGCTCCTCCTTCTGGATTTGTTTTTTTTAATCTCTCAATTAATATCATTCTTTCATTCTTGAAGGCCTGTCCTGCTGACTGCTGACACTAGCACCAGAGTCAGAAACAACAGCCACACATCAACTGTTTAACCAGCTCCCGTAACTGTGAAAAGTCAAATCTCCATAAAAAATTTAGTTTCTTCTCTCTCACTTCTAGTGGTTGTGTTTCTCTGGTCAACTCCTGCCTGATGCCATTTAAATTCTAGAAGAGAAACTGCCAACATTCTTGGTACTGGGGTTGACCTGATTATTAACGAGATGCTTTGATGTAGAGCAAGAGGGAACATTTGAGATTTCTGATAAAATTAAGTCATGAAAATATAATTGTAGACTTGAAGAATGGGACAGGAGCAGATGGCAATAAACACCCATCTAAAGCAATGAAATGAAAGTTGGAAACCTTGAGAATTTCAAATTGATAATGTTTTAAGGAATGTATGTTTATTTTATGTGTATAAGTGTATATATGTTCATATACGCATATGAGTACATATATTATATATATAAGTATGTATATATTATATACAAATATAAATATAAATAAAGTTTGACAAATAACATGTTACCTAGCAGCCATCTCCATGGGACTCATTTCTGTAAACAAACATGAATTGATAGTCTGCCAAAAGAATGCTGAAATGTGAACTTTAATCCAGCCTAGGATGGAGAAAATAATATTGTTCTCTATAACTCTGAGAAATAAAAAGATTGGTTATAGTGTTTCACATATTATTTCTTTATATTCTATCTCATTTCCAAAAAGTATATGAGGCAGCTTGCAAAGCTGTACACAAAAATAAAACAAAATGAAATAAGTAGGTGATGAAAGTGGAGCAAAGGAAAAGTATGGCTAGAAATATAAAGCAGAACAGGTATAAAGTGAATTCAGAAAAACCTGCAAATTCAAAAGAACGCATACAATTAACTCCTGAGCAACAAGGGTAATAGGTATCAGCAGTGAAATCCTCATGAAGTATTATACCAACTTAACCAACATTTAGTATTCTGTATGTAGACACTGATAATTTAATTTCATTCTATACCAATCAGGTCTTTCCCATAGTATTTACTCAATTTATGGTTCCAGGTCCTAATAGATTTAGACAATCAGGAACACGTTCAGTGAAGATGAACAAAATAGTGAAAAAAGTGGAAAGATTGTCTTGGGATGAATGTTTGAAGGTTTTAACCCAAAAGAAGGAAGATTTTATGAGGCAAAGTAACTGTCTTCACTATAAAGGACTCCTAAGTAGGATAGGGCAAATTTGAAATGTATTTCCTAGGAATCAATGTAAAGTCAAAGAGTTAAAGGTAGAGGAAATAAAGGTAAGCTGAATGTAATATTTGTATCCATACAAATACAAACACATAATAAACTGTTTGAGTTCTGGTAAGTAGAGGTCTTCAAGCAAGTGAGACTCTTCCTTGCGGGGGATGTCACGGAGAAGAGGCAAACACTGTCTGTGAAGTTGGAAAAAGATGATGTCAGTGGTCATTTCCTGTCTTAATCCATATCATAAACACCATCCCAAGCCTGGCAGTGCATGATTTTTCCAAAAATCCTAGGTCATTTCCTTGAAGTTTGAGAAACAAAACAGAACCCTAAAATGTGAATACTTGAGCACTTTGTTCATTCTCTGGGGAACTGGCAAGAAAAATAGACATACCTGAGACACACCTATTACTCAGCAACACCCTCCCTAGTTCTCCTTGATTGCTTCTCCTTGATCTTATCATCATTCCCAGTATGCTCCCCTTCTCTAACAGATAAGCCAAGGTTACATAAATCAGTTCTAGCCCATGGGTAGATAGGTTTAACTTACATGAAGTTTAAGTTTTAAAATCAGTTTCTAGCATTTAAAAATAAGAAGAAGAATCACAAATTTCCACCTTTACAACCATTCTTGAAAAACAGAAAGATCTGGGACTCTTGCTTGCATAGAATTTTCATCTTTGAAGCTGAATTCTGTTTCCCTTCTTTGGATAAAATCTGGGTTTCCAGTGTGCCACCCCTTCTTACTGTTTTATGCATTTACATTAGTATCTGGCCCTGGCTGAATTTGTAATCCCTACCATGTATTTTAAGTGCACTGACTGGTAGATATTTGGGGGCGGAGGCAGTACAGTAGAGACTTCTGGTCTCTACTAGACTAGAAGAGACTTCTAGTGAATGTTTGTGTATGTTCTTAAGACTGTCTTAGCTGGGCTCCCTAGAGATTAGAACCTGAAGCAAGGATTAAGTGCTGAAGCTTTATTTGGGAGGTTCAAACCTTGGACACCAAAAGTACAGGGAGAGGAAAGTGAGTCAGGAAATTACAGCAAGCAATTGCTAGCAGACGTACAATATTGCTGGGCATAGCACTCTACCTAGCAAGTGCAAACGCTCAGCCAGGTGGGATGTCTCAGAAAAGTTTGTACAAGAAACTGCGTTACCATGGACAGGAGGAAGAGAAGGATTGAGTCCCTCACAGTCCTTCTACCATTCCCCATTGGTCAAAGTTTGCACCATTGGAGGTTAACCTCTCTGTGCTTCTGATTTGCCTAATCTGGTCCCTTTGATGGCTTTTTGATGCCAGGCTTATCCCTACAGAGCCAGGGTTTTTTACCCTATTCTAAAATTGGGAGGAGACAGAAATTACAGGCATGTAACTGGTGGGGCTAGCTGTATAGTAGCAGCCAAGGGCAGTGCTAGTAGGTGCAGGCCCCAGGTGGTGGAACTTGCTATGGGCAGTTCTGAACGGGATCAGTCAGCCCCCGAGGAAAAGCAAGCGGATGAGAGTCCTTGCTAATGATGGTGAGGGAGTCTAAGGCAGGGGTCAGCCAACTAAGGGCCACAGGCCCGATCCTGCTTTTGTATGGCTTGTGAGAGGAAAATCACTTAACACACTTAAATGGCTGAAAAAAAAAATCGAAAGGAGAATAATATTTCATGACACACAGAAATTATATGAAATCCCAATCAGTGTCCATAAATAAAGTCTTATTGGCACACAGCCACACTCATTCACTTACATAACTGTCTATGCCTTCTCTTACCCAACAGAGTTGAGTAGATGCCGCAGAGACTGCATAGCTTGCAAAGCATAAAATAGTTACTATCAGGCCCTTTACTGAAAAGGCTTATCAATCTCCAGTCGAAGGAGCCAATTCAGTGTATCTGAATCAAGAAGCAAAATGAAACATTCTCAGCAAAATGCAAAGGGCTCTACTCACTCAAAACTTATTTTAAAAGCTATTATAATTTACAGATGCCTATGTATGCACTCAAAATTGAGAATGTAATTGTGCTCCATGTGCAACTGGAAGAATCTTCCAGGGTTAATGTCCCTTGATCTATTGATGGATTTACCTACAAATGACAAAATAACTTTTATGGCTTTACTCCCAATAGCAATATAGTAACTCTATTCCCAGATGGAAAAAAAAAAGAAAGAAAAAGAAAACATCTCAGAGCATTATCCTTATATATACAACATGGCAAAAAAGAGAGATAATATTATTTGTTTATTTAGTTTCTAATTCAAGTCACATGATTTCAACTTAAAAATCCTCCTTGGGACAAAAACTGCACACACTGAGAACCCACAGCCTGAGTATGTCTTTCTGGGTGCACAAGCAGGCACACTATTTCCCGTTATCACTTGAGATGAGTTCAAGGCCCACAGTGTGCCAACTTCTATGCCAGGTGAAACGACACACAGCCATGCTAATAATAGGCCTCATTTTGCTGACAGCTAGAAAACACAGCAGTCTCTGTGACAGACTATATTAAGAACTCTATACAAAGAAAGATTTTGAGCATTTAGAGGATATCTTTTATTTGGGGATTAACAAAGCTCTGTTTATTCATTCACCCAAAAAGCATCCACTGAGAGCCTGTTATGCCCTGTGTGCTGGGTGAGAAGCTAAAGAGACTTACATATTTAAGACACAGTTCCTGCCTCAGCACTTTGAGTATCATCGACCCACACTCCAGCCCCCATTGCCTGGATGCTGTAAACTACGCATTCCCTCCCAGAATAGCCCTCTCTGGGGACCTGGGCTCCCAGTGGAACAATATCGAACTATTCTTAGCTCCACTCCCTAAGGCGAGCCTGACCTTTCATGGCAGCTGGAGAGATGATCTACTGGAGCCATGCAAGCCTCTCCCAGTATGTGCGCCCCAAGCCAAGCATGTGCAGAGTCTGCTCTTTGTAAGAGGGCTCAGCCCAGGCTCCCAAGCACCAGGATGCCTCCCGTGCACTGGTGTGGACGCACCGGTCCGCCTCTCAGTATCTGACCTACTTTGTGAGAATCAAGCCTTCTTCAGATCTGTCTAAAAGTAGATTTTTCTGGGGAATGCTAGAGGACCTTGGGATGCAAAGATGGGAATTAGTTATGTGCTTTATGCCCAGCGAAGTTCTTCCTTTCTGATAGGACTGACCAGGCATGGGGAGGGTCTGCTTGAATCAGCTACTTGAAGATAACTCTGCCCTCAATAGTGTTCCGAATAGTGACTCTGAAGGAATGGTGTTTTTCAAAGTTCCGCATGAGGCAGGATGGTGTAGTAGAGCACCCATAAATGCTTTTTAACTACTTTCCACTATTTTTGACAACTCAACAGGAATCCTTATTCACATAGCTCTGCCCAGTAGGTGCAGTAAGCTGTATTTCTGGGTAAACTGAAGTAGGAATTCTGTCACTTGAATATGCTTCAAAACACTTAAAGCATTTTATCTTTAAAAAAGACATATGGCTGCCTTGGGCTTTAGTATCCTTGTTGATATATGAAAGGTTTGTCTGGAAAAAGTCCAGTCATTATTCATATATTGAGAATGGTTTGTATGACAATGATGTCACCTGGCAGCCAAGGAGAGTGGACTGGAATGCACAGCATGAGCAATGGTGACTTCACTGTACTAGTCAGTGGGGGCAGTAGACGGCATTGAGTGGGTATGTGTACTGTGCGATTGTCTCATTCAAAATGACTGAGCAGGTGGGGCAACGGATCTGCATCAAATTTTGCATTAAGCTGGAACATTCCTCTGAGGAAACTATTGGGATGATTCAGAAGACTTTCAGGGGCTATGCAATGCGTGCAGCGCAAATAAAAGTGTGGCACAAATGCCTCAAAGATGGTTGAGAATCTGTTGAAAGTGATCCACATTCTGGAAGGCCTGCAACAAGCAGAACACCTGAGAGTATTGAGCGTGTACGGGCTACAATTAACAAAGATCAGCAACTGGCAGTGCAAGAACTAGAAGCTGATCAGGGGATTCCAAAAACTACTGTCTAGGGAATCTTGATGCAGGATCTTGGCATGAGATGTGCTGTGGCAAAATTTGTTCTATGTCTTCTGCTACCAGAGCAGAAGGAACATTGTGCTGCAGTTGTTAATGGTGCTGGAAGAACTGTTTGAGGTCCCAAGGTGCCTACTTTGAAGGGCACTGTGGTGTCATTATTCCATGCACAATATCTCTTGTATCTTCTTCAATTAATGCCTCTATTTTTCATAGTGTATGGCTGGATACTTCCTGGACAGACCTCGTATACATGAATCAGGACTTCTGTCCCAATCATGGGCATCATACCATTAGAGTTGGTCTGAAATGAATGCAGGTGTTCTAGGAGGTGACCACACTGCTTATGCCATCAGGGGCCACCCATTCTCAGGCCATTTGACATTAGGTTCTCTCTTGAGGTTCTTTTGGATCGATCTATCTGTGCCAATTCAGAGAGCAAACATAAGGACTGTTGATGTGGGTCGCCTATTCTCAGGGGAAGATTTTTCATTCCTCCACCTAGTGTCACGTGTTCTTTTGCCCTCTCTGCCTGGTAGCTTCATTTCTCCTTTACCTTTTCAGTGAAGGTGTCCCAACTTTGGGTGTGTGGGGTCTCCTATTGGTGTCCTTCTTTCTAAAATGCCAATAGGGGGCACGGCTACTTGCCTATAAATTCCTAAAGGCTGGAAGAGTGCCTGGTATACAGCTAGCACTCAATTATTAAATTTAATTTATTGTTTTGACCTAAACTTAATCCAGCTCTAATCTTCTGATTGGTCATTTATGTCCAGATTAATTTAGCTTGTTCTTTTGGTCAACCACTGTATATGGCCTGCTGGACCCCACTCTATTCCTTTTGGCTCCTCTGACTTACTTGCCCCTCTGTAGTTACAGCAGACTCAGCTCACCTGGTCTCTGAGCCATCCAAGGTATAGAACTTCAGACAAGTTTGCTATCTTGAGCCCAAAGAAAGTGTTTTGAATAAAACATCCCCTGGTGTTTTACAAGGGACCTAAACACATTCCACACCCTGCTGAGTAGAGCTTTTGTCATGCAAGCTACTGGCAATAAGGAGTGTCCTGAGAGGAGAATGAGAGTCACTTCATTCTCTCCCCACACAGTGACTGGGAGTGTTAGGGCCAAAGTCCTTACAGAACCTTTAAGAAAAATGGATCAATAAAAACCTGAGCATATTTAAAACATTTCATATCAAGATATAGGCTCTAAATTGTAATGCAAAAATCATATGGGATCAAAATAGGATTAGAAAATAACCCAGACTTCCCTTAGCTTCCAATATGCTGGAGGTCCCACAGACACCCTTTTCTTTCTCAGCACTGAGAGAAATCAGAGGAGATCATTGAGTTGGCTGCCAAAGGAGTTGACTGCTAGAGGAGATCATTGGCTTACATGTAGGGACCATGATATATAAATATGTATGTTATTTTTAAAACCAGAATCATAATTGGTACAAGATATTCACACTATGAGAAGTGTGCTCATCCTAGGTCTTACAGTTGCTCCTTCAGTGGAAACAACTGAAAAATAAGCTGTTGTCCTAATTTTCTTTTCTTCTCCTTCTCCTTCTTCTTCTTCCCTTCTTCTTCTTCCTCTTCCTCTTCCTCTTTTCCTTCCCTTTCTTATTCTCCTTCTTCCCCTTCCCCTATCTCTTCCCTCTCTGCCTCTCCCTATTCTTTTTCTTTTATTCTTATTCTTATTCTGGCTGACCTCCACAGATGAAACGTGTGTTAAATGTCCACATATGGCACTCTCCTTTACCTATAGGAAAGCCACCATTTGGCTTAACCAGAGTCAGTACACAGAGTCAACTGGAAGGGACTGTGTCCAGAGGACCCTGAGGAAGGGTTGAACCTTCACAGTGCAATCAGTTCCAAGAGCTGGAGAAAGGGGTTCTTCAGGAAGGAGATAATCAGTGGTGGGTGCTGGGCACAGGATACCACTACAGAGGGGCCTGATACTGGGTACTAGAAGCTGTGACATTTGGCCAGGAGTGGAGTCGGAAGGTCTCTAACCCCACAGGACATTTGGTACAAGAGATAGGCAAACCCCAGTGGGTCCAGGAAGCTTCCTGAAGTGAAGAAGAGTTTCTTTAAGTGATTCTTTAGAACAACATACTATTTTGGCACTAAGGCGCATGGGTTGGTGCCAGGCTGTGGGCAGGATTCCTGCCCCACTTGCTCTTTCAGCCCAGCACCTTGGTCTAGTGGTCAAAGTATATAGCACTGAACAGTGGCCCTGATGAGGAGAGGAGGAGTGATGGTCAAGGTCTGTCTTAACCCTCCCTCCTTGTGAACCTGAGTTGGTCTCAGGGCATGGGTTGTCTCAGCAGGGGCCGGGGACTGCAGAATTCTAAGACAGGCTGCCAGGTCTCTCATTATATATGCTGGGCTCAAGAACAATCCTTTAATCCCCCCAACAATCCCTGCAACAAGAAACATTGATTCTCCTTTTATTTAATTAGAGAACTGTTTTCTCATGAGCATTCTGCCCAATTTATGAATTCCTATTGTTCAACATGTAATTGCACATTCAGTGCTGCTCAATGGAAGCAGGTTTGTAATGCTTGTTTGATATTTTTAAAATCCTTTTCTTAAGTGTATATGACTGATTTCATTATGATGCGTAAAAATCAATGCATTGCAGGGGCACTCCATGGTTATGTGTTGTTTCAAATCAGTGTTTTTCAACTGGTGTGCCACAAGAGGCAGACTGTGTGCTGCAAGAATTTTTAAAACATGCCACACATGACTATTTAGTCAGGGGCACTGACCTCTTTTCCCTTAGATTGTCAAATAAAAAAAAAATGACAACAGCCAACACAACAATAGCCATCCGGTGTGAATAAATCAAAGTTATACCTATTCTT